>NC_140584.1:110350417-112750417 GCF_964204655.1 Triturus cristatus | reverse complement strand
AGCAACCATTTTTATCTCTTCCCTCTTGCGCTTTCTTGTTTCTCTCCCTAGATCTTTCCAATGCCTTCCAAATACCCAAGTCTACTGTTGTCTTTAAATGACTTTAGCACTCGTTGCCCTTTCTCTAAGGTGCTCTAGACAGCGAAGTGCTCTTGGTGGTCTGAGCTATGCTGCTCCTGGTCCTCCCTATTCCAAGCCATCCAGGCTCCTCCAAGTCCACCCCCATCCCCCAATTCCAGGCATTATCCTCTTGGGCAAAGCAGTGGGGCATTTGTGTGAATGTCAAGATCCTTTGGGTGGAGGGGCCAAATGGAGGGTACTAACAGTTGCTGGGATCAAAGAAAGAGAACAACTGTAAGATGAGGGAAGTGGACCATGAATCCTGCCAGGTGAGGAGTGAATGAGATTTAGAGAGTAGGGGGTTCTCATACTATGGAATTAATGTATAGTTAAAGTTCAAGGATAACCTAGTCTCTGGCTGTACAGGATTCAGGAGTAATCTGCACATCACTGATTCTCAGTTCTGCCTGAGTCCTACTCTTAAACCAATGGTTCAAACGGATACGAGGATTTTACATCTTAACCAAACCGCAAAGTGTAAAATTTGTAGGTGGATCCCCACTTTCCAACATCTCTAAGAAACAATTCAACTGACAGAATGTTGATCATAAAACCAAGTGGCAGGGCTACTCTTCTCAAATTTTCCCATTTAATAAAATTCCCAGACCAATCAAAAATAATCAGATAGTCTGCTCTTCAAGTTGAACCCATATTGTATACTAGTTTAATCAATTTACAGTATTTCTCTGCAACACCGATATTAGGAGCTCAATGAATATTCGCCTGGCTCACCAACAATAACTTCCTAGAAAAACAGGCTAGTCTTTGTGTGATGAGAGTATTTAATAATGGTGAGGCCTCAGAAATATTGTACATTTAGGGGTAGAGTTGACTGCCTTTACTCCATAGCTGACTTGGGTTAGGTAAAGAGCCAACAGACTCACGTCTTATTATTACACGCTTCACAGAGACAATCAAAGCATACATCGACTACAAACAGATTTGGCCAGCAGGTCACAAGACCTACTTACCCAACAGACCCCATCCGCACACAAAACATTTACTCATTCCTGGAAACACATACCCTTTCTACAAGCATACCCATGGAGCCCATTGGTCCATAGGCAAACCCACAACCACAGACAAGCTCCTCACCAAAGCGCTAAGAGACCAGATTATTAGTGAACACGTAATATACGAAAGAGGTGTTACATTTTGTAGCAGCCCCACCTGATACCGTGTAGTATGATAGATGTAGCAACATAATGATGCATGATAATTTATGCAGCAAACTGTTTGGAAGAGACCACAAGGGGATATGGGAAACACCTCAAATAACTCAATAAAATGGAAACACAAGAAATAGATGTTGTAGGAAAATGCCTCATTTTGTTTGGTCACCCCCATTTTTTCAGGACTGATGCTGCTGTTTGTTTTTTACTCCCTGTACTGGGGAACTGCTAACCACACTTTAGTGCATGTGCTCTGACCCCTAAAATATGTCAAAATTGGATACACTCCTGATCGGCATATTTGACTTGCCTATGAGCCCCTAGTATATGCAGTGCTATTTTTGTAAAAGAATGAGTGAAGGGTCTCTAGGTTTTGCTCCCAAGCCTGTGGCCAGGGCTCCCAAAGGTCATAGTGCCTAATACCAAGGCTGTGTAGTTCTGATTCCAAGTCATGCCTCTTTAATTCATCACTGGACACTACCCGCCTCTTTATTTCAATCTTGAAGGTACATTGTCATCCATTAATTCTCTTTTTATCACTATTGTTCTGTTTTTCTTGTCCTCCTTTTTCTTCCTTATATTTTTTTCTCTCTCTCTTGCTCTGGGTCAAAGACTATTGGTGAAAAATAAGTGCTGCTACCCAAAAATGAGTGCAGGCGGGTTCCACCTGCAGCCACCAGCTCAACTTAAGAACTAAGTATATGGTAGAAAAGTGTACCCAGTGCCTCTAAGTTAAATGGCACTAGTGGGCTGCATCACATACTGTGCACCTAGTGGCAGTGCACAGCATGTCTCCAGGCGTGCCCCTGCAGCCTGGGTAGGCAGTTTTTAAGCTGAAAATTCCACCTGACAAAATAAACCTTTTGCCAAGCCTAAACCTTCTTTTTTATACTTATAGGTTACCCATAAAGTAGGCCCTGCATGTACATGATATTTAGAAGGTAGGGCATGTGTACTTATGTTTTATATGCCCTGGTAGTAAAAAAAAATGTAAAGTCGTTTTTCACTGTGGTGAGCTTGACTGTCTCATAGAAAAGCAATGGGTCACTTTATATAACTAAATGGTTTAAGGATTCATTTTAATAGCAATGTAAAATCCAACTTAGTGATGAAGGTGGATTTTACATTACTATTGTTTAAATGCTTTTTTTAGAAAGTTTACAAAAAGTGATGATGGAATAATTGAATTAATCTCAGCCACTAATAATTACTTGGGCGGCATCCCAATTCATCATTATTTTGCACACCATGCTACCTCAGTTTGGTCCCAGCCATATGCAAATCAGTCTAGACCCTGCTCCAATGGGAACAGCCCAGACCGAACTGTCAGGCCAGGTCTTCCCTGAACTAGACCCCAAGCAACCCAACCGCGGCCCGTGCAGGTAAGAGCAGTAGGGCAGTGGGCCCAGGTTGGAGGGGGGATTCGACAGACAACTACGAGGGAATATTAAATAAATAAATGATTTTCCCTTGTCGACTGTCGAAATCCACCCCCCCCCCCACCCGGCCCCACCGCTCTTACCTGCAAGGGCCGCTGAAGCAACCCAGTACTGGTTTCGCCCTAGTTAGGGCTCGTCAGCCAGGTATAGCTTGATTTCAGTGACACGGTGTGCAGAGAACATAGGTCTAAGCATTCCGATCCCACTTTGAGCGACATGCTTAAACACATACAAAAAGTGATAGATGGATTGCTTGAATTAATCTCAGTCACTAGTAATGTGCATGGGACCCATGTCTGGGCATACCTATCCCACTTAGGGTGATACACTAAAGCATACAAAAAGTGATGGATGGAATGCTTGAATTAATCTCAGCGACTGGTAATTACTCAGGGCCGCAAAACAAGCCATTGTTATTTTGCACACCATTTCACCTCAGTTTGGACCCAGTCATATGTAAATCATTCCACACAGGCTGCTATCTTGCCCCACTGAGGATTTTTTACTTCCATTTCAGAGACTAAGTCCAAAGGTCAAACTTCTGACTTGGTTGAACCTGGTTTCTGTATCTGCCTCGTGCACAATCGCAGTTGGCCTTGATTTGCGTGTAGGGATTGGTCAAGCGCAACCTGATGAGAACGGTTGGTGCATACTGCTTTTTTGCTCTATTTTTTACATATACACTTTGAAAATTCATAACTCCAGTTTCCCTTATCGGATTTTTGTCGCTTTGGTGTCATTCAAAATGTTATACTTTTTTTCAAAATTAGTTTCTAATTTTTCTTGTGTTTTGGTTTGACTTTACTACTGATTTGGTACTGCATTCATAATTTACACGTCTTCTAAGTTAAGCCTGTCTGCTCTGTGCCTCAGTTTCCAGGGGGTTGAGCTCAGGTTAATTTAGTGACCTGAAGGGTTCCCCCATACAAGGTTTTTGGCTATTACTTCAGATGGGGAACCACCCTCCTCAACTAATACTCCAATTTCTTACAAAAACCTTCCTAGTACTCATCAAAAAAAGTCTCGGAGGATCCTGCAAAGTGCGAATATTTGTCCAAACTTGTTTTCACATCTATGTGTGTGCAAATTTACATATTTTAATATGCATCATCTGTAGTTAAGTATAATTTTCGAGGTCGAGCGAAGGAAATCCCAGTGATTTGCAAAGGCATGAAGAATAGCGAGGCACATGTGGGTGCCTGTAATACCGGCCTGGCGCTGCCTATTTTGTGTTTCATTTTCTTTCAGTGCACTGACCAGAAATTTTACAGTAAGTTTTAATGATAACAATACTTTTGGTGAAGTGAAGAGGGAGGTAACGATTATATAATGTACATTACCCCTAAAAATATTTAAGCATGTCTGTACAGAGTAATGTGTGCTGTTTGTTTATCTACATGTGTGTATCTGATAAGCAGTAGTTTAAGGTGTGTGCAATTCATAAAGGAGTGCATTTTTAACATCTGTCCATCACTATTATTTTGATTTAATAGAACAGGAACTACTTGCTGTTTTCCAGTGTATTTTCTATAACGAGACGTATAGGTTTGAACATTATCATATCATGCGAGCATTTATAGAGACGTTCTATGATACCTTCAAACGATTAGGGCAAAATTACAAGCCGAATACAAAGTTTAAAGCATGGTGTTGACCGATTTTTTTAAAATTAATAGTGTAGTCACAAAATAAACACTATTTTCGAGGTAATTGAAGACAATGTGCCAATGCAGTTGTTAAACTCGCTGCGTGTGGAAAACGTGTAATATTTTACTTGGCATAAGCAACAGCCATTTTGGCTGTGATGTTCATTTTGTTTCCTTCGTAATTCTCCCGTCCTCTGCTGCTCGTCTTTTTCTGCCTGTGTGTAACTATTTCAGTTGACTTCTTGACTCAGCTAAAAGCAATGTACGTGCTGAGATTTGTAGCTGCTAGAACACCTGGTCTCAGATGTTAACTATCAATCATTTACTGCTGCCATAAGCACTCCTGCTCCCCCTCCAACTTTGCTGACCATGTGGTTTTTCATCTGTCCATGTTTGCTGAAAACTATTTCTAAAACTTGTTCTTCCTATTTCTGTTCACATGCTTACAATGCACAAAACCTGTATATAAGATGTGTGTTCTGTGAATTCAGTGTACTACCTCAGGCAGCACTTGAAGGTGCTGTGTGGATGTGGTCCCACTCATGAGTGAATAATAAACTTATTTTTTATTCCCAACTCCTGTGCTGATCTCTATTTTGTTGCTCTTTGTGTGGAAATGTAAAATCGCATTCTTTTGTTTTTTAATTAAGCTGTGCCACATCCATTTTAACCCCTGCCCTTCTTTCAGCCTGGTTCTATCCTTGACACCGCATCTGTATAAACATTGGTAAAGAATCTAGGTTGTGCCATTGTAGGCTGTTTAAACATGCAGAGTCAGCGCAAAACAACAGACTGGCAATCTGCTTGATGGTTTTCAGCCAATGGTCAATCCTCAAGTAAAGTCTACTCAGATGGCATATCTTGTTGTTTAGCCTTAGGATGTAGCAATTGCACAAGACACCGAGGCAATCGATTCTTGCCGTTACCTCATTTGTGTGTTTTTTCCAAAGCTCTATTTACCTCTGGGTGTCCCTTGTTTGTGATCTCTTGCTATAAAAACCCATGTAACCATCATTCAGTGTGCTCTCTCCTTGAGTATCTCTATGGTACTTGTCGGATGGAGACCCATTCATGAATGCTTAATAAATTACCTATGGTTTGAAATTCGCTCCAGTGTCGAGTCCTCCTCACTTTGTTAAGAACCCGTGGCGAAGTGGTGAACCTGCACCAGCAGATTATTAATTATTTGCTCCGCAAATTTGCGCTCAACGTGGGGCCCATCAAGAGCTTGCAGTTGGACCGGGGGAGGAGATGGGGTCGGTAAGACGAACTTCGCTGAGGAGCGCCCCACCTGAAGAGACTAGTGTTGCTCATGGTCCAAGGTGATTTTTCAGCTTTACAACTCTGATCTTCCTGGCGGCTGCTTGCCTTGACTGGGGCCTTTGGACAGTCATTTTTGGATCAGGGAGGATCGACAGGTGGGAGTCGAAGACTACACACAAGGTAAATCTGTATTGAACTGGTCCATTTGGTTAGGATTTGCTTAGTATTTGCTTGGTTTGGTATTTGTCTGGTATCTGCTTGAAATCTGTTTTGGAACTTGCTATTTGATTTGGCTAACATTTTGTCTGACAGGTAATGTGAGAATATTTTTTAATTCTCTCTTTTTATAAGTTTTTTATATCTTATATAACATGCCTGTAATTAGCACCCTTTGGAAGTTTTGTTGTTGCTGCTGCGATAAGCAGAGCATTTTGGAAGCAAGTTAGCCGGCGCCACCAGAAAGTACGCCGAATTTTGAGATGTACATCAAATATGGTATTTGTTCCATTATGTATAATGCATTGTGGAACAAATATACAAAAGGGGATCCCCAGTTGCAATGGCCATTAGAGGGAACAATGGACCCTCACAAACTCGAGTATTTAGAGAAACAATTATTTTTAAAGACAGTTAGGCCAGCTATGTTTGATAGTTTGTGTATGTGGAGGTAAGAAGTGAAGGAGCGGCAGCTCAAGGCAGAGAAAGTACAAAGGAAACAGGAAAGGAAGACAGAGTATCAGAAGTATAAGGAATTGAAGGTTAAGGAAGTTCAGGAGAAAAAGGAATGTTTAGATAGAGAGCATAGATTATTAACATCTAAGGAATATATAGTTAGACCAACAGTAGCAGTTCAGCTCCACCAAGAAGAAGTGGATTCAGATATTGATGGATTACTGATCGAATGACCCCCGCCCCCATATGTACCCTTAACACCCCTTCCCCATGCACCACCAAAGGTTGTTCCCCCTGTACCCCCGGTTCCCCCTCCTTTGCCCTCGGTTGTCCAGCTCCCTATTTTTCCACCAGTACCGGTACATTCCTTACCCCCTCTAACCCAGGCCACTGCTCCCCCAACCCAGGCCTCTGCACCTCCACCTCAGGCCACTGCACCTGAAATGACTGATGATCCCGTATTTCCAGTATCTGTCTCCACCCCTCGAATTCTTCGTTCTACTGTACCTCAGTTTCGTCAGGACGCGATAAGGTTAATGGTATTAAATTGGTTGAGTGATCTAGAAATGAAGGTAGGAGAAATGATAGATCAGATACAGGATTTTTCTGAGGGCGAGCTTCTTTGTCTCATAAATAAGCTTTCTCATCAACTTATGGTTCAATGGGAGATGACTACAGGACAGAATGGCCCAGATGATGTTAGAGCTATTAATCAACAGTGTCAGATAGAGGCCTTCCCTGTGAGTAGAGTTAATACTGTTGTAACAACGATAATTGGATACCGTAATGAACTCTCTTCCTCTCCCCGAATAAGACCTATGAGGGAAGCTGCGCCACAGTTCATTCCTGGAAGAGGGAATGTAGACAATGATGACCCAAATAGTCCTGATGCTAGAGCCCATTTTTTGTATAATTGGATATATACGCCCTGGAAAAGGACGGATGTACTCACTTTAAAAGCCTCCTTACCAGACTTACTGAAAAATCCTAGAGGATATTATGATGAAGTACAGGCAGCTATAGATTCTTGTGTTATGACGCTAGCTGACATTGATATGTTTTTCGGCATGATCTTACTGCCGGATATGTGGCGACTCACCCGGAAACAGGATCATGTTGTTGAGTTAGGAGGAGATCGGACAGCAATAATAGCAGCTGAAGCTGATTGGAAGCCTGGTAAAAAAACAATTAGAACATTTTGTTAGATGGCAACTTATTACTTTACTGTGAGGAAACTTTGAGAGTTGGGAGAAAGTAACAAGATAGTAGTCCCTAAATATCCTGTTGTTGCTCAAGTAAAGTTAATAAACCTGTGGGATTTTCTGGCATCCACATTCAAATCCCTATTTCACAACAACTGAATGTTAGTACAAGGATCTCCAACATTGTCTGTAACAAAAGTCACTAGTGATGAAAAAGTGACCACCCCATCCAAAGAGTGTCAGTAGTGATCATATTGGTGCATTAGCCAGGGTTTTCAGCAGTAATGAGAAAAAAGGCTTTGACAATTTGAACTGAAATATTACATGGGTACTAGATACAAACAATAGCTGCAATACTCTCTTGCGCCAAGATATAATTATGAGTAATAAATATCTACAACTGAAATAATAGCTGTAAGTACATTTTCAAAATGTCAACTATTTTTCTGTAGACATTAGTTTATGGGTTGTGAAAATACAAAAGAAATTTTGTATGGAATGCATGAGTTTTATTTTTAAAATACAGGTTGGACTGCACACAGGAGAGCTACTCACAGGTACCTGGTGATCTACTGGTAGCTCACGAGTCACTCATTGGAGACATAGCAATGCAGCAGAATGTTGCAAACAGACTACAGTGAAATTATTGCATCGCTTAGCCTCCTTGGGACAAAGTATCTCTTTTCTAAATACAGTATTATCAACAGAAGGTTGCCTATTTAGGTCTCCTCCTGTCGAAGGGGAGTAAGACGCTACACCAACATAGGATATAATTGGCGCAGAACTTGCAGAAACCACTGACTCAATTTAATATCTCTGCATTTATTACTAAATGTTTAACTAATTGCAAAACCCCTGCTTGATCTAATATTAAAGCATGTATGCATGCCGCTTCCTTGGACTAATCAGTGTGAAGCTGTCTTTTTGCAATTGAAAAATGCTTTATGTAATACTTCTGCTTTAGGTAAAACCTGATTATTACAAATTTGTGCATGCAAAAGATGGTTGCAGATTGGCATGGTCACATGTAGGAAGGAATAGGTCATGTGCATATTTCTCCTCCACATTGGAACCCACTGCAATAAAGAAAAAATAAATGTATATTTAAGGTCACAATTTGACAGTTATGGTACCACATTTAGTGGATATCTAAAAAAAAAAAAAATTCAGTCCCAGCACCTGACCAGTGCGATATTAACATGTATGAGTTGACACTTTTTGCTCCAAACATCACTCTGAATACTGTAACATTTTGAATCCAGCCACTGTACTGCCCCTTTCTGAGTCCCAACAAGAATAGAAGCATGATTGCATATTTATTATTGAAAAGGAGACTAAGGGACGGGTAGACCTGACAGATACCCCTATATCTGACCCACTAGGGGAACTGTTCCGTTGATGGTTCATGTTACAAACTACCTGATAGCTCTAGTACAGCGGCCTATACAGTTACTCCCTTGAAATCTATGGTTGAGATGTGTAAAATACAACAAATGTCAGAGCAATCTATGGAGCTGACAGCTTTGACTAGAGCTTGTGAATTAAGTAAAGATTTGACAGTAAATATCAATATATATATATCAACAGGAGGCGGACAGAGAAGTGGCATACCTATCTAAAGACAGTCAGGCCAGACGTTACGGAGAGGGGGACCGCGCCGGTCGCACGCTGGCGGCCATGCTGAGAGCACCCAGAGGGGCAGAGTATATTCTGGAACTTAGAACTTCAGAGGGTGGGGTGGCCAGGGAGCCGCAAGACATACTGCAAACCATGACTGACTATTATCGTGACCTTTACACCACTAGAGTGACGCCGGATGATCAGGTGTTAACTGACTACCTGGACACCATAGCCTTAGCCTGGTTTAACGATAGAGCCCGTCAGTACATGGACTTACCGTTCACGAAAGATGACATACGTGCTGTAATAGCGAGTATGCCCCTTAGCAAGGCGCCGGGCCCCGATGGGCTGACGGCGGCTTTCTATAAGGAATACACGGACATCCTGGTCCCCGTCCTTCACAGGGTGTACGAGGAGGCCGTTGAGACGGGTGTCCTCCCTCCGTCGTTGCGGGAAGCTATGATAATTACACTGCTCAAACCAGGGAAGGACCCTGCTCACCCCGACTCCTACCGCCCGCTTTCATTAATCAATCTCGACGCCAAAATATATGCCAAGTTGCTGGCAGACCGACTAAAGTACATGATGCCACAGATAGCACTCTCGGACCAGTCGGGATTTGTGATGGGTAGATCTACGTCACATAATTTGCGAGTGCTGTTTGGGCTCCTCCACTACTTAGACCCCAAGGTGCAGGCCACGGCTGCCCTGCTGGATGCGACCAAGGCATTCGACTCGCTGGAGTGGAAATTCTTGCGCAGGCTCTTTACCCGCATGGGATTCAGCCCGCTTTTTGCCAGGAGCATTGGCGTACTCTACAACGGGCCGTCGGCCCGGGTGAGGGTAAATGGGCATATGTCAGAACCAATCCCCATAACCAGAGGGACACGGCAGGGGTGTCCACTGTCACCGTTGCTATTTGCCATCGCGACGGAACCACTGGCAGCCCGCATGCGACAGCACCATGCACAGCGAGGCGTTGGATTCACGACGCGCGGGCTGCTCATTTCCATGTACGCTGATGACATCACCATCTACATGGTAGACCCATCCCAAAACTTTGACCCGCTGATGCGGGAAATGGTGCGCTATAGCGGCCTCACTGGCATAGATATTAACTGGTCTAAATCGGTAATGTTGCCACTGACGGACGGCACAACCGCGTGCCACACTGAATTCCCAATAGACTGGGTCACAGACGAGGTCAAGTACTTGGGTATACACATAAGCCGCTCTATCCAAGAACTGTGGCTGGCGAACTTTGGTGTGGCTATGGAGTGGTTCGAGGGTAAAGTGAAGAGGTGGAAAACGCTGCCATTGTCATTGACGGGCCGCATCGCGATACTCAAAATGGTTGTAGTGCCCAAATTCCTCTATCTGTTTGTCAACATCCCCCTTCCGATGACTAAGGCGTTCTTCAGCCGGCTGCGTTCTGCTATGATAGAGCTGGTTTGGGTTGGCAGGCAGCCCAGAGTGGCATGGAACCTCCTCACCCTCCCTTTCCGCCAGGGGGGCCTGGCTGCCCCGGACATAGAGCTGTATGCATACAGCGCTCAAGCTCAATATTTACATTTCTGGCATCATCCGATTCCCTATCAACCCCACGTCGCCATAGAAACGGATGTGGCGGCGCCATGCCCCCTCAGGACGGCGGCATACCAGCGATATCGACGGTCCCAGGACGACATTAATACAGTGGAGATGGTGCGTTGGGCCTGGTCGAACATTGCGAAGCGTGCGGGCGTCACTGAGCTCTATGCCCCGAGTATGCCGTTGGAGGGCAACCCATTGCTAGGACCGCTCACTGATGCAGCGGTGGCACGGCGGGCTAGTAGCTGTGGCCTGAAACTAGCGGGCGACCTCTACCCTGACGACACGTTCCTCAATGTGCAGGACATGGCCGTGGCACCGGACCCGTCGGCTTCTGAACTTCTCCTATATTATCAGCTGAGGGCGGCGTGTAGGCATAGGTATCCTACGTTTCCGAAGGCTCCACCGTCGGTGGCAGCGCTAGAAGACATACTATCAAATAGATCCCCGCGCAAGCTGATAACGCGTATATATAGAGCTACGCAAAGTGCTTCGCCTGTGGCCCATGCAGACTCACGGTCCCTGTGGGAGTTGGAGGCGAGTATTCAGATTACAGAGAAGCAGTGGGAGTTCTGCTGCACCCAGCTTGAAAACTTGTCGCCTAACTATAGATTGAGACTTATTCACTTTAACTTCCTTCACAGGACGTATCGAACACCCGTGCAACTCTTTAAAATGGGATTACAGGTGGATGCGAATTGCTGGCGATGTGGCGAACGGGAGGCCACATTCTACCACTTAGTTTGGGTGTGCGGTCCGATTTATGGGTTTTGGGAGGCAGTTTTTGCCGCCATAGGGAAGATGGTGGGTCTGACTATCGCGCCGGACCCTCTTGTGGCCCTTCTGGGTTTTGTGCTGAGCGTGCCATGTGCCTCGCGCAAGCTGGTTGCCCTTCTCCTACTGCTTGCTAAGCGCCAAATAGCGTTGTATTGGAAGAAAAAGTCACCGCCGGGGGTCTCGGGATGGGTGGCGTCAGCAACTTACTGCAAGGAGCAATTGACCGCCTACTGGGATCAGATGCCGCTGCGGTCCAGACCCGCGGACATTTGGCAGCCGCTTGTGGACTGGCTGGCAGCGACTGGGGCAACTGACGATGACTGAAAGAGACTGCTGGATGTGTGGCATTGTTGCGGGATTGGTGTGAAACTGCGACGAGGGGTAGTCTGTGCAGGGTCTCATGTAGCAGCGTATGAATATGGCCGCATTATCGCTGGGTGTTCACTGCAAGGAAATTTTGGGCAGGTGCTAGGGGGCTCTCCTCCGTTTTCAGATTGCAGCCGCTGTTGTAGTTTATACAGTTTCTATTTTTGTATGGTAAAATGTGGAAAGCCGAGACACCGCTGCTGTCGAGATTTTGCTCAAGTGTATGACTTTGATCCGAGCTTGCGGCGCGATGCCGCGAATACAAGCTGCCTGCCTCCGGGTTGTTGGCTAAACAGCAGTGTACACTTTCAATGGTTCAATAAAGGTTTTTCAAACAAAAAAAACAAAAAACAAAAAAAAAAAATATCAATATATATACCTTTGGAGTTGCCCACTCATTCGGATGACTCTGGAAACAAAGGGGCTTTTTGACTTTGCATGGTGATAAGATACAGTATGGGGAATGAATAGTAAAGTTACTGGATACCTTGATGTTACCAAAAAGAGTTGCTATTGTTAAATGTTTTGTCCACAAGAAAATGATAAATGAGGTAATACAGGGAAATACTTTTGCCAATGAAACTGCTAAACGAACAGCCTATTTAAAGTAAGGTTTTTTTTTTTTGTTTAAATTTCTTTATTGGGAGTTTTACATTTCATGGTACATAGTTGCACATCATTATTACCACATGATGACAGGAGTGTGCAGGCAGTTGAATGGTATCATTGCATCCTGGGACAACCATCCCATCTTACATTTTAAATCACGTATAAGAAATTGCGAAATGAAATGGAAATTACACTTCAGGTGGGCTATTACGTGCAATGGTAGGTTACCTGGTGCTGGATGCCTGCGTATGCGGGTTTCCCCGAGGCGTGGGTTGATGTTCAGTCCCCAGCTCTATCCCTGTACACCTCCTTCTCTATTGTCCCTGATTATGTTCCCAATACGGATGAACTGACTACATGGGTGTCTGGGGGAAAACGTAGAACAGTTAACTATGGGGGGAGGTGGGAGGGGGAGGGGAGCCTACGGATTGGATCGTGGGGATTGCCCAGTTTGTGGCTGATTCTGGTTTGCGCATCAATGAGCTGTGGTGTTAGTAGCGGGAGGAAATAGGAACCCGGGGGTGGTTTGCGTCTCCCATCAGGGGACCTGGGTGTAAGTCTGGTGAGGCCCTAGTATTCAGTCGACCCTACGTATCGCATGGCTGCTATGTGGTGGTGTTTGTTTGCACTATGGGAGACAGGGGCGGAGTTTGGGAATGGGATTTTGTGGTCGTAGGTGATTCCTCTGGTGTTACCTCTTGAACAAATTGGAACAGGAGTTGCGCCCATTCCATGGAGATGGGATGTTTACGTATCCCTTTCATCTCCTCATCTCTCAGTGTTTCTTCCTCTGCTGTCCCCCACTTTTTACGGCGCCTATCCAAGCTGCTTCTGGGGGTCCTGCTGGGGCCCTCCAATGCATGGCTATTCCACGTTTCGCTAAGAGCATAGCCAGGGATGCAAACCTGCATTGCGCTTTTTCTGTCCTCCGCCTGCGGAAGACACCGAGGGCGCACGCCTCCCATGTAGAAATGTTCATGAGGTTGACTGTTGCCCTTAGGGTCTGATGTACTCTGTCCCAGTACTGTTGGATTGTGGGACAGTCCCAGAACATGTGTTTAAAGTTCGCCTCGGGTGCCTGGCATCTGGGGTATGCGAAATGTGTATCAGAGTAAAAACGGTGAAGCCGGTGAGGTGTTAAGTATGCACGATGTAAAATATTGAATTGAATGTTTTTTAAACGTGCGTTCCTGAAACCTTTTTGGGGTATTCTAGTGCCTTTTCCCTTTCTTTATCATGGAGCACTCGTCCTATCTCGTCCTTCCATTTCTGGCGTAGGGCTTGTAAAGGAACTGTGATAATTTCCCGGATCGCTTTGTAGTGCCAAGTGACTAAGGGCCTTATGTAGGTGGGCTGGCATTTACCACTTCATAAATACCGAATCATACCGATTCGGTATTTATGAAGTGGTAAATGCTATGTAGGTAATTGGTCGGTAAATATTACCGATTCGGAATAATTCGGTAATTACCGAATCGGTATTTACCGAATCGGTAATGAGGCATACCTTCCCATTGAGGGTGGCAGGGTGTCACATTGACACCCTGTTGCGCCCCTGATTCGGCCATGTGTGCACATGTGGCACACATACATGCCCTGAGGGCATGTGTGTCTGCCACATTGCACACATCTACGGGCAAAATAATGCATTTACACACATATTCGTCATTTACCACCAACTATTAGTTGGTGGTAAATAACGAATCCCCACACACACCACACAGTCCCCCTACATCTGATTTCTGTATTCGGAATTTACCGAATCGGTAAAATTACCGAATCGGTAATTTTACCGATTCGGTAATTTTACCGATTCGGTAAATTCCGAATACAGAAATTCTCCCCCTACATCTCAAAAGCCAAAATACCGGTCGGTAACGGTATAATTACCGAAAATCGGCCGTTACCGACCGGTATTTGGCTACCTACATGAGGCCCTAAGTGTCTCCCCGCACCCATACGCAGAATTGTGTGTAGCACCGGATGTGTCGGTGGTTCCCCCTCAGTGAGATCCCAGTAGTGTCGGGCGCTATCTACTAATTGTCTATGTACCAGGAATTGTCCCGGGGGGAGCACGTAGCCTTCCCTAAATTGAGCATATGTTTTCAGTTGCCCATCTTCGAACAGGGACTCAACCTCTGTCACCTCGTGTTCAGTCCATATCCGGAGGGCGCCTGAGGTGTAATATTTCTCCCGTTGGGGAAATCCTACCAATGGGAGCAATGGGGAGTAGAGGGGCAGACCCCTTGACATACGGTGTATACGCATCATGCATTTGCGGGCTATCGATACCTGTAGGGTGTGTGTACGCGTAGGCTTGGTACCTGACATCAGTAGTCTCGGAGGGCCGGGAGAGGTATCCGGCCGTCGTTGGAGAATGTCTCCTCTATGTGGCACACTGCTGTCCAATAGGACAGCCATTGAAGTTGAGCTGCTAGGAAATATGCTTCAAAGGAGGGTGCTCTCAGACCTCCCTGTGTTGTTGGTAAGTAAAGGGTCTGTAAGGCCACCCTATGTCTGCCCCCTCCCCATACCAATGTTGTGAGTAGTGTGTCTAGTTCCTGAAAAAAGGAGCAAGGCGGTGTCACTGGGAGATTAGCGAAGGAGTAGAGCAGTCTGGGTACCATAATCATCTTAGCTAGGCCTACCCGCCCTATGGGGGCCAAGGGCAGGGTCTTCCAGAAGGCAACCGCCGTGCACAGCCCAGCCAATGTCTTGCGGTGGTTCCCCTCATAGAGGCTCTCAGGTGAGTGATACAGTCTCACTCCTAGGTACCGGGGTGCTGCAGCATTCCAACCTAGTGTTTGGGGTCCAATTGTTATTTCTGTGGGAGAAAGGTGGGGGCTCAGTGGAAAGATCGTTGATTTTTCCCAATTGACTGAGTCCGGAGACCTCTGCGAAACCTTGTAATATTGTCCATATCGGTGTAAGGTCGCTTATGATTTCCCGTACATAGATCAGGACATCATCGGCGTATAACGATACGCAATGTACTGTGTCTGTGATGGGAATGCCCCAGACCTCGCCCCCCTGACACAGACGAATGGCCAGGGGTTCCACTGCCAAGGTGAATAGGAGGGGAGACAAAGGGCATCCTTGTCTCATCCCCCGTTCCACCGGGAATGGAGTTGAAATGTACTTACCCACTCTCACCCTAGCCGTGAGGCCCCTATGGAGGAGTCGTGTGTATGCTAGCAGGGTCGGGCCTACGCGTACTTAAGGAGGACTGTGAATAGGTATGGCCATAGCAGTGTATCGAAGGCCTTTTCGAGGTCTAGAATTAGGCATGCGGCTTGTGGGAAGTGATCTTTCGCTCTATCCGGTATATGGAAGTGCCTACGTATATTCTGTGACACGCTGCGCCTGGGGAGAAAAACGCTTTGGTTTGGGTGGATCAATTGCGGGAGGACTTGGATGTACCGATCCGCCAAAATTTTCCCCAAAATTTTACAGTCCGCGTTAAGCAGGGTCATGGGCCGGTATGAGGATGGGAGTGTGGGATCTCTATGTGGTTTGAGGAATGTTATCAGGGTAGATTCCCTGAGTGAGCCAGGAAGTTCACCTCTTTGTAACGCGTCTTCATACATGGACAGAAGCCGCGGGGTCAGTTGGCCCGAAAAGGTGGTTTAATACTCGAGGGGAGAGCAATCCATTCCCGGCTATTTAAAGTAAGGTTTAATGTATATTGTAGGGACAACTAGATGGACACCAGAAGTGACTATGTTTAATCAGACTCTAGATTGCATTAGTGAAGGACGGGAAGAAGCTACGGAGGAAGAGAAGGAACAGTGTAAAAGATATGGGTGTCAGGATGCGACAGGATGTTGGATAGATCTGTCAGGAAAGCAAAGATGAATGCTTCCAAATTGTTATGTGAATGCTGTTGTTACCATGGCCCACAGTTCAGCACACATGAGTGCTAAAGGAATAGTGGCCACGTCAGATCATGTATGGTTCAATAATCTGATTCCCAGGGTGGCAGAGTTCTATGTCAAGAGGTGCATGATGTGCCTTACTTATAGCACAGGAAAAGGTACCCCGTTTCAACAGGATATTTTGCACCCCCAGATTGCCCTTCAAGGTCTTGCAACCAGTTGAGGTGGTTATGGGGAGGCCAGCAAATGTATAGGGTGTGCCAAGATCAAGGACAATCTGACATTGAATTTACCTTTCTTGTTGATTACTGTGTTGACTAAAGATTTGCATTTGATCCATTCACAGGTGAAGGCCAGTCTCTCTCCCAGTCTTAAAGGTCCAGGTTACAAGCTAAGGCCTAGAGACTGTGTCTTTACCCAACAGTTTCAGAGGAAGTCCAGCCTTGAGCCATGCTAGAAGGGTCCATTGCAAGTTCTCTTCACCACTCAGACTGCTGTTAAGTGCACAGGGCACAAACACTGGATCCATGCTAGTGATGTGGAGAAAGCAAGCGCCACTCCCTTTGCCATATGATCAGTGGATACAGGAGGAATACCTGATTTTTAATATGATCTGATCTCTCAGTAAGTGCCTTTTGAGGATGGTGATCTTTTTGAAACATGGTGAAGTGGTGTCATATGAACAATAACTTGCTGCCATCATGGCTGACCCAGATGGACAGATTCTGTTTGAACATCCTGACACTGTTCAGCCCTGATACAAAATGCGGCGAAGGGCCGAAAAGAACTATAGAGTTTGATTGAAGAAACTATCTCTGGAGAGGTAGCAACCCATGCCAGTGGTCAAGACTGCCAACGTCTGGACTGGTACATAAGATTGCCAGTGAGGCTTTGAAGCAAAAGACACTTGGGACTTAATGCTCCCTGATAGTGTAGTGAGGGAATTTTGAGAGAATTTAGATTACATTGCTGTGTTTCTGGCTGATCGTTACGCTACTCTTTGTTACCTTGGCAATCAAGCAACAAATACTACAGTAAGAGGAAGGAAGGTTAAGAAACATACAGGTTGAATACAAAAGATCAATATAGGGAATAGTGTTAGGTGTTCTTCTGAAATAGGTATTTGTCTTCACCAAAGAGCTGCAGAAATACACCAGGAAAAAGGAACATGACTTGGTCAGAAAGGTTTTGGGGTATGTTTCCTACATGGGGCCGGAATTTATTAATGGGAATAGTAATTATAGGAGTCATCTTTCTCACTTGCTGCTGCTGCATTCAATGTGCCCCTATGATATGCACCACTTGTATAAATACGTGCAATAGTATTAAACCTTCCCCAGTCAATGTTCATGAACTGAATCGAGAAATGATGTTACAATTTGAAATTGATGAACTAATGAAAATTAATGTATACATTAATACATGTATCTTCTAAAATAGATTCAGCACAGCTGAAAAGGAAGTACTGTGGAAATGTAAAGTCTGATTCTTTTGTTTTTTAATTAAGCTGTGCCTCATCCATTTTAACCCCTGCCCTTCTTTCAGCCTGGTTCTATCCTTGACACCGCATCTGTATAAACATTGGGAAAGAATCTAGGTTGGGGCATTGTAGGCTGTGTAAACATGCAGAGTCAGCGCAAAAAAACAGACTGGCAATCTGCTCAAGGTTTTTCAGGCAATGGTTAATCCTCATGTAAAGTCTACTCAGATAGCATATCTTGTTGTTCAGCCTTATGATGTACAAATTGCACAAGAATCCGAGGCTGTCGATTCTTGCCGTTACCTCATTTGTGTTTTTCGCAAAGCTCTTTTTACCTCTGGGCGTCCCTTGTTTGTGATCTCTTGCTATAAAAACCCATGTAACCATCGTTCAGTGTGCTCTCTCCTTGAGTATCTCTATGGTACTTGCCAGATGGAGACCCATTCATAAATGCTTAATAAATGACCTATGGTTTGAAATTCGCTCCAGTGTTGAGTCCTCCTCACTTTGTTAAGAACCCGTGGCGAGAAGGAGGAGCCTAGCGCGCATCCAAGATGGTCGCGTGAGCACAGGGCTCCCCGGACCCTCGCTGCTCCTCGGAATTTATCCTGACAATATCCTGATTTGGTTTCTGGAATCTGGGAGATGACGACCGGCTGAGCACGTATCTCTTTTCAGAAATTTAATTGGACCCGGGAATCCTGAGTTATCGTTGTTTGAACTTTTGGGACCCGCCCGACGGAGGTGCCCGGGGCGAAGGTGAGCCGTGGGGCCGTGTCGCAGTTGAACAACAACGGCTGCGGCGCGGTGCCAGGGGCCGCTCGGCCACTTTCGGTTTCACTTTCAGACCTCAGGGGGCTGGCCGGTGGAGCGATTGAGGTGGCGGGGGGTTTCCTGGACCTCTGCACAAGGCTTTGTCCCCACCTGCCACTAGAGTGCCTATCGCCTTGGGTCCCCCCGCACCGCCATATTGTGGCTTCGGGTGAGGCGCTGGTTTCCAGGGCCGGTATCCCGGCTACTTTTGGTCGGCGGTCCCCCTCGGAGTCCGTGGCCGCATGGGGGGCAAGGGGGGCCCTGAGGGGCGTAAAACTAAGGCCTCCCTCCGTGGAGGATCGGTCCAGACCAACAACATGGACCGCTACACTCAGGGCAGAGGCTCTCCTGGACCGGCCGGTCCCCCCTCAGACGCCGCCGGTGGCGGCACATCCGTCTCTTCGGAACTTTCCCTACAGGACATCATGGGCGCCATTGATGGCATCAGGGAGACTATCGCCACGCAATACGAGGCCCTGGCCCGCAAGATCGATACTTTGGCGATTGATGTCACCTTAATACGGGCGGACCTCTCCAAAACAAATGAGAGGGTTCAAACTCTCAATGCGCGGACCTCCACCCTGGGTGCGGATGTGTCGGACCTGCAGGCCGCGCTTGGCGACATCAAGGTGGTCAATGATCAGATGGCCCGGCGGCTGGAGGACTTCGAGGGACGGGCCCGACGCAACAACATCCGTGTCATCGGCGTACCGGAGTCCTCCGACGACCGCCCGGTTGACCTCCTGGTCGAGGAACTCATCCTCCAACAGCTGACCCCTGCGGGCTTGAGTAAATTTTTTGCTGTTGAACGGGCTCATCGAGTTCCGGGCGGGCGGCCACGGCCGGGGGCCCCCCCGAGGCCTATCGTGGCCAAACTGTTTTACTACAGAGACCGGGATGCGATTCTGCAGGCCTCACGGGCCCATGGCCCGGTTCGACATGAGAACTCATCCATTAACTTTTATCCGGACTTTACTCAACTTGTCCAGAAACAGCGGATGGGATTCCAGGGGGTGAAACGCCGTCTTCGTGAGCTGGGCCTAAAGTATTCTATGCTCTACCCTGCCAAACTTCGAGTGGAACATGAGGATCGGACTGCCTTCTTTGACTCTCCTGTGGCCGTGAGTGACTGGTTGGACTCGTTGCCGGACAGAGGTGGCCGTCCCGGGCCCTCTGCGGGTGCCAACGGTGACGGGTCCCCTTTGGAGTGACTCTTGGTCCTTGGTTTTGCTAATTTGCACTGCTCAGCTGGGTTGTACTTCTTTGGTTCAGTGTGTTTTGCCAGGACCAGTATGGGGGGCGGGCGGGGACGGGTCCCTTTCCTCCTCCGGGGTCTTTTTGTAGACTGGGGTTAGTTGGGCGACAGGCACACTGCAATTTGGGGGGGTTTTTTGGCCCGCAGGGGTGCAGGGTGGGGGGAGTTGGGTGTTGGGGGGGGTGGGGGGGAAGGAGGGGTTGTTTTGTAGTGTGGTTTTTGTTTGCAGGGCGAGGTATTGATTTTCTTCCACCTTTGGGACTTGTGCTACTTGCGGGGGGACCTTTGATCTATTGGAGGGGATGGGGGGGGATGGGTTGAAGCTGATGTCATGGAACGTCAATGGGTTGGGGGACCGTATCAAACGGGGTGTAGTTCTGCAGTATTTGCGTCGTCTGACTCCTGATGTGGTGTTCATCCAGGAGACGCATCTGGTTGGTAATGTCTGCCATGCAATGAACAGGGGGGGATACCGCCTCGTGGCTCACTCTGGTTTCACAACTGGCTCCAGGGGGGTGGGCATTCTCCTGCGATCCTCACTTCCGTTGGAGATCACGAGGGTAGTCTCAGATGACAGAGGGCGTTATGTTTGTCTGACTGGGAGGTGGGAGGGGCATCCCCTTGCCTTGGTCTCAATTTACGTCCCCCCGGGCCTCCAGAACTCCACCTTCGCGGACTTGGGTCGAATGCTGCTTGAACTTCCGGATGGCCTTCTGCTTATGGGCGGGGATTTTAATTCGGTGGTTTCGGGTGACCTGGATCGTCACCCACCCAGGGCCCTCCCCGCTGCCCAGGCGTGGCTAGGTGGTCTGTTGGAGACCTTCGGCCTGGTGGATAGTTGGCGATTAATGCATCCGACCCAATGTCAATACACCTTTCACTCTGGGGCACATGGGAGTCTTTCTAGGTTAGATTATTTCCTTATGCCCGCGGCGCAGACGGGTCGAATTCGAGAGGTCAGGCACCTGGCGAGGGGTATCTCCGATCATTCCCCGCTGTGGCTTCTCTTTGACACCGAGTCGCGGTCTGCCGGGCGGATCGCTCCCATTAACCCGTGGTACCTGCGAGACCCTACGACTCGCGAGAGTCTGGTTAAGGCTATGGACCAATACTTTCTTGAAAACGAGGGGTCGGTGTTGTCTGCAATGTCCCTGTGGGAAGCCTTTAAAACCGTAATCCGCGGACACGCCCTCTCCCAGATAGTGGTGGCTAAGAAGCTTAGGAGTGAGGCGGTGGTGAAGCTGGAGACTGACATCTCGGGGCTGGAGTCGGCCTTGGAGGTGGGTGTCACTCCGGACGGGCTCCATGCCCTCAACCTGAAACAGTTTGAATACAGATCTCTTGTCACTGACGCTGCCAAAACTATGTATAGGGAGCAGCAGGGTCGGTTGTATGATGCCGGGGACAAGGCGGGAAAGCTGATTGCGTGGTTGGACAAGAAGGAGAGAGTGAATCGTGTGGTCCCGGAGTTGCGTGTCTCGGATGGAGTGTGTGTGACTGAGCCTGGTGAGATAGTGGAATGTTTTGCCGACCACCTCCGGACCGTGTACTCCCCGGTGACTGATAGGGATGAGGAAGATTCTCGCCTTCTACTGAGGGACATTGCTTTGCCTGGCCTTTCTGCCGAGGACCGTGAGCAGCTGGACGCTCCCTTGTCGGTAGATGAAATCGCGACTGCGATTCGGTCCCTTCGCTCGGGCAAGGCCATGGGCCCCAACGGTCTACCTATCGAATTATATAAGTTGCGCCCTGATAAACTAGCGCCCTTCCTCCGTCGTATGTTTCAGGAGTCCCTTGAGGCCGGTTCCCTTCCGGTCGACCAGCGACTGGCCACGATAGTCGTGATCCCCAAGGAAGGTAAGCCACGGGACCGCTGTGCCTCTTACAGGCCTATCTCACTGCTAAATGCAGAGCCTAAAATCCTGGCTAAAGTCCTTGCCAATCGTTTGTTGAGCGTCATCTGCGATCTGATTCATCCTGATCAATGCGGCTTCATCCCACATCGCAACACCGCCCTCAACTTGCGGCGTCTCCATGGCGCCCTCGCCAGGGCAGAGTACCTCTCCGAACCGGCCGTGCTGGTTTCTTTAGATGCCACGATGGCCTTTGACACCATCGAGTGGCCATTCCTCTGGGCTGTCTTGACCAAATTCGGCTTTGGGGAGGGATTTCTTGGCTGGGTGAAGCTTCTCTACACGGGACCCATGGCTCAGGTGGTGGTTAATGGGCGGGTCTCTCGGCCCTTCGTTCTCGGTAGGGGTACGAGGCAGGGGTGCCCGTTGTCCCCTCTGCTCTTTGCTCTTGCCCTGGAGCCACTCGCCGCCTGGCTCCGCTGGGAGCCCTCGATCAGGGGGATCCGGTGGGCCCCGGGCTTTGAGGATCGGGTCTCGTTATACGCTGACGATATCCTCCTGTATCTTACCTCGCCGCGGCAGTCGCTTACCGTTCTCTTCGATGTTCTGACTTCCTACGGGAGAAATTCGGGTCTCACGATTAATTGGTCTAAATCCTGTGTCTATCCTATCTCCGGTGGCCCCCCTCTCCTGCCGCCTCGGCTTCCGATCCAAATATCTCTGTCCGGCTTTAAATACCTGGGGATACACATCTCGCTGGACCCGGTGGCTCGCTATGAGCATAATCTCCTGCTTCCACTTCGGCGTTTGAGGGAAGACACGGCTCGGTGGTGTAGGCTGCCCCTGTCCCCACTGGGTCGGGCCGCATTGTTTAAAATGATGTCCCTTCCCAGGTTCCTATATGCACTTCAGAACTCCTTCGACACCATTCCAGTGGCCTACTTTCGGGAAGTGGAGAGCCTGCAGAGGAGACTGGTGTGGGACGGACGGGCACGTATCGCCCTGGCCAAACTCACTCTCCCCTGGTACGACGGGGGCATCGCGCTTCCCGACATTCGCAGGTATTATTGGGCCTCACAGCTATCAGCCATTAACCATGCCACGTATGCGCCTGGCTTGAACCCGGCGTACGAGATGGATAAATTCCTGCTTCCCGGCGGTAACTATAACAGGGCGCTTTACTCCCGCTCGGCTGGACGGACCCTGACGGGCCCCACTAAGATCGCGGTACGGATTTGGAAGGCGGCCAATGTAGCCATGGGCTGGAGTGAGCGACTAACATGCGCTACTCCTTTATTTGCCTCCGACCGACTGGGAAGCCTCTGGACAACGAAGGGGTTTGACCGTTGGGACACGATTGGCATCAGTAGAGTGGGAGACTTATGGATGAAGGGCGCGGTTAAGACCTTCGCGGCGCTCCAGAGCGAATACGAACTCACGGAAAAGGAGTTCTTCCGATACGCCCAGGTTCGGCACGCCCTGCTCTCTGTCTTTGGGGAGGGGACCAAGATCCCTGCCTCTTCGCCCCTCGAGGACCGCATACTTGATGGTCATGTCCCCGACAGTACTATCTCCTTAATTTATAAAAAACTCATTAATAATCGGGCGGACCTATTGGTGCGCCTTCGGGAGGCGTGGACGGGGGACGGGGTGGAATTAGACGACGAGGACTGGCAGTCCGCACTATCGTCCCCCAAGGAAGTTGCCATTCCAGCCCGTCTCCGTCTGGTCCAGCTAAAGATTCTCCACCGGGTGTATGTGACGGGCCCCCGTTTGGTCGCGATGGGATTCTCGGAAGATGGGCTCTGCAAGCGGGGGTGTGGGCTTAGTGCCACCTTTCTCCATATCCTTTGGGAGTGCCGGGAGGTGGCGGAATACTGGCGTCGGGTTCATGGGGTCATGGGACAAGTCACCGGGGTGGCGCTGCTGCCGGAGGTGCGTCGATGTGTCTTGAATGTGTGGGAGCCCAATGACTATAACGCGGCGCAGACGCGGTGGGCGGCCCTGGGCTACATGATAGCCAAGAGGGATATAGCGCAGCTCTGGGGCTCCCAGCGGCCGCCCACCGTGTCAGTATGGAAGGAGAACATGGACTGGTGTATGTTCAGGGAGAAGACTGTATATGTGGCCCGCGGTAAACCCGGGGCATGGGGTAGAATTTGGGGGCAATGGAACGTGTATCGTGGGGGTATCTGTACGCCCCCCCTAGTGGACACCGATATTGCCTTGTCCCCCTGACCCTTGATGGTTCCTTGCAACTGATTGTAATAATCGAATATAGATGTTCCTCTCCCGTTACCCCCCCCCCGATCTTTCAGTACTCCCTCCTGTTGATAGCTAATTGAAGGTTTGGAGTAAGGTCCCCCGGATGTAGCCTGACCCACGCTTTTTGCCCTTATGCCTCGCCTTTTGTTTTTTGTTGTTATTTATGTTAAATGTATGTCTCCTGTTTCTTTCGAGCTATCCTGAGCCATTTACGGGGCTGGGCCCCAGGTGTCGCCTACGGCCTTAACTAATGTACGATCCTTTCTGAATCTAGCGGCCGGCCCTGGTGGTTGTAGGCCCATGCTTGTAACTGATTTATTGTTAAATAAAAATTAAAAAAAAAAAAAAAAAAAAAAAAAAAGAACCCGTGGCGAAGTGGTGACACCACATTTGAACCTGTGGACAAAAGGGTGACTGCACTTGAGAGTGCTGTGTGGATTTGGTCCCACTCATGAGTGATTAATAAACTTATAATTTCTTCCCAACTCCAGTGCTGATCTCTATTTTGTTGGTCTTTGAACCCATGGACAAAATGGTGACCCTGCACCAGTGTACCTCTAAAAAGGTACATTTCCACATGTGCACCTACAGTATATATTCTAGTGTATGTGGTGTTTTGATAACGTGGGCAGTTCACCTCTATGTGGGATGCATATTCACACAATGAGGAATTGGTAAATTTTTCCTACGTGGCCAATAATGTCTTCCATTTTCCAAGGACATGCTATGCACAATCTGCTCCATTGTATCCTTTGCAAGGACATGCGATTCACAATCTGCTCCATCGTCTCCTTTGCAAGGACATGCTATGCACAATCTGCTCCATCATCCCCTTTGCAAGGGTATGCTATGCACAATCTGCTCCATCGTCTCGTTTGCAAGGACATGCTATGCACAATCTGCTCCATCGTCTCCTTTGCAAGGGCATGCCATGCACAATCTGCTCTATTGTTTCCTTTGCAAGGATATGCTATGCACAATCTGCTCCATCGTCTCCTTTGCAAGGGCATGATATGCACAATCTGCTCCATTGTCTCCTTTGTAAATACATGCTATGCACAATCTGCTCCATTGCCTTCTTTGCAAGGGCATGCTATACTCAATCTGCTCCATCGTCTCCTTTGCAAGGACATCCTATGCAGAATCTGCTCCATCGTCTCCTTTCCAAGGGCATGCTATGCATAATATGCTCCATCGTCACCTTTGCAAGGGTATGCCATGCACAATCTGCTCCATCCTTTCCTTTGCAAGGGCATGCTATGCACAATTTGCTCCATCGCCTCCTTTGTAAATACATGCTATGCACAATCTGCTCCATTGCCTTCTTTGCAAGGGCATGCTATACTCAATCTGCTCCATCGTCTCCTTTGCAAGGACATCCTATGCAGAATCTGCTCCATCGTCTCCTTTCCAAGGGCATGCTATGCATAATATGCTCCATTGTCTCCTTTGCAAGGGCATGCTATGCACAATCTGCTCCATCATCTCCTTTGCAAAGGCATGCTATGCACAATCAGCTCCATTGTCTGCTTTGCAAGGACATGCTATGCACATTCTGCTCCATCGTCTCCTTTGCAAGGGCAATCTATCAATGCCTGACAGTTGTACATATGGGTGGATATGGAAACTGAAAGATGGGGGTTGAGAACCAAACATATATTTATTTAACAAAATGGAAAGTTGTTATTCTGGGTCATAAATGCATTTTTATCCATGAAAATGACCAGCTCTTGTTTGGGGTAATCGAGCTAAATTATACAAAATGAAAATATTGCATTTGTGATGAAATATCTGTATTTTTAGAAACCGAAATCGGGAAGAAGTTATTTCAGGCAACGTTATTGTATTCATGGGGTATTTTTAAAATTGCTCTTTGAGGAGTAATTCATAATGATATCTGAAGCCTTATTGGTGATTTTTGTTACTTGCCCCCAAAGTACTTTTACTGCTGTGGCTGATATTTCATGACTAGTGAGTTGTGGAGACATGTCATTATCTGCATTGAATAACCTTTTTACAATATTAAAATAATAGCTGCCGCAACTGCGGGGCCTCAGCCACGAGTGTGGATGCCCTTTGTCAATCAGGCCCTAAGCGATGAGAATGTGTTTGACCAGTGCTTAATTTGAGCAAGTGGTTTCCAGTGCTTGGCACCAGCTCTTAATCGTCAACACCGCCACTTATAAGAGTCTGCCACATGGTGGCACTTATTGTCTAACTTAGAGACGAGCCCAAAAACAGTTGTTTATTAATTCAATATCTATTAAAAATGATTAATACCTGCTGCCAAAATCGTTCTAATAGGTTTGGGGGCACGGAATACAGAATTGTCACAACTGTAGGAGCGTGATGGTTAGTAGTTGTGTGTGAGAAAGTGGGTTTCTGTTGCAGTAAACCCCCCCTCTTTTTTTAGTTGCCAGACTACTGATGCTCTTTGACTTGATGTGCTCTGGGGCCCTGCCAATCAGGACCCCAGGGCCTGTGTTCTTTCCCCAAAACAAAACCCAATTGGCATATCTGGCCACATGTCAGCCCCTGGTAAATGGTACCATAGGTACCCAGGGCGCTGTGACCAGAGAAGGCCCCTAAGGACTGCAGCACTTATTGTGCCACCCTTAGAGGCCCTGTACCCTGACACACACACACTGCCTTTGCAGGCTGGGTGTCTAGGTGCAGAACCAAACGAAGAGTCGACATGGCACACATCCCTGTGTGCCATGCCCACAAACCACTGCCCTGGCATACATCAGTCACCCCTCTAGCTGGGTGCCCTATGCCAGTGGTGAGGGTAGAGGTGCATGAGCCCTGTACCCCTACAGTACCCAGGTCCATTCCTGGGCCCTGTAAGTGCAGTGCTGTCATTAAGAGTATATGGTGCTGGTAGGTTGTCATTACGAACTCCACAGCACTATAATGGCTACACTGAAGGCTAGGAAGTTTGGTATCAAACTTCTCAGCACATTAAACCCACACTGATGCCAGTGTGGGATTTAATGTAAAATGCACCACAGAGGGCATCTTGGAGATGCCCCCTGAAAACCGACCAATTACCAGTGACCTGACTGAGTGGCTGCGCAAGCTGCCACCACCAGACATGTTTCTGGACCCCTGGATCGAGAGCCTGCTGCTCTCTGGGGCCTGAAACAATGCACATCCTGGGACGAGGTGCCAAGCCTCCTCCCCCAGGATGGGCAGGGTTCACGAAGGAGAAGCTTTAAAGTCATGCCACCTTTGTGAGCCTCTGCAGACCATTTGCTGCTTTCAGCAACTCGTCCCCACTGGTTCTACCCCCCACTTTGGGCGGAAGAACCAGCGGGAAAAACAAGTGAGGAAGAGAGGTGTGCCCACCTCTGCCAACTCCGCCCCTAAGGTGGGGGAGGCGAGGTGAAGCACAACCTCGAGTCCCCGCCATCTTGAAGATGGGGGGACCCAGCCAACCAGGGACAGGCTCCTGCCACCCTCCCACTGGAGAGTGGCAAAATAGTGGGTGTTTGGTCCCTGCCCTTTACCTACCTGAAACGCCCCTAAATTTAGTATTTAGGGGCACCCTGAACCTTCCTTCCTCAGATCCAGCAACCACAAGAAAAGAAGAAGGAGAAGGACGTGCAGAGCTAACAAGAGGACGACGCCCACTTACTTGGCCCCAGCCCTATAGGCCTGTCTCCCCTCGAACCTGCTCTTGCGAAATCCCGGCGTGTCCAGTGGCCAGCAACCTCAAAAACCCCGGAGGACCTGCCTGCATTCACCTTCCAAGCTGTTTCTCCCGTGAACACCAGACTTGTTTGAACTGCAGCTTCTGGTGCCAGCCAGAAACCGCGAATCCAGCCCACTCTGCACCCGCCGAGCCCGGCCTGTGTTTGAGTGAACAAACACCACGAGGAGGTCCCCCTGACGATCCTGACCTGAGATCCGGCGACCCCTGACCTGCCTCAAGTCTCCAGACGACACCTGCAGCCTCAATCCAGAGGACCCCCCTACCGCAACCAGAGCGGGTAAGAAAATCCGACGTCCAAAGGCACCCCTCCACCCGACGCCCCACAGCCTTGTGTGTCCAACCCAGTGGTGCCTAACCATCCCTCTACATCCTAACTTACCCCTCGAAGTGGTGTTCACTCCGGGAAGATCTTCGTCCCCGAGCCTGCAGTGTTTCTTTGTTCTGGAGAATCTCCATTGAATTCAACAGGGCACCCGACCTTAAAACTGCACCCTGCACCCGGCTGCCTTAGCGCCGCTGAGGGTGGCCCTTTGGTGCTAACTTGGTCCCTGTGGCCTGCTTGCCAGCAGCCACCAGCCGGAGTCCCCCTATACCCCAAAGGATAACATTGGGCCTCAACACTCTGCACCTGGCCGCCCGAGTGCCGCTGAAGGTGCAACAACAGTGCATCACTGACCCTGGGAGACCCCTGAGTCTAACCCCAGAACCCTAACTCAAAAGACCGATTACTTACCTTGAGACCGATAACTCACTTTTCCTCATAGGATAACATGGACACTTTTTCTCCCAAAAAGTATCTAAGTGTCGACTTTTGAAAACTACGAATATTCCTTAAAAATCGCACAAATAACCTAAACGAATTTTCTCAACTGTTTGCAGGAAAGGTCCCAGTGCTGAACCCAGGTGTCCAGCACTGAGTAAGAAAAGTAACTAAAAAGTAACTTACCTGTGAATTGAATTTCCTTCCGTAGGATAACGTTGGGGGTTCTTTGTGAAAAAGTTTGTGTGTCAGCTTTTGAAATACAAGAAAATTCTTTCAAAATCATACAAACTGCAAAAACTTAATTACTTACCTGTTTAAAGTAGATGTCCCAGTGCTGAATCTAGGAGTCCAGCACTGGATTACAAAAGTAACGCAAAAGTAACTTACCTGCTAAGTGAATTTCCTCCCATAGGATAACATTGGTGATTCTATGTGAAAAAGTTTCTTAGTGTCAACTTTTGAAATACAATAATATTCCTTAAAAATCATACCTTTAACCAAAACGCATTTACTCACCTGTTTTCAGGAAATGTCCCAGGGCTGAATCTAGGATCCAGTCCTGTGGTTAGAAAAGTAATCTGAAAAGTAATTAACTGCATTTTACTTAAAAAGCCCATTCAATTGGATGTACTATACCTGCAATGTGTTGCAAACTGCTTTCTTAAAACTGTAACCAAAACCAGTACAAGTTATACTGCAATTCTGAACTGTGTTCAAACAAGTCAATTACTACTGCAAAGTATGTATATGCTTACCTGTACCAGGCTTGCTTAGTTCTAGAAATAAAACAACAGTATATTTTTTATACAAAAACAATTGGCCTAGAGTTCAGTTCTTGAGTGTGTGAGACCATTTGCTGACTGAGTATGTACAACAAATGCTTTACACTGTCCTCTGATACTGCCTTACTGCTCGACCAAGCTACCACTTTAGAGAGTAAGGTTCTATCCAACTTTATCAAAAATACCAACAAAAGAGTGTGAAAATAGTGTAAACCAAACAGGTGGTTCCTAAAATAAATGAATTATGAAACTGCAAATCAATCTGATGTTCCTATGGAACCCTCACTCACCAACATAGTTAGTGACTTGCTTCGACGAGTCAGCAAAAAGAGAGGAATCCGCGAGCAAAGCGTCAACCTCTGCATCTGTATATGAAAGGCCTGTGTTTTCCATGGTCGTGCCAAAAAGTGATTTTCAACACTTGGATTGATCAAACTCTCACAGCTGTGCGCTGCCTGGAAATTATTTCGAACAACAAGAGAGAGAGGGTTAAGCCACACTCTTAGTCCCCCTGAATTTATCAAAAATACCAACAAAAGAGTGTGAAAATAGCGTAAACCAAACAGGTGGTTCCTAAAATAAATGAATTATGAAACTGCAAATCAATCTGATGTTCCTATGGAACCCTCACTCACCAACATAGTTAGTGACTTGCTTCATCATGGGGTTCCCCTGGGGGTACCTTGTGTACCTCCAGTGTGCTTCAACGCTATGTTAAGGCGGATCAGCAGAGTTAGACTAAAGGAGTATAGTGATTCCTAGTGAAAAGTGAAAAAGTTAAAAAGTCAAGATTCATCCACAGATAAATTTAATTGTGATGAAGCCTGAACGCTTTAAAAACAGTGAAAGATGTGTAATACTGACTATAAGTGGGTCAGATACATCCTATTGAAATCATATTGGTCGACATGTTTCAGCTTGTTATGTGTGACTCACAAAACTTTCTTCAGGACCTAACCAAAAAATCCACCTTGGCGGTATAAGCTTACTAAAGCTTATCCTGACCTCAGGTGCAGTTAACCGATACACTCACGGTTTCGTTAGATGCCTTCCACAACTCCGAAAGGATATCTGTAAGGAAATAAATAACACACATGTGTTGTATCAGCATATGACTGTCATTTGGGTGTTATTTCATACCAGGAACAGATTTAATGCAGTATATGGCTCAGAGCTAGGAGGTCCATATAATTCTATAACCATAATAGAATGTACTGTCACTCCATAGTTAGCTTGAAAAATCTACGACTGACATTTGCATTGTAAATGTTGATTTAGACCTTAGTTTAGGAAATACTCAATCGGACCATTCGACCAAAGAGTCATAACAAAAATAAATAAAGCTACCAAACCAGTGTAATCACACTAAAAAATAGGCACTAATGACCGAATAGTTAAAAGAAGGAAAACATAGGCACTCACGTATATGAAAAGTAAACTGAGCTCCTTAGGCAAGAAGGTGGGTGGCGGGACTACAGAAAAACTACAGAGGGGACAAAAAACGGGAAGATCGCATTTTAACCCATCAGTCCCTCGGTTGCTCCGCCATGTCAGCATTCAGTAAAAAGAAGAAATAGGAATAGAACCACATGCGGTACTCACATCTTCCAAGTCCACTGCCTGGTTCTTAGACCTACGGATACCACCGAGCCCGGAGTCAGCGCCATGTCAGTCATGCTGGTTAAAGTAGGGGAAGCCTCCATACTAACCGGAAACCAGGTTCCGGCAATGACAGACAAAGACAAAGGACTGCTTTGTTTGTTGTTTAGAGAAAGACTAGACCGTTGAATCACAAAACGTAATTTAAAGCTTTACTCGATAGTCGAGTAGACAGACAATATCACAGAACTGGGACGGTTGATAATCAAGGGGAATTCGGAGAAAGAGGACAGGTTCCCCAAGGTGAAACACCATTAATGTTAATAACATGAAAGGTTATGCAGGGAAAAACGTCATCATTCCCATTGTGAATCACAATAGCGTGTGATTAAAAATGCCAAATAAAAGTATGAGTCGAAAACACACAGGGTATGTAAACGATCTCGATCTCATAATCATGTTGTCATAGGGCACAAAAGTACTGAGTTCATAAACAGCATGGTCTGAATTGGTACGCCAGAAAAGAATTGGCACAATTAATTGATAATAATGGTTATTTCCGCCTCAGGACTGTGCCCCACGGAATATTATCATTCAGACCGGTCAGATGTGTGGATAGACGGTCATCACTTGAAGTTTTTAGATTACTTATAATATTGAATTTAGGATCCTAATCCATTAGTCTCTTGGCTTAGACTGATTAATACACCTTGATATTGATCATTACGTAAAGTACACAAAACTAACTAAATATGGCCAATCTCCAAACATTTGGATTTACAGATGAACAGTTTGCCAATATGGTAGGCAGTTCAAGTAATTTTGGACACCAAACTCTTACAGGTACAGATAAAACTGATGATGTCACATCACTCTTAGCACTTAGGAAAAAGATCAAACGTATCGAACTACATGGCCAATATATGTTGGAGTGTCAATCGACCGCCTATGTGCTCATTTCACAACAATTGAGTATAAATCTGATAAAAATAAGTTTTCACTGATTTTTGAATATTGTTTCTGTATATTGAATGTGTGAGGAAAAACAATCATAGTAAAAGAAATGAGAAATTAATATGATAACATCAGCAGGCTATGGACACTTATTATGAAAAACTAATCACAGTTTAATCAGAACCTACATTTTGTATATAGGAATCAATTTGTATATATATTAGTAATATGATGACGTATTGATACATTGTTGTCCAAAAATATATATGTTGACGAAGAAAATAATTCATTGTAAAAAAAGATATTGAAAAACGAAAAACAAAAAAAATATATATTTATATTTTGTATTAATTAAAGAGATATATCATACACTTATTAGCCTGTTTGTTTATCCATTTTAAGATTTATGTGTGTTAGGCATATTTTGCTAACTGTTAGTGGAATGTGAGACATCCTTGTCTAATTGGGAGTCAATTTGCAATTAGTATTTACCCGACACTGTGCCCGGTGTTCACCTTTTCCCTTATATGGATAGACGGTAAATCCAGCGTTGTTCCTTTTCGAACAAAAACGCTGGGTTTACCTGTTCAATGATGGTCCAATGTAGATCATCCACCGTGTGGTTAAAACGCAGAAAATGTTCCGTTAATTTAGTCATGCTTTTCTTACATCGGATATTACTCCGATGTTCACCAATACGTAACTTCACCTTACGTGCGGTCATCCCCACATATCTCAGATCGCAAGGACATGTGATTAGGTATACTACATCAGCAGTGTTACAATTGGTGTGGCTCCGTTGCGTCCAGATTTTCCCTGTTTCCAAAGCCAGAGTTCTTGTGGTGGAAGTGAGATAGCAAACACTACATGACCCACAGGGATAATGACCAAGAACAGGTGGTAGACCCCACGCATTGAGGATAGATCTTTCAGTGGGAGTGTTTAGGTTGCGTGGTCTAGTATGAACAAGAGAGTCCTTCAAGCTTGTGGCCTTCCTGTATGAAAATAGAGGTTTTTCCCATTTGATGTTACTGCTCTCCAAGATCCGCCAGTGCTTTCTGATGGATTTTGAAATGGTGTTGGAGGCAGCATTGTAAGTTGTCACGCATGTAAGTGGGATCTCTGTGGGTGGTTTAGGATAGTCTTGTAATAGACTTTCTCGGGGTTGATTTCTAGCCCTCTTACAGCTCATTGTCAGAATCCTTTCAGGATACCCCCTTTGTCGCAGTTTTTCTGTAAGTTCCTTAGACTGCGTGCGAAAATCAGTCAGATTTCTGCAATTGCGTCTAATCCGCAAAAATTGACAATACGGTAAGTTTTCCCGTAATGGACGTGGGTGAAAGCTTGAAAAAGTCAGAAGGTTATTTTTGGCTGTGGGTTTATAATATGTTTTTGTCAGTAAAGACCCATCCACCTTAGAAACAACCACATCCAGGAAAACCATCTCATTGCTGTCAAACGTATGAGTAAACAGCAAATTTGGGTCACGTGTGTTAATCCAAGACAGGAAATTTAATAGAATGCTCTCGGGACCCTGCCAGATGATAAAAATATCATCTATGTATCTCTTCCAAAAAGAAAGGTAAGAAGAGAAAGGATTAGAAGGGTCCAAAATGTGTTTGCGCTCAAAATCGTACACATACAGTCCTGCCACACTCGGCGCAAAGGTGCTGCCCATAGAAGTACCCGTACATTGAAGGTACAATGTACCCTGATATTCAAAAAAGTTATTTTTAAGTGCTAGAGTAGCGCAATCAATGACAAAGCTTTTAGGAGTTTGAAACATCCAGTTTATCGAGTCTAAAGCTTCCCCAATGACCTTGATGGTATCGTCCTGGGGAACACTAGTGTAAAGACTCTCAATATCTAATGATACAAGAATGGTATTGTCATTATCAACTTTTAAGTCCTGTAAGGATGCCAAAAAACTCTTTGTGTCCCTCAAATAGGTGGCGGTATTCTGGATTATAGGTTTAAAAAAATAATCACAGTAGATGGACAAGGGCTCTAAAAGAGAGCCAATACCCGATACTATTGGGCGACCTGGAAGGGGTGACTTGTTTTTGTGGGTTTTAGGTAAGGTGTAGAAGTACGGTACTATACCTTTGCCCTTAGTCAAGAAATCTGCTTCGTGCTTAGTAATATACCCACTAGTCTCAGCATGTTCCACAAGATTGCATATGGTTGCCCTCAAAGATGGAGAAGGGTCTGTGGTCAGAGAGATGTAATTGTTAGGGTTGTCAAGAAGGCGTTTACATTCAAAGTCATAATCAGTGCTATTCTGAATAACAATACCACCCCCCTTATCTGCTGTTTTAATCACGATAAGGGCATTCGATAGTAATGATTGGAGTGCCTGAAAGTTTGCGGAACTCATGTTTTTAAAGCTCCCTCGATCTTGAAAGGATTCCACATCATTAAAAACTGCTTGTTCAAACGCAGTTATCTCTGCTGGTATCGAATGTGGTGGGGGTGTAAATGTTGATTTCAAACGTAAACCAGTATCACTTGGATGATCTACAAGGACATCAGATTGATTCTTCTCAAAGAAGGACTTCAGTTTTAATTTTCTGAAAAATTCAGACAGTTCACAATGCAGTTTAAAACGGTCAAACCGTGCAGTAGGGACAAAACCTAATCCTCTTTCAAGAACATCACTCTCGTTTTGAGTAAGGATCACTGAGGATAAGTTAGTAATTAAACTCTTTGGTTGTTGACTGCACCCTTGCTGCGTGTGTTGTTCCCCATCCCCTCCTCTTGTTCCCAATGGACCTGATTGTTCCCTCTTCTTCTCCCTCGTCCACGTCGGCCTCTGTCCAAAAAAGGACGGCGGAATGAGGGCTGAGAAAAAGGAGGTAGCGGGACAAAGCCCGGGTTCCAGCCCATCATTGGGAATTGAGGTGGTTGAAAGTGGTTATGATAACCTAAATTCCCTTGATTGGAGGGGGGTTGTTGCCAAAATGGTTGATACTGGTAAGGTCTATTTCTACCCCTGCCCCGCTGTCTAGACTTCGCACTGTCAGTACTTGACCCGCTTGAGAAAGAATCGTTATCATCTGTAGTCTCAGCTTGGTCATTGTTAAAGGCTGGAGGTGTATAATCAGGGCTAGCATATGGATAGATTTTGGCATAAGAGAAGCGTTTGAGGTCCTTCTGAAACTTCTGAGCTTTAGACTGTGTCAGTGTATCTTTATACTCATTGATCTCCTTATTGAGCTCATCTAGTTTCTTTTTATAACCGGTCAAGGTAGTACGAAAATGTGTTTCCGTCAGTTGAATTTCCACCCTAAGTGCCTCAGAAAGTCGCAAAGCTGTTTTAATGATTAGAACAAGCCAATCGCGCGTGCAATGCCACGCGATTTGGGCCCAATCTCTTCTGAAGGTGGGATCCTCCAGAAAAATGCGAGGGGCATTGGTGACCAATAAGCCCTTAGGAGCCACATTATTACGTAGATACTCTGTAAGTATGGTTCCATGTAAAATTGTACGGATGCGACTGCGCTTTTGTTCAGTTAATTTGTCCCATTCGCTTGTCTGTGATATAGTCTGTGCTATCGACGAGTCAGCAAAAAGAGAGGAATCCGCGAGCAAAGCGTCAACCTCTGCATCTGTATATGAAAGGCCTGTGTTTTCCATGGTCGTGCCAAAAAGTGATTTTCAACACTTGGATTGATCAAACTCTCACAGCTGTGCGCTGCCTGGAAATTATTTCGAACAACAAGAGAGAGAGGGTTAAGCCACACTCTTAGTCCCCCTGAATTTATCAAAAATACCAACAAAAGAGTGTGAAAATAGCGTAAACCAAACAGGTGGTTCCTAAAATAAATGAATTATGAAACTGCAAATCAATCTGATGTTCCTATGGAACCCTCACTCACCAACATAGTTAGTGACTTGCTTCATCATGGGGTTCCCCTGGGGGTACCTTGTGTACCTCCAGTGTGCTTCAACGCTATGTTAAGGCGGATCAGCAGAGTTAGACTAAAGGAGTATAGTGATTCCTAGTGAAAAGTGAAAAAGTTAAAAAGTCAAGATTCATCCACAGATAAATTTAATTGTGATGAAGCCTGAACGCTTTAAAAACAGTGAAAGATGTGTAATACTGACTATAAGTGGGTCAGATACATCCTATTGAAATCATATTGGTCGACATGTTTCAGCTTGTTATGTGTGACTCACAAAGCTTTCTTCAGGACCTAACCAAAAAATCCACCTTGGCGGTATAAGCTTACTAAAGCTTATCCTGACCTCAGGTGCAGTTAACCGATACACTCACGGTTTCGTTAGATGCCTTCCACAACTCCGAAAGGATATCTGTAAGGAAATAAATAACACACATGTGTTGTATCAGCATATGACTGTCATTTGGGTGTTATTTCATACCAGGAACAGATTTAATGCAGTATATGGCTCAGAGCTAGGAGGTCCATATAATTCTATAACCATAATAGAATGTACTGTCACTCCATAGTTAGCTTGAAAAATCTACGACTGACATTTGCATTGTAAATGTTGATTTAGACCTTAGTTTAGGAAATACTCAATCGGACCATTCGACCAACGAGTCATTACAAAATTAAATAAAGCTACCAAACCAGTGTAATCACACTAAAAAATAGGCACTAATGACCGAATAGTTAAAAGAAGGAAAACATAGGCACTCACGTATATGAAAAGTAAACTGAGCTCCTTAGGCAAGAAGGTGGGTGGCGGGACTACAGAACAACTCTGGAGACTCGTGGACTCTGTGCACACTGTACCTCACTTTGGTGCAGTATATACAGAGCCAGTTTCTTACATTGTGTTGTGACTGAATTTGGCAGCGCAGACAGGGGCAATGGGCAGTGCAGGCAGAAGTAACCTTCTGATTAGGGGCCTGGCACATATTTTTTTTACAAATTAAGTACTGTGATTGACCACAATACTGGCCTGCCAATGCACATTTTGTGTTTCATTTTCTTTCAGTGCAGCCACCAGAGTCTTTAATTATATTACTTTTGGCAGGGCGAGTGGAGATAGCAATTATAACATACATGTTCCATAAATTATTTAACCATCTCTGTATAGATCAATGTGTCATTAATGCCAAATCAGGAGATGTAGAATTAACATCCCTGAGACCAAGGATCTGGTGATGGGTCCGTTATTCCCAGATGATTCGTCTTAATAGTTCTCTGCCTCAGAAAATAATCTTTCCTAGCAAGATAAAGCAGACGCTATTGCAGAAAGCAGTAAATCATTTCACTACAAATATTGTAACTTCATAGATTTACTCGGAAGTCGGTGGTTTTTCATATTCTTTTTGTTTATTGATGACGTCTAACGCATTCTGCAGACGAATAGGTGTTACGTTTGTAAAGAATGCTTAAGGATTTTAAGATTATTTTACAGAAATGTGGAATTTTCTTTGTTGGTTTTGTCTGGTAGTGTCTGTAAAGTGCAGTGTATGAAATGTGCATGGCCCCTCAGGGAGGTTAGCTGGGGGGAGGGGATGGATGCTGTGTCTTGGTGAGTGATGTGCCTATAATCCAATGTTTGGCATAGGGCCTGTATCAAGGTGCAAGTCGAGGGTAGCTACAAGAGGCCAGATTCACCCCCAACATATTTTACAAAGGTGATGCCCGTTTCCCTTGCCCTGAGCTAAGGGAGGACGGGAGGAGTTTGTGCCACCATCTCCTGTCCCCCTGTTGAGACTATTTTAGGAGAAAAAAAGGGAAGGCTGTCACATAGTCTCATAAGGTGGTCTCAGGGAGTTTTTAAATCCACTCCCTCTGCAACTTCCAATGTATCTTTGAGAATGGCCCCCGGGGAGATGAATGTGTGTAACTGTATCGCCCACACAACTTCTTTCTCTGACCCTGAGGTTTTAACTGCATTTTTCTTTTTGACAGTCCCTTGGGGTCTCTGATACTGAGGGACACCTTCACCTGCAAATTGATGCTCCACAATGTCACCCTTTTGGTGACATTGTAGTCTCAAGGGGGGGCACCTTTTAGAAACTGCAGACCAGCTGACGGGCGGTAGCGTAGTCTGTTCTTGTGGTGTATAATTGCACCCAGGGGGCCTTTCTACATCTAAATTACGTCTACAGGCTTGGAGCAGATGGGGCCCCATTTATTGTTATTTTTTTTTGTCAAATTTAATGTTCCTAAAGATTATATGCAGGAGGGTGGCAGGATCTTTGGCAAACAATAGATCAAATGCTTACAGCAAAAGCTTTGCTACCATAACCGGTACACCTTTTGATATAGATTGCGGCAGTATTTGTGAACATTTACTTTTATGTAAGAATGATATTTGTGAAAAGGATAATGAATGAGGACAACCTCACCCCCATACCTTATTTTCCTGACCTTGCTTTAGGGCTTATCTGGCTCAAATCCACATAGTTTTCTGCCCTGAACAGGGCAGCTACCCTTCAGTAGAGACCACTGCTATCCTAATTCTGGTAACAGGACCTTCCCAAATACGTCTTGGAGAAAGTAAACAATGCATCAGCAACGTTATCTGGGTATTTACATCGCAAGTACAGACTGGCTGCTACGCACCACCCTTAAATTTCAACACTAACTGGAGTTCAAACTCACTGAACATTCTTTTTACCTGAACCTGCATGGGGTTCACTGACAGAATATCGACAACTGAAATATCCCCATACCACAATATCGAGTCAAAAATATTGACATCCTATATTTATAATGTTAAGTACAGAAATATCGAAAAAATACAGATGTCATAGATATAGTTGTACAAAATATCGTATATATATATATATATATATATATATATATATATATATATATATATATATATATATATATATATATATATATATTATCTACTGGCGGTCGCCAGTAGATAGTTATAGTTAGGACCGTGTTTCCATAGGAAATCCGCAACATTCTGTTTGGAATAACTTTGGCGCCGGTTGACGAATCCTCGCGAAATTTTCAAAATAGGTGGGGCGCTCCGCTCCTACCCTGAAAGTCTCGGGGGGATTCGTCAAGCGGGGGCTGAGATAAAAGGGGGGTCCCAAAACGCGTTTTCCCCATGCAATTTTCTATAGGGACCTTTAGTCCAAGGTACAGCCCGAACGGCTGAACAGAATTACTTGAAATTTGGCAGAGAGGTAGTCCTCAGGTCAGTGAAGTGCCTTTTGCAGGTCTGGTGTCAATCTGTTCAGTAGTTCCTGAGAAAATCAAAAGTAAAATCATATATATATCTGGGCGGAGCCTAACCACACATCTCATCCTGAGATCTGATTGGCTGTCAGCACTTCATCCAAGAAGTATTGGCAGCCATCTTGGGACCAATATACATGATAGCACCTCATTAAAAAGCATTGCAGTTAATAGAAGGTTTTAATACTTTAGTTACATTATAAATCATTTGTTGATGGTACCATACTCATTTTAGGAATTGTGGTATGTTCTAAGGTGATTTCACCATGTGAAAAAGCCTTCTGCTGGGATATCATGATTGAGAGAAAAATATTTTCTCATGCTTTTCCCACAGAGGTTTGAAAGGTGATCTATAAGCTAAACTGAGAGCTTATTTTCTGTAAATTCACATTATCTTTCTCAGTCATGTGAGAATGAAGTCGGACATTCTCAGTAAAACATGTACATCCAACAAGGGCAGAGACTGTCAGTTGATTCCTTTGTGTTCTACTGCAGCGTCCCAGAGTGTTCCAAAGAACAACTAGAGCGCTAACAGTCCTACTTATGATAAACGTATGGCACACCTGAAGCCATCTTGCTTGGATTAAAGTGGTAACTCTTAAAACATTTAATTTAAAAAGGAACAACATGAGGGGGTTCATTTTTCCATAAAAAGTATGATTAGTGCTGCAGAAAAATGAGGGCACATTTTGAGTGACTTCTCAAATCCTCTTCTATTTCATTAAAAAATTCTGACATGCAGACTGAAACATGCACTTTCAATACCAGCAGCAGTTTTCCCTGGTGAGCAGTAGCTTTACTACAGTGATCTAATGAGCAAAAAGAGTGCTAATATTCTGAATTTATGGCAAATGTGTGACACATCTGAATGCCTTCTTGATGGAATCAAAGTAAAAAACTGAAAGTATTTCCTACTGAGGAGACTGCAGTAAATGAGGAAATTAGGAAACTTCATAACAAATAAGTCTCCCAAGATGGCCACCAGAGACAAAAGAGCCCAAATGTACCCCAAATATCACCCAGATGTAGCCCAAGTATAGCCCAATGACAGAATGTCCCAGAGTGTTCTTAAAAAAAACTAGAGCGCTTACTGTCTTCATTATGACAAAAGTATGGCACACCTGAAGCCATCTTGATTGGAATAAACTGGTAACACTTAAAACATTTAATTTAAAAAGGAACACAATGAGGGGGTTCATTTTGCCATAGAAATTATGATTAATGCTGAAGAAATAAAATGAGGGCACATTTTGAGTGACTTCTCAAATCCTCTTCTATTTCATTAAACAATTCTGACATGCAGACTGAAACATGCACTTTCAATACCAGCAGCAGACTTCCATGGTGAACAGTAGTTTTACTACAGTGATCTAATGAGCAACTAGAGTGCTAACATTCAGAATTTACAGCAAATGTGTGACATATCTGAATACCTTCATGATGGAATCAAAGTAAAAAACTGAAAGCATTTCCTACTGAGGAGACTGCAGTATATGAGGAAATTAGGAAACTTCATAACAAATAAATCTCCCAAGATGGCCACCGGAGACAAAAGAGCCCAAATGTAGCCCAAAATCACCCAGATGTAGCCCAAATATAGCCCAATGACAGAAGTGTGCAAAACACTTATTATTTTGTGTTTTTGCAGTGTTATATAGTGCAGACTTGTCAGGTATTGGAGTGCTTTACATGAGCATTGGTTACATCACACAAGAACAAATTCATTTTGGTTGTAGACATGGGGAGACTAAGTGATTTGACCAGAATCACAGAATGTCGAGCTGAAGCAGAAACTCCAACCTGGTTCCCCAGTTGCAAAGTCTGCAGTTCTGGAAGTAACACCACATCCTCTCCCCTAAGTGCAACATTTAATCAAGTGGTAAACTGGATAAAAAAACATAAAGATAACAAATAATTTAAAAGTGCTTTGTCGCTATTTGAAAACTCAGGAAATATGTCCTTATTTTAGTCTTTTAGAGCACTAACCATAATTTTGATGCCAATAAGACCCTCTCATATATGTAATTTCTAAAGGAAATGCTCTAGGTATTACAGTTTTGATTACATCAAGATGACGTCAGGCGTTCCACACTTTTGTAATAAATATAGAATGTTAGCAATCTAGTTGTTCATTAGGATACTGTTGAGAGGCAGAAGCCAGGGGCACGGACTCTGAAAATTGAAGGCAGGTAGGAGGGTGCAAAGGCAACAATTTAACCACACTGAGCAGGCAGGAAGGGCCGTGGCAGCACAACAGACTATGGAGGGCAGTGGAAAGGGGGGCAGGGGCAACAAACCAACAATACAGGACTTGCAAGAGAGGCTGTGGCAATGTAATAGACCATTGTGGGCAGAAGGAGGAGGCAATGGTAGTACAACCATACATGCCAACAGACCTGATTCAGCCAGGAAGCGTCCAATGTTTTTAAGCTCAAATGAGCTTTATTTGATCTGTCTCCTGTCTACAATCTCCTCTTTTTCAATGTAACTCAAAGGGGAAAATCAATACCCCAGTTCTTTTTCAAAATCTCCCTCTTACCAAGATCAAAATGTTCGCAAGTATGGTACATTGGATCATGGAAGGAAATGGGGTAGGGACATGGATTTGGATAACAGAGGACAGGAGGGACATGGAGAGGTGCACCAAACTGACCCTGCAGGGCAGGCATCAGGGTTTGCAGCAGCACAATACACCACACAGGGCATGCGGGACGGGAGTGCAGCACAACAATCCATAGAAAGCAAGAGGGAGGGGACAGGACCATGCACATGGACAACAGAGAACAGAGGGGCAAGAGGCAATGGTAGCTATCTGACCATAATGGACAGACAGGAGAGAAAGCTGCAGCATAACAGACCATAAAGGGCAGGAGGGACGGATCAGGGGCATTACAATGGAACAGACAAGCCAGGAGGGAGGGAGTAGGGGTCTGCACATGTAAACAGAGGGCTGGGGGCAAGGGGGCATGTCATGGGCCCGCAAGATAGCCATGGAGGTCAGGCAGGATGGGCACTAGAAGCAAGACACACCATGAAGAGCAACAGTGAGACTGTGATGGCATACACACAGACCATGGAGGGAAGGTGGGAGGGGGTCAGGGGCAGCTAACTGACCACACAGGGAAGGTGGGAGGGGCCATGGCAGCACAGAAGACCATGCATGGCAAGTGGGAGGGTTAGTGGCAGCACAATGGCTATAATGGGCAAGAAGGAGGGTGCAGGGGCATGCACAAAGGACGATGGAGGATAGAAGGGAGGGTCGGGACCTGTGCACAGACAAGAAATTTCAGGGGAAGGGGCCTCACAACAGACCGCACGGGACAGGCAGGAGGAGCAGTTGCGGCACAACAGACCAGGGAGGGCAGAAGGGTGTGGCAGAACAATGGACCATGTAGGACAGGAGGAAGAGGATAGGGGCATGGCATGTGGACAGGCAGGGTGGAGGTGGCAGGGACAGGTTACAGTCATCTGACAATGCTAGGCAGGTGGGAGGGGAGTGGCAGCTCAACAGAACACTCAGAGTAGATAGGAGTGGCAGGTCCATGGAACATGGTGGGCAAAAAGGATGGAGCAGGGGCATGCACAAAGACATCGGAGGGCAGGGGGAAGGAGAATAGGGGCAGCAAGCTAAGCACAGAGTTTAAGCAGGAGGTCAATGATGGGGCATAGAATTGGGCAATGGAAGGCAGGAGGAGTGGACTGGTACATCATACTAAATTGAGGGCAGTGGCAGCACATCAGACCATGCATGGCAGGAGGGAGGAGGCTAGTCCATGGATTCACACAACAGAGGATAGGGAGGAGGGGGATGGGGCAGCAGACTAACTGTTCAGAGAAGGCGGGTATTAGGAACTTTATTGTTTTTAAAACGTGTGTCTGTGCGAACTACTTAAAATATGAACAAGTATGCAGCATAATCTCACTTTTATTCAGGAAGAAGAGGACGTTTGTGACTGTGACTCCGGGCTCACTTGGCAGAAACACCCCCTGACCCTCCACCCCCTATCGCAAAATGTAATGCCCGTGAAAAGGGTAGGTGAACACAGTGGTATATAGAACATAGTCCTGAGAGCACGATTGAAAATGAAAACTAGATATAGTGTATGGTATAAACTATGCACCAAAAAGTGTGATATAAGATGAACCGGGCGTGAAATATAATATGCAATACATTGTGCGCAATGACAGATTCATTGGAGAGCGCGAGATAGCACAGGCACTAGCGCGTGCTATGCGATATGCGCCTTGGAGTGTAATATGCACAGGGCAGTGTTGTGTAACCTAACTAGCCTCTAAAGTTGAAATATAAAATATGTGCAGGGGAGTGTAACGTTGCATATGCACTGTGACAAAGATATGGATCCCAGATTGTAATATGTATGGCATAGAACTGTGCGTTATAACATAGGCATCGAGGAAGGCACGTTAGATGGGGCAATATAACCCGTGCGAAGACAAGTGTGGCATGACATATTCACGGGGTGGTGTTACAGTGCACATGGGCTAGAGAGTGTCATAGCATACGCACTAGCTAGTGGAATACAACACAGAGGTGTGTGGCACTCAACAGGCAATGGTGGGTGTAACACAGCATTGGGCTCTGCAGGAGCGCGCTGTGACTCTCAAGTGATGTTCGTCCCCTTTCCAGAGAGTAAAATAAAAAGTATTACACATCCGGCAGTGGATGTGTGTTTTATTAACCATGAGGGGGGTTTCTTGCATAGTTTTGGTCAAATTTTTGTCGAATCCCCTTTGAATGGCTTGGTGTGCATGTGTATTAAATGTGCCCGTCAATAGCTACCCATGTTTGTATAAATAAACGACAAGGGTGTCTACCGGGATTAGGCACGGTAGGGCATCAGACATGTCAGAGCTTCACTAGTGGTGTAAATACATTCCACGTGGATTCATTGTATGCATAGTCGCCTTTTAATGAATATCACGCAAATCGTCATGGTGATAGGTACGTACGGTTTGTCCAGCATGTCCTAGGTGTGTCTATAAATAGATATTTTTTAAAAATAATAAAAAACAGTGGCCGGCCCTGGGGATTGGGGTCAAAAAAATATAATCAGGAGACAGGCCCTGGGGGATGGGGTCATCAGGGCCAATAAATTAGAATAAGAAGGGGAACCACACAGCCCCCCTTCTTAAAAAATTAAAATAAATAAAAGACTGGCATCGTGCCGGAGGCCACGCCCCCTCCTTGCAGCACTCTGCAAACGCGCCCCCTGGCGATTTGTAAGTTGGGGAATTAATTCCTCTTCAATACTGAGGGTCCCTGAGGGCCAACTAGCCCAACAGGCATCTCCAGTAGGCGCCAGGGAGCTGCACTGCAGACAGGTGTTCTGAGGCCATGCCCCTTTTTACACCTCTCTGCAACGCAGCTCTGTGGCGCTTACTGGAGGTACCTAGTGGTCTAGTTTGACCCTAGGGACCCTTAGGATTCAAGGGGACTTAATCTCTCAACTTAGAACAGCCACAGGGCGCGTTTACACAGTGGTGAAGGGAGGGGATGGGGCCTGAGGTGACGTGTGCAAACACGCACTATGGCACGTTTTAAATTGGGGATATAATTTCCCTTCAATACTGAGGGCCCCTGGGGGCTAACTAGCCCACCAAGTGCTTCCAGCAAAGCGCCACTGAGCTGCATTGCAGAGAGGTGGTCCAGGCCGTGCCACTTTTTACACCTCTCTGCAACGCAGCTCTGTGGCACTTACTGGAGGTACCTAGTGGGCTAGTTGGACCCTAGGGACCCTCAGGATTCAAATGAACTTAATCTCCCAGCTAAAAAACGGACACAGGGCGTGTTTACACAGTGGTGAAGGGAGGGGACGGGGCCTGAGTTAACGTGTGCAAAAACGCCCTGTGGCCTGTTTTAAGAGGTAGTTTTAATCCCCCTGCCCTATTATATACTAGGGGCTTACAGAGGAGGTCATGCTAATCACAGGGGGACCCCAACGCATAATGTTGTATGTAGGTGTTTTCACTGTATTCTAAGTGTCTTTTAACATAGCACTGGCTCTAGGACTGGTTAGTCAGACTCAGTTACCACCAGTATCCGTCTGAAAAAGTTGAGGGTACAGGATAATTTTGCAACAAGGCTTCTTTCTGCACTTCTTTTTTTTCTTTCTGTGCATTTTTTTTTCTTTCTTCACATGTCCTATCTCTGTAGGCATAGTTAGAAATTAGCATTTAAAAAACCTTTGAAATTCACAGAAAAAACCATAGGTTTCAGGCACGTTATAGTTAGGAATTAGCATTTAAAAAACCTCAGAAATTCACTGAAAAAACCATAGGTTTCAGGGGTGTTATAGTTAGCTGGACTTTTCACTTGTACAAAACCATTGAAATTCCCCCGTTATAGTTAGTTCAGCTAACTATAACTCGCGCGCCCGCAATGCACTGCTGATGACGTCACATATTACATCCCTCATGACATGGTCAGTGACATCACTCATGACATCACTGATGACATCTCAAATGACATCACTGATGACATCACTGATGACATCATCCTTGTGATAGAGTGGCAGACCTCCTCTCACCCTAATATAACCTTTGATACATACATTCAAAAATAGAGTCTAAACTTTTCAAAACAATGGACATACCAATACCAGTTACAACAACCTCTTCAGTAATTCTAAGATCCACATACACATCCACTCATTCACCAACAGTCCTATACAGTCACTCATACATGTACTCACTCATCATATGTACTCATACACCTATACATCCTGTTACACAATGCCACTCATCCATAGAGTTACTCACACACATAGTCACTCATGCTAATAAAGAATCAAACATACATTTACTTGCATATACAGTTATACACACACCACCACACTTACTTCTACGGAAACTTACACATACTTAGTCTTTTAAACAATCACTTATAGAAACACATACTTATTCATATAGGAACTCTTTCAATCTCTCACTCTCACATATACTCACTTATATACACCAATAGTCACATATACTAGTTTAAAACATATGTAGTTACTCATAAAGACACTATTGAGACAGTAATTCACTCACTAACACACCCATACACACACTCATCCACCCATACAGTCCTGCACACATGCTGTCTTCAACACATACAAACAGTGAGTCACTCATTCATGCACCTATGCACTACGTAATACCCCCCACCGAACCATACAGACACTCATACTGATACTCAAAAAACCAACTAATAACCTATATAGACACCCATGTAGCTACTCACCAACCCATGCAGCCACTTATACACAAGGTGAGAGACTGATACAGATATTTACATATTTAAACATTACTCACTAAGCCAGGTATTCACTATGATACACTTAACTAGTGCCCATCCTGCCTGACCTCCATGGCTATGTTGCTGCTCCTGCCCTGCCCCCTTGCCCCCAGCCCTCTGTTTACATGTGCAGACCCCTACTCCCTCCCTCCTGGCTTGTCTGTTCCATTGTAATGCCCCTGATCCGTCCCTCCTGCCCTTTTTGGTCTGTTATGCTGCAGCTTTCTCGCCTGTCTGTCCATTATGGTCAGCTAGCTATCATTGCCTACTGCCCCTCTGTTCTCTGTTGTGCATGGTCCTGTCCCCTCCCTCTTGCTTTCTATGGATTGTTGTGCTGCACTCCCGTCCCGCATGCCCTGTGTGGTGTATTGTGCTGCTGCAAACCCTGATGCCTGCCCTGCAGGGTCAGTTTGGTGCACCTCTCCATGTCCCTCCTGTCCTCTGTTATCCAAGTCCATGTCCCTACCCCATTTCCTTCCATGATCCAATGTACCATACTTGCGAACATTTTTAACTTGGTAAGAGGGAGATTTTGAAAAAAACTGGGGTATTGATTTTCCCCTTTGAGTTATATTGAAAAAGAGGAGATTGTAGACAGGAGACAGATCAAATAAAGCCCATTTGAGCTTAAAAACATTGGACGTTTCCTGGCTGAATCAGGTCTGTTGGCATGTATGGTTGTACTTCCATTGCCTCTTCCTTCTGCCCACAATGGTCTATTACATTGCCACAGCCTCTCTTGCAAGTCCTGTATTGTTGGTTTGTTGCCCCTGCCCCCCTTTCCACTGCCCTCCATAGTCTGTTGTGCTGCCACGGCCCTTCCTGCCTGCTCAGTGTGGTTAAATTGTTGCCTTTGCACCCTCCTACCTGCCTTCAATTTTCAGAGTCCGTGCCCCTGGCCTCTGCCTCTCAACAGTATCCTAATGAACAACTAGATTGGCATCAAAATTATGGTTAGTGCTCTAAAAGACTAAAATAAGGACATATTTTCTGAGTTTTCAAATAGCGACAAAGCACTTTTAAATTATTTGTTATCTTTATGTTTTTTTATCCAGTTGACCACTTGATTAAATGTTGCACTTAGGGGAGAGGATGTGGTGTTACTTCCAGAACTGCAGACTTTGCAACTGGGGAACCAGGTTGGAGTTTCTGCTTCAGCTCGACATTCTGTGATTCTGGTCAAATCACTTAGTGAGAGGCATGAGAAAATATTTTTCTCTCAATCATGATATCCCAGCAGAAGGCTTTTTCACATGGTGAAATCACCTTAGAACATACCACAATTCCTAAAATGAGTATGGTACCATCAACAAATGATTTATAATGTAACTAAAGTCTTAAAACCTTCTATTAACTGCAATGCTTTTTAATTAGGTGCTATCATGTATATTGGTCCCAAGATGGCTGCCAACACTTCTTGGATGATGTGCTGACAGCCAATCAGATCTCAGGATGAGATGTGTGGTTAGGCTCCGCCCACATATATATATGATTTTACTTTTGATTTTCTCAGGAACTACTAAACAGATTGACACCAGACCTGCAAAAGGCACTTCCTTGACCTGAGGACTACCTCTCTGCCAAATTTCAAGTAATTCTGTTCAGCCGTTCGGGCTGTACCTTGGACTAAAGGTCCCTATGGAAAATTGCATGGGAAAAACGTGTTTTGGGACCCCCCTTTTTTCTCAGCCCCCGCTTGACGAATCCCCCCGAGACTTTCAGGGTAGGAGCGGAGCGGAGTGCCCCACTTATTTTGAAAATTGTGCGAGGATTCGTCAACCGGCGCCAAAGTTATTCCAAATAGAATGTTGCGGATTTCCTATGGAAACACGGTCCTAACTATAACTATCTACTGGCGACCGCCAGTAGATAATATATATATATCAGAAAAGATACGGGTCCTTCCGGGATCAGTCCCGTTGCCAGGTGATGCGTCAGCCGGCAGAAGCCCAAGCCGGTACAATAATAATTTCAGTTTCTTCGAGTAACGACGCACACTCAGGAGTCCATTTGCAACCACAGGGGTTTATTTCAGTAAACCGCTACGCGTTTCGACACCAAGAGTGTCTTGATCACACGATTCTAACAGTGCTACATGGCATGTATTTAGCAACAAAGAACATAGAAAAGGCACTTAATTACGAGCACCCACTTCCACCTCAGTTTTTTTGGCATCCATCTTGTAGTGGTAACCAATAACAGTACTTAAAACCTTAACATTTGGAATTTACAGTTTCATGTCTCCAAATCTATAAAGGGAGATCGCTGGAAACCATTTTGTTGGCAGTTGTTTGTGCAGCAGAGAAACCTATGATTAAGAGTGGAATACTCGAAACGCGTCAGGTCACTGCAGACGCTGGCTGTGCCTGACTCTTCCTCGCCCATATGAAGCGTCGATCAGTGAGTGCGCCCTGCCCAGTGGGTAACTTGTGGAACTGTATATAATTCGGCCAACCCGGTCGAGGGGCGCACCGCCGCGAAGCAGGCGGCTCTGCTGCTGGACTTGTTTTCAGCGGAGCGGAACATACAGACGTATGGCTTGATTGGGAAGTGTTCGTGTTGGCGCAACCATGATTGAACTTTTATTTACACAAGAACTGCCTTCAGCCCACTTGGGTTTTATTGTATGGACTTCCAGTCCCAGTATGCAAAGCTGTACTCACCTGAGTTTTATAAAGGGAGATCGCTGGAAACCATTTTGTTGGCAGTTGTTTGTGCAGCAGAGAAACCTATGATTAAGAGTGGAATACTCGAAACGCGTCAGGTCACTGCAGACGCTGGATGTGCCTGACTCTTCCTCGCCCATATGAAGCGTCGATCAGTGAGTGCGCCCTGCCCAGTGGGTAACTTGTGGAACTGTATATACTTCGGCCGACCCGGTCGAGGGGCGCACCGCCGCGAAGCAGGCGGCTCTGCTGCTGGACTTGTTTTCAGCGGAGCGGAACATACAGACGTATGGCTTGATTGGGAAGTGTTCGTGTTGGCGCAACCATGATTGAACTTTTATTTACACAAGAACTGCCTTCAGCCCACTTGGGTTTTATTGTATGGACTTCCAGTCCCAGTATGCAAAGCTGTACTCACCTGAGTTTTATAAAGGGAGATCGCTGGAAACCATTTTGTTGGCAGTTGTTTGTGCAGCAGAGAAACCTATGATTAAGAGTGGAATACTCGAAACGCGTCAGGTCACTGCAGACGCTGGATGTGCCTGACTCTTCCTCGCCCATATGAAGCGTCGATCAGTGAGTGCGCCCTGCCCAGTGGGTAACTTGTGGAACTGTATATAATTCGGCCGACCCGGTCGAGGGGCGCACCGCCGCGAAGCAGGCGGCTCTGCTGCTGGACTTGTTTTCAGCGGAGCAGAACATACAGACGTATGGCTTGATTGGGAAGTGTTCGTGTTGGCGCAACCATGATTGAACTTTTATTTACACAAGAACTGCCTTCAGCCCACTTGGGTTTTATTGTATGGACTTCCAGTCCCAGTATGCAAAGCTGTACTCACCTGAGTTTTATAAAGGGAGATCGCTGGAAACCATTTTGTTGGCAGTTGTTTGTGCAGCAGAGAAACCTATGATTAAGAGTGGAATACTCGAAACGCGTCAGGTCACTGCAGACGCTGGATGTGCCTGACTCTTCCTCGCCCATATGAAGCGTCGATCAGTGAGTGCGCCCTGCCCAGTGGGTAACTTGTGGAACTGTATATAATTCGGCCGACCCGGTCGAGGGGCGCACCGCCGCTAAGCAGGCGGCTCTGCTGCTGGACTTGTTTTCAGCGGAGCGGAACATACAGAGGTATGGCTTGATTGGGAAGTGTTCGTGTTGGCGCAACCATGATTGAACTTTTATTTACACAAGAACTGCCTTCAGCCCACTTGGGTTTTATTGTATGGACTTCCAGTCCCAGTATGCAAAGCTGTACTCACCTGAGTTTTATAAAGGGAGATCGCTGGAAACCATTTTGTTGGCAGTTGTTTGTGCAGCAGAGAAACCTATGATTAAGAGTGGATTACTCGAAACGCGTCAGGTCACTGCAGACGCTGGATGTGCCTGACTCTTCCTCACCCATATGAAGCGTCGATCAGTGAGTGCGCCCTGCCCAGTGGGTAACTTGTGGAACTGTATATAATTCGGCCGACCCGGTCGAGGGGCGCACCGCCGCGAAGCAGGCGGCTCTGCTGCTGGACTTGTTTTCAGCGGAGCAGAACATACAGACGTATGGCTTGATTGGGAAGTGTTCGTGTTGGCGCAACCATGATTGAACTTTTATTTACACAAGAACTGCCTTCAGCCCACTTGGGTTTTATTGTATGGACTTCCAGTCCCAGTATGCAAAGCTGTACTCACCTGAGTTTTATAAAGGTAGATCGCTGGAAACCATTTTGTTGGCAGTTGTTTGTGCAGCAGAGAAACCTATGATTAAGAGTGGAATACTCGAAACGCGTCAGGTCACTGCAGACGCTGGATGTGCCTGACTCTTCCTCGCCCATATGAAGCGTCGATCAGTGAGTGCGCCCTGCCCAGTGGGTAACTTGTGGAACTGTATATAATTCGGCCGACCCGGTCGAGGGGCGCACCGCCGCTAAGCAGGCGGCTCTGCTGCTGGACTTGTTTTCAGCGGAGCGGAACATACAGAGGTATGGCTTGATTGGGAAGTGTTCGTGTTGGCGCAACCATGATTGAACTTTTATTTACACAAGAACTGCCTTCAGCCCACTTGGGTTTTATTGTATGGACTTCCAGTCCCAGTATGCAAAGCTGTACTCACCTGAGTTTTATAAAGGGAGATCGCTGGAAACCATTTTGTTGGCAGTTGTTTGTGCAGCAGAGAAACCTATGATTAAGAGTGGATTACTCGAAACGCGTCAGGTCACTGCAGACGCTGGATGTGCCTGACTCTTCCTCACCCATATGAAGCGTCGATCAGTGAGTGCGCCCTGCCCAGTGGGTAACTTGTGGAACTGTATATATATATATATATATATATATATATATATATATATATATATATATATATATATATATATATATCAAGCCGCAAAGAGTTCCCCTACGGAAGAGCCTGTCACACTGGTAAGTTGTGCTGATGGAATAGTTTCATGGAGGCTGCAAATGACGAACTTGATACACCACACAGCATGCTTCGAATCACAAGCCTGACGCGTTTCGTGCTTCTCACTTCTTCAAAGGCTGTCTCGTGAAAGGTGAATGCCACAACAGTCAGTGTACTTCATTTAAAACAGGAAATCCGTCCCCAGTGGGCGTGGCCGCTTTGCAGGGCATTCTGGACTCCGTAGTTGTAGTGTTGCTCGAGTGAGCCTGTTGTGCACTTTCCCAAAATAAAAGTTCAAATAAAACCAACAGTGGGTTTCTGTGCTGTGCTCAAAATTCACCTCTGCACCTCAGTGCCCCCATTTCCAGCTCCAGTCCCGACTTCTGCACACGCCGGTTGGCGTTGCCTCAGGTCCGCGTAAAGCAGCGGTGCTCCTCCACGGCTGGGTAAGCCGTAAACATCAAGCCGCAAAGAGTTCCCCTACGGAAGAGCCTGTCACACTGGTAAGTTGTGCTGCTGGAATAGTTTAATGGAGGCTGCAAATGACGAACTTGATACACCACACAGCATGCTTCTAATCACAAGCCTGACGCGTTTCGTGCTTCGCACTTCTTCAAAGGCTGTCTTGTGAAAGGTGAATGCCACAACAGTCAGTGTACTTCATTTAAAACAGGAAATCCGTCCCCAGTGAGCGTGGCCGCTTTGCAGGGCATTCTGGACTCCGTAGTTGTAGTGTTGCTCGAGTGAGCCTGTTGTGCACTTTCCCAAAATAAAAGTTCAAATAAAACCAACAGTGGGTTTCTGTGCTGTGCTCAAAATTCACCTCTGCACCTCAGTGCCCCCATTTCCAGCTCCAGTCCCGACTTCTGCACACGCCGGTTGGCGTTGCCTCAGGTCCGCGTAAAGCAGCGGTGCTCCTCCACGGCTGGGTAAGCCGTAAACATCAAGCCGCAAAGAGTTCCCCTACGGAAGAGCCTGTCACACTGGTAAGTTGTGCTGATGGAATAGTTTAATGGAGGCTGCAAATGACGAACTTGATACACCACACAGCATGCTTCTAATCACAAGCCTGACGCGTTTCGTGCTTCGCACTTCTTCAAAGGCTGTCTCGTAAAAGGTGAATGCCACAACAGTCAGTGTACTTCATTTAAAACAGGAAATCCGTCCCCAGTGGGCGTGGCCACTTTGCAGGGCATTCTGGAATACGTAGTTGTAGTGTTGCTCGAGTGAGCCTGTTGTGCACTTTCCCAAAATAAAAGTTCAAATAAAACCAACAGTGGGTTTCTGTGCTGTGCTCAAAATTCACCTCTGCACCTCAGTGCCCCCATTTCCAGCTCCAGTCCCGACTTCTGCACACGCCGGTTGGCGTTGCCTCAGGTCCGCGTAAAGCAGCGGTGCTCCTCCACGGCTGGGTAAGCCGTAAACATCAAGCCGCAAAGAGTTCCCCTACGGAAGAGCCTGTCACACTGGTAAGTTGTGCTGATGGAATAGTTTAATGGAGGCTGCAAATGACGAACTTGATACACCACACAGCATGCTTCTAATCACAAGCCTGACGCGTTTCGTGCTTCGCACTTCTTCAAAGGCTGTCTCGTGAAAGGTGAATGCCACAACAGTCAGTGTACTTCATTTAAAACAGGAAATCCGTCCCCAGTGGGCGTGGCCGCTTTGCAGGGCATTCTGGACTCCGTAGTTGTAGTGTTGCTCGAGTGAGCCTGTTGTGCACTTTCCCAAAAAAAAAGTTAAAATAAAACCAACAGTGGGTTTCTGTGCTGTGCTCAAAATTCACCTCTGCACCTCAGTGCCCCTATTTCCAGCTCCAGTCTCGACTTCTGCACACGCCGGTTGGCGTTGCCTCAGGTCCGCGTAAAGCAGCGGTGCTCCTCCACGGCTGGGTAAGCCGTAAACATCAAGCCGCAAAGAGTTCCCCTACGGAAGAGCCTGTCACACTGGTAAGTTGTGCTGATGGAATAGTTTAATGGAGGCTGCAAATGACGAACTTGATACACCACACAGCATGCTTCTAATCACAAGCCTGTTGCGTTTCGTGCTTCGCACTTCTTCAAAGGCTGTCTCGTGAAAGGTGAATGCCACAACAGTCAGTGTACTTCATTTAAAACAGGAAATCCGTCCCCAGTGGGCGTGGCCGCTTTGCAGGGCATTCTGGACTCCGTAGTTGTAGTGTTGCTCGAGTGAGCCTGTTGTGCACTTTCCCAAAATAAAAGTTCAAATAAAACCAACAGTGGGTTTCTGTGCTGTGCTCAAAATTCACCTCTGCACCTCAGTGCCCCCATTTCCAACTACGGAGTGCAGAATGCCCACTGGGGATGGATTTCCTGTTTTAAATGAAGTACACTGACTGTTGTGGCATTCACCTTTCACGAGACAGCCTTTGAAGAAGTGCGAAGCACGAAACGCGTCAGGCTTGTGATTAGAAGCATGCTGTGTGGTGTATCAAGTTCGTCATTTGCAGCCTCCATTAAACTATTCCATCAGCACAACTTACCAGTGTGACAGGCTCTTCCGTAGGGGAACTCTTTGCGGCTTGATGTTTACGGCTTACCCAGCCGTGGAGGAGCACCGCTGCTTTACGCGGACCTGAGGCAACGCCAACCGGCGTGTGCAGAAGTCGGGACTGGAGCTGGAAATTGGGGCACTGAGGTGCAGAGGTGAATTTTGAGCACAGCACAGAAACCCACTGTTGGTTTTATTTGAACTTTTATTTTGGGAAAGTGCACAACAGGCTCACTCGAGCAACACTACAACTACGGAGTCCAGAATGCCCTGCAAAGCGGCCACGCCCACTGGGGACGGATTTCCTGTTTTAAATGAAGTACACTGACTGTTGTGGCATTCACCTTTCACGAGACAGCCTTTGAAGAAGTGCGAAGCACGAAACGTGTCAGGCTTTTGATTAGAAGCATGCTGTGTGGTGTATCAAGTTCGTCATTTGCAGCCTCCATTAAACTATTCCATCAGCACAACTTACCAGTGTGACAGGCTCTTCCGTAGGGGAACTCTTTGCGGCTTGATATATATATATATATATATATATATGTATGTATATATACATAAAATAAATTAGTAAACATCAAATATATTACAGACTCAAATTAATTTTAAACAAATAAATTAGATTTAATATACAGTTTAACAAATATATACAAATAAACTTAGTTAAAAAAGTTAAACACACATATATAATAATTAATATGTATATGTACTTAAAAACAATTATGAAACTAATAATTTTAATGCATTTTATAATTTTAAAATTAAATAAAAATCGAACAAATAAATATTTTTTTTTAACTTGTTTTTATTAAAACCGCGTCCACTGCATCAGGGACAAAGGGCATACATATACAGTTTAGGATCTTATCAGCAATATACAGTCAGTGATGCCTACATAACGTATCATGGTCACATACAGGCTCACTATTTTGTGAGCGGTACTACTCATCCATTATAACAGTGCAAGTTCCGTTTATATTTTTATATTAAAGGACCAATATCCTAAGTAACAAAGGAACAACAATAATCATCACAACCAGAGATCTGATTCCCTCCCCCAATCCAACCCCTACCCCCTACCCCCACCCTCATGACAGACTGGTGGCAAAACATGGTTAACCTAAGTAGAGAACTGGCGGTGCACTCACAGCTTGTACGTGAATTGTGCGTTCATGGTGTGGGAGGGCGTATGGAACAGTGGCGCTTCAGGACGTATTGGAGTGGGCCTGGTGGTCTGCTTGCTATGCGCACTCTCCGTCTCATTCTCATTTGTTGTAGTGGTCATTTCGGTTTACATTTGCCCCCATACCAGGAGATCGCTCTCCGCATTGTCATCTGTCCACACTATCCTAAGGTGACATTCCTCGGCTACCCCCCATTCTGTAAGTCATCCCTCCATTTTTTCCATGCAGGTGGATTTGACTGTACCCAGTGAATTGCTATCCGTCATTTTGCCAGGACCAGTCCCAGTAGTGCAAACCTATAGCAAATCTTTGTTCCTTTCTTGGGTATCGGAGTACTCCCAGAAGGCCGTGCTATATGGAGACATCTATTTGCACCGCGGCCACTGTGCTAAGAGACAGCACTACTTGATGCCAGTACCGCTGCAGACCTGGAAAGTTCCAGACCATGTGCAGAAATGTGGCTGGATCTGTGCCACATCTCGGGCACACGGATGACAATCCCGGAATGAACCGAGCTCATCGCTGTGGGGTCAGGTATGTGCAGTGAAGATAATAAAATTGGATTAGCTGGAACCGTGTATTATTTGTAGATTTGGCTACCTGTGTCAGTGCTCTCCTCAAAGGGGTGGGGAGGTCGTCATCCCAGCTCACCCTAACCCTGTCTGGGTTTGACCCCTGGTCCGCCTTTAACGCCTTATAAATGTGAGAGATAAGCCCTCGACTGGAACCCGGGTCCAGCAGAGTTACCAGTGTACTGGTCTCTTCCGGTTCATCGGTAAATTTTATCCACATCTCCCGGACAGTACGCGATATCTTGGGGTGTCCTGGTGGCACCTGAAACCAGGTCTGCGCATTCTGAAAAGTCATGATCGTGCCGTTCAGGTATAAATCCCCGGTTGTCTCATAACCTCCCTCGTATCATTTAGAGAGATCCATGACACCCTGTACCCTCTGGAAACCCTGCAACCATTGTAGCAGTAGTGCACTAGCATACGGGGCCTTTCTGACCACCCAAGTCACTGCCTGCTCCCTGACCTCAAAATCCCCGGCGGATTATATGCAGGCACGTTTGTGGGACCCTAGAGCCCATCATTAGGTAATTCTGCAGTTGCATCCCCTCACTCCAGCTCCCCAGTAAGTCTGTCTTAACCGTGCACTCCCCCATGCACCACTGAGCTGTGCATTGCAGCAGGCCAGCCATATAGTATAGTCGTAGGTCCGGCAACCCTAGGCCGCCCCCATCCACGTCAAGTTTTAGTATATCCAATTTGGCTTAACCTTGTTTTTCAGCCCAGACCAGGGATGTCAGGAGGCTATTCAGTGTGTCGAATGTTGACTTTGGGATCTTGCAAAAGGAGTTCTGGAGCACAGAGACAATGAGGCAACAGCACCATTTTTCCTACCGCTACTCTCCCCATAACGACAGAGGTAACCTATTCCAGAACGCTATTCACACCTGCAGGCCATCCAGGATCCGTCCCATATTCAAGTCATATTGGGCATCTGGCCTATGTGCAATCTGTATTCCAAGATACCAGAAGCGATCGCACTTCCAATCCATGCCTTCCCCTTGCGCCAACGCCACGAGGGAGCAGGATGGTGTTCTGGCCGTTAATATGGAGGCCCGAAGACGTCCCAAATAAATTCAATATTTCCCGAACCGCGGGAATCGCTCTTTCCGGCTAACAGATTCATCAGCATACAAGGAAACCACATGCGTACGACTATTTACGTCCACACTCCATGGCTCCATGTCTCTACGCAAGCGTATCGCCAAGGGCTCCATGGCCAGGGCGAAAAGCAACGGAGACAGTGGGCACCACTGCCGTGTGCCCCTCCCGATCTTAATGGCTTCCGACATGTGTCTCCCAGTCTGCACCCTGGCCATCGGTACCTGGTACAAGAGTTTCACCCAGGCTATGTATTCATCTCCAAACCCCATTCTCCGCAGTACTTCCGAGAGGTAATCCCACCTAAGGGTATCAAAGGCTTTTTCAATATCCAGGGCGGCTACCGCCGCCCTGAGATTCATGTAATTTAACAAATAAATATATATATACATATATCAATAACATAAAATCTATTTTTTTTAAAGTCCATTATAAATTAAAACATTAAACTATTTAAAAATCTTTAAACTTAAATTTCCCACCCCAATGAGTGCAACAGTAGGGAAAGTGTTGGATAGCGGATAGGTAAAAATGACTATTTCCACTACAGTAAATGCAACAGTAGGTAAAGTCTTGGATAGCGGAGGGGGGAAAATTACTATTTCCACTCCAATGAGTGCAACAGTAGGGAAAGTGTTGGATAGCGGATGGATAAAATGTACTATTCCCACTCCAGTCAGTGCAACAGTAGGAAAAGTGTTGGATAGTGGAGGGGTAAAAATTACTATTTCTACTCAAATGAGTGCAACAGTAGCGAAGTGTTGGATAGCGGAGGGGTAAAAATTACTATTACCTCTCCAGTAAATGCATCAATGGGGAAAGTGTTGGATTGTGGAGGGGTAAAATTTACTATTCGCACTCCAGTCAGTTCAAAATTAAAAACAAACAAAATATCATCAACAAAATAAAAATCTTTTTTTTAAAGTATATAAAAAATATATAAATATATTTAATATCAAAAATAAAAAATAACCTTGCACACACTGGGAATCTGGTACAAAGCAAACTTTCGCATGGGTTGGGCAGACACTCTCACCGGGGTGACGCCACTGTGGTACTCCCAGAGACTGGGCATGCTGTGTTACCAACCTGGGTTCGATATATGGGATATGATAGGAATCTCAGAAGTAAAGGATCTGGTTAAGAAGGGCTTGATACTTACGTTTGGGGAACTCCAGAAACAGCACCAAATGACTCAAGGGGAGATATTCAGATACCTGCAAATACGGCATGCAATGCAGGCGGCCTTTCCAAACTTTACAGATATACCAGACTCATCATCATTAGAGGACCGCTTGTTAGATGGGCCGCTACACTCCAAAGCTATATCTCTAACTTATAAAAAACTTAGCAATAATCTGCCTCATACCTTTGGTAAACTTAGGGAGCAGTGCAGTGACGGCCCGTGTAGGGCGTTTTACCGGGGCGGTGACGTGGCGTAGAGGAGGGGCTGGGTGGGGGGCGCGCGCTGCATCGCCAAATGCGATGCAGCGCGCGCAACGAAATTCGTTTTATTAATTTTTTTCGTAACTTACCTGAAATCGGCCGTTTGCCGCATTTTGCAACCCCCCACCCTGCCCCTCCTCTGCGCCACGTCACCGCCCCGGTAAAACGCCCTACACGGGCCGTCACTGGAGCAGTGGCAAGGAGACTTGGGTTCGATCGATGATGAAGACTAGTGATTGGCCCTTATGTCCCCAAGAGAGGAAGCCATCACACTCAGATTTAGACTGATACAGCTCAGAATCCTCCACCGATCGTATATGACAGGGAAAACCTTGGCTAAAATAGGCACCAGACCTGATGACCTATGCTTGAGAGGTTGCCGACAACAAGCCACCTTTTATCACACTATCTGGGAGTGCCCAGCTATTCGTCCTCTATGGGAAGAAGCCACACACCACATACAGACAGCACTGGGAAAGGAGGTGGTCCTGACACCGCAGCAGGGGTTACTGAACATCTGGGCCGCAACCGACCTCACTGACATCGAACAGCAGTTAGTGACACTGGGATACACACTGGCCAAACGGGAATTGGCGAGAGGATGGGGAGGGCGACTCCACCCACTACCTCTGCATGGATAAAAGAATTGGATAGGTGCATGATTGCGGAGACGGAAGTCTTTATAGCCCGGGGATGCCCCAAAAAATGGGATAGGAAATGGTCCAAATGGAATGTATATCGTGGAGACCTATGTATATCCCCGATGGTGGAGTTAGAAATGCATACGAATACGGAGAGAGAAGCGATTGATTAACGTATATGTGATGCTGACCCCTGTATTATGAGTAATGGTATATATAACTTGGAAATTTGCTATGTACTGATATATGTATGACTGTCACTGAAATCAATAAAAACAATTTTAAAAAATAAATAAATAAATAAAACATAATATAATGTTAAATACATATCACAAATACCTACAAATATTTTATTAAATAAAACTAAAAAATAATTTTCAAACAAATACATATAATTTTATTTTGGAATTATTTAACAAAAATATTAGTTATTACATTGATTTAGACTATTTACTTTCTACCCTATAACACCACACAACTCACATCGAAAATATAAGTAATGTATTTGCATAATTAATATAATTAATTTTCAATTAAACAAACATTATTAATTAGAAAACAAATTAAAACGCATACAATTTAATTAACTTTCCAGCCTTTGCACCTATAATCCCCACAACCCACATCTAAAATTAAACTGTAAAAGAATTAATAACACAATTAAATCAAATCAATTAAATAACTAATAGTATTTAACAACTAATTATAACGTAAGTAACATTAATTTACTCCCCACCCCTATAAACCCAAACCCACACACCAAAAAATGAAACAATTACCCTAATCATCAATTAATTTATATTAATTATCAACTAAATATTTATTGATTCAAATTAAATTACTTCCCACCCTTTACCCCTAAAAAACCCACAACTCACAACTAAAATTAATTACACAATTTCCATATTTGTCAATTAATAACAACTAATTATTAATTAATTAAAAATAAATTACATCCCATCCTTTACCCCTATAAACTCCACAACCTGCACTTAAAATTAAATACACAATTATCATAATTAATTAATTAATATTAATTAACAACTAATTATTAATTAAAAATAAATTACTTCCCACCCTTTACCCCTATAACCCCCACAACCCTCACCTAAAATGTACCAAAAAAATTAAAACACAATTAACATTATAACATTTCAATTAAATATTATTAAATAAGAAATATTCATTAATTTATTATAATTAAATGAATTCCCATCCTATTCCTCTATAAACCCAAAACCCGCTACGAAACTAAAAAATGAAAACTTTTATTAAAATAAAATTAATAACTAATAAAACTTTAACTCATATATTAAAAACATAAACAATACTTATACAAACAATACATAACATACATTTAAAATAAATACTAAAATACATAACACAAATTAAAAAATCGATATTTTAAACAACTATATTTTTTCAAACGATATTACTGACTTCTATATTTTTTCAATCAATATTTCTTATCTTAAAGTCAATATTCTTCTCCACGATATTCTTGCTGTCGATATTTCTGTGTCACGAGATTTTAAACTCGATATTAGTGTATGTCGACATTTCCAACTCGACTGAATACCCCTGCATGGGCCTTATGTCTGTATGCCATTCTAGAACAGTGCACATTTTATGGTCTTGTACTCTCTCGTTGTGGTTTACACTCAGAGCTTAATTTGAGCCAGTGGCAGCAGATGGTGCAATCAGCATTCATTTTTGTGGACCTGTTCTCATTTTCATCATCAAGCTTTGATCCTGAGCAAGAGAGAGAAAAAAAAACAAAAGGGGAAAGGAGGAGAACAAAAAGACGGAAAAACAATGAAAGAACAAGAAAGCACTGAGAAAAAAGAACCTGGAAGAGTAGGATAAATGGGCAGTGTGTCAGGTGGTGGATGAAAGAAGTATGAGGAGGAATTCAAAATTTGCGAACATTCGTGACAAGAATTTTCAATTCTATTAAGGACTACGGAGGCGAGGATTATGCTTCTCAATCTTTACTAGAAGCTCACAGCAGCCAATGAAAACACAGAAATAAACCATGTGACAACCATAGAGTCTCTGCTATATAAGGTCCCTGCCAGCCCATAGAGTCCTCTTTCTTTGGAACGGTAGTTAAGTCCATGCACGACCTGCTCTCGAGGTTCACCGATAGCCAGGGCCTTCTCCAACCAAGGAACTGTAAGCCCAACGGGGCCGAACTTCTTCCTGGATCCCGATCCAGACAAACTTGCACGGGAGCGGAGTACCGAACGGTAGTCATCCAGTCACCGATAAACCATAGTCCAGCTTACTTGCTGTCTGTTCCTGAAAGAAGGGAAAGGAAACACCCCATAAAAGCTGTTCCAGAGTGCTCAGTAAAGCCACATCACAGTATGAGAAAAAGGGGGGGGAAACAGTACACAGAGAAATGCAAATCCATAGCATAAGCAACAACATCACATGATGAAATATAAGCATCATAACATACCATGTGCAAAGCATGATGAATAAAAAATCATTACATCAAACAATGTATATCTCTGGGTGGGATAATCCTCGCCTCCGTAGTCCTTAATAGAATTGAAAATTCTTGTCACGAATGTTCGCAAATTTTTAATTCTATGTCAGGACCGGAGGCTCCGATTATGCTTGTTCAAAGCTGATCCACCACCATTGACGCAATATTCACAATGGGTTTATAGTAAAATGTTTTGAAGGTACTCTCATTAGACCAGTCAGCTGTATTCATGATATCTACCAGGCTGACACCTGACGAATATGCTTTCGAAGCCATGGCTCCGCGTGCAGAATGCGCTCCAAATTTGGAGATGTCAATTCCCGCTTCGCCCATGAGCCAACGCATCCATCTAGATAAAGTAGCTGGAGTCACTGGGCGAAATGGTTTCTGCAGAGCAATAAGCAACTGTCCTTGCATATTAGTACGAAATTCCTCAGTACTTACCTCGTAATCCTTAATACACTGCACCACGCACAATTTAGGATTAGTAGGAAAACTTGGATACGTGACTGAAGCGGTGTTGCACTTGGTTCTCCTGGATAGAATGAAATGCACACCGTCCGGGGTAAATCTACGCCCCGCCAAATCCAGTGCCCGTACATCAGACACCCGTTTGCAAGAAACCAAACATAGGAGCATAGTTAACTTGGCCGAAAGTTGCTTCCGAGATAAGAATCTGTTGGAAGGCCAGGCTTCAAGAAATCTAAGGACCACCGAGACATCCCAGAGATGAGAATACTTTGGGCAAGGAGGTTTCACCATCCTGACCCCTCTAAGCAATTTACATACCAGAGGATGTTCCCCTATGGGTTTACCGTCTAAAGGTAGATGTCCCGCCGATATCGCGGACCGGAAGTTGTTGACCGTCCTGTACGCTAAACCGGAGGAAGCCAAGGAGGCTAGGAAGTTGACCACTAAAGAGACATGTGCCGTAGCGGGATCCACGTCCCGTTGAGCGCACCAATCACACCATCTCCTCCAAGATGAGGAGTATCTCTTATGGGTGTTGGCCGACCAGGCCTCTTTGATGAAGTTGCTAGCTTCGCGTGAAAGGCCCGGGACACTCCATCTGTCCCTGAAACCCGCCAAGCAACGAGTGGGAGCTGGCCCGATGCCACCAAGGGATGAGGATTCTGAAGAGGGTCCAGCAATAGGTTGTGCACCCGTGGAAGAAGAATCGGAATCGCACAACTCATGGCTAACAATACCGGAAACCATGCCTGAGCCCTCCACAAAGGGGTGATCAATATGAGTTCCGCGCGAAAAGTCCTGACTCGCGCTAGGACCCTGGGGATCATGAGAAACGGAGGGAATGAATAGCAGAGAGTTGTCGGCCATTCCTGTAGGAAGGCATCCGTGGCTATCGCCTCTGGATCCGGCCTCCAACTGAAGAATTGGGGAACTTGCTTGTTCAGTCGAGATGCAAATAAGTCTATCAGGCAAGGACCCCAAAGTTGTGTCAGGCGTCGAAACACCGTGGGTAACAACCTCCAATCGCTGGAATCCTGCAGATGGCGGGAATTCCAATCTGCTACCTGGTTGCTGGAGCCGGGAAGGTATTCTGCAACCACCGAAATTCTGTTCTGTAGACAGAAATGCCAGAAATCCTTGGCGATCTCCGCCAACATCTTCGACTTGGTACCACCCAACTTGTTGACGTAGCGTACCGCCGATATATTGTCCATCCGGAGGAGGATACAACAATCTGCCTTCTGCGGCGACAGGCATCTGATCGCAAAGGAACCGGCTAATAGTTCTAGGCAATTGATATGTAAGCGCAATTCCTCCGAAGACCAGCGACCACCCGTGGTCAATGTGTCGCAACGGGCTCCCCAACCCCATCGGCTGGCATCCGATTCGATTATCACATCCGGTGCCGCTCCAAAAAGCGCTCGGCCGTTCCAGGCCTCCATGTGATTTAACCACCATTCCATCTCCAGCCTCGCCTCTTCGGAGAGAGGGATCTGTTCTGAGTAGCTGAGACCTTTTCGGAGATGTCGGATCTTGAGCCGCTGGAGGGCCCGGTAGTGAAGGGGGCCCGGGAAGATCGCCTGGATGGAGGAAGACAGTAGGCCCACCACGCGGGCCAACGATCTCAGGGAAGTTGTTTGCTTGCGAAGGACAATTCGCAGTTCCCTCTTGATTGACTTTATCTTTGTCTTTGGCAGCAAGAGCTGGCATGATAGAGAATTTATCAAGAACCCTAGAAACTCGATGGATTGCGAGGGAACCAACATCGACTTTTGTGGGTTGACGATGAACCCCAAACTCTGCAGCAGATGTATCGCCCAGTAGAGGTGTGTTTGGACCGTCTGAGGGGAGGACGCCAAAATTATTATGTCGTCCAGATATATTATGAGGCGGACTCCTCGAGCCCTGAGAGACTCCACCACCGGTCTCAGAAGCTTCGTGAAGCACCACGGTGCTGACGAGAGGCCGAATGGAAGGACTTTGTACTCGTAACAAACTGTCTCCCAGATAAACTGAAGAAACCTCCTGTGGGGGGGGGGGAAATGGGAATGGATAGATACGCGTCCTTGAGGTCCAACCGGACCATCCAATCTCCTTCCTGAAGGAGATCGCGTAATAGATGGATGCCTTCCATCTTGAAATGCCTGTAAACAATCCAGGAGTTGAACTCTTTGAGGTTCAGCACTAACCTGGATCCGCCTCCTTTCTTGTCTACCAGAAAGACTGTGCTCAGGAAACCATGCGGGTGCACCACGGAAGGCGCAATCGTGCCTTTCCGTAACAAGCAGTTGACTTCTTCCGTGATGAAAGCGCGATCTTGTTGGGAAAAAGACAGCGGGGGCGGGCGGAACTTTTGCGAAGGGGAGTTGTACATCTCTAACCTGTAACCCTGTACAGTCTGCAACACCCATGCATCTTGCGAAATTTCGCGCCATTTGTCTAGAAAAAATGCCACTCTGCCCCCCAAAAGCACCTCCGAAAAAGGAATCAGGCTCACCTGAGTTTGCGGCATCATGCTGGTTGTTGGAGTTCCCTCCAAATCTGCCACCTTTGCGGAATCTGTTCCTTGAACGGCGGGAAGGGTAGAAATTGGAGGTATTGGCAGAATTGTCTTGGTAACCTCCTCTTTGCTGACCTCGCTGGGCGCCTTGATTGTAGCCCCGGCCGAACGAGCGCCCACGAAAGCGTCCGGCCCTGCCGAAAACCGGGCGGAAAGCCCGCTTCAAAGAACCTTGGGCCTTGTCCAGCCCACTGAAGGTGGCCACAAACTTTGTGAGTTCCTTTAAAAAAGGTTGGCCAAACAAAAGACCTTGGGCCAGCGGACCTGATTCGGACGTGGCCAATTCAGCTAACCTGGGATCTAATTTCAGGAGGATGGACCGGCGCCGCTCCGTCGATAGCGCACAATTAGCTTTGCCTAGTTGGCACACTGCCCGCTGTGCCCAGCCAATCAGCTCATCCGGATTAATCAAGAGGGCCGACTCTTTGGCCCGAAAACCCATCTCTAAAATCTTCGTCAGGGGACCAATGACGTCCAGCAGTTTATCCTGGCAGGACCTCCAGGACCTATCTAGGCCTTTCTTGGGATCTTTGGAATATTTTTTCAAATATGTCAACATTGACGGGTCCACTTCCGGGGTAGCCGCCACTTTGTCCGCCAGGTCTGGCCTAGGGCATTCCGACCTCAGCCGAGTTCGCACATCGGTATCAAATGCTTGGCGCAAATGAGACTGGACATAGTCCGCCACTTCCTGTGACGGCAACCAGGAAGTAGAATTAGGGTGGATAATATCCGCCGGCTCAAAGGTGAGAACCTTGGGTGACGTGGACGGACCGGCATGCTTTTCCTTCCGTGCCTTTTTGGTTGGTCGAGGGAATTCTTCTTCGTCAGAAGTAGGGTCCGGGGAAGTATCGTGGCCATCATCCTCCTGGGAAATTTCAGTAATCGTAGCTTCCCTAGAAGCTGAGCGTTCTTGCTCCGCCATTGACTTGGCCAATTTAGCGAAATCCGCGGCGTGTGGGTTCGCCCTTCCTTTACCCCCAGATTTAATGCGGGAGCCAGACGCTGGCAGCCAACCTTGTTGCTGTGCATAAGAGCAAAGGTGGCGTTTTAGGGGCGCAATCGCCCTCACCAAAGCCGAGTTTACTGACTGCTGGACACCCGCGTCCAATGCCTCAACGAGGTCATATTCCATCGACCCAGAGGGTTCCTCATCATAGTAATAGTATTCCTCCTCATAGTACTCAGACATGATTTCAGCACGAGTGCAGTAAATGACCCTGGAGGAAATGAGTGGCTTTATTCACCACCAATTATTAGATATTCCAATATGAGGTCAGGGGGAGTGGTAACCCCAGGCAAGCCCTAATCAGACACCCACAGGTGACTTCTGGATAAGTTTAGAATGTGGAGGGAGGGAGGGAGGGCTTGCAACAAAACCCCACTCTAGGCAAAGCCTATGCACAATTTTACAGCCCCTGAGAAGAATACACATCAAGGGCGTCAGAGGAGCAAAAACGAGCCGTTTAGGATCCAAAACGCTACAATCCCGGGTCAGAAGCATGGAAAAACGCTGCTCCGGCGTTCATTGAAGTCCCAATGCGGACAAATATGGCCGCCGCGCATGCGCGCTGGCCGAGGCTCGTAGGAAGCTGAAAGGGGACTGCGCGTCAAACCGATGCGCATCCCCGCTCCTCAACCTCCCGCTCCACTATAACCGGCGATGCGAGGGAAAAAACCTCGCTGACACACACGCGCGCGAAGGCAATGTAAAGTGAGAAGAGGGGAAGCCGGTAGGCGCGTACAGCGCGACACGCAGAAAACGAATGACAGTCCCACTAAAGGAGAACGTCCAGATCGCAATAGCGCGTAAAGACAGCACAATGCTAACAACAACGCTTAGCAATAAAGGCAACTTGCGATCAACAGTCATGAAGAGAAAAGGTAAAATGCACTTAACTGGCTGCGGAGCAGCAAAGAAAGAGGACTCTATGGGCTGGCAGGGACCTTATATAGCAGAGACTCTATGGTTGTCACATGGTTTATTTCTGTGTTTTCATTGGCTGCTGTGAGCTTCTAGTAAAGATTGAGAAGCATAATCGGAGCCTCCGGTCCTGACATAGAATCAAGACTACACAGCCTTGGTATTTGTCAGCCCTGACATTCAATAACACTGGCTACGGGCTTCTGAGCAAAACTTTGGGCACTGGCTCTTATTTTTGACAGATTAAGCACTGGTTACACTTCCTCTGCCCCTCATGCCACTCAGCTTTTGCTGTTGCAGCTACTGTCCCGAAGTCTATGGGATGTCCAAGGTAGCAAGTTACAGATGCTCTAGGTGAGAAGACTCCATTAGCCTTAAACCAGTAGTTGGTTCTATCTTTCTGGCCCCAATACAATTCTGAGAGCGTGTACTCTTCCTTTGCACGCCCCATGTACGTTGAAACTTGTGTGCCAGTGCTTTTACTTTTTGTGCTGTTGTGGCTGTTTGCAAATCTCTAGGGTCAAAAACGGTAAACAATACTGACTTTCCACAAAGCAACCACCGTGACTGGAATACAGTATGCTCTCCTCGTTACAAAGTCCTGAGTGGGCATGATTTATGTGAATGTTTCCTCTTGTGAGCACCAGTTAACCATGTCATACTTCATTGATATTGGCATTTTGTAATTTCCATTCTGGGTGTGTTTTGGTGTTGGCAAACATTAGAGCTACGCCTTTATAGATAGGTGTATAGCCAGGGGGCCTAATTTTACACATACACTGCTACATAACTCTATTAATTGAGTATTGCTCACTGTGTATTGCGTTTTGTTTCTAATTTTCTGAGGTACTAATTATAGTATTTTTATGTTTTAAATATTAAGATATTGCTAAAGTAGGAACCGTGCATTGCATATGTAGGGAAATGAAATGTTATACTGTTGACGTGATATTACTATATATGTCTTTATCATGAAAACTTGAAATAAAAACGACAATAATGAAAAAAAGATATTGCTCAAGTGTTGTGCTAACACTCAGCTTTGAGTGGACAGTCATATCTCACTGCTGTGAGAATTGCGTTGTATGACGCATCTCCCTTGAGGTAGGCCTTGACTGCACAGCCACAGTTATGCACAGGACGGCTTCTTCAGGGCAACTTTACTCCAGCGCTCCATTACCAGGAGCACCACTGGTTGCTGTGCTGCCTGGCATTCTCGATTGCTGGGGTACTTAGTATCCCCTGTACCTGCGTGTCTCAAAGACTGATTCTGACAAGGGAGTTAGTTACCTTTGGAATACAGAGCTGCTAGGCAATTGCCCACCACTTAACCTTTCATTACTTAATGAGACTGATATCTTAGAGCTTTGTGCTTTAAAAACACCCCAGGAAAACGATTGGTGGACACCAAAATAATAACTCTTAAAAAAATAAAAAAACATTTATGCACTGAGAAAACTGCAATTTTTATTATAACTTCCTAGCACTGTTTTATGCCAATATGTTCATGTCTACGGTGCAAGTCCCTGTAGATTGTTGACAGTCTACCTCCCATTGAATGGTTTGAAGTCAGTGTTCTCGTCTAGGTGCCTCAATCTCTCGCATAGGAGCTGGAAGTAAGGGTCGGGGGGGGGGGCGGGGGGGGGGGTAGGGGTAGAGGAGGGGGAAGTGCAGCACCCACAAAGTAACCATGCTGGGTCTCATGAGGTGAGCAATAAGGATGCCTTTACATTTTGTTAACTTCGAGGCATTTACTGTGCTTAAAGACAGAGGTTAAATGTAAAGCTATGTCTTTTGACAAATTGCTGCTTAATTCACATGGAGATTTTTGTTTACTTTTCTTTCTCTGACTGAAAGTGAGAGAGTTGTGTAAAGTGAACTATGAAAATCTTGCAGGGAACATGGAGCGTAAAGGAAAGGCTGTAGGGTGCCTTTTTTTCTAACACAATACAATTTTAATTTATGCAGGTGAACTGTACAAATATTTCAGAATGTATTAGGAGTTAGAGAGCACCAATTATTCACGTTTTTTCGTAACTAAGTTTAATGAAAACAAAGATGTTAATAGGATCAAAACCAATCAAGACACATTACTTTTCACCTAATTTTCACAAATTATCACTTGTGCTCTAGCGCTATATAGTTTTATTAGGAAAACTCTATGCCTGCGCAAATTTAGCCACCGTATCAGTGGAAATGTGCTGTATATAAATGCGAGTGCCCTGCCACATAATACTTTAGAAATATGTTTGCGACTGTGTATTCCAAAAAGCACTATGCGCTTCATACTATACCCTTGCATATCTCCGGCTGAACACCTTTGCTACAATTGTAGGAAAGAGGATGTGTAGGGGAAAGGGGAGAGGATGTGGGCCGTCGGCTGCGCTGCCACCTCTGGTGCAGGAAACCAGGGTTCGAGCCTCGAGGTCGCGTCCTCATCCTGTCATTCTGGGCAAATCACTTAATCTGAATGTGTAATGTAAATACAGTGCTATGTAAAACGCTCCAATACCTTCGGGTCGAGTTCGCGCTATATAAATATGCAATTATATAATTGTTCGTTGTGTGACACTTTGTTTTTCACAATCCCTACAACTTCAGAGCTGAAACAGCGATGGCAGCACCAACACTGAAAATAATTCCAGCACCATTGGGTTTCGGTTCTGTTCCTGAAATCGGCAGTTCACTATTTGCACTAGTGACGTGTGTCGCATGCGCACGAGGCCGGAGCGGCCAAAGGTAGAAACAAAAGAGAGCTAGCCGCTCGAGGCAGTTCCCAGACCACAGTAACCAGTGGGCGTGGCTGTTACTGGAGGCTACACTTCCGCTGGTAACCCGCCCCGGATCGGTCTGTCACTACTACAGATTTCTTGTGCTATTGTATTGTACCTGCCATAATTCCTATGTTTCAGTATTAAATCGTTTCCCTTTGTCAGAGATTTTAGCGGAAATACACATTTATAAAAGATTACAAACTAATTTCTGGCCCAATGGCTCAGTGAGTTAAATGCATGGCAGTAAGATGCGGTGTTTTGTAGGTTATGGGTTAGAATATCAAGGGCCAATGTTATTCTTCCATGCTTTTGAGATCTGCAATTAAGTAAATTATATTGTGCAATTCCAAGGATTATAAAATGCAGCTATGCGTTATAAAAAACAATGTACTATTTAGATTTAGTAGAACTGCGGAAAAGATTGAGTAAATATTTGAGAGAGAACCCTTCTGCTTTTGACTTGTCCCATGACTCAGCCACGAGAGCCTCTAAACCTGCCAACCTTGGAGCCCGAAGCTGGACCAATCACGGTCTCCCGGTGTCATCTTCGATGTTAAGGTTCGGTCATTCAAACCCCCTCGCTGGCGTTTCTCTGCTCTCATTTTTTTGTATCAAATTAGCGACATATGGAAACGGACACTTCTGTCATCTGCTATTCCTCCTCAGACTCGGCTGATTAATGCCACTAACTCGATCAGTGATTATCTGGAACCTGCGCCCGCTGGCCCGCCTTCTACACCAAACGCAGCTCCAGGAAAGTTTCTTGAGGTTTTGCACTGCCCAGTCCTTCAATACCTGCATCGGCCAAAAAGATCAGCTAAAGTGAATAATGCCATATCTAGTATCTACCTCGATCTAGGGACCCCCTTCGCCGCCTCCGCCAATCAAAAACCGAGGGGAGTATCGGCTGCCTCTGGCATCAGCTTAATCTGAGGTGTACAACGATCTATTTTATTTCAGAAGGAGCAAAGTTCTCTTTGTCTGGCGAAAGCCTCCCAAGAAAAACTCACAATGTGACAAAAAGGAAAGGGGAGGGTCTGGGGAGAGGGCGGAGCCTTGAGCCCATTTCCCCTCCAGCCTCGATAGTATTTCGGAGGAGAGGTGGCCATTGGTGCAGACATTATGCATGTTACAGACTCATAACATGTGACACAGTGTGAGTAGGCAGGTCTCCTAACAAGGTACGGATGCTGAGATAGTCAACCCGTGGAGCGAAAAGAGTGTCAGACGAGGATTGCTCCGAAGACGCGAGGCAGAGGGGTTTGCGTGTAGTACGTTGTGATGGGGGCTCTGACAGCAGCGCGAGCGGAGGCAGGTGAGAGGAGCACGAGCCGCAGGGGGAGGAAGGAAGCAGGATCTTGGGGGGGGGGGGGGGGGGAGAAGAACGGTTCTGGTCTCACCCATTGCCCACTTACTGAAGGGGGTGTGGAACAGCAGGTGTTATACAACTTTGGAAGGTTGCGAAACAGCAACTGCATAACTGCCAAGGGTTCAGATTGCTATGTCTGACATCCTCATCATAATTCAGTGTAATTATTAGTGACACTTCAACCACTATGAGTGACACTCCCGTGAGCAAAATCAAGCAGTGACGGCGAGAGAAACATATATAAATATCAGAAGTTACACCCATTTGAGCAACACGAAACTCTAAGAAAATCTTAAAACAGCTGCAAATCACCAGACAATGAAGGGCACTAACCTAGTGCGATATAGCTGGGTATGAACTGGGGTGACGAAGTGAGCTAAAGAACCATGATGGATTCAACCGAGATATGTGACTGGGGGTGACTGTCTGAAAAGTTTCAGTGCTCTGTCCATCTTCTCCTTGTGTTTGCTTTGTTCGCCCTAAGTTTGCAGGGTATGCCCAGACGTGGGTCCCTTGCTCACTTTGCTATTGGATTCAAGCTAGCCTGGCTGATATGGGGTATTACCCCAAAACCGGTCCCAGGATGCTGGTTTCCGGTCCAGGGAAGACCTGGATTTGCAGTTCAGGTTGGACTATTCCCATGAGGAATAGGGTCAAGACTGAATTGCATATGGCTGGGTCTGAACTGGGGTGGCGAAGTGAGCTAAAGTACAACAATGGATTCAACCCAGATCTGTGACTGAGGGTAAGTGTCTGAAAAGTTTCAGTGCTCCGTCCATCATCTTGTGTTTGCTTTAGGGAACTAATCTAGTGCCATTGTAAACTGATAGTTTTAGGAATATGCATCATTGGTATAGTCAAGTTCTTTCAACAGGGGTGTTTGAACCCTCCCCTGTGCGAAATCACTGCAGTAGCGTTAATTGAATAATGACTTACCTTGTCTCTAGTAAAGTCACAACACTACACTGCTGCACCTAGGTGGGAAAAATAATAAATCTGCTGATGTCCTTGAGAAGTGTCTCTGTGAGTCTATGTCTGTCACACTCATTGGCTCAGCCGACTGCATACACTCTCAACTGCTGTATAGTTGGGAAGTCAGTCTGTCCCCATTATTATTATGTCAACTAATTGGCACCAGCTGCAGTGCCCAGCGGTTCATGGAGAGTGTTTGGTACACACATGGTAACTGTGGTAAATGAAGATGCAGGGTAGCCAGTAGTATAGGTGAAATAGGATAAGGTTTATTCTCAAGGTAGGAGTCTCAGGTTACAGGTAAAGATGGTAGTAAGGAAGCCACACCGGCTACAACATCCTTGCTGCTCAGTCTACGCACTCCAACAGACATTCACTCAACCAGGCGCACATCAGCATTCTGTTACATCATACTCACTCTGGCTGAGCAGCAGGGGACATAAAACTAAGGGGAGAATGCATGGCAAAGACATGGAGATACCACAGTAACCTATACAATATTCTGGGGGAAGTTATTTAAGGATAATGGGAAGCATTTTAATTGCTTGCTGTTAGAGATTGGGGTCTTTAGTTGGCAATGGTTTGCACCTTTGTCCACGTAGGGACCCTTGCTTCTTGTCAGGGTAAGGGAGTTACGCCCTTAGACAACCACTGCGCACCCCCTTTGTAGCTTGGCACAAGCAGGCATGCTTATGTCCGAGGCAGTGTGTAAAGCATTTGTGCACACATACAGTAACAGTGAAAACACTACAAATGGACACCACACCAGTTTAGAAAAATAGGAAATCTTTATCTAAACCAAACAAGACCAAAACAAAAAAAATCCACCAAACGTGTCAAGATATCATAAAAAGGAGGTTATGTACAAAAATAAGGCTTGTAGCAACAAATAGCTCCCTCTGACGCCAGGCACCAATGAGACATCACCTCCCCGATGCCATCTTTGTTTTCATCGTGTTGCCAAGGTACTGTTCTTGAGTGCCCGTGCGACTCCGTGCCCGGCCTACGCACGGGGCGGTCAGCGCCGTGCTTTGAGATTTTCATCTGTCACAACATCGTAATAGCCCCAGGGAGAGTTATTTGTTGCTACGAGCCTTATATTTGTGAATAACCTATTTTTGTATGATATCTTGACATATGTATGGTCGATTTTTGTTGTTTTAGTCTTTTTTGGTTTAGATAAAGGCGGGTGGGCTAGGTCCAGGGGCAGTGTACAAATAAAGGAGGGATGCACAAACCCCTCCTCCTGGGGCTTATGCCCCAGGGACCACCACCACCTCGGGGCTTATTTTATTTGAAAGGTGGGGGTTGCTAGTTTGACAACCCCCCATGCCCTGGGGACTACCACCTCCCAGTGCAACATCTTAACTTAATGCAGGGGAGCCAGCGCGGCTTTCCCCCGCAGGCCCAGGGACCGCCACCTGCCCGGGGCAACTCTTTAAAATTAAAAACGGGGCGCCACGCAGCCCCAGGGACCTCACCTCCCCGAGGCTAAATTAACATTGGAGGGGTGCCGTGTAGCCCCTCTCCTGGAGCCAATAATGGCACCGGGGACCGCCATCCCCCAGGTCCGGCAACTGCAGTGTCCTGGGGTGCCCACACCCGGGACATTGCAGTTTGGATGGCTTGGCAGGAGCTTCACCGTTCCTGCCAAGGCATAGCAAACACTGCTCCGCTTCGGGTAAGCGAGAGCATGTAAAATGCTCTCGCCTACTCGAAGCAGAGCAGAATTTCTTTTGGATAGAGGGAGCTGCATGTTTAGCAACTCCCTCTGTCCAAAAGCAATGCTGGCTCTCGCAGGATGGGGGGGAGCCAGCAGGGACCGCACGGGCCTTGAGGTTCCCCTCGTAGACCTCAACAGATGAGTGGGTGCCCTGGGTGGGACCAGGGCACCCACAGTAGAGGCCTGGCCCCGGGGTTTGGAGTCCCCAGGGCTGAAATTAGCCATTCTAAAAATGCCTGACCTCGGGGGATGGGGTCCCGGGGCCAAAATCGGCCCAGGAAAGGAGAACTACGTAGCCCTTCTCGCATAACAAAAAAAAGCCCAGCAACTCGCCAAAGGCCCCCCCCCCCCCCCTTTCTCCACCACTTTGCAAACAAACCTCCGGGCGCTCTGCTGGTTGGGGGATGAAGTCCCCTTGCCTCCAGAGGGTCCTTGGAGGCGATTAACCCCTCCTGTTATCTACAGTAAGTCCCTCACAGCAATATTGCTAAGAGGTTGTCAGATGCGATGCCCCCTTTCTATACCACTCTGCAAATGGCTCTTGAGGGCCTCAGGACTAAAGTGGACTTCTTCCCCCAACCAATAGTGGGCTAGGAGGCATGCTTGCAGAGTGGTGGAGAAAAGGCGCGTGGCCACTGAAAACCTCTCAGCATACCACTGTGTGGGACTTAGTGGAGGTAGCAGGAGGGGTAGTTAGCCCCCAAGGACCCTCAATAGCCCTACTAGTAGTGTGCCAGGAGGCGAATTTGCAGAGTGATGGAGAAGGGGACGTGGCCTCCGACAACCTCTGAGTGATGTCATTAACCATGTAATTAGTGATGTAATATGTGAGGTCATAAGCAGTGCATTGCGGGGCCACGAGTCATAGTTAGCTCAGCTAACTATAACTGCTGAATTTCCCTGGTTTTGTACGAGTGAAATGTCAGCCTAACTATAACGTCCCTGTAACCTTTTTTTTTTCCCCCCCCAGTAAATTTCAAAGGTTTTTAAAATTCTATTTCCTAAATATAACATCCCTGTAACCTTTTGTTTTGTTCAGTGAATTTCTATGGTTTTTCAAAATCTATTTCCTAACTATAACGTCCCTCTAACTTTTGTTTTTTTCCGTTAATTTCTATGTTTTTTAAATTCTGTTTTATAACTATAAAGTCCTTGTATTTTTTTCTATCATTAGATATTGAACATTACATATGCATGTGCACCACTTATTATTGTATTTGTGATCTAGGTATTTAAAAAGTACATTAAACATTATTTCAAGATATTTTTGGTTTTCGCGATGACGTTGCGATTGCCGATGACACAGCGAATACCTGTATATACATATTTTGCATAAAGTTTGAGTCTAGCTGTTTTGTAAGATATTGATTCAACTTTCCCATTTGCATCAGTGTGTTGAAAAAAGTACATCTAAAATGCATTTTCCTTGTTCGCGACAATACCGGACAGTTGTGATGACGTCGGTGGTCACGAATACCGCATGCTTCTGACAATGTGTAAAACACATAAACAGATGTGTTTTATTTAAAGTTTAAGTCTAGGTGTTTAGTAAGATATTGATTTAACTTTCCCCTTTGTATACATATATTTGTATATTCCCTCCATCCAATCTAATTTTTAGTTTTTTTCAAACCACCAGCACACATGCATTTTCACGGTCTTTCATAGTACTAACTGTGATATTCAGCGGCAGACCTGTCTTGTGTGCTACTCCACCTTCCCACAAAATGCTTAGAATATGGATTGTGGTTCACAGCTATGTCTACTGGGCTGCTGAGACTGCAAGAAAGAAAAGTATTAACAGGGACGTGGGTTTGGCTAATGTGGACATTACTTGGTTTGGGCAGAGAGGGTTGAAGTTTCATCAATTAGTGCCTTTGCTTAAAAGCATTTTGGGTTCACCAGCCCCTTACCTCATGATTGTGCACTGTGGTGGCCATGACTTAGGCACATTAACTGGAGTAGGACTAGAAATGCTAATGAAAGATACCTTTGCTGAATTGATTATGCTTTTCCCTCACACCATCATGGTGTACTCTAACATATGAAAAAGGCAGAAATGGAAGTGGTCTAATCAATTCTGTCCACTGATTGACAAAGCCAGGAAACATGTTAATAAAACAGTTTCTGCTTTCCTCAACGATTATAACATGGGCTCTATTTACAACAGCAACCTGTGTTTTAACATGCATGGAAGGTCACTTTACAGACAAAGGGAACAGGGTGCTTCTAAGCAACCTGAAACTCTGCATACAGTCTTCTCTGTTGCTGTCTTATACACACTTTCAACACAAAGGCTCTTGTTAGAGCCACCCAAGTGCCCAAAATGTTGTTCATTTTCATATTAAAAAAAAAAAAAATCTAGAATTTTAGAAATTCGTGACAACGTCGTGATGATCACGTCCCAAAATCGCAAAACAAAAGCACCACATGCAAAAATATTAACCTAAAAAATAAATTCCAAGTATTACAATAAACACATTACTAACTACATCACTGCTTAACAACGTTTGTACACATATTTTTCTAGTAATTTTTTCAAAAAACTGTTTGAATCCTACTTTCCACCGAGGGTCATGATAACTTTGGTAACCGCAATGATTGCGCCTTTTTTAAGAGGTGTAAAACACATATATGCACACATTTGACAGTATTTTAGACACTAGGGGTTGACTATTGCACCATTCAAAGTCATATTTTTATAAAGAGTTTGTATAAAAATAATGTTTTAAACCGATTTTCCATCTTCATGATGACGCTGATAATCACGATGACTTGGGTAACCACGACGAACGCGCCGTTTTAAAAAGTGTAAAACACATATATGCACACATTTTACAGTATTTCAGACACTAGGGGTTTATAAGTTCACTGATTTAAATCATATATTGCTAGGGAGTTTGTATAAAAACCATCTTTAAAACGATTTTCTGTTTTCCCGATGATGCCGGGGCTCCGCAATGATATCGGTTGCTGCGATCACCGCAAACACATTGCAAAATGACAAAACTAAAGCAGACATTCAACAGCCACCACATACAAAACTTATAACGACAAAATGGATTATAGCCAATACACTAAACACATTACTATCTAAAAGAAACTATAATAAAATGTATAACTCCCTTAATATCTCTATAACACAGTCTATAACTCTTTCACTGCAACCTGTGACTGCATACATCACTGTATCAATAAGTCACTCATTTACTGTATAAGTATTTCTGTGGATCTGTGAGATGGTGCATATGTCTGTCAATGGTTCTGTAACAAACTGCGTAACTGTCTCAGTGCATCTATGACTGGGTGCATCAGTGTCTCAATGGATCTGTAATGGCTGCATGAGTCTCTCAGTCGATCCGTGAGTAGATGCATAAGTGCTTTTGTTCATTTGTATGTCAGTATATGACTGTCTGAATGAATTTATGAGTGGATACAGTAGTGTCTAATGAGTAAGTGCATGACTGTCTAAGTGGGTCTGTGAGTGAGTGCATAAGTGGGTCAGTGAGTGGGAGCTGGAGTGTCTGAGTGGTTCTGTGAGTGGATGTGTGGGTCTCTGAGTGGGGCTGTGAGTGGATGTGTGAGTCTCTGAGTGCATCAGTGACTGGGTGCATAAGTCAGTGGATCTGTGAGTGCGTGTGTGAGTGACTGTATGGGTGTATGAGTGTCTCAGTGGATTTGTAAATGGGTGTATGAGTGTTTCAATGGGTCTGCGAGTGGGTGAGTTAATGGGTACATGCATGAGTATCTGGGTGGGTCTCGGACTGGGAGGGTGACTAGGTGGGTCTGAGGGTGGTTGCATGAGTCTTTGAGTGAGTGTGTGTGTGTGTATCTGAGTGAGTCTGAGTGGGTATGTGAGTCTGTGTGTATGAGTGAGTAACTGAGTGCATAAGTCTCTAAAAGGGTCTGTGATTGAGTGTGTAAGTGACTCTATGGGTGTGTGAGTGGATCTATGAGTGAGTGTCTCAGTGGGTTTTTCAATGGGTGTATGAGTGTCTTAGTGGGTCTGTGAGTACATACGTGAGTGGGTGCATGAGTGCCCAGGTGGGTCTCTGAGAGGGTATGAGTCTCTAAGTGGGTACGAGACTGTGTGGATAAATCTATGAGTAGGTCTCTAACTAGGTGTGTGAGTCTGAGTAGGACGTGCATGGGTGTGTCACTCTCCAAGTGAATCTGTAAGTAGGTGCATGATTATCTGAAGGGGAATGTGAGTGTGTGCAAGAGTATCTGCGTGGGTATGTGACTGGATGTATACGTGTGTGAGTAGTTATGTGAATGGGTGTATAACTGTCTGAGTGAGTTTGTGAGTGCTTGCATGAGTCTGTGACAGTGACCGGCGAGTGTGTTCAAAGATATATATTTTTTTATATTTCCCCCAATATTTGTGATGCCTCTGCGATCATTGCATAGTCCTCGCGACAGTACACAGGGGTGGCGGTCGCATCGCAGTCGCGAATATCGCACGTGATAAAATAAATCAGTTTTGGACACATAACTTGTGTCACTAACACCCGAATTTCTCAAACATGGGGTCAAAGTACCTCCACCCTGACCCCTTATGTTAGCTTTGACAGAAATGTTCAGCCCCGGGAACCGTTCCTGATCAATAAAATGGCAGCCATAACTTTCTGTTCAGGTTGCGTCCAGTCAATCACAGTATTCCCCCTGGTGCTCGCATTCATGATATACAGTGGAATCGGCGCGATTTAACCCCGAAACCGCAGCTAAATATCCAAGGCCAGAGACATCACTATATTGTTCAGATTTAATTTCACAAAAACTACTGAATGGATTTGCACCAAATAGCAAAAAGCACAATCTACATAACAACATCTACCTTCCTGCCAAATTTGCTGTCATTCTGTCCAGTGGTTCGGCTGTAGGTTCCACAACGTGTTCCCATGGGAATTATCATTACAAACGCACCCTTATTTTGTGCCCCTATGTCTTGGTCCCCACTACACGGATCACCCCCAAACTTTCCATGACACACAGAACTTACTTTGACACATTTTTGGGAAATATTTATGAATATTGGTCAAACAATGCCAAAGTTATAGGCAAGTCAAAAAATGCTTTTCCTACGGAAACTAGGTCCTCACAATAACTACCTACTGGCGATTAATATATACATGTATGTATATATACTTTTTGTTTTCCTTGTTTATACTTCCCTGCGTGGTAAAGGCATATGCGTGGTAAAGGGATATGCATGGTAAAGGCATGCATTGTAAAAAGGTTTGATAGAGGTATGCGTGGAAATTACATGTGTTGTAATGTCGTACATCCATCAGAGCACAGCAGTATTTCATTTATTAATGGCTGATCATCAGAAGTACAAAATTCACTAGTGCTCAGGACAAAGAAGTGCAGCTTGGACTTGTGATCAGATCACGGGGTGCCGCATGCATCTGTGGCTAGTAGTGGAGAATGACCAATACACTGCTGTGCAACTCACAATCAAGCACACTCTAGACAGTAGAGTATCATGCTGCACAGTAAACATGACACAAGTGCTCAGCACCATAATAGTACAGTCTCGGGAGGAGGAGCCTAGCGCGCAACCAAGATGGCCGCGTAGGTGCGAGGCTCCCGAGGACCTCCGCAACCTCCTACGTTTATCCTGTCTTCATCCTGAATCGGTTGAGGGGACTGTGTCGGTGAACCTGAGCCGAGGTGGTACCCGTTTTCCGTTTTTGAATCGGACCCCGGGTGCCGTGATGAGCATCGACTGAAGTCTGCGGCCTGCTCCTCTCCTGACCCCGGACTTGAGTTTGGGGGTGATCCAGTGGAGAAGTGAATAACAACGGCGGGACGAGCCTGGCGAGCCGCGTACCCCACACTTTCACTTTCGCTTTTGAGTCCCCTTGCCGTCATCGCGAGAGGGATCACGGCGCTTCTTTGTGTGGTGGTTGCCTCGCTGGGGGATCCTGCCTGCCTGCGGGGACCTGCTCCGCCTTCCTGAGGTGACCTCCGGGGTCCTCGGCCTCGATTGCTTGTTCTCCGCTGCATGACTCGTGGGGGTGCGAGATACAAGACGATGGCCACGAAGCAGGATGGAGATCGGCTGAAGGCCAAATCGACCCGGCGTGGCGCCGCACTTCAAGTCAACATTATGGATCGCTACACCCTACCAAAAGCTTCTCCCGGCGGGTCGCATAAGTCTTCCGAGTGCCCTCCGGATGCCCCGGATTTGCAGACGGATCTGACTTTGCAGGACGTCATGGGCGCCATAGCTGAGATGAAGACCTCGGTGCGTCAACAATTCGACACCCTGGCGCACAAACTCGACGCGGTCCTCATCGATGTCAACCTTGTTAGAGCAGATCTATCCAAGACAAATGACCGGGTTGACCCTTTGGCCCATACCGCGTCGGGCCTCACGACTGAGGTGGCGGCCCTCCAGACGGAGGTGCGCCGGCTCCGGCAGGCCAGTGCGCTCACGGATCGGCGACTGGAGGATTCCGAGAGCAGGGCCCGGAGGAATAACGTTCGCATTATCGGAGTGCCTGAGGGACTGGAGGATTCGGCGGCGGATCTCTTTGTGGAGGATCTGATTTCTACTCATCTCCAGCCTCGAGGACTGAGTAAATTCTTTGCGGTGGAAAGGGCCCATAGAGTTCCTGGCGGCAAGCCGAAGGTCGGAGCTCCTCCGCGGCCTCTTATTGCCCGTATCTTCAACTTTCGGGACAGGGATGCGATTTTACAAGCTTCCAGACTGCGGGGGCTGCTTAAGCTGGAGAACATGGAGGTGAACTTTTATCCTGATTTCACGCAGGCGGTCCAGAAGCAGAGACTGAGTTTCATGGGCGTCAAGCGGCGGCTTCGAGATATGAACTTAAAATACGCAATGCTTTTCCCGGCCAGGCTGCGTGTGGAGTCTGATGGCCGCACTCACTTTTTTGACCGTCCTGAGACGGCCGGGGAGTGGTTGGACACTTTGTCTGGGGGACATGATCGGGATGGGATGGGGGCAGCGGGAGGAGAGTGCCCACCGGACCGGGTATGAGGTATTGACACTGGGGCTCATTCCTGATGATGCCACTTTTCGGCCAAGCTCAGGGTTTCTTGACTGTTGTATCTCGTTCCCCCTCCATTGGAGGTTGTGCTGTGTCTCGAGGGGGTTCTCTTTCCTCCTCTAGGGGGTCTTTGTAGTTTAGTTCACACAGGGGCGACAGGCACACTGCAAGTTGGGGGGGCTGTCTGGGCTCATGCAGGGGTACAGGGAGGGGGGACTTTTGTTTGGGATGTTGGGTTGGGGTTGGGTATTGTTTATTTGTACCACAAGGCAGAAGTATTGTTGTGCTATATCTAAAGTGCTCTCTGGGGGGAGACTGATCGGTTTTGGCTGTGATGGGGGGTAGGGGACTGAGACTTCTGTCCTGGAATGTTAATGGACTGGGGGACAGGATAAAACGGGGGGTGGTCCTGCAGTTCTTAAAACGGATTTCACCTGATATTGTATTTCTGCAGGAAACACACCTTATTGGCAATTCCTTTCGTGCCATGAACAGGCGGGGCTATCGCCTTGTAGCCCATTCGGGCTTCACCTCTGGTTCGAGGGGTGTGGGCATTATGGTTAAAACCTCGCTCCCGTTGGAGGTTGATGAGGTGCTCCATGATGATAGGGGACGGTATACTGCTCTAGTGGGTAGATTGGAGGGTAAAGTGATTGTTTTGGTTTCTGTTTATGTCCCGCCGGGCTTCCAGACGACTACTTTCGCTGATTTGGGGCGCCTTCTTCTTGGACTGCCGGAGGGGACTCTAGTGGTTGGGGGGGATTTTAACGCTGTAATTTCCGGAACTGAGGATCGTCACCCACCCAGGGATCTCCCCCGCGCCCAAGCTTGGTTGTCTGGCCTCTTGGATACCCTGGGACTGGTGGATTGTTGGCGGCTGAAACACCCTACGCAGGTACAATACACCTTTCATTCCGGGGCTCATGGTAGTCTTTCGAGGCTTGACTATGTTCTGATGCCAGCAGCACAGGCGGGGAGGGTTGGGGAGGTGCGGCATCTAGCTCGGGGTATTTCCGACCACTCCCCGCTCTTGTTGCACTTCGATATTGTCCCGAGGGGGGAGGGGAGGGTGGTCCCGATCAACCCCTGGTACCTGCGTAACCCCACAATTCGCGCAGATTTGGTTAAATCCCTTGAGCAATATTTTGGAGATAATGTGGGATCTGTGTCGTCTGCTGTTTCTCTGTGGGAGGCGTTCAAGACGGTAATCCGGGGGGAGGCCCTATCCCTCATTTCCCATTCCAGGAGGCGCGAGCGGGAGGAGGTGACCCGTATCGAATCTGAGATAACTGAGTTGGAGGGTGATCTGGATTGTGGTGTCACAGACGACAAACTGCATGCTCTCAGACTCAAACAAGCGGACTACAAGGCCCTAGTCACAGAGGCGGCCAGGGGCCTGAGTAGAGAGCAACAGGGGCGACTGTATGATGTGGGTGATAAGGCTAGTAAACTGATTGCGTGGCTGGATAAAAAGGAGAGAGCGAGTCGAGTTGTCCCGTCGGTTGAGAGACTGGATGGTGTGTGTGTCACTGAGCCGGAGGAAATTGTTGATTGCTTCGCTGAGTATTTTCGCGGGGTGTATTCCCCGGTATCTTCCCGCTCGGAAGAGGATTCCCACGACCTGCTTAAAGATATTGCGCTGCCTTCCCTTTCGGAGGAGGATAAATTGTTGATGGACGCGGCTCCGACATCTGAGGAGATTGCCCTCGCCATACGTTCGGTCGCCTCTGGCAGGGCCATGGGTCCTAATGGCCTTCCCATCGAATTGTACAAATTGCGGCCGGATACACTGGCTCCGCATCTCCGTGATATGTTCCTTGCGGCCCGTTCGGCGGGTTCCCTCCCGCTGGACCAGCGTCTTGCCACTATTGTGGTTATTCACAAGGAGGGGAGGCCGCGGGATCGGGTCACGTCTTACAGGCCCATTTCGTTGTTGAATGCGGAGCCGAAAATTCTGGCCAAGGTGCTGGCTAATCGGCTCGTCAGCGTGGTGTGCGATCTGATCCATCAGGACCAGTCCGGCTTTATCCCTCATCGCAACACCGCGCTTAACCTGCGGCGTCTGCATGGGGTGCTCGCGAGGGTCCCGTTCATACGTGAGCCAGCCATTTTGGCGTCCTTGGACGCCACTATGGCGTTCGACACGCTCGAGTGGCCGTATATCTGGGCGACGGTGGCGAAGTTTGGGTTTGGCCCGGGATTCATTGGCTGGGTGAAATTGTTGTATTCCGGACCGCTGGCGCAGGTGGTGGTGAATGGTAGAGTATCGGCTCCTTTTGAATTGGGCAGGGGCACGCGGCAGGGCTGCCCGCTGTCGCCGCTCCTCTTTACGCTCGCCTTGGAGCCCCTGGCGGAGTGGCTGCGGTGGCACCCTTCGATTTGTGGCCTCCGATGGACTCCTGAGTATGAGGATCGCGTCTCCCTTTACGCGGACGATATTCTTTTGTATCTTGCTTCCCCGCGTGAATCGTTGATTGTGTTAGTGGATGTATTGTGTTCATTTGGCCGCAACTCCGGCCTAGTCATCAACTGGGCTAAATCCTGTGTATATGTCCTCTCAGGGGAGGCTCCTATCCTTCCGCGGGGTTGTCCTATCCAGGTTGCTCCGCAGGGATTTAAGTATCTGGGTATCTTTATTACCCTGGACTCTGCGGCCCGATATAAACAGAACCTACTCCCCCCCTTCAGCTCCTGAAGGAGGATGTGGCGCGTTGGAGGCGCTTGCCGCTCTCGCCACACGGCCGTGCGGCGCTGTTTAAGATGATGTTGTTGCCATGTTTCTTATACGCTCTACAAAACACAATGGACGTCGTACCGGCTCGCTACTTTCGGGAGGTGGAGGGTCTGCAGCGCCAACTGTTTTGGGATGGGAGGCCGCGTATCGCCCTCGCGAAGCTGACGCTCCCGTGGTATGACGGGGGGGTCGCCCTCCCAGACATCAAACGGTATTACTGGGCCTCCCAGCTGGCTGCGATAAACCACGGGCTTTATGGGCCCGCCCTTAACCCGGCTTTTGAAATGGACAAATTGTTGTTGCCGGGTGGCGACTACAATCGTGCGCTCTACTCTAGATCGCTCGACGCACGTTTGACGGGTCCTACACGGGTCGCGGTACGGGTGTGGCACGCGGCAAACTTGGCGATGGGGTGGAAGGATCGGTTGACCCGGGCGACGCCATTGTATGCATCTGAGCGATTGGGCTGCTTGTGGACCACGAAAGGCTTTGATAAGTGGGACACGATTGGCATCAGCAGGGTGGGCGATCTCTGGACGAGGGGGGGATTTAAAACGTTTGATGTGCTGCAGACAGAATTCCAGTTGCAGGACAGGGAGTACTTCCGGTATATACAGGTTCGTCACGCGCTGTGTTCTGTATTCCCGGATGTGGCGTCCATCCCGGAGTGCTCCCCTCTGGAAGATAGTGCCATCCGGTACATGCCCGTCTAGCACTCTATCTCATTGATTTATAAAAAGCTCATCAACAATCGCTCGGGACTGCTGACTGGCCTTCGTGAGGCATGGGTTGCCGATGGATTGGAGCTGGATGACGAGGACTGGGTATCTGCGGTGGCCTCCCGGAAAGAGGTGGCCATACCGGCCCGCCTTCGTTTCGTCCAGCTCAAAATACTTCACAGGGTATACGTTACGGGGCCGGGTCTGATGCGTATGGGATATGCCGTGGATGGGATGTGTAAGCGTGGGTGTGGTTTGTTAGGGACCTTCTTCCATACTTTGTGGGAATGCCCGGAGGTGGCGCGATTCTGACGTGGTGTACATGCGGTGTTGCAAGCGGTCACGCATGTGACGCTGTTTCCCGAGGCTAGGAGATGTCTGTTGAATGTGTGGGAACCGACTGATTACACGGTGCCGCAAACGTGGTGGGTGACACTGGGATATATGGTGGCCAAGCGTGACATAGCACAATTGTGGGGCTCCCAGAGGTCACCAACGGTTTCGGTATGTAAGGACAACATGGATTGGTGTATGTTTCGGGAGAAGGTAGTGTATGTGGCGAGAGGTAAGCCTGGGAAATGGGTGAAAGTGTGGGGCCCCTGGAACTCCTATTGTGGCGGGATTTGTACCCCGCCACTGACGCCTGACTTGGCAGCGGCCCAGTCTCCCTAGTCTGCTTGTTACCTTGATTCTGTGTCATCATGCCCACTTTGTTTCTGTCCCGGCCCGTCCCCCCCCCCTATTCCTGTGGATCGGTAGGGTCCTCCCGAGGGGAGCACATAATGCTGCTTAGACTTTTGCTGCCTTGTGGGTTTGTTTGTAGTTTTTCATTAAAAAATGGAACCGCCATTTGGGGGGTCTGGACGGTGTGGCCGCAAACGCTTCCTTCGACTTCTGGGACCTTTACCACTTGCCGCTTGTGTTTTAGAACTGTGTTTTATGATCCCACTGTTTGCTAGCGGCCGGCCTGAAGGTTGTAGGCCCATACTTGTATATCTATTGCATTCTGTAATAAAGGTTTCAAGAAAGAAAAAAAAAAATAGTACAGTCTCTGAAAACATTAGTGACCAGCAATGCAGTATGCACCAGTGAGTAATGTATAGTATTGAAACTTGATCAACACAATTATTATAACACCATGTTCCCATAGATAGTGCTTCAGTGAACAAAGAATGCATTTTTTTAAGAGAGCAGCCACTAAATAAACATACTACGTAGCAGTGCAGCAGTCAGCAGTGACTACTGCCTAGCACCCGCCATGCACTAATGAAATATTACATGGACAATGTATAGTACTACACAAGACTCTTCTCTATTGAACTACAGACCGTTGACGAACATGCAATTATTTGGCATGTATACATCAGGTTGGATTTCAACACGAGTCACCAAATTCATACTTTCTAGAAGGTCACCTGTGCATGCCCTTTGCACAGCAGTGCATTTTGCACCAATGTAAAGTTATGTAGCACTCCCAGTGCACAGCATTGTGTATCAGGATGAACTTTGACACAATGATGTCTCATATGCGCATTGAAGGCGCGCTTTGAAAATCACTCTGCCTACCGTGAGGGGAACGGTTGCTTCGTAGTGCCCTTGATCTTTTCCCTGCCTCGCCTGTAGCTGAGTCTTAACGGCCGTGAGGGGAACGGCACCTGCCTGCTGGCAGCCACGAACTACAACCCCCAGAAGGCCTAGCGCCATCAGCACATCACGAACAGCTGAGGGGAATCCCTCATAAGGGCGGGACGCAGACCGCAGCGCGGGACGCGCTTTGAAAATCACTCTGCCTACCGTGAGGGGAACGGTTGCTTCGTAGTGCCCTTGATCTTTTCCCTGCCTCGCCTGTAGCTGAGTCTTAACGGCCGTGAGGGGAACGGCACCTGCCTGCTGGCAGCCACAAACTACAACCCCCAGAAGGCCTAGCGCCATCAGCACATCACGAACAGCTGAGGGGAATCCCTCATAAGGGCGGGACGCAGACCGCAGCGCGGGACGCGCTTTGAAAATCACTCTGCCTACCGTGAGGGGAACGGTTGCTTCGTAGTGCCCTTGATCTTTTCCCTGCCTCGCCTGTAGCTGAGTCTTAACGGCCGTGAGGGGAACGGCACCTGCCTGCTGGCAGCCACAAACTACAACCCCCAGAAGGCCTAGCGCCATCAGCACATCACGAACAGCTGAGGGGAATCCCTCATAAGGGCGGGAGCAGACCGCAGCGCGGGACGCGCCCGGGCAGCGCCCGGGCGAAGCCCGGGCCAAGGGCGGGCCCGTCCTTGCCCGTCATCGCCAGTTGGAGCCAGGGCAGGGCCACCCCCCTTAATTTGTATGTTCTTGGACTCTGCCCTTCCACTAGGACTGTTGACTAAGGTACTCTGTTATTTTCTGTTGCCTCTCATTGTGGGAGCATTTTACACTCCTTTGTTCCCTTCTTCTTTTGTTTGCTGACATTATTTCCAACTTTCTTCACGCTGTGTGGGCATCGCCTCATAGAGGGGCGCTTTTCTTCTTCGGTCGAAATCTCTGCTGGGATAAAACAGGGGTTGAGGGCTGAGGGCTGCGAGCAAGAGGGCTGGGACTCATTTTTTAAAGAGCCCCAGGAACCCGTGCCCGCTCCATCTGGGCTGCTCTCCCTCTTTCCCCACCCCCGTCCCCAAGACCGGGTGAGCAAACACTGGCTTACCTCGTACTCTGTGGGACCCTCGAGCAAACCTGTTATTGCCACCTTGGATTCCTTGAGGTCGTTTAACGCAATTTCGCCCACGTCTCGCGGAACCCGCAGTTCGGATTCCGCTGAGTAGAGGGGCACCTTCCTCATTGGCCTAAAGCTGCTCTTGGGTTAAAACAGGGGCTGAGGGCTGCGAGCAAGTGGGCTGTGACTTCATTCTTTAGGAGTCCCAGGTACCCGTGCCCGTTCCATCTGGGCTGTTCTCCCTCTTCATCCCAGATCTCTTATTTTAAACCATTTTAAACTATTTTAAACTGTTTGATTGTAAGTTATAGTATTATTGTTCATTTAGCTGTTTCCTAGAATCCACATGATGTCTTTGCGTTCAGGGAAGGGTAGACAGGTTACTGTAAAAACGAACAATGGGAAAGCTACTGGAACTTTAGACGATTTTATAACTCGGGCTACTGTTATCTTGGAAAAAGAAATAACCCTTACCGAAAAGCGCCTGTCCTTAGATCTAATAACAGGCAAACGCTCTTCCCTGGGAGATATTGCCTTTAAAATCACACCCAATAAGGCACCCACTCCCGAGAAAAATCCAGAGACTGCAGACAGCAACCTAGAGGCCAGTCCAAATCTAGTGGCACTTTTTGACTCCCAGATAATTATGACGGTAGACCCAGGGGATTCCCAAATTGAAGCATCTATACCCACTCTTATACCTATTTCATCAGGTACTATGGGGGATAACGCCTTAGACGGCAACTTGAGCAGTAATAGGCCCATCCATATACAAGATCACGTAGTAGATTGTGAGCGGGAAGCAAACAATCTGAACAAACGTAAAAGAGGGGGAAACCATAGAAAAGGAACTAGAAATAAGTTAGCGAAGCCAGCACCATCTAAAGTCCCGACAAATCTAACCAAACAAAAGGGCACCCACCCAGTTGACGCGGGACAGAAAATTTTCTCATTTAACACCAATAATAATGATCGTCTCTTGGGGGTAATTGAGAAATCGGTTCAGATGCTTTTGCTGCCTGTTTTAGAGAAAATTCAAACTGTTAAACTAAAATTAGACCAATTGGAACATCTTATCTCTCTTAACGCTAACTCCCTTGAAACTCTAGTAACTAAAAATAAATCACCTGAGGCGGGGGGTACTAATAACTATAATAAAAACAGTATCGCCAATAATAGTAATCCAAAGAAAGGGGGAGAGAATAAAAATGCCAGCAAACCATCCGAAACACTTATACCTGTCGACCCTAAGGCTGCATCGGTCCCCTTAGTACGAACAAAACCTGTTCTTTTAGCTCGTACCAAACCTGCAGTGGCGGGCATTGTGGGGCCCCCTAACCAAAATATGGGCAGCACAGTATTAACATCAGAAGCTCTTACTTCCAAACAGGGAACTTCCCAAGGGTTAAAACAAACACCTTTGCAGGGGCCTACAGGATATAATGATAACGAGAGAGTACATAAAAGGAAACCACCACCTATAAATTTGCCCCCAGATTCAGCTCCTTTTATGGCAATACTCACAGGAGTACCCCCAGTTTTGTTTAATAAAATGGAATCGAACCAGGAATTAAAGAACAAAGTAATATACTGGCTCAATAATAACAGACCACTTCCTCCTGAATCTAAAACCAAAATACTCAGCGTACGCAGAGTCCCCTGGGTGGGCCCAAGTGATAAGGACCTATAGGGGGACTGTATCCTGATCAACTTCAGTGATACTTGGGTAAAAGACATCATCTGTGGCAAACCAAGATTTGCTAGAGCCGGGGATATTCAATGTATAGGCCTAGAATATTTTTATCCAAACTTGTATTTTCCTCCCGCGACTTTGCTTTATAAAAACACTGGGCAGACATCAAACAGTGAAACACACCCAGGGTGGGCCCGGAGAAATAGAGCCGATTGGCCAATCCAAAACTACTGGGGCCCTCGGCAACAGTGTGACGGTTTCTTTAGGGGATCAATTCATAACAATAACAACTCCTTGCAAACCCGGCATAATGACTTAAGACCACAATTCCAAGGGGAAGACTATCTAGGACGGTTTCCTAGTAATATCCCGCTAAGAAACCGTTTTGATGCACTTGCAGGGATGGAAGAGATAGACTGACTACCATTGAATTCTCCCGGCGACACTAATGCCCTGATATCAGGAGAGCCGAGCCAGAGAGAGAAGGGTGAAAGCTGTGATGATAACCCACGGGAAATTGTTTCTGTTGATGACGATTGTACATTCAACCCCCAAGTCCCTGAGGCTGGCCATACTAAAGAAAGCGAATCAAGTCCAATCATCTTAAGGCACAATCCGGAAGTACTAACTGAATTAGGTAGACAAAACCAAAGTGCGGTAAGGATGCGCCTTATTTCCTGGAATATTGCTGGGCTCGCCTCAAGATTGGAGGACGAGGCTTGGCTAGATTCTGTGGGAAACTATGACATCCTGTGCTTTCAGGAAACTTGGAGCCGATCCGCTCAGAATATTGAGGGCTTCCAAGCCTTCAATACCCTTGCGATACCCTCACAAGCGGGTAGGGCAAAAGGGGGCCTAATGATGGCAACATCTTTAAAATTATGCAAACTTGTAATTTCTAAGATAGTTGACTCCCCATGGTTTCAAGTGTTAATGTTGGTCAATTTGTTTCCTGAACCATTGCTGCTGATTAATTGGTACTACAATATTTTTGACAATAAAGAGACAAGCGTAATGTTGAATTTGGAGGAGGTTATAGCCAGGGCACGCCTCGAGCAACCCCTATTATTTGTCATCTGGGTGGGAGATTTTAACTGCTCATTATGCACCCATGGGGACTCGAAGGCGTGTGGTTTAAGTGACTCCTACGACCAACCCTTGTTACACTTCAAACATACACACCAGGGGGACGCTCTAAACAACATCATTATTTTAAATGATCTATGTATAGTGGAACCCTGGGTTGGTCCAAATTCTGCTCCAATACCGACGTTTCAGGGCAGTAGAGGTATGATGAGTTTTATTGATTTTGTAATTGTCTCTAGTGGACACCTCCATCATGTTGACAAGTTGGAAGTAATTGCTAATGCTGCTAGTGACCACAATCCCCTAAACTTATCCTTGCTTTGTCCCGTCAAACCTAAATATTCTGTTTGGGAGCAACCTGTAAAGTATAGTAGGAACAAAGGTATTACACTTAAATGGGGTAAAATAGACGCGGTAGGTCTTGAGGCTGAGATCCTAAATAGATTTAGCTCTGAGTACGAGGCATGCTTAACAACAACAACCACACCTGAAAAGGTTATAGGGAATTTTGAATCTTTATGTGGGTATGTAGCCGAACGTCTCACAAAACCGAATGGTAAAAGCAAAATGCTTGGTCCTAGATGGTTTGATGCTGCATGCTCGGCAACACACAGATCTCTGAAAGCAGCATTAAAACAAAAACCCAGGGACATAGAAGCGGTTAGAGCATCTAGACTGGCATATAAAGATGCCATAAGAACAAGGAAGCTGGACTTAAAAAACCAAGCTTGGGAAGATTTAGAGAAGGCCTCGGAATTGAAGGACAGCAGGCTCTTTTGGGAAGTTGTTAATCGCCCCCTTTTTACAGGTAATGGCAAGGATAACATTGTGATGCAGATTGCATGTGAAACATGGGAATCACACTTTGGGAAGATTTTTAATCCACATGGCACTTTACCCAATGAACCATCACTAGGAGACATTAGGGATTTGGTGGTCTCTCAGTCTTCCTTGTCCCTGAGTGCATCGTTCACTTTACAGGAAGTGGAAGATGCTCTGTCGAAAGGCACACCATTAAAAGCACCTGGCCCTGATCTAGTGCCTTTGGACTTTTTTAAACATAATATTAAGGTTTGGGCCCCCTTGTTATTAAATGTTTTTAGAGCAGTCGTTATTAGCCGTATTCCGGCATCATGGAAGGAGGCAGTAGTGGTGCCAATTTTTAAGAAGGGCGATAGATCAGATCCCCGATGCTATCGCCCGATCTCACTAATTGATGCATCGTGTAAGATACTGGGTAGGGTCATTTTAGCTAGATTGGAAACTTGGGCAGATTCGGTGGGCCTCATTGTGGACACCCAATATGGGTTCAGGAAAGGTAAAGGTACTGTAGAACAGTGCCTGAACCTGGCCCTCATCATAGGCAAATACATGAAGGCAAGGAAATCCTCCATCCACCTTGCCTTCATGGACCTTTCAAGTGCATTTGACACTGTGTGTCGGAGCAAGTTGTGGCAAATGATGGAGGTCATGGGTTTCGAGGAACCCTTGGTCACCTTGCTCCGTAGACTTCATGAATCAACCACCGTAGCCATAAGGTTTGGGCCAGGGGGAGAGAAAACTAAGTCTATCCTCTCAACTGAGGGCGTTCGACAAGGATGCATCTTAGCCCCTTTTCTATTTCTTGTGTACACCAATGGCCTGGAAAAATACCTGTTGGATAACTGTCATGACTTTCCAAAGGTCAACGGCAGGAGCATTCCAATGCTCTCTTACGCCGACGACACGGTACTTATGACACTCACAGGAAACAGTATGCCGCACTGTCTTGATGCCTTCCACAAATTCATGTTGGACCTAGACCTTAAGGTAAACTTTGCCAAATCTTTTGCCATGGTCTGTGGGCCAAAGGGCACAAAAACTAGAAAGTTTGTAGTTAACAACTCTACTATTGAAAAGGTTGAAAACTTTAATTATTTGGGTAACCTTTTTAACAACAAACTAAGTTGGGCCCCTCTAATGCAGACCCGAGTCCAAAGTGCTAGTCGCTCTATAGAGAGTTTGTTCCGTTTCTGTGGCAAACTAGGACAAAAACCTGTCATACATTTAAAAACTTTGTATAAAGCTAAATGCTTGTCGGTGGCTACTTATGGGGCAGGAGTTTGGGGGATCGAAAGCCCTGACTCACTACAGATTATGGAGAATAAATTTTTAAAGCGTGTATTGGCTACTCCATCAGGCTCCTCAAACAGATTTGTTCACAATGAAATAGGTCTAAGTTATGTGAGTGACACCATTCGCCTTTCTCCTTTATTGTTATGGGGCAAAATATGGCAATCAGAGGACTTACAGCTTACCAGAGATATCCTCCGGGATTGTTTAAGATTGGCAAACATGAAACAGATCCCCTGGCTATCATATGTTAATGAAATGTTTCATAAGTTAGGCCTGGGTGATATTTTTGACAACCCCGAAAACATACAGGGAAATATCAAAGCTGTAATTAAAACAACCTATTGGAAATCACCGTTTGTAAACTCCCTGGTTAGCCCTTATGCTCCTAAGGCTACTTTGTTGCACCAGTTTTATTTATCCTTTACAAACCATGTGCAATGGCGATTCTACCTGACAAGGTTTAGGTTACACACCCTGCATTTTCTCTTTGCGTTCCCTAAACAGGGGGGTTGGTGTGAGAGACTGCCCCCCTGTCCTTGTAATGACAAAGATACCCAAAGCACGATGCATATTGTTCTTTTCTGTCCTCTATATAAGGACCCGAGAATCAGGTTCATTAAGCCGATCCTTAAAGAAAAGCAACCATGCCATTATGAAGAGGGCTATGATTATTTACTATCTCTATCTTCACCTGGTGTTTGCTGCGCAATGCTAAATTTTATACGGGTGTCACTTCTGATTAGGAAACGTTACGGCTAAATCTGGCACCATGAAGCCGACTTTTGATTAACTATATTGTATATTATTGCATCGTGATTTTCTGATTTTTTTTTTAATCTGTTTTAATCGGCATTTTAATGTATGCCCTGGCATGAAGAACCAATGAAATCATTTAATTGATTGGAAGTAATAGCTTTGGGGTTTTATTTGTGATTATTTTTTAGCTAATGAACTCTAACAGTTTAGTGTTATAATTGTAAGAATGCTCTTTAAAATTGATTCTGAAATAATGTTTGTAAATGAAACTGTTTGACTTTTATGATTCCTTTGCTTTGAATCGAATAAAGTTTTGAAAACGAAAGCATACTTACACAAATGAAGTGTGGTGCAGCATACGCTAATTGCAGCAGTGTAGCATAAGCATTACCTTGCAACAGTGGTTCACCTGAAATATTAACATCATGTAGCAGTTCAGGATAAAATAGTAGGCAGCACATAACCACTTACAAGCAGCAAATGCACCACCACGTGTATCCAAGACTCATGTGCACTTCGCTCGTGCAGCGCAGACTGCAACAGAATATACAGGTGTGATACTTTCACCTGAGAATGCAGTAGTGCAGCTGACCATGCGTCAGTACGCTGCTGTCTTTTAATAACATACAGCAATGCAGCTTAGTCTTCACAGCCCCTTGTGTTCACTGTGTTTCTAGGCAACTCATTTCTTTTTTTGTGTTTTTGGTCTACAGTAAAGCTGAGCATTCAGCAACCATCAGTAGCAAAAGGAAGACGAAAGGTATAAGAAGTCCTAAGGTGCCTGCTTGTTGGTGAACACACATGCACGTGTCCACACACACTCAGAGACCCACTTCTGAGGCCCACACCTGAGGCCCAGACCTTGGAGTGGGCACCTCAGTCAAGGGTAGGACTCACAGAAGGCAGAGTCAAGGAGCACCAGCAGAACTGCAGGAAGCCTTTTGTGTCCCTGCAGATAGAGGCCAGGCCTGGAAAGTGTCAGAGCCCCATCAAAGCCGCCAGAGTGGGGTGCCCATGAGGGGGCCTGACTGAGCCTAAGATACACTTTTGCTGGTGGCCTGAGACTTCAGAAACAGGAGGCAAGCTAACAAGCCCATGGAGATCACTTCGGTGGGAAGGCAGAGTCCAGCTCTCCTTCCCAGCAAAGTCAGATAGCAACAGGCAGCAGGATAACAAACAGAAAAGCAGCCTTTCCAGAGAAGCAGTCAAGTTGAGTCTTTTGAGCAGCACAGCAGTTCTTCTGACAGAGAATCGGTGTAGGTCCAGAAGTGTCTGATTTGGGAGGGTCCCAGACTTGTACCCAAATGTGCCTTTGAAGTGCAGGAAACTTCAAAGAGAGGGTTTGAAGTGCACGAGAAGCCCTTTCAAGCCAGCCCTGTCTACCAGGTCGTCTATGGGGATCCCCAGCAATTTGTGAGGGGTCAGGTCATTACTTCTTGATGTCCTGGTGTGAGCCCCCTTTCCTCCCGTCTGAACAGGCCAGCCATCGGAATGCAGATTGATGAAGAGGGATGTGTAGCCAGCTCTGGCCTTCCTAGATTTATGGCTGTGGGACAGGAATGCACAAATGGGATCTGTCACCCCATCTAGATCGGTATTTTAGACAGGCTGGAGGTCACATAGTGCAAAGTTAAGAGTAGAAAAATGCCCACTGTCTGAAAGTGGCATTTCTGCTCTAGTAGTTTAAAATCCAAACTTACCATCAAAGTATATTCATTATTACTATTCCACCCATACCAAACAAGATAAAGCTACTCCTCTAGAATCAGGAATTACCACTTAGAAGAACCGAAGGGAATTCCCAATGCTAGTCTAAGAGGGGAGTAGACCTCACTGTGGTGAAAAACAAAATAAGCTGTTTTTCACCACCAGGCCATGTAAAGCATACAAGCACATGTCCTTCCCTTTGTGTAAATATCATCCCGCCCTCTCAGTTGCCAAGGACTGTCCTTAGAGGTGATTTATATGTAATAAAAGGAAGCGCGCAGAGCTTGGCGAGTAGTTTTTGCCACGTCACAAGGACCGTGAACTGCACGTGCAGGCCCTGCCATGGCAGTCCTGAGACATTGTTAGGCTACTTACGTGGGCGATAACATCAGTGCTGAGAGCCCACTAGTAGCATTTAATTTACAGGCCCTGGGCACCTGTAGTGCACATTACTAGGGACTTATGAGTAAATTAAATAAGCCAATTTGGTACGATCCAATGTTACCATGTTTTAGGGGGGAGAGCACAAGCACTATAACACTGATTTGCAGCTCTAAATTGTGCAGAGTTCTGGAGCCAGAAAATGGGTATAGAAATTGGAGGGAGGCAGGCAATTAAAGGCGGGGGGGGGCCTGTCGGGTCTTACATGTGTCCGCCCCAGCTGAAAGTGGGGTGAGTTACCCAACCCATTGGGAGTGCTCTTCTCTAAGGCAGAAGAACCCGGAGAGACCATCAGCATTGGCGTGGTCTGCCCCCAGGCGATGCTCCACCATAAAGTAATTTCCCTGTAGGTAGATAAACCGCCTCAAGAGTTTAGGATTCTCCCCCCTCATCTGCATGAGCCATCTTAGGGTAATGTGGTTGGTCTGAACTAGGAAATGAGTCCCAAAGAGGTATGGTCTCAACTTGTTCAGGGTTCAGACCACAGCAAAAGCTTCTCTTTCAATGGCACTCCACCTCTGTTCCAGTGGAAGTAGCCTTCTGCTAAGGAAGGCTACTGATTTGTCTAGGCCCTCCTCATTTAGCTGTGCTAAGACTGTCCCCATGGCATGCTCTGAAGCGTTCATCTGCACGATGAACTCCTTGGAGATTTCAGGGGCCCTGAGCATCGATACTGTGCACATGGCTTCCTTGAGGGAATCAAAGGCTCTCTAACAAGCCTCTGTCCAGTTCACCAACCTGGGCTGCGTATTAGCAGTCAGCTCAGTAAAGGGGGCCACAATGGTGCCATATTGTTTAATAGATCAGCGGTAATAGCCAGTGAGGCCCAGGAAGGCTCTCACTTCCATTTCGGGTTTAGGTGATTTGTAGGCCATGATGGTTTCAATCTTGGCATGACCCCCACCAGGTGTCCCAAATATACCTCGGAACTCTGACCCTTCCGGCACTTACTGGCCTTAATTGCCCGCCTATTGCAGTGCCTGACAGTGGTGCAGGTGTTCCTCTCAGCTGGAACTGTAAATGGTGATGTTGCCTAAGTAGGTGGCACAGAATGCCTCCTTGCCAGCCAGCACCCTGATAACCAGCTGCTGGAAGGTAGCAGGGGCATTATTCAATCCTAAGGGCATCACCCAAAATTTGCAATATTCCTCTGAGTTTGAGAATGCGGACCTGTCTGTGGCCCACTCAGCCAAGGTGATCTGCCAGTACCCTGCCGTCAAATCAAAACTACTGAGAAACCTGGCAGCTCCCAAATGGTCAATGAGCTCATTGGTCAGAGAGGCAGAGAGAGTGACACCCTCCACTGACCCATCATATTCATGTGCAGAGAGGAGGTCAGGGAGTGGTGGACTCTCTTTCATTTTCTCATCTGTCACTTGGAAGTCTCAAAATGAGGCTTCAGCATGTTCACATGGAGCACCCTCAAGGGGGGTGCTAGGGGTCCTGTGGTTCACCAGGTAGGTGGCCTCCCCCTTCCACTCTTTGGTTTCATATGGGCCAGGGACTCCATTATCCATATTGTTTAGGCAGGTTGAAATTCCACCAGTGTGGCCTTCTGGTCGTACCAGAGTTTCATTACCTCTTGGCTAGCCTTGAGGTTACTTTTAACTTGCTTCCAGAAGCGCATCTGGATCTGGAGGGCCAGCATGTAGCTGACCACATCCTGGGGGGCTTCCTGGAAACTTGCTCCCACCCCTCCTTGACAAGGTTTAGAGGTCTCTCACAGGGTATCCATAGAGGAGCTCAAAGAATTGAACCCTACTCTTTTCTGTGGCACCTCCCTGTAGGGAAAGAGAAGGCATGGCAAGAGGACGTCCCACTTAGCTCATGGACTCAGGCATACCCATAATCATGTCTTTCAAAGTCTTGTAGAATCTCTCAAATAGACCATTGGTTTGGTGGCGAACTTGTAAGTCATTCCCCACTCCTCCCACAGGTTCTTCATGTACATGAACTGAAGTTTGTGCCTCTGTCAGACACAACCTCCTTAGGGAACCCCACATGGGTAAAGACCCCCATCAGAGCTCTGGCCACCATGGTTGCAGTCACCATCCTCAGAGGGATAGCCTCTAGGTAGCGGTGACAAGGTCCACCAAGACCAGGATAAACCTGTTGACCAGGGCGGTTTTGGATTCCAGAGATCAAATGACAGTGTTGCCTACCTTCTCAAAGAGGGTGCGAGTGATGAGGAGTGGGATCAGGTGAGCCTTGAGCTTTCACCCTGCTTTCCCACTGGCTTGGCAGGTGGGACAGGACCTACAGAATGTATCTGAGATTGTCTTCATCCAGACCTAATAATAGTGGGAGACAAGCCTCATGAATGTCTTGTCTTGCCACAAATGAGCTGCCAGGGGTATGTCGTGAGCCAATCCCAATAGGAAGGCCCAGTAACACTGGGGAACCACCAGCACCCCTGCTGCTCCAGCTCCAGGAACCTTAGGTTCACTTTAAAGTTGATTGTTCTGCCAGTAGATCAGGTGATTCCCAGAGGCCTCACCTACTGCATGTGCTGAGGCTTCTCGCCTCAGGCCTCCAAGAGTCGGACACTTTCCGCGCTTACCAGAATATCTCCCTGGTGGGCCCACCCTCAACCAGCCAGCTGGCAAGCTCAGGTAGTTTACCTAGGGTGGCAATGTCCTCTCCAGTTGACTCGGGGCCTCCTCCCCTGGAACCCCGTCAACCTCCCCAATGGTAACTTCAAGGACAGGTTTCCTGCATCCTTTGCTCCTCGCCTTAACAGTTGTCTGGGCCATTGTTCCAGGCTCCGGACTACCCGTACTCCCTTTTAGGGCAGCCATGTCTCGGGTGGTCGATCAGACCCACTCGGACAAGGCCATTATTTCCAAGAGAGACCTGAGCTCCACCTTCCTCCAAGTAATATGCTCCAGTTCATTGCCTAACAGACAATCTACAGGCATGGCAGGACTCACAGCTACTTTCAGAGAACCGGAGACTCCTCCCGCCCCCACACACTTAAAGGGAACCAGAACCTTGGTTAGATGACTTTCACAATTGTCAGCTACTATGACTTTGTAGAATGTGTTTGGAAGTACCTGCTCTACTGACAACTGATGACACTTGAAAGTTGTCCTGCTGGCTCCTGTGTCACGCTGAGCCTCTATCCGTTGCCTGTTAATGGTGACCCACTGCTTATACTTTGAAGTATTGGAAGGGCTTTGGCCTCTGGGAACCATTTCTCTATCACCTAGGGAAACTAATGTCATCTCTGTCTATTCCCCCAAACTAACTGGGACTAACTCCTTGTCAAGCGCTATACTCACCATCCCTGGTGTTTGCCCCTCATGGAACATTTAGAGTCACCCCTATTGTGCCCATATTTGTAGTACTCACTACATTGGGGTACAAACCTCTCTGTTTTATGGTCAAAGAAACATTTCCTTTTGTTTGGATCAGGCTGGGACTAATTAGCACTATCCTCTCTGGAATTCTTTTGGGGGCTTTGTGAGAATTCCTTATTCTTAAATTTATCTCTCACCTCTTGCTTCTGTTGGGAACCCTGACTACCGTTGTGGGTGTCCTCCCTAGAATTGAAATATGGACTCTAAGCCGCAATCTTGAACGGTTGTATGATTAAACAACTACCTCTTGAATCACGAGTGCCTAAACCACGAAGGCTAAACAACGACCAAATCTTAACCACTAAGTTTTGAACCACGATTTACTTAACTACGAAAAAAATTCTATTGACATAAAAACCGAATCTAAATGTGAGAAATCTTGTTATTGTTTAGTATGCCATTTATGTATGCTCGCTTTCATTAAACCATACTTTTAAACTTTTGGAAATGAAAACCTCACATCTTTTAAAATGCCACTCTTTACATAGTTTTTCTTTTTTAACATTACTGATATTTACACGTAGACGCTTACCTCAGATTGTAATGACATTTTCTACAATGCTACTAACCGTTAATCTCCAGATTTTAATTAAATAAAACTTTTCCTGGTGTTGTCGTTTGATTACGGAAATATTTTCCTAGAGCTGCAGAAATAATGGCAGAAAAGAGAGAAGAATGGATGAAATGTAATTAAGGAATCCCGCTAAAAGGGTGATCCTTGTGATGAAAAAGAACCTGCTCGAATTATTTAAATAAAGAGTGCCGGGTGGTCTGTCCCTAAAATCATATATATTCCAATAGCTACGTGATGCAGCAGGCCACATCAACTTACTCTATTTCTGATTAGTGAGTTATTTAATCTGAATAAACAATTGCAAAATGCCAGAGATCATACAGAATATCACTTTGAAGCTGGGATGTGAAAGTGTTCCTAACTAGAATGCTTACTTATTTGGACGCACATTATTCGCTAAATTAAATCCAAATGCACTATTTAAAGCGATTTTAAAAAACACGTCCGCATTAAAACATCAGTTGAAAACAATCCTATAGTGCCATCTATTGGCCTCACAAGGTAAATTAAAACTGTCTCTCTGTCCAAGATCGTTTATTAAAATTAGTTTTCAAAGTGATCTTTAACCCCTTGCATGCTTCTGACGGAACCACTCCGTCATGTGCCACGGGCGCCGTGTGCTCATGATGGAGTGGTTACGTCATGCTGCGGCTGTTGGCGGCCGCTCCTCCTACGCGGCGCTGATTCCCCGCCTGTGCGGGCGATTAGCGCAAGTGGGTGGAGTCATGACGGAACCACGCCGTCATGAGCACAACTCGCCCGTGACTCATGACGGCGTGGTTCCGTCATGAGCATGGCGGCGCCGCAAACCCCCCAAATCCCCCCAGCGCTGCGGCGGAATTCGCGCCGCAGCGAAGGGGTTACATTAATTGCATTTTTCTTACTGTTTATAGGTCAGAGTCATAGTTAAGGCCACTCGTTGTTTAACAAAGTAGTTGTTGAGTAGGTCGTGGTTCAGTTCCAGGTCGTTGTTTAGGAGTCGTTGTTAAGGACACTCGTTGTTGAAAATTCGTTGTTCAGGCCGTTTCCCATCTGAATTGGCAGCGTGGCACAAGAATCAGAAACGCACTCAGGTGGTGGAGTTGATTTTTGCATGGGCAGAATCCCACCTCCTAGCTCTGGGAGCAGTGTACATTCAGGATCAATTAAACTTTCAGGAAGACAGATTGAGTTGGAACCATCAAGGACCCTTCGGTCGGAAACCAAATCGCTTCTCTTGGTCCCACGGGTCAGGAAATCAAGGTTGGGTGGGAACACTTTTTCCTACCTCGCCCCCCTCTATTGCAACCAGCTCCCCATTCATCTGAGACAATGTCCCGACTATCTTCGATTCAGAAAGCTTCTTAAGACTGCTCTATTTTAATAATGCCCATTAGCCTGTCCAGCAGCACAGTCCGAAGCGCAGAGATACCCCTTAGGGGGGGATTCAGGCGCTATATTAAACCTATAAATAAATAACATAAATAAACCTTCCCTAATCAGTGTCTTACCATCTGTCAGTTCTGGAGTTCAATCGCATATGTGCTGTCTCTGGGAACCCTTGGATAGACATGTTTGCGTCCCCTCTCAATGCCATACTGCCAAGGATCTGCTCAGAGCTCCCATGCCCCCTGCATGGGTGGTGGATGCTCTTTCAATTCCCTGGCCTCAAGGGTCCTGTATGCATTCTGTCCTGTTTCCCTCCTCCCGAGGGTGCTTCAGAAGTTTCGGGAGGAGAGGAGCACAGTGATTTTGATTGTCCCATTTTGGCCTTGAAGGCCGTGGTTTGCCCTTTTCTTGAACATGGCCAAGGGGCGAATTCTACAGCTGTTATCTCACCCATCTCCTCTTCAGTCGCCACAGCTTCCAGGTTTGCGAGCCATGTGCCTGAGATTGACGGCTTGGTGCTTGATCAGATAGATCTGTGGGTGATGCTTTGGCTTTGGACATCCAAGCTTCTAGGAAGCCTTCCATGTTACGCTCCTATAAGAAGCATTGGTCCTCTTTTCATAAATGGTATGTTTCTAAGGGGTTTGTTGCATCTTCTATAGATCCCTTTATGATTTTAGAAGTTTTAAAGGAGGGTTTTATGAGAGGTCTTGTTCCTGCTACTTTAGCAACTCAATGGGCTGCTATTAAGGCTCTTAGAATAAGAGAAGATTGTTCTAAGGTTTCTTCAATGATGATCAGGCTTTTGAAGAGTTTTTGTTTGCAACAACCTGTTATAAAGAGTCCTCTACCGACTTGGGATCTATCTGTTGTCCTTGAGGGTCTCCAACTCTCACCTTTTGAACCTATGGAGCAGTCAGATTTGACTTTTCTGTCTGCTAAGACTGCATTTTTGGCGGTAGTCACGTCTGCTATGAGAATAGGAGAACTAGGGGCTCTGGTAATCCCTTTTACTTATTTGCGATTTTTTTCTGTTTGGGTGGTTTTTAGACTGGACCATAAATTTGGTCCTAAAATACAATCTTGTTTTCATTTATCTCAGGAGTTTGTGCTTCAGTCTTTTCTGAATCAGATTCAGGTATTCCATCATCTCTTGATGTGAAGCGGGCATTAACGATTTATCTGGCCCGTACCAAGGATTTTCATTTGTCATCCTCTCTTTTATATCTTTTGGATCTGCTAACAAAGGTAACAAGCATTTGCAATGAAATAGGTCTCGCATTTTCCAGAGTTTGAGCTATTGGCATTGTAAATAACAATGCCTTTTATTTATGTGTTAAGGAAACCTTCAAAGTACAAAGTGTGTGTTTACATACCGCTAGCAGGTTTTCAAAGCACATAAATTAAAGGCATTATTATTTTCAATGCCAATAGCTCAAACTCTTGCAAATGCAAGACCTTTTTCATTGCCATTGCGAAGGTTAAAAACTAATAATGCCTCTGGCATGTTAAAAAAATAATTGAGATGGTAAAATAAACCTGCTAAAATCCAGTAACGTTTAGAACACAGCAAGACATTAGAAATACGCATATAAAAGAAGTCTCTCATATACTTGTCACACAAAATGTGATGCAGCAGACATTTATGCTAACATCATTTATTGCTGCATGATTCCTTATTTTCAAACCCTAGCTTTTTCGCCAAAAAGACGTTGTTAGAGGGAGGACGCGTTTGTCCAGTGTGCTTGAAGTAGCCTAAGACTACATCTGTGCTTAATTTGAGGTGGTAGTTTTCGGTGCTCATCGGCATTTAATCATCAAAACTGGCTCTTAAGCAGCAGTTAAGGACACATTCTTTTTTGGTAGGCACGGGGAGATTAACAGGCACATGCATCAAGGTAGGAGTTTGCGAGTCCTTAATTGCGATAATTAAGGAATCGCAATTAAGGACTCGCAAAAGCCTATGCATGTAGGAATCGCTGTAAAAATAGCGATTACTACACATTCCTTATTTGCGAATCGCAAATTGCGAGTCGCAAATAAGGAATGGCTTCCCATTCATTCCTACAGGCCCATAAGAATGAATGGGAAATTGCATGCGCAATTTGCGAGTAACAATAGGTCCTTGCAAATTGCGCATGCAATTTCCGAGTGCAAGGGTGTCAAAAGGACACCCTGTTGCACCCCTGAAATTGATCTGTGCACATATGTTGCGCACACACATGCCCTAAGGGCATGTGTGTGCGCAACATGAATCTTTAAAAAATGCACAAAACTGCACTTTTCAAACGTTTTGCAAATTACCATGGAGTTCAACTTCATGGTAATTTGCGCCCCTATTAGCAAAATTGCTATTTTTTTTACTTTAATGCATTGCATTTAGGGAATCTCAATTTGCGATTCCTTAAATGCAATCGCAATTTATGTAATCGCAATTTAGAGATTACTTAAATTGCGATTTTTGCATTTGGGATGATGCATCACATATGCAAAAATACCAGTCGCAAAGGGGCAGATTCTGAGAATCTGCCCGTTTGCGACCAGTTTTTCTTTTGATGCATGTGCCTGTAAGTGATTGGGCCAGAATCACAGGATGTTGAGCCGGCGCAGAGACTCGAACCTGGATCTCTTAGCTCCGACCTTGGCACATCCTCTCCCCACATTCATGGTTATCAGTAGTTTCTGTTTCAGGCGGCGCCAACAGGAGAAATGGGCTGATGGAAGCTGCCTCCTGATGAGTGGCCTACACTTAATGTTTTTTACAAATTAACCACTGTCCCAGAGTGCACAATCGTCAAAGAAAAGCTCAGCACTGGATTCATATAGTCCTCCATACATGAAACCGTTTAGCAACGGGAAAATATTCCTTTAAAATTAGAAAAATGTAACGGTAACATAGCAGGGCTTTCTATATAAATTATTTTTTTTACAGTTTAGTACTGTTTTTTAATATCCCAAATGGACCATATTGGTACATTGTTCCCATGGGTTATAGAGGTGTACTGTCCTTGGTTTGTACCCAAAATGTGTCACCTTGGCTGCTTTGTATTGCTTCCTTTTGTTCTAATGAATTATGTAAACACTGAGGTCAACTGAAAATGCCACAACTGGCTAAACAATGACCCAAAAAATAAATTTTGTGCCTAAAAACAATACTTTTTGTTGCATGGCTATGTATATAATGTATCACAATTGGATACAAATTTGGATGAGTGATAATAACTGATAGGGTAACTAAGTTCCTGCTGAGGAAGTAGGTACCCCAGTCTGCACCAGTCGGACCCTGATGGTGAGGGCGTCATGGAAGAGCTGAAAGAAGTTTTATGTTTTTAGTCCCTAAATCAAGCAAAGTTGAACGTTTCCTGTATATGTGCAGCATTCCCTAAAAGCAGCTGTTGTGCAAACAGGAGCAGAGCTCTTCCGAGAAAACCTGGGAATTCAGAGAGCTAGCGCGTGTCCGAAAAAGAGAGAAAATGAAAAAAAGAATAGTGAAACAAGGGAAGACAGAGTGGTAAAGTTAATGCTGGAAAAATTACCTGAAAACGTACTAGAGAGGGAAAAGACAGGAGGAAGTGAAAGTGTGAAGGAGAGAAGGTGATAAAGGCAGTGTTAGAGAAGGGAGAAAAGAAGGCAGAGTATAAAACTTGGTGAGTGAACGATACAGAAAGGAGTCCGAGTGAGATGGACAAGGATTCTATGGAAAGAGTGCAGAAAACCTTGCGAGTTTGATTAATGTAGTGCAGGGTAACTTTGTCAAAGCTGCATGTTCGTTCATTAAATCTCTGCGTATCAGTTTAAAGATAGCGCCTTACAAATAGTGGCTCTGCCAGGAACTGTAGGTGTTGTAGGTTGCCTGAAATGTTAAATGTTTCATCAAACTTCTGGCCTAGAGATAATGTTATAAAAGTCTAAAAAAAAATGAAGTGGGTGTTTAATGGGCACATATGGTACATTTCTGATAAGTTATCTATTTGTAATGCAGCGCCTACAGACGCTTTGTTGGTGAAAGGCGAACAGAGCAGTGTAGGTCAGTTGGAAAAGCAGGCGAGGCTGCCCGAGCACTTTATAGTGCAAACATGCAACCAGGGGGCGATTATACAACGTAGTGTGCACTGGTGAAAAAACTGCCTACATTCTTATGCACCCGGTTAGTGGAATTTGCCCCAGTGCACGTTGGGATTGTTTCCTGGAGACATGGTAGCACTAGAAAGCCGCCTCCTTTCAGAAGCATACAGCTTTCATCAAAGTCTATTTTCTGAACTATACTGAAATATTTTTCTTTGTTCAATGAAGGTGAATAAAGTCAGGGGACCAATACAAGTGTAATTGGCTCAACATGCAAGACGTCTAAACAAAACACTGGATAAGCAAAAGCAAGAATTGTTGTTTACCAGCAAAACTATATATAGATGTGGCTAGTTTACAGGAAAATGTGTTCATGCCCTCTCCTGCAGGGGATGGGGAAAAGCAAGAATTGTTGTTTACCAGCAAAACTATATATAGATGCGGCTAGTTTACAGGAAAATGTGTTCATGCCCTCTCCTGCAAGGGATGGGGAAAGCAAGAATTGTTGTTTACCAGCAAAACTATATATTAATGCGGCTAGTTTACAGGAAAATGGGTTCATGCCCTCTCCTGCAGGGGATGGGGAAAGCAAGAATTGTTGTTTACCAGCAAAACTATATATAGATGCGGCTAGTTTACAGGAAAATGTGTTCATGCCCTCTCCTGCAAGGGATGGGGAAAGCAAGAATTGTTGTTTACCAGCAAAACTATATATAGATGCGGCTAGTTTACAGGAAAATGTGTTCATGCCCTCTCCTGCAGGGGATGGGGAAAGCAAGAATTGTTGTTTACCAGCAAAACTATATATAGATGCGGCTAGTTTACAGGAAAATGGGTTCATGCCCTCTCCTGCAGGGGATGGGGAAAAGCAAGAATTGTTGTTTACCAGCAAAACTATATATAGATGCAGCTAGTTTACAGGAAAATGTGTTCATGCCCTCTCCTGCTAGGGAGAGGGAAAGCAAGAATTGCTGTTTACCAGCAAAACTATATATAGATGCGGCTAGTTTACAGGAAAATGCCCTCTCCTGCAGGGGATGGGGAAAAGTCAGTCCTATGCCAGTCTTTCAGCGGAACTGGTGGAAGGTAAGTCACCGCATTGAGGTGAGCTGTGTGAGGGGTCACAAAGCCTGAACAAAATAATTCCTATTAATGAACCTTGTTTCTGTAAGTGATACCTGGTTCCCACTTGTAGCTGACTCTAGTCTGTCTTATAGGACACGGTAAGCACAAAGATTTTCAACATTGCATCATTTTAATACTGTTTACGCTGCATAATTACAATAACCATGGGCATTAGTGCAATCTTGCACCATAAACAATAAATCATATATTAGTGCAAAAATAATAGAATGTAGCAAATTGTCATAGGGAGGTTGCGTAGCTTTCGATAGAATTCTTTTTTTCTGGCTGAATATGTTTCATTTTGTCACAAACAGCAACATATTATAAACAGATAAACGCAACAAAATTATTACAATAGAGCAAACGAACAAGTATATATCTAAAAAAAATACCAACACTAGCCATTCAGGAGGGAAAAAAACCAAAGAACCTAGTTTTAAGGAAACCAAATACATTTGTAGAACGGAACAACGCAATTTGGAGAAAAAAAACTGCTACAATGTAGCGGTAAAGAGCTAATTCCACAAGCAATATACAAATACGCGACATTTTTTTAACATAAATAAGAACACCTCAAATGAATTAAATTAAGCACTTTCTAAAACAAAAATAAGTAATTAGGAATAAGGCCTTTATAAACTTTTATTAATCCCACAAAAACTGCAATGATGCTTGAGAGCTTAAACAAATAACAAGTCATCTTGGAAACTAGACTCCAGTTTCTGTGGGAAGCAGGGCCGGACTGGCCGTAGCGGGCACCGGGCAATCCCCGGTGGGCCGCACGGGTGAAGGCCGGTTTTGGGCTCGGCGCCCATCCAAGCGGAGGGAGGGGGGGCGGCCGAGCACTTTGCCAGGGCCGGTTTTGGTTCCCAGTCCGGCCCTGGTGGGAAGCATCACAGTGGGGGATTTCAGGCAGTTGACACAAAGATCACACAATGTTTACGTGCCAAGAAATCACATATGCCTGTGTTAACACCGATTGCGGTCTAAACTGTTATGCTAATGGACTTTTTTTTATAGCGAAGCTATCTCCTTTCACACCAGAAGAACAAATCTATTCAACATTCTCACAGGATTGCAGACTCGTGGTCGCATCCTTGACGTATTATTTTTTTTAAAAAAAAAGGTCAAAAGTAATCCCATTACAATATGCTTATGCACCAAACATAACCTAAAGGCGTAGAAATATGCTTTCAACCTTTTCAAGCCACCAAAAGGAACATTTTACTTACCAAATCAACAAATGTACAGTGGCTAAGTCAGTTGAAATCTTTGTAGTCCGTTTACGTCTACCGTGCCATAAAACAGCTCAATACTCTGCTGTTCGTTTAAAAGGAGACAACTATGTTCCACTAAAGGAAAACTGCAAAACATTATACACCCACAAATGCAACAAAATGATTACAATAGAGCTAATGTACAAGTATATATGTAAAAAAAATATACCAACATAGTCCGTCCGGGAAAAAAATATGCCTTCAGACATAAATAAATAAATTAAACTAAAAACATATCAACATTCCCGATACCAGCTCAGTACTTTTAACCACATATAAATACACATAAAATAAAATGTGCCTTTCTACGTCCTGAAAAGCACATGAAAGATACTACGTAAAAAAAAAACATTACTGAAACTCATAACCTCAACGTGAATAAATACACATATTACAGTTGTACTGTATTATATTGTATTGTATTGTAATTGCATTTATATAGCGCTTACTACCCCTGACTAGGCATCAAAGCGCTTTTTCGGCAAGTAGCACGCTACTCCGGGACCCATAGAGGATTAGTGTTGAATTAGTATAGTGAAACATGCAAGTCAATTTTAAGTGGTGGATAGGTTCGTCAGTTATTTGGATTCGGAAGGATAGCAGAAGGATAGAAGAGGGAATTACGATGCACGGTTTCTGGCATGGTTTCCATACTGGCCTGTCCGACATGGAAACCATGCTGCAATACGTGTTTGGGGGCCCCAAGCAGGACCCCCTTTGGTGCGCAGCCTACGGTTAGGGGTTGAGAGGGCACCATAGGTGTCCACCACAGGGTGCAGGGATGAACCGCACCTCCCATTTCCCTATGGGAGCATGTATTGCGGCCAATTTACGGCCGCAATGCATGCTCCCCTAGGGAAATGTAGAAATGCGACCGAACAGTGTTAGGCCTCATCCTAATGAGGTGGTCATGATCACCGACCAGAGGTCAGTCAGTCCCGTGACTGAGACGGTGTCAGGCGAACTTGAGTCCGCCTGACATTGTAATTCGTCCATAAGTGTTAGAAAAACTAGCACAGGAAACACAAGTACTACGACCAACACCCACTCGTCTTTGATCATTCGTGTTATTTCCAAGCTCCAACACTAAATGTTTGCAGCTAACATACCCTAATTATGCCACATGGTGTGTTGGCGTAATTTGGGGATTTTTACATTCCAAGCGCAACATCACATTCCTAAAATTAGACGAGCTTATACCCATCTGACACAGATTTCACCCGGGCCTACAAACGTGGAGTTTTGGATAAAAGGAAACAATCTAATCGAAATAGAAAAGGGTAATTGAATTCTACGGAATGTGTGATGGAGTTAGAATTGGCACCGAAAGAGGACCAGTACAATCTGTGTTAGAATTAGTGATGTTAGCTATATTGCACTAGTGCAAGGCTATAGGTGATGCATTTACAAGACAGCAAATCTCTTTGGTTGGTATGAAGGATTAGAATGACTATTGAAACCACTTCATTTGTAAATCCTCCATTTTTAGCAAAATGAATAATGAAGTAGGTGGTTTTTTTGCCTCTATTAAAACTGATTAGTGTTTAATAGTTTATTTGGTTAGACACAGTTCCTTACCATTTTTCCATGTTCTTGTCAGTCCTGAAGCATATACTGAGAACATCTCCAAAAAAAGAGTTCAGCCGGAACAGGAGGCATCTACAAAGCCTGGCGCCCTTGTTCAGTACAGGGGATGAAACCCCTGAAACCATCCCAACCAAGATCGTGGGCAATATCCCAAAATGGATCTGTGGAAGTTTCCTCCGAAATGGACCCGGGAAGTTTGAGTTCGGGAACGACAAGTAAGTAAATTCTTCTTTATTGCAATCTTTGTTTGATCAAGCATGATTTTCTTCCATTTTGAATACAAGTAGAAGACCCGCCAGCTCTTCCATAAGGTATTTATGAGAACCAGTAAATATTCTGCGCTTGTTGTCCAATCACTGAACTCTTCTTATATTTTTTACATAATTTTCTTCTCTTTTTTTCTAGGTTTAACCATTGGTTTGACGGCATGGCACTAATGCACCAGTTTAAAATAGAAAATGGCACTGTGACATACATGAGCAAGTTTCTGCAAAGCGACTCCTACTTGTCTAACAAGGAAAAGAACAGAATTGTGGTCTCGGAATTTGGAACATTAGCGATGCCAGATCCTTGCAAGAGTCTTTTTGAACGTTTCATGTCCAGATTTGAAATGCCAAGTATGTCCTGTTATCTAAGTAGCTCACTAAATTGTATATATTTGAGATAGTATTTCCACAAGATTGAGTGCCTATCCTGATTGCACAAATGTTGATATAAAATTACTCATATTCTGGAAAACACGAAATCTGAAGGGCAAAGGTAACCTAATCTGAATTGCTCTGTTTTTTACACTGGTATATTTAACTTATTTCATGCACTGGTATTGGCTGGCTGGAAGGGGTCTGCTAATATCACAAAAACTATGATAGTCGAATGGTCTGATTGCTTAAACTTCCAGTGTCTCTTTGTCATGTGCTAGTCTATGCCCCCCTCCGGCTTAAAAATAGTGAAACTGCAGGCTTCTAATCCAAGTGTGTTGTTGTATAACTCTGATGACAGTTCTGAAAGTGTTGCTGAGTGGGTGGCGGGCCACAACTTTGTATCGACCGGTATAATTCCAGAAAACCTACTTATAAGCACATTGATGGTACTATTCATGTTAATGTAAGTCTTTCAAACACTTTAATTAATTTTCTTATTCATTTGCCTGCTGGGGTCACCAGTATGCCTCATGCTTCCTTTTTTTGTATACCAATTTTTGTTCAGAATTTTCATTAGTAAAGAACATTGCATCTTGTCCGGACTGTAGCAGAATAACAAGGGAGTCTCCACAATATCATAAACAAAGCAATGCTGGCAGTATTCCATCTGTTGCTCAATGCTTGATAGTAAAGAGAACAGATGTTAAAGGAAAACCTAGGAGAGTAAACTCCCCTTCCCAACTACTACAGAAACCATTTACCCTCTCCTTCCTACCCTCTCCCGCTAAGGCCCCTGGAAGTGAGGTAACTCTACCACCTGTTGTATAATTTGCGAAAGAATAAAAAAATATCGATCTGACCATCTCTACTCAGCCCAACCAAATCCGCCTGGGTGTTCGTTCTCCCTCCTGTGGAAGGGCCGCTACAGTACTCTGACATCTGGGAGTCATAATGATGCTCAGGAGGTCCTTACACACAACCGTATACACAGGCTTCCATTTGGTTTCAAAGCGAAGTAGGGTACCATTCGTATTGTTGGCCAATTGTTCAAGGGCTAATATTGTCCACAGCTTGTGGTACCATTGGCAAAGTGGTGGAGTATCTTTTGTCATACAGTGGAAGGCTATAGTTCGTTTTGCAGCTCCCAGACACTGCAGCACCAAATGCCAATAATTTTTAGACATAATTTCAAGGTCAGTGGGTCTCAAACCATGCAACATGTCTTCTGGGACGAAGGGTCTCGGATACCCCGATAGTTCCTTTGGTAGAGCCGCAACTACCTTCTCAGAAAGCACAGACCTGTGGGCACTGCCACCAAATGCGCATTCTGTCAACTTCTGGCCATGGATCCACTCTATCAATTGAGATTAACATTCTGAAACATGCAATGCAAGCCGGAGGGAGTGTAGTTCCACCCATACCTTTCTTTATAGTGAATCTCCCTCACTAAGACTGACTTTGAGGTGGAATGTATGTCTCTCCCCAGACATTCCCACTATTTCTGTGTTATTTGTTGCCTTAATGCCCGCTTCCACTTCCTGTTGTGGAGCCAGGCACAGGAAGCCTCAAGTGCCAAGTCAGATTTAGTACCTCTAGTGCCCACCAACTTGGGAAATAGGGATTCCTATGTAGTTTTGTCCTTGGGTGCAGCAAGTCGGATTGTGGTGTTGGCGAACCAGTTTCTTTTGCAACACGTCGCATATTCGTTCCCCCATAGGAGAGGTGAAGCTCTCTTTCACATTGCAAGAATTTCTTGGGTACAGAGGCTTTGAACATTCTCGAAAGCATCCTACACCTGCCTCTCTCCATCCCAGAAATGCGGGTCCTTCTGCTGCTCAAGAGAAATCATTGCTAAAGTGAATAGGAATATAGGGTGAGGGATAAGACACAAGGCTCGAGCTTCTATAGAGGTGCCCAGATCCACAGTGTTCTAGTGAGTGGAGAGTTATATATGTATTTGGTGGCCTGAGTTCCTTATCCAGAGAGACCAGGCGAGACAGGGGCCTTCAGACAATGGAGTGCATCCATTCTTCTCAGATTTCGCCGTGGACCACGTCACTGCTACTCTCCATTGGGACACCACGCAGTGCAAGGTAATATTGAGTAATATCAATCCACCGTCTTCTCTGCTTTGTGTTAGGAGCTTAGCCTGTGTATATGCAACCCATATAGGCTCCCCTTAGTCTGGAGTTTTTGAATAAAAAAACGTTGTTGTGTCTCCAGTGCCGCATGTGGGTGCAGAGCACTGTATGGGTTGCTCCACATACTTCTCTGCTGCTCGCTTTGTTTAGACTAAGAGATTCATCCAATCCATATGAATCTGTTGTGGGTCCAGGATCTCATAGTCAGCTTGTGGATTAAGACAGGGTAAGCTAGATGGGTTCCTCTTTCTGTTTCCTGAAATAAAACAAAGTCAATTGTATTGATCACAGTAGCCTTCATACATCAGCCCATCCTTCCTGGCTTGAGGCTCTCTGGAGCCAGTGAAATACATAAGTTGATCAGGTGTTTCCTAAAATGTACACAGTTCTTTTGGAAACGAACACTTCTCCTTTTTTCTCTTTCAGCATCTACAGACAATGCAAGTGTTAACTTTGTCTTCTACAGAGGGGACTACTACGTCAGCACAGAGACCAACTTCATGCGTCGGATCGACCCCAACAACCTTAAAACGTTAGAAAAGGTAAAGCTCGTTCTTTGACTGTGAAATGAGAATGCATGTGTCAGTGGAGAGTACATTTACAATTTATGGTGATAAAATGATTGTTTGCTTTGTTGCATGAAGGACGATTGTCCAGAAGGACAAGGGGTAGCAGACTTGACGTCACTTAATCTTCGATCATCCATGAGATAGTGATGGCTCCCATTTGCGGTTGAGTGTCAAGTGAGATGTCAATGTGTCAGACTACATAGTGATAATGGCTTCCATTGCCAGTTTTCACTTTCTGTTCCTGCTGCTGTTTTTGTGGCTCCTGAGACCAGCAGAGCAGAGCAGTGCCAAGTGTACCACAGGGCAAGCCACGGGTAGCACCTGCTAGTCTGGAACGAACGAATGAATTAATGAATGAAGTATGATTTATAAAGTGCCGCCGCTACTCCTAAGGGAATCTAGCTGATAGCAGGGACATCTTAAGAATTTTGGGGGCCCTGGGACAAACGTTTTTTGGTGTCCCCTGTTTGGAACAGCTTTGATTTTAGGATCCAGTTTCAAATCTTTCATGCCCTCTTCGGCCAGGTCACTGACCGTGCACAGGTACACTTGTCCAAATTCTAAATGTATTTCCATCTACTATTCATGGATAGTGACTTGTGTTTTCAATATTGTAAGACGACAGGGGCGCCCTAATATTACTGCAAATAATCTCTGTGACACCCTCCCATTTCTAATATGTGAGGTCCTGTATTTTTATGGATGTTGCATGAAACATAAACACACTTTTCTGCAAAATATCAGTATTCGACTGTCACACGCCACGCACATTAAAAATAAATGAAAGGAAAATGGCATTTAAAAGAATCTATTTAAGAAATAATAAGGCCACAACATCACGACTCTCAGCAGAACAGAGCTGGCTCTATCAGGGACCCCCCCTGAAAGGCTGGGGCCCTGGGCCAGAGCCCACTTTGCCCATGCCTTAAAATGTATCTGGGTGCTAGTAGTTATACTAGTTGAAAGATCCACTCTTATTTTTCTGAAGGGCAAGTCCCTAGCATTGCTTTTTAGCTCCAAAGGAAGGGAGTCCCCCAATTTAGTAGACAGGTGGGAGAGGTATATCTGATAACAGGAATATACAGTGGGCCAGCACTGTTCGCCTAAGGGATAGAGCATAATCTGCAATGCACTGGAATCCAGTGAGGACATTTAAGGGGGGTGCTAATGGGGATATTAATAATCTAGGCGAGTGGCTGCACTCTGAATCAGTTGACAGTTTTCTGTGAGATGCTGTGGGACATCTAAGTATAATAAAGTATAGCCCTCATGCTAGAAATGTTAACAACTTCGATCATTTGCCATAATCGCCTCAGCACCAGAAATGCAGTGCCTCTGTGAGAAGCCAAAGAGCAACTGACATGTCAGCTGACTGGAATACACTAAGGCCGGATTACGAGTTTGTGTTAAAAGAAGGTGCTATTTATTGCACCTCATAAATAATAACGCAGTATACCTTACTTCGCCTGTGTGATAAATAACGCCTATTACGTTTTATTAGGGAATAACAGGCAGATTTTGGTGTTAACACACCAAAACCAGCATGGTACTGTAAATACCATACACATTTCCCATGTTAAATTACGGCAGGTATGACCTGCTCATATTTAATGAAGGTTGAGTTATTTAACTCCCCTGATAATTCTCAGATGCGATGAATAACTCCCGGCTTTAGATTCCCACCCATGCGCAAACAGGGTGTAAAGAGGTGTGAAGTATGACTCTGACCAGCTTGGATTGGTATATAGGTGTTTAATATGAATTAGCAAGATAAGTAACTCGCTGCATACGGTTTCATCCGAATGTATCCCTTTGAGTCATCTAGGCTAATCCTGATCCCTCTTGGTTCTCTCAGATGCCTTCATGAGTGTCTTTTTGGTACCCTCGGGGAAAATAAAATAGGAGGTCTTAGTAACCCATCAATGACTTTAGTTTGGATCCTGCCACCAACACCTCAGTGAAACACAGAAAAAGGACCAGTGTATACAAAGTAGGACCGTGGGTATTGTACGTCAGACCCAGGGGTGAAAACCCTTCTTTAACACCCCTAGGCACTCACTCCTTGCTGGTGTAGGGTCTCCACAACCTATGTATGTGTACGCGACCACAGGTTCAGAAAACACTCTTGTTTCCTGTGCACCAATAAGTTCAATCAGGGTGGTGCTCTCTTCAGTGCCTTTTAGCAGCCGTATGAATATTAGGTAGGTAGTGCGCAGTACTCCCCACCCTAGCCCCTACCACCCCACCAAGTTTCCCCATGCCCCCGCCCACCAGACAGCGCTCAAAACACCCCTGCAAGTCACTTGCCTGATACTGCAGCTCTTAGCCAGAGCCACTGCGACCTTGTCCAGAACATCTTTCCCAGGATCTCGCAGACGCCACCCTCCTTTCTCCTGGAGGTCCTCAGCTCCGTTGGGTCTTCCGTCCCTTGCTGGCCTTCTGCAGCTGGTACCTCTCACGCCATTGGTGGTGCCACGTCTGTCGACAACGATCGATCCCACTAGAGTAAGAGGGGGAGGCTTTGTGTTAATTGTATTTCCCCTAGAGCAAGGGACAAGACTGCCCTCTATCACCTCCTCTCTCTCTCTCTTGGCTCTAGAACCCTTTCTACATCATCTCCGTGAAAATAAAGGTATATCTGAGGTTTCATTCAGTAACCAAACAATAAAATTGGCTGCATACACAGACGACGTCTTAATTGCCTCTGAGGATTCCTCCTCCTCAATTAACACACTGATGACATCAATGCAAGAATTTGCGGACATATCAGGCTACACCCTAAATAGGTATAAATCAGAGGTTAAACTCCTTAACACCATAAGTGATAAAGGTATCTAAGGTGATTCAGGAGTCGCATGGCAACTGAGATGCATCAAATACCTGGGAGTGGAGTTCTCTAGTGACCTCATCACTACATTAAAATGTTATGAATACTCACTAATTAAGATAAATACCCTTCTATATTGATGGTCACCTAAATTTCTTTCCTTGTGGGGTAGGGCTGAAACCCATAAGCTGATGATCACCCATCTCGTTAATGACCTAATCAGTATACTCCCCATGTCCCTCTCAGTAGATTTTTTAGCCAAAATAGACAACATTTTCAAAAAATTCTTATGGCGAGGTAATATCCAAGAATATCCCTTAAAAAACATACTCAGTAAAATTCACAGTGGAATAGGCCTGCCTAACTTTAAGAACTCCCAGACTGCATTTATTTTTAAACATATTACCAGTTGGTTTATTGAGGATGCAGACTACACTCCTGTTTGGGTAAACCTAGAAAAATCTGTTCTAAACAACAGACCCATTAGTGCTTACAAAAAAAAGCATAATCTCAACCTGCCCCATTACAGATACATAATGAATAACACCAAGAGAGCCATCCTTAGGATGGACTTCCTCTCAAAAATGATCCATAATCTCACCTGTCATGCATGTGCATAAATCCCAAAATTAAGATCGATGGTCAGACGATACTATGGCCCGACTGGTCGGAAAAAAGGTATGAACCCGGTCAAAGACATTTTTGACAACAAACTCCCTCTTCCCTTCTCTGTACTACAATCCCGCTTTAGATTGAATAACTTGAACTTTTATACATTTTTGAGACCAAGAGTGCAGATATCAAAATGCCTTTCATTTAAAAATAGCCCCTCACTCCCGAACCTCATCAGTGCTCTATACAAAACAGGGCACATCGTATCTAAAGTGTAAAAGCTTCTCTCGCCCAAATCACACAGATCCAAAACTCACAATGAACAGAAATGGGAAGCACATCCCTCAAAAAGCAATATAATATTTGACTGATACCTTATTTATAAATCCACTTTCTCAAACATGATTTCCCATATCTCTCTCTCAAAGTAAATACATGATTATCTATAGACGCTATTGGACTCCAGAAAAGCTCCAGAAACGTAATCTCACATGAGATTCCATATGCTGTCACTGTAATGAACATACGGGCGACCTAGCACATATGCTCTTTGATTGCCCCATCTCCACAATTACTGGAAAGCTATTTTTACATTTATAAAAAATGTTCTACATATTTCCCCAACACCTGAATTTACTTAAATCCTTCTGGGCCCTTTGGACCCCCAAATAAACAAGCTTACAACCAATCGGAAGGTAGCATTTAAGACACAGGCCAATGAAAATGATGGGCGGAGAGTGAGCGGAGCTTACACGAAGCTTCCATGCTATACTGAATACTGCATGCCTCGCAAAGCGAGCAACGCATGTGCTGCAATGCTAGGCTCGACCGAAAAATGAAGCTGATGTAGACTTACTAGACCTAATGCTTATCCTTGCCTATAAGCTCATCCTCACCAACTGTAAGAACTTTGGCATAAATATCTCATTCTACATGTGGCAAGAATGGGTTGTATTCCTAAAGAGGTGCAGACATCTCTTTACAGTGCTCCCCATGGCGTCTATTTGACAGACCGCCCATTTTACAGACCAATATGGAACTCGCAAGATGTCGCTACTAGTCACTCTGACTCTCCATAAAAGTACACCTTCAACATGTGACAAACTTATTTTTCCTCAAGTTAGCCCTTTCATAAGTCTCCTAATCATGAACCTCAGTAACAAATCAAAACCATAGCTTCTCACCTTTTGATTTACATCTGTTCCTCATGCTTCTCATCCCTTGATTTACTTCTGTTCCTCATGCAACACTGCCTCAAATACCAGTCCTAGTATTGGCTGTTTATTCGGTTGTGCATAAAAATAATATGAAGATATTTCCGAAACGACAACTGTGGATTTTATGTATTGTTTACTTACTTAATTGTTTGCCATAAATCCTCATATGATATTCTAATCTTAGTATATTGGATGCCTACTATATGTACAATGATTACTCTCAATGTATGCACACACTATTCCCCTGTTCTTGCCTTCTCTACCCACTCCTAGTGTGCTTTATGAATGACGTACCTAAAAGTGAGATTCAAACGTCAAACACTATCTTCAATTGTATTTGATATTCCGAACTGTATTTTTGTTTCTACAAATTTTGCAAAATCCAGTAAAAATTACTTGGAAAATATTCATCTGGCTAAATGCATGATACACCCTCCCTTTCAATGGCCAAATAATTCCTTTCTGTCATCAACACTGATCTGAATCCATATAAAACTGTTCTCTGACTCTTTATCTGCCCCATTGGCCCCTACAGCTAAGATACAGTGTCCTGTATTTGAATATGGAAATAAAGGAGGTGCACAGAAAATAAAGTTTTTAAAATTTGTCAAGTGCCAGTTTATGAACATCAACCCACACAAATTGTACACCTTTCTTTAACAGACATCCGAGAGATGTAGCCTGTTATGCAAAGTGTTGGACACAACTCGAACAAAATTCATCAAGTCCCAAAAAATGAGCTGTGAGAACACTTCCCTTTTTGCATGGTCATCCCCATTTTTTGCTAAATTTAATTGCTGGTTTTATAAATCTACACAGAGGGGCACTGTTTTCCAGTGCCCAGTGTATATATGCCCTAACCTCTAAAGCATGAAGAAATTAGCTAATAACTGATTGACTTTGTTAACCCTTATATAAGACCATAATATATGGTATAGAGACTTTACCCATAGCATGTAAATTTAAATGAAAACTGTGGAATGCAGCACTTATTGTGCCTTTCACTAGTGTGATGAGGAAATCATGACTTCAGGCCTACAATTGTAGCCTGACTGCTGCTGGTTAAACCTGCAGTGTTACCTGTGACAGGTAAAAACCTCCCTTTTGAATATTAGTAAGTCACCTCTATATACGCCTTGTAACCTCAACGTGGACAGCATGGTATTTAACAGTGAGACATGTAAAAAATTAATTTTAACATGTCCCTACAATGACAAGGTCCTAAATGCTATTTTCAGTGTGGAAGAAAATCAGAGTACATATTAAAATACTAATACTGTATCTTGAGGATGGGAACAGCAAAAAAAAATAAATAAACAACTATTTCTAATTGGTGTTAAAAGTCCAATTCATTCGTGAAGTTGTATTTTTGATAAATATTAAGGAACAGCAACTTTAAAAAAATTACCCTTTCCATGCATAAATGTCTTGGGGCCAGATTGGCATTAGCATTCCAGCAGAGCCAGGCATTGCTCCAATAGTGTCCTGGGTGGAAATAAATGTGCTGCCCTCGCTAGTGCTGATAAATAAAAGGAGGCAGCACCCCCTTTTCACAGGTCAATCCCTATCTGGCCATATCAGAGCAGCGACTTGCCTCTGAATACACATCTCCTCATCTCCCTCAGTTTTGCTGATTCTCCCACAACGTAGCTCTGCCAGGCTGGTTCCAAGTGGTGTATTGGGTTGGGGAGAGAGTGTTGATGCGTTTTGGCAGGGTGTTCGAGATAGATTGGAGGATAATGCAGGGATCTGATGGAGTGCTAAAAACAGTAGATTTAGCATGATTAAGAGCACTTCAATGGAATCCACTGGAGCCAGGGTAGAGCAGCGCTGCTCTTTGCAAGACCTTTAGACAGTTTTTTTACGCCCTGTTGAACAGTGGCACCATGGGCAGCTCGCCCATACCAAAAGTACGCCCTGCTTTCCAGCTACTCCCATCCAGTACTCCACTTTGCATGAGGTGTGAAATTCCTTCCAGGTGTATATATTAGGCTGACCTGAATGGGCAGGGATGGCTCATCTTAGTTCAATAAAATATTCAGGGTGGGAGCAATGCCCTTCCTGTTGATACCCAGGTGTCAAATTCTGCATGAGTGGTCTGTCTGAAGCATGTTTAAATTATAGCACCCTGCAAAGAGAGCAAACAGGATGTCAAGACCAATCTGGTATATCACCCGTCTGGTTGCTGATGGGTCATGCTTTTGTACTATCAGACGTCTGTCTCTGAGTTTGTTGTGGGTAAAGTGTCTACTTCAAACTGGAATTTTTGTGTTCCATGTGTGAGACACTTGGATAACCATAGTATGCTCCCCACTCACACCCCAGCCTCAGAGCAAAAACCTTTGCTTTCTTGGGTTTGTCCTGACACATTGCATTTAGGGCCTGGGAACATTACCCCATTGGTGAGAGAGGAACTAGGAGTGCCTTATGGTATACCCCACACACAGGCTGGTGATCCCTACAAAGGTAGACCCTCACAGGCGTTACTCAAAACACTGCTGAACTTGAGAAAGGAAGCCAGGCGGACTGAACCTGCTGCTCTTGGTGTCTATGACCTATTAGAAAGGCCTGAGGAAGATGGTTCCTTGGGTGGCTCAAGGAATATTAAAAAAAGCTGAAGAAGACTTTACTGTGATGATTCACAGTTGCCCAGTGGCAACTGAACCTCAACTAGACTTTGTTGTTGCCTTTTGCCTGTCACCCTGAAAGTCTGTAGGTATTCATTCTAAGGTCCTGGTGGCCTTGGAAGTGTCAACGACAGTTAGTAACATTTTCAAAACTTTTGCTCCAGAGCTTCAAGTGTGCCAACTGTGAAAAGTATACAACTGGCATTTCCATAGCTTTGGATTGAATTTCTAGTTTGTCCCATATGCAGAAGAATGTTTACTCAGGAAAACAACAAAGTCCCTTTTCGGAGTGGGACTTCTAAACGTTTCTGAACTTCCTTCCCAGGCTCTAGCAGGACCGATCTACTTGGGGTATTCAACCCACATTCCATCTCAGATGGTCCAAATTACACCTGGTTTCTGGTCTACCACAATCATTAGCTACTATTGCAGTTTTGCAGTTTTTGCCTCTACTTACACTTAAATATTTAAAAATTCAAATCTCTGGTCCCCCATTATTGGATTCTTGTCATTTTTCTTATTAAATATTTCTCTATTTTTATGAATTGGTGTGGGATTTTTAGTGCAGTGTGTTTTTGACTTTTTAACTGTTTTGGTACTTCTTAATGCTTTGCACATTTTCTCTAACTTAAGCCTGTCTGCTGTATGTCACAGCTACCAGGGCTTGAGCTCAGGTTTAAATCATTGAAACCTTTGACTGTACCTATAAGGATAGTGACTTTATTACTTGTGGTACTTACCAATACACCCCAAATAATTGACCCTTATTGCTTGGTGTTTTCAAATTTTCTTTGGTCATAAGTAAACTTTTGGTTGAATATCATTTTCATTAATGACATGACAAGGATAGTCAACCTCTTGAGATATCAATTTACGTTTTGCATTTGCAAAGCCATTCTCCTCTGTTGCGAAATGTTGAGAACCATTTTGACTATACAGTTATGTGTTTCAATAGTGTCAGGATAAACTAATCCATCGTCTTGAAATGCTGTAATCCCCTCTTGTTTTCCAAACAATATAAGCATCAGTTTTTGGAAAACAGAAAATGCTGATGCTAGGTGGAACTGTTCAAAGAGGGGGGGGGGGGGGGTGCCCTTTCATCTCGGCTGCTCTGGGGCTAATGTACTGACCATGAGAAAATGGGGATCGCAGGAACCAATATAAACGATTAGTTTATATATGCAAAACAACTATTATTTGTGTACCAGTCACAAAAATAAATTGTGTCAAACTAAATAAATCAAATTTACTTGCAAATGCCATATATCCTTGTACTCAACCCTTTGTGCATTTATTTGTATTATAATGCAATTGGGGGTGTTTTAGTAGTAGAAAAGCTTTAAAACACTTATACACACTCATAAATAAACATAGTAAATGTAGATACAGTTCCTGCATCTGCCCGATCCACGACTGAGACAAGTGCAGGAGCAGAGGCAGCGGCTCTGCAACCAGGGCGCCGTATACAGACCCCAACCCGGAAGGATGATGCTCCAGAAAGCTACTCGGAGGCTCCAGACCTCGACCTGTATCTAGACCTTGGGCAGCGAGGATTTTGGAAGCCCAAGACGGGAGCAGAGGCAGTAAACCCATGTTTGAGGGAGAGGGCCTGGCCAAAGGTACCCTCAAGGTAACATCAGAGACAATGACCAGCTTGCAGGTAAATGACTTACAGATAATGCTCAGCCAGGTAGAGCCTGGCAGTGCACAGATTCTTGGCAATAGGGGAGAGGGGGCTAAGACACTTTGAGCACTTCAAGCAGACGCCTCAGATGGGGTGAGGGAGGAAATAAGGGGAAAGATGAACAAAATCGGGATACCTGTAATCACTTCAGTAGCAAACTGAAAGCGTAATAAATAGTGCTACAAGTGGAGGAGAAGGGGAGTTGCAGGAAGATTCCTCTGAAGAGCCCTCTGGAAACCCTCAACAGAGTAGGAAAATCCCTGATTGGACTTTGTGGAAATCACGACGACAGATGTCAAAATGTGATAGGGAAGGCAGGGGAAGTGTGAAGGACACTGATGTAGAGGCAACGGATTACTTTTACTCTTTGTCGGATAACACTAGCACTGTTGATAACTCTGTGTCACTATTGGACATGAGTGAGAGCGAACACCAGCGAGGTGGACACCACCTCAACTATGCGCAAGGTTAAAAGGAAATCAGGGCTCTTGGGACAAGCCAAAAAAAAGGAAAAGATCTGAACTGGGACAAGCCAAAAAAAAGGAAAAGATCTGAACTGGGATTACTCTCTGACTAACTAACTAATGGGGGATGTTGGGGATAAAGTACCTGACTCTGAGGGCAGCGGTACCAAGATATTAGATACAATTGTGCATTCTATTATGGCACATCATGAATAAACAAGGCAGGATAGCTGACGCTCTCAGACAGCTATCCGCAAGGTGCCAGGAACAGTACGGAAAGTTGCCAAAGTATGTAGCAATATCTGCAAATGTTTAACAGAGCTGGAGCCCAGAACCAGAACCCTTGAGACAGATGTTCCAGCAGCCCAGAGCCAGACTGAATTGCATGAGCCCAGACTAGTTGATATCCACTGGAAATTGGAAGATCAGGAAAACCGTCAGCGCCGGAGCAACCTGTGGATTTTGGGTATTCCTGAGAACAAGGAAGGCACGGACATGCATCTCTATATGGTAGATCTGATAAGAAGGGCATTTCCCGATTTGGTGGGGGGGAAATGGGCTCAGGAGATCCAACGTGCCCACCGGGTTCGCCTAACCTCGAAACAGCCAGCTGGACCTGATGCAAAGCCCAGGTCTGTTCTAGTTTACTACGGGAATTATCTCCCTAGGCAGAATATTTATGAGAATGCCAAACCGGAAAGTAAGCGCAAGGTGGATGATATTGTGTTCTTTGCCCGACCCTTTCGTAACTGTCGGTAGGCGCTTGTGGCTACAGCAGATGATGAGTCCATTCAGGCAAAGGGGGCTCAGGCCTATCTTATGAACCCAACAAAGCTAAAAGTGGTAGTTGGCGACAAGGCTCACATCTTTACATCCGAGATCAAAGCAAAGGAACTTTTGGAGGAACTCAGGGGATAGGAGTCACGAAAGCATGAGCAAACATTTGCTCAACTGTCGGGATGGCTAGGATGTAGATTAGATTAGACTAGCATTGAAGTGGATAGTTGAAGAAGGGATCAGTAAGGAGGTCACATGTTTTTTTCTCCTTCTATATCTGTATTCCCTTTGCAGTACGGTAAAGGGAATATGATGCTACTATTTCATGGGGGGGGGGGGGGGAGCATCTGGCCTTTGGTTTTTTTGGTTAAAATTAAATGGGTCCAATGAATGGGGGGCCTCATGGGTCTTGGTGTGGTGCTGCTTCATCACTAACAGACCAGTGGTCTGGAAGCTTCCAAGGGCAGGGAGGGGAAGGCCAGAGGGAAGTGGGTTAGGGTAAGGAGTAGAATAAAAGGGGGAAAAAACAGAAGGGAAAAGCAAAAGATGGTGATCGAGGAAAGAATACTAGAGTAGTGTGGTTTAGATGGAAGGTGGGCATACATGATTATGGCTAAATTGAGGATCTGTTTAGTGAATGTGGGGGGGGGGCTGATCAACAAAAATAAAAGATCCAAAGTATACGAGATATTAAAATGTATTAGCCCAGAAGTAATTTGTCTACAAGAGACACACATCCTATGGTGTAATAAGGATGCCCTTCAGATAAGGGGATATGAGCAGGCTGTATGCTCTACCCAAATTTCTGTGAAAAGAGGGGTAGTCATATTTATTAAACATAAAGCCGGGGTAGTAAAACGTACAGTAGCTGATAAGTGGGGCGGTGGGCAATAGTATCACTAACCACTGGGTTGACTGTAGGGATAGTATATGGGTCGAATCAGAATGATCCCAAAATCTGGGAGGATTTGGAAGTGGAGTTAGCCTCCTGGCCGACCCCTTTGATAATATGCAGTGACTTGAATATACATCTTGGGATCACTAAGGATGGCTTGCTAAAATACAATGGGCGGAACCCCCAAGTATATAGAGCATTAACTACTTATAAGGATAATCATAGTTTGACTGATGTCTGGGCATATAAGTATTCCACCGATCCCGGGTATACCCATTTCTCTCACCCCCACAAAAAGTATTTTTGGTTGAACTATTTTTTGGCTCCGACCAATATGCTTGACGAGGTAGAGATTACAAAACTTCCCCAACTTTTTTCAGACCATAATCCGGTACTTTGGGAAGTATCAGGGCAAGGAGCAGAGGTGAGACAGCATAGCTGGTCATTCGATAGGAAATTATTAGCTAACGAAGAATTTTCCGCTTATATAAAACATTGGGTAAGGGAGTTCTTAGATATGAACAGATATAGTGCCTCACGCAGGGCAGTGTGGGACTCCTTTAAAGATGAGCTGAGGGGAGAGGCCATTAGTTATGTGGGTCAGTGCCGTAAGCAGAAGAGGGTAGAGGTCAATACATTAATAGTGCGGTCGAAACAATTGGTGTTGGAACACTTGAAATAGATTAGTGAAGGGGGGCAAGAGGAGTAATTGAGGGAGTATACAGCAAAACTGGCTATAACAAAGACAGAAATCAATAGCTATTTTCAGGTAAGAGTGGCCCAAATTTATCAAACACATAAGAGAGATGTATGAGTATGGGGAATCAGAAGGAATGCTGTTGGCCCTACGCACAAGGCAGAAAACTGTTAGAAACAACATAATCAAAACCAAGAACAGTGTAGGGCAGTGTGAAATGAGGCCCGCGGAGATCGTGTGTGTCTTTGAACAATACTATAAGGAACTATATCAAGCAGACCCTCCTAGATCCAGCCTAATGGGAGCAGAAGGTAGACAGCCGGCATTTAAAAGAATCAATGAGGCTGCAAATCTGGAGATGGAAGAAGAGTTTGCACTTGAAGAGGTAGTGGATGCTTTAGGCTCCTTGTATTCTGGAAAGGCCGTGGGTCCAGATAAAATCCCTTTGGAGGTATATAAGTTGCTTCAACATGAGCTGGCCCGATGATGCATGATCTCTTCCTAGATGTGCAGCATTGGGGAATCCCACCCTCCTCTAGATAGGGAAGAGATATGGTGATCTTTTGTCAAGAAGGGAAACCCACCGGAACTACCTGCCTCGTACCACCCTATCTCTCTGATAAACTGATGCCAATGTGTATTCAAAGGTCTTAGCCAATCAGCTACAGAGGATCATAGCAAAACTTGTCTCACCGTAGCAGCGTGGCTTTGTACCAGGTAGGGGGACCACTGACCATGTCAGGCGGGTTATCTCTCTATTGAATATACCTGAGGTAACAGGGGGCGATATGGCTGTGGTCCTCCTAGACTCTGAAAAGGCTTTTGACACAGTGGCATTGCAATATCTTTGGGGAGTTTTATCGGAGACAGGGTTTGGCTCACGACTTATTACTGCTATCCAGGCAATGTATTATAAACCCTATGCCCGGCTGCAGGTGAGGGGTAATACATCAGAGAAAATCAAGGTAACCAGAGGGACCAGATAGGGATGTCCCTGCTCCCCAGTTCTTTTCGCCATGTACATTGACTCCTTTATTGATCAGATTCTACAAATTCCTGCAATTAAACCTGTAACAACTACTGGATACGAGACCATGATTTTGGTTTATACGGACGATATAACTGTCATTACAACAGACCCAGAGAAAAAATTAAGGAAGTTGAAAGTATCGCGGAATTTGGTAGTAAATCTCTTGAATAAAGCAAAGACACAATTAGTGTGCTCACAGCAATGCAGTATTCAAGACCAACGTATGATAGAGTCTGCCATGTACCTGGGGGTTAGGGTAAGCTCCAATATGGATGCAATATGGCCCATTGATTTAGATCCGGTGCTCGATGGTATAGGATCGGAATTTAAGCGCTTAGATAAGCTGCATCTGACAACAATAGGGAGGGCCAATGTATTAATAATGAAAATCTTCCCTAAAGTGCTGTATTTGTTTCGTTTCATCCCCCTTGAACTAGCGGATATAACTATGCTAAAAATGAATACAATGTTCTCCAATTTTATTTGGAACTACCAAAAAACCCGACGGGCTTTGAAAACTATGACGCTCCCTCAAGACAGGGGGGGCGGGCTGGGCTGTCCCGAATCTGCTGTTTTATTATTGGCCAGCTGCACTACAACAGATGGGTACTCTGCTCGTAACAGATAGTTTGAGAACTGGTGACCTAGATCCACCCACTGTCTATCATTTAGCTATCGGTAAATAGGCAGAGGGGCTATTCCTTAGACAGCTAGAACCGAACTATTATAAAAAGACACGTTTAAGTGCATAAAGGCGGCTTGGCATCGACCATCTTGAGCCACATATACCTCTCCTAATATTAATACACTTCAAACGTGAGGATAGCCACACAGAAAAACATAATGATATAGATATTTTTTTCTATACTCAAACACAGACAAATCAACTGTCTCTAATGGTCTGTTGTTCCTAAGCTTCCTGTAAAATAAGAGATATGTACGAGAAAGGAGATCTTGAATCAACAAGCATCAACATTTATCACTAACAACCCTGTATAATTTGACCTGCAAGGATTCTTATCAACATTGCCAATATCAACAGTGTTAATAAGATCAATGGAGTTCTGAAGCCTTTCTTCCTTCACTACTTCAGGACTATTACTGTATCCAACCAAAATAAAATTGTCCTTGTTTTGGTTGGACCCATTGCTGTCTTCAGATATTTCAGTGACAGAATAAATACTGCAATGAGACTTGCATGTAGCTAAACGGTGACCATATTTTCAATGGTTGAAGACATCTTTGTTCAAATCTGGGCGGCGGTTTCGATTGGTTGCATGCTTTTCTCCACATCTGTTACACTTTCCTTGGGACACCTTGCTTTAATACAGACTCTTTAAGTGTAATTAACATATTGATTTTAGGTTTTTACTTCTTATGTCTGAATAAAGGCTCCTGAATCTGTTAATTGAAACAATGCAGTATGATCGTATCTCTAATGTACTGCTCAGGAATAAAACCAAACTCACAATTTGCGACAAAACATGCAAAACTGCTATATAGATTTCAATGGGCTCATTAACCATTTAGTTGCAAGAATAACATTTGAAATGCTCCCTAATAACACTTGATTCATCCTTTCAATGCCTATTTAATATTTCTAAATCTTCAACAAATACATCACAATGTTGCCCATCACCCCACAAGGGTGGATTAAGTAGTGGCAAGTGGTTGAAAAATAATTGTACTTCTGTTCCAATAAGATTGAGTGAAAATCTGTTTTGCTGACAGCTATAAATAAGTTGACATTAATTGCTATTATAATTTGGTATATAACCCAGACCATTAACATCATTTGTATACTTTGCTCTCCACATTTTATAATAAGGGATTTGGGGGATTAGCATATTGCTGAATAATGGAAAAACACACAAGCTCTTAAAACTGTCCAAGGATGGGCAATCTGAAACAGCAGATAAGGTTGGATGAAGTACTTGCAGTCATGACAGGTGTACTCTACTGTTGTTAAATGATAAATAAAGTCAGGTTTTTTTTAAAGAAAAGTAAAATTATAGCAGTCAAATGAGGTTTTAAAACAAGCACAGCTAACAGTGATCAATCAAGACCACAAATGCACAATGAAACTAAAATGGTGGCCTTTTTTTTTACGAGAGCGCAGGGTGGCTTACAGCTGACATGGTCATCACATAATAATAATCAGTGCCCCAGTTTCGGAAGGTCAGCAGTCAGGGGTACTGATTGGTTGCCATGGTAGAAGCCCAATCTTGCAGAAGCCAAAAAGTACAGACGGACAATGACATCTTCAATCAGCTGTCAAATAACTGTTACATTGAATACAGTTGGAGAAGAGAAGTTCAGTGAGACTGCAGGTTTCAAAAGAAACGATGCCACTGTTGAGGCACGGCTTGGGCTTGCACCTCAAACAAAGAATGCATGAGCCTACATCAAATAGAAATGATGGAGAGGAAGAAGCTGTTAAGTTAGACGAAAGGAAGAAGGCCAAGTGAATACAAACGTAATAATAAAGCACATATACATTATTAAATATAGCGGATTTCAGCAGACAAGACTAAAGATATAAGGGCTTGCATTACAGTTTGATGGGAGAAGGTGGGACTCTAAGGGTTTTATGAAGAAACCAGATTATAAAAAAGCAGGTTGCAGCAACCTGATTGATTTGAACAGTATAAGGAAAATTATTGGATTGCCATCCCAAATTGACAGTCCTGATGATGATCCCATATTTTTATGGGATCGAAACGTCGTCGACATACACTCTGGCCCATTACACTGTGCTTTGTAGTATTTTTATTTTGGTTGCAGTAGTGTTTTGCTTTTAATAAGAAGTGACCGAACAGTGTTATTTTAATGTTGGTCACTGTTTGCTTGCTTGAATATGTCCATATGTTTTTGTTGTCAGTTTTTAACACCTAGTTTTCTGTGCATTATTGTATTTCTGCTCATTGTTTGTTTCAGTTCATTGTTTTTTTGCTCTCTTGATCTTTGGTTTTTGAAATTATTCCATCGGGGGAATTCAAATTTTTGTTCGAATTGTAGTAATAAAATTGAAAACTCTGATCATTGAATCTGTTTATGGAACTGATTTTTGTATTCAGAACAACTGTATTTCATTTTTTGTTCATGGGGCGTTGTTTCTAGAATTGAATCACGTATTTAGCATCTATCAATTTGCCACCCTTTTATAAATTAGCCACGTGGAACTAATTTTCAGAATAAAGGGGTCATTACGATGTCAGGTGGAATCACTTTCGCCCGACACAGACTCGTTCATGGGACCAACCTACACCCGGTTGGCAGTCCCAACCGCCTCATTAGGATACGACCGAACACTGTTCGGTCGCATTCTTATATGTCACTATGGAAGCATGCAGTATGGCCGTAAACCGGCCATAATGCATGCTCCTATAGTGAAATGGGAGGTACGGTTCATCCCTACACCCCGTGGCAGGCATCTCAAGATGCCTGTCACAAGGCAACAACCATAGGCTGTGCTCCCAAGCACGGCCCTGCTGGGGGCCTCCAAAGACGCTTTCCGACATGGTTCCCATGTCGAACAAGCCGCCATGTAAACTATGCCGGAAACCGTCATAGTAATCTCAAGGGCGTAATGGCCTGCCCTTGAGAATACTACCCGACTTCTGACTGGTGGACGGGCCCTCCGAGCACATCGGAAGCCAGCCGGAATGACCGGTCGGTTTCCTGAGGCGGTTGGAAAGGAAACTGAATGTCCCATTACGATGCAGCCGTAAAGGCTCTGACCTTTTTGAGCCGCATCGTAATCGGGCCCTTAATGTTTATTGGATCTGCCAAAAATTTAAATTAGCTTGAAATTTAACTGCATAAATTCAAATGTAACTCTAGATTCAAAAGAAGGTAACACCCCACTAGAGCATGTGGATTTTGATTAATTGTCTGAGGTAATCTTAATTATAAACAATTATAACATCAGTGCTTTTGACTTTACAAACAGGTAGACTGGAGCAAGTTTGTTGCAGTTAATGGAGCAACAGCACATCCCCACTATGACCCAGATGGGACAGCGTACAATATGGGAAATTCGTACGGGAAACACGGTAGGATTTAATGAGTTAATATCTTTCTATTATGCTCTCATTTCAGCATTTAAAACATGTTTTTTGTCACACCCGAAATGCAAAGCTTGTCTTTTTCTTGTGCTCAGAAAAACATATTCATTATGGACATTCACAATAAATGTATCGATAAGTCGTTTTTTCCACAGATAATGTCAAAGCAATTTGCTCACTGCTTTGATTGGGCAGATTTTTCAACTACATTGTTACTTGCGATTGCCAAGCTTCATTTAATGCGAACTCAAGTTGTACTACATGGGCTGAGTGGAAAATTATGCAAAAAATGGAGAAAGCTGAGAGAGGGCCTGAATTTACCCCTGTCAAATTTGGGAGTAAATTACAAAACCGTATAGTAGTAACAGAAACCTTTGTAATGTAGCAAAAAAATAGAGAATCATGGTATTAGAAAAGTGACATAACTCCCTGAAGTGAAACAGAAATCAGTAGTCTGAGGCCAGTTCTGTAAAAACGGGCAAAGATTGTTTGTGGCAGGTGAGTGGAAATGATGTCCATGATTATAAAAATCATAACAGCATTTTTTGACTTAGCTTTTCCCCTTTGTAGCAATTTCCATGATAACTACCGCTGTTTCTCAAGTCAATTGGACAGAGATGACATCTTGAGGCTAGACAGCTGTGTTGACGTTCCTTGATTTGAGTCATTAGTGAATTAGCTAAAAACGTGGCCCATGTTTACAAATTGGGGCATATTATATCTTGTAAAGACTCGTTATATATGTGTTTTGCAAGGTATGGGAAACTGCATGCGTGTGTGCTTGCTGAAGGCAATGTTTGTTTTTAATATCAGGATAATCAACAGTAAAAATAAAAACCGTCCACGAGACTATTAAAAGGTGTACACACAGCCCTTAAATCGGCCCACACACTCTCCTGTCAGTTTAGCCCGCCGGGCACACCCTGACTGCCCTATAGGCCAGTCCGACCCTGTATTGTAGCTTCGCCACGCGGGCACCGGTGTTATTTATTCACGGCGTATAGCTCCTGTAAGGTTTTCATACAGGCCTGTTTCCATGCCATTAACCAGCGCCACAGGTTAAAGCTTTGCTTTGTGTTCGTGTCACATGTGATTATGCTTCAGAGAACAGAAATGGATGCTGTTTTCACCATAAAAGTCCCAATACATTCATGGCGGTGTTGGGTATCACCGTGCAGTACAGTTCATGGCAAGGATTCCTCGGCGTGTACCTACTAAACAGCACAAAACAAATTATTCCAGACTTATTAAACCAGGTGACATAAAACGGAAATTGGGGGTACCCTGTGCTCTGTTCTGTGGTTGTGTACAATTGTATGTGTTTTTCAGTTTTTTTCACAGAGTACAACTTCCATATAAAATAAACGCATTAGTGGTATTGATAGTGCCACAGGAGTGGATGAACGCCATCACAGTCATCTGTGGCAGCGCAGATTGCTACATTTTACAACGATGCATACAGTATGCAAATCCGCTCCAAGGGGGTATTACGCAGGACAGAACAAAAAAAAAGTAAAGGCATTCAAATTAGGTTTATTCTGGGAGGGTGTGTTCTTCCAGATGTCTACATTGTCATCATGCAGGGCCAAAAAGGTCCTAAAAGGCGCAAATATATCCCGGGGACGGGCTTTTGTGACTATTAGTTCTGCATAGACTTCTGCATTACGAATAGCTTTAGAAATAAGTACAACCACTGGGACACATTCCCCCTCCACGGTCTCCCAATAATTGTACAACCTCTGCCCAGTCAGGTTGGCACTGCCAAGCTTAATAGAGAACACCTGTTGGTACATACATACATGTGTTGTGATCGGTGGGACCATATGTGTTAATATTGTGTAGGTAGCTGGTGGAGCAATACAGCCTATTTAAGAATTTAAAATGTAGCAATTGATGCTTGTAGTTAATGAAAATGAATTTGGTCTGTTTGCAGCATTGCTTCCATTTCTCTGGGCCAATGTCCAGCTCCGAGTTGGTTTTCCATTTTTCTAAAGCTTTGTGGGTGGGTGAGGTGCAGCGTTCGGTATAAAGGTTAGAGTCTAGAAACCCATTATTGTGCATTAGGGTTGATGCTTAACAGGGTTAGCGCGGCAAACTCTTCCGGCTAATCAGGGAAGTAGGGCAAACCCGTTGAGGAAGCATGGCACAATCTGAGGTAATGGAATATGTCTACAGGCGGTCCCTGGTCCCTTTAGACCGGTTTGATGAGATAAGCATGCCACCAGCAAACAGCTGGTCTGTCCTGGTGTAACCAGCCCACTCGGTCTACAGCTCATACCCCATACCCAGCGTCAGAGGTTAGCAAGGATTACCCAAGGGAGGGAGTACCGGGGAGCAATCGACCCCCAGGGCTGGTTAGTGTATTGCGCCGTTTGAATACGCTGCATCAGTTTAGAGAGTTTAGTCGCAGTTCGGGTCTTCAGTGCCCCGTCTCCACCTGGTCAACCTCGATGGGGAGATGCGGTACATGGCCACTTGTCTGATACCACAATGCTGTGTAGTGAGATTGTGCACCGTGGTAATATCTTTCTAGGCTGGGCACAGCAAATCACCTCAATGTTATTGTCTCGCAGTTTAACCACAGATTATATTCTCCCTGCATCATTCTGGACACTCAGCTTAAGGAGGTGAGTTGTACTCAACAGAATGGGGATATTATGGAACAAATAGAGAAGTATAGGAGGCAATAGCATGTTAAGGAGCACTATTGTGCCGGCCATGGGCAAAGGCAGTGCTATCCAGCTCTCAGTTTGATCACTTAGGGCCATAGTTATCATTATTTCACGCAACACAGTAAGACACCTTCCTGCGCTGCATGAAAGGAAGAGGGCAGGAATACACTGTATCCATCAAGATATGGCACATTCCTGCTCTCTGCCTGCGCTAGCGCACAAACTGCTACCTAGTGCCTATGGAGGCACCCTTGCACCAAGGTGCAAGGGTGCCTGTGTTGCAGACATGATTGTTTATTTTGGAGGAAGGGACACCTTCCTGCACAAAACAATAATTTTAAGCTTTTTCCTCTTTCTACCTGTGCTGCAGGAAGAGGCAGAAACTAGGAGAAATAAAGATATTTCTCCTCGTTGTGCCTCCTCAGGGAAGGTGTAGCATTTTGACACATTCCCATTTGTACTAGTCTTGGTAAATCTGGGCATGCGCCAATAGCCATTGGTGAATGCGTAGGAACACCCACTCTCCACCCATGGAACTGCCTTTCGCTAATCCCGATTTACCAAGCCATGCAGGGCCATGCAAGGTGGCCTTTCGTGGCTTGGTAAATATTATTCTAGGTTTTGCATCGGCATTGCGCAACCTTTAGTGTCGCAAGGGCGATACTAAAAATTGATAGAGACACCCTCAGTTTGTCCAGAATGAGGTTATAACTACCCCGTATCATTGATGGCTTGTCCCTATTCAGCAGCACTCCCACGTACCTGACCGTGGTCTTATCCCATTGTAGTAGAAATCTAACTGTTGGTCTCTGGGCTGCATCTGTCAGGTGGAACATCCCTCATGTTGACCAGATATTATTGATACTTGACATTTCCCCAAATCGCATAATTTCGTCTATAGCTAGTTGAAGATTTGAGTCCAGATTCTTGACAAATAACATAATGCCGTCAGGTTATAATGACAAAAGACTGCACTTGTTTGTGAATGCAAAACCTCAGTGCAGGTGTCTTACTCGTACCCAAGAAGCCAACAGCTCCATGGCAACAGCAAAGACAAGGGGTGAAAGAGGACATCCTTGTCGGATGCCCCTCTATATTGGAAATGGTGTGGAAAGATAACCATTGAATCTGACCCTGGTCATCGGGTTAATGTATAATACCTATTATATTGGGGGATTACAAGTCTGCACAGAACTGGAAACGAGATGGGTAATTCAAGAGATTTGAATCCCTTCTCCGCATCCAAAGTGACCGAGATTGTTTCTATTTCAGGAGTCATTTGGTGCTTTACTGCCAAGAGGGTTAGCAAAATGTTAAATGTGGCCCTACCTGGAGTATAAATCTGGATTGCTCGTGTAGCACCAGTGCATTCATCGTGGGTTGAGCCTATTCGCAATAATACGGGCAAGAATTTTCTTATCATAATTCACTTGGGATAGGGGTCTGTATGGTTGATATTCCTGCACATCCTTACTCGATTTTAAAATCAGTGGCGAAGGCTTCCCTATTGGTAGGGGGTAGTTCTCCACTGTCTGCCGCTTCCTGGTAAAGGTCTGCTAGCCTTGGCATCAATGTTGTCTTAGAGGCCTTGTAAAACTCAGCAATTAGTCCATCTATCCCAGTGGCAATACTCCCAGGCAATCCTTCGATAGACAAGATAATCTCTTGTGTGTCTGTTGGATCCTGCACATATGTGCGGGGGGCTCCTTCAATTCAAGAGAAGGTAATTCCTCTAAGTATTTTTTTTTGCTGGTCTTAAGGTATCAGTGTTGCTGGAATATAGATTGGTGTAGTAGGTCTGGAATTTCTGAACTATAGCTGCGTCCTTTCTGTCACTTTATATGTGGCAAGTTGGAAAAATGGAGTGTTATACTGGTGCGCTTTCTCTAATAGCCAGTAGATTGTTCTGCCAGGCCTCTCACCTTCACCATAGCTACTAGCTAGAGCATCTGTGAATAAGTAACTGCTTTGCCAATCTGCTAGTTCTCGGTAACCTTGCAGAGCTGTATATATGCCTAAAAGCATTGGGAGATTGTGGTCCAAGTTATATTTATTTTCTAGTTTAGCCAGTCACATTTTCTAATTGTGTACTATTGATCCGAGTACCCCTAAGTGCTTCCCCAGTTCAAAGCCTCTAATGTATAGGTTAAACGCCCCCCAAACTGTAGTGAATCTTGTAACTGAACTAGATGTGGTATTAGCAGCTTGCAGATCAGTCCTAAAAACCCTAACCCTAAGAGTACCTGCCAGGAAGCTCCAGGGTTGCTGCACCAGACCCACAATAGGGAGCTCAAGTGAAAGGACCACTGAGGAATGGTTAGGCAGTGGTCTTGGGAGATATACGATGTCCATTACCCATTGTAATACTTCAAAGGAGACGAGCAAAAAATCAATTCAGGAGTGTGTGTTATGAACAGATGAGCAGTAGGCTCTCTCCTCCTCTTAATCTACCTCCACACATTTCGAAGTTCATCCATATCCAGCATTTTCTTCAGGACCTTCACAGCTTGAGGCTGATCAGTTCTACAGTGGTTCCTAGTGTATAAATCTGGCTGCATGGTCAGGTTGAAATCCCCTACACGCATTCAACGTTGCTCTCTTTCTATTGCCAACATCTCACCATAAGTTCTTTGAAGAATTGGGGGGCCATCAGTTTTGGGGGCAGATATATATTTTTTTAAACTGGAGTGTCATGCAATACGCCTCCCACCATATCATACCTGTCCTCAGGGTCACTGTATTAGCATAATAGATTGAAACACAAAGATTTTGTGATCAACATGACCACGCATGATTATAATTGTTATACAATGCAAAGTAATTATTCTGTCCCCATGCATGGACAAAAGAGTAGGGATACTCTCCTCTCAGATGTGTCTCCTGTAACGCTGCTATGTCTATATCATGTCTGTTCATAGACAACAGTATCAGTCGTCATTTCTTAAGGTTGCTTAGACCCCGCACATTCCATGTCCTGGCTTTAATCAGTTGCTTTGCTCATCATCCTAGAAGAAACCAAAGGCACCATCAAGTCCATCTACTCAGGGGTCCCTTCAGATCCCTGCCTCCACCACACCTACTCTAGAGGACTGCAACCAATCAGCACCATACTCTCAGCAATTCTGAATGCCTCCACCTCTTCCGCGACACTCCCAGATACTTGGAAATTCGCAATTGTCCTCCCATTGCTGAAGAATATCTCTGCGGACCCTTCAATGCTTGCTAACTACAGACCAATCCCCCTGCTACCATTCCCAACCAAGATCTTTGAGAAAATCATGAACCAATTCTTCACCACATACCTCAACAACTATCAACTCCTCTACACCACTCAGTCTGGATTCACACCCAACCACAGCATGAAGACTGCCCTCAATGCTGCCGCGGATGACATCCCCATGACTCTGGACAGAGAAGACATGGCAGCCCTCACCCTTCTGGAGCTCTTCACAGCATTTGACATGGTCTCCCACCCCATCCTCATCCAGTGGGAACATGACAATGGAATCCAAGGACACACACCAATGGATCTGCTCCTTCCTGAATGGTAAGACCCATTCAGTCAGCCTGGCACCGTACACCTCGGACACCTGCAACCTCATATGCAAGCATTGTCCCCGAGCCCGACCCTCTTCAACACATGCACAATCCTTCTAGCCATCATCATATATTCTCACAACATAAAAATCCTCTTGTATGCCAGTGAAAGGCAACTTATTCTCTCCCTAACGGACAAGACTCCCAGTACCTGATTCAAGTTCAATGCTTGCATGACTGAAATCTCCCACTGGATGAAGACTAATTGTCTAAAACTGAACACCGACAATAACAAAATCATTATCTTCAGGATGAGCACTTCATTGTGGAACTCCACGTGGAGGTCAACAGAGCTAGGAGCAATAACGCCAAGAACCTCTGGATTGTCATCAACAGTAAACTCGACATGACCGCCCAGGTCATCGCCATCACCGCCTCCTGCTTCCATACCTTGAATATGCTGAGGAATATTTTCAAATAGCTCCTGGTCACAAGCAAGCTGGACAACAGGAACACCCTCTGTGCCAGGATCAACCAACAAAAACGCCAGATGACCGCTCATCATTCAGACATTGGCAGCCAGAATCACTCTCAACGTGCTATACCGCACTCCCATCACATCAGACCTCAAGGAACTCAACTGGCTACTCATAAACAAACAAGCACAATTCAAACTCTGCACACACACTTTCAAGGTACTACATAACACTGGCCCAGCGTAGCTCAATGATCGTATCTGCTTTCACAAACCTTCCAGATGCCTCTGCCTGTCTGGGCTCCTAGTTCTACATCTACAATATATACAGAAAACCAGATTCGGGGCCAAACCTTTTCCTACATTTCTCCTAAAGCGTGGAATGACCTGCCTCTATCCATGAAAGCATCCTCCTCACTTCTTGAATTTCTTAATAAGCTGAAGAATTGACTTTTCGAATAGTCCCCTATGCCCTAAAATTGGCTAGACTCTCACCTGCTCAGCACCAGAATACCCTCGCAGGGGATAGTGCCCGCTACAAATCTGCATAATCCAACATTACATCCCACACACACATCTTACATGCTCTTTGCTTGAGGTAGAATATTCAACGGTCATGCCCATGCTCCAAGCATATATATTCATGCATAAACCTCAGTGGAAACCTTAACCAGTTTAGTTTTTATAGTAAGGGCAGTCCTCAATCTCATGACCATTTAATACAGGGTAGCTTATAAATGAAACAAGACGCAAGCATGGCTGACGCAGCAACCGTTGGTTAACCGGAGAAATGCTTCTCAATGAACATAATCAGTAGCACATCAATTACTACTCACAACTCAGCTCCAACAGCAGCAAGCATATCTGGTGTCATTCTCACCAACCAGCAGAATAGCCCCACAACCCTCATGTATTGTCCCTATCTAGAGAGTGGCCTTCAGCAGCTCCGGCTCGGGGTTAGCATCTCTTCTATCTGTGGCAGCAGGTTTGGCAAACCTCAGAACCTCCTTTGGATTAGGATATATGTGCGAATAATCCTTTTATTGCATATGTAATCTGGCATTTTAAGGGAGGGCGCATTTAAAGCCCTTGGCATGTAGCGGTTTCTTTACATCAACAAACACTGTCCTGGCCTCCTGCACTGCCACTGTGAAATCAAGAAGTAGAGAGATCTCCATTCCCTCAAAGCACAGGGGCCCTTTTTTCTGACAAGTCTTAGCACTACATCACTGTGGTGATTGTTCAATAAACTAGTGATAACGGATCTGAGTAGGGCTCCAGGTGACTGGCTGGATCCCAATGATATAATTGTTATTTCACAATCAGTAAATTAGAGAAATTCAACATACCCAGGAGGTCTGGGAGGAGCTTTTCAACGAATGACTCTTGCCTATCAATTTTGGAAGTATCCGGAAGGTCCATTATACAAATATTGTTCCTGCTTGATCTGGATTAAAGTTCTTCATTCTTCACTGCCAATTTGACCATTTCTTGTTCCAAATGCAGCAAGGGCCGTGTGATGTTGGAGCATCAAGCTCCAGTGTGGATAACCAGTTCACCACTTTAAACGGATTGATCGCCATGGTAATTCAGTCTGGGTTCATTATGTCCATTCATACAGTGAGATGATCAGTCTTACAGTTTAGTGCATGCTGGCTGGATTTCGTACCCAGAAGGATTGTTTTAATGTTCATATCCAACATGTCAGTTTCATCTTGATCACACGTGTCCACAGGTGAAGGGATCCTATCATCTTTTTGTGTTTAAAGGTAAGTTTACTCTGCCCAATATTATATTCAGTTTCAGGTTATTAGTTTACTCTGCGGGATCACTTTGGCTACCAGACACTACCTCAGTAAGAGCACAATGCCACCTTTTTTTCTGTTCTGAAGGCAGGTCTAAAGAATTTCTAAACATATTTTTGAAAATTGCATGCTAGCTTTCTGCTTAGTCAATATTTGTGGCTAATATTTACTATTAACCAGGTAGAGCGGACTGAAAATGCATTACTCTTAAATAATATGACATTTAGCCAAATTTCTTCTCTTGTCTAGGTTCAAGCTACAATATTATACGTGTCCCTCCACAGAAGTCTAAAGGCAGTGAGATGCTTCAAGGGGCTCAAGTGATTTGTTCTATTTCGCCAGTGAACAAAAAGAAGCCTTCATATTATCACAGTTTTGGTAAGAAAAATCCTGCACACCATAAATATATGAAATAATTTTTGACTAGGTACTGGTTTTCATTTTTTGCCAATGGAATCTGAGGGCTTTTGGGCGAGTCAGTGAAGCAGTGTTTGAAGCAGTGGCAGGGTTTTGTTCAGTATGTATTTTGCACCCTTAACCACCCTGATTTGAGGGAGATGGAGTGGTCAGAAATTAAGAGAGCTTCCAGATTACTTACCTTTTTGTAGATTTGGAGTGCGTCTTGGAGGTCTATCCATAAAATTGGCAATGTTATGATTAGTTATCAACAAATAAAGGGACAAGTAGTAATAACATACAGCATACACACTTCCTAACACTATCAAAAAGATACAGAATACTCTGTTCCTGTTTACACTCCAGATAAATAACACTAGTGTACCCAAGTGAACTAAACATCTGTGGAAATATGAAAAGTTTTAAGCAAAAAATAGGACTATGATCCAATTATTAAAGTGTGGCCATATTTGGTGACCACCAAATTTGTGTAGAGATAGGAGTACCTTTTGTGATATGCATCTCCAGGATCACGGAGATGCGACAGGTTCCTGGAAGTGTCCACAGGCGTATTCGTTAGTACTCATCAATCGCATTCAGGTATGGAATCGCTACAGATTATGTATGCTTTTTGATTTGCTGATATCATTATCACCTTGTTTAGGAACCGATAAATTAGTGATTTTCAAAGATCCTGCAAATCCTGAGGGACCTGATCTTAATAGAGATTAGGTAAGACTTATAAACTTTACTTTCATATGCTTTGCTGCGCCTATGCTTGACACACTTTTGTGTGGGGTGATAGATGTTTTACTACTGGCAATGGATGTTAACCGCGGGGCACGGCAAAAGTAATGACTTGGCCACACTGAGGATCGATGATTTAAGGGTGCAGTGCAAGTATAGAAAAATCAGCCCAGGGATCACTGCTGGAAAAGAAAACCTCAAGAACGCTGTCAAAGCCTGGGAGGACACAACGACAGCCTAAGCCTATATAGCAGAGGAGATCACCCCTGACAGTTGGAATGAAGAAGGTGGTGGAGATCTTTTTGACATAGATGAGGGCAATGAGAGTATGACTTCCAAAGTTCGATCAAGGCATGACACCACATCTGGAAGTTAAAAGAGTTCAAATTCTGTAAGAAGACCCAAAGAACCTGGTAGCTCAGCTCAGCCTCTTAGAGATCCAGAAGAGGAGGCTGACTCTGGAAGAGTGAAAATTGGCCCTAGACGAGAAGAGGGTAATGCTGAGTTTGAAACCCCAAGGACATAGTGGCAACAACAAAAAACAGAGGTGAATGCAGGGGGTGCCTGTGATCCCAGGTTGCCCAAGGGTATTGTTCCAAAGTATTTGAGGGGAGTGACATAGATAAATGGCTGTCATCCTATTAGAGAGCTCTCAGGATGAGATGGGTGGGTACCAAACATTGGGGGTGCTATTGTGGGAGCTGATTCCAACAGTAGGGAGAGATAGGCTGCTGACTCAGGAGGTTGAGGTGGCAGAGTCATACACTTACATGAAGCAGACACTCATCAAGCTATTTGATCTAACCCCATAGGAGTAAAGACAAAAATTCAGGAACACACCCAAGGGCTCAACTCAGACATGGGTGGACTTTGTAGATGCCTCTGTAAAGTCACTGGAAGGCTAGATAATGGGTAATAAAATAGATTGCAATGACTGGCTCTACTATTTGGTGCTAAAGCATCAATACATACAAATTGAACCTCAGAGAAGTTGAGTGGTTATGCAGTAGGGTCCTTAAAAAGTCCCAAAGTAGTGAACACAAAAAAGGACAGACCCCACTTAAGGGGAAAGATGAAGCCAAGCATAAAAATTAAGTGAATCCTAAAGATTCCCCAAATCCTGCCGAAGGGGTGGAACCTAGGGCCACATCCAGGTTAAAGTAGAGGAGTTATCTGGAAAATAATTTTGACCCTTCAAAGGCTGGGATGTGCTATGACTGTAAACAACTAGAGGACAATGGGTGGGATCCTACGTGCACCAAGAAGTCACCCACCAGTGTTGGGATGGGGGTGAAAGGTGCCCCTGGGAATTGCAAAGGGTACACTGAAGCCACTTAAGTCTCCATGGGTGGGAAGGATGTTGAACCCTTGTCACTCGGGCCTGCCAGCATGGTCAAGTACAGGCAGTGGGCAAGTATCAATGGTACTGAGGTCCAGGCCTTGAGGGAGACAGGTGCCAGTATCACTATGTTTATTGCCAAGTTGGTTTTCCCAGATCAGATCATTCCTGATGAGGTGCACCAGATAGTACACTCTGGCAATGTTACAAAGTCACATCCCATAGCTTTGGTAGACTTTGAATGGGGAGGAGTTACTGGCCCAGAGAAAGTAGCTGTGTCCCCTGCCATCCCAGTTGAGTGTCTGCGGGGCAACAACCTTGAAACGTGTGCCTGGGTAGAGGTGGGGGAAGGACTCCTGCAGCAGTGCTGGGTCTCCCTTAGTGGGCATAAAATGCTCTAGTTCCAAGAAGAACTCTCAAAGTCCACAGACCCAGAAGGAGCCTAACCCTCAGGGGAAGGGCCTGATGTCTGAACAGGAGGCTGCTTTCTTGGGAGATGTATCTGGCCTGGCAGAGCTTCAAGGAACAGGTAGACCTTCCAGAGAGGACTTGAGCCTGGAGAAAAAGCATGTCCCACTCTTGAAGACCTGAGACAGCTGGCTGTCAAACAGATGGAGGGCCTCACTGGTCCCGATAAAGTGTATTGGGAGGAGGAAATCCTGTACAGTGAGGCAAACCAGGGGCAACCAGGAGAGTGGTGGTCCCCCAACAGTACAGAGAATTCCTCGTTTTTCTTTTGTAATTTTTTTTATTGTCATTTCAACAAACCTGGCAGCATGTACAGTATGACAAAAATGAATGCAAGTTCAAAACATCTGGCTCCAGAACTAATCAAAGCAGTGGCAATAAGTTACAACACACCAGGCAGAGGATTGGAGTAGTAAATAGTACATACCAGTAACATAATAAGCTATTTAGCAATTCAAATACGTCCTCAACCGTTTCTTCTCCCAAACTTGCATTCAGTAACTGATCAATACATGCAGGAGAATATCCTAGCACTTCTACAGGTCATTCACAAGTGTACCAGTTTTGGGTGTCAAGCATCACAACCACACCCGCAGACCCTCCCCAGTCCTTGAGTACACCATATTTGAAGCTCCAGTCCGCACAGCACGGGACATAGTGCAGTCAACCAGGCATACTTTCTTTTAAAGGTTCTGTCAGTGCCTGCATCATAACATCCCTGGAAAGTAAATGATCTACTACCCTCTTATCTCGACCCGTTAAAGGCATAATATAACATGTGCATTTGTAAAGCGCACGTCCACCCATATGTATCTTGCCGCAGAATAACAGATGTTTATTGCTACCCAACTCAATGGTACTCATTTTATTGACCTCAAATGGATGAAAGGCTGAGTGGTCCCGCCGGGATTTGAACCGATGACCATGAGGGTCGAACACAGGCCCTTGCAGTAAATGCATTAGTCCACTGAGCTACCAGACCCGGCATGTGTGCCTCCTCTGCTCCAGCCCATTCCAGCAGATCTTTCCTCCAATCTCTGAGCAAGTGGGTTCTAGCACTTAACAATACGCCGCTTAGTCACTATAAGACCCAATACCATGAGCCGTCTATTCAGCTTTTTCTTGGCTCTATCGGGGAGTAGACATTGTATAATCGTGCAGGAGACCTCCCACCCTGTTCTCTTGATGTGGGCCAGTACGTCTACTCAATAAGGCACAGGGGGGTGGAATTTAATAAAATATCTACTTTTTCATGGGGCAGGTTGCTTCATAAATCTACTTGTCCTGTAACAAAATCCACTTGTGCCTTTGGTGCCATGTAGTGCAGTGACAAATTATGGCAGCAATGACATATAAGAGCTCTGAAATAACCTCCCTGATTATGCCAGCGCTCATACCATAGTAGTGTTTGAATACTTGCGGTCCCCTTATGTTGCCACGTTTCTGCAGATCTACATACTGGGGCTGAAGGTAGTGGTAAGCAATAGTTCCAGGGTTAGAATGCCCTTTTGAGTCTGTGCAAACCTACTAACTTCCATCTTTTAAGGGTTTTTACTAACTCTTCTCTAATCTTTTCCCATACTGAGAAATGTTAGAAATTTACTCCTAACATGGCAGACGTAAAGTTTCTTCCAGAGTTGAGAAAAAAGTGGTTGGAGGGAAAGTGAACTTGCAAATACTCAGATGTTTGCATGAGCAAATCGACACATGCATATTTGCTCATGCTAAATGCAGTTCACAAATATTTTCTAGGGTTCTTGTCCTACTTCTGTAAATTCTTGGGAATTCATGAAAGCCGTATAGCTGCACTTAAAGCAAGGACATATACCATGGGTGCACTTTTGAGACTTTATTTAATAATTGGGCCCCTAATTTGGTCTGGTGTTGACAATGATCTTTTGTGTTTATTAAAATTCTGTCTCTCTCTCTCTCTGTATAGGCTGGCTTCACTGTGAGTGACAGCATTCTGCTCTTTCACAAGGAGCATATCCGCACACAAAGTAGTTTTGCTTAGTGCCAGTAACTACTGTGGCAGTGTGTGCTTTTTGAGACCAAAAACAATTTTTGCTTTTGCCAATGCTTGTTATAATGGTGAGGGCCTGGCAGCTCCCACTCCAATAGGTTTTTACAAAAACCATGCCAAAACAAGTCAAACATTGACAAAACTAAAAAGCTGACCACCAATTTTAGACCTACTGGCTTTGCCAATGCTTGTTCATCCCCCCCCCCCCCCCCCCATAATTTTTTGAAAACTGGTTGCACTGTTTTTCCATTATGAATATTTTTGGGAAATACTAGCATGCATCAACACATGTTACTAAATGATGCTGCAAAGAAATGGTACCTGAACTTTTACAGTAGTATAGCAAAATGTATTTTTCCTGCTTTCATTTGTTTTATGTGTAACTGCAACAAATGATGGACGGAATGCTGAATGATTGAAACATTCTCCCCCAGTCAAGAGATCTGGGGAAACCCTGCACATGGCTGGGTTCAAACTGGAATGGCATGGTGAGCAAAAAAGGATGGATTTAGGCCCAGATCTCTGTACTGGGGTGAATGTAAGACATTGTTCTGCATTCAGTCCATCAATTGTTCTTTTTGCATTAATTTTGTTTATGAACATTTTATTTTGAAAGCCAGGAATCATCTTTCTTGCTTTCAAGCTTCTGCAAACATGTGCATGAAATCGGAGAGCATTGTGGGAGCATTATAGATAGCCGCATATTGCTAAACTTTGAAAACGTGTGTACACATTTTTATACTGAAACCACTGTAAGTAGTGTAGTCAGAGCTTACAACGTTTACGTTTACTTAGCGCATTCTACCTTATAATAAAGGCTTTCAATTAATGAACCATAAATACAAGTTTGAACAGCATTAACATATGGACAAAAATATTACCTTAACTGCTGACAGTGCCCTTCCCTGATCTATAATGTGGTATGGCAAACTGGCAGCCAAAGGGTTTGTTCTGTAGGGGGTTGGGCCTACTTGTCCCAAGGACAAAATACACATAAAAACTTGTTTCCCTTGATCCCATACATATATGTCCTGGGTGTAACATCCCTGAAGGCATAATAATTGAAAAGTGCCTCACTGCATGTAGGAAATCTGCTTTATCTAAAAAAAAGAGAGAGGGGCCCAACAAACCAAAGGAGAAGGGTACCAGCAAAGACCTCAGTCAAAAAGGAAACCCCCTTTGGGTTAATTCACACTAGACACACCACTCTTAAACATGGAACCTCTAAACACCAGTAGGACAACAATGGACAAAGGGAAAATGCAATCAAAAAATATATACCAAAATTAAAAAGATACAAATGTATTCAATAACAAAATTGCAAGTATCTAACAATCACAATCATCACATAATGTAAAAAAATATTTTTTTTCATAAAATTTAGACAATCCCTATCTGGACTGCATGAAACAATAAAAACACAAATGATCTTTGTCACATTAATACAGAGAATTGGGAACACAAAAGGGAAAAAGAATTCCAATTCACAGAGAAGTACTACTAAATCAAAAGCAGATCAATTATCATCATTAAGAACATTATTTTATATATCTGATAGAATTGCCCACACAGATTTAGTGTAGACTTCTCTTCTTAGTGCATCGACGCGTTTCTGTGGGCACTAATATATGGCCATCACCTTCTTCAGGAAAAACAAATATAATTCCCAATAACAATATTAAAATCTGTAGGAACTGGGCGTAAGCAGCCTCCAGGAAAAAACACAGCCAGATAATACAGGTGCTGGAAATGCCAATACCTCCAAAGGATCATGTAAAAACGAAAATTAGATACAATGTCCTCTTCGCCAATGGGTTCTTGTTGTTTCCAACCCGCGCCATCTAGAGACTTAATCCCCTGGACAGTATGGAGATTTCGTAATCTTCGAATATCGTTCACTCCAGTCTATACTATCCAGTCCATAAAGTCAGACAGCATGTAAACGGGAGGCAGGCCCAGAACAAGATCTGTTTCCAGCAAAAAGTACGACACGGGGTATACGCCTCCGTTAATCTGTGATAAATTGGAAATCTGCTTTAGCCTGAAAGAATTCCTCCTTAACCTGGCCCATGAGATCCCCTTAGCTAAACACATGGTTTAGACTAAGACCTGGGAAAGGTTGATCAATTATTTCTCCTGGCCCCAGAAGTCAGAAAAGGTGAAGGAGTTTTGTTACTCCTGTGTCACCTGTCAAGCCAGTGGCAAGGCAGTTAGGTAGCCAAAGGCTCACCTCATACCACTGTCTGTGGTGGGGATTCCCTATGATAGGGTAGGGATCAACATTGTTGGTCCCCTAGACCCCCCCCCCCCCAACCTGCCTCTGGCAATAGATTCATCTTGGTGGTAGTGGCCTAACGGCTAGAGCCGTTGACCTGGAACCTGGGGAGCCAGGTTCGAGTTTCAGCAGGGGCACTCAATATCCTTTGATTCTGGGCTAATCACTTAATCTCCCTGTGCTTATCAAAAAGAATGCATCTTCTGTAACGCAACTGGTGCTCATGTAAAGCACTGTTATACCTTCGGGTTGAGTTTGCGCTATATAAAACACCCCCCAAAAAAACAAGCATTGGCATAGCCAATAGGTCTCGCCTTTGGGACCTTATAAGCATTTAGCCATACAACAGTTGATGTTGTTGCACCAAGGATATTGTGCTAGATAACTAAACACTTATAAGGTCCCTACGGCGAGACCTATTGGCTATGCCAATGCTTGTTTCATTTCTCATTCGGTTTATGTGGCACGCAAAGAATGAGCAGCTTATGAGCTTGTTCAACATCCTTTGCTTTGTGATGGGGAGAGAGACGGGGTAATGTCAAGGCAGTCTGACATGAGTGATGAAATCCTTGAGGCTTAATAAATGAGCCAACTGATGAATAAATCAGCGATGCGTATTGGTGCATTTGGGTGTTAAATGGGTATTAATACGGTGAAATTGTTTCCTAAACTTTGTTACCATGTGCAAAATAAAAAAAAATGAAATAATCTGATCTCAATATGTGCTGCATTATGCCGCATAATCTGCCTTTTGTTGTCACACATTCTACTCAAATTATTTGGCCATCCCTTGCCGCATAATTACTGTGGCCCTGGTCATATGTCATAGTGCCAGTTGGCATACTTGTTATGTTATGTTAATTCAATTTATAAAAGTGCACGATTACCCTAGGGTGTCCTGGCGATGAGTTCTGCTTAAGCGGTAGTCGGAGGGGCTTCAATGAGTAAAGAGCCAGGTTTTCAGACCCTTTCTAAAGTAGAGAAGGTCTCCGGCATTTCTCAGAAAGAACGGAAGCTCGTTCCAAGCCTTAAGACGCGCAGGTGATAAAACTTCTGTCTCCCCAGCTGGTTTTCCTAACAGTGGGGATCTGGACATTTTTTGCTCCTTTAGACCGCAGGGTCCTGGTAGGGACATACCATTTGAATTTTTGCCTCAAATGGTTAGGGCCAATACAGTTGAGAGCCTTAAATGCTATGCTTGAGGCCTTAAAACGAACCCTTTGCTTCATCGGGAGCCAATGTAGCCGAGTTAACTCTCTTTTTACTGAAACAAATTTCGGTATGCCTGTCAGAAGCCTGGCGGCTGCATTCTGGGCTATCTGAAGCCTATTATGATGTTGGTTTTGGGTATTCAGATAAATGCCATTACAGTAGTCGAGGCGTGACATAACAAGAACAGTGACTACTGTCCTAAGGTCCATTTGAGAAAGAAAGGGTTTAATTTTCCTCAGAATTCGCAAAATAAGAAAGCAGGAGGAAAATACTCAATTTATATGATCATTGAAAGTCAATCTATTGTCCACAATGACCCCTAGGTTTTTTACTTTCAGAGTTGGAGTAGGCTGATTTCTCAACTCTGAGGACCACCAATCCGGGGTCCAAATATGAAGGTTGTTACCGAATACAATCACCTCAGTCTTACTTGAATTCAGCTTTAGACAATTTAAAGCCATCCAACCTACTATGGCTTCCATACAGTCATGGAAGCGAGCTCCAGCCTAGTTTTCATGACCGTTTTGGATGGATAATACGATCTGTGTATCGTCAGCATATGAGGTTAACTGAAAACCAAAAGCTCTAATCAGTGCAGCTAACGATATCACATAAATATTAAAAAGGGTGGGGCTCAGCGAGGACCCCTGAAGGACCCCACAAGGGAGGCTAAACAGCCTTGATTTATGGTTATCCAGGTCGACAGTCTGGATTCTATCGGTTAGGAAGGATTGAAGGAGTTTCCAAGCAACCCCACAAACCCCAATCCCAGACAGCTGATCCATCAGCACACTATGATGGACCGTGTCAAAGGCTGCCGACAAATCCAACATTATCAAGACAGCCTTCCCACCACAGTCAAGAGCCTCCCTTATCTCTTCACATGATTTAATTAGAGCAAGTTGTGAAATGCAAAATGAAATGTAGTTTCTTTTTTTTCTTGGGGGTAATCACAGTTAAACACCCCAGTGGGCGTGAGGGCAGAAATAGCAATTCAAACGCAAATTGCTGTTAATTGGCTAACATTAACACACCTCAGAAAACCGGCAGGCTAAAAAATCATGTTCTTTGCTAGAACAATGGGAGTAGCATCAGCTGGGCATGTATTAAGGGAAACTGCGAAAGGGAAAAAAACAGTCCACTGCCCACCCCTCTTCCAGGAGAAGTTTGTTGTGACTTAGTTGAAGCGCCAGCAGTGCCCCGGTGATGCCCTGCCTTGAACAGGTGCAGCACATGCTCCCCCGCTAGGGCAACCAATGAGAGGAGAGTTTCAAAAAGTATTGTAGGTTTTTTGTGGGCATGGGGATCATCTTAGAAATAAGTTAAGTACCCCTGGATAGAGGGGAGTTCGGTTGAAACTGGAGGTTCTATGGAAGTTAAGGGGCTTTGCAGAATTTACACTTTGTAAAGCAAAAGACATTTGAAACTTAGTGAAGTACAAACTGTGTGTGAAGTGATACTGAGTATAGTATCCAACTCAACAATAGCATGCATTCACTGTTGTTTATCTGGAGCACAAATACGTGAGCTTGAAAAGCGGGCCTTTAGTAATGAATACGCATTCCGTTCCTTTCCACCCGGTATTGTTTTTCATGGCCATGATGGGGTACGTGACATCCTGTAGTCCTCGGGTGACCGTGAGTGCTCGGGTTTCCAGGGTAACTGAACCCGCGGCATGTGCTGACTCAGCAGATATATTACTGAACACTTGACCTCCTGTGTTCTTTGTCCTCCTCCAGGATCCCTGGGTTCCTGGCGCTCTCGGTAGGCGCTGGTGCCAGCACAGAGCCTTTGCTATGCACACTCGTCAGTGTGTGGAAAGTAGACCTTAGATAAGCCTTGTGCAGAGCGGCAGTAGTAGTGAGAGCCGGCCCACCAGAGTAGCGTGTCAGTGGCACACACCGGCAAAATGTACTGGATCACGATGCAGTTGGATAGAGTAGCCTTTGTTAGACTAAAGCTCCCAGCAGTGGTGCATCAAAGACGCCATGGACTTCAAAGTGAGCAATGAAGAGGGGACCCCCTACAATCCTCCCCGGCAAGCCTTGGTTGAGATGTAAAACTAAGGGCAGCGAGCTCCTGGCAAAACTGTGCCCCGCTGAAACTGCACCTTCGCAGCTAATGACAGCAGGGTGGGGAATGGGAGCGTGGCTTCGAGGCTCAGTCCATGTACAGCATTTACCTAGCGGGAGCGAGCAGCAGCACCATCTGTTTCCAAAGCGCGGGCACGATAATTACAAACAGATGGCGCCGCTGCTCGCTCCCGCAAGGTAAACGCTGTACGTGCACGAGTGCTCATTGGAAACAGTGCAGTACATGCACGAGTTTCCGAAAAAGTCCAGAGTGATTCCAAGAGGTCACTCCTAAGCAGCGCTTGCGCACTGTGTAGGCGAGACCTAAAAACATGCTACCACATACTGTGAGGCTATTCTTAGGACAGTCACTGCTCCTTGCTCCTGAAGTACCTTGAGCCCTACTTGGCAGCTTCCCCTGAGTTGGGTTCCCTAAGGAGGTCATCTTAGATAGGGGCACACATTTTATGTCTGCATATCTGAAAGCAATGTGGGATGAGTGTGGAGTGACCTATAAGTTCAGGTACCCCTTACCATTCCTAAGGAAATGGTCTCGTAGAAAGGTTCCGCAAGACCATGAAAGGCATGATTATGAGTTTACTTGAGAAACGCAGAAGGGTATGGGATGCTCTCCTATCATGTCTGCTGTTTGCATACAGGGAAGTCCCTGAGAAAGGAGTAGGTTTCAGTCCAAAGAAACCTTCAAAATCTTAAAGGAACTTAGCAGAAAGGTCGATGTCAACTCAACCTTAATACCTTTTGACGTCAACACTTTGCAGTCCTTTTTCCTGCAGAAAGTGATGGATATTCTCTGTGAGATCGATAGATCTCCCTCAGGGACTTGCGTTGTTTTCCACCTCACCAGCTCAACTTCTTACACATTTTCCCCTTCTGGACGCAGAAGCTCTGGCCTCCCTGATAAATAAAACCAAATCTGGGTCACCGGCTGATCCTTGCCCACCCAGGATTTTTCAGCTGGCTTGCCCAGTCTTGGACTGTCAGATTCTCATGCTGCTCAATAACTCCCTGGCCACTGGCCAGGTGCCATCTAATCTGAAGGAGGCTAGAGTTATCCCCCTGTTGAAAAAGCCAGGGGCTGACAAGGCTGAACTGAAAAACTACAGGCCTATCTCGCAACTCCCTTTCTTGGCCAAAGTTATGGAGCAGCATGTTTTGAAAACTTTATCCGACTTCCTTGACAAATCCAAGCTCCTTCATCCACGTCAGGCTGGCTTTAGAGCCCATCATAGCACGGCGCTTGTTATGTTGTCTGTCCTTGATGATCTAAGACTAAATGCTGATAATAGAGAGCCGAGCGCATTAGTGCTCTTAGACCTCTCCGCAGCATTCGACACGGTCAGTCATTCTATCTTACTGACTCGACTGATGGACTTGGGACTCAGGGGCTCGGTCTATGACTGGTTAAAATCCTTTTTATCTGGATGCTCGCAAAGGGTTCAGCTCGGCGATTGTGTTTCCAATAGAGGTGACATCCCATGTGGCGTGCCCCAGGGCTCTGCACTGTCCCCTTTACTTTTTAATATATATTTACAACCCTTAGTGACTGCATTGTCCAAATTGGACTGCCGAGTCTTTAACTATGCTGATGATACTCCGCTTATTTTGAGGATTGACAACTCGGCCCATGCTCAAGAGATGGTTCAAAGTATTTTATGATTCAACACTAACTGGATGACGGTTAATTCCTTACAAATTAACCCTGACAAAACGGAGGTTCTCGTCATTCCAACCATTAATAACTCTTGGAACGGCTTGTTTTGGCCCAAAGAACTTGGGGCCCCTCCTTGTCCATCACCAGTTGTGAAAAGCCTGGGAATCAAGATTGATGCAGAACTCTCTTTGAGTCATCAAGTCTCCTCAGTGGTGGGCACCTGCACCGGCGTCCTGAGACAACTGAGGAAATTGGTTCTCCTCCTATCAGTTTCCTCCATGAAATCCATAGTCTCGGCTACTATTTTATCACGCCTTGACTATGGGAATGCACTCTACCTAGGACTTCCTCTGAAACCCACAAATCGACTTCAAGTGGTACAGAACGACGCCGCTAGGCTGATTTTTAGCCTTCCTAGGAGGACCCACGCCTCACCCCTGCTGCTTAAGCTACACTGTCAGACAGCGTGTAAAATTCACGGCCTATGTATTGCTCATAAAACTCTTTATGGTCATGCCCCCAGCTATATTAGGGAACGCCTGGTCAAGTACGTTCCAGGACGCTCACTCCGGTCTACAGATGCCTCTCAGCTAGTCTGCCCTCGGAGCAATTTGGCTACCAAGGGTGGACGAGCTATTTCTGTCATTCTGCCCCGACTTTGGAACCAATTGCCGGATGCCTTACGAAAAGAACCAGGTTTGCTCCCTTTTCGGAAGTTGCTGAAAACTCTGTTGTTCAGAGACACATTTTAACTCCTCCGTCACCAGGACTGTCCATACTGGGTCGAACGTAAATCGCCTTCTGTCAGCGCTAAGAGACCTGCTGGTATATACGCGCTATATAAATTCCCATACAAATACATTTGAACTTTAGACACCCTGTAAAAGGTCCTTTGAGACTGGTGAGAGAAGGATTGGGAGAGAACTCTCAAGGAGCCCAAACAAGACATTCTGGACTAAATACCAGGTCTTCACTCCATAATCGCTAAAGAAGGCAAACAAAAACTTAGAGGCCAGCCAAGAGCTAGTCAAGCACTGTTATGACCAGAGGTCCTCTATGGTTGAGAGCCCTCCAAGATACGTGGACTGGGCCTTAACCTATCATAGATAACAAGGGTAAAGTCACATATCTGGTAGATTTGGAAGCCCCAGACATCCCCATAAGGTGATGAATGTGAATAGGCTCAAGTTCTGTCACGACAGAGCAAACATCCCTATCCTCATAGTAACAGATAGATGGGAGGAAGAGTAGAGTGAACCTCCTCTCCCTGACCTACTGTCTACTAATTTCCAGGATGGATCAGTAGAGGGAGTAGTTCTCTCTTCCATTTTGACAGAACAGCAGCAAAAGGACTGTTAAAACCTGTTCATTCAATTTATTGATCTATTTTCCTTGACTCCAGGTTTGACAACATGGTTTACCCATGATGTGGACACTGGTGACAGTTTACCTGTCAATAGCAAGATATGTAGATTGTCAGACCAGGTCAAAGCTAGCATCAAAGCAGGGGTTGCAAAGATGCTAGAGTTAGGGTGATTGGGCCATCTTGTAGTACATGGGCTAGCCCAGTAGCCCTGTTGCCTAAGCCAAGTTGCAAGGGATGAAAAACAGAAATGATAATTTATCTGAACTATGGAGGCTTGAATGCAGTCACATAGACTGCTGCTCACCCCAGTCCAGGAGCAGATGTGCTCATAGACAAGTTAGAGGTGCAAAATATCTGAGCACCTTTGACCTATAGATTATTGGCAGAGAGCCCTCACACCAGAAGTCAAGGAGAGGTCTGCTTTTTCAACTCCTGAAGGCCACTTTGAATTTAAGGTGATGCCCTCTGGATTGAAAAATGCACCTGCCACCTTCCAGAGGTTGGTGAAGTACTTTCAGGTTTGGATGACTTGGGCACAGTATATCTGGATGATATTGCGGTCTTTAGTCCCACCTGGGAGAACCACTGGTCCACTAAGGGAACTGCTTCAAGCAGGCAGGGCTGACTATCAAGGTAAGTAAGTGCCAGAGGGAGCAAAAGTCTGTTGCTTAATGGTCCACCAGGTGTGTGGAAGCCATGTACAACTTCTTCAGCCCGAAGCTAGACTAGTCTGGCCTGGGAAGCTCCTAAGACACAAACTCAGGTCAGAGTACTACTTGGCTGGATCTCATATCCTTTGACAGAAGATGTGTCAAAGGATATGGTACCATAGTGGCACCTTTGACAGAGTTAACCTCCAAAAAGCAGCCATGGAAAGTCAAAAGGTTTTGATACTCTTGAGCTGTGTGCTTCACACCTGTCTTGAAGGCAGCTGACTTTAGCAAGAAGTTTGTTGTCCAATGTGATGCTTCAGCACATGGGATTGAGGCAGTACTGTCACAGCTGAATGACCAGGGTCAGGACCAACTAGTTGCCTTTACCAGCGGATGACTCCTCCCCAGAGAGCAGCGTTGGAGTGTCATTAGGAGGGAAGCCTTTGGTATGATTTGGTCCCTGAAGAAGCTGAGACCCTACCTATTTGGGGCTCACTTCTGAATGAGACTACTTAGATGAGAACTGTAAGCTAGCAAATTTATGGTGGCATTAAACTGAACTTGATGTCAAAGTCAAATTTAAAGTCACTGTTAAAGAAAGTTAACTTTTAGAAAGTTACCACTCTATGACCCAGTTTGGCCAGTGGCCTCACACCGTCTCTGCCACCAGACAGCTTTCCACCCTCCTGGGGAGTAGTGTGACTAACTTCCAGGCTTAGGAACAATAGCCGCCTGCTACTGGGTGCGGTGTCACATCCCCTTCACAAGAAGCCACTTGAGGTTAGCTCAAAAGGCGAGCTTCAAAGGAGAAGCCACCTTTGGAGGGCAAATGGCAATCACACTCCTGAAGTGGTGCCCTTTGTTCAGGAAGACAGGCTGGTGTCAGGAACATAGAGGGGAGATCAGTGCTCAAACTAGTTTTCCCATGGGCATGTAGCCCACAGGTACCCACACATCTAGAGTGGGCTACCAAGCTCCTAACGTCCAAGGAAGGGTTCAGACATCCTGAGAGTGAGCAGAATAGTGCACTCTGGGATTGCTAGATGCCACACATAGCAGGGTAGTTATTACCAAGAGGGAGAGAACCTGGTAGCTCATTGGCTAGTAACCGCATCATCCCCCCAGGGCACTTTCTATGGATAGATTTGGCACCCCTGGCACCCTAAACTTGAGATCACGCTGGACCTGGAAAGAGGACAGAAGAAGGACTGCCCTGCTGACCCTTGGACTGGCAAAGAGAGGCTGTACCATCTTATAGACTGCACCTGCCGCACCTCGGGCCTGCAAATAGAGGACTGTGCCTGTAGCTCCTGGCTTTGGGAAAAGTTGCTTCCAAGCCCCAGACCACTGAATTGTTTCCAAAGGTCAGTCAGCTGATCCCCTGAACTAGCCATAGGGCCATCGAGGTTAAAGTAGCCCACTCCAGCGAGTCAGTAGCCACTCCAAAATAATTGTAGCTGACTGACGCTGGGTGCGCCAAGAGACTCATCCTTGACAGCCAAAAGTTACACCGAGTCAGCTGGGCCCTGGAGCATCATTTGAGTCCAGATTGGTCACCCAAGAGGGACAACAGCCTCCACCATGGGATATTGCTAGGACCGCTGTGGGCGGAGACCAGTAGCCCAGCCGTAGCTGGCTTTCTGTTGTCTCAAAAAGGACTTAGAGGGGACCCGACCTCTGCGGCCAAAGTCGCCCCACCTGACCCATAGACCAAAGAGTAGCGGGACCCGACCTCTGCGGCCAAAGTCGCCCCACCTGACCCATAGACCAAGGAGTAGCTACGAAGGCACCATTGTCGACCATACAGCATTCTTGACCATCTTTTATCTCTTGCATCCGCAGCATCAGACCACTCCATTGAAGTGTTTGGCGGTTGTGCTGTAGAGATTGGAACTATTTGGTGTCCAGGTAACTGTCTATATACTTCTAATTGCCTCCCAGACCTCCATCCTATTGGATTTATTGTCCCAAGTTGGGCCAGAATAGTCGAACACAAACAACTCGTACAAACTTTTTAAAAAATGTACAAACGTTACTGTTACCAGTGCTTGTTTTCAGTTAATCTTTAGTTTAAGTTTTCTTTAAAAATCTGTATTTCCACGACCCTGTAATGGATTTTGCTCATCTTGGTCTCCAAAAATCCATAAAAATATAATCTAATTTTATAAATTGGAGTCAACTTTAATTGTGTTGTGTGTATGACTTTATGTCTTATGAAGGGTTGAGCTTAAGGTTTTGCAGTGCCTAAACACCCTAGGATTGACGGGCGCTTTATACATTTTTAGGTCTCGCCTGACCCAGCGCTTGCGATGGTCTGGCGAGACTTTAAGTAAGGGCTTCAAAAAATGTTACAGCCGGCCACAGCTTGCAGTGCATGTGCGCGGGCGCTCGCTTGAGCAGATGCGCCATATGGCGTGATTACTGCTGCGTGCGCACCACTCGCGTGCTTCCCCCGCGATCACTTTCGCTTTGGCCCCACGGCTAATGCTTGTTGTTCTAGGGCACCGCACTATATGTTTTAGCACGGCGCCCTATTTTGTAAGTTTTTTTTAAACTTTAATATGCAAGGGCGCCACGCTTCATGTTTTAGCACGATGCCCTAATATGTGATTTTTTTTTTTAAAAACTTTACTGTGAATGTGCGCCGCGCCTCTTCTTTTAGCCCGGCACCCTTTTGTGTATGTTTTTTTTTATTTGTGTGGCCTGCCATTGCTATCTCCCTGCCGCTGCCAGTGCTGCCAGCCTGTCATCTAGCAGCTCCCTCAGTGATGGCAGTTGCTTCATCTTCGTGCACGAATCCAGACCCTTTTGCAGCGTGACACTGGACTCCCCCTGCCACATTCTGCCTGCTGACGGTACTGCACTTCATCAATATGGTCCACAGGGCCCCAGCGCTTTGCCAAACCACGCCTGCCCAAGATCAGTGTTTTAGGGCGCCGCATTGTTTGTTTTAGCACAGTGCCCTCTTTTATTTTTTTTTTACTTTAATAGGCATGTTTTAGCCAGGCACCCTTTTTTGTGTGTTTTTGTTAATTACCTTGGCCTGCTTAAGATCAGTGTATCAGGAAGCTTGCACAATGAACCGGCACCTCCTCATCACTTCCCGTCGGCCAACAGCAACCCCCATGCCCAGCCTGGACGGAGGACTACACTGCCATGGAACAGCACTACTGACTGCCTGCCTTGCTGCCCTCGCACTGTTACCCTGTGGTGCGGCCACAGGACAATCGCTACCTTCCCCACATCTGACCCACAACCCATTGTTCCTGCCACGGAGGTCACCCACAGACTGGTGCAGTTCTGCAGTACAGGGACCCGAAGGCAAGTGGCATTGCAGAATAAAAACGGATGTTCTACAAGTAGGCTTTATTTATTTGTTTACACTTTTATATAGCGCAAACTTTATCCGAAGGTATCAGATCGCTTTACGTCGACACCAATTGCAATACAGACAGATACAAGGCTTGCATTAAAGAGAGCAGGCATGCACAGGGGGGAAAGAGGAGGGTGCCGGCGTTTATTAAGTATGTGGTAAATCACAGTGCGTGTTTGATGAATTGAGTAAAACTTCAAAACCTAAAGGTGGGACCCCAGGGTGCGCTTGTACTTGTGTTCCCTGGTTCTACAGTGTACCACTTGAAGAGCATGGGTGTAGCGCAGTTAAATGCCATTATGCAGGATTGACAGCGTCCTCAGAAATGTATTTATAAAGGGCTGCGTAGATGGTTGTAAAAAAGCTACCATATATTATCAAGCATTTCCAATTCAATAGGTTTCGCATTTGCAAGACTTTAAGCAATTGGCATTGTAAATGACAATGCATCTCATTCATCAGTTTTGAAAAACAACACATAAATAAAAGGCATTGTCATTTACAATGCCAATTGCTCAAACTCTCGCAAATGCGAGACCTATTGCATTGCAAATGCTTGTTTAACATAACAAATGAGCCTGACTGGATACAAGACAGTTACTAGTGTATTGCACAGTAAGGCTGCACAGTCATAACACCCCTGCCCAAATGTATAAATAAATCTACATCATGCAGCTAAAGTCAAGTACAGTACACAGATCAAGACGGAACTTGTGTAGGAAAATACTACTTTGTTAGCTGAGTATACAAGAGTACTTAAAATCAATAATTTCCCACTCTGGTTGTAAACGTGAAGAATATTGCAAGAGAAGATGATTGAAATGGACTGAGTTTCCAAGAAGCAAAGCGTGTTTGGTATTTTGACCTGTTAACTGTATTAAAATTAAAAATAAGACTGCTTGAAGAAGCCCTTTTAGTGAAGTGTTGGTTGGTACATGGGCGCAAGAAGAAATAAACAAGCATAGTTTTGCGAGACCTATTGGCGTTGTCAGTGTTTTTTGAAGATGTTGCAAAGCGGCACAGGCTGCTGTGCAAATTGGCTTAAAGTCAACAAAAAAAGTGTCATGACGTGATTAACGTTGCTTTGCAACATCTTTAAAAACATATTGACAAAACTTATAGATCTTACATAGGCGAAACCTATTGGCTTTGCCAATAATTGTTAACAAGAGCCTCTTTAACACACTGCGCCTGCCTCCATTTTCACAGTCCCTGAGTGCTCTCTGAACAAGCCTGCTCCTTTTCCTAAATATCAAACAAGCTCTTGTAACTAGAGTAGTGAACATACGCAAATGACAGGCACATATCTAACATGACCCTTTCTGGTAGGAGATGGAGGATGTGGCACTGTGGCCAGAGCTGCTGACTGAGGAACCAGGTTCGAGTCCTGGCATCTACTCAACTCATCTACTCAACATCTTGTGATCCTTGACACATGAATTAATCTCCACGTGCCTAGCAAAAATGAATGTGTGCTTGTGTAATGTAACTGCTGCTCAAGTAAAGCGCTCCAATACCCTCGGGTAAAGTTTGCGCTATATAAAACTGCAAAAAAACAAAATACTGGCTCGATTCCACCCAAACACTGTTATTGCTGTGTAACAATCGACAAACACTTCAAACAAAATGGCACTCCGAACTGTATATTGTTTATTGTCCAAGACAAAGAAAATACGAGTTTGCTCATTCAAAACAAGAAGTACTGGCACCAGAATCTTTTTGAAACGACTGAAACTATGTATAGTGTTTGCATAATAAGAGCTGCAGTTGAAACAGTTCTAGCTGAAAAGCTTGGGATGGAGGTTTCTTTGGTAAAATAGAGTGTGTTTTAAAGTGAGTCATGAGGGTTGGAAAGTGCTTAGAAGAGAAATATCCAACAAAGACAGAATTTCACTGTAGGCTGGTAGACAGCCGCAGAGGGTATTTACAGCCTTACTGAACTGGATGCTGCAGCAGCCAGGAGGGTACAGAGGACTGAAAGGGGAGATCTGTGCAATCAGGGCTTAATTTGTGTCGGTGGTTTCCGGTACTCGACACAGCACTACATTTTCGGCACCGGCACGTATGACCGTCTGCCACATGGTAGTGCTGTTTGTCTAATTTATAGATGAGTACAACATCAGTTGTTTATATTCAATATACATAAACATTTCTTATACCAGCCATCCAAGCCATTCTTATAGCTTTCGGGGGCTGGATTAGTCTGAACTGTCACTCTCGGAGGAGTGTGATAGTAGTTGTGTTGGTACTTTTATTGGCAGCACTGGCAGGGGCAATGTGTGGTACAAGTTGCAGTGACCTCCAGACGAGGGCCATGACACTTATTTTTTTTTACAAATTAAACACTGTGTGCAATCCCGTTTTTACATGTAAATTGGAAATGAGGTGCAATTTGAAATAAAATTACAAACTCAGAAGTTTTGTTTTGATAGTAAAGGAGGTGTTTTGGCAGAAATGCTCCTTGAGATGGAATGGTATCTGTGAGCAATTTCTTCTGTAATGTGCATAGTGTACCTTTTGAGTTCTCGTTATCTGTATGCATTTTTTTTTTTTACGACATAAACCAGAGCGGTTCCCCACTATGGATAGCACCCATTCTTTGGGTGTCTGCCACATGCACGGCAAGTACAGGAACAGCCAACCTCGAGACGTTCAGATGAAAAAGAACAAAATGCGTACACTCTGCAACAGAATACAAACATGCAGCGAATACACCTATAAACAAATATGCTCATACACTGGCAACACATACAATACTTGTACAAAAACACTCGCAAGCCACACAATGGGATACACACATCATCATACAAAGGGCATTATCCCAAGGTAACTTCAAGTTTCCCTTCTGCTTGCAAAGAGCATCAGCAGTTTACTCTCATGACCTCTGAGCCTCACTTTCCTTAAAAAATAATTATCAGCGCTCTAATAAAACACGAGAGTGGGCATGACACATTCACCATCTGTCTCCAGACTCATGCCTAATTAAGACCCCAGTTTTCACAAATACAGGAAAGAATGAAGGGGGAATCAATGGAGGAAAGTAGGACTGAAAGGTGGGGGTGTACGGCAGGGGTGTAAAAGGCAGCGTGGAAAGAGAGAGGACACAGAAAGGAAGAAAAGAGGTGGAAAAAAGAAAGAGAGAGGAAAAAAAGGTATGAGAATGAAAGACAAGGCAAGGGGAGAATGGGATGATATTGGGGTGAAGGAGAGAGACTGCAGAAATGTCCTGCAGGAGCCTGTAATCAGTGGAAGTACACTGGCCACGGAAAGCTGTACTTGGTCCATGCTCCACAGCAGAGACGAAGACTGAAGTTCAGGAGGAAGCTGGACACCAGGAGGAGCAGCTGTCCAACGGGTAGGAAGTTAACAACAGTGACGTGGGAGTCAGCCAATGGTAAGTAAAAGTAAGTAATGGGTGGGCTCGAAGACATCTTTGAATTTTCTTTTTTTTTTTGTACAGCAGATTTCGCTGACAGCTCATGCGCTCTCTAGGCAAAACCTAAAAATGAAACTAGATCGCTTCAATGGAAGAAAGAAAGCTGCCTCGTGGTGAATGGAGACCTGTTCTTAAAAAAAGGGGAGTTGAAAGAAAGTTATTTTTTAAGAACAAATCTTAATTACACAGGCCTGCGCACTGGGAACAGATAACCAATATGAAACTAGCACAGCAAATTGTATGTACAACCCATCATACTGTTCCGGGAGAGGCACTCAATGAGTGCACAAAAAACCAGTGCAGGTTTCTTACTTGAAGTTTAAGTATCCCATTTGCTGGACTGCAAGGGCCAGGATGGCATAAAAAACAGGAACGATCCGAATCGATGTCTCTGCCACAACAGATATTGGAGGTGGGCAGGGGCAAGCAAAGACGCAGGAGGCCTGGAGATTTGTAAAACACATGCAGCTGATTGTGTGTGTGTGTGTGTGTGTGTGTGTGTGTACATGCGTGTGTGTACATGCGTGTGTGTGTGTCTCCTAAATCCTCCTATGCCTTCTGGAGCGAGACTGGCAAAACGAAACCAGCTGCCTCTGAACAATGAAAATAAAATAAATGCGGGGCGTGGCCAAGCGCCGAGTGTAATGGCCGCTTCTTGAGGCGGCTCCGTTCCTGCAATCATCCGCCGCTCCACTATCCGCAAGATGGCATAAATACATGCCGGAGCACAGCGCAATCCCCAGGGAGCGGGGGAGCCCGATTTCGGCCTGATCCGACTGGCGGTTCCGATGATCGGACTGCCGATGCCTAACGCCGGAGACACCTGCTCGCGCCGGAGCCTGGGCCTCCATGCATCGCGGCCGGCGCCCGCGGCCCGGCCCACCATCAGGGGAACTTGCCGTTTGGAACAGCATTATGTACCTTTCGAGGCGCGGGACTAAAGGCTTGCCCTGCATTCCACCTTTTCAATCTGGGCTGCAGGTGAGGAGACTCAGCAGAGACGGGGCCTGGAACCGAGGGAGGCGGCCTGTTGTGAGTGGAATACCGCGCCTGAAGGGGGGACCGGAACCCCGCCCTACACTGCCTGTATTGAACCCCAGCACAGCGCCCGCTTTGCACCACAGCTCTAGACCAATTGTGACACTGTGCCCGCTGCGAAGGGCCCACTGTGAGATCGCATAGCTGGGCCTGTGGGCTGCGGCCTACGGTGCAGATTGAGCATGGCCTGCTGGTGACTGGGAGTGGTGCATGAGGCGCCTGGCGGCCATATTGCGACCAAGGCAGATATCAACCTTGCACTGCTGGGGTGAGGCTAGCCCCGCTGCCCGGGTGGTTTGTGTACTTTGGCGGTGGCCTGGCTTTTAAGGCCCTTTATTTCTGCCTGTGGGGGCCACACCTTGCCGCTGGCGCTGGGCTGGCAGCGCTTCAGCGTGACCTCTTCATATCGGGCCCCAATACGAGAGATACACACGCTGCCACCTGGCTCCCTTCGGGCCCAACCTTCTAGCCTAACCGGCGGGACCCGTATACCTCATGGCAGGGGGGCGCAGCTCGAAAGCAGCCCTTCAGGCCAAATTGACGAAATACGCATGGGAGTGGGGCCCCGGAACGAGCCCCAAGGAACGATTGGCCACATGAAACAGGAGCTGACTCTGCAGGATATCCTTGGCGCCAATCACTACCGTCCACACGTCATTGGATTTGCGCATTGACACGGTATCCACAGAAGTATCCCTTATTCGAGAAGATAGGCGTTCGATGAATTCGCGATTGAAAGACATCGAAATCAAGGTGACCTCTCTGGTTGAGGACACGTCCGCACTACAGAGGAAGATGGAAGACACACGCCGCGAAACTAGAAGCGCAGTTGGATGACTACGAGGGGCGCTCCAGACGCAATAACGTTCGAATAATTGGGGTACCGGAACGAGCGGAAGGGCCATCGGCGGACCTATTCGTGGAAGATCTGATCACCACTTACCTCAAACCAAAGGGGCTCTCCAATTTCCTTTCAGTGGAACGAGTGCACCGGGTGCCGGGAGGCCGACCAAGACCTGGAGCTCCCCCGCGACCACTTCATGCCAGGATCTTCAATTTCCGTGACAGGGATGTTATCCTGCACTGTGCCCGCTAAGCCCCCGCCCGGGGGAATATCAGAGCAGTCTCATCACCTTCTTCCCGGACTTCACCCTCAAGGTACAGCGACAACAACGCAGTTTCCTAGAAGTGAAAAAAGCGCTTTATGACAGGGAATTGAAATATGCTATGATGTTTCTGGCCAAACTGAGGGTGGAATCGGAGGGGAAATCTTGGTTCTTTACCACCCCCGAGGATGCCTGGGACTGGCTGGACTGTTGGCGTACGGCATGCCGCCGCAACATCCATACCCGGGGCGTGAGGATGGATGGAGACGCCCGGGTCTCTGCTAGCGGCACACCCTCACAAGACTTGAATGAAGCGGCGGGTGGCATCGGATAACTGGTCTGTATGTTTTCCCTTTCGGGGTGTAGAGGGATTCCTCATAGACGGAGGGCTGTGAGCATAGTGTCGACCCCTTCAAATGCATCAGACTTTTTTCGTCTTGAGTCAGACTTTTATAGATAACTTTGTCGAATTGGTTCTTTTGTAACTTGCTTGTTCCCCTGCCACTTATGTGTGCGGTATTAGGTGAATATTAAGTCCTTGCTGTTGCTCTTAGCATATCCATTCAGGTACGGGCGCTCGGTTAGACTTCACGAACCCGTAAGTCTTTGGGAGGGTGGGCGATAGGCGCTCTGCTAGTTTGGGGGCGGGAGGTTTTGTCACCGCCGAGCAGGGAGGGGGGTCGGGGGAATGTTTTTCGGGTCTGTGGGGTGGGTGGGGGGATTGTGTTTGTGTTATGGCATTGTTCTTTTTTAGGCATGACATATTTGATTGGTCTCAGATGCGTGTTACAGCAGGTTCGGTGTTCGTGATGTTCTCATTGATCGCAGTGCTAGGGGATGTACCAGAGTGTCTCATCATCTGCCCCCTGACATGCTTCTCTCTGGATCACCACACATCTTTAAAACCAAGTGATGGGCACTACATATAGACAGAAACTCAATTTGCTCTCCTGGAACGTAAATGGGGGACAAAATCAAGAGAAGGGTGGTTCTCCAATTCCTGAAAAGACCCTCGCCAGATGTCGTTCTCCTACAGGAGACCCACTTGTTGGGTAATGGTTGTAAGGCCCTGTCACGGTGGGGATTCCAGTTGGCGGCTGACTCCGCTTTTGGTTCTGGGTCCCGGGGGGTAGGCATCCTAGTCAGTAAGCCCTTCCCCTTGACTGTTAACGTGGTCTGTATGGACCCACTGGGTAAATTTGTGGCTCTGTCTGGGATTTGGGAGGTATCCACCCTTAATTTGGTCTCAGTGTACATTCCTCCAGGCCTACATACACAGGCCTTTATTGATCTCGGCGATCTTCTCCTGGGCCTGCCGGATGGGAGATTATTGACCGGGGGCAATTTTAACTCCATCGTCTCTGACTCCCTGGACCGCTGGCCCCAGAAGGACCTGCCGCTCTCTCGCAAATTAATCCATAGTTTTCTGGGTGCTATGGGCCTTGTGGATGTTTGGAGGTGTCTGCACCCCAGGCAGTTTCAATACACACATCTTTCGGGTCCCCATCGTAGCATGTCACGTATAGACTATGTGCTCACACTCACACACCATCTCCACACTGTCAAAGATATACAACACTAGGCCAGGGAGATTTCGGATCACTCTTCTTTTCAGTGCCGGTTGGAAGTAGGGGAACCCACGATCAGCCGTGTGGCGCCAATTAACTCATGGTATATCATGACCCTCTTCGTCAGGGAGAAGGTTCCAAGTGAATCTGACCTATATTTTCAAGAAAACTTGGGATCGGTCAGCTCCTCCGTTTCACTCTGGGAAGCCTATAAGACTGTTATTTGGGGGGTTGTGTTGGGACAAATTGCTGGACAGCGCAAAGAGAGGATTGCTGATATGGTACGTTTAGAGTGCGAGATCCTAGATCTGGAACGTGCAGTCCGATTGCAGGACTCGGAGGAAGTGCGTCAAAGGCTCTGCATTAAGACCAAAGGGTTATCGGACCTAGCCACAGACTCGGCTAAGGCACAATATAGGGCCACACTTAGTAGGATCTATGACGTTGGCGATAAAGCAGGCAAGTTGCTGGCGTGGCTAGATTGCAGAGATGGGGCACGGCGCGTGGTTGAAATTGCTACTGACCCACATTCCCATATTACCGCTCTGCAAGACATCGAGGATGCATTCGGTAGATACTACCACTTCCTGTATACCTCCCGCACTACCTACTCAGAGGAGAAGGCTTCATCTCTCCTACGTGATATTCGGATGCCGGCTCTTACCGTGGAGGAGAGCTCCGACCTGGATCGAGACATCACAGTAACTAAAGTAGAGAAAGCCATCCATGAGTTGCGTGGGAGGGAAGCGTCGGGCCCTAATGGGATCCCCATAGAATTATTTAAGTTAACAGCGAACATGACCGCCTCTTTTCTCACAGACATGTATCAAGAAAGTAAAGAGATAGGGATCCTTCCCTAGGATAATAGACTGGCTAACATCATTGTCATCCACAAAGCGGGTAAGCCAACTAACCTGTGTTCTTCATATAGGCCAATCTCGTTGCTTAATTGCGAAGCCAAGATCCTTGCGAAAGTCCTTGCCACTCGTCTGTTACAAGTTCTCACCCACCTTATTATACACCCAGACCAGTCCGGGTTTATGCCGGCAAGAAACACTTCTCTTAACCTTCGTCGACTACACGGAGTACTTTGCAGGACGGATACGATCAGAGAGGATGCCGTGGTGGTATCCCTAGACGCGGCTTCTGCTTTCGACAATATTGAATGGCCATACATGTTTGCTGTGCTTCACAAACTAGGATTTGGCCCGGAATTTATTAAATGGGTGCGCCTCCTATATTGTCAACCATTGGCACAGGTGGTCGTCAATAACTGGAAATCCCCTGTCTTTTCTCTTGGTAGGGGCACCAGGCAAGGCTGCCCCCTGCAACGCTCCTTTTCGCCTTAGCCTTGGAACCTCTGGTGGCATGGATCCGTCAGGACCCCGCCATTAAGGGCCTTAAATGGACGTAAGGATGGGAGGACCGCATTTCACTGTATGCGGATGACATCTTGCTTTATTTGGCCTCCCCGGCAGCGTCTCTTAATGTGGTAATGGACATATTCCAGATTTTTGGCAGGTGCGCAGGCTATGTGATCAACTGGTCCAAATCGGTGCTCTACGTTCTTAGTGGGCGTTGCCTCGGCTTCCCCGGGGTTGCCAGCTGACTGAGGCCGTGGAAGGCTTTAAGTATCTGAGAATCTGGGTATCCAAAGACCTATCTCGATTCTATGACACTAACCTTCGGCCACCACTAGCACGTCTCAAATCTGATGTCCAGCACTGGAAATCGCTCCCCTTAACTCTCCTGGGACGTGCGGCCCTATTTAAGATGATGTCCCTCCCTCGACTTTTGTATGCGCTACAGAATACACCTCTTCTGTTTGCGGCGGCGTACTTCCGGGAACTTGAGAGTACCGTGCGAGATCTGCTATGGGAGGGCAAACCACCCCGCATCGCTACACATAAACTTACACTGGGGTAGATTGATGGGGGCATTGGGCTCCCAGACATGAAGAGATATTATTGGGCCTCACAGCTCGCTGCCATTAACCAATGCAGTTATAGACGGCAAGATGACCCGGCTTTCCAGATTGACCGTTGGCACCTCCCGGGGGGTAGTTTTGAGGGTGCGTTGTGCACGAAATCTCTGAAACCTGTCCTGTCTGGCCCGAGCAAACATGCCGTGCAAGTGTGGAAGGACGCTACCAGAAGCCTCGGTTGGCAGGGCAAGATCACTCAAGCTACGCCGCTCCGGCATTGTGACCAGCTGGATCGACAGTCGCGATCCTTGGGTTTCGATAAATGGGACATATTTGGTATTTCCAGAATTAAGGACCTTTGGAAATCGGGCGATGTCATATCCTTTTCCCGATTACAGCAAGACTACGAAATGGCCAAATCTGAACAGTTCCGGTATCTCCAAATTAGGCACGCCTTGCTCGCAGTTCTCCCAAAAGGTACTGTCCTCCCTGATTCCTCTCCTCTGGAGGGCAGGATCCTAGATGGCGACTTGCCCGAAAAAGCTGTATCTCTCATATATAAGAAGCTTATTAATAACATGACCGATCCTCTGATCCGCATGAGAGGTAATTGGGACCACGATGTAGCTGGTTTAGAGGATGAGGAGTGGCGGGCTGCAGTGGCTTCTCCCCGTGAGTTTGCCATCTCCTCCAGACTCCGATTGGTCCAACTAAAAATCCTCCATAGAGCGTACTTGTCAGGACCCATATTGGTCCATATGGGCTATTCCCAAGATAGTGGCTGTACACAACATTGTGGGAAAGAGGGCACCTTTATCCATACACTCTGGGAATGCGCTCATGATGGAGGAGGTATTGGGACAGCAGATACATGCAACATCAAATTGATTTTGTTGATCGTATGGGACCCCACTGACCTCAATGCTAAGGAGAGAATTTGGGTTACTTTGGGTTTCATGGTGGCCAAGCGGAATATCGCACTACTGTGGAGGGCTCCGAACCCACCTCGAATTGCTGATTGGGCCAGGGATATGGACTGGTGTATGGTGACAGACTTACCCATTTATGTCTCCAGGGGATGCCCGAAGAAGTGGTCGCACATATGGGGGCCTTAGAACACATTTCCGGTTGATATATGTGAACCACCAGGGAGCCGAGAGTATACTGTTGCTGAAGTTTGATAGTATGGAACTCCTGATTACATTCATATTGTACTGTGACAATGAGCTTTTGATATCTTATTGTGATGTGTGTTACTGATTACCTGAAGAATGCTGTGTCCTAATTGTCTACATGCCTATTTTTCAATAAAAAGAGTTTAACATAAATAAATAAATAAATAAATAAATAAATAAGGTTGACCATTAAGCCAACAAATGGTAAGTAATAAGTGAGCTTAATGTACTTTTTAAGTATTTTTTTTTTTTTTAGATGAGATAACAAAGGATTTCTGCAAGCGACAGTACATGCACTATCTCAGGCAAGACCTAAAAAGGGAAGAAACAGCATTGAGTAGACAAGAAAAAACAAGCACAATCCTCCAACTGCTTTTGGGAGAAGGCCCAAACAGTTGTTCATCACACTGGATCAGCCCCTATGGTGGTAGATTTCGTTCCCCGTCAATTAGTTTATTGGGATCATCAAGACCAAGTGACAGTTACAAATTATTCAAAACAAGGCTACTATTGAAAACAAAATGCAATTTTTCAATTATTTTTACTAAGTATTCGTGCTCTGAAGTAGTCTTTTCACAATCTCCTATTAGTAATTACAAAGACAATTCTCTGTTCCAATATTTTATTTACTATATATTTCACTTAATGGTAAACTGCATTATTATATCAGTATTACCCTAAGATCTCCTATATGCAAATTGTGTTCTTTAAACAACAAGAACAAGAATAATTTGTTCTTCGCAGTAATTTCATAAAATTCCGTTTCATTCTTTCAAACTCGGGCATTTTATATCTACAAACAAAATAGTATACATATCTCAAGACTAATAGACGTTCAGCTCATATTCAACATTAACAAAATTAATTATTTCATGTTATTTAAACGATCAAAATATATAAAGCATCATACCTCAATAAATTTCATTTCAAACACCCCTATAATTTCTGCATTGTGTGATAAAGAAAAACAGTTAATAGAAACAAGAATACATATCCCTTCAGGATTGCCAATTATACTGCAGTTAAGTGAGCCCAGAGTTCAGTCATTGTGGTAGTACACCAATCAAACCAGTTATTCCAATAGTGATTCCGCACATCCTTATCCAGTCTACCCCATTTTCTAGCAATTGCAAGCATTGAAATCAGCCTTCAATGGATATTCAGTCAGAAAGAAAGGTCGTTTGCAAACCATATAAAAGGATGTGTAGAAATGGGAGACCATATGTCCCATCAAGATCAATCATTGGAAAAAGTTTAAACAGACACATAATCAGCTACTCAAATCGTACAGAAGGCGTATGTGTTATTCCACTCGAAAATCCAGCCATTTTTAAACAAACCGTGTGCCCCATTCCTAGAGGTCAGGGGCAATGCACAGAACGATCAATAAGTATTCAGTATAAAAACAAAGGAAGGTCGTTTGTAATATATAGAGTTAAGCAGCTCCAAACATCCTAAATCTAATGAAGCTATAAGGAACTAATATTTAAAACCTAAAAAATACATGCTTGAAATTAATTTCCGGAAACGACTAATCGATTGTTTTTGAACCTAGTCTACTGATCTCGAGGAGATTCCCACAAATGTTGGCTTTTATTCTCTTGCAATCAAAAAAGAAAGATACACTCAATTCTAAGAAAACCATCAATCAATCATTCAATTAATCAATCAATCAGGGATTTGTAGAGCGTACTACTCACCCGTATGGGTCATAAGACGCTGGGGGCAGGTGGGTTTCCGGCAGCTCCGGTCAACCATAATGTTTCTACCTAACAGAATCTACAAACAAGAAGAGCTGTCATTAAATCGCCAAATATCATAATCCTTACTTCAAATTGAGTGCATACAATTCAACCACTAGTGCGTCCCGTGCAGTGCTAAATGAAGGAAAAGAGGAGCTTGAGTGGCAGATTACACACTGGTAAGTGTAATCCCATGATTACGCTTGACTTCATATGGCGTAAACTCAAAGTCTAGCGCCTAGCCAAACAAGCATTGGAACAAATTCCTAAACCAGTAACCCAAAAGTATTCAGCCTTAAGTATTGCTGAAACGCTGTGAAACAAATAAGGCAACCGTAACAATGATTGCTTACACAAAAAGTGTTTCCTCAGAAATACAACTGAAAATCACGTCTATCAATTTACAACATTTTGCATGGTTCTAATGTCAAAAGATTGAAACGCCATAAAGAAACAGGCCAATGACTGACCCATTTGGAAAGATGAAAACAGTAACCCTCCACCTTATTAGTTAAATATAAAAAAGAAGAAAAGGAAAAAGTCTAATGGTGGTAAATAAAATCTGTAAAGCTATACAATTAATCAAGATTCAGGGACTGTAGCGGGCGACTGATTGATTCTTCAACCATTATCAAGATAAGTAGATGTTTTCTTAAAATCTCTTTCACAATCAACAAAATTATATGTAAGAGACAGCATGATGGCCCTTCAAACCATTGAAGGTCTTGATTTCAATACGGATACAGATTTTTTGGTAGCTTTGGATATCGTGAGTTTCTACAGAAATATTCTGCAGTTGTAAGCTCTTGAGACTATTGGTACTCTTTTGGAAAATAGGTCACACAAACATTATGTCCCCACATCATTTGTTGTAAAATGCGCAGAAATATCACTTACAGTCAATTATTTCTGGTAGAAAATACTTTCTAGCAGCAGATTAAGGTGACTGCAATGGGGGCTACTTGTGCCCCCGATACATCAATCATCTATGGGGCATATTTTGAAGAGGCTCATATTTATAACAGTAACAGTCCATATGCTCGAAAAATCCTAAAGTGGTTGCGATATATATATGACATCCTGATGGTTTGGAGGAAGCCATGAGTCATTAACATCATTTTATGAATGGTTGAACGCATTATGCAATGATCTTCAATTTAGCATGACTTGTTTCCAAGATGAGATTCACTTTTTAGTTCTAAAAATCAGAGTAGAATCTCACACACTATACAGCAGCCTCTATAAGAAGAGAACTGATAGGAATACACTCCTACACTACACGAGTGCACATCCTAGGACCTTCCGGGATAACCTCCTCTTTGGATAGTTTCTTCATATTAGAAGGAACTGTTCAAAGGAAACTGATTATTTCAGAGAAGCTGAGAAACTCTCTGGTCGATTAATCTGACATGGCTACCCCCCAAAGCATGGTCCATAGGACTATCAAACATGAATGGTATAACAGGGAGTGTCTTCTTACTATGAAAGATAGGAATAGTCAACCAGAAATTGTATGTGTGTCAACATTTGGTAACCGAAGCAAAGATGTACAACACGTTGTTAAATAAAATTGACACCTTTTCACGTGGAAATTTCAAGCTTTCCCCTTCACTCTTTACCTTTGACACCTCCCAATCTGAGGGATAAATTAGTGAAAGTGTTTGTTAAACTGCCTAGACCACTAGATGTAGCTGGAAATCTGGGGATGAAAAAAGTGTGGTCACTTTAAATGCGCACATTGTGTGGCGTGCACCATCAACTGGCAACATCAATAGTTTGTATGAGAATTAAAAGGTTTTTCTACTTGTCAGACAAAAATGTAATATATGCATACAATCCCCCTGTGGCCTCCGCTTTGTTGGAAAAACTGGGCAACTTGTGAAAACCCATATCCTCCAATATCATTCTAGGATCATTTCTAAGGTTATGTTAGCTCCTTTGGTTGATGAGTTTTTGGAAAAAGAACATAACGTCTAGGATATGTTCTGGATTGTGCCACCCAATAATTGTCATTAAGGATTGTTGCAGATGCAAGCCCTCGCCTCTTATGTTAGAAATAGTGGGAAACACCCATTACAACGACTCTGTTTTCACGCGCTGCCATCGCAACGCGGCTTTTACATCGCAGGAGGCTTGACACCGCATGTTTTTAGATCGCTTGCACATTTACTTCGCTAACGTTTACAACGCAAGCAAGTGCAACGGGAAACGCTTAAACTCGTGCTCACCGCATGTTTGTAGATCGCATGCACATCGGCAAAAGTAGGGGGAGGCTTTTACGACCCCCCCCCCAAAAAAAACACGCAAGTGCAACGGGAAACGCAGGGTTGTGGCCCCGGAAGGCTCTCCCTCCATTGTCCATTAAGCCCTGAGTTATAGCCCTGCGAGCCAAAGGTCGCCTCGATAGATAGTGTCTCTCAGTGCGACCCATTTTTTTGCCATTTGCCGTCACTGTTTAAACTTTTCAAAAAGTACTTAGTCAACAGTTTCATGAATGAAGCACTGAGGTGAGGGGGGGGGGGGCGCGGAGGATTGCAGTCCTGGGATTAGTGCAAGAACTGCAAGTTTTCCAAACTCCTAGCTTTCCCTCATCTGTGTGACACATCGCGCACAGGATCACCCTAACAAGTTTACATATGTCCCTATAAACGCACGCAGTATAACAGAAGGAGAGCCTAGTGCGCCTCGACGGCCCCTCAACTCACATTTCCCACCGAGGCGCTTGTCACATGGATGTTTTTCATACAAGGCTGTTGCAGTCGTGAGAAAACGCTCCCCCTGTAGTGTTCGTTCGTTTTTACATTACGAACAGCGTGTCTTCGGGTTAGAAACTTTTACACACTTTGTTGTTTATTAATAATTCATAAGACACGTTTTCCCAAATCTCAACAAACGCAGTTACTTTCACGGTGAGTTTATTTTACATGTACTGTCACCGATGACGACTCCTGGTTTCACACTGCCGCAGACTTCACGCACTTGCGTTCACACAACAGATTGACCCTAGCAGCACGGTACCACAGGGGTTAATGCACATTGAGGCCGAGGGGCCTGCTCCGTTTATTACAAATTCAGCGAAATTTCCTGAAACAGGACTTGCTAGCGTGTAGTAGTCTAGTCACACGTTAGTGTTTACATATCACAACAGTATTCGATGTCAGTTGCTAAAGTTTCAGTGCGATAACTCTGTGGATGCTCCGATATTTTCCTAAAACTTATCTTGTATGTTTGTGTATTGTTTTTAGCAATGATTTCTCGTAGTCGTTTCAAAATGTTCGCAAACTAACATCCGAAACACTCAGGCGGAAAGTTCGTTCCCTAGGCCTCTGTGAGGGCTCCGAACTACAACCGCCCAAACGCCGCAACTACTAGCTCCCAGAGGTCTCTTGTGGATCAGCAGCAACGCCCGGCAGAAGCCGAAACTCCTTTTAGCCACATAATCGGGCCCTAACAAATGCAACCAGTCAGGCCGATCCCGGAAAGAATAACAACGAACCGAGCGCTAGCAGGGAGCCCAGAAGATTGCATCCGTCCCTCGTGGTCGGGAGCCCCAGCCCTGTGCTGCAGTATCATCCTGTCGGGAAGCCATACCCCCAAACCATCCACATTTCACACGCGTTTCCCGGGCGAGCCACAGAAGCAAGCAACTAGTGGTGGGCGCGCTCCGCGGCACTTTAAATCAACCGGGCCCGCGGGCTCTGAAAAGGCAGGAATGTGCGGAGTCGGGGATTCTTTCTTGCTGGCCTTCCTCCCACGCTTCGGCCTGTTTTACAAAGCCGAGAGTCCCGGGGCTTGGGAAGCGCGCTTCCTTTCACTCCCCGCCGAAGTGCTTAGCGCCGCAGAGCTGGCTGGCAGTTATAAATTTTGTGCCAAACCGCACTAACAGGTGCATAGGTATGCACAGCGAGGGCCCGCGCTGCTTAATAACCAGCAGGCAGCTCGGTGCTTTATTCGGGCGCCCTCATATTGGCTATTGATTCGTAAGATGAATTAAGTGTCACCAATGACGCGATGTTATGACGTCCGATGGTACGACGTCCGATGTTACCGTTGGCGATGTTTCATACTTGCCTATAGGCATTCGCGTTGCAACGGCGCACGAAGTTTAACATGCTGATGTGTTGGATTGCGCGATGCAATGGCAGCGTGGTTAACGCACGCGATGGGATCGTCCGCGATGTATCGTCATACATCCGAAATAGTCAACCTTTCTTTTTTCAGTTGACAACTGGAACTGTTTCCCACACTTTATTTTTTTATGGAGCACTTAAAGATACAACATTCTGTTATAATTGAGTAGATGAGGGTAGGGGTGCTTATTTTGATTCTGATGTTTACATGGATTCATTCAGTGCTTGAATGTCTATTTATGGTATAGCCTTACAAATTTTATGTACCAACATTAGAACGTTTTTCTTGAGGTTGCTGTTTTCATCTTTCTAAATAGGGCAGCTGTTGGTCTGTGTTATTTAAGGTGATTCCAGCTTTGGAACCATGCAGAATGCTGTAAGTTGAGAGACTCAATTTCCAGTTGCATTTTTGAGTAAACACTTTTTGTGTAAGTCATCGTTGTTACAGTTGTATTATTTGTTTTGCAGCTTTTCAGCAATGTTTATGGCTGAAATGTTTTGGGTTAGAGGTATGGGAATTTGTTTCACTGCTAGTTTGGATAGGCTTTAGATTTCGAGGTAACGATATGTGAAGTCAAGCGTTCTCGTGGGACTGCACTCTGCTGTGTGTAATTTGCCCCTCAGGCCTTTAAAATCCTTGTTTGTGCATGGGTACTCTCTTTTACCTTGATTTGGTATTTGTCACGGCGTGGGACAGGCCAGCAATTGTATTGTATGCAGATGTTTAGAAATAAGAATAATGATATCTGGCGATTTAGTGATGGCGCTTCCTGATTTTGTTTGGTAGGCACTTTGGGGCCTGTTACGATGTTGGTCGGACGAGTGTCTGCCCGACACCATAGCAGGATGGAATCCGCCCGACTATTTGTCCTGCAGTTCCACCTGCCGAATTAGGATGCAACCGCCCGATGGGCGATCGGAAACATCAATTTTCCATTGCAGCTTGTGCGGTGGCGGGAAAAGGGCCGCAGCACAAGTTGCAATAGAAAAATTTATGTTTTCAAACATCCATGCACCTTGTGCCATGTGGTGCCTGTGGCACGGTGCATGGATGTTTGTAGGGACACCACAGGTGCCCCGCTAGGCCCAAAGGGGGGAGGGGGCCCTACTAGGGACCCCCAAAGTCACTTTCCGCCTGCCTTTTTATGGGGGTTGGACTGCCATAAGAAGGCAGGCGGAAAGCAACATTGCAATCCCGACTGTGGAGCCAAGACTGGCTCCACTATTATTTGGGGATTACTTTTCCGACCGCCGCCCTGATGGGCTCCGTGAGCCTGGTGGAAGCAGAGTGCAATTCCCCCGCGGGCTCCCCTCCAACTGCCAGTACCGTAATATGCCGGTCGGACGGAAACCTCTGATGCCGGGCGAAAAAGCCTCCGATGAGCTGTCAGATGGCTTTCCGGTCGACATCATATTGAGGTCCTTTGTGGTTTTCTTTGAATTTTCTATGTCGTCCTTTTTTGATTGTTTATAGATTTGGAGCCAACACATGCCGGAATCTCCCAGAGATCAGATGACAGAGGTTAAAAGCAATAGACTTGTCCTTTATGGATATTAATTGCAAGCAGGTATTTTGTAGGTTTTAAATATTAGGTCCTATGTGGCTTCATTAGATTTAAGGATGTTGTGAACTGGTAAACTATATGAATTACGATTGCCCTTTCTTTGTTTTAGATTGAATATTTATTGATATTTGTGGATTGTCCTGTTTGTTTAAAGATGTTCGGATTTTTGAGTGGAGTAGCAGGTACTTCTTGAGTGCGACCTGAATGTCTGAATATTCATCTCTTTAAATTGTTGTCCAATGATTGATTGTGATGAGATACATAGTCCCCCGTTTCGCTACATCTGTTTCATATGAAATACAAGCTGCATTTGTTTCAGACTGAATATCCATTGATTGCTTCTTGGAATTCTTGCTATTGATAGAAAACAGAGCAGACTTTTGTTTAAGGATGTGTGGATTCGCTAGTGTAATAACAGGTACGTCTTGTGTAAGACATAAATGGCTGAATTCTTGCTGCATAAACAGACCTAGAATGACTAATCCTGAAGGGATATATGTCTGCTTGTTTCTATAAAGTATGTTTCTTTGTCACATAATGCAGACATTTTTAATTATTGCCTTAAATGTTAGCTTCTTTATTTGAGTATACTCCATATCAATAACAAGGGCTTTTCCCTTATAGACCATCTATTGGCCCATTATACACGCTGCAGTTATTAAATGATTACGCACAATTTTGTCATGATGTGCATTTTTCATGGCAATTATAGGGGGTTTGAACAGACATTGAATGAGGTATAATGCTTTGTATAATTTGAACGTTTGAACAACATAAGAATGAATTTAGTTAATGTTGAATATTGGCAGATATTAATTTCAAAAGTTAAGTTGATTAGCTGTAAGTCTTGAGTTATGTATAATATTTAGTTTGGAGACATAAATTGTCAGAGTTTGTAAAAGATGAAAGAATTTTATTAGATTACTGTTGAGAACTATTGATCCATATTGTCTACTTGAAAGGTCACAACTTGCATATAGGAGCACCTAGGATAATACTGACATGTAGTAATGCAGTTTACCTGTACCTGAAATATAAAGTAAATACAATATTGAAACTGAGATATTTTAAATGTAATTAGCAATAGGAGATTGTGAAAAGACTACCAGAGAACACACATATTTTGTGAAAATAATATGTTTTAGTTTTTTACCATTTCCTTGGTTTAATAATTTGTAACTCTCACCTATTCCTGAGGGTCTATAGAAACGAATAAAGGGAACAACAACGTTGAGATATAGCACCATAGAGGGGCTGATGAAGTGTGATTTACAATTGATTGGGCTTTCTCCCAAAAGTAATTAAAGGTTTGTACCTGTTTTCCTTGCCTACGTAATGTAGTTTCACCCTTTGTGAACTTATCTGAAGTCTTTATACATTGTTTGTCTGTATAAATTGTTTTTGTATGTAATTGCTAAGGGGTCTGGTTTGAGACAAGAATGTCTTTCTCTTGAATTACAAATTAACTATAGAGTTAGTAATAATTTTTTTTTTTTTTTTAGTGTTTGTATATGCTCTCAGTTATTTCTCTTCTCCTTTTTCCTGTAGTTTTTGAGGTTTGCTGATTTATTCTTGGGATGCACATTTATAATTTAGAGAGTTGGATTCATACCATTGCTGCTACAGGTTATAAGGATTATATTTTTGGTAGCACAGTTTGAGCAAACCATTTGTTTGTTTTGTTGTTCTGTTTGAGCTTTTTCACAAGTATGTTAAGGCGATACCTAGTTTTATGGTAACCCTAACGTGTAGCCTTACCAGTAGTTTGTCAGATTTGCCTCCTGTTTAGCGAGATGTGGTCACCTTTTAACATTTCTGAAAATAGGACACTGGCTTATCATTTTCAAGCTTCTAACTGTTAGTATTACTAATACTACTTGGTGAAGGTTATTGCCATGTCATTAGGTGGAATGAGGATCCATGAAATATATGCATCTCCAGGTCCTGTGCTTTCAGGGTGGAGATGAAAATGAGGACCAGAAGGTAAGTGGTGGTATTTCAGTGCAGCTCAACCGCAAAAAGTGTGCATTTTCTGTAAAGTGATGCTTGCTTGCAGGTAGCATGAGATCAGTTTGGAGGAGGCATTTGTCTCCTCAAGTAAAACACTTTGACTTGAGAGAAATGGATAGATGTATTCAGATTAAACCAGATGATACATGTGAGTAAGAAAATGCCCAGAGACAAAGCATGTGAGTCAGCATACAGGGAAGTGGGATTTTTGGTGATTAAACAGGATATACTGAATATCACATACAAGGTAATATCACAACAGAAAAAATAGTATTGACAGAGAACTATATTGCTCAGTGAGGTGTACACAAAGGCTCTGTGGAAATCAAAAAGAGTAATTATTTAAAAAATACATAACATTGGCTATTTTTTCTCCCTTTATCTCTTTCAGGAATGACAGAGAACTATGTTGTGTTCATTGAGCAACCAGTGAAGATTGATTTGATGAGACTCATTACTGCACAACTCAGAGGAAAGGGGTTTTCTGGGGCCATCAAGTGGACACCAGAAGAAAATACAGTTTTCCACATTGTAAATAAACATACTGGAGAGGTATGATTGACGCAGCATCCTACACTATTGCTTCTATGGGTAATTCTTTTAAAGGAATGTTATGTAATATCTGTCTTTTTAAATTGTATACCTTGACAGGATTAAAAAAAACTTCGATTTTATTTTTAAAAAAAGGGAAATAACAATTATTCACACAGACCTCCTTTATTTCAAACTCCTTTAAAGATTGTGTCAAGCAGTCTGTAACAGTGAAAAATAGATCAAACAATTGGGAATAAAATGAAGGAGGACAAATATTTAGATTTGCATAGATAAAAAAGCTATCAAACTCTTTCCATTCATTCTACACCTCTTTGGTGACCGGCAAAGCATGCTGTGCCCTCTCTTGATAACATAACATTTGTTAGATCTTCATTTAAATTGATTAAGAAAAAATATAAGATTTAATCTTCTCAAATTATCTGTGGCTCCCATAGGCAAAATCTTGATATAAGAATTTAAATAGTGTGATGTATTGGAATGCGTTGATAAAGCATAATGTGATCTTTAAATGAGAAATTTGTCTTATTTTCAGATCTGTGTTCTAGTTAAGACCTGCCAAAGGAAATGTTTTGGAATGTTCTTTTTAACAATCTGTGATGGATGAGTGATGAAACATCAGCTTCAAGATTAGTTGTGTTCATTTTATTATTTGTAAATTGCTTACTGACCAACAATGTACCCTTGAAGGGATACCGCAACAGGACAGTACAAATAGAAAATGCTAAATAAATTAAATGTGCATTAACTGACTATTAAACAAATTATTAAAGGCCAGAATTAAATGCAGAACAGGAGTACAGTACAATAGCCCCCAGTAGCACTAAAACATCCCAGAAGATAAATATGTTTAACATTGTAGGTGTCGCTGAGCCTACAGTAGAGCTGCGCATTGCCTGTAGGCTGAGGGAAATGTTGTGTGGGTGTAATGTTGTTTTGGCGTAGCACCTAGTTTCTGTTTGTTTTTTAAAAAAAAGCTCCCAATGCAGGATTCTTTTTTGAAAACCAAAAAATAAATGGACCTGGTGTGCTTGATTTATGTCCTTGTGCACTGGACCATTGATTGATTTTCATGCCTTGCATAGCGGTCAAGGGCAAGTATATTAGAGTGAAATTTGCCCTGTCTTAAATAGTTAACTGGAGACTGTCACTATGCCTCACGGCCCATTGCCATTCAGGAACCCAGGTGAAGGATGGTACAACTTGTGTAGTTCTTTCACCTGTAAATTGCTCCACCAAACTCTGATTGACCCCCTTAGTCATGTCTGTTTTCCTCTATAATTCCTGCCTCCTATGTTGCTATTTTCTCCTAAAAAATGGTATATTACATGGCCAGATTTAATTCATGGTTTGTCAATGGACTGGATTGCAAGTTCATGGTTTCTCGGGTTGGAACCCTTTTCAGCTCAGGACAGCTACGTTTTCAGGTTGTGATATGTGGGAACAACTATTGGCAGGTTTAAATTTAGTTAAACAACCGCAATGGAGCGCACACCGCTAGCTCCTCCTCCGGGTTGCCCCATGGGAAGCTGGTACATGAAGTTCTTGAGTGGTTCACCCCAGTGGGTGCAAGTAAGTACTTGTTAAACGGATAATCTCTAGACCCGATACATGTCCCGGGTTTTAAAATATCGCCCGAGACATGGCTCGGGTTTCGGGATAACTTCCCTCCTCGGTAGAGAAAATAGTTAGGGGTGGAAGAGAGGGCCGCCAAGCAACCGTCAAGGGCCTCAGTGCCCGCACAGGCACGCAGGTGCGTTGTCCAGGAGCTCGTCAGCTCAAAGCTCAAGGGAGCCATTTATATAAACAACCGCAATGGAGCGCACACCGCTAGCTCCTCCTCCGGGTTGCCCCATGGGAAGCTGGTACATGAAGTTCTTGAGTGGTTCACCCCAGTGGGTGCAAGTAAGTACTTGTTAAACGGATAATCTCTAGACCCGATACATGTCCCGGGTTTTAAAATATCGCCCGAGACATGGCTCGGGTTTCGGGATAACTTCCCTCCTCAGTAGAGAAAATAGTTAGGGGTGGAAGAGAGGGCCGCCAAGCAACCGTCAAGGGCCTCAGTGCCCGCACAGGCACGCAAGTGCGTCGTCCAGGAGCTCGTCAGCTCAAAGCTCAAGGGAGCCATTTATATAAACAACCGCAATGGAGCGCACACCGCTAGCTCCTCCTCCGGGTTGCCCCATGGGAAGCTGGTACATGAAGTTCTTGAGTGGTTCACCCCAGTGGGTGCAAGTAAGTACTTGTTAAACGGATAATCTCTAGACCCGATACATGTCCCGGGTTTTAAAATATCGCCCGAGACATGGCTCGGGTTTCGGGATAACTTCCCTCCTCAGTAGAGAAAATAGTTAGGGGTGGAAGAGAGGGCCGCCAAGCAACCGTCAAGGTCCTCAGTGCCCGCACAGGCACGCAGGTGCGTCGTCCAGGAGCTCGTCAGCTCAAAGCTCAAGGGAGCCATTTATATAAACAACCGCAATGGAGCGCACACCGCTAGCTCCTCCTCCGGGTTGCCCCATGGGAAGCTGGTACATGAAGTTCTTGAGTGGTTCACCCCAGTGGGTGCAAGTAAGTACTTGTTAAACGGATAATCTCTAGAGCCGATACATGTCCCGGGTTTTAAAATATCGCCCGAGACATGGCTCGGGTTTCGGGTTAACTTCCCTCCTCAGTAGAGAAAATAGTTAGGGGTGGAAGAGAGGGCCGCCAAGCAACCGTCAAGGGCCTCAGTGCCCGCACAGGCACGCAGGTGCGTCGTCCAGGAGCTCGTCAGCTCAAAGCTCAAGGGAGCCATTTATATAAACAACCGCAATGGAGCGCACACCGCTAGCTCCTCCTCCGGGTTGCCCCATGGGAAGCTGGTACATGAAGTTCTTGAGTGGTTCACCCCAGTGGGTGCAAGTAAGTACTTGTTAAACGGATAATCTCTAGAGCCGATACATGTCCCGGGTTTTAAAATATCGCCCGAGACATGGCTCGGGTTTCGGGTTAACTTCCCTCCTCAGTAGAGAAAATAGTTAGGGGTGGAAGAGAGGGCCGCCAAGCAACCGTCAAGGTCCTCAGTGCCCGCACAGGCACGCAGGTGCGTCGTCCAGGAGCTCGTCAGCTCAAAGCTCAAGGGAGCCATTTATATAAACAACCGCAATGGAGCGCACACCGCTAGCTCCTCCTCCGGGTTGCCCCATGGGAAGCTGGTACATGAAGTTCTTGAGTGGTTCACCCCAGTGGGTGCAAGTAAGTACTTGTTAAACGGATAATCTCTAGAGCCGATACATGTCCCGGGTTTTAAAATATCGCCCGAGACATGGCTCGGGTTTCGGGTTAACTTCCCTCCTCAGTAGAGAAAATAGTTAGGGGTGGAAGAGAGGGCCGCCAAGCAACCGTCAAGGGCCTCAGTGCCCGCACAGGCACGCAGGTGCGTCGTCCAGGAGCTCGTCAGCTCAAAGCTCAAGGGAGCCATTTATATAAACAACCGCAATGGAGCGCACACCGCTAGCTCCTCCTCCGGGTTGCCCCATGGGAAGCTGGTACATGAAGTTCTTGAGTGGTTCACCCCAGTGGGTGCAAGTAAGTACTTGTTAAACGGATAATCTCTAGAGCCGATACATGTCCCGGGTTTTAAAATATCGCCCGAGACATGGCTCGGGTTTCGGGTTAACTTCCCTCCTCAGTAGAGAAAATAGTTAGGGGTGGAAGAGAGGGCCGCCAAGCAACCGTCAAGGGCCTCAGTGCCCGCACAGGCACGTAGATAGGTTAGTATCCTTTCGAACACAATATTTGTGCCAAAAAAGTAAAGCACTTTTTCAGGAGAATGCTCTCACCTCTGATGTACCTTAATGGTGTAAGGATTCCTATTTGCGTACACTGAATTATCAGGGCTCAGTGAAACCCTAGCACCTGGTATTCAGCACTAACCCTAAAGGAGTAAAAGTAAGAAACCAAAGATGCCCAGAGGCAGGTGGTCTGAAAAGTGATACTGCTGAAACCAAGCCAAAGAACACACCTCAGCTGTGCATTATTCAAAATTCCACAGAGCAGCTCATAGGTGAGGAAGACACAGATGTAGCGGATTCTAGGAAGACCAAGGCACGAGTCGATCAATAAATGGATGTTAGGTTCATCTTTCTGGCAGTATTCCATCTCCAAATAGAAGAAACTCAGCTCGGCATGTAGAATGTTGTTGGACCAAAGACGTATTGTTATTCCACCCACTTATTTAAGCCCAGGAATTGACTCTCAAATTCAAGAAGAACTGTGTATACAAAGTTAGAATTCCAGAGGCCCTAACCCACGTACGTGATTTTGTTGAAAACATATTGTACTTTTATTTTGCATGGTAAAATGTCTTTGAGACAAAAATATCTTATGAATTTTGTGTTTTCTAATCATTACAACATTAGTCATCTTTGCAGCTCAGATGAGGAGCCACAATGCAGTAACTGGAAGTTGTCAAATTTCCCATAATAAGTTGGATGGCTCCTTGGCCTGGTAACATTTGTTACCTATGTGAGTGTTATGTTTTATGTTTCGATGATTTGGTCCATGGAATAACTCTTCTGTCTTACACAGTTTACCATTTAAATCTAAGGCCGTATTGAATTGGGCTACATAGTCTATAGAGTGACTTTCAGAGAAACAAGAATATTAGGATGCCATTATCTTATCTTGTTAAATTTTTGAATATACATTTTTGTCATAACATTTGTGTTTTTTGGAAAACAAAAATATAATTTTTTTTACACACGTAGCTATACCCTGTGAAGTATTACAGCAAGCCGTTTGTTACTTTCCATCAAATCAATGCTTTTGAAGACCAAGGGAGCATAATTCTTGACCTTTGTTGCCAAGATGAAGGTGGAGCATTTGGAGCCTACCAATTGCAGAATTTGCGCAAAGAGGGCACAGATTTAGAGAAGGTAAATTCGTACTTTAATTTTCTAAACATGAAATGTCTTGTCATAAATTGGATTATCAGTATGGGAAGGGGTAGCATGGGTGGCACTCCTGGAATTGTTCAAACAACCAGCTGTAGACGACGAGGGGGATCCTGGGGAGGGGATGTGACCCGGGACCCTTGAGACCCTAAACTGCTCCCTCCTGTGCTCTTGATGCATTCTCTGCTGTGCCCCGTGGGAGGGGACTCCGACAGGTGGTACGGGAATCTTAGTTGCCCGCTTGACTGTCTAAGCTACTGGCGACATGCTTGGGAGGGTGGTTGGGGAGGGGGGTTCTGGTGGGGGAGGTTGATGGGGAGAGGGATGGGGGGGTTCTTGATTGCGTCACACCGTGGCAATGGCTCACCTTTGTGGGCGGACTATATTACAGCATAGATGTCTTCTGTGCAGAGAGGTGTGTAGTTGTACTCAGTTTGGCGGGCTGGTCGTTATCCTACAGCCTGGCTTAGTTGGGTGGCTGGGTAGCGGGCAAGGGGATTGAATGTATTATCGTTTGCAATTTGTTGTGATCTGTGTTTGGAACATTGGAATGCTCTCCATGTAATGGAATGGAGTGATGTATTTGATGATGATCACTCATTCCAGTGGGAGAGAGAGCAACGGAGTAACGTTGGTGCTGTGCTGTGTAACTGGCTGTTCTGTCAAATAAACCTTTGACACTAAGCTTCCTGTGAGAACGGATTCTTCATTACACTGGCGACGAGGGTGGGATGGGGTACGCTAGGGTGTGTAAGGGGTTTGATAAGAACCGCAACTTGCAGAAAAATGCTGAAGTTGTACGCACCATTCTCTTGAATGTGAAGGCTGATGGCGGGGGGTAGATGCTGACAGGGTGATTATGCCGGAATGTAAGATCATGGTGGATGGGTATGATTTTACTGTACTAGCGGATTCTGGTTCGCCTTTTACCATGATTGGTAATAAGCAATAGGATGAGCGTGTGGGTCTTGAAAATATGACCTTGTTGGCACCAGATATCAACCCTGTTAGTTATGGTGGTGCCAAAATTGATGTCCTCGGCTATGTCCAAGCTAGTATCAGATTTAAAGATAGGCATACCGTAGGGAAAGTTTATATGGCTGTAAGAGGGGACAATTTGCTTGGATGGAGGCATCAGCGAGATCTGGGTATAATGCTTAACCCTTGTGCAAAAGATCCCAGGGATCAAGTCATGTTGGTGAACTCTTTGAGTGTAAGTGATGAATGTTATGACAAATTCCCGGAGGTCTTTTCAGATGCTTTAGGTTGTCTTAAGGGGTTTGAACATCGCATTGTTTTAAAAGAAAGAGCAGTACCATGTGTGCACAAAGTAAGAAGGGTGCCGAACATGATGGTTGAGCCACTAAGAGCTGAGCTGCAGAGGTTGCTTGAATTGAGAATTATTGAAGAGATTGAAGCCTCAGAATGGCTTGCACCCATTGTTCTTGCTCCTAAGGATGGAGGAGCAAGTGTTAGGATGTGTGTGGACTTAAGAGGGCTGAATGAGTGGATTTGGGTTGACCGTCAACCGTTACCCAACATTTCTGAGTCGCTTAGTATGTTAAGAGGGGCCAAGGTTTTCAGTGTGCTAGATTTATCTTCGGCCTACCACCAAGTCATGCTGCATAAAGACTCAAGACATCTTACGTCTTTCGGGATGCCTTTGGGAGCTTATCGCTTTCTACGAATGCCTTTTGGGTTGTCGTCGGCGGCGGCCTGTTTTCAAAGGGTCATGAAGATGGTTCTTGGAAAAATACCCAATGTGATGTTTTTCCAAGATGATATTTTGATCTATGGGGGAAACGAAGAGGAACATCGTTCGACTCTCTATACTGTGTTGGAGAAACTGAGGGATGCGGGACTCACAGTTAAAAAACAAAAATGTCGTGTGGGATTGAATTCTGTAACATACTTAGGGCATGTAATCTCGGGGGAGGGTATACAACCCAAGTTGGAGCTAGCCGAAGCTGTGGTGAAAGCTCCTGTCCCTCAGGATAAAGATCAGGTGAGATCATTTTTAGGGCTCGCCGAGTTTTACTCCAAGTTTATTCCAGGTTTTGCTAGTGTAGCTGAACCGATCAGGACTCTACTCAAAAAAAGGACACAGTTTGCATGGTCTGGGGAGTGCCAGGAGGCCTTTGCGTGCATAAAAGCTGAGATTGGTAAGATGCCCACTTTAGGTCATTTTGATGTGAATTGCAAGACTGTCTTGACGACGGATGCCAGTCTGAAAGGTTTGGGGGCGGTGCTCTCCCAAGTAGTGGATGGTGAAGACAGAGCAATAGCGTTTGCTTCTAGGGCCCTCAAAGATGCAGAGGTTAATTACTCTTGTATTGAAAGAGAAGCGTTGAGTGTCTTCTGGGCAATTCAACACTTTAAGTTTTATCTCTGGGGAATTCCCTTTTTGGTCCGGACGGATCATCGGCCTTTGGTTCAAGTCTTCTCGTGCCGTCCTAATGAGAATGTTACACCTAGACTCAATCGTTGGAGTGAAGGACTCCAGGAATTCAATTTTGTGGTTCGGTACATTCCGGGTTTGTGTCACAAATCTGCGGATTGTCTTTCACGTTTACCGGTTGGACAGGTTTCAGACTGTAGTGTGGAGGAAGGTGTGCTGTGGGTGGCGGAATCTGCCTTTTCATCTAAGGAGTGGGCGGAGGGTGTAAATAATGACAGAGATTTTGTTCTCTTTAACCCCTTCGGTGCTCATGACGGAACGGTTCCGTCATGACCCACGGTTGAGCTGTGCTCATGACGGAACCATTCCGTCATGACCACGCCCGCGCAAGATTCCGTCAGCACAGCGGCGGAATCTGCGCAGCATCGAAGGGGTTAAAGAGTGGATAAGTCATGGTTGGCCTGATTACAAGACTTTGGATTTGGAAATGAGACCTTTTTGGGGTGTGAGAGAGGAGTTGTCTTTTTGTTACGACAACCTTATGAGAGGTGACAGAGTGATTCCTCCGAGTGCTTTTAGGGACAGAGTAATTAACCTTGCTTATGAAGGTCAATTGGGCAGGAGTTTAACCAAAGCTCGGGTGAGGGAGAAGTATTGGTGGCCTAGTATGGATCACATGATCGAGGCTGTGGTTAAGGACTGTTTGTCTTGTGCTGCTAATGATAAGTCGCATACCCCTAGCAAAGCTCCTTTGTCTCCTGTTGAGGTTCCTGAGAAGGTTTGGACGAAGTTGGGCTTAGATATAGTGGGCCCATTTGAGCTGTTACCTTCTTTTGAAAGATTTGTTATTTTACTGGTGGATTATACTTCAAAGTGGGTAGTCACCAAGTGTGTGTCTGTGGCTAGCACTAAAACGGTGTTAAACTTCCTTAAGGATGTTTTTGCGTCAGAAGGAGTTCCAAGGTTTTTGGTTACAGACAATGGGGTACAATTTGTTTCCCATGAGATGTGCAATTTTCTGAAAGATTTCAACATTGTTCACCAGAAGACAGCTTTGTACTCTCCCCAGGCTAATGGGTTAGCTGAAAGGATGAACAGGGTGGTTAAGAGTTGTGCTCAGCGGGCTCTGGAGTTGAGGTTACCCTTTGATACTGTTTTGAGGGACACCTGGAGGGCTCACCGCACCACACCTAATGTTATCACACTTAAGTCTCCTTTTGAAGATTTGAGGGGGAGGAAAGCTTCTTCCAAGTTGAATCCTAGTTGGCTACCTGCTAGTGTTGGCAGTGGTATGTCTGCAGACATGAGACGCACCAGGGTTACTGATTATCAGACGAGATATAAATCAAGTTATGATTCTAGGATGAATGTAAAATACAAGAAGTGGTGTGTTGGCGATCAAGTGCTGGTGAAGAATCCTAGACACACTTTTAAAGATAGATCTGGTTTTCTAGGTCCTTTTACCATTGTGGCCATCAAGAAGAATGTGGTCAGAGTTGACACAGATTGCTGGTGGAGCATGTCTAGGTTGGTCAGGTATTCTGGTGGGTTCCATGATGCGGAAGTTTCCAGACCTGCGTTGACGGGGGCAAGATGTTCTGATGACAGTAGTGTTTCTGGTGGTAGGGAATTCAGAACTCCTTCTGCTAGGTGCAGAAAAGTGCCCGTCAAATTGAGGGATTATGTGTTGCATTAAGGTTGTCTTCATCCTTGTGTAGCTGCCCTAATGTAGTTATTATGCTGTCCTGTGCTCACTTTTACTTTTACTGTTTTAATTATGTTGTTACATAGTGTTATCTTCTGCAATTATTTTATTGTTGTTTTCTTATTTTGAATGTTATTACTAATGTATTGGTGGTTGTTTATTGGGAGGGGGATGTGTTGTGATCTGTGTTTGGAACATTGGAATGCTCTCCATGTAATGGAATGGAGTGAGATATTTGATGATGATCACTCATTCCAGTGGGAGAGAGAGCAACGGAGTAACGTTGGTGCTGTGCTGTGTAACTGGCTGTTCTGTCAAATAAACCTTTGACACTAAGCTTCCTGTGAGAACGGATTCTTCATTACACAATTCAATAAAAGTCTGTTTAAAAAAAAAAAAAAATCAGTATGGGAAGGGGTACCACCATCAATTTAGTAAACACAATCTGGTTACCTAACAACGCAGTTCAAGGAGAATCTCCACTTAGACCCAAATAGCTATTGCACAGCCAGCAAGCATTTACCCATAGAAATATTTCTTATGTTCAAGCATTTCTAAACAATATTGAAGTGAAAAACACAAAACGATAACATTTCAAAAACAATTTAGAAAAAGGTAAAAAATGTGTAAACAAGAAGACTTAGACACTGTAGAGGGTCACCGATACAGCAATCTATAGTCTCCCTGGCAAGTAAATCTACAAAGCTCCGATTAAGCCGGGTCTGGTGGCTTAGTGGACTAATGCATCCACTTCAGGAGCCTGTGTTCAAACTCACTGCCACAGGTTCAAATCCTGGCAGGTCCACTCATTCTTTCTGAGGTCAATAAAATGATTCCTATTGGGTAACAATAAACATCTGTTATTCAGTGCCAAGATGCCCCTTTGGGGGTGAACGTGTGCTTTACAAATACTTATTTTATGTTATGTAATCCTGTTCTCCACATTCAGTACATAGTTACTGACCTAGTTCTTCTCCTTTGTCACTGGAGCTGTCTCTAGCCAACTGCATATTCAGAACATCTTCCTACTACATACTTGGATACACAGATTCTGAGTGGGCAAATCCCAAGCTCAGCAAATGTGAATAAGCTCAGTCGTATGGACCATTGATCTTACCTGCTTGCTCAATCCATGGATGCTCTACTATATCTCTGTCAAGCTCATTAGTTTTTACACTTTTATCTGTTGCTATATAGGAGATTATGTAGTTACCCTGAAACGCCGAATTAAACCTTTACAAAGTCACTGCTGTTGCACTTAAGGCACTGCTGACACACTTAAGGGGATCCTTTGGAACTCCCAGTTATGCTGCAGAATACAGTAACCAGGCCATTTGATCCACTCTCCAGCTTTATAAAAAATGTTTAAATTACATAGAGGTGTGGCAGTCATACCACACTATTACCACACAAATACCTGCAGTTTTCAAGAATGTCTCTGGTTACCGTTAGAAATTGGAAGAGAGATGCTGAAATAACTAGCAGTTATTCCACAGTTTTCTCATCTAAGCCATTACTGCCATGTTAAGTGGACACATTCTGAATTGGGGCCTTTATTTCTGGGTGAATGCATGCCATGCTGTCATCTGCGTTCATTGTCAAATTCTCAGCACAGATTTTCTGATCACTTCTCTGTCAGTATTATTTTTGTACACAACATCTGATTCCCATGTTACTCCTTTATGAACCGGTCAATTACCTTCAGCTCACTAATATAGACTCTTGGCCCACTTGAATGTCTTTGAGTGACCAATACAGTGTCTTACATGTAAATGCAATCCATCAACATTCCATGCTTACTATGTGTGAAATGTATTGTTCTGTAACGTCAAGAGTGACTGCATTTGTGAGGTCATATTTAACATATCATGTTAGTTCATGACCTATCACAATAAAAGTTTTTGTAAGTACACATATTTTGTCAATATAAAAATGTTTCATTTGAATTTTCGCATCCTCATAGCTGATGTATTTTTAAAAAATATCTTAGGGGTATGTAACTTCATCATACATGTTAGCTAATGTTTTATGTACAATGTATTACATGTGAACGAGTTGTGTACCTGTGGATGGTGCAAACATTTATTAGATGTATTTTTTGCAGAGCTACAATATGCTGTCAAAAAATTATCCTCGTAGATTTATTTTTCCCATGGCCATTGATTCAAAGACTCCTGTTGAGAAAGATCTCAACAACTTGCCTTACACCTCTGCAACTGCTGTGAAAACAACTGATGGCAAGGTAAGAACTATCACCTTGCTGCTCCTATGCATATGGATACAAAGAGGTTAACATGTCCTTATGATGCAACATCATATTATTAATTACATTTCCTTTAACTCCAGTATCTAAGGTTGAAATTTGGTATTTTAGGCATAGTTAATTTAGATATTGGTGAGCGTTAAAATGGTCTTTCTCGACTTTATTGAAAGTCGAGTCTAGGTAATTGGTTTGGAAAATTTGTTTTCTACACATAGTTACCAAGGTGGTAAATTAAAATGCACATTTTTATTATCGTTTCGACTGATTTTGGAGGAACTCTAAAATTATAGAGATGAAAGTGCTGCATTACTGGAAGATGAGATGAATTATCCAGAATTACACACCTTGTCATATTTCTTGTTTTCCATGCTCAATAACTTTAAAATTGGGGCATACATTGCATGCTAATTGAGGTGAGTGTGGATGAATGATAACTATTTCAACAGCATAAATTACCTTAGAGCCAACATGCTTCAAACCCCTTGGTACAATTGTGCCACACACTTCATTCCACCAAATATGAATTTCAGTTTGCCCAGAAGATTCAACTTGATATTGAACTCCTTTATAAAATATGAACTTGGTTGAAACCTGCACCAGAGTGTGAAACAAGGTTCTGAAGTGCTTTGGTGTTAGTGAGCGAAGGACCAGGTTTACTAACATCTAGTCACAAAAAGTGATTGCTAGTTTCTCACTAACCTCGCACAACCAGTCTTTAATTTTGTGATGCAAGCAATGTACTAATATGTTGCATCACAAAACATTCAGCACGATTCCCGATCACCACCTTCTTTGAGAAGTGTTTAACAATTCAGTGGTTTGCAACCACAAATGCAGTAGCAAACTGTGATATATCTTGTTAAGAATCGCAGTTAGGATGGTACACCCCTTTCATGCCCCTTCCTAATTGAGATAAAAAATGAATCACAAAGCATATTTGTGATTTTTAAAGCCTTTCCTGTATCATAAAAAGTGTTTACTAAATTTTAAAATATGATTTTGCTGTTGCAAACCCTTAAAAATTGTGACTCAGAGGACTTGCGATTGTAAAATGCTTTAGTACAATGGAGTCATAGTTCGTGCTCATTAACAAGAATGCTATCTGTGTATGTGTTTTGAAATTCACTTGTTTTCTACATGTGGTTGTGAAAACAACAAAAAACCTAAACTAAACATTATCATCAGCCACTTGTGCATTATGACGACCACTAATTATGCTAATATTCTACCCTCTGAATCTGAAATTACGATCTAAGGGCCCTATGTATCATTATCAGACATAGCTATTACCTAATTGAGATTCTCTGTGAATCGCAATTAGGGAATCCCTATTTGAATGTATGAAACTCCCATGAGTTTCATTTAGTGTTTCCTAATGGGTCGCAAATAAACCTACCTTAATAATATTCATGAGGTAGGCGGCAATTTGCGACCCATTAGGGAATGCCAAAAACAGATCGATGGTGGCCTGCTGGGGTCAGCAGACCACCATGTCTGTGATTTCTTTTAAATAAAGCAGTTTTTTAAAAATGTTTCCCGTTTTCCTTAAAGGAAATTATTCTTTTCTTTTCTAAAGAGTAGACAGTAGACCAAGGGACCACGGCTGCTCTGAATAAACATTTTCGCATACATTCACAAAGGGGAGGGGTCCCCTGGGGACCCCTTCTGATTTGTAAATGGATTACTGTAGGTGGTAAAATGTGAATGTTTTGCAGTCGCATTTCGGTCACAAAACAAGTGACACCCCTTCCTGATACCGAATCTGTATGTATTCGCAATTCCAAATTGCGATTCAGTAACATTTTACCGAATTAGAAGTTGTAATTCAAACATAACAAAATGCATTTTTACAGCTGCAAATGGCCCGATCGGCATTACACATGTGGCCCTAAATGTGAATTAAGACATGAACTGGCCTTGCTCAATAGATACCACATTATTTCAAATTATAGATCACCAAAAATCACATGTCAAACTGCAGTCTGTTCTCTGTGAATTTTAGTAATGTCTATTATAGCCGCCAAGTGACAACATATCATGTATTAACTTCTTTGTTGAACATGTCAGCATTGGGCCTTACACAAATAATGAAGGATCCGACACATAGGGCAGGGCACATTCTAGATGCAGTTTTTGTTAGTCATAATTCATTCGAAGCAAAGCAACCTTTCCCCTTACATGGACAGACCATGTTGCCCATTTGCATTAAGATTAGAATAATGGACAAATAAATTTTAGTCCAACTTGCACAACTCAAGTACAATAATGGTGTAAAAATAATTAGCCAAAATTTCAGTGCAGCTTCGAATAATCAACCTTCCCAATTAGGTGGACTTTTTCAATAACTGGGCGGTGTTAACTGCCAATACATTAGCGCCTCTTGATAATAAAAGGTCAATATGGAGCACACCTTCAATAATATAAACCATGCCCACCCCCTGGTAGCTGGGCTTAGAGCAGACGTGCTTAACTTAGTGAAAATGTGCAAAGAGTTTAGAAGTACCAAACCAGTTAAAAAGCCAAAGACTCAAAACAATGAAAATGCCACTTCAGTTTATAAAAGAAACACAGTTACTAAAATGATATCTAAACGCTAAAATCCAATAAGGGTTACCAGAGTTATGAATTTTAAATGAGCTAAGGAAAAAAGCACCAAGAAAAAGTAAAACGCCAATAGAAGGTATTGCTAGCGTGTAAATGAGTCCTAGGCACAATTTAAGGCCAACAGAGTTGGATCTCCGGTCAAATACACTAAACAGGCTTGTCCCAGCCAAAGATTTTACCTTCTGACTTAGGGCCTGATTACTAGTCTGGCGGTCCATTGGCCACTGCGTCTGCTCGCAATATGCTGGCGGTGCCGCTGCAGCACAGCCAAGCATATTACGAGTTTCCTCACCCTCACAGTTTTCATGGCGATGAGCCCGCCATAAAAAGTGTGGCAGTTAGGAAACACTAGGGCCCCCCTGTTGCCTCAAGGACTGGAGTTGCATGCAGGGGGCACGTGGTGTGCCCCCCCGGTGTGCATGCACCCCCTGTTCCTGCACGGCATGGACTTCACAGTCTATGCCATGCAGGAACGGGCTTTGGCAGTCCCTTGGTGCTGCCTTTCTAAGGCTCACTTACAACAGCCATGCCGCAGGACTGCCCAAGGACCGCCTGCCAGACCAGGAAAAAACTCATAATCTGGCAGCAGTCGGTGGTCATTTGGGAGTGTGGGAGCGGGGCGGTGGCCTGCTCCCACACCTCCAATGTCATAATTCGGCCCTTAGTCCATCTCTGACATGTTGTGTTATAAAATGAGTTAAGCACATAGCTGCCCAAGTAACGGGGCTTCCCAGTGCTAGGCCACTGCAAGAAACAGACTGCAATAACTGCTTAAAACAGAGGTGTGAATAGGGGGACCCTAACTGGAGAAAATCCAGGTCTTCAGTGTTTCCTGAACTGAAAATGGTTCAGGGTGTTCCTGATAGAAAGGGGGAGCTAGCTCCAAGGAGGAGGGGTTGCGGCACAAAAAGAGTGGCCTCCCGCTCTTACTCTCTTAACATTTGAGATAGTGGCTAGATTAACATTGGTTGACCGTAGAGGAGATGGAAGTTGAAATCCTCCAGTGGGCCAAGGTTGCACAATGTATCCAAGGAAGTCCCCTCAAAGCTCAATAGCAGATTGCAAAGTCCAACTGATGCAGTTCGTTTTGATGATAAAACCTCAGAGTGCAAAAAGTTCAAATTTCATGCCCATAGAGGTCCTCTTGTCAGACGGATGCTTTTTGCTCCTCTGTCTCGTCAAGATTTCTTCATTTGGTCTTTTTCAGAGTTCAAAGCCCTCCAGCGGAGCAAGACTGTGGGTTGTATCTAGGAAGGTTGCACTGAAGTCAAATATCCTTTCTGTGAGAGTCTGCTGAACTGGTTTTTCAAGAAGTAAAAAGCTCAAAACTGGGCCAACTTGATTTTGTTGCCCTGCAATGTCACACCTACATGACTTGGATTGATTGACGGATTGACTTGGATGGTTGGTCCTGATCCTTTGGAGGTCTATAAGTCCAAAACTTTTCTAAGTCCCAGTTTTTCAGAGGCTGTTGGAGAAGCCTATCTGGACACAGCCAAGGGTCCGAAGATGTCAGGGATAGTACTTAAGAGTCAGAACTTAATACAGCAGAGGTCACCAGCTGGGTTCAGTCTAGATTTAATTGCACTGGGTCAAGTGGGCACTTCTGGAAAAAAGGAGTGCTTAGGGAAATGAGTAGTCCCCTCCTCCTAAGCTATACCAAACTGCTTCTAGAAGCAGCTCCTCCTCCCAGTAGGCTGGAGACAAGTCAGCTGCAGAGGGCCTAACGGTGAAAAGCTTCATTTCCTCAGTCTTCCCTTTGAACTAAACCATGAATGGGCAGGCATTGCCTCTGTCCCTTTCAAGTTAATAGAGTTACTGGTACCTTCCCAGTTGCCTTTCCTAAGCTGGTAGGAATCACTTGCCTCACACCTATCCCGCCTGTCACTTATAATAAACCTTTGTCCTGCTCTGGGAGAGGTTTGCATACCTCATTAAAATCAAGCATTGACGAGGTTGCTGACAGGCTAATGTAAATTTACCTCCAGGAGCTTCAGGCAGGGAAAAAGTAACTTTCTAATAGTCACTTTTCCAAAATATTTATTAAAAATCTAGCTTCACTCTTGAATTTGAGTTTTAATAAAATTGCACCCATGCCAGCCAGGACTTGTACATTAGAGCGCCGTCGCCTCATGGAGTCAACACCGTAGTCATGATTGGGAGCTGGCACAGTTGCTCCCGAAGGCGCAAATCATGCCCGCCGCTCCCAACTGCCAGTGGGGCGTCCTCAAGATTCTGTATTGGTGGCAGGCTCAAACTCCACCAGGGCACCTGGGGGGCGGGGGGCAAGTTGGGCCGGGTGAGAGGGAAAACTTAGTCTGGGAGGCTCGCCCGGAGACCAAAATCCAGCACCGGCGACCCTGGGAGGGCAGTCCCCCAGTGGTCCCAGTGTGGGTGCGGCTCTACTCCACACAACAGCTCCCGGGCTGCACGTGCCGCTCCAGGCTGGTGTGCAAGATGGACCGTAGGGCAGAAGACTTTAAGACTGGCCCGAAGAATTGGAGACCGGGGCAGCCCCCTGGACCTGAGCCACACTGCCTGCCGACCTTTGGGGCTTACTCCTAGCGCTGCACAGGGGGAGATGGCCAGATGCACGTACCACCTGGTGCTGGGGCTGGGTGGTATGTCTGAGTGAATCCCTCTGCGCAGATGTGTGGAAGCCCTCAACACAGTGCATCTCCCTTCAGCCTGGCATTGGCAGTAACAAGAGATAATGCCCCACCAAAACAAAATAAACTAGACAAATTTGCTAAAGCAATGATCCATACACTGGCAGCAACACCAATGGGCATATGGAGATAACAGACCATTCTACTATTAAAGTGGTCTCGGGGGTTGACGCATCCACAGCTGTGATCATAAAAGCACTTGATGACACCATCATCAAACACCTATGGGCAACCAGGTTAGATTTCTCAGAGAGGTCCTGGAGAAAATGCAAAGATTTTATGGTAGATGCCTCACCCACTATGTATAGTGACATGCTTCATCATCGGCACCTATCCACATCCTGTTAGAATAATACTAGCATGGTGGACTCATCGGAAGTTGGGAATTCTTCTATACATCGCTACTGGATGTGGAGCAGGGATCCAGAGAAAAAGCAATGAAAATGTCTCAGGGTATATACCCAAAGGAATCTCCTTTATTCTTTGAGTACTCTAGATATGATTAAAAACTTGTTGAGGGGACTATTTGAGTATCAGTGACTCAATTGCCCCAATATAAGCCAAAATGTTTTGGCCAACATTTAAATCCCTTATGGGCCTGGGGCCTTTGTCAGGGCTGTTAGCATTCCTGCCTATCTACTCAATCATTCCATGTGTAGAAATGAGGCCTAAGGCTCTCACCTTCTGTTAAAACTCCTCTTGGAGAAAACCCTAAGTATGTTTGATTCAGGAATCATGCAAGCCAGGAGGGAGGCACGCTCCTGTAGTCACATATTCATCAAGGTAGCAGTGAGTGCATTTGAAACCTACATAACTACTACAGGGACCACCGCCGAAGATGACACCAGACAGGCCTTGGAACCGCAGATAGGTGTGGTGGGATGCAACGTAACCCTGTTATGGCAAGATCCCTGGGAAGCAACAGACTGTGTCGCAGAGGCAGAGTAGCGCATCACCACTCTGGAGTATGAACATAAAAATGCAATCAATGGTACAGAAGTTCAAAAAGACAAATTTGGACATTTGGAATTGGGTGAGTGAGTGGAAGATGCGGAGTGGTGCTCTTGCCACAATAACTTGCACTTTATGGGCTTCCCTGAGGGGGGGGCAACCCACCTCATTTCCTAGAACGATGGCTGAAACAACACCTCCCAAATGCGCACGTCTCTACATTTTTCCTAATTGAAAGAGCATCAGGCACTGTGGTCCAAGCGCCCCCCACCCAGGGCGTCGCCATGCATGATCATTGCCCATTTCCTCAACTAACGAGACTGAGACACTGTACTGCGTCAGCGTGGAAAGCAGGCGCTCTTGGACACGAAGCCCAATGTATCCTAATCTTCCTGACTACACTCAAATTGTGTAGCGGCAACAACAATCCTGTGATCAGGTGAAACAGAAGGTAAGGGCGATGGAGCTGTGATACACGTTGTTCTTCACAGTGAAATTGAAGGTCTTGTTCCAAGACAAGACCCTTTTCTTCAAGTCACCAGAGCAGGTGTGGCAGGATGGAGGAGCGCACCGAACTTCCTAGGGGCTCGATCTAAGGAACTGGGTTTTTAGGACCTGCATCGCCCTCGATTGAACACATCAGACAGATGAGATGCTGGTCACAGGTGCAGAGGTTTAGGAAGACTGAACAGCTCATGGAGGGGACAGAGGGCCATGGCTTCTGCAGTGGCACATCATGATTTGGAGAAGAACGCAAAAGTCGAGATGGGGGCTGGGGTAAAGTGAAATAATAGGAGATCACCTGCAGATGAATGTAAGACTTTGTGGATGGAGGCAGGAGGGGAGGACACGCGGTGCTTTACCACGAGGGTATGGTGGGCCCTGGAGCAACACACAGAACCCTCCTCCCCTGCTCAAGATTATCAAGCACTTTATATGTTTATTTTATTCTAGCCTTCATCATGCTAGGGATGCCAGCAGTTAGGGGTCGTCTCCGACGAATGAAAGCTCACCATGCCTTTCACCCTAATCTAGTTTTGGTAATGGATAGAAATGTTCTGGTTATATAAGGGAGACAGGTGGTTCAGAGACGTAAGTATAGGGTGAGGGGTTATTGGGGTGGCTGGTATTTTGGGTTTGTTTGAGTTGTGTTGATTTTCTTGTTACTGTACACTAGACAGTGGCACCACAGACTTCGACACATGTCACTATCGATTATGGTGGACAAGCACAGGGGAGTTAGCGTAACAGGGATTCATGTAATGTCCTGGAATGTCAATGGGTTGAATAATAAAATTAAATGGGGATCTTGTCATATAAAGCATCATACACCAGAAGTTAATCTTCTACAAGAGACCTATTTGCTAGGCACTCACAGCGTTTTTTTTAGACAGACACGGGTACACGCATGTCTACCATTCTGGTTTCACAAAAGGCACATCTATGCTATGCAAGGCATTCTCTCTGACAGTGCTGTAGGTTTGGTTTATACAAATGACCTAGGTCGCAACGTTATGGATAGCAGGACAGTTTCACGGTTACCCACGGTTTATTGCAAGTGTATATGTCCCTTCCTACCTGATCAAAACCACGCTAAATATGCTGACACAACTCATTGCTCAGGTGACCACCGAACTGACAATTATAGGGGGGGCATTGTAATTCAGTTGCCGATCCTGCAATGTACACCAGCAAACCCCCTCACTATTAAATTGCACACCCCGCTTCAAACAGTGAATATCTTAAATGGGCGTCAGGGATACTTGGTGCTACCATTACACGTCAGACACTACTCTCCTGCATGCACAACACCCTACTGAATAGATTACATACTTATACCAGCTATTGAATGTCATAAATTGACCGTGACAACTGTGACCTCCTGGTCAGAGACCTGTTCTCTCCCCCAGTAGCTCCGCTGTTGTGTCTGCCGCCGCTGGACCCTGTTCACCATAGCTGGTAGGTGTTCAAGGCCCTCCACGACCCGCAGGCTACTGCCTGCGCCTCATCCCAGGTGGTCAAGTGGGAGAGCCTTGTTCTTCTGCTGGTCCAATGCTGTTTGTCCTGTGTCTGTGCCCATTTTTCTTTCTGCTGTCTGTCTTTCGTTTTTTTCGTTTTTGTGCCTGTAATTTGCCTTTTTCTGTTGTATTTCAGCCTATTTTCCTTTTCTTATTCTCTTGTGCCGTGCCCGTGCCCACCACTGCTGCCTCCACGGACCCTCCCCTCTGCCGGTTCCTGCTCCCACCTCCCAGCTGTGCTTCCCTCCCCTTCCCTATTTAATGCTGGCTGCACAGCAGATGCGTGCAGTGGGTGCGCCGCGGGCGCTACAAAGGCAAGCCTGTATGGGCCGCGACCAGCGCCAGGGACCCTGGATCTCCGACCATCCACCGCTACGACCCAACTGCCCTCCTCGCACTCAACCCCGAAAGGAACAATAGATGCCAGCTGTCCACGCCGAAAACCATCCACAGCCAGTTCTCCTGCTGTCACTGCCACCAGACCTTCACCACCCTCCGCACCCCCATGGTCTCTTCCCCCAAGTCAGACGCCAACACCACCGAAGCCCTGAAGTGCATCCTCCTCAACGTGTGCTCCCTGCACAGACACTCCATAGAGATCTGGGACCTCATCAACACCCTCTCTCCAGACATTGCCTTCTTCACAGAAACCTGGACCAATGCCTCCTCCGCCCCCGACATCACCACCGCCATTCCTGACGGATACAAGATCCAGAGGATGGACAGCCCCAACCGCCCAGGAGGAGGACTTGCCACCGCACGCTAGAGCTCCCTCTGACTCTCCACCTCCACCGACTCCTTTTCCACCACTGAACACCTTCACTTCCAGATCCATACCAGCCCTAGTAACACACTTCATGGCACCTTCGTGCCCCGTTCGCCACTACCATTGCTGACCTCATCGCACCCTACGCCATCGCCTCCATGGACTACATACTAATCTGAGACCTGAACTTCCACCTCGACAACCCCAGCAACCCCAACTCTGCCACCCTCCTGGACAATCTCACCAACATCAGACTGAAACAGCTCGTCACCACCCCTACGGCAGGACACGCCCTCAACCCCATCTTTGCAAGTGGGAACAACATCAGCTTCAGCCAAACCACGCAACCCCCATGGACAGAGCACCACTTCAGACACTTCCTTGTCCACAAACCCACACCGCCCAAACCTGCTGCCCGCCCTCCACAAAGAAACTGGAACAAAATCACAGAGGAGCAGCTCAACTCCACCCTCAACCGCGATGCCCCGACCACCTCAACAGACACCAACCTTGCAGCCAAAGAACTCCACAGAAGGATCACCAACTGCGTAGACGAGCTCGCACCCCTGCGCAACTCGATAGACAACGCCCCAGGAAGGCCGCCTGGTTCACCGACAACCTCCAAGAATCCAGACGCATCTGCAGATGTCTCTAAAAGAACTGGAGAAACAGCGAAACCCTGAAAAATCGCACCACCTACAAGAACGCCATGACGGAATACCACCAACGCATCAGATCCACAAAAAGGACCTTCATCCAGAACAAGATGCTTGCCAACTCCAGCAACTCCAAGGAACTCTTCAGCATTATCCAGGAATTCACCAAACCCCCCCAGCGAAACCATGAACATCATCCCCTCCCAGGACCTCTGCAACAAGCTCAGCTCCATAGAGACGCTTAGGTACCTGTAATCTTGGAAAGGGCGAGTAGTATTGAATTATGTGCAAAAGTTGAATAGATGGTGTAACAGGCACAAGGGAACACTCAAAAGCATAAGAGATGGGAGGGCTCGTGGGTTACTCATAAAACTGAAACATCTCTATTCTGGCTATCCTATAAGTGTATGATGATTCCACTGCGTTGCTATTGTTAGAAGTTCCTCATAATGTAATACAGGTGCTATGCTGTCTGTCTGAAGATTGTACACCGCTTTCTTTATAGCAATAATACAAATAAAAAGCTCTTATTAAAAAAAAAAAAAAAAAGAGTTCAAAACTTATAAGGCACTTTCAATATGTAGGCCATTCCAAAAATGATTTAAAATGGGTAGTGTTGTACAAAATCAAGGGGAACCCAGTTAATCTAGGCAAAACATTACTCTGTCATGAACAAAGATGGCTATACCGCTTAGAGACTGACAGATGTGGCCTCAACGATGATGTTATTAAGTGACAACTGTAACTCATATCTGTGGCTGCCGCAAGTTGCAAATACCTTACGTGGGGCGTGTCCAAGATGGCGGCGTGAGCGGACGAGTTTTCAGCTCGCTCCGTCACAACCACCAATTATCCTGACTCTGACCGCCAATGACCCAAAGTCCCTCGGACCTACTGCGGGGCGCACCGTGGGCGTCATGCGACTTCATTAAAGCCCGTTTGCAGTTACTTGGACCGTGGGGAAGCCATGCACCAAAGCGAAGACTTGGATTCACGCTCACGGCCCTTTCCCCATCGGACCCTCGCTGGAGGCACGCCTGCACGTGAAAGCCTAGTCCCCCCGCGGGGGACTTCCCCTCAACAGTGCGCAGCACCCGCGAACCCCACCGCTGAGGCAGAGGCTCGTCGGGACAGAGGGCAGCTCAATCGAGCCCCCCTGCGTGGCAGCCCATGCCGGGGGAACACCAATGCGCCACTTGGAGATGGGCTCGGCCAAGGAAGCAGTTAGGCCGCCCGTGCTCTATCCTCCCTGGGCCTGCCTCGAACCTTGTGGTTCGCTCCAACGGGGTCGCCCCGCGCCCAGTATTCCTCCCTGGGCTGGACCCACTCCATATTCACGGACCTATTAAACGGCAATAGGGAGGCCTGAGATTTGCTTACTGTGGTCGCCTGACACGACAGAACGTTGCTCAGCCAATCGCCCTACATAACCTCTGTCGCTGAGGGAGTGCTACTGCAACACACCGGAGCCGGGCTCTGCCAGAGACACAGGTAGGCCACCCGTGCTCTACGTGGGCATACCCTGTTCCTCGTGGTACACTCTGGCAGTGACGTTTGGGGGCCTGACATTTACCAGTGGGCTTTCCCCTCCCCCACATGCACGTACTCACCTGTTAGCGCTACAGTAGCCTGGGGCCTCCTTCTTGATATCGTGCACCCTGCAGGCGCAGTGAGGTCCACAAGGCCGGACCATACCTGGGCGCACTCTAGCCCTGCTTTGATCGGCAACGGCCCCTGCATCTTCCTGGCTCACCAAGATCCACGATGCAGGCTACGCACCTACACACTGCTCTGGTGCTGGCACCCCCTGGCTAGCCGGAACGTGGGGCCTGATAACTTCTTGCCCGGCTGCACAACACAATTACCATCATTACTCAACGTACCGGTCTGGGTGCTGTGCCTGCGAGATTGGGGGGTGAGGATCGCCGACTACCCCCCTCGCCCCGGGCTAATCCAGTAGTAAGGCACATGCATTGGCTCTAACACGCCTCTACCCCCTCTCCCCCTGGAATTTATGGAGCACCATCGCCACCAGGATGGGCAAGACAAAACCGGAGAAGCAGCAACCACTGGCCACTGATTTACAGAGACCATCGTCCGGTGCCGTGGGGGCTGATCAGTCATCAGCGACTCAACTAATGCCACAGGCTGATCTCTCGCACTGCCTCGATGAACTCATGACGGCGGTGAGGGACATCAAATCCACCCTGGTCCCTAAAATTGACACGCTATGCACAGAGTTCAGCTTCCTGCACGATGACCATAAAAAGCAGAAAGACAGGGTGGCAGTTGTGGAATCCACAATTTCAACCATGAAGCCCTTCGTGTCCTCCATGGTAGCCCAAATCAAGACACTACAAAAGGAGGTGATCTACCTCAGAGATCGTGTCGACGACCAGGAAGGTAGATCGCGCCGGAACAATGTGCGCCTGGTGGGCTTGCTGGAACGTGTCGAGGTACAGAGCATGGAGCTATACCTGGAAACCTGGTTCTCGGTCACCATTCTTCAGGGCACGCACTCCAAGTTCTTCTCCATGGAGCGAGCACATAGAGCCTGGGAGGCCCTCATCGACCAGGCACTCCTCCCAGGCCGGTATTCCCACGCCTCTTCCAACTACCGCGAAAGGGACCACATCCTACAGGTCACAAGGGCCCGTGGGTAATCAAGAACGCGGAAGTGCACATATACCCGGACTACACGTTAGCTGTACAGCATCGCAGGGCATCCTTTATGGACGTTAAACGCTACCTCCGCGAGCACAAGATAAAATACACCCTACAATACCCAGCCACGTCGAGGATAAAACATAAAGGCACCCCGGTCTTCTGTCAATGCCCTGAAGATGCCTCGAACTGGGCGGAACAGAACGGAGTGGCGGCAGCCCCAAAATCCACAGGGAGGCCCACCCCAACAATGGAAGAAGGTTAAACACCGCGGACGCCGCGGGCAGCTTAGCGGGCCACTCCCCACCAAGGCCCAAGCAGCGCAAGAAAGGGAACAAGCTCTCAAATACGCCGAAAAGCATGGAGCCGCCACTTCACCTCTCTGTCCAGACTCGGAAATGGAGGCCTCCCGGGAACAGGAATACTCCTTATCAGACTCACAGCAACAGTTGATGCTGGGCGCCAGCCCCAACGTGACACCTCAGACTTCCGATGAACTGGTTTAGCTACTTTATGACTCACCGGAACTGTGTAAAACAGACTAATGTAACATTCTACACAAGCAGGGGGCGACTGCTGATTGTAAGTCTTTGTCATTCATTGAGTGGCTGGCTCATGAACATTCTACCATGGTGGTCAGAAGACGACGGCGAGACCAAGCGAGTATCCACAGGTCCCACACACGATAAGTGACTGTTACAGACCTATCTTGAGTTGTGTAATTTACTGTTTTTCTTTACTTTTCTAATTTTCTATGTTTGTATATAAGTACATATGGATTCTTGCCCATTGGCAATTCGGCCAGGGGTGGGGGGGGGGGGGGTTGGTTTACAGTATACCACAAGATGCCAGTTAACAGTATATATCTGTGTGCCATGCTAAAATGCAGAATTGCCTTATGCGGGTTATTTAACTCTCTGTTGCATGTGGGGAATGCACATCTACCTTACTTAGGGCCAGATGTACGACCATTTTTGCATGCGCAAACAGGTTTGCGAACCCGTTTGAGCATGCAAAAACAGCATGGGGAATGTACAAACCCTATTTTGCGAGTCTTAATTTTTTGCGACTCGCAAAATAGGGTTTTGCGACTCGCTATTAGGAAGGGGCATTCCCTTCCTAATAGCGAGCGCAACCCTATGTAAGAATGTTTTGCGTCCGCAATTGCGGGTGCAACATACTCGCAAATTACCACCCTCCCCATTTGCAAATGCAGGGGGAAATATTTTTTAAGGGTAGGCAGTGGTCCTAGGGACCACTGGCTGCCCTTAAAAAATGAAACGAAAACGTTTCAATTTTATTATTATTTTTTTTTAAATGCACCCCGTTTTCCTTAAGGAAAACGGGCTGCATTTAAAAAAAAAAAATTGCCTTATTTAAAAGCAGTCCCAGACACGGTGGTCTGCTGAGCCCAGCAGGCCACCATACCTGGGAAGGCCTGCCATTCCTAATGGGGTCGCAAATTGCGAGAGGCTCATTAATATTCACGAGCCTCTCAATTTGCAACCCCATTGGGAATCGCTAACAGTGTGAAATACACTCTTGTACATTGGAAATAGCGCCTCGCTAATTGCGAGTCGCAAAAAACTCTCAATTTGCGAGGCGCTATTTCCATGGTCGTACATCTGGGCCTTAGCTCTTACTGATGTAAATGCATGGGAATAAATACCTTATTGTTGACTTGGAATGGGCGCGGCCTGGCTAGTTGTGTTAAGAGACATAAAGTGTACCAGTATTTACGTAGGCATAAGATTGCCATAGCTCTACTTCAAGAGACTCATTTAATGCAACAAACATTGCAGTCACTTAGTAAAAGATGGATGGGCGCGGTAATAGGCACGACTTACACAGGCTACGCCAGGGGGGCCCTGATCTGCGTGGCAGCAGGTATTCCAATACAGATAATGTATATGCGCGTTGACCCTCAAGGCCGTTATGCAGTACAGGAAGGCTCTCTAGACGGTTGCCCGCTGTCTGTGGTCTCTCTATGCGCCCAACTCAAGACAATCCATATTCCTTCAGACACTAACCCCGGCACTCCTCAGGGATCCATCGGTTCGCACTTATTGGGGGGGGCCGACTATAATGGCATACCCGACTTTACTCTCGACCGCTCCCGCCCTCCCCGGAACACAGTCTGTTGGGCTTTAATACACTATGACGGCTTGGGCCACGCAGATGCGATTGTTCGATGGTTGGTGCGCAAAACATCCTACAGGTCGGGTATACTCACACTACTCCACTCTCCATGACCTGTACACTCGTATTGACACCATTTACTGTACGGAAATGGTGATAACACATGTAGCTCACGCTGAGTACTTAGCTCGGACCATAGCCCCCTGCAGGTCCAACTGACTTGGAGTGCATCCAGACCCAGCATACCGACTTGGCGACTCCCTCTGGAAGCACTTAGCGACCCGGCTTTGAATGCCACCATCTCGCAGCCCATTACCACATACTTCGAGACTAATGAAGGAACAGCCACACATGCCAGTATTGAATAGGAAGCCCTGTAGGTCGTCCTACGAGGGCAGCTCATACAGGCAGTGTACGGTTCCCACATGACACTAACAAGAGAAATCCAAGAACTAGAATCCGACATACTACACCAGGAACACACAGTCCCCACAGACTCTCACATGTTACCAATACTCTCCAAAACCAGATTAGCACATAAGGAAGCACTAGATACATTGTGTGCTTTAGATTATAAGCAGTACTTGGCTATAAGACACACGGAGGGTGACAAAGCATGCAAGATGCTTGCGTGGCTGTTGAGGAGCAATCTTGCGCAACCACCTATCACTGCAATATACACCTTGGATGGTACCCTAGTTAATACACAAGAACAATGCCCTCACACAAGTAACGCAGGACCAATACTCTGAAACTAGAGGCTCCGCTCACGGTAACTGAACTCTCGGACACTATCAAGCAGCTAGCGAGAGGCAAAACCCCCGGTATGGATGGCTGGCCCACGGAATTCTATGCTACCTATTCTACCCAGCTGGCTCCCCGCCTGCTCACCATATTCCAAGAATCCTTTGATAGAGGCACATTGCCCCCTTCTCTCTGCGAGGCTGTGTTCGTAGTCCTCCCAAAACCTGGGTGGGAGCCCCTTCTCATGAGCTCATACCGACCGTTGTCTTCACTTACATCGGACTACAAAATTCTGGGTAAGTTGCTGGCCAACAGATTGCTGGAGGTTCTCCCCTAAAACAGGTTTGTCCCGGGCAGAAGCACAGGGCTGAAGCTTCGTCGCCTGTTCAAACTCCTAGAGTGGGCCTAAACGGCTCCCGAGCAACACTAGATAGCAGCCCTAGACATAGAAAGGCCTTCGATACCCTGGGGTGGTATTACCTACAGGCGGTGCTGGCTCGATTTGGTATAGGCCCTAAGTTCCTACGCTGGGTGAAAATATTATACACCAACCCACGTGCCCGGGTGAAAACAGGCAGCGTTATCTCGCCAGCCTTTGATATTGAGCGCGGTACCAGGCAGGGTTGCCCACTCCCCCCATGCTGTTTGCCTTGGCCATGGAGACCCTGGCCTGTGCGCTCAGCAGCCATGTTATTGATTGGGCCATTCGGGTGCACACGCAGTGGCACATGGTGCCCCTCTATGGGGAAGATGCACTGATCTATCTCCTTAACCAGGGAGAGGCGCTCTGAGGTCTAGTTGAACTCCTAGACACCCATGCGCAGCAGTCGGGTCTGAAAGTTAATTGGGATAAATCTGTCTTATTCCCAATGTCACCCATTCAAGTCGAGCAAAGGCAGCGGCAGCCCCATGCCCCACTTACCAGAGCATATGACTCATTTAAATGCCTTGGAGTCCAGGTATGACTCATTTAAATGCCTTGGAGTCCAGGTCTACCACTCACCGTCTGATTTGATAGACGGCAACCTGGGAAAGGCGATCGCCAGTGCCAGGGCGAGTCTCCCGTTTTGGACTACCCTCCCTTTATCCCCCATGGGCTGGATTACCATATCCAAAATGCTCCTCCTCCCTAGGCTTCTATACTATTTCGCTGTTCTCCCCTACAGACCACCTCAGAAATTGATCCATGACTTACGTTCACTCTTAGTATCTCTGATATGGGACAACTCCAGGGTGAGGGTAGCACTCTCAAAGCTGCATCTCCCTATTTCTGAGGGAGAATTGGGGGCGCCCAGTTACGAGCTATACTATGCAGCCGCCCAGCTCCACTGGCCCATGCACTGGCTTGCAAAGAAGAACCTAGCTGAACTAGATACCTGGGCAATGATGTTAACGCAACCAGACCTGCTTGAATTGCTATCAGGTACTAGAACTCCGCTTCAGAGGATGGAGGTAGCGCCTGGTCACATTACGTGATATCCAAACGCCACCCTCTGTCATATGCCCCAGACGTCCCCATCGAGATGTCACCTGGATTATACACCCGCCTAAAGCGAACGGAATTGGTCGAATGGCAAGCAGTTGGACTGACAACATGGGGAGATTTATTCGTAGACTCTGCCTTGTGTGTTTTTGAAACTCTGAGGGACGACTATGGGGTGGCACTCGAAACATTCATTTTCTATGCGACACTGACACAACAGGCAACATGTATCTGGGGGGACATAGGCACGGTACCACCAACTTCTGAAGCCTTGCAGACACTACTGATGCACGGGTCAGGGAGGAAAGCCATTACGGCCCTCTATAATTCACTTAGAACGGAAACAGCCCCCTCATTGTCCCCACTGCGCGAATACTGGACAGCAGCGCTCTCCACAGAAATCACAGATAAGCAATGGCAACCATGCGTCAGAAACCCCAAAACCATCTCAATGAATGCCCATCTGAAAGTCCCACAATTCAATTATCTGTATCACACATACTTATCCCCGCACAGGCTAGTGCGAATGTACCCGACCTCCATAGATATTTGCCCCACTTGCCATGACACGGGCGCTGATTTCTTACATTTGGTCTGAGCGTGTTCCCATATCATAACATACTGGGGTAAGGTCTCTGACATACTGTCCGTGGCAACGGGAACCATAATTCCAATTCACGGGCGCATTACCTGCTAGGCATTACCAAAAGAAACACGCGACGTAAGAACCTTAACAAATTTATCGACTTGGCACTGTCGCTGGCCAAACGCTCTCTGTCCATGGCCTGGAAGTCCCCGATGGGCCCATCCACTGGCTGCCTGCTCTCCGATGTGCTCTAGTGGCCGAACACGACATATTGACAGCTCAACCCCCACGTCCAACGGCTCGGACGCAAGCTGTGGACTGGCAACACTATGTAACTACTATAGAAACAAGACTTCGGGACACAAATGGCCATGGGTGATATGTCACTAACACTGTCGCTGCTCCTGACCAACGTAACTGGGACAACTTGAGCACCCACGCTAGGCCACGCCAGTGGTTGGAGAGCGGGGCCACACACACGCGGGTGCGACATTCAGATATAACTGTCCCACACCTCCGGCCCGGGCTGATCGCACCCACACATAACGCAACATCTGTGCTCCATAACCTTTTCCCTACTTTGCTCCCACAGTAGCACCTATTACAGCAGGATCCTGAAAGCTAGCATTCCGCATAGGCGGCACATTAAGCGGGTATATACTCATTTTATTTATAGAATAGGCACACTAGCAAGGTGGTAACAAGTTTAATAGTTTTTCTTTTTTTACATTATGTTTTGATATAGCTTGGTACAGTAACATCTGCTGTTAATCTCTGAAGTGACTTAATGTCGTCATTGTTTGATAGTAATGTTGAGCGTGGCGATGAAGTATTTTATTCAGTAAATATTATCTTGATATTCTTGATTTTTTTTTTTGTTGCACATGACATGGACACGAGTTTGTGACACTGCATCCACTGTTTCTCCCATTCTTTATACTATTTGTTTTTTTCTGTATGTACGCTTTTTACAATTTATCTTTTGTTGGATTTTGAAATCACATATTTTCCATCTATCTGACTTATAGTTTTTTAAAGCATTTCTACATGAGCTTTCCTCCATTTAATGATCACTTGCCAACCTCTGAAACGTGGCGTGAAATCATTTCAGGGGAGGAAATAGTCTGTCATTCTATTGCCAGTCTAAAGATGTAAAGGCTACATTATCAGCTCGTCCTAATGCAACATGTTATTTTTTCACCATTGTTGCAATAGCATATGTAAACGCCACTATTCTTGTCTCATGCTGATGTAATCTCCTGGTTCATAGATTGAAGACATTTCACTAAAAATATAAAAATAAGATAACTAGTGTAAGTTTTTGACCGTTAATGCTAGTAGAATTTATTTACCAATAAAGGATACCATATTGTAATTTCAAAAACTTTACTGTTTAGAGATCTTTATGTAGCCAATATTGATGTGTAGATCCTACTTACACAAAGAAGTGGAAATTATTCTGAGTTGCGACCTGAGCCAAACTTTTTGCAACAATAAGCAGTTCAATTTGGAAGGGAGCAACTTGAAATCTCAAAATTTGTAGATTCTAGCTCAGTCATGCTCCATTGAAAAGCATGTGAGACAACAAGATTTGCTGTATGCTATTATGTTTTCATACTGCTCTTGCAGGTTTGGTGCACTTATGAAAGCCTACATGATGATACAGTGGAAAAAATGGGTGGCGTGGAGTTTCCCCATATTAACTACTCCAAGTACAACGCAAAAAAGTATGACTACTTCTATGGCTGTGGCTTTGGGCATATTGTGGCAGATTCTTTAATAAAGATGGATTTGAAAACCAAAGCGATGAAGGTAAGAGCAATCATAGAATCAATAACACATAAATGAAAATGAATAACTCTAGGCACTATTTTCAGAATTCATGGTAGTACATCTTGCCTGGAGCACACCGAAAAGGTAAGGATCCAAAACAGTGGTATAGGTATGTTGACAACAGTCCACAATCAATACTATAGATCAAAATGTGTTTTTATTCTAGTCTTCAAGAGATCATGTTTCTAGTTACATAAATGTCAATAGCTGATGTAGAGGCATATACGGTAAAGTGAACATGTGGATAGACTCAGCAATAAATCATTCCAACCAAACATTGATGCAGTTGAAGACTTCTTTAGACAATACAGACATCTCTCTCTTAAAGACCAGTCTCTTGAAGACGGAGATAAAAAGGAAATTAAGCCTACGCTATTGATTGTGAATGAGTATGTCAGCGAGAAGTATGCATATTTAGATTTAGGGCTAGATGTATATTCTGACGGATTGGCCCGCGTTTCTCCGCCAGGGTGACGAAGTAAATTGCTCTTTCGCCCAGATGGAAATTCAACACATTCGATTTAGAAATGACTACCGATAACTGCTGAGGCAGTAATTTCTTAAAGCATCGCTAGGAACCTTTGTCACTGTGGTTCCTGTCAATCCTTTTTCAGGCCTCGCCTAGTGACGCAGCGCATGCGCTGCTCGTTTTGGCAAGACCATTGTTGTCGATTTTGCTTCCGAAGGGGGACAGGAGCTGTGCACGCGTCCGGACAGGCGATGTGCACGTGTACGACTCGCGGCAGCGTTTCAGCACAACGCGCGCTTTCACTTTCCTGCCGGCCAATCTGGACAGCACTACGCTTTGTTTTCTTTAATGAACGCGCTCACTCACTTCTGATAACGCAGCTTTTACATCCAAATCGCTGCATGTTACCCTTCGCCTGTGGCCGGCATGCGTGCCAATCTTCGTTTATGGGGAGTTCTGGTGATTAAAGCAGGCCTCCGCCGGACAGCTGCGGCGCTGCCACACTGCACACCGCTCTCCTGGCACATCCATCATCCTGACACGGCACACATGGCAGGCTGCATACGGTACTGGAGCGCACAGTGCTGGATCTCCGGTTGCCAATGGTTTGTGGTACCAAGTTCCTTCTCGTCGGTACGGGAGTCTGAATTACGACTGGCAGCTGCCAGTTTCAAAGGGCAGTACTGGAGCGGGATTCAAAAGTGTCAAACTGTACTGGGGCCAAATTCGCACGTGACTGAGGGAACTGAACAGTCAGATACCGCAGGTGAAAGTTGCTCCCAGAAGAGAGTCCCATCGCAGACTGCATCTTACAAGCCGTTACCTCACCCTCTCTGTTCCAAGATGTCCAGAATGACGCTGCTCCTGGTGTTCCTTCTGCAAGGGTCCCCGGTGGAGCTCAGCGCGGGCTCGGCCTCCGTGTCCAGTAAAGGTGAGAGCTCCTGCGCAGCGCTGCCAAGGCTCAGCATTTCATCCTGTCTCCTTCTCGACGGACCACATTGCTTCTTTTATTTTATTTTAGTTTGTCCGTTATTCACTTTGGTTATCACTAGCATAGTGCCAAGTGTCCTTTTAGTCTTTTCATCTCGGTATCCTGAATTTTCTTTGAGTGTTACATTTTTGGTGGTCACATACTTAAGTTTTGCTCCATTTTAGAATATACAGCTCCAGATATCTCTTAGGTTACTAGTTTTTGGTGATAACACTCGTGTTTTAGCTTTGCGATTTTCTCTCTTAGTATAACCATTTTAGGTTATAAGGTTATCATATACTGCTATCTTTCAATGATCTTAATTGGCTTTCCGGTGAACAATTACAGAATAAAACATATTGATTGCTCCCCCCCTTAGCATCTTCCTTAAGTGACCCTATGATCTCAGTAACTGAAACACGCTCCCTATAAAAATGTTGAATATTGGTACAGGACTCTACAATGTGTGCCACTGCCCCAGCTTGCCCCCCCTCCCAGCAGCTCCTCGGCCTGGTAATTTGTCTGCGTATAACCCCATGGGCCCATATACACTATGTTTAGCAGTGTCTCCATCACCCTCGGGTCGCAGACTCCTCCGCTCATCCTCTGATTGTCGCCTAGCTTCAAAAGGAATTCAATTCCAGGCAGCCCACACAGTGTTCCAGCCCCTAAGCGTCAGAGTGCATACTTAGGTCTCCCGTATGGTATATGCATTAACCAACTTATCGGTATGAGAAGGATGAAAAGCGGCAGCGGACGATCATGCAGCTCCTTGCCACTTCCTACCAGCATACACACCAGGAACACAGGCAGAGAAAACGAGAGAGAAAAAGAGAGATATCAGCAGTGAACGTTCACTCACCCAGCTATGTGAACGACCAGTGCGTCACCACACACACTTTAATAGCCTCAAAATAAACCACAGAAATCGGTTTGTTTGTCAGACTGTTTTAAGCTTTGTGACCTGTCGAGTCAAGCAAGTCAAAACCGTAGAAGTCTGACTTCAGTGCAGTGCTTACCTCGGGAGAAAGAAAAGGCAATGGCGAATTATTTACAGGCTCACTGAGTATTTAACTTCACCTGGCGCCATGACAGGCAGTCACGTAATGGTTATTTGAATACTAAAGAGATAGCAAGAAGTGGAATGGGATGGTAGGGCGCGTGATACTGATGGTAAGATGTTTATTTCCTTTTACTGAGGAGGGCTGGAGCGGCCCTATGCCTCGTTATAGGCCCTCAGTCAGCCAAGCCTGAAAACCAGGCAGGGCTCTCGTTCGTTATTGGCTGGGCACGAGCAGGCAGTATCACTGAGATCAGTGCGTTCTGTGGCATAAGAGAGAGGAGATAACTCTGGGCTTCAATCTCTTTCAAGAGAGATCTGTAAGTTGCCTAATCACAGCTTTGACTGATCCCAAAACCAAATAGAAGGCTATTGTACCTGCTGTGAAGCACAGCTTGTAACCAGGTGCTAAACAGATGTGCATTTTATGCAGGTAGCTTGGAGGGTTACAGCCTATGTTGCAGAAACACTACTGTGATACAAGTTCTGCAAGTAGTGCCTTAGCCCACTAAGCTATTAAGGGCACAGGGTTTTGACAGAAGGTGACAGTGAAGGAGAAAACGGAAGAAGCAAGCAACAGAGTAACTTGAACAAGCTGTGCCTACTGCAATCAGTGTCTAGTGTCGGAGAGACGACTTGTCTGGCACGCTGTCTCCACTTGCGCGTCGGTAACTCCTTCATTCTAAGTCCTATAGGCAGTGCTGAAGCTGTGTTTCTGTTCCCAGTGGTAATTCCCCATTCTCCGTCCCCTAGGCAGTGCTGCAGCTGCATCTCTGTCGCCACTGATAATTCTTCATTCTTAGTCCTCTGGCCAGTGCTGCTAGCTAGTTCTCTGTTCCCAGTGGTAATTCCTCGTTCTTACTCCTCTAGACAGTGCTGCAGCTGCTTCTCTGGTCCCATTGGTAGTTCCTCATTCTAAGTCCTCTAGGTAGTGCTGCAGCTGTGTATCTTTTTATACATCCACTACAGTCCAAACCAAAACACATAGATAAAAGACAGTGTCATTTACAACGCCAATAGCTCTAACTCTGACAAATGCGAGACCTCTTGCAGTGCAAATGCTTGTTGCAGTTTGGTGCAGGTCTCCGTCAACATGATGGAGCCTTGCACCAAACAGTTTTTTTTTTTTGTATTTTCAAAAAGAAAATACTGAAGCCGGATTTTCTTTTTAAAATAAAAAAGACAATGCCCCCTCACCATGGACGTCATCTCCCATGGTGAAGGGGGTATTTTGTGTTTTTTACAGTTTTATACCGTTCCTTACTGCCACGATTTGCCAGGCGGTGACGGCTAGAAAAATATGGCTATATGTCCAAATTGGACGAACTAATATGTAGCAGTCACCATCATGGCCAAACGATGCTCTGCTCGCATTTCAATTGGGTGGGCGTGTTGGCAGAAAAGGAGCACCGTCACTCCTGTGGGAGGGGGCATAGTCCTAGCCTTGATTGGAGACTGAAAGACATGCTTCACCTCGCCTCCCCCGCCTTAGGGGTGGAGTTGGCAGAGGTGGGCACACCGCCTATTCCTCTTAGGTATTCCCGCCCAAAGTGGGGGTGTAAATTGGGGGCTGCCATCTGCTACTAGCAGCAGCCAGGCAGAAACCACCACTCTAGTAAGGGCAAGGGAGTTACACGCTAAAGATAACCGCTGCTCACCCCCTTGGTAGCTTTGCACGAGGAATCAGGCTTATCCCAGAGGCAATGTGTAATGCGTTTGCGCAACACACTCACACAGAAGCAAAACAATAGGCACACTACAAAAGAAACTCCACACAAAGTTATATAAAGCATAGCCTTTGTATTATCATAAACACATTAGAAACCTAATCACACATTTACACTGTGCCAACTGGCACTAGGCAATATTCACAGTGGATTATATACACATGACAGGGCCAATTGGGCCATTGTCAGAACCATCACAAAGCACAAATAGTACATGTAGAACACAACTAGTAACTACATGCAATATACTGTAATCCGCATTATATCCTGCAACATAAATCACACTATGCAATAAGCATCATAAGCCTAAACACATTATGCAATGATCCTCACAAGCATAAACACATTCGGCGCAGATCAGGGTGCATAAATCACATTTGGCATATCATCACATAAATCACATTAGGGCCTTGCGCCCTACCAACCTACCACCGACCCCAGGCCAACTGGCCTTCTCTAGGGGCTAAAATGCCCTATGTCCAAAATGTCAGGGCTGGGCTGCCAATGCAGCAGAATCAAAGTGCGCAACTGGGACTCCCAAAAATGAACTGGCCTAATTGCGGTGCAGCTGTGAAAGTAACTGTAGGCACTGGCACTCACTGTACCCTCTTGGTCCCCACTGGGACTTGGCAAAATAAATGTGGCCAACGTTGCAACGTTGCAGCCGCCCGCGCTGGTGCGGTGCAGCTGGGGAATAAAGGTAGACACTGGCACTCACATTGCCCTCTGGGCCCCCACTGGGGCTCTACCTAAACAAATATGACAAAACGTTGCAGCTGCCCACTACGGCAGCGCAGCTGTGAGTATAACAAAGAGGCACTGGCAGCGCCTCTGGAGCCCCGTTCACCGGGCTCTTCTCTGTGCCTTTGTTTGGCACCAACACTGTGCCCACATGAGCCCCACTCACTGGGCTCTGGGCAGGACTCCTCCGGTCCCGGGCGGCAGGCACCAGAAGAGCCCCCACTCACCAGGGCTCTGCCAGGGACTGCGCTCTTCTGCCTATTGACATCCCGCGGGGCTCCCAATAGTACAAGGGGGCCCCGTTCTTCAGTAAACACGATCGGCCGAATGGCCGGGAGTCAGCTTCTGGGTTGCCTCCTCCTTCCTTCAGCTACGGGGGAGGCGGAAATGGAGCCCGCGAGGCTCCGGCACACGTCGCCGGCCCCGCCCACCGTCAGGCGGACGTACCTGGCTTCCGCTTTTTGGATCGGACGGCGGCGGTGACTTCCTCTGCAGCGCCACAATGCGGGGTGGGCACCCGCCTTAAAATAAAGCCATAAGCGGGAGGGCACCCGCCAATACAGCGGCAATGCGGGTGGGCACCCGCTATCAAAAATATGCAAAAAGTGGGGTGGGCTCCTGCTCCGCTTGGCAGGAATGCGGGGGAATCCCCACGTCGGGATTCCCTCCAAATAGGCGGCAGCTCTGCATTGCGAAGCCCACGCTCTTCTCCGCAGAAGAAAAGCAGAGCGCTCTCAAGGCACTAAAGTCCCAAAGTACTTAGAGGGGAAGGAGGCAAAGCTGGGCCCAGGCAGGCCAGCACACAGGGCCCTCCAGCAGGGAGGCAGTCCCTTGTGGCGGTTCCTCCTGAGGCCCAGCAACAGCAAGCCCCTCAAGCACAGGAACAACACCACCAAACATGGGGTCACAGCCCCAGTACTTATACACATATTCTTCTTTGTCTGCAGTACAGGGCTTTGGGGGAACCAGTCCCAACTGGTTCGGGGGGAATTGGAGCACTTTGTTTGCAAGACTCCTCTTCCCCTTTGTCAAGTGGGGGCTCGGTGATCAGACACACCACAGGGGGCGGAGATAGCATTGTACGGGTTAGGCTCAGACCTATTCAGAGACCAGGCACTTCTCCTCCCACTACTCCAAATGCAGATGCCCCATTCAGCCTAGTGCTGACCCACCCTGCCCACACTGGAGCCACACACACCTCACCAGCCCCTGTCACTCAAAGGCCAGACATGCAATTCACATCAGGCAGGCAGACACATAGCACACAGAAATGCCAACTTCTAAAAGTGGCATTTCTAAAATAGTTTTAATAAATCTGCGCACACCATTGCGTAGCATTTATTATCACTATTCCAAATATACCAAACTTGAGCAGGCTGCTCCTCTCATATCAGGAATTACCACTGAAACACCTATCAGGAGATCCCCAATGCATTCCTATGGGAAGGCAGCCTCACAGTAGTGAGAAACCAAAATGGCTGTTTGTCACTATCCGGACATGTCACACACTTAAGGTACATGTCCTACCTTTCACCTACAATGCACCTACAATGCACCCTGCCCATAGGGCTAGCTAGAGCCTCCCATAGGGGTGACTGACATGCAGTGAAAGGGGGGTCACGGACATGACACACACTTTAAGTGCCACATCACAGCAGCAGTCGCACTGCGCGCACAGGCCCTGCAATGGCAGAGGCCTGAGATAGGTTTGAGAGGCTACTTTGGTGGCTGGGGTAATCAGCGCTGCCAGCCCACCAGTAGCATTTAATTTACTGGCCCCAGGTACATTAGATATCACATTACTGGGGACTGACAGGTAAATCATGTAGGCCAAATAGTTGTAGACTAATCTTACCTTATTTAACACAGAGAGCACATGCACTTTACACTGAACAGCAGTGCTGAAGTGCCCAGAGTCCTAAAACCACCATCACCAAGTCAGAAAAAAGGCTAGGGAGAAGGCAAAAAGTTCCGGGATGAAGTCCAACACAGTCGCATTACAAAGGCAGATGGCTTTAGAAGTATTCCTCTCAAGAACTTTGTCCATCCAGGGGGAGGAAGTGTGACACCTCCTCCCAGCATGTGCATTGTTTCTGGTCCCACAGAGCAGAGGCTCTCGACCCATAGGTCCAGAAACATGTCTGGTGGTGGCAGGCTGCCTACAGCCAATCTGTGACCACACTAGGGTTGGTAGTTTTCTAGGGGCACCTCTGAGGTGCCCTCAGAGTACATGGTATAATAAATCCCACACTGGCATCAGCGTGAGTTTGAGTTTATTGAGAGGAGTAATTTGGTACCAAACACTCCTGGGTTAAAAAAAGTCATCCTGGTGCTGGAGAGCACGAGTTTCCAATCCTTGTACTCTCTATGGCTTTTCTGGCATTTACAATATCTAAGAATGGATATTGTAGGGGCACATCTGCTTGTGAAGATATGCCCACACCTGTGGTATAGTGCACCCTGATTTAGCGCTGTAAGGCCTGCTGGACGGGTTACTTACCTTACTTAGGCAGCGCAAGTTGGTATGGCACACTGGCATTTTGTCTGCACCAGGCCAAGCATGCTGCAGTGGCAGTCTACCTAGCCTAGGTGAGTATCCCTAGGGGACCCTCTTTAGTCACAATGCCCTAGGTACCCAGGTACCATTTAGTAGGGACTTACAGGGTGCCTGAAGGCCCAATTGTGGAACAGTTTTAGGTAAAGAACACTGGTACTGGGAACCTGGACAGCAGGGATCCAGTGCTCTACAGTCAAAGTTGCATCAAAAACCAGGCAAAAAGTGTAGGGGTGCTGCAACAGAATGCCTTTTTCTCACACCTCCCCCTTAAAAAAAAGTCCCTGGAGGATTGGGTCTCCAGGGCCAGGCCCTGTGACAGACCCCCGCCGTGCACGGCAGAAGGCCATGTGCAGTGTGGGGTTGACTGCCTTTGGGGGGTTGGTCACAGGGCCTGGCCAGGCCGCAGGCCATAGACCATGCGCAGGGTGGGAGTGACTGCAAGCTGAGGGGTTACCCGCAGGGCCAGACCACAGGCCAGGCCTTTTAGCCAACCCCCCTTCATGCATGACCGAAGTCCCTGCATAATGTGTGGTTATAGCTGCCTTTACAGAGGTTGGCAGCATGTGGGAATTGGCCTCAGGTCAGGCCCTGTAGCCTACCCTCCATCGTGCATGGACCAATGGCTGTGGATAGTGGGGCGTTGGATTTACCTATTGTAATTAAATATTCGTTTACATAAAAGAGACACTATAAATTCACTGGAAAAAAAAAAAGTTAAAGTATCATTATAGTTAGGTGTGATAAAAAGATCTCATTAACATTTTGTACTATAAATACACAGAAATTCGTCAGTCATAGTTGCAGAGCTAACTATAACTTGCACCACCACCGGTCACTGCTTGTAACCTCCCATATGACATTACTCATGACATGTACTATGACATCCCTGATGGCATCTCTGATTAGTTTAGTGGTCCCAGGGGATGGGGTCCCCAGGGCCTTTAGAGGCTCAGGGAAGTGTTCCATGCGGCCCTTGTCCCTTTAAAAAAATACAGTGGGTCCCATGGGATGGTGTCCCCGGGTCCAAAAACAGCCTAGGGGCTTGCATGCCCTCCTCCCCATTGAAATATTTTGGGCCATGGGGGATAGGGTCCCTGGGGCCAAAGTTGGCTTAGGGAAGGGGTCTGCGTACACCCCTCCCCATAAACATATTACTATCCCCAGGGGATGGGTTCCCCGGGGCCGAAAATGGCCGTGAGAGGGGTCCATGTGCCCCCCTAAACATTCTTAAGGCGTAAGGGGATGGGGTTATTGGGGCAGAAAACGGACTGGTGGTGGGCACATGCGAATCCCCCCCCCCCAAAAAAAATAACATGCAGCATCTACCCTAACCCTGGGGGGTTAAAAGTGAAGTGTGGTAGACCATGCTTCTTTATTTCTTTCTTTTTTTGCCATGGAGTCACATACCCTTTGCAAATCTGGGGTAAAATTTAGAAAAAATGTTTTTTGCCTACAGGCGGGGTCTTTCTGGGACCCACTATCAGGTCTACGGGGTCAGGGTATTCCTACCCTGCCCCCTTGTGTCTTCTACCTTTTTTAGGCATCGGGACTGAGTCCCAAGTCCTAAGATGCCTGCCACCACTTCCTGGTTGAGGTGGTGGCAGCCAGCCAGTCAGATCTCGCTTTGAGATCTGTTGATTCCACGGATCATCCTCAGAGTTAAATATTCACATTTTTTAGCCTTAATTTCTCCAAAACTACTGAACGGATGTACACCAAAATATAACAAGCATTTGCAATGCATTAGGTCTCGCATTTACGCGAGTTTGAGCTATTGACATTGCAAATAACAATGCCTATTGGCATTGTCATTTACAATGCCAATAGCTCAAACTCGCGTAAATGCGAGACCTAATGCATTGCAAATGCTTGTTAAGGATAGTTATGGCAAGGAACGACTGTTCCACTTTGGATAGATGTTTTGATTTAATTCAACCTTAAAAGTCAGCAGGGTGTGTTTCTTTTTAAAGTAGTTTTTTAGAACTTCACCTACATGTTTACCAAATGACATTATATGCGTGCTGTCGTGCCTTCTGTTGAAAGCCAGATACCAAATTGCAGTGCATGTTGTTTATTATGGCACCACAGATGTTTGTATAACAAGGAAAAGGAAAATTGCGACCTTCTGTAAGAAGTTACAGAACGCTGTGGTTGTTTAAGGAAGTTTCTAGATTATTACCGTGCACAAAAAGGAATCATTTCTGACGTGTATGGGGCAGTTTCTATATTACTGCTTTGTTCTTTTCTCATACACGGTACTGAAATGTCACTCATAAAAAATTAAAACCGAGCAAATTGGCACACATAAGCAAATAAAAATTAGCAGCAATACAGCTACTTACAGGGACCATCCGTGAATCAAGCCTCATGTCCGTAGCTGATCGTTAACGCATGCTATTGGTTCGTAACGTAGGTACTTCCGGTCGTTTAACAACCAATCTCACGATTTAACGGATTCTGAGGGTAATCTGGAGGGGGCGGTACTGCTAATGTGTAAAGTGGCTCGGGATTGGAGCATTGGAGACATTCAGCCACTATTAGCGCATCACAGTCCTGTAAAGCTGATAGGCTGTAGAGTCTGCATGTGCCTTTTGGTTGGACAGACCAGGGTGTACTGCTGCCGCCTGCTATTGGGGTGGAAGGAGGATTTGGCACCCAGTGATAATAGTGAGCGATAAATTTGTCTTTGAATTCTTTACGTGGGCATGTGCACCCAGCTCTCGTTTTTTGCAGTAAATTGAGAGTCTGTAAACTTTAAAACAAGCAGGAAGGGGGTGGCAAATGGTGTTCACGGGCGCTTTGATGTCCTCAGTGGCCGCGCGGCTCACTGAAAACATCAAAGCGCCCGCGAAATGTAAGTGATCGCAATCGCGATCACACTTCAAAGCACGGCTGTGTGACAGGCGAAAGTGAAAGAAAACGAGTGCTTTCAGGCCTCCAAATGGTGCGCGCGCCCGGCACACATGCACTGTATTTGGAGGCCTGAAAGCACTCGTTTGCACTTCCAAAACTCGCTTACTATAAGTCTCGCCAGAGCAGCGCTAAAGCGCTGTCTCAGGTGAGACCTAAAAAGCACTCTTTCTGGACTAAGATTTAGCTTTCTGTCAAATTTGGTGTACATCCATTCAGCGGTTTGGGCTGTAACAGTGTTTAACGTTCCCTAGGTGAAAAATAAATGAGGAAAACGTGTTTTTTGGACCCCCTTTTTCTAACCCCACACTTGAAGGATCACCCTGAAACTTCCCATGCGCAAACTAGCAAAAAAGTAGCACTTTTGTGGACGGTTTCATGGAGATTCATTGAACCGGGCCAAAGTTATTAGCAGCACATTGTTGTGCATGGAAAGTTTCAGGGTGATCTGTCAAGCGGGATTTGCAAAAAAAAAGGGTGAGGAATAAAAATAATGTTTTCCCATGCTAATTTCCTTAGAGTCTTTAGGCACTCCTGGAGCTTGAACCCCTGGACAGAATCACACCAAATTTGGCAGAAAGGTAGGTGTAATTCCGTTCAGTAGTTTTTAAGTAATTAAAGAAAAAAGAAATTTGTATATCTGGGCGGAGCCTAAGCACAGATCTCATGGTAACTGTTAGCACTTCACCCAGGACGTGCTGGCAGCCATCTTGGGGCCAATATACATGATAGCACCCCACTGAATTGCATCGTAGTGAATGACAGGTTTTGAGAATCACAAATAAGAGAAATCATTTGTTGATGGTACCATTCTAATTTTGTTAGCAGTTGTGGTGTGTTCTAAGGTTATCTTACCCTGTGAAAAAGCCTTCAGCTGGGAGTTCATAAATCATGTTTGAGAGAAAACTGTTCTCTCATGATTTTCCTATGGAGGTTATGGAAGGTGCTCCAGAAGCTAAAATGAGAGCATATTTTCTGTAAATTCACACTATTTTTGTCAGCCATATGAGAATGAAGTCTGACATTCTCAGTAAAACATGTACTTCCAACAGAAGCAGCCTGTCAGTTGATTCCCTTGTGTTCTACTGCAGCCTCCCAGAGTGTTCTAAAGAACAACTAGAGCGCTAACAGTGTTACTTATGACAAATGTATGGCACATCTGAAGCCATCTTGATTGAATCAAACTGGTAAAACTTTAAAAATAATTATTTAGAAAGGAACCAAACGAGGGGGTTCATCTTCTCATAGAATGTATGGTAAGTGCTGTAGAAAAAAAAATGACACGTTTTAAGTGAGTTCTCAAATATCTTACTCTTATATTTCATTAAAACATTGTGACATGCTGATTGAAAAATGCACTTTCAACATGTAAACATTGGTTCTTTATCTGTGGTACGATAAACCCTGTGGGTCTGAGAGGCTTATTCAGGGGGGGGTCTGTGACTGTTTTACAAAATTAAATGATATGAAAATTAATATAATACAAAAAATAAAGTATACAAATAAAAAATCTAAATTGGAAATTTGGAAACTTGTTCTATATTTGATTGTGAAATAAATATTCAGATATTAGAGCATTTGTTTAGTGCACACATATTTTTGTGTATTGTTTTGAAGTTCAAATCAGAGAAATTGCTTGGGGCGAGGGTTCCCAGACTTCCAATAATGACTCAGTTGGCCTGGAGCCCCCGATTCAAGTGAGGATTCAGTGGGGGTCCACAGAAAATTTTAAAAATTGAAATCATCCTACTATTTGACATTAGGATGCTGGATTACCCAACATGTCACAGCTGGCCCTCATTGACCATAACTTACATAAAAGGAACAATGAAAGACAAATTTTTCCAGCGCATGGAAGTATTTTCTAAGGGTGGGCGTAGTTCGCGAAGTAGCACTTCGCGAAGCTACGCAAAGTGAAGTTCGCACTACGCGAGCTACGCGTAGCACTTCGCGAACTGCGAAGTAACATGTTCGCACTGTGCAAGATGTTGTTTTCAATGATTGCACAGTGCGGACAAGCAACCGGCACTGTGCAATCATTGAAAATGGCATCTTGCACAGTGCGAGCTGTAGTTTTCTGCTGCTCGAGTAGATTTTTACTCGAGCTGCAGCTTTCTCAACGCGAACTGGTAGTTTCTCATCGCGAGCGGTCGCGAGCATACGCGACCCCTCGCAATGAGAAACCTGACCTTCTCGCGTTGGGAATCTCGCCGGGAGGTTTATTTTCCATGCTCGCGAACAAGGAAAAAGTCTCGCCAGGATGTCATTTTGCTTGCTCGCGGTCGCCAACTTGACGTTGAGGACCGCGAGCAAGCAAAAAATGACCGCAGCACTACGCAACACTACGCTACGCGTGTTCGCACTGTGCTACGTGCAGTTCGCGTAGCGCGAAGTAGCGCGAACTTCGCAAACTACGCGAGCGTAGCGTAGTGCTTCGCCCAGGCCTAGTATTTTCCATGATCTGTATGATAAGTGTAGCTACTTCATAGCTGTTAGTAGACATTCAGTGGCAAGAATTTGTTTATCTATTACATTGTAATTCGTCTCTGACAGAATAATTTAACTCTGTTTGCATGTTGTAAACATATGTTTCTACATAAGAGTATAATGTATGTGAGACATGTTTTGTAGCAAGAGTAGATTTACCATTTCTTGTAGAACTTTTATTAAGTCAAGTAAATAATTTGATAATGTAAAAAAAAAATCCTTACATAAACAAATCTAAAACTAATTATGTACTCCTGGATAAACAGCATCCAGCTGGAGTCTGGGTGGAGTCTTCTATCTAGTTTAAACGTGAATGTGGATAAGGTGTACATTTGATCATTGCTGGGCTATTAACACTGTGATGCAACGCTTATAGGTGTGGAAGGAGGAGGGGCTCTACCCTTCAGAGCCTGTTTTCGTCTCACTGCCAGAATCCAAAGTGGAGGATGAAGGAGTTATTTTATCTGTGGTTGTCTCTCCAAATAAGGTAATCATTTTAAGCTAAAACTCTTTTTGTCTTTTTCTCGCCACCGGATACTTCAGTGGAGTCTTTTGAAGGTGAAACTACAAAAGCTAGCCTTTGTTCAACTGGTCGAGTTCACCGCATTATGAACTCATGTAGATTTCAAACTGTAAATCCGTATGGCAGGCTTAAGGACATAAATATATGCACACAATAATGTGACTGAAGGTTGGTTATTTACGTGTTTTAAGTCCTTTCATGTATTATGCTTCTGTGGGTTCTCAATGATATTTGTTTCAGTCTTCCATGCGTTTAGGAGACAATAAGGCAGATAGTGACATCTAGCGGCCATTCATAATATTGTCTTGTTATGCCTGACGCTCGGAATAGATATTATAGTTAATTTTTCTAACTACATACAGTTGAAACCCCTTCTTCTACAGTGCCATTTGATGTCTGTGTTTGAGTTAGGGATTGACTAACATTGTGGAGCCCGGTTATCAAGTGGGCGGGTGACTCGCGGGAGGGGTTATGAACTCAAGAATAGCGCCCAAACCACCTGCCCAGTAAAACCAGAGCAACCCGCTTTAATTGCGTCTTCCCCTTTTACCTTCTCAAGACATCCTACTCAGAATAATGAAATCCCCTTTTATGGCCATCCCTACTGCTCGCTCAGTAGTGACTCCACAGCAAACGCCTATTTTTGACTCCCTACTTGCTGGCCTGCTCCCTCATTCTGTTGTTTAATCACAGAAGTTGTATTCCCGGCTTTATTTCCCAGAATTATTGCTTTGATTGACCCAGTTGGCACGGTTTTCCACCATAACCTATTAGCCCTACATCTTAACATATTAACATCCAAACGCAGCTTCAAGGCGCAACAAATAAAACTAACAATAATTACTATAACACTGTAAGATGCAGTAAGAAAAATAAAGACATTTAACAAGTCTACAAGATGTATTTAGAGCAAGTACTGGTGCGACCAGCACAGCAAACGCCAAGTGAGCAACTGTCAGCTTACCAACACTCTACATTCCACCATGACAGGTTATCAAAGTGGTTCATGCCCCTGGTTCTGAACCCAGAACCTAACACACCTTACCCTTATAATCAAACGACTAACACTTATTAAACACTATATTGCATATACATTGTCAAACTAAGAATGTCACATGCCCAATGTTTACATACATATATAGGCACACTGGTGTACAAAAAACTAATATTGGATATAAATAAGTCATACCCTTTTAAGACTAAACTTGTACAAAAGCATTTTTTAAGAACACAACACCGCACCTGTAAGAACACTCAAGAAAAACAGTGAAGAAAACCCCCGCAGTTAAAAATGAAGACCCAAATAATTGTTGAATCGTGCAAGCACTCTCTTCGATCTTACAGATCTTACTGTACCTCAACCTTCCTGGTCCAAGAAATCTCCCAGGCCATCTGCGTTTTATTCACTCGCAGCATTCCCTTCCCCTCTCGGTTTGGACGTTTTCTCTTTGTTCCACCATTTCCCGTCACTTAGTTTCATCACTCTGCCCTTAACCATCACAATTTCCATTGGCTGAGACAATTTCGAGTGACCCTAAGCCACAATCCCTGGTAACCTGACTTTTACCCAACCTCCTTTATTAAAATAGTTTGACGTCCCTCCTTCTTAGCTTCCTTACTTATATATTTTCCTTCAGCCTTCCCACAACTGTCCTTCACCTGCTAAAGTTTGACACCTGACACTTTCAAATCATTCACCCAGGGTCTAACTAGTTTTGTGGTTGCCATCCTACCTTTCAATAGGGCATTAGGTGAAACATTGGTAGTGGCTCTCAGAGTAAGTTCTTTCTCCTAATTCAAACCATTAGCCACAGATAACTAAATGCTATCCTTGATGACCCCGTTGCAGTGCTCCACAAAGCCATTACTGCAGGGATGATCAAGAGAAGCTGTTATGTGCTTTATCCCCCAAATGACACATGACCTCTGAAACTCCTTGGACGTAAATTTTACCCCATTGTCCATAACAAACTCAACCAGGGCCTCTTCTCTGCTGAACAAAGACTGCAAAAACGTCAACACCTCTTCCATGTTGGCTGACTTCACAAACGGCACCTCCGGCCAATGTGTGCCATAATCCAGAAGAAAACGGCAGAGATTTATAGAGATTGGCTTATCATCTTTAATAAGATAAAAGGAACAAAGATCCCAGCCTGCCACAGCAACCTTCAACAGTCAACTGAGATGCAATCTCAAACAAATACAGCTTAGAAACCAGGTGGACATTCCAACATAAGAGATCATAAAAAGTATACAGAATACCACACATCTCCCTTCCCAATATTGTCAAATATAAGGAAGGGAGTTTCCTAATACTATAAATACAAACGCAATAAAATATATGTACACCAAATGGAACATATATCGTATAATAGCATAACATACCCAAACCTTGAGTTTTAAACCTAGTCTTTCAGATGCAGAGAAGCCCTCTTGGTCCATTGTGATCTCAACCCAGAATGCTCCTTTAATTGAGCATTACCCAACACAGCACCATTTGCACCTGGAGACCCAGACACTAAAGCCGGAGACTCAGACTCACCCTTCGCTGATTGAAATTTAGCCACCCTCTTCAGATTCCATATTTTAAGATCACTTGCTTTCACTGCATTTTTAAACACCTTGATAACTTTCACAGGATGACTGAACTTAGACACTTTTTCCCCTTCCAAGGAGATTTTATTTTAATCCGTTTGCCAACCAGCACTATTGTTCTCTTTACTTCTTTCCGCACATCATACAAACCATTCCTCCTCATCATCTTCACCTTCTCTCTCTCTCTCCACCCTTCCACATTGCCTAATTGATCATCTACCATCATTCTTTCATCATTCACTCAAGCTGGGATCACCTCACTATTAGGAAGCCTGCCCTTAGACAGTTGAAACAGTGTGACTCCCGTTGATGAGTGTTGAGCTAAACAATATTCATGCACCTTCTTCCTGAGCTCACACTCCCAGTTCATTCCACTCACAACTGCTTGTTGCAAACTCTCCTTTAGCACTTTTATAAACCATTCCACCACACCGTTACTTTCAGGATAATAACGTTCGGCTTCTTTATGCTTTATGCCACTTGCATTTAGAAACTCCTCCACCACGCCAGATGTGAATTGCACCCCATTGTCTGTCAGAAGGGTTGAAGGAGAATATTCCCCCCAAAATAATTCCTCCAAAAATGGTAATATTACGCCAGACTCTGCTTAGTTCACTACTTTTATATCCTGCCAACGAGAATACATATCAATACATGCAATGACATATCTGTCACATCTTCATTACAGGACCCAAAATGTCCACCGCTATGTCTGCCCAAGGACTCAAAGCCAATTGTCTCACGACCATGGGTTGTGTCCTTCACTTCAACAACTTATCACTGCATACAAATTCTACACAGATCCTCACCTGCCTTTCAATTATTACGTCCATTGCTGGTCACCAGAATCATTGGATTTGGCTATCTCCATATGACTGGCATGGGCATTTTCCACCAACCTCTTTCTCAACTTGTGAGGAGGTATGAGTTTGCTTCTCAACAAAAAAACTATTTACAATATTTAATTCATCCTACACCTGCCAAAACCCTCTAATACTTTCCTCACAGTTGTTCTTGTCTCCCCAACCATCAGAAGTAATCTTGATGACTTTCTGAAGAACTGGATCATCCACTAACTCCTTTCTCCACCCTTCTTCCTGTGTAATAGTATCAGTGATATGATAAACTTTCACCTCTTCTTCAAATCCCTCCCCTCCAAAGAAATCATTTTTTTCTTGATTTCCTTCAGTGTCACCAACCTTGAGAAGCAATCCGCTAGTAAATTACTGGTACCCAGCACATAGACATGTCAAATTCAAACTCCTGGAGGGCAATCACCCATTTGCGAATTCTGTGAGATACAAATCCACAAGTTTCTTGGAAAATACCACCATAAGGGGTTTGTGATCTGCTTTTATCACAAACATGTGCCCCCCCAAAGACATTTTTTAAACTTTCTTACAGGTCAAAAAACTGCTAAAGCTTCTTTCTCGATTTCAGAGTATTAAGTTCTGCTCCTCTCAATCCCCTTGATATAAATCTCCTTTGAATTTCTGCATCAAAACAGCTCCAAGACCTTTTGAACTTGCATCAGTCATCAAACAAGTCTCACCACATTGTCTCAACACTTCCCAACCTCTGCCTTTTCAAGATTAGCCTTAACATTTTCAAACTCTTCCTCACACAATTTGCACCCTATGAACTCGTTCCCTTTTCTTAGCAAACTTCTCATACATGCAGTCTTCTCAGCAAATTGGGGCACAAATTTATTATATAATTCAGCCATCCCCAGAATCTTTACCAGTTCTTTCTTATTCTTATATGAATGCAGGTTCTTGACTGCCTTTACCAATCCTCTTTTGGTGTAATGCCAGATGTTGTTACCATGTGACCCAGATATTCAATTTCAGTGACATTGAATTTGCATTTTTCTACCTTTAAACTGAGTCCACTATTTTGCAACCTTAACAACACCTCACGTAACCTGCTATTTTGTTCATCCAGATTAGACCCATATACCAACACGTCATCCTGGTATAATTTGACACCATCCATGCCCTCCAGGATCCTCTCCATTGCCCATTGCCCAAATGCCCAAATGGAGGTAGCAGAGATTAACCAAAAGGGCATCCTCACAAACTTGAAAGTGCCAAAGGGAGTAATGAAAGTCGTCAGCTCTTAGGATGAGGGGTTTTACCTGATGGTAATCTGATGTCAGGTCAAGAGGGGAGAAGTGTTTGGCCCTATTGAGCGAACACAGCATTTCACTAATGTTTGGTAGGGGATAGTGATCAACCACCACAACTTTGTTGAGTTCTCCTAAATCAACAAAAAGTCTAATTTCACCGTTGGCTTTCCTGGCCACAAGTACCGGAGCAAGCCACTCCGTAGCCTCCACTTCCTCTATTATGCCACACTAGATCAGTTTATCTAGTTAGATTTTCATATTATTCTTTACCAGTAAAGGAACATTCCATACCCAAGCTACATTTGGTTGCGCATCTGACTTTAGTCTTATTAAATGTAGATAATCCTTAAGACACCCAAATTTGTTTACCAAACCCTGGGGAATTCCTTCATCCACTCACAACCACCTCCTGAGACAGTCCTAACTGAGGACATTTCTTTAACTGATACAGAGGGATTCTCATTAGGGTCCAAGTAGACATATGTCTCATTGGTGGAACTAACTGACGAGAGAATTACCTTTTATGGAGACATATAAAACATATAAGTCCAAGTAGACATCTAAATCGCAATGGTGGAACTAACTGATGAGAGAATCACCTTTTATGGAGACATACATTTTCCCTGGTATGATCCTATCAGTGAACTCAATGATGCCCCCAAAATAACCAAGTAACTTTATAGGTTCTCCTCCATAACCCTTAGGTTTTATGTCAAATCACCACAATTTCACCCTCCCTTTCAAATATTGATAATAAATATATTTTGTTATTAGTGTTACCTTGGCACCAGAGTAAAACAAAATGTTTACAGGTTCATCATTGGCCCGAACTACCTCCAAAGGACCTTCTGAGGTACGTTCTTTCACCTGGAGACTATTAACCTCTTCAACATCATCATCCTCATCATCACAGTCTACCTAGCTTTTCTTCTTCAAATATTTGGTTGATTTACAACACTTGGCAAAGTGACACCTTGTGACCACATTTCTTGCATTTAATATTCTGGCCAGGACAGTCTTTGCTATTTGCCATGTGCCACAAATTACCACAATGAAAATATTTGTCCAGAAAAGTTTTTGTGTTGCTAAAATGTTTTGAATTCAGGGAAGACTTCTCATGGACTGAATTCTCTTGAACCACCTTAACTATTGTAGTTTCACCTTTATCAGATAGAGAAGCGAATAACATTTATACAAGCCTTAGAATGCTCATGAGTCTTGACTATTGTTAGTACCTCCTGTAAGGATGGATTGTCCTTTTGCCACATGCTTTCTCTGACCTTATTCAACGCACACCCCAACATGAACTGATCCCTCAAACATTCCTCATTAGAGGCGCTAAAACCACAGGTAGCAGTGTAATATCCTGGCTTTGTTGTTATGCATTGCATCTCTTGCTTTGCCAGTGGAATGTTCATCCTATGATGTAGTACAGAATGTTGGGAGCCAGAGATGTCAGTTGAAAAGGGCTGAGCACCACACTGGCTGCTCCTGGTGGGGTCTATGATTGGTCTTGTACTGGATTGAACTGGATTACCTGTAACTTACTACTAATAAACATCTAAAGATCCTCTACACGTCTGGACTAAGTCACTACAATTTTTGGCGACGATTTTTTAAAGAACCTGCTACTTCCACCTCTTCAAACTTCAATCAACTTCTACCACAGACTTATCAGTAACTCAAGCTGGCACCTATCTCAACTCGCATCCTTGACCCCACCAGTGACCTCCCATTGGTCGCCCTCAACACAGAGTGCCAGTTCCAGTCTACGCAGCAGTCTGTTCAACTTAAAGGGCTGATCATCTTCTAAAGGCTGTCTACTTTCCTGACTGCTTCTCTAAGTTTCAGACAAAGCTTTCTTCTAGTGGTGCTGAGCCTTCTGTCAGGGTAAGCCTACGTCTACACGCTGTCTGGTGAAGAAGGTGTTTTCTCATGCGTGTGCCAGTATGAACTGTTCTTCAATCCTGTCTACCAGTTACTGCATCCACTGATTACAGTCTTTTCAGCTACAATTCTCACAGAGATGCAGCTGGCTTGATCACCCTGCTGTGTTTCTTTGTGTTATTTGTGCCTTCGTGTCATAATTTTTCTACCGACGTATGTGGACAGGACTATTATTTCTGCACCTTCTTAGTGTCGTGTGGTACTCAATTACCAGCTTTTACACTGTCTTCAAATATACAAAGGAAATAGAGCGCTCACTCTAGGATTTTGACGGTCACCCCTTTGTTTGCGCTTCGTTTACCGGGTGAACATATGCCTGCGATCGGAAGACTGTTGCCAGCGTTTTGGGCATTCGTGTGAGAACTTTCCATTTTTTTTTTACTTTTGCCCATTGCCCCTTTGTGTGTCTTCCCTGTGGCAGTTAAACCGCTTTCTCTCTTTTTAAACCTGGCTCGAGCTGGCATACAGAGGGCGCGCAGCCTTACCTTCATCGTAGTCTTCTCCGATGTCACCATTGTTTCCTGCATGTTCTTTTCTCTCCGATGCCTATGGCTGCTCCTGCACCGCTACATGCCAAGACGTGCTGGGAGCCACCCAGCACAACATCACCGTGCGTGCCGCCATCTTGCGGTTGCACTGCCGATGTAATATGCCTTGATCTTCTCTGCGCTTCCATTTGTCAACCACGTTTCTGTTTGTGATTCAAGACTTTCTTAACGAACTTGCCTGTAATTTGAAGCATTACTGGAACGTTTTGCTAAGAGGAGCAGCAACAAGGAATTAATGGTACTTTCTCCATTTTCTGTCTTCAAACTCAATATTCATTTCATTTTTTTTCCCCTACATTTCGCATCCTGGCTTTGAACACTGCTCTGCAGTCACCATGACTTTCTTAGTTTCTTCGGATCTACTATCCGGGTGAGTCATTGCTCACAAGTGATAAGAGATGATGATGAGAACGGAAGAATTTCATGTTTGTCCACATTGTCTACCCAAAATTTCTATTACTACAAGCTACTATTATGCATCATGTGGAACTATTTCTGCGTTTTCCTCCACATCCTCGTCAACTAAGCATTACAGGTACTGTTTGTGTGGTTTCATGCATCTTTTGGACGTAGAACTACACGCACGCAGACTCCATGTGTCTCCCTTCATTCAAAAGACTACGGTGACTACTTTATTTATTTTAATTTATTGCTTTTATTCTTTGCAGCGTGTAGCCTATAGTACATTATCTTGTGCTTGCGATGTTTTTGATGGTTGTTAGCTTTTTCGCGCACTGTACATTACTTGACCTTAGGGGTGTCTGTCCAAAGGGTATGTTTTTACCTTACATAGGGTGTCTTTGGGGTTTTCTCCCATTTTGTGCACAACTCCAGTCTCCAGGTTTTTGGGTTTCGGTTCCACCTTTATGATGCACTACATTTTTTGCTTATACTCAAGGTGTGTCATGGGTCACAGTCCCATCTTCTACGTTGCACAACACATTTGCCTCTACTTGAGGTGTCTCATATGGGTTACATTCCCATCTCTACAGTGCACAAAGTGTTTACCTCTACATGAGGTGTCTCACATGGGTTATATTCCCATCTCTACGGTGCACAACATGTTTGCCTCTACATGGGGTGTCTCACATGGGTTACATTCCCATCTCTACGGTGCACAACTTATTTGCCTCTATATGTGGTGTCTCACATGGGTTTCATTCCCATTTCTACGGTGCACAACATTTCTGCCTCCACATGGGTGTCACATTGGTGACAGTCCCATCTGTTTAGTGCACAGGAAATGACCTCCAGGGTATTTCCTTCTCTATGGTTCACAACAATTTTATATTTTTACCCTACTTAGGGTGTGTTGTTAGGGTGTAGACCTTTCACAGCAGTGCACAATATTATAATGTGGTGTGTTTATTGAGTTTTATCTCATCAGTTCAATGCACAGTGTGCACTTGTTCACAACCTGTTTATTTCTATATTACCTTTACATGGTACTTAGTCTGAATACCAATTGGTGATTTCCTCAAATTTAATGTGTTTCGTTTACAGCTTTCAATTGGTATTTAACGTCATCATCTTTATATTGAAATTTTAATCTAATGGGAAGTGTGAGTGATTTATTTCTATTTTCTCACTATTTCCTGTTACTGCCCAGTGTTCCTTTTGGTATCTCTTATTGATTTCATCTGTGAATTCTGGATTCTATTTTCCTTTGTTCTTCTCTGTTTTTTTTCTCACTGTGGTGTTCTTTTGTTCTTTGGAGGTTCTCTTCTCCGTTTCTTTTTACTGTCTGCTTTTGTTTGTTGGTCATTGTGTTGTGCTTTGACTTGTCTCTTATTATGCATGCCTGGCCAGTAGGTATATCTTGAGGTAGTCGCTTTGTAATTTCTCTTTTTGTTATTGTTGTTGTGAGGAAAAGGGGATGGTATTGTCACCTTTTGTCATTCTTCTCTGTTTTCTTCACTTACGTTTTCGTTTCTCCTTTTGGGTGTTCTGTTTTCTCAATGGTTTGCGATGTTTCCGATTTACTCTTTGTGTTTCTTCTATCTTTTTGTTCTCTTTTCTTTCTTCATTGTTTTATATGGAAGAAAAGGGGATATGTAATATCCTGGCTTTGTTGTTATGCATTGCATCTCTTGTTTTGCCAGTGGAATGTTCATCCTATGATGTAGTACAGAATGTTGGGAGTCAGAGATGTCAGTTAAAAAGGGCTGAGCACCACACTGGCTGCTCCTGGTGGGGTCTATGGTTGGTCTTGTACTGTCTTGTACTGTCTTGTACTGTCTTGTACTGGATTGAACTGGATTACCTGTAACTTACTACTAATAAACATCTAAAGATCCTCTACACGTCTGGACTAAGTCACTACAAGCAGCTAATCTACGTAATTCCGTGATGTATTGTTCCACAGATTCGCCTTGGCATTGTATTTTCCTCCCAAAGTGGTAACGTTCCAACACCGTGCTCACCTGAGGAAGATAATGCAGTTCAAGTTTCTTTAAACACATTTAGATTGACTGCATCATTGTCAGATATGTCAGGTAGATGTTCAAATACCTTCAGGCCCAAGACAGTGCATCAATAAAGACATTTTGTGTTCCACACTAAGAAAAGTATCACATACTGTAGCATAATGGTTTAAAACTTTGCACCATTTTTGCCATTGCATGGGAAGATCACCAGGTGACCTGAAAAGAAATGACAATGCCATAACATTTTGCATGTTGACCTTACTTATTTAAATACAAAGTCTATGAACGTCTAGGACTATGAGCACTTCATCTCAGAGACTATAGATATTAAATACTGGCATTCGACCCCAATACCCGAGATGTTGATACCTGCAAAAATCATAAAGAAGCACATACTACCATATTTTAAACAGAAAAACAGTTTCCCATGCTCTTTGTAGTAAAGCAAAAAGATGAAAACAGTAAATGAAAATCGATCTGCTGCTGAGTAAGTGCACTCCAAAGTCTGTAAGTCTTACAGCACTCACCTTCCTTTGAGCACCAGGTCTGATAAATGCAGTTAGAGTTATCCAAAATTCAAAACTCTCGGAAAAAAAAGAAAGAAAAAACCTTAGATGAAAAGATTCCCAAGAGATCAAGCATTAACTGAGAAACGCTTCCATGCCATTTTTTTATTGCACTCTGTGAACACCGCACTCTCTTCACTCCGTGACTCCGACGCTCCACCACAAGGCTCCAAGCTTCTTGAAGACATGCTGGTGTTTCCTAGTAACAACATATGAAAGCTTATCCTTACGTTGGATAAATCTGGAATTGTTTGCCAGACAGCACAGACAGTCACGTTACGCGGCGGGCCTTTGTTTAGTCTAGCGCATTGTTGCCTGGTAACTACATAGGAATGCAACCACATGTCGCTTGATGCGCTTTATTGTTGCAAGGTGACCACGTAGGAGCACACACCACATGTGCTGAGGAGCATCTTCAATACACACTTTTAATTACAGTGGTTGGCAAGTAACGTGATCACGTGAAGCATCATCTACAAATAGACGTTCATTAGAAGTTTATTCGCGTGCAGTCTTCAAGCACAAATAAAGTCAAAATTACCTCCAGCCCAGTAGGTGAACTTCTAAAACATGAGCTTTCAATGCCTTCTTGCTGGCTTGAATCTGCTTGCAAAAATGTTTAACTGTATTAACTGTAGTGGTGAGTGTGAGAAGTTGGCCTGGTATATGTTGCTCACTATTTCTAGTGATCACCCTGTACCATGCCAAGCAACCCTTATGGTGGTGGTTGAAGTCAACCTAGATAGACCAGCTATCCTAGGTGGTAGCGTGGACAGTGCAGTCTTCAGGCTAAACTCTTGAGGGCATGTGAAGCCAGCTGTTTTACCATATGTAACCTCCTTGAATACCAAATGAAAGGACACCACACAAATATATATTCAAAATATATATGTATTTATATACTAAAAGTATCCCCTATACTCTTTATGAGCACAGAAGCACATTTGTTAAAACAAGGCAATGTTTAAATATACAAAAGTTGCACAATTATGGATGGCCCAGGTGGCCCGCTAAACCATATACTAAAATAGTGGTATAAGAACCACGTATAGAAAAGTAAGAAGGCCTAGGGCCTTGAGAATTGCTGGGACTACAAGGAGCTAACAGTAGTTAGTGACCAGGAGGCCCACAGGATGCGTGTGCAGTGTTGAAAGTTACACGCGTGCACCTATTGGATTCAATGGGTGCGTAAAAGTCACAAAGTTAAAGCAAAGGGAGTCTTCCGGATGGACCAGAACCTAACAATTGGAAACCTAGACACTAGAGATGTTTCTCTACACAGGAGCACCGGAGTGCCAGCTTTACCTCACCCACAGGAAGCGGGTGCATAGGTGTCAAAGTGCGTCGGGTTTCGTCGTGCAGTCTATGGAGCCTGAAGATGAAGATGCTGCAGGCGGCCAGGCGAGAAGAGTTCCGGTGGATCCAAGGGTGGATCTGAAGAGTAGAAGACCTGAAAGCAGAGGGGACAATGTTCAGAGTCACTAGCCAGTGACCGGCGTGGAACCAGGAAGTAACCAGGCGATGTCGGGTGTCAACAGGTGAAAAAGTGAAGCTTGTCTCTGCAGCCACGTGGAAGTGAAGATGTCGACGATGTCCAGGAGTCACTCACGAGCTGTCCCACGAAGGCTCTAGCTGATGGCGGTGTTGGCTTCTCGATTGGAGCAAACAGGCCTTGGCTAATGCAAGCCACGCAGGAGTAGATGGAAGCTTGGTGCTCTAACCAGCAAGGTCAGAGGGGCTGCTCCTTTTCACAGGAGCAAGGGCCAGTCTGGAGCACCCAGACCAGCAGTGTTGTTTGTAGATTTCGTTGCCAAGATGGCCACTAGCCAACGGGCCAGTAACCGGGATGACGCGTCGAGTGGCAAAAAGCAAAAGGGCCCCACGCAGATCTCGTGGATGCTGGAGGGCTGGACTTTGGTGCAAATGCTGCTCGGTGTTGGGGCTTCTCAGGGCCCTATGCACAGCGAGGAGGATGCTTCGGGTGCTGCGCAGTCAGCTTGTCGTGGACGTTTCAAGATGGCCGGTCCCACGTCTCTCGGTGCCTCCACGGGTCTCTTCTTTGCAGGGACTGTGGATCGGGCTCTGAGATGTCTGGGAGTCTGGGTCTTGTCGGGCTCTGGGCTCGGTCTCCCTCTGGAGGCGGCGGCAAAGCAGTCGTCGAGTTGCTGGATGGTGCCTGTGTTCACAGGGTGGTCACTCCTTGACCACAAGGGAGATTCTCTTCAGTCTTCTGTGCAGCAGAACGTCGAAGTCCAGTGATTCTTCTTCTCTAAGTCGAGTTTCAGGATGATCTAAAGTCCTGGGACACAGCTCCTACTCTTATTCCAAATCTAGGGGCTGGATCACCTGCTAGGTCCCTCCTCTGGGTGGGACCAGAAAGGGGGGTGGTTACACCCCCTCTCTTTTGTTCAGTTTTGCGCCAGGGCTGGGGCTGGAGAGCCCCAGCTCCGGTTTGAACTGGCATATGCACAGGGACACCTTGTGTGCCCCAGGCATGTCTCAATCTATTCAGCCCTACCTAACCCACTACACAAAATCCTGTCTGGGGTGGTGCAAGCACCTCCCCTGACAGGAAACCCTTTGTCCAAACCTCCCAAGCTGGAAGGACTCCCAGCAGCAGGAGGGCAGACTTGGGTCTGTGGTGGCAGCATCCATTTTGTGATGCTGAGGCTCTTTCTAACTTTACCTGGGTTTCAGTTTAGGTACATGTCGTGTCCCTCTAGAAGGGTGGAATGCTACCCCCGTCGCCAGAATTGGCGAGGGGGTAGTATCCCAAATCGTATGACACCTTACTCGACATGTTTTGATAAAGCCAAACCAGAGTTAGCATTTGACCGCGAGGTTCATAATGCACTTAAGAGTATGTGGTATGGCAATATCATGAAAACAACTAAAGGACGTTGTTCCGAAAGCTGCAGACAGACTCAGCTCATGCCAGAGCACCAACTCACATGAAACCAAGCACTCTACCTCCAGGATTGTTAAGGCCTGCCATAGGAGTGACTTATAGGTTACCATGTGTCCATATATGTTAGATATAGATATACTATATCTAAGTAAGAGGTGATTACACCAACTTACCCCAGCTGAGTGATCAGCCAGTTGTGTCAAATAGTGAGGCCAGGCCAGGGGTGGCATAATACATGCTGCAGCCCCTGGTAGGCCTTGGATACACCTATGCCCTGGGTACCTGGGGTGCACTGTTACAGGGTCTAATAAGGTGAACCAGTTCTCATTGGTAATGCACCTAGTGTGCATTGGCATTACTTTAGGGAGAGAACAGCAGGGCTGTGGGTCTGATTAGCAAGCCCACAGCCACACTAAGTCATAAAACCAGTGAAGCAAAAGCAAAAATGTGGGGTGACCATAGGATAGCAGACCCTACTCTCCTACAGTGAGGTCTCAAGCAAATCGGCCATAAGTAATCCTTCTGTTCTGGGAAACACCTTGCTTTCTGCACATCAAAAGCATGTCGCCAATGCTAAGTTCCCTTTTGCAGAAGAAAGCGGAAGAGACTTGTAGAGAAATGTTTATCTTCTTTAATAGGATACAGGGAATACAGGGAACCGAGACCCCAGCCAGCCACAGTAACCTTCAACAGCCAACTGAGATGGAATTTCCATTTACACAAATACATCCTAGCAACTAGCTGGGCTTTCCAACATATGAGATCATGAAAAGTATACGGAATACTACAGCATCGTACTTAAAAAGATGAAATCCCCTTTTATGGCCATCACTACTGCCCACTCCATGGTGACTCCACAGCACACACCTCTTTTTCACTCCCTACTTGCAGGCCTGGTCCATCGTGCTCTTTTCAAACACGGAAATTGTATTCCTAGTGTTATTTCCAGAATTATTACTTTGATTGTCCCAGTTGACACAGACTGCTAACATGACCTTTTAGCCCTACCTCTTAACATATTAATATCAAAACGCAGCTTCAAGGCGCAGCAAATTAAACTAACAATAAATGTTATAGTACTGTAAGATAAAGTAAGAAAAATAAAGACATTTCTCAGAAATAGGAATAGATTACAAAAGCCTTGAGAATGCCAATTAGTTTGACTTCCGTATTTGGTGTTTGTGTACTGGGGGGAGTGCAGGCTAAAGCATCATTTGGTCAGCTAATGCTGTCTGTAGTTCAAACCAAGATACCATTATTCTATGAGCACCTTAGAATAGAAGCTTGAGCTTCCCCTGCCTGGCCAGTTTTAAACCCAAGCTAGTGTGTGATCGAATTTAAGGAGGCTGACCAAAATTGGAGTGGCCTTGTCTATAATTAACGAATAACCGTTGTTTGTCCATGAACATAAAAACAGAAGTCTCTTGATCAGAACTAACAGGTTTGTAGTTACTGTTCATTAGATGAGGGTCTTGGCTCATTAAAATCTCACACTGGACATTCCAGAAACTTAGAAGCATGCCGAAAAGATTACCAAGTTTAATAGAAATCTATAGTGGAAAATACTTAAAAGCATTTCAAAACCTTAAAACACTTGTTCGTTGACAACTACCGTGATAGGAAAAAAGATACCTGTACATTCTATTCATGTTAGCCCCAAATATATATTTGTAAGTCTTCTGGGACGGTAATAAAATAGTTTGATTTGACATTGGCACCTTTTGTCTAAGAGTGAATAAAATGTGACATACTGAGTAATTATAGCCTCTGTCTATTTTTAACCTTTCAACTGAAAATAAAAAATCTGACTGGCTATAATGTTACCCAAAAAATTATTTGTTCGTTCTAACGCACTGTTTTGTTAGAGAAAATTATTAATATCATTTTTTTTAGTAGTGCATTAATAAATATCCATGGGCGAGGTTCAGTGTTTTTTAAAATGTTTTTGTTACTAAAGGCTCACTACGACAGATTGCTTAAATATACATTTACAATGGTTTCTTTATTTCATGTTTTATTTTTTTTAATTGATTTTACTTTGATTATTTCAAATCATGTTTTTCTACAGGATAAAAACACATTTCTTCTCTTACTGGATGCCAAGACATTTACTGAAATTGGAAGAGCTGAAGTGCCAGTGCAAATACCAAGTGGCTTCCATGGGGTATTTGTGTCGAATTGAATGATTTTTTGGCTACTGTGGATATATGGATTCATTTAACACTATTTTTTATACTGCTATTTCATAAAAATGCACTTTCAATGGCGTTTGGTAGAGAAGAGGATGCTCTTGCTATCAGACTTGGAGGAATAAATTCTTCTTATCATATCACTGACCTTTGTTGGCTGACATTTGTGCCTTATGACTGACAGGTTTCAGGGGTCACCTAGCAGAATTTAGAGAGGGATCCTTAAACTCGCTGACTTACTGTCACCAGAGGAGACACAGCATACTCATACAGGCCACCAATAGGCATACAAAACCAAGGGAGTAGCCAGCAGGCCCAGAATGGGGTCAGGGTTGTTGGGTGTCATCTATTCAGAAATTCCTGGTGTTCTGTAGGTTGAAGATAGGTTGGGTTCTTGGCGACTGCGAACAGGAGAACTTGGATAGTAAGGTTGTGAAAAAGCATGAACTTGTGGTACATTAGACCAATAGCATTGGTTAATACCTTGCCAAATTTGAAGACTACGGGCCTAATTCAGTGTTTGGCAAATGGGTTACTTTGTCACAAACATGATGGATAGCCCATCTGTCTTATTACAATTTTCATAGAATATAATTGCAATTGAACTAAGGAGGATGGAATATCTGTCATATTTGTGAATTAACCCATCAGCCAAACTATAAACCAGGTCCACCATTATAGAGAGTTGAAAGTTCTCTTACAAGTACCACTCTTGCACATGCAGTATAATAATATTGACAACTTAAATTTTTAAATGCTGGATGTGAAAAAGTCCCACCTAAATTGATGAACTTGAGCAATAACTGGTCAAATAAATTCATATGACCTATATGTTGTCAGATGCTAAATAATGAGTTTAAAACTCTGAATATCACAGCAGACCCATAAAAATCAGACAGACATTCTGGTAATAAATGTCCAAAACACTTCATTTATCACAACAATTGAAAAAAATAATACAAGCTGACTATACGACCTGTCACTTTACTATTAATGTGTATATATTATTTGTCATGCCAATTTGAAATGTAATTCTTTAATTGAGGCATTATGTATGTTTTTTAGTCTAGTCATATATTGGTTTAAAATAATTGTATGTACTGTTAATTTTGTATTGTAATCGTTTGATAAAACCTAAACTTTTGATTGACAGAACACATAAATTCTACAATTAATCCTTTCACTTTTATAGCTCACTGTCATTGTATGCTCTCTGCCTCTTCCTGTATGTTCTCTTATGATCTCGTTTCATGTTATCTAGAAGACAGTGCCAACATTTTATTATAAAGTTTATGTGATTGAGAACTTTGCTTAAATAGGGCAGAGGTAAGAGGGCCTGTCAAATAAAAGTTTCAGTTTACTGTACGTGCGCAGTAATTAAATAATTCCAAATTGTTCTGATGTTATTCCATAAAATGGTATGTAATACATCTAAACAAAACCTGTCCTGTATTTAGGTTTTTTCACATTTTTTAAATTAACTGATTCAAACTTATTTTAACTTTTCGCTCATGGCAGACATTCTCAGTATGGTATCATTTGTATTTATTGCGGTTTTTATGCTTACCTTGCCAGCAGAATGTGAGAGGTGGTCCAAATATTTGCAGAACACTACATGATGTCCAGCATGCAGATAGAGTAGCTACAGAAAAAGCTAAATGACATTCATTGGTAACCAACAATACAGTTGATTCTGCATGTCTGAAAAAAAGTCATTAACAATGTCATTTGAAATGTCATAAATGACATAATCAATAATGCAAAAATGTCATGAGTGAGCAGTACAGGTTTAAATTGTTTAAGGTTAGTTTTATATTTCAATGCACTACAATTGTACAGATAAAATGTTCATGAAAGTAATCTAACTGCTTTGTATAAATCTGTTATTAAGAGATCAAGATGTAATGCTTTGAAAGCGGAAAGTGCAAAGGATAATAAAAAAATATTTAAGTCACACGTCATGAGTGATGAAATATGTGAGGTCATAAGCAGAGCATGGTAAAGATGCAAATTGTTGTTAGCCCAGTAAACTATAACTGGTGAATTTCATTGTTCTTTTGGTTTAGAACATAAGTTTTATCTCATTTCTACACTTAGCTATAACGTCACTTTAACTTTTGTTTTTTCTGTGAATTTCTGATTTTTGTTTTACTGTTCGCTAAGCTCTTATTAGAATAAATAAAATAATATGGACAAACTACAAACCTTTGGATTTTTGGACGAAGATTTTGCTTCCCTGGTAGGAGGGGGAAACTTAACCAATACCACCATGATAGGTAATGAAGACATACAAAAATTGACAGCCCTTAGGAAAAAAATCAAGCGGATAGAGCTGCACAGGCATTTTATGCTCAAATACTTAAAAGCAGGAGTAATCCCACAAGGGCTCCAAGTGACAAACATACCGGGGCTGTTTGTACAAATACGGAAATTTCTCTAACACAGGTCTCTGATTGCGAACAGATGTTCCCGAGATCTCATGATCTTAATCGTCGAAACAGCTAAGGAACTAGTTCATACCCTCTTAGAGGAAGTACAAGAACTTGAGACAAAGATAAAAAATAGCCAGGCTCTTGATGAAGCCAAAAAGAAATTAGAGGAGGTGGAGAAGGACATGGCCTCCTATAATGACTACCTACTGAAGAGGAAAACAGAAAAACTTGAAAAAGATGTTAGATTTGCCAGCCAAGAGAAAATATATCCGTATTTGGCAGATAATTATTACCAACAAGAGCAAAGTTTCAAGGAACAACATAAGCCAACATATAATAGACCATCTAGAAAGATCACTACCTTCTCCGATACCTCAGACTCGGAAGGAGAAGGTTACACCAATAATTATGATCAAGGTCCAGGTAGGAATATGTCTGGAGGATCTAGGGGAGATCGCCCCTCTTTTTTAGCCAGGCGAGGGAACCAAAGGAACCGATGGCGAATGAGATGCCAGCCAAGGTTCCGAGGGAACTACCAACAACCTCAGAACCAATACCAGCAAGGACAGAACCAGTACCAGAACGACAACCAGTATCTGGTGACCAGACATGGCCAGTACTGGCGAGATTAAACCAAATACCCATCTTTAATCCCAGCAATCAAACAACAGATCTGTTCACCGAATCCCTTCTTACCAAAGGTTTATTCTTTGTCCCTCATACCAGAGCTAACAAATTTGAAATCTTCCAAGACCTAATGACTTTCTTTAGGAAAATTAGGCTTTGAGTTTTCTTCGAAGGCCAAAATGACCTAACACTGACTACCAACAACAAGTCGGGATTACACTGATATCGACTTTTCGGCCTACATTAGAGCAAATAGGTCCAGAGATAGCAATCTTTGAACATGTAGTTTTCCAAAAAATGAAAGCAGCAATGAAATACCTGCACCTGTGTATAATATATCCTGTGAGGAACATACAGTGCTACAGGAGTTAATCCAAAACAAAAACTTAACTATCCAAAGCTGTGTTGGATAGTCTTGCTGGACACTGACCAATATGTCCTTAAAATGAAGGATATGTTAGACATTAGAGAACACTACACACCCATCAAAATCGATCCCACCAAGCGTGTCCAAAAATCAGTTCTGGATATAACTACACAGGCGCTAAGACAGAACTATATCTGTGAGAAGGAATCGGAATATCTTAACGTTGACAAACCTAAAATGGCAGCATTCTATGGCGTCCTGAAGATTTATAAACACAGTACGGATCCACCTTACAGACCCATAGTTACCACCATTGGGTCTGTTACAGAGCCCCTATCAAAATATGTGGATGCCATGCTTAGACCCCATGTACCTAAAACGCAGTCATACATCCAGGATAGATGTGACATAACCAACAAAGTGGAACATCTACCCTTCAATGCTGTGACACATTCCATGGTAACCATGGACATAGAAGCCCTCTACAGTAACATCCCCCAAATAGGGGCCATTGAGGCTGTCACATGGTTCATGGAAGTGCTGCAAATTGACTGCCCTAGGATGTTTATTGTGGAGTCCTTCTAAAGAAATCTCTTTCTTGTTAGGCTGTAAATAAACTTTAAGAAAATCAACCAGTCCAATATCTTCCAACTGGCTATATGATCAACCTACATTGATAAGGTAATAGCATGCAAGAACTATGTAGCATGTGCTATACACACTTTAGGAGCACTGTTTTTTTTTATTCCGGAACTCTTTTTAAAAAAAAAAAAAAAAAATCCCTATACAAATTTTATTGCACGCATAGTCTTTGCATGATTTCGGCACTTAAATACTTTTTTCACCCACACATCTTTTTTAACTTTTTGGTGAGCACAACTTGGGCTATAATTGGATCCTATTTTCTTTGTCAATTCTAGTAGAGGAATCTATACTATATTCCTCTTCTCCCGTAACACACCATATAAATTAAATGTCCTCATTCTATAGGTATATATTAGTTTAAGTAGGACCACTAATTGGTAACCCAGATATTTTTTCATATTTTCCTAGGTCTTATATTACACATGGCTTCCTGATGAAGGCGTAACGCCGAAATGCGCGTAGGACACTTTTCTCCAGCCATGGCAAATATTAATGCTCTTTTCTACTGAAACAGTAGTCACACCTCAATTTGTGATATTATATTTCTAATGAATTATAAGACATTTTACATGAAGAAAGCCTAAAAATATTCAAATAAAATAATAAAGATTAGAGGCTATTTACAATAAATGCGAAAGGAAGAACAATTAATGGACAACTAATGTTTTGCCCTAATTAAAATCTGTACATAATCTCTGTACTATATCCTCACAATATCGATGAAGAGATAGGCATTGGATGAATGGGGGAGTATGCCTGAATATATTTATTGGGGCAAAAAACAGTTGATGGACAGAATGCAGAACAATGTCATACATTCACCCCAGTACAGAGATCTGGGCCTAAATCCATCGTTTTTTTGCTCACCATGCCATTCCAGTTTGAACCCAGCCATATGCAAATCAGTCTTGACCCTGTGCCTCATGGGAACAGTCCAGCCCAAACTGCCAAGCCAGGTCCTCCCTGGACTGGAAACAAGCAACCTAGGACCGGTTTCGGGGTTTCACCCCTCTTCAGCCAGGATAGCTTGATTCCAGTGGCATGGAGAGCACGGTACTCGCGTCTGAGCATACCCGTCCCACTCGGGGTGACAAATGCAAAAAACTTTGTGTGAGTGTTTGATTGGTTCTTCTGATGCTCCGTCCATCACCACCCCCTTTTGTACCGCTTCATATTTATTGGGGACCAATACAGAAATAGATCAATCATGTGGCATAGAATGAATTGAATAAGAGCTTCTGTGTATAAATACAATTAATTTATATCAATTTTTAACAAAAAAGAAAAAAATATATTGTATTAATAAACATTTTTGATAATGAACAGCATCTGGGAGTTGACATATTGTTATTGAAATTTTGAAGGTCCACTCTATATTGAATTTCCTAAATGTTTGCACACACGTTAGCTGATCTCTTATTACCATACCTAAACTATAATGCCACTTTAACCTCAGTTGTTTTCAGCAAAGTTCTGTGTTTTTTAATGTAAGCTAAAATGTTAGTGTCATACCTAATTATAATGCAACTTTAACCTTTTCTTCAGTGAATTTCTTTTTGTTTTTTAATCATATTTGCCCAACATCCCCATAGTGTATGGCCTTCATCCTTGGGCAATGTGCAGCATAGGGTTGCTCACACACCTTACCCCCAACCGCCACAGCCACCCTACCCAACTACAGCACTCCTTTGTTACTAACCATCCTGATATTTTGAACTTTTTCACCCTTTCATGACCAAAAAGCAGGCTTTCTGGCATTCTGCCAAATTTGGTTTTTATTCCATTTATCCGTTTTTTTCTGTATCAGAAAGCAAAATTTCCTATGGGTATTAACATGGGAAATCAATATTGGGGAACCCTTCTTAGCCGACGCTTGTAGTTTGCCACTCTCCAGTTGTAGTTAGGTCAGAGTTTTCATAGGAAAACAGTTTTTTGTTTTTTTAATAACTTAACTTTGACACTGTTTTAGAAATCTGCACGAAACTTTCCCAAAAATAAAAGTGTCCAACTCCGCTCCTTCCTAGAAAGTTTTGCGAAGTATCCAAAAGAGGGGACCAAAAAAAAGAAGGGGGGGTCCAAAACATTAATTTCCCAATTCCCAGAGGAAAGTTTGTTTTCTGATGCTGGAAAAAATGTTTGAATGGAATTACACCAAATTTGATCAAAAGTTACAATTTAACTCAGCATGCCCATTTGATGTAAATTTGTCCATAGGTATATCTGGATGGTTGTCCCGGCAGGATTCTGTCAGAAACCCAAGCACTGAAAATTAAATAATTGGGCCCCCAGTTTGGCTGAGGGAGCTTTTTTCCCGTCAGCTATGTTGGTGCCGTTAGACCAGTCTTGCTAAACTGAGCAATCTCACTGGCTGACGTCATCCAAAAGAAAAGTGTTGAGCGGCCATTGCAGGCTGCGTGGAGTTGGACCTTGTGTCCTCCAGATGTAAAAATTTGATGAAGAAGCTGGGTAGGGACACCATGACTGCCTTGAATTTATTGGGGGTTGGGTGTCCCACAGCCTCCCCAAGGGAACAAAATGTCCCAAAAAAAGTTTATGCACAGGTACCACGGTACTCCTTCTGGATATAGCCCACCCTTCCATGGGATACTGAGGTATCCTGTGGGTACCGCCTATCAAGCATCACCCCCATGGTACTGTGGTACCATGCAAACATCCTAAGGGAAGCTTGCATGGCACTCGACTTGCATGGAGGAGAGACTTGAGTATTGGTAATGCTGAAGTACTGTGGTACCCACAAAACTTTAAAACAAAAACCAAATGTGATTTACACCAAGGCACAAAAAGCATGCTTTCTCAGAAAATTTTAATCTTTTTGCCAAGTTTGGAATAATACAGTTCATTTGGTGTTTCTGTATCGGAGAGCTAAGTTTCCTATGGGAATTAACGTGGGAAATCAACGTTTTGGGGCACCCCTTTTCTTGGTCCCTACTAGATGGATTAGTGAAAGCTCTTTCTGGAAGAAGCAGAGGTAGATGAACTCTTTGCTTGGAAAGTTTTGTGTAGAATTGTTGAACAGCTCCTAAGTTATAAGCTAAACTTAATACGGTTTTCATATGGAATTGTACCACTGTAGCCTGACCGATGCAGTTTAAAACTGTAGCCTCAACTGACAAATTAACCATTTTCAGTAATCAAAAATCAGCACTAATTATTAAGAAACTTGACAAACAATCTTATACTACCGGAGTATGGCAGAGCTGAAACGCTGTAGTGGAAATATATTGTGGTTCTTTGGTGAGTTCATCAGTTTTGAGTTATTTGTTTTGTTGATGTATAAAGATGTACAGTATAAATTTAAAGTATATAAAGGGTACGCTGAAATACCAAATTAATGGAATTAAAAATGCATAGGGAATAAATACTAAGATACCATCAGTCAAATTAAACTGTTTTATTTTTGAACCTGCACTTATATAAACTATATATACATCTTGTTTATTTAATTATTAACATGTACTACTGTGTTCATTTTGTAAAATACATTCTTGTATGTTCATGATAAATAACTAATTTCCTTAGGACAGTTGATGTTGACCTTCAAATGCGACCTGAAAGGTAAAGGTGGAGGGTGTCCTGTTAAGCCAAGGGCGGGACAGAGAGCTTAAGAAAAAACGCAAGCCTTCTCGCCAGGGGTCCTGCTACCTGAAGAAATGCTTGGGAGCCAGTATAGGCTTTCATTTATGATGTGACTTGAAGCATCATGGTGTAAAAGAATTATTCTGTGAGTGTGCCCTTTTTATGGGTTCATCAAAACCATTTTTGCTTCTTACAGTCTAATTGTATATTACTAAAATATACATTTTGAAAGTACTTATTTTTTCTTATATACGGATTTTTTAAAAACATTTGGCATCAGGCTATCTTATGCTGTTTGTAATGCAATTTTTAAATGATGCTTCGCATATTCACAGTGCTTTCTGTCTTAGGTTAGGACTCAGGAGTTCATAAATACAAAAGTCACTGTTCCCCTCTGCGCCAACCAGGTTTCATAATGTAAGAGTGCCTTTTCCACTGATTAGTTTGAATTGCATTTAATTTTCATGTAAGTTGTGTGCATTATTTTACATGCAATTATCTGAAGACGAAAGAACAACAAAACAGCTACAGAATATTGTTTTGGGCTTTGACCCTTCCCCCAAACTCACTGACTGCATACTCCTTGCACTCAAGATCAGGCACAGTTCCCCTACTTGTTTTATGCACTTCCTCCCCTGCTTTATCACATGGCTAAATTAGACAGCCTATTACTTTACTCCTGAGCTTTATTTCCCCCCTGCAGACCTGCTCTGTAATTCTGATTTCCATTTAATAGGTCACAAAATGGAAGCCCCTTGCAAAACAGATAACAGTAAGGGAATGGGAGTTTTTGAAAGAAAATTCCAGCAAAAGTAGATAACAATGTTTTATTTTTTTGCGAAAAAAAGTCAATTCCCCCATTAGATGAGCTGAAAAACAAAGTTTCTTGTCTGTCCATGAAACCATTAAATTGCTAGCATTCTAAGTGCTTATCTGCCCTTACATCACAAAGAAGTCTTGCTGTCATGAACTTCATAATTTATGCACAATAAACCACTCCCTTCTCTTGCTTAAGTATGATATATCCTTCCTCTCACCAATCCACAAGTGTACCTTATTGATGCTAGATTAGTACTTGATTCTCGTCAAATCAAATATCAGAACACAATTTTCAATAGGCTTCTACATTAATTTACATTATTTTTGTATTGAAACAATGTAGTCATAGGGGCATACATCATGTACTCATCGGATTAATGACATGCAGCCAAAGATTGTGCAGTTCAGCTTTATTATACTTGTGCTTATCGCTTTTGTGTGGAAAATATACAAGTATTAACTTAAATCTGTGTTCAATGAATATTGTAGCCAGTGTGTCATTGGCATAGAACAAAGAAGGAAATGGACCTCCTGACTGCCATTAGAATTATATAATACAACAATAATAAGGGTTCAGTTGCAACTACGGCCTCTAATACCCAGTAAAAATGTGCCTGCTGTGCCAATGGAAGCTACACCCTGCATTCAATTGACTTAAAGAAGTGATATAGCAGGGGTTTGTTGCAGGGTAACTTAAAATAAAAATATAAAAGACAAGACTATTCTTTGGAAGGCAAAACACAGCTCTTTTCTGTCGCGACAGGGAGAGTAGCTATTTCCACACAGGTAAGCAGCAGTTCTCAATTTTCTGCTTCACAGAGAGCCACTTTTATACTTAGTCAGACAATGCCTGTTACAAAAGGTAAAATAAAGAGTTACTTAGAATTTACATATTGGTTACAGAAAACATCACATCACCTGTGTCCCTAACCTCTTAAACAATTTCCTACAAATTCTTTATTGTAATTCCAACAATGCTTAACAACCCATTCAGTAGCTTCTTTTGAATGCATGTGTATTTGCGTGTGTGCTTTATCGTTCTGCTCCCAAGACGACTTATCAGATTCTGTATTCTCTTGGCTAATTCAATCTCCTGCTCCTATTCCTCATTCACGTTTTTAATTTACTGGGACAACAGAATACATGCTTGTACTGAGACTATAATTTCCTTCAAGATTATAAAAAGGTTTTCCTTTAACTAGGGCCTTGCAGGTCATGCACTCTATTTTCTAGTGAACTCTTCCATCTCTCTTGCATCAGCACGAGATTCTGTACTGCTCTTTCACCACGTATAATTTTATATCTTTTTGTACTGCTGTCTGCTGTAGCCTAATTTATTTGTTTCATTTCCTCTATAACATTCCCCACTCCAGTTGATATTTCAGCTACTGGTTTTAAACCTTGGTCTGCACTTTGCACTCGTTGATATGTATTGCCCTGAGCAGCTACTAATGGTGTTGGTGTCCTAACTGGAAACAACCCTCCTGCCTTTGTACTAATCCTTCTACAACATGTTAAAATTAATTGAATACCTAAATATATCAAAAACAAGCCCACAAGAGCTGGCAAAAAGGGTCCCAACAGACCCAACATCCAGGATGGTAGTTAAAAAAACCAGCCACTAAGCCGTTTAGCTGGGGTACCTCCATCATGTACCATTTGCTTTTGTAGATTATGCAAAGTTTGTATAGTCTCTGATAAAGTTCCATTACCGCATCATTTGCTGGGACAATACATCACTCCCAATCTAGGCACTTACCCCTCTTTTCATGGCCGTCATAAGGTCAGGTATATAACAGTGCTGCATTATCATCATTCTCATGGCGCATCACTCTTCCTTTATGGCATTAAATCCATCCTTCAGACTATTGATGCACTTCAGCAACTCCCATCGAGTTATCTGTAGCCATCGAGCAGTTGCCTTAGCCTGAACAAATGACCGATTGCTTCCAAAGAACTGTGCATCATTACACAACCAGCACTCTTGGGTAAAATCGTTCCAAGTGGTAGTGCCCTAATATTTTGCAGTTATTCTCCTTCAATGGTAATGTAACAAGGTTGTTGGACGGCTCATGGGGTGTTCATGACGTATTGATAGATTAACTCCAGGAATTACTAAAACAGGGGCATGCAAAGTGACCAATGTGTAGAGGCCTCCATAGTTTAGTGGCAACTGAGCCTACAGTAGTTCTTCACACTGCCAATAATAGTCCATGAGGCTGGAGGTGGCCCCCTGCATGTCAGAGTAATCTATTGTGGCACTGCAGTTGATATTCCTGCCTACATTAACGGTGCAATTTCCTCTGAAACATAAAGAAACAGATGTTAACCTCATATCTGTCTGAGGACTTTCTGTACTATCTATCCAAGTGTAACACGCAACACTTCTTTACTGCATCCTGACTCATATTAGTACCCTTCCATAAAGACATGACCCTACAGAAAAAAAAAAATATCTGAATGTCATTGGGCATAAACTGATCCAGTAGCTCTAAATTCTGGTCTACGAATACAATCTGGGGGTAAAGTATTTACTAAATAATTACTACACTCCGTAGGCGCCCGTGTTACTCCTAAAATCCCTCAATCAATAACCATTTGTATCTATTGTACACTTGTACGGCGATCAGTTTTCTTCATTCGTGCTGTTCCATCTTTTAAGTTCTGCGTATCTGAAATAATATATAAAAGTTCTGCTGAAGAGTCATATTTTGCTGCATTAACTAGAAACTGTACTACCCTAATATGTGTTGGCTACATTCAGCCCTAATCCTACACAGGTAAAGATGCAAAAGACACAGAGCTATGTTTGGGGGTACTTCTTTAGTTGAATGTAGTCTATCTGATCCTGTGGCATGAGGAATTAAACAGCAAATGAAACATGATTCATTGGTATTTTCCGAACCTATGTCTGACCTGCTGATACTACATATTATCTAATAATCTGGTACAAATTCTATGAGATACATTAACATGAGTTGAGAGTTCTCTTCGCAGATATGTAATGTAGTAGAGCTAGAATATACATTCCTATAAAAGGACAAAAGTAGAAGTGATAGTGTTAAGAGACAAAAAAGAAAAAATAATACATATCTTTCTGCTCGCTGTTTCAGAAAATTGACCAAAAGCAGAAAATTGCCCAGAGGTGGAGTGGGGTATTTTTACAGTCACAATCTTTTCCCCCCCACCCCCTTCTTGTTCCACTGGTGGTTTTTGATGTGATGCTGGGTATAATTGAATGTCTCGTGTGCGCGGTGGGGGTTACCATTGTCACAGTGAAAGGCTTGTTGAACTTGCCTTTCTCCATTTCTGGGCAAAATTTCAAACAAAAACTGTCTCAACTCGGTAGATCGCCCTCAGCTGTGGCACGCTTCTCCTTCCATGTTGTTACCTGTTTAAAAGTGAACTTTGCAGCTTTGGTTAATTCAAAAAGATAAGTATGCATTTCATCATTCAATATTTCCGCTCTACTTTCTCCTTGTACATTACTTATAGTGGCAGGTATTTGCACATTCATTGGTCTTCCTGTCACTATTGGATGGGGTGTCAAATGATGATCAGAACTTGGTGTGTTCCTAAGGCAAAAGAGCGCCAAAGGTAAGCAATACAACCACTTTTTATGCAACATGGCACATAGCTTGCTGATCCTATTCTTCAGCAGGCCATTAAGACGCTCAACGATGGCATTGCTTTGGGCATGATAATCAATCAATCATTCATGGCACTTATAAAGCGCACTACTCACCCGTGAGGGTCTCAAGGCGCTGGGGGGGGAGAAGGGGGGTGCTGCTACTGCTGGTATAGCCAGGCCTTGAGTAGCCTCCTGAAGGTTAGAAGGTCCGGAGTCTGCCATAGGAGGGTGGGAAGGGTGTTCCAGGTCTTGGCGGTGAGGTGGGAGAATGATCTGCCACCGGAGGTCGTTCTTCGGATGCGGGGGACGGTGGCGAGAGCGAGATCGGCGGAACGGAGCTGGCAGTTCGGGGTGTAGAAGGTGAGTCAACTGTTGAAGTATGCTGGTCCTGTGTCGTGGAGTGCCTTGTGCGTGTGGGTGAGGAGCATGAAGGTGATCCTCTTGTTGATGGGGAGCCAGTGCAGGTCACTCAGGTGGGGTGTGATGTGGCTGTGTCGAGGATCAGGCGGGCAGAGGCGTTCTGTATGCGTTGTAGTCGTTTCAGCAGTTTGGCCGGTGCTCCCGCGTAGAGGGTGTTTCCATAGTCCAGCCTGCTGCTGACGAGGGCCTGGGTGACCGTTCTTCTTGTGTTGGTGGGGATACACCTGTAAATCTTGCGGAGCATGCAGAGGGTGTTGAAGCAGGAAGAGGAGACTGCATTGACTTGCTTGGTCATGGAGAGCGTTGAGTCGAGGATGAACCCCAGATTGCGAGCGTGGTCGGTGGGTGTCGGTACTGTTCCCAGGGCGGTCGGCCACCAGGAGTCGTCCCAGGCTGAGGGGGTGGAGCCGAGGATGAGGACCTCCGTCTTGTCTGAGTTCAGCTTCAGACAGCTGCTCTTCATCCATTCGGCGATGGCTTTCATCCCTTCGTGTAAGTTAGTTTTGGTGGTGAGGGGGTCCTTGGTGAGGGAGAGGATCAGCTGTGTGTCATCAGCATAGGAGATTATGTTGAGGTCGTGCAGTCTGGCGACGTGGGCGAGCGGGGCCATGTAGATGTTGAACAGTGTCTGGCTGAGGGATGATCCTTGGGGTATGCTGCAGATGATCTCGGTGCCTTCGGAGTGGAAGGGGGAAGGCGGACGCTCTGGGTTCTGCCGGAGAGGAAGGAGGTGGTCCAATCCAGAGCCTTGTCTCAGATCCCTGCGTTGTGGAGGTGCTGTGGTTGCTGCGGAACCCGAACTGGGACGGGTCCAGGATGTTGTTCTCCTCGAGGTAGCGGGTCAGCTGTTTGTTGACGGTTTTCTCTATGACCTTCGCTGGGAACGGGAGCAGTGAGATGGGCCGGAAGTTCTTGAGGTCCCTTGGATCCGCCTTGGGTTTCTTGAGCAGGGCGTTGATCTCGGCGTGCTTCCAGCTCTCCGGGAAGGTCGCGGTCTCGAAGGAGATGTTGATGGCTTTTCGGAGATGGGGTGCGATGGTGGTGGCTGGCTTTGTTGAAGATGTGGTGAGGGCATGGGTCTGACGGGGAGTCAGAGTGGATGGTGGTCATGATTTTGATGGTGTCCTCGTCGTTGATGTTGGTGCAGGTGAGCAGGGGGTCATTGTGGGTGGTGGCCGTGGAGTCTGAGGTGCCGTTGGCTGTTGGGGTGGTGGGGTTGTCGAAGCTGTCCTGGATGTCAGTGATCTTGTGATAAAAGAAGGTGGCCAGGGCGTTGCACAGGTCTTGCGATGGTGGGATGTCGTTGGTGTTGTAGCTGGGGTTGGAGAGTTCCTTCACGATGTTTGCTGTTGTGTGTGTTGTTGTCGAGGCGGTCCTTGAAGGAGGTCCTTTTGGCGGATCTGATGAGGTGATGGTGTTGGCGGATGGCGTTCTTGTGGGCTGCGTGGTTCTCCAGCGTCTATTCACGTTGCCATTTTTTCTCTAGTTTTCGGCAGGTTTGCTTGGAGGTCTAGAGGTCTGCGGTGAACCAGCTGGCATTCTTGTTGGTGTGTCTTTTGAAGGGTTTCTTGAACGGGGCGAGAGTGTTGGTGCAGTCGTCGATCCAGTGTCGGTCGCTGGCGGCGGTGTCGAGGTCGGTGGGGACGGTGGGTGGGCTTCGGGCGAGGGCGGCGTTTAGCTGGTCTTCGGTGATTTTGTTCCAGCTGCGGTGGGGGATCTGTTGAGTGCGGTGGTGCGTGGTGGGTTTCCAGAAGGTGAAGTGCATGCAGCGATGGTCGGTCCAGTGGAGTTCGGTAGTGTGGCTGAAGGAGACGTGGGACCTTTGAGGAGAAGATGGGGTCGAGCGTGTGGCTGGCGGAGTGGGTGGGCGTTGTGACGAGATGTCCGAGGTTGGCAAAGTTGTCAATCAGGATGGTGGAGTTGGTGTTGTTGTTGTTCTCAAGGTGGAAGTTCAGGTCTTCGAGGAGGATGTAGTCCGTGGAGGTGAGGACATGCGCGCTGAAGAAGTCTGCGATGGAGTCGCTGAACTGAGGCCGGGGTCCGGGAGGGTCTGTAGATGAGAGTTTCTCTGAGGGTGATGTTGGGGTCGGTGTAGATCCGGAAGTGTAGGTGTTCGGCGCTGCTGAGTGTGTCGTCGGAGTTGGTCGAGACCTTGAGTGCGTTCTTGTGGATGATGGCGATTCCACCTCCTACTCCGTTGGTGCGGTCTTTGCTGGTGATCTTGTAGCCGTCCGGGATGGCTATGGCGATGTCGGATGCAGAGGAGTCGTTCATCCAGGTCTCCATTAGGAAGGCGACGTCTGGGGCGGTTGAGTCGAGCAGGTCTCAGAGTTCAACGGCGTGTTTGCAGGCGGAGCGGGTGTTGAGAAGGATACATCTGAGGTGGTTGTGTTCTTTCACAGTGTGTGGGTTGGTGGATTGGATGCTGGTGAAGCTGCAGTTCCGGCAGCAGAAGGGTCAGTGGGTGCACTTTGGGGCAGCCAGAAAGCAGGTGTGTGATCGTCCGGTGTTGAGTGTGTGGAGGGTGCTGGCATCGTAGCAGAGACGGGTGTTGTGGCGTCCGCGGGGGCCAGGGGTTCTGGTGCTGGGCGTGGTCCAGACGTGGACGGTCACAGAGGGGCTTGCCTTAGGTGCACCTTTGGCACGCCAGCGGCATTCCCGCTGCGCGTGGCCGCACAGTGGCCGCCATATAAGGGAAGGTGGGAGGGAGGAGCAGCTGGGAGACGGGAGCGGGCAGCGAATGGATGAGCAGGGGGGCGGGGATGCAGCGGCAGGGAAACGGCAAGAAAAACGGGCGGAGAGCAGGCAGAGGGGCAAGCACAAGGGGCACAAAAGTCAGAAAACGGGGCAAGGCACAAGGACACAAAAGGCAAGAGGGGCAAAGTACAGGGCACAGAAGGCAAAAATGGCAAATCACAACACAAAGGGCACAATAATCAAGGCACAAGGAAAATTCCCTGGCGAACGAGGCAGAGGGGCCTCGAGTTACAGGAGCGGCAGCGAGCAGGGGACACGTGCACACAGGTGGTGCTGTGCGGCGTGGGGGAGCGACCTGCCAGTGGACAGGGTCAAGGGATAAACAGTAGACAGTTTATATTTTATATATAACATTGTTGTAGGATATGTGAAAAGTACATTAACAAAGTAAACTGATACTTGTATAAAAAATTGATACTTGTATAGCGCACTACTCACCCGCAAGGGTCTCAAGGCGCTTGTACGAATGACGCAGTGGTACCCATCCTGGCTTTCCCTGTGAGGCGTTCACTCCTGGGCACCCCCAAGATGGAGGCCAGGCATCCTTAGCGTTGTGGGGGCCGTTGTGGAGATTAAGCAAGCTATTGCCCAGAGTTGCAGAGTGGGACTCCATGATTGGAATGGCACCGAGACGAGAATTATCAGGTCCATGGAATTTTGAGCCCAAGACCCGCCGAGGCGAGTAATTGAACCCTGGTCCCGGGCTAGACCTCTGCATCAGGGTCTGCCGCTCTAATCATTGAGCCACACTTCTCCACTGTATGTGCCGATGTCAGATCTTATCCCATCTGGAACTCCCCTACGAGGAATCACCTCACAAATATAAAATGTGGCAGCTGACTTAGAATCTTGCGTTTCAGGGGCATCTGATATATGGGAGTGACAGAATGTTGGGGTTTGTGCTGCCGGGCATATTTTTGCCACTTGCACAAACATTTCCACATGTAGGGATAATCCCAGTCTGGATCTCCCTCACCATAAAGAATACAATGCTCAGCATTTGCCATGTCACGTGGATCAAATGACCCTTCCCAGTAGACTTGGGCTCATCTATGGGGCTAAACCTTCAATCCATCATGCCAAATCATCCACATAAGTTACAACACTGTAGCAACTATTTTCTCCTTCAGTGGCTAGCTCGCTAGGAGTGAGATCAGTGCTGCAAACGACTGATTTAACTCTGATTTGCTGCATTCGTCTATCATGTAGTGTCAGTCCTCCCATAGCTTCACAAGATCCTATCCTGGGGTCTGGCTGGCCATGTGTTCCCTGAAACCATAACCGGTCATGCTCAGTCACTCTAGGCTTCCTAGTTCTAGAGAACATGTCCTGTTCTCCTCTAGTGTTGGTGCAATTAGGCAAACCCAGTGCTTCCCTTGTATGGCCAAGATAAACTAGGGGGCTTTTTTTTAATGTTAATGTCATAAGCAGTGCGTCTAGCCTCTGGAGATCGAAGTATTTCACCCATGTTATCTACACAGGTATGTATTGGCTCTACTCTATTTGGCATCCTCCCAAAACTTCCCTGAATCACTCCTGAAATATTATCATGATATCCTTCTCTCCTCGCATTTATTCTGTCCTCATTTCATAATACCCATTTCTGAAAGCTTTCTGGTGAAACTATTACACTCCCCTTCTCCTTCTGCCAAGGTGGTAGATTATCTCCAGTCCTTCTAAAATCCTCATCTCTTCCATGGGGTACAGGCCATCGTACCATACTAACAGCTCTGTCTACATAGTCATTCCACCTACCGTCATCTGCATCTCTCCATTGTGGGGTAGGCATTCGCTCCCTAACTACCCTTCCTTTAGATCTCTATTCTGTAATAGATGTGATGGTTCTGATGAAACATGTGACTGATTGTCACTGTCTCCTAGACACTACTCTTCACCTCGACCCTCCTGTGCCTAGGCTGGATCTAAATGCATTGTAAACTGTGTATCTATTTGTTCTGAAAACTGAGAGTTACCACCCTTACTTGCTGTCTGGGAGTACTCGTGTGTCTTGGCTTTGACATCTGTGGGGCAATATTAGGGGATCTATTTGGGGATTGTGAAGAGGTCTCAAATTCAGGATTCTCAAAACCCACTGTGGCTTCTTGTAGCTGTGTCAGTGGATAAATACCCGGTACCTTAGTGTAAGTACTTTTTGAGTCACAGGGATGTGGGAGAGTGGACGGGTACTAGGGGTATCAACATTTGAGGAGCCCTTAGACTTTTCACAAAAAACGTGCCACAAAGCTAAGTTGGATTTCTGATTCTGCAATTTAATTCTTGTATATATACTCTTTAGCTGTGTATCAATGTGCTCTAATATTGTGTCACCAAATGTCCCCTCCTTTGGCCAGGGATATGTGTGTTTCTGAGCAGCCTTAAAACACTCCTTGCAATATTTGTATAACCTTTCTGGTCACCTGCAAAGCTCTTTTGCAAGTGCTCTAAGGGAATCTCTATATTCTTTATTTATTTATTCCATCTTTTGAAATTTAACTTATCCTCCTTCTCAATATTACTTCTTTTAAAATGTTTACAATAGTCCTCGTAAATAAGAAATCTGTCAATTTGTCTTTTCAGTCATATTTTTATTATAGAGCACACTAACATTATGCAGCATTATACAACATCATTCGGTGACCACATTTCCATTCATGTGCACACACATGCATTCAACATCAACATATTATATATAAAACATGGAACAAAGTATGCATTGTCGAAATCGCCGGGTCCTACCCGCTCCCATGGATAGGCAGACTTTCAGGCAACTCAGTGTCTGCTTACCTCTTCAAAGATAAGCAATGATCTATGGAGTGGGGGTAGGTGGTATTCCGGTAGCAGTCGTTCGAGGGCAAAAGGGCCTCCTATGCAGGCTTGCCAAATGTTGCGGGGTAACTTAAAATAAATAAAAAAGACAAGACTTCTTGGCAAGGCAAAATACAGCTCTTTACTGTTGCGACAGTGAGAGTAGCTGTCTCCACACAGGTAAATAGCAGGTCTCAATTTGCTGCTTCACAGGTACCTAGTCAGACTATGCTTGTTACAAAAGGTCAAATATTGAATTACTTAGAAATTATATATTGGCTACAGAAAACATCACGTCACCTGTGTCCCTAACCCCTTAACTTATTTCCTTCATATTCATTTTTCTTCTTCTTTTGAATGTATGTGTATTTGCATGTGTGCTTTATCATTCTGCTTCCAAGGCTTCTTATCAGATTCCTTGTGCTGTAGGCCAAGTCAATCTTCTGCTCCTATTCTTCAATCATGTTTTTAATGTATTGGGCCAACAGAAAATGTGCTTGTACTGAGACCATAAATTTGTAGGTTATCTGATAGAATATCGGTGTAACAAACATCGATGTTTTAAATAACAAGAAAAAAAATGACTGCAAAATATCGACTCCAATACCATAACAGGTAAGTACAAAAATATCAAATCAAAAATATCGAGGTGAAAAATATAGATGTAAAAAATATCGTTTAAAAAAAATATATAAAATAATATATACAGTAAATATATTAAATATTAATATTATTTTTAACAAAATATATGTAATTTAATATGCATATTTAACTAAATATAACAAATAAAATTAATTAAAAAAATATAAACACACAAACAGAATAATTTATACATATACATATATTTACTTAAAAATAATGTATTAACTATTATCTTTATTTAATTTTTAAACTTTAAAATTATATTAAAAAAATGTATATATCAATAATTTAAAATAAAAATAAAACATTCTATAATAAATTAAAACATAAAAAATGTAAACTTACCTTTACCAATACAATAAGTGCAACACTAGGCAAAGTGTTGGATAGCGGAATATTTAAATTTACTATTCCAAATCTAGTGAGTGCAACAGTAGGGAAAGTGTTGGATACCAGGGGGTAAAAATTACTATTCTCACTCCAGTGATAGCAACAGTAAGAAAGTGTTGGATAGCAGAAGGGAAAAATTACTATTGCCACTCCAAAGAGTGCAACATTAGGGAAAGTGTTGGATAGCTAAAGGGTAAAAACTACTATTCCCACTCCAAAGAGTGCAATAGTAGGGAAAGTGTTGGATAGCGGAGGGGTAAAAATTACTATTCCCACTCCAGTGAGTGCATCAGTAGGGGAAGTGTTGGATAGCGGAGGGACACAAATTTCTATTCCCACTGCAGTGAGTGCAAAACTAGGGTAAGTGTTGGATAGCGGAGTAATTAAATGTACCATTCCAACTCCAGTGAATGCAACAGTAGGGAAAATGTTGGATAGCGGAGGGGTAAAAATTACTATTCCCACTCCAGTGAGTGCAACAGTAGGGAAAGTGTTGGATAGTAGAGAAACAAAAATTACTAATAATGCTTAAACAAATAAAAAACAACAAAAAATATTACAAACATTTATAAATCATAAAAATAAACAATATTTCAATAATATAAAATTACATATATTAACATGTAAATACAACACATATAATAATTAGATATAACAAAAACCTACAGATAAAAATATAAAATAAATGAATAAAATCATTTATAAACAATAATTATTTAAAAGTAGCAAATATTAACAAACAAATTATTTAAAACATAAATGTATTTATTTTATTTCCGACCCTATAACACCACACCGATAACAAAACACTTCAACATTTTAAATTACATTTATCTCCATTCATTGAGTACACATGCTTTAACACTATAATATCCACAACACACACTTAAATTAAACTATAAAATAATAAAACACAATTAAATATTATTGTGAAAAGAAAAATTATTATCAACAACTAATAATTAAATAATTACAATTCATTTAATACCCACCCTTTACCCCTTTAAAAGTAAAAAAAACACAAAAAAATAAACAATTACCCAAAATAAATATCACATAATTAACATTAACAACTAAGTATAATTAATTAAGCAGACATTACTTCCCACCCTTTACGCCTATAAGAACCACAACACACACTTAAACTTAATTGCAAATTTACCAAAATTAATAACCAATTAATTAATTAAAATTACCTAATTATTAATTCATACATTAAAAATAAATTACTTTCCACCCTTTACACCTATAAACACCACAACACACAACTAAAATTAATTACACAATTGCCATAGTTAATCACCAATTAATTAAAATTAATTAATATCCAATTATTAATTATTAATAAGTTACTTTACACTTTTAACACTATAACATATCAATTAAACAAATATTAATCAACAAAAATAAATCAATACATTTAATATAATTAAATTGCTTCCCACCCTATTCCCCTATAAACCCACAACCCGCTACAGAACTAAAAACACCAAATTCAAATAAAATATTTAATAAATGTAATATAATTAAATTACTTCCCACCCAATTCCCCTATAAACCCACAACCCGCTACAGAACTAAAAGCTCAAAATTCAAATGAAAAAAAAATCTACTAAAAATGTAACACATATATTCAAAATACAACCAATTCTTATAAAAACAACATACATCACATACATTAGGGTGGCGATTCCGATCCTGTAAAACCCGGGTACAAATGCTCGTACGGAGCGTTTTCTCCATACGACTCGTACCCGGGAATTCCACCGTACAAACCAGCAAGTACGATTCGGACAGAAAGACCATTTCCGTACGAAACGTAAAAAACACTGTACGGCTAAAATATACATACAATTCCGATCCTGGACAGTGCGTATGCGACATCCGCACGGAGTCAGGTAGCGTTTTACGGACCAGCAAGTACGATTCGTACCCACAGCACTCCGCGCGGCTATATTTTTACGGGAGCCAAAAAGTGCCAGAAAAGCTAAGTACGCCGCGATGCACGAGGAAAAGGGGGCCCGCTACGCGATGTACATGCCATCACCCACATCATACGTGTCATAATGTACGGTGCGTACCCCAACATTGCATATGTACGGACCCTACCCCCTACCCCTCCCGTCTGTACGCGCCGTACCCCAGCTCTGTCTGTATGCGCCGTACCCCCACCCCAGCCCCGTATGTACGCGCTGTACCCCCAGCCCAGTATGTACTCGCTGTACCCCCAGCCCCGTATGTACGCGCTGTACCCCCACCCCAGCCCCGTATGTACGCGCCGTACCCCCAGCCCCATATGTACGTGCCGTACCCCCACCCCAGCCACGTATGTACGCGCCGTACCCCCAGCCCCGTATGTACACGCCGTACGCGCTGTGGGTACGGCGTGTACATACGGGGCTGGGGGTATGGTGTGTACATACGGGGCTGGGGGTACGGCATGTACATATGGGGCTGGGGGTACGGCACGTACATACGGGGCTGGGGGTACGGCACATACATACGGGGCTGGGGGTACGGCACATACATACGGGGCTGGGGGTACGGCACGTACATACAGGGCTGGGGGTACAGTACGTACATACGGTGCTGGGGGTACGGCGCGTACCTACGGGGCTGGGGTGGGAGGGCCGTACGACTTATACCCCGGGCACAAGTGTACCCGGGGTAGGGGTTGTACACAGTTCGCTCCGTACGGGACGTTTTCCATACGCTTGTGTATTCAGAACGCGGGTACGGATCGGACTTGTGCGCTCAGACTTCAGTTATACGACTCGTACGTAAAACTGTCCGGGGACGTCTCGTAGACTTTTCCCAAGGCGAGTTGTATGTATTTTTCCCGTACGAATCATACTTCACCGTTTGTACGGTACTTGTACGATTCGTACGCAAAAAAATACGGATACGAGTCGTACGGGACAAAAAAAATACAGGATCGGATTCGGCCCCAAAATGTGTACTAACATACATAACAATAATAAAAAACGATATTTTTAACAACTAATTTCTTGCAAACGATATTAAATACTTAGATATTTTTAAAATCGTTATTACTTACCTTAAATCGATGTTCTTGATCACTATATTCTTTCTGTCTATATTTCTGACCCACGATATAAATTACTCGATATTTGTGCAACTCAATATTTGTACTCGATGTTCTGTCTCTGTACAAGCTTACAAACGCAGATTTTCCTTTAACTAGTGCCTTGCCGTTCATGTACTCTGTTTTCTAGTAAACTCTTCACCTCTCTTGCATCAGCAAGAGATTTGGTCCTGTACTCCGCTTTCACCATGTATACTTTTATATCTATTTCTACTGCTGTCTGCTGTAGCGTAATTTCCTCATGTTTCATTTCCTCTATAACAGGTTCAAGCGCATGAAAACAAATTTGGGAACTAGGCTGCTTTCTTTCTTCGGGACAAATATCAGCAATTTGGTCACATTTAAAGATTCTGCAAAGGCCTGGATATAGTACTTGAAGAGAACTAATATATAATAAAGTGTAATAATTTTGAACAGGACTTTCCACATTTGATTCTTTTAATTACTATTCGTTAGACAGTCTAACCTTTGACACACTGATAAGAGTGGAGTTCAACTCGCCTTGCCAATATCGAATGCAACATAAACCAGTTGATGGATGGAATACTTGAATTAATCTCAGCTACTTAGGCCGCATCCCAATCCTTTTTTTTTTTTACCCACCATGCGACCTCAGTTTGGATCTAGCCATATGCAAATCAACCATGACCCAGCTCCTCATCGGAACAGTCCAGCACAAACTGCCAAGCCAAGTCCTCCCTGAACCAGAATACATGCATTCTAGGACCAGTTTTGCCATGATAAGGGCTCAGCCTGGTATAGCTTGATTCCAGTGGCACAGTGAGCACGGTAGCTACGTCTGGGTATACCACTCTCACTTAGGACATCAACTACAACTACAAAAAGGTGATGGATGGAATGCTTGAATTAATCAGAGGCACTGGCAGTAATTTGGGTCGCATCCCAATCCATCATTTTTCGTCCACCATGCCAACTCACTTTGGACACAGCTATATGCAAATCAGTCTTGACAATGCTCCACAATCCATAATCTATCGCTCACTATGCCACCTCGTTCGGGGATATGGTGTTCAGGGATTGCCAGTGGCTGAGATTAATTCAAAGCATTCCATCCATAACCTTGTTGTTGCATTTGAGGCCATAAGTATGACGGGTATGCCTTGACGTGGTTCCTGTGCTCACTGTACCACTGGAATCAAGTTATACATGGCTCATGAGCCCGTTTCAGGGTAAATACGGTCCTAGGTTGCTTGTGTTCTGGATGCAAGATGCCATATGTCGGAACTTCCAGTAATGATACTTACCGAGTTTCTCTCACTTTTGGAGCTTGTGATGACACATTCTCTTACCAAATCAATGGTGTATCCAGGGGAGCAGGCTTTGCACCAAATGTCACAAATTTGTTTATGAATCGCTATAAACACAAGTATTAATTAAAGACCAGTAATCCTTTTTAACTGAACATCACCATGTGGAGGCATTACATAGATGATGTCATAATGATCTTGTAAGGGACAAGTCATGACAGTGGGTCTTTTTTTGAGGTGCCTGAGCGATACATCTCAAGATCTACAATTCAACATCACATACATTGAGAATTAAATCATATTCCTGGATGTTACTATTAAGCATTATGACAGCAGACTCCAAATTATTCTGTTTAGAAAACCAACAGAAAGAAACACATTACTTATGTATCAGCCACCACCCCAGGAGCCTGAGAGATAATCTCCCTTTCGGGCACTTCCTAAAGTTATGTAGAAACGGTGCTAAAAAAGCAGATTACTTCAGGGAGTCAGATACCAATAATTACATTTTTAGAAAGAGAATATCCTAAGGGACTGGTAAAACAGTCGAGAAAAAGAGCATGAGTCTGCCCTGGGAGACTCTGCTAAGCCCAAGAGTTAGGACCCTGTGGAAATGTGGATTTCCCTGATCAGTTATGTCCCCTATCTTGGACCCCAACGGTTCTATGTGCATGTTACAAGTACATGTATGTTCCCTCCAGTTCCAGTTTCGAAGACGCAAACACATGTGCGTCCACCGTTAACATGTCCTCTGTCAGATCCGCCATGAATGGGCTGGATATTCGATTCCTAAGTATGAAAGGCCACCGACTTTATATGGCTAAGTTACTCCATTTTTACAGTTCAGGCAAGTAGGCCCGATTCTGTCCTCAAAGCCTTTCCCTGCTCTCTGCCTCTGACAGCTTCAGCTTGAGCCTGCATCTGTGACCATGAACTTTGTCTCATTCTCTGTGCGGCCCACGAAGCCTGACATCAGCCTATTCTCTGCCAAGAGCTGTATTTCACCTTCGAATTATCTGCTTCCCCCTCAGCCGATGCATTCCTGCCTAGTAGCTTAAGTAAACATTCCTCCAGTTACCAAGCAAAAGGCCCGGTTTCTCTGCCCTCATGCAAGTAATTCATAGCCCTGTCATCATGGAATATTCCCATCCCCTCGCATTCAGTGTAGACACTTAGACGCTTGTACACACACACACAGTCAGTATAGAATAGATTCTGTCCGAGAGCCCTTCCCTTGTGGATAACACAGTTCTTTAAACATAGGATATTAGATATGATTTGGGATTAGGTTGACATAACCCCAGACTTTTGTCTCCACATGTAGAGCTAAATGTCAAGTCCCCTTCACCCCCTAGTTGCACGTCAATTACACGTCATGCTGCTGAGCGCGCATCTCTGCCAAGTATTTCTGCTGACATTGCGAAATCATCTCCAGGTATCCACCCACACATGACAATTTACCCCTTATCATCAAGTGGACGCCCACATGGACGCCCACCTTCACGCCTACTTACACGCCCACATGCTCTTATCTCATTCTCTCTTGCTCTCTTGCTTACGTACAATTGAGAAATGTATATATACTGTACTCTGTGAATAATGTTTTGAGAATATCGAGAATACTTTTCAGCCCCGTCCAGATCCTTTTTGGTGATGGAGATATTCTCCCTTTGACTCGAGTTATTGGAATAAAGCCCTTTATGAATCTGATACCACAGACTCAGCCTCTTGCTTTATGCATGATCCTATTGTTAATATTTAAAAGTCTGAGAGCGTGATATTTTATTTACCACAACCCAACTAGTGGACTGTATAGTTTGTATAACTACATTTTGTAATTCAAGTAACCCCATCAAAAAAGTGATTAAACAACATTGGAACTGTTATATGGCCCTTAGGAACATTGTCGACATTGCTAAGTTAGCATGAGCTTTGCTGCCAAGATGCTTCTTTTGCGCACGTTACTACATGACTTTGTTTTTGCAAGAATCTGTTTGTGCCTTTCACATGAGAACGGGCTGCTTTTCGCATTCTCTTCCTTTCCTGGAGTTTAGTCTGAACACGATGTGTAAGGTCAATAAACAATGCCCCTTGTTATTCTGTTCTGGTCAGTCCCTAGCACCTAGACATAACATGCAACACACAGATGCAGTACTGAAGACTCGTGCTTTGATATTACGTTGTTGCATGTTGTTTTAACACACTTGGAGAAAGCCGTTCCATGGAGAAGAGCTTCGCTGTTCCTATGATGTAAACCGTACATCCAGGCTTTAAGGTATGGGGTCTGCTGTCAAAGCCCAGAGATCTTCCTTTATATAAAATAAACTTCTAGTCAAGGGGAGGGTGGTTAGGCCTGAGGGCTCATTTTTTTCCACAGTCTTTATATAATGACTTCTCCCTTTGTATTCTATGGAATTGTAACAATGCTAACTGTGCTGAGTTTATGCATTTTGCTGCTGGTAGTGGCTAGTATACTGTATTGTAGAGCACAGTAGTTAAAATAAACATTTTGAACTATTTCAGTGACTCTGACAATTCTTATTGTGGACGAGTACGAGTGAGTGAGCGAAAGAGTATGTCTTGCTCCCGCGATTCCTGAGAGAGTCGGGCGTGTTGTGTTCTGGATTGTCTAATCATTTGTAGCTTTGTGATATTTGGAGGAGAACGAATGAGACAATATTACTAGTCATTTTGGGTACTAATGTGGTAGGTTGGTACACCGCTATACACTGAGGTCCTGTTTTCCTGCGCATAGTTCTGTGTATGTGCAGAATCCCTGCAACATGGCGCCGCCAATGTTTGGTCTGGTTCTTATCTGCGAGACGCTTAAGTAGTGCTTGTCCACAAAACCCTCACTTCTGTTTCTGGAGACAGCTGTGATGGTGTAACCTCCTATATTGATGTTTTATAGGTTCTTTCAAGCTTGAAGTTTTAAAAGGTTTTTTCTCTTTGTTCTTGGCACGTTATTGCGCTACCGCGCTCTAGGTTGTTGTTCTTTGTTTTTAGGGATGGCGGTTGGTATTCTGCCTCATAGCCGTGCCACACTCAAGGCATATTTGACTCAATATGGAGTGCCTGATGTGGGTGTCGAGCTCATCTTTTTAGTGGAACCAAATCCGGCTTACCACTTCGATGTGTTTTATTCTTGGGTCACCTTTCTGGCGGTGGATGGAACAGATGATTTGTTTCATGAATACACTGCCACGGCCCTTCCTCACGCTTATCAGCCTTATAGGGCCCTTGAGGTTCCGCTCACAGCTTGGCAACACCAAATCTGGTTTAATGGTGCCCTTCCTCACCCAGTATCAACGGTCCGCTTAGGCCCTTTATCGATAGATGGGGCCATGTGGCCCATTTTGGCTGGGTACACCCCACACCCACGTTATTTAACTGTTGTAGTAGCAGACCATTGCATATTACATACGTCTTTGATACGCATACATATAGCTGTTATGCAGTACGTCACGCGAAGCTTCCAGGTGGGACCACCTAGTAGTGCTGCGCAACCTGCTGGACCTGGTGGTGTAACTATCAGTCCTGTTATGGTTAATTCAGTGATGGGCAAGCATCCACACAATAAGGATGAGTTACCTTATTGGCTTGCTGAAAAATTTGGACAGCTGGAGGATGTTTTTCCAAATAGTTCTCATGTGAAGAAACACAGGATATTGACTATTAGTTTGCCTAAAGACTTGCTTCCTGGGCTAGCTGATTGTAACACCTGGAGTAATGTGTTTGCAGCAGTATATTCAAAATGTTTCAGCACTCCCTCCATGACCGTGCTCCCCTCCGTTATAAAACGTGTTCAAGATGAACATGGGCCGAGACGGCTGTAGAGTTGGGGATGAGACTGGTGGGGGGTGTTTGACGTGGTTGCGGATATGATCCTTGCTAACGTTAAGGGGGATGTGGTAAGCTTTCACGTGGCAAACCACTTGGAGGCTGTCCCAGATGCAGACAAGCCACACAAATTACCAAAGATTATTGCAAAAGCTTATAAGACCATAGGCCGCAATAGTCTGGGAGTTAAGCCTTTTACTCAAACGCAAACTCAATCTCAACCTCAACAAAAAGCCCAGACTGATAAAGATGGGCATCCGTTCTTTCCTAAAAAAGAACTGGAAGAATAAAAAACAGGGGCAGCAACAGCAGAAGCAAGGTTTGCGTGCTGGTTCACGGCACCCGAGTCTTCTGAGCGTACTTATGACTTGCGCGACCGCATGAAAATTAAGTCTCATGATAGATTTCAAGTCCCTGATCAGCACTCTCCTCGTTCTTCACAGGACACATCAGGCTCTCAAGTTAGTGGAGGGGAATGCCAAAATCGTGGCAAAAGTCAACCTGCACCACAGGGACGAGATCAGCCTCGACAGTTTGAAGTCAAAGGAAAACAAGTGGATCTACATCGTTTTCGACCCCCGTTTCAGTAGAAAAAAGTTGCTGCTTTAACAGCGAGATATGCCTCAGACGGTGAGAACGATACTCCTTGATTGGACATGGGCAGTGGCTCTCCTTGACAGCGCAGCGGAGGTTACCATAGTGCGGGAGGCTCTGCGTCTCTGTCTGGAGGCGACAGCAATTGAAACATTCATTACAGTAGAGACTGCAGATACCCGGGTTGCCCCCCCCCCCCGGGTAGGCTCAATGACATTATTTTCCAAATTGAAGGTGATATATCTCATCCAATCAAGGTGGTGTTCTGAGAGAATCTAACCTCCTCGTATGACATTTTGTTAGCGGAGGCGGATTGGCCTCCACCCTTTGTGTTAGCCGCTTCTAGAGGGGAAGACGTGATACTTCCGAGTTTTTCGCGTTGTGTCCCTGAGGAGCATGCAAAGGCTTTCGTAGCTGAGTGGGCTTTGGCCCTTGCCCCGGCGGTGTATCGTAATCAGGTGGGTTGGGATGTTGATTCACCAACTCATGAAATACCTTTATGCTCTATGCCACAACCGCAATATCCAATCAGACGTGAAGCAAAGGCTTCCATTTGTGATATCCTATCACAGTTGGAGTATCAAGAAGTGATTGAATCATGTATATCACCGATGAATAATCCCCTCTTTACGGTATCAAAACCTGATGGTTCATATCTGATTGTATTGGATTACCAAAATTTGAATAGTCATCGTTGCACTTTTGCAGTGCAAAACACACACAGCTCTGCGCTGGTGAACAATCTTGTTCGCAAAAAATACAAAACTACACTTAATATTTCTAATGGTTTCTACGGTCACAATCTTTCTCCTGAGAGTCGTGACTTGGCAGCATTCACTGCTGTCGGGAATCAGTAAAAATGTACAAGATTACCTATGGGGTACAAGAATAGCCCTGGGGCATTTGCATGCTCTTCCTTGAACGACATAGACCCAGACACTTCTCGTACACCAAATATTTAATGCGTTCGACACCAAAGGCCTTGCACATTTTTTTAAAGGTGTGGGATCTGGCCTTGTGACTTCTTTTCAGATGAAATTTGGAGTTATACCGGCTTTTATTCATTCTATTTTTTGCAGCGTCTTCGGAGGGTTCCCCTTAGTATTGGCGTTAGGTGCTGGAATCCTGCTTCTTCTGTCCCTGCTGAGCAATGGCTGCTCATCTTGTGGTAAAGCACAGACCAACAAGTTGCAGCTGTACCGTGATCACATGCAACAAGTTTTTGGATGCTTGCCGTTAGCCACGCTTGGCGTCAGTTATGGATTAACTTTTTGCTTTGCCTACTTTACTTGCGTGCAACCAGTGTTTTACTGTCGACGTGCCCCATCTATTGGGCAATGGATATGTGCCTCTCCAAAACGTCGTGTCCACCAATACCACAACCACCAATACCACTACCACCACAACCAATACCACCACCACCATCAATACAACCATTTTCACCACCAATACAACAACCACCAACACCACCACCAATACCATCACCATTCACAGTACCACCACCAATATCACCACCAATACCACCACCACTAATACAGCCATCACCAATACCACGCAACCAATAGCACCACCAATACCACCACCAATACTACTACCACCACCAGTACTTCCACCACCGCCAACACCACCTATACCACCACAACCAATAAAACCATCACCAATACCAACAACACCAATACCACCACCACCAGTACCACCATGAACAGAAATACCACTACCACCACCACCAATACCACTACTAATAGCACCACCACTTATACCACCACCACTAATACCACCACCAATACCACCACTAATACCACCACCACCAATACCACTGCAAATGCAAATACCACCGCCAATACCACCACCATCAATAACCCCAATACCACAACCACCAATACCACTACCACCACCACCAATACCACCATAACCAATACCACCACCATCAATACAACCATTTTCACCACCACCAATACAACAACCACCAACACCACCAACAATACCACCATCTCTAATACCATCACCACCACCAATACCGCTACCACCAATACTACCACCAGTACCACCACCACCACCAATACAACTGCCAATATCCCCACCAGTACCACAACCACCAATACCACCAACACCAATTATACCACCACCAATACTACCACCACCACCAATACCACCACTAATACCACCACCACCAATACCACCACCACCACCAATACTACCACTGTAAAATGGCCGTAAAGGAAGGAGGTGCTTCTCGCAAACTCTGGGGCTCGGGATCCCATTTTTTGGAATATTCCTGCATCAGCCCTGCTTCGCGTGGCTGCAACTGATCTACTCTTGGAGGTGGTTGTGAGGCTTCTGCGGTGACTTACCTCTTCATCTGCCTGATCCTCAGATACTTCTTTGGCGAGCTGTACCTGATCTCGCCTGTGACCCCAACTTGTTTCTCGAGCCAGTGTCAGGTAGCAGCGTCTGAGGCTCCGTTATCGATCTGCTGTCACTCCGGGTCAGAGGCTGCGGCTGGGCTCTTTGCGACCGGGCCGTCTCTCACCGCAGGCTTCCCTTGTTCATCAATAGCTGCCCGAGGACACCCTCTGTGCCGTGTGCATCTCGACATGCCCTGATGCTGGAGGAGTATGGGAGACGGCAAGCACATTTAGCAGGGCCAGCCAGGAGAGAATCCAACACGGAGCAAACCTCTTCAGGAGAGTCGTGTTAAGGCTGCCTCGTGGCTAATGTAGCTGCAGCAATGCCCAAAACCTGCCAGATAAATGTTATTAAACTCCAACACTAGACCCTGACGAGATTGAGGAATCCGGCGATACCTGACCTTAAAATGGCACCTGCGGAGGACGCACTTCCTCGTGGTAACTCTGGGCCTTCACTTCAGGTAACTCTTCCACATTAGCGACGAGACACTTCCCCTTTCCCTAGACCACCATTGTACCACTGACCCTAAATTGGTGGCTGATTAGCCTTTAAGGAGCAATCCCTGACTGAGGCAATCCAGGAGACACCTGACGAAGCAATGCGAATACCTTAGGGGCCCCTGAGAATACAAAAAGAAAAGTTAAAAATGGGGATTGGCCGAATGGAACCTCTGGGGCAGAATCTCTTGCCTGACCCCAAGATGGCCGCCACAGTGCTCCTTTTCCTCGATGAGCTACTACTCTTGGACAAAAAATGGACCTCGACCAGACCTCGAGCATATCCCCCATCCGGCTCACCCATCAAAACATAGAATCTGTGAACCTACCACCGACCGATGAGACCTAGCATTTTGGCCGATGCCCGGTGTAGCTACCTTGATAGCTATAGGGGAGATGAGCTGTGGACTTCCCCCTCGGCCGTCACCTACCCAGCCGAACTTTGGGCAGACTTTCCTTTGTCTCACTGCCGTATCTCCCTCCTGCTCTGTTACCTTATCCTTCTACGCTCCTTTCACCTTGTCTACTATGCTCTTTAAATGTTTTCTAGCAACAGATGTATCTTGTAACTGATGTAACTTTGTAACAATATGGAACCTCATGTAAAGCGCTCTGATACATTCAGGTCTAGCCAGCGCTATATAAAACTCATTAAATAAATTAAATAAAAAAATACCTACCACCATCAATACCACCATCAATACCACCACCAATACCACCAATACCTCCAGCAATACTACCACCACCAGCAATACCACCACCACCAATACCATCACCGCCTCCGCCACCAATACCACCACCGCCCCCAATACCACCATTAGTACCAATACCACCACCAATACCACCACTAAAACCACCACTAAAACCACCACCAATACCACCACCAATACCACCACCACCAATACCACCAACCCCACTAATACCAACAATACCACCACCAGCAATACCACCACCACCAATACCACCACCACCAATATCACCAGCATCAATACCACCACAAATACCACCACCAATACCATAACCACCACCACCAATACCACCACTAATACCACCACCAATACCATCACCACCACCAATACCACCATCAATACCATCACCACTAATACCATCATCACCAATACCACTACCACCAATACAATCACCACTTCCAATACCACCACCAATACAACTGCCAATGCCAATATCACCACCAATACCACCACCACCAATACTACCACCAATACCACCATCTCTAATACCATCACCACCACCAATACCACTACCACCAATACTACCACCAGTACCACCACCGCCAATACAACTGCCAATATCCTCACCAGTACCACAACCACCAATACCACCAACACCAATTATACCACCACCAATACCACCACCACTACCACCAATACTACCACCAATACCACCACCACCACCAATACCACCACTAATACCACCACCACCAATACGACCACCACCACCAATACTACCACTGTAAAATGGCCGTAAAGGAAGTAGGTGCTTCTCGCAAACTCTGGGGCTCGGGATCCCATTTTTTGGAATATTCCTGCATCAGCCCTGCTTCGCGTGCCTGCAACTGATCTACTCTTGGAGGTGGTTGTGGGGCTTCTGCGGTGACTTACCTCTTCATCTGCCTGATCCTCAGATGCTTCTTTGGCGAGCTGTACCTGATCTCGCCTGTGACCCTGTTCTGCTTGGGTTTTCGGATCAGATAGAACCCGCTCATCAGAGCCTCACTAACCCAGCCAGAACGTTACCCCCTCCCTAGAGCCTATTTACAATCCTGCAACCACATATATCTACCACCTAAGGACAGGGGATTCCTACTATGCATACCAAGACCTCTTATAATCGGCGGCCTCGTGATCCCATACGGATCCAGACCTCTCTGCCCATGCGACAGTATCACAAGTGGCGGCCTCGCGATCCCCTATGAATCCAGACCTCTCTGCCCATACGACAGTATCACAAGTGGCGGCCTCGCGGTTCCATACGAACCCAGACCTCTCTACCCAGACGGCAGTCTCAGCACAATCGGCGGCCTCGCGATCCCATACGGATCCAGACCTCTCTGCCCATACGACAGTATCACAAGTGGCGGCCTCGCGGTCCCATACGAACCCAGACCTCTCTACCCAGACGGCAGTCTCAGCACAATCGGCGGCCTCGCGATCCCATACGGATCCAGACCTCTCTGCCCATACGACAGTATCACAAGTGGCGGCCTCGCGGTCCCATACGAACCCAGACCTCTCTACCCAGACGGCAGTCTCAGATCACAAGTGGCGGCCTCGCGGTCCCATACGAACCCAGACCTCTCTACCCAGACGGCAGTCTCAGCACAATCGGCGGCCTCGCGATCCCATACGGATCCAGACCTCTCTGCCCATACGACAGTATCACAAGTGGCGGCCTCGCGATCCCATCCGAATCCAGACCTCTCTACCCAGACGGCAGTCTCAGCACAATCGGCGGCCTCGCGATCCCATACAGATCCAGACCTCTCTGCCCATACGACAGTATCACAAGTGGCGGCCTCGCGATCCCATCCGAATCCAGACCTCTCTACCCAGACGGCAGTCTCAGCACAATCGGCGGCCTCGCGATCCCATACGGATCCAGACCTCTCTGCCCATACGACAGTATCACAAGTGGCGGCCTCGCGGTCCCATACGAACCCAGACCTCTCTACCCAGACGGCAGTCTCATACGACAGTTCATCCTATGATCACCATAACATACAAAAAGGGAATCAGTCTCACTATTCATCAGATCACACAAGGATTGCCAGTTCGAGCATAGTCTGTTCTCAGGTTCGAGGGGCTCCTCTTTCCCTTATTCAGTTACCACTTACCTGATCAGGGTTAACATCTGTTCATGTAGCCGCAGCTGACTAGAAGAATAGGCTACCCTCTTATACAAGAACACGCAGCACATGTTGGTTCACTACAAACTGGATACTTTATTACTCATTACATACACAATCACATAACATTACGATATAACACATAACCTGCAAAGAAAAGTGAAAGATTAAGTTGTACACTCTAATAAGAAAGGGTCGACATCACCTTAGTAGTATGTAGCCTGCACTCAGTGGTCATCTAGGTTCCCTTCTCGTCTGTGTCTCGGCTCGCCTGGAATCACCCTTCTCCGAGTCACTGGGACCTCCTCCTTATCGGCTACTCTCTCCTCTCTGGCTATTCTGCTAGGAAAGCATCTGTCTCTCGGTTCTTCTCCGCCTTCAAGATGGCGTCTGTCTTCCCTGGAATAAGTAGTAGCTTTACTGCTAACGGCTAGATGCCGCCTACGGACTGAACATGTAACTGCCTCAGACTTTCACTAATATAGAGGTGCGTTTTCTCATGGAAAATTCCGGCCTGTAACCTGCCGCCCACCAAATTCTTGTACCTCCCCGTACCAAGGACACGTTCCCAGCCGGCCGGCCTGATGTAGTGTCTTCGGCATGAAGAAAAATACAATCCTTCGATAAGGGCCGGCCTGAACCGGTTCTCTCCAAGCGAATAACACCTCATAACTAAAACATTACATTTGACCCAGAAGCATCCCAAGCTGCCGGAGCAGAAAGAAAGATGGAGTCTCTCCCGTTTGAGGCCTACCAGGCCTGAATTCAGCACAGCTCCATGCTAATACTAACGAATCTATCCCCTAGGCTATGTGTGCAAGCCCTGATCTATGGGGAAGAGCACAGGATCATGTTGAAGTGCCTAGTAAATAGGCTCCATTCACTACTCTAACCCTTAGACTTGAATGGTAAGAGACTGAAGTCACATTTAATCATCTTTTCCTCACAAGAAGGCCGGGAAAATCGAGCAGAACAGACCCCAACTTGTTTCTCGAGCCAGTGTCAGGTAGGAGCGTCTGAGGCTCCGTTATCGATCTGCTGTCACTCCGGGTCAGAGGCTGCGGCTGGGCTCTTTGCGACCGGGCCGTCTCTCACCGCAGGCTTCCCTTGTTCATCAATAGCTGCCCGAGGACACCCTCTGTGCCGTGTGCATCTCGACATGCCCTGATGCTGGAGGAGTATGGGAGACGGCAAGCACATTTAGCAGGGCCAGCCAGGAGAGAATCCAACACGGAGCAAACCTCTTCAGGAGAGTCGTGTTATGGCTGCCTCGTGGCTAATGTAGCTGCAGCAATGCCCAAAACCTGCCAGATAAATGTTATTAAACTCCAACACTAGACCCTGACGAGATTGAGGAATCCGGCGATACCTGACCTTAAAATGGCACCTGCGGAGGACGCACTTCCTCGTGGTAACTCTGGGCCTTCACTTCAGGTAACTCTTCCACATTAGCGACGAGACACTTCCCCTTTCCCTAGACCACCATTGTACCACTGACCCTAAATTGGTGGCTGATTAGCCTTTAAGGAGGAATCCCTGACTGAGGCAATCCAGGAGACACCTGACGAAGCAATGCGAATACCTTAGGGGCCCCTGAGAATACAAAGAGAAAAGTTAAAAATGGGGATTGGCCGAATGGAACCTCTGGGGCAGAATCTCTTGCCTGACCCCAAGATGGCCGCCACAGTGCTCCTTTTCCTCGATGAGCTACTACTCTTGGACAAAAAATGGACCTCGACCAGACCTCGAGCATATCCCCCATCCGGCTCACCCATCAAAACATAGAATCTGTGAACCTACCACCGACTGATGAGACCTAGCATTTTGGCCGATGCCCGGTGTAGCTACCTTGATAGCTATAGGGGAGATGAGCTGTGGACTTCCCCCTCGGCCGTCACCTACCCAGCCGAACTTTGGGCAGACTTTCCTTCGTCTCACTGCCGTATCTCCCTCCTGCTCTGTTACCTTATCCTTCTACGCTCCTTTCACCTTGTCTACTATGCTCTTTAAATGTTTTCTAGCAACAGATGTATCTTGTAACTGATGTAACTTTGTAACAATATGGAACCTCATGTAAAGCGCTCTGATACATTCAGGTCTAGCCAGCGCTATATAAAACTCATTAAATAAATTAAATAAAAAAATACCTACCACCATCAATACCACCATCAATACCACCACCAATACCACCAATACCTCCAGCAATACTACCACCACCAGCAATACCACCACCACCAATACCATCACCGCCTCCGCCACCAATACCACCACCGCCCCCAATACCACCATCAGTACCAATACCACCACCAATACCACCACCACCACCAATACCACCACTAAAACCACCACTAAAACCACCACCAATACCACCACCAATACCACCACCACCAATACCACCAACCCCACTAATACCAACAATACCACCACCAGCAATACCACCACCACCAATACCACCACCACCAATATCACCAGCATCAATACCACCACAAATACCACCACCAATACCATAACCACCACCACCAATACCACCACTAATACCACCACCAATACCATCACCACCACCAATACCACCATCAATACCATCACCACTAATACCATCATCACCAATACCACTACCACCAATATAATCACCACTTCCAATACCACCACCAATACAACTGCCAATGCCAATATCACCACCAATACCACCACCACCAATACTACCACCAATACCACCATCTCTAATACCATCACCACCACCAATACCACTACCACCAATACTACCACCAGTACCACCAGTACCAATACAACTGCCAATATCCTCACCAGTACCACAACCACCAATACCACCAACACCAATTATACCACCACCAATACCACCACCACTACCACCAATACTACCACCAATACCACCACCACCACCAATACCACCACTAATACCACCACCACCAATACGACCACCACCACCAATACTACCACTGTAAAATGGCCGTAAAGGAAGTAGGTGCTTCTCGCAAACTCTGGGGCTCGGGATCCCATTTTTTGGAATATTCCTGCATCAGCCCTGCTTCGCGTGCCTGCAACTGATCTACTCTTGGAGGTGGTTGTGGGGCTTCTGCTGTGACTTACCTCTTCATCTGCCTGATCCTCAGATGCTTCTTTGGCGAGCTGTACCTGATCTCGCCTGTGACCCCAACTTGTTTCTCGAGCCAGTGTCAGGTAGGAGCGTCTGAGGCTCCGTTATCGATCTGCTGTCACTCCGGGTCAGAGGCTGCGGCTGGGCTCTTTGCGACCGGGCCGTCTCTCACCGCAGGCTTCCCTTGTTCATCAATAGCTGCCCGAGGACACCCGCTGTGCCGTGTGCATCTCGACATGCCCTGATGCTGGAGGAGTATGGGAGACGGCAAGCACATTTAGCGGGGCCAACCAGGAGAGAATCCAACACGGAGCAAACCTCTTCAGGAGAGTCGTGTTAAGGCTGCCTCGTGGCTGATGTAGCTGCAGCAATGCCCAAAACCTGCCAGATAAATGTTATTAAACTCCAACACTAGACCCTGACGAGGTTGAGGAATCCGGCGATACCTGACCTTAAAATAGCACCTGCGGAGGACGCACTTCCTCGTGGTAACTCTGGGCCTTCACTTCAGGTAACTCTTCCACATTAGCGACGAGACACTTCCCCTTTCCCTAGACCACCATTGTACCACTGACCCTAAATTGGTGGCTGATTAGCCTTTAAGGAGGAATCCCTGACTGAGGCAATCCAGGAGACACCTGATGAAGCAATGCGAATACCTTAGGGGCCCCTGAGAATACAAAGAGAAAAGTTAAAAATGGGGATTGGCCGAATGGAACCTCTGGGGCAGAATCTCTTGCCTGACCCCAAGATGGCCGCCACAGTGCTCCTTTTCCTCGATGAGCTACTACTCTTGGACAAAAAATGGACCTCGACCAGACCTCGAGCATATCCCCCATCCGGCTCACCCATCAAAACATAGAATCTGTGAACCTACCACCGACCGATGAGACCTAGCATTTTGGCCGATGCCCGGTGTAGCTACCTTGATAGCTATAGAGGAGATGAGCTGTGGACTTCCCCCTCGGCTGTCACCTACCCAGCCGAACTTTGGGCAGACTTTCCTTCGTCTCACTGTCGTATCTCCCTCCTGCTCTGTTACCTTATCCTTCTACGCTCCTTTCATCTTGTCTACTATGCTCTTTAAATGTTTTCTAGCAACAGATGTATCTTGTAACTGATGTAACTTTGTAACAATATGGAACCTCATGTAAAGCGCTCTGATACATTCAGGTCTAGCCAGCGCTATATAAAACTCATTAAATAAATTAAATAAAAAAATACCTACCACCATCAATACCACCATCAATACCACCACCAATACCACCAATACCTCCAGCAATACTACCACCACCAGCAATACCACCACCACCAATACCATCACCACCTCCACCACCAATACCACCATCAGTACCAATACCACCACCAATACCACCACCACCACCAATACCACCACTAAAACCACCACTAAAACCACCACCAATACCACCACCACCAATACCACCACCAATACCACTAACAATACCACCAGCACCAATACCACCAACCCCACTAATACCAACAATACCACCACCAGCAATACCACCACCACCAATACCACCACCACCAATATCACCAGCATCAATACCACCACAAATACCACCACCAATACCATAACCACCACCACCAATACCACCACTAATACCACCACCAATACCATCACCACCACCAATACCACCATCAATACCATCACCACTAATACCATCATCACCAATACCACTATTACCAATACAATCACCACTTCCAATACCACCACCAATACAACTGCCAATGCCAATATCACCACCAATACCACCACCAACAATACTACCACCAATACCACCACCACCACCACTACAACTGTCAATGTCAATATCACCACCAATACCACCACCACCAATACCACTAATACCACCAACACCAATTATACCACCACTTATACCACCACCAATACCACCACCACCATAACTACCACCACCACCAATACCACCACCACCAATACTACCACTGTTAAATGGCCACCAAAGTAGGAGCTGCTTCTCGCAAGCTCCGGGGCTCGGGATCACATTTTTGGGAATATTCCTGCATCAGCCCGGCTTCGCCTGCCCGCAACTGATCTACTTTTGGAGGTGGTTGCGGGGCTTCTGAGGTGACCTACCTCTTCATCTGCCTGATCCTCAGTTGCTTCTTTGGCAAGCTGTACCTGATCTCGCCTGGGACCCCAACTTGTTTGCCGAGCCAGTTTCAGGTAGGAGCGTCTGGGGCTCCGTTATCGATCTGCTGTCACTCCGGGTCAGAGGCTGCGGCTGGGCTCTTTGGGACCGGGCCGTCTCTCACCGCAGGCTTCCCTTGTTCATCAATAGCTGCCCGAGGACACCGGCTGTGCCATGTGCATCTCGACATGCCCTGATGCTGGAGGAGTATGGGAGACGGCAAGCACATTTAGCGGGGCCAGCCAGGAGAGAATCCAACACGGAGCAAACCTCTTTAGGAGAGTCGTGTTAAGGCTGCCTCGAGGCTGATGTAGCTGCAGCAATGCCCGAAACCTGCCAGATAAATGTTATTAAACTTCAACACTAGACCCTGACGAGATTGAGGAATCCGGCGGTGCCTGACCTTAAAATGGCACCTGCGGAGCACGCACTTCCTCTTGGTAACTCTGGGCATTCACTTCAGGTAACTCTTCCACATAGGCAACAAGACACTTCCCCTTTCCCTAGACCATAATTGTACCACTGACCCTAAATTAGCAGCTGAATAGGCTTTAAGGAGGAATCTCTGAGTGAGGCAATCCAGGAAACACCTGATGAAGCAACGCGAATACCCTAAGGGGCCCCTGAGAATACAAAGGGAAAAGTAAAAAATGGGGATTGGCCAAATGGAACCCCTGGGACAGAATCTCTTGCCTGACCCCAAGATGGCCGCTACAGGTCTCCTTTTCCTCGATGAGCTACTACTCTTGGACAAAAATTGGACCTCGACCAGACCTCGAGCATATCGCCCATCAGGCTCACCCATCAAAACATAGAATCTGTGAACCTACCACTGACCGTTGAGACCTAGCATTTTGGCCGATGCCCGGTGGAGCTACCTTGATAGCTATAGAGGAGATGGGCTGTGGACTTCCCCTCGGCCGTCACCTACCCAGCCGGCCTTTGGGCAGACTTTCCTTCGTATCACCGCCGTATCTCACTCCTGCCCTGTTACCTTACCCTTCTACGCTCCTTTCATCTTGTCTTTTATGCTCTTTAAATGTTTTCTAGCAACAGATGTAACTTGTAACTGATGTAACTTTGTAAAGTGCTCTGATACCTCCAGGTCTAGCCAGCGCTATATAAAACTCCTTAAATAAATTAAATAAAACAATAACTACCACCATCACCACCATCAATGCCACCACCAATACCACCACCACCATCAACACCACCAATACCTCCAGCAATACTACCACCACCATCAACACCACCAATACCTCCAGCAATACTACCACCACCAGCAATATCACCACCACCAATACCCCAACCACCAATAACACCACCACCAAAACCACCAATACCACCATCAGTACCAATACCACCACCAATACCACCACCACCACTAGCAATATCACCACCACCAATACCACCAACACCGCTAACACCAGCAATACCACCACCAATAACAATACCACCACCACCAATACCACCAAAACCACCAATACCACCACCACCATCACCAGCATCAATACCACCACCAATACCACCACCACAAATACCACCACCACCAATACACTACCAATACCACAACTAATACGACCACCACCAATACCATCACCACAACCAATACCACCACCTCCAATACCACCACCAATACCACCACCACCAATACCACCACCCCAATACCATCATCACCAATACCATTACCACCAATACAATCACCACTACCAATACCACCACCAATATCAATACCACCACCACCACTTCTACCACCACCAGTACCACCACCACCAATACCACCACCACCAATACCACCACCATCACCAGTACCACCACCATCACCAGTACCACCACCACCACCACCATCACCACCAACACCACCAATACCATCACCAGTACCACTGCCACCAGTACCACTACCACCAATACCACTGCTAATATCCCACCACCAATGCCACCACCAACAATACCGCCACCACCAATAGAACCATCACTAATACCAACAACACCAATACCACCACCACCAATACCACCACCAATATCACCAACACCAATACAACCACTTGCCAATACCACCACAACCACCAATACCACTCTGACCACCAATAAAACTACCACCAATAACACCATTACTAATAACACGACCACCAATACCACCCCAACACCACTACCAATACCACCTCCAATACCACCACCACCACCATCACTACTACCATCACCAATACCACCACCACCAATACCACCACCAACACCAACACCAACAATACCACCAACAGTAACACCAATACAACCACCACCAATACCACCACCCCCCAATACTACCACTATCACCACCATCAATACGACCACCAATACCACCACCACCATCAACACCACAAATACCACCAGCAATACCACCACCACCAATACTACTACCACAAATACCACCACCACCAATACCACTACCACCAATACCACTAACACCACCTCCTCCACCACCAATACCACCACCACCAATACCACTATCACCAATAACACCACTACCAATAACAGATCACCACCACCAAAACCACCCCACCAAAACCACCAATACCACCACCAATACCACCACCACCACCAACACCGCTAATACAAGCAATACCACCACCAATATCACCACCAGCAATACCACCTCCTATAACAATTCCACCACCACCAATACCATCAACACCACCAATACCACCACCACCAATATCACCAGCATCAATACCACCACCAATACCACCACCACCAATACCACAACCACTACCACCACCACCAATACACTACCAATACCACAACTAATACCACCACCACCAATACATCACCACCACCAATACCACCACCACTAATACCATCATCACCAATACCACTACCACCATAACAATCACCACTACCAATACCACCACCAATACCACCACCATTACCACCACCACCAATATCAATACCACCACCACCACTTCTACCACCACCAGTACCACCACCACCAATACCACCACCACCAATACCACCACCATCACCAGTACCACCACCACCAATACCACCACCACCAATAATACCACCACCAATACCACCATCACCACCAACACCACCACCAGTACCACTGCCACCAGTACCACTACCACCAATACCACTGCTTATACCCACACCACCAATATCCCCACCACCAATACCACAACCATCAACAATACCGCCACCACCAATAGAACCATCGCTAATACCAACAACACCAATACCACCACCACCAATGCCACCACCATCAATACCACCACACTACCAATACCACCACCAAGATCACCAACACCAATACCACCATTTTCCAATACCACCACAACCACCAATACCACCACCACCACCAATAAAACTACCACCAAGAACACGACCACCAATACCACCCGAACACCACTACCAATACCACCTCCAATACCACCACCACCACCATCACTACTACCATCACCAATAACACCACCACCACCACCAACAATAACATCAATACAAAAACTACCAATACCACCACCACCCCAATACTACCACTATCACCAACAATACCACCACCAATACCACCACCACCATCAACAACACCACAAATACCACCAACAATACCACCACCAATACCACCACCAGCAATACTACTACCACAAATACCACTACCACCAATACCACTACCACCACCAATACCACCACCACCAATACCACAACCACCAATAACACCACCACCAAAACCACCAATATCACCACCACCAATACCACCACCAGCAATAGCACCACCGCCAATACCACCCCCACCACCAATAGATCACCACCACCAATACCAGCACCACCAATACCACCACCAAAACCACCACCACCAATACCACCAACACCAATTCTACCACCACTAACACCACCACCAATACCACCACCAATACTACCACCAATACCACCACAACCAATACCACTACCACCAATAAAACCACCCCCACCAATACTACCACCAACACCAGCAATACCACTACCAATACCACCAATACCACCATCAATACCAACACCACTACCACCAATACCATCAATACCACCACTAATAACACCACTACCACCATCACCCATACCACCACCACCAATGCCACCACCAATATCACAGTCACCAATACCACAGACACCAATACCATCACCACCAATACCGCCACCACCAATACCACCACCACCACCACCACCAATACCACCAACACCAATACCACCAGTACCCCACCACCAATACCACCACCACCATCAATTCCACCACTATTACCACCACCACCACCAAAACTACCACCAATACCACCACAATTACTAGTACCATCACAACCCCTACCTCCACCACCAATACCACCACCACAACCAATACCACCACTATTACCACCACCAATACCACCACCAACAATACCACCACAAATAACACCACCACCAATACCACAACCACCAATACCACCACCCCCAATACCACCACCACCAATACAAGCACCACCAATACCACCACCACCAGCCCAACCAATACCACCATGACCAATACCACCACCAATACCACCACAACCAATACCACCACAACCAATACCACCAACACAAATACCAGCACCACCAATACCACCACGACCAATACCACCATCAATACCACCACCAATACCACCACCAATACCACCACTACCACCATCACCCATACCACCACCACCAATGCCACCACCAATACCACCACCACTATCACAGTCACCAATACTACAGCCACCAATACCACAGCCACCAATACCACCACCACCAACACCACCACCAATACCACCACCACCAGTACCCCCACCACCATCAATTCCACCGCTATTACCACCACCACCACCAAAACTACCACCAATACCACCACCACCAATACACCACAATTACTAGTACCATCACAACCACTACCACCACCACCAATACCACCACAACCACCAATACCACCACCACCAATACCACAACCACCAATACCACCACCTCCAACACCACCACCAATACCACTATCACCAATACCACAACCACCAATACCACCACCACCACCAATACCACTATCACCAATACTACCACCAATACCATCACCACCACCAATACTGCCACCACCAATACCACCACCACCAATACTACCACCAATACCACCACCACTGCCAATACCACTGCCAATGACAATACCTCTAATACCACCACCACTTATACCACCACCACCATTACCAATACTAATACCACCACCACCAATACTACCACCACCACTAGTACCACGACCACCAATACCACCACAGACAATACCATCACAATCAACAGTACCACCACCACCAATACCACCACCACCAACGATACAGCCATCACCAGTACCACACAGCCAATACCACCACCAATACCACCACCACCAATATCACCAATACCACCACCAATACCACCATCACCACTAATGCCACCACCAATACCACCACAAACCAACATAGACAAAACCATCACCATCAACAGTACCACCAATACCACCACCAATACCTCCACCACTGATACAGCCATCAATACCACACAGGCAATACCACCACCACCCATACCACCACCAGTACCAATTTCACCACCAATACCAATACCAGCACCACCAATAGAACCACCACCACTAATACCACCATCAATACCACCACCACCAACAATATCACCCCCAATACCACCACCAATACCATCACCAACAATACCACCACCAAAACCACCATCACCACCAATACCATCACCAGTACCAATACCACCAGTGATACCACCACCACCAATACCAGCACCACCAATACCACCACTACCACTAATACTACCACCACCAATACCACCAATATCACCACCAATACCACCACCATTACCACAACCACCATCACTAACACCACCACCAATACCACCACCACCAATACAGCACCACAACCAATACCACCACGACCAATATCATAACCAATACCACCACCACCAATACCACCACCAATATTACCACCACCAATACCCCCACCCCCAATATCACCACCAATACCACCACCACCAATACCACTACCATCACCACCACCAATACCACATGTGAGAAGTTGGCCTGGCATATGCTGTCCACTAGTTATAGTGGGCACCTTGTAACAGTCTAAGCAACCCTTATTGATGATAGGTTGAAAGACAACCTTTATTGAAAGCTATCCTAGTGGTAGCTATGGAGCACAGCCTTCAGGCTAAGTCTTGAAGGAGTGTAAAGCAGCTTGGTTTACCAGATGATAACCTCTTGAATTACTAAATGAAAGGAGAACCACACAAGGTATATATATAAAATATATGTATTTTTTTCTAAACACTCTCTACTAACCTCTTCATGAAGTTAGAGAGCAAGGCACACACTAATACAGTTCTAAAACGACAGTAAATAGCACAATATACAATGGGCCCTAGGGGCGGACCAAACCATATATTAAGAAAGTGGTATAAGAACCACGACTTAAATAGACACAGTGCCTAGAGCACGTAGAATCGCTGGGACCCCAAGGAACCACCCAAGGTAGTGACACAGGAGACCCACGGGGGACGCGTGCAGTGTGAGAACACAGGCGCGAGCTCTGTATAACTCTATGGGAAAGTCGCGGTTTGAATTTTAAAGATTAAGGACACTTAGGAGAGGACTTTAAGCAAACCCTTTGGAACATAGAAGGTTCTAAGGCCAGCACCCTTGAGATTACCGAGGTACCCATATTACCTATCCCTGGAGAGCCGGGTGAATAAGGGTCAAGTGGTATCGGAAACAATCGTTGATTTCAATGGCATGATGCGAAGAAGGTGTGTCTAGTCAAGTCGTGGTTGTTATACCACTTTCTAAGTATATGGTTTGGTCTCCCCCTGGAGCCCACTGTGTATTGTGCTATTTACTGTCGTTCTAGTGTTTTAATATTGTGTACCTTGTTCTCTAATCTCATAAAGAGGTTAGTAGAGAGTGTTTAGTAATAAATACATATATTTTATATGAACCTTGTGTGGTTCTCCTTTCATTTGGTCATTCAGGAGGTTATAATCTGGTAAACCAAGCTGCTTTACATTCCTCGAGACTTAGCCTGAAGGCTGCTCTCCATAGCTACCACCAGGATAGCTTTCAATAAAGGTTGTCTTTAACCTAATCATAAATAAGTGTTGTTTGGACTGGTGCAAGATGCCCACTATAACTTGTGAACAGCATATACCAGGCCAGCTTCTCACATTGGTGTGCAGCAGTTGGGATTCAAGCTTGCTATTGCTTTACCAGATAATCTCATTGAGTGACTAACTGAAAACCACTAAAGGTGCTTCGGTACATATAAAACAAGACTAGAATAAAGTAAGCTCTACTGAACTTAGAGTTGGGTAAGTCAAGGGTCTAGCACAACCTTTCTCCAACTCAAGAGATTTTAGTTTTTCCCACTAGGTTAGGTAGGTGCCACACCACATAACACTAGTATGTCTTCTAGGCCAGAAGCCAGTGGCTCCTTGCTAGCTAAGTATGACCATCTCTCATTTCAAGAATTGAGAAATATAAGTGCATCTAGAAAGCTGAAGACAGGGAAAAACCCAAACACTAAACGCCTCATAGAGGCTTTGCTTTTAGATGACCTCAGAAAGACCCCAGGATCTGATGAGGCAGGCAAGTTGGGTGGGACAGCAGAAGAGGAAAGTCCAGGAGGTGAAAACCCCTATGACCTGGACTCTGATGCTGGCCAGGAAGATCAAGATAATTCTAACCTGGACAATCCAATTCTTCCTGAAGGTGAGGGAGAAGGCCTCAGTGGCCCTTTCTTTACCCCACCTGGAAGGGTTAACAGATTACCAAGAAGATCAAGATCTCCTTCTCAGGAATCTAATCATTCTGGTAATTCTGTAGGGACCTCTGTTTCTCATAGGTCCTCTGCTTCTCATAAAAGGAAGTGTCAACTGCTTGAGTTTGAGAGAGCTAAGCTCAGGATCAAGAGAGAGCAATTGGCCTTAGATAGGGAATACCTTGAGCTTCAGGGAGCTTCTAAAATTTGGGGCTAGAGCCCCATAGTGGCAGCAACAGTGTCCCTAGAGGTAGAGAACATACTCATGACCATAGGAACCTGAACAAGATTGTCCCTCCCTAACAGAGTGGGGATGACATACACAAATGGATAACTGCACTGGAGAGGGCCTGTAAAGTACAGAGGGGCCCTCAGGAGCAGTGGGCAGCAATCTTGTGGCTCTCCTTAGCAGACAAAGGTAGATACAAGCTCCTCACTGTTAGAGAAGAGGATGCTGATAAATACAAAGTCTTGAAGAGTGCTCTGATTGATGGGTTTGGCTTAACCACTGAACAATACAGGATTAAGTTCAGAGATACCCAAAAGGCACAGACTCAAGACTGGGTTGACTTTGTATATTGTGCTACTAAGGCTCTGGAAGGTTGGATATATGGCAGCAAGGTGCATTACTTTTTAGGATTGTACAATTTGATTATGAGGGAGCAGTTCCTTAACCCCTTCGCTGCTAGGCCTTTTCCCCCCTGTGCTAAGCCTCTGTTTGGCTATTTGGGGTAGTGTGCGCTTAGGCCCCTATAACTTTTTGACCACATAAGGTATCCACGCCAAATATGCGTCCTTTTCTTCCAACATCATGGGGATCCTAAAGGTAACCAGGGTTTGTGAATTCCCGTGGAGGGGTTCCAGAAATTAGCCATAATACAGCTAAATTTTGTTTTTGGGGGGAAACATTGGAAAAAAGGGCTGCAAATGAAAGTGTCTGGGTTTTCCCCTGCAAAATGTATCAAAAAAGGGTTTGTGGGGCTGAAATCACCAGTTTCCCAACTTTTAGGTAATGACAGACTTTTGTCAGAAAACCAATATGTTTTACACAGTTTTGGCATTTTTCTGGGACATAGCCTATTTCTGCTATTTTTTGTGCTTTCAACCTCCTTCCAGTTAATGGTAGAAATGGGAATGAAAGCAAAAATGGATCCTGGAAAGCTATACATTTTAGAAAAGTAGACAAAATTCTGAATTGAGCAAGGGGTCATTTGTGTAGATCCTTCAAGGTTTCTTTATAGAAACTAACAGTTAAATATAAGAAAAATTTAAATTTAGTTGAAAAAAACAGCCTTTTGTGTCAACGTTTTCCCCTGTAACTTCTTCTAAATATGACAGCTCTTTGAAAGCAATATACCGTTACATCCGCTGGACATTTCTGGTTGTGGGGATATATAGGACTTGTAGGTTCACCAAGAACCCGACGAACTCAGAGTCAAAAACTGAGCAACAATTTGCAATGGCTTTTTATTATGTTCCGGGTATATAGCAATTATTGTGGGAAAATGTACACATGGAAAAATCGGTATGAAAGACACCTATGTATTTCTGAAATGGGAACAAATTATAGAGTTTAGAAACAGTAGATATTTGCACATTTTCGAAATTGGAAATACTCATACTAGCTTGAATATTATTGGTCATTTTACAAAATGACTTCCTTTTTACACAATGTCTTTCGTTTGAAAGGCAGAAATGCATCGAAAGTCAATAGGTAATAAAAGTTGCTTTACAAATCTGAATTACCCTAAGTCTCCCGATAAAAATGGTACCTCACTTGTGTGGGTAGGCATAGTGCCCACGACAGGAAATGGCTCAGAACCCAACGTGAACACACCACATTTTCACAATGAAAAATTACCCTTTTTTTGCAAAGTGCCTAGCTGTAGTTTTTGGTCCCTAGCTCTGCCGGCACCTAAAGAAGCCTAGCAATCCTATACATTTTTCAAAACAAGACACCCAGGGAAATCCATGATTGGGTGACTTGACTGCCACCCTCCAGGTTCTGTTACCCAGAATCCCTTTGCAAACCTTAAAAATGTAAAAAAAAAAATTGCCCACATTTCTGTGGTGGAAATTTCTGGAATATGCATGGATCCACAAATTTCCTCCCACCCCGCATTCCCCAAAGTCTTCCGAGAAAAATGGTACCTCACTTGTGTGGGTCAACCTAGTGCCCGTGTCAGGAAACCGCGCAAAACGCAACGTGGACACACCTCAATTTCACAGTGAAAAATGACCCTTTTTTGGCAAAGTGCCTAGCTTTAGTTTTTGAACCATAGCTCTGCCGGCACATAGGGAAACCTAGCAAACCTATACATTTTTTAAAACTAGACACCCAGGGGAATCTTGGATGGGGTGACTTGACTGCCTCCCACCAGGGAGGTATGGCTTGCGTGAATCCCCCAACGTTTCCTTACCCAGAATCCCCTGCAAACCTCAAATTTAGCTGAAAAATTCACTTTTTTCACACATATTTGGGTGGGAAAGTTGTGGCATCACCGGGCTGACACAAATTTCCTACCACCCAGCATCCCCCGGGGTCTCCCGATAAAAATGGTGCCTCACTCGTGTGGGAGGTCCAAGTACCCGCGACAGGCAAGGGCCCAAAACGTAGTGAGGCGACATCAAAATTGCCCATCTCAAAACGACCTGGTTTTGCAAGGTGGGTACCCTGGGTTTTTGGCCCGGTGCTCGGCGGCCACCTAAGGAAACCTACCAAACCCACACATTTCTGAAAACATGACACCCGGGGGATTCCAAGGAGGTATGGCTTGCGTGGATCCCCCAATGTTTCCTTACGCAGAATCCCCTTCAAACCTCAATTTTAGCTGAAAAAATCACTTTTTCACACATTTTTGTGTGGGAGAGTTGTGGTATCACCGGGCTGACACAAAATTCCTACCACCCAGCGTTCCCCTGGGTCTCCCATTAAAAACGGTGCATCACTCGTGTGGGAGGCCCAAGTACCCGCGACAGGCAAGGACCCAAAACGTAGTGAGGCGACATCAAAATTGCCTATCACAAAATGTTTTGGACCCTTGCCTGTCGCGGGTACTTGGGCCTCCCACATGAGTGAGGCACCATTTTTATTGGGAGACCCTGGGGAACGCTGGGTGGTAGGAAATTTGCGGATCCACGCAGATTCCAGCACTTTCCACAACAGAAATGTGAGGAAAATGTGGTTTTTTGGACACATTTTTTAGGTTTGGAAGGGATTCTGGGTAATAGAACCTGGTGAGAGCCAGTCAACTCACCCCATCCTGGATTCCCCTGGGTGTCTAGTTTTCAAAAATGTATAGGTTTGCTAAATTTCCCTAGGTGCCGGCAGAGCTAGTATTCAAAATCTACAGCTAGACACTTTGCAAAAAAAGGGTCCGATTTCACAGTGAAAATGTGGTGTGTCCACGTTGCGTTTTGGGCCGTTTCCTGTTGTGGGCACTAGGCCTCCCCATGCAAGTGAGGTACCATTTTTCTTGGAAGACTTTGGAGAATGCGGGGTCGGTGGAATTTTGTGGATCCACACAGATTCCAGAACTTTCCACCTAAAAAATGTGAGTAAAATTTGTTGTTTTTGACAAATTTTTAGGTTTGCAAGGGATTCTGGGTAACAGAACCTGGTGAGAGCCAGTCAAGTTACCCCATCCTGGATTCCCCTGGGTGTCTAGTTTGTAAAAATGTACAGGTTTGCTAGGTTTCCCTATGTGCCGGCTGCGCTAGGGCCCAAATCGACAGGTAGGCATATTGCTAAAACCAAATCGGTGTCTAGTCTGCTTTCTGCTGCCCTGGGGGGGGGGGGGGATATCGGGGTGGGGTTGCTCTGATATGCCCCCAAGGGGAGCAGAAACACTGTGGCTATTTGTTTGGGGGGTGAGGACATTGGTATGCCCATTCAGGCCCCCATCCCCACACAAGACAGTGTAATCATTGGCGTCTAGTGGGCTTTTTGCCCCCCAGGGGCCATATTGGGGGCTACTGCCCCATCTTCCCCCCGGGGGGGCAGAAAGGCTGTAATTGTTGCTAGTGGGGGTGGGACCATTGGCTACTGCCCTATCTGCTCCCCAGGGGGGACAGGAATGCTGCAATATTTGTTGGGGAGGGGGTGGGGGCATGGGCATGCCTGTTTTGGGCAGCCCCCACCCTAATTAAAATTTGCCCCAAAAAATCCCTGGCAACTAGTGGGCTTTTTGTCCCCCGGGGGTGCAGATTGGGGCTAATGCCCCCATCTGCCCCCCAGGGGGGGCAGAAAGTCTACTAGACACCAGGGAGTTTTTTTGAGCAAATTTTAATTAGGGTGGGGGTTGCCAAAAACGGGCATGCCAATGCCCCCACCCTAATAAAAATTTGCCCAGAAAATCCCTGGTGTCTAGTGGGCTTTTTGCCCCCCGGGGGGGCATATTGGGGGCTACTGCCCCATCTTCCCCCCTGGGGGGCAGAAAGGCTGTAATTGTTGCTAGTGGGGGTGGGACCATTGGCTACTGCCCTATCTGCTCCCCAGGGGGGACAGGAATGCTGCAATATTTGTTGGGGAGGGGGTGGGGGCATGGGCATGCCTGTTTTGGGCAGCCCCCACCCTAATTAAAATTTGCCCCAAAAAATCCCTGGCAACTAGTGGGCTTTTTGTCCCCCCGGGGGTGCAGATTGGGGCTAATGCCCCCATCTGCCCCCCAGGGGGCAGGAAGGCTGTAATTTTTGCGGGGGCGGGGGTGCAAGCATGGACATGCCCGTTTGGGATGCCCCAATCTAATTCAAATCTGCGCCCAAAAACACCCTGGCGTCTAGAGGGCTTTTTGCCCACCCCCGGCGGGGCAGATTGGGGGGTAATGCCCCCATCTGCCCCCCAGGGGGGGCAGAAAGCCTACTAGACACCAGGGAGTTTTTTTGAGAAAAATGTTCCCCTTTCCAACGATACCTATCCTGAGTTTCTACGTGCTCAGGGGGCTGAGATAGCCCCCTGAGCACGTAGAAACTGAAACTGAAATGAGCCTCTTGGCTGTATCCGGTGAAGTGAAAAAGATTATCATCAAAAGATGGGAAATGTTACAAAATGAGCCGGATTTTAACAACATCTTTAAAGATCCACCTATGTTTGCGTACAAACGTGCGAAAAACATTAAAGAAATCATCAATACCCCGACCAAGCCAGGACACATTGTTCACAAAGGAATGAGCAAATGTTACAACTGCGTCCAATGCAACAATGTTATTACTGGCAACACACTAAACCATCCACTTACAGGAGAAACTATTCATCTTTTCCATACTTCTGATTGCAATTCCAACAGACTCATTTATTACATTAAGTGCCCATGTGGCAAGTTATATGTAGGAAAAACTGAACGAAAAATAAAAGTGCGCATATCGGAGCACAAGAGCACAATCAGAACACTAAATAAACACAGCAGTTTGGCTACACATTGGAACGAAGAGAAGCACAGTATTGCCCAACTCAAATTCTCTGTGTTAGAAAGAGTTGAACAACGTCCAGATACAGATCTCACCAGGAGTCTCTTACAGAGGGAGACCTATTGGATCAAGCATATAGACACCCTGATAGACAAAGGCATTAATGACAAAATAGATTATGCTTGTTACTTATGAAGCATTTACTGTTACAGCTGTTTGTATCAGGATAGTATTGCATGATCAATGTACGTGATTACCCATTCACTTTGGGTTTCAAAACTATGACCAGAGACCTCACCCATTCACCACATCCGTTTTTATTTTTAACCACATCTCTCCGGTGTCCACATTAACTTTGGACTCTACATTGTCCAACCCTTTCGCCGTAGATTTCATTATCTCGTAATCTTTCACTCATTTTGTTCCAGTCCCCTCTCATTCTTCTTTAAGATGGCGGCACTCAATGTATTGCCAATGTCAGGGTTTGCACTCCCGTTTTTTCCAGTTACCCTTCATCTATTTTTAGTGCAGTTTCGATATACGCGAGAGCTTCCCACTCTCGCCTTCATCTGTTTCATCTGTTGGTCTTCGAGCCAGCAGCTTTCGGCAGGTTTTTCCACCCTTCGCCTTCTAGATTCTTCTTTGACGAACCGAGCTTGTTAACATCGTTGGTAAGATGTTATCCTTGATCGCTTTTGATAGTTATATGTTCGATTGGTTTGAGACGACATCTCAATTGGCTCTATTTTTTAGATCATACTTTCCACTTTGAAGAGCTCTTCCACATCGTCGAACGCTAAGGTATTGGTTCCAGTCAGTTTCTCCTCTTTTTTTCTGTTTCAACCTTCCACACAACTTTATTCAGACACTTTGTGGTGTTGGTCACCCCTGGTCATTATCCCATCTCTAAACCCACTGACTCAGTTTGTTTTATAACGTGTTTATATTTGTATTTTGAATGTACATTTGCAAATTGACGCTCTAACATCATTGTTATATTCATTGACAAATTCATTGTTTATTTACTAGATACCAAGCCCCTGAAGAAGAGCCCCTCGGCTCGAAATGCATTGGGCATTTATAAAGCAAAGTTCTTAAGATTTGGATTTGTATGAAGAAAATGATGGACATTTAATGAACTTAATTGCAATGAATAAATTGCGACAATTAATGACAGATTGAAGTTTCATTTTATTCATTTTTTCACCGAAAGTTGAATTGAGTTTTTTCAAACAAAGAACAGTTTTGTTTACAATACCAGTAAGCGATTTTGAATTTCCCCAAGGTTTTCACCTGCGAGCAAATGTGCGTAGAGACCAGGGCCCCATAGGCCCCATAATTGGAGTTTTGTATATTTAGGGATCCTCGACTGTTGGATGCCTCTCTACAGCACGCTTTCTTAAGCACAGCAAAACAAGTTAAACATTGTTCTTCTATATTAATTAAACTACAGCGAGTGCCTCAACCACTAATTTTGTTGCACTGGAAAAATAACCCCATTTGCCCTGAGGTCAGCAATAAGGAAAATGTTCCTCCTAGCAGTACTACCACTCCTCCTGGTACTACAAGTAGTAATCCCACAGGTGGTAATAGTGCACCCAATAAGTTAGGTGGATTCTCATGGGGAACTGAGGTGGACCATAATTTACAAAGGTCTCCCTCACAGGCCTCCTCTGTCTGTGATGGTGGCATGGGATTTGCCACTTTTACTGTCAGTCCTAATTCTTTGGGCAAGTACAGACAGGAGCCACTAATGAATGGTCAGAAGGCATTGGCATTCAGGGACACAGGGGCTAGTGTCACCATGGTGACAGGGAAACTAGTCCCCCCTCAACAGCTTTTACCTGAGTTCAAGTACCAGGTGACCAACATTGATGGTATTAGAACAGAACATCCCATGGCCATAGTCAATCTCATCTGGGGAGGGGTCACTGGGCCACAGAGAGTAGCAGTGCCCCCAAACTTGCCTGTAGATTGGCTGTTGGGCAATGATCTGGAAGTTTCAGCCTGGGCTGAAGTTGAATACCAGGCCCATTTAAGAATGTTAGACCTCCCTGAGAAAATTGGTGGGGCTCTGAGGGCCTCAGCCCCACCCCAGGGAAATAATTGGAGAGGTGGAGCCTTAAAGAATGGCCCACTTTACTCCCCAAGAGAGCAGAAGGGTTGAAGAAAAGTCTTCTCCCCCCCCCCAGACTATAGGTAAGGGTCAGCTTCCTCAGGGAACAGATCCTACCCCTAGTGAAGGAACCACCACAGCGGTGGTCAGGCCTGTCCTGGCAACACCCCTGATGGCAGGGGACCCTTCCAAGGTGGTTCCCGGTCTGGAGCAGGTAACCTGCTCCTCTCTACCCTACCTTAATCAGCCTAGGGCTGCAGAGGTCAGGCAGGTCAGTGGACCCCTAGAGGAACCTTCCCCCATCAACAGATTAGGGGCATGCCGTCTAGTAGCCCTAGTCAGGTGAAAATTCCTCAACACACTGAGGGATCCCTCTTAACATTGAATAGGGACAACCCCCAGATGGACTCTGTTGGGAAAAGGCAAACCTGGGACCAAGTGGTTCCAAACCTACCATGTCCCTCCAGTGTTCCAACCAAAGGGACCCAACCCCCAGGTTTAGGCAGCCAGAGGTTGACCCTTAGGGCCAGATACAACTCAGTCATGGATAGAAGGGCCTCCATAGTGACCAGTGATCTGAGGAGGCTGAGGTCAACTTTATTAGGGCCTCACTTCTCTACTCAGACACCCCACCAGCCTTTTACTCTGCCAAAACACACTACAGGTAGTAATACCAACTTTTGGAGAACATCCAATACCCTTAGGTGTAGGGACTGCCTAGTGGGCCATAAGACAGGGGGTATCCATGCTAGTCCAGGATCTTCCTTATATGGCCACTTCGTCAATAAAGGCTCAACTGGACAAGGTTAGCCTTATCTCCTTTCGTTTGTGGGGGGTCATGTAGGAAGATGGAATCTGACTACATGGTTACCTCCACTTTTTTCCTGGCGTTTTGCTGGTTTTTGACTTAGTCTGACTGGGATCCTGCTAATCAGGACCCCAGTTTATCTGCGTTCTCCCTAAATTGGTTGTTCATGTACTTTAGGTACACTCCAGAATGGATTCTAGGGTACCCTTTGTAGGAGAGTAGGATCTGCTTCTTATAGTTACCCCCACTTTTTGCTGATGTTTCACTGTTTTTTTACTTTAGTCTGGCTGGGGCCCTGCTAATCAGTACCCCAGCCTAGCTGCTTCCTCTCTAAAATGATTCCCAGTACTTTAGGTACACTCCAGATTGGATTCTGGGGTACCCTTATAAGTCCCTAGTATAAGGTATACTATGTACCCAGGGCATAGGTACCCCGGAGGCCTACCAGGGGCTGCAACAGGTATTATGCCACCCCTGGGAAGCCTTCCAAAATGACACCACATGGCTGCTACTGCAGCCTGGGTAAGGTGGTGCATGCACCCCTTACTGAGATATAGGTTCACTATATCTCTCCATATCACTGCACATATATACCTATCAGTCACCCCTATGGCAGGCCTAACTAATCCTGAAGGCAGGGTGCTGGGTTTTATGTGAGAGGGTGCCCATGCATGAGCAGAGCTCCTCTGCAGCCTTCAGAACCTTTATTCCGGGGTTGTTTGTGATGCAGCCAAACCATATACTCTTGAGTGCATTATAACCAAACGGTAAATGCTAACTTTGGAATGGCTGCACGGAAACATGTCGTGTTTGCTGTCAAACACCTTGGAATCATACCCCCACACCAGTAATTGGTGTGAGAGTATGATCTCACCCTTCTAGAGGGAGAGACATGACAGCACCTGCATACCCGGTACCAGCTAACAGAGCCCCGGCATCACAAAATGGATGCTGCCAGCCACAGACACGAATCTTCCCCCTCTGCTGCTGGATGAAACTCCGACAAGGGAGGCCGGGACAATAGGTTTCCTGTCACAGGGAGGTGTCACCACCTACCAGACAGGCTTTAGTATATTGAGGCTGGGTGGGTGCACTCCAAGAGTGCTTTGAAGTTCAGCACTGAGGGCACATTTGGTGTCACTGTGCATAGTCCAGTTCAAACCGGTTGCAGGGGCTAGCAGCCCCTGCTCTGACACGAAACTGGACAAAGGAAATGGGGGGAGCCACCCCTCTTTCCTGACCCTCCCATAGGTGGGTCCCCAGAGTAGGTCCAACCCCTTCCTTGGGTATAAAGAAGGAACCCCTGACTACAGGACTTTAGATTACACCTGGACGAAACTCTAATACTGAATCCTGGAACTTCGATGATCTACACTGAACTAGATGACTGAAGAATCTCCCTTGGAGTAAAGGAGTTACTCCCCTGCTTGGCAGACACCAAAGACGCATCTGTCCGGTTTGCATCTCCGAAGCTCCCGCTGGACTCCAAAGAAGTTTTGCAACATAGGAGGTGGGTTTCCGTGGTCTCTGTGGTCGATCTGTGCACTCAGCAATTCTGAGGCCTGTATCCCTCGTGGAAGACTGTGCAATCCGAACCCCTGGACACCATGACCATTTGAAGAAGCATCAGCTTTCCAACAACTCCTACAGCTGAGCTTTGGGTTACTTGAGCCCTGACCCCGAACAGCATTTGCACCAAAGGCTGCCCGCCTACACTCCACGAGTGTTCCGTGAGCTGGCCCTTTGTGTTTTCTCTCAAGGTCCCTTCGCGATCCCTGGTCCGTCAACTGATGGGTCTCTGTGAAGGGAACTTACACTTTAACTGGGCTTACCTGGTTGCTCCAGACATGCCCTGACTCTCCATTGCTTGGGGAGTCCCCAGGACCTTGCTGGTCTGCACTGAAGCATCTTTTCTCTTCCTGCGTGGGTTGCTGTTGTCAAGGCTTGTTGAATCCAATCCGGGCACCGACATGGCAGCACTCGATATCCTTTATGGGACAGCTAGAATCCAGCTCCTGGTCGTCCTCGACACCTCCTGGTCCTCGTGGCTGGAGAGTCAAGCTTCACCTCTTCACCTCTTCGCACCTGAAACACCCGACATCGGTGGGCATTCGTCTATCGTGCCCCTGCTCACTGGCAAGTGACCCAGATTCTGTCCCCTCTGCTTTCAGGCTCGTCTGATCTTCGATCCAGGCTTGGATCACACCAGACACTTCTCTCCTTCCTGGCACCAGCACTTTGCAGCAGATCGCCATCGAAATCAACGACGATTCCCAACACCATTTGACACCTATGCACCCGGCTTTCCTGGGTGAGGTAACTCGAGTACTACGGTGCTCCCATGGGTGCTGGCCCTAGAACACCCTAAGTCTAAAAGGGTTTGCTCAAAGTCCTCTCCTTAGTGTCCCCCGTGTACGCGACTTTCCCATGGAATAGTACGGGGCTCGCGCCTGTGTTCTCACACTGCATGCGTCCCCCGTGGGTCTCCTGTGTCACTACCTTGGGTGGTTCCTTGGGGTGCTAGTGATTCTACGTGCTGTAGGCACTGTGTCTAGTCAAGTCATGGTTCTTATACCACTTTCTTAATATATCGTTTGGTCCGCCCCTAGGGCCCATTGTATATTGTGCTATTTACTGTTGTTTTAGAACTGTATTATTGTGTGCCTGGCTCTCTAATCTCATGAAGGGATTAGTAGAGAGTGTTTAGAAATAAATACATATATTTTATATATATACATTGGGTGGTTCTCCTTTCATTTTGTGATTTAAGAGGTTATAATCTGGTAAACCAAACTGCTTTACACTCCTTCAAGACTTAGCCTGAAGGCAGCTCTCCATAGCTATCACTAGGATAGCTTTCAATAGGGGTTGTCTTTAAACCTATCATCAATAAGGGTTGTTTGGACTGGTGCAAGGTGCCCACTATAACTAGTGGACGACATATGCCATGCCAACTTCTCACAACTACCACTACCAATGCAACCATCAACAATACCACCACCACCAAGACCACCACCACCAATACCATCACCAATACCACCACCATCACCAATACCACCACTACCAATACCACCACCACCAACACCTCCACCAATACCACCAATACCACCACCAATACAGCCATCACCAATAGCAATACCACTAATACCACCACCAATATCACCAGCACCAATACCACCACCACAAATACCACCACCACCTATCCAATACTACCACCAATACCACCACCATCACCAATACCACCACCACCAATACCACTACGAATACCACCACTACCAATACCACTACCACCAATACCACCGTTACCACCACCATCACCAATACCACCACCACCACCAATACCACCACCACCAATACAACTATCACTAATACCAACACCACCAATACCACCACCACCAATAAAATCACCATCACCAATACCACCACCACGACCACCACCAATTCAATACCATCACCAATACCACCACCATCAATACCACCACCACACATACCACTAATACCACAACCAATACCACCCCACCACCAATACCACCATCACCAATACCACCATCACCACCAATACTGCCACCCCCAATACCACCACCAACATCACCAATACCAACACCACCACCAATACCACCACCACCAATACCACCAGCAATACCAATACCACCACCAATACCACCACCACCACCTCCAATACCACTAATACCACCACCAACACCACCACATCAGTAATACCACCACCAATACCACCACCATCACTAATACCACCACCACTACCACCACCACCAATACCACCACCAGTAATACCACTGCCACCACCAATACCACCACCAACACCAATATCACCACCACCAATACCACCACCACCACCAATACCACCACCATCACTAATACCACCACCACTACCACCACCATTACCACCACCACCAATACCACCACCAGTAATACCACTGCCACCACCAATACCACCACCAATACCACCACCAATACCCACACCACCAATACCACAACTGATTATTGCAACACTCTCTATTTGGGAGCAAAGAAGAGCGTGATACGCAAATTACAGATGCTAAAAAATGCAGCGACACGTCTACTTCTCAAAATTCCAAAGTTTAGCCCCGTAAGCCACGCCATTTGAGACCTGCACGAGTTACCAGTCCCGGCAAGGATTCATTTCAAATCTGTGCATTCTGCATAAGACTCTACATGGGGATGGCTCAGCCTACCTTAACTCACATATCAGGCGCTACACACCACAACGAGAGCTTAGATCTGTAACCGCCTCTCTGCTGGTGGTTCCAAGTAAAAAAACATTAAAGTGGGGTGGCTGAAGTTTTCTACATCTGGCCCCAAAACTATGGAACACGAGGCCCATTAATCTCAGGAAACGAACCAATTTGGTAATGTTCAGAAAGGCATTGAAGACATGGCCGCTCGCTCACAAAGCTTAGCCAATTAGCCCGGCTCCTGGACAGCTAGCACTAAGATGCCGCGGCAAACAGATGCTCTATAAAAACCCACATTTCATTTCATTTCATTACTAATACCACCAACACCACTAATACCACCACCAATACCACCACCACCAACAATACCACCAATATAACCACCACCAATATAACCACCACAAAAACCACCACCACCAATCCCACCACCACCAATACAGCCATCACCAATACTAACACCACCAATACCACCACCAATACCACAACCATCAATCCAATACCACCACCAATACCATCAGTACCACTGTCACCAATACTGCCAGTCCCACCAATACCACCACCACCACCAATACCACCACAACCACCAACACCACCTTCAATACCACCACCACCATTAATACTACCACCAATATCACCACAATCACCAATACCACCACCACCAACACCACCACTAATTCCACCTCCACCAATAGCACCACCACCAATACAACATTGACCAATACCAACACCACCAATACCACCTCCACCAATGCAATACCACCACCAATGCCAGCTCCACAAATACCACCAATACTACCACCACCCCCAATACCCCCACCACAAATACCACCAATACCACCACCACCAATACCACCACCACCAATACCACCACCACCACCAATACCGCCACCCTCCCCACTACCACCACTACCAATACCACCACCAATACCACCACCAATACCACCACCAATGCCACCACCACCAATACCTATACCACCAATACCACCACCACCAATACCACCACCAATATCACTAATACTAATACCACCACCTCCACCAATACCTCCACCAATACCACCACCACTATCACAGTCACCAATACTACAGCCACCAATACCACAGCCACCAATACCACCACCACCAACACCACCACCAATACCACCACCACCAGTACCCCCACCACCAATTCCACCGCTATTATCACCACCACCACCAAAACTACCACCAATACCACCACCACCAATACCACCACAATTACTAGTACCATCACAACCACTACCACCACCACCAATACCACCACAACCACCAATACCACCACCACCAATACCACAAACACCAATACCACAAACACCAATACCACCACCAATACCACTATCACCAATACCACAACCACCAATACCACCACTTCCAACACCACCACCAATACCACTATCACCAATACCACTATCACCAATACTACCACCAATACCATCACCACCACCAATACTGCCACCACCAATACCACCACCACCAATACTACCACCAATACCACCACCACTGCCAATACCACTGCCAATGACAATACCTCTAATACCACCACCACTTATACCACCACCACCATTACCAATACTAATACCACCACCAATACTACCACCACCACTAGTACCACGACCACCAATACCACCACAGACAATACCATCACAATCAACAGTACCACCACCACCAATACCACCACCACCAACGATACAGCCATTACCAGTACCACACAGCCAATACCAGCACCAATACCACCACCACCAATATCACCAATACCACCACCAATACCACCATCACCACTAATGCCACAACCAATACCACCACAAACCAACACAGACAAAACCATCACCATCAGCAGTACCACCAATACCACCACCAATACCTCCACCACTGATACAGCCATCAATACCACACAGGCAATACCACCACCACCCATACCACCACCAGTACCAATTTCACCACCAATACCAATACCAGCACCACCAATAGAACCACCACCACTAATACCACCATCAATACCACCACCAACAACAATATCACCCCCAATACCATCACCAACAATACCACCACCAAAACCACCATCACCACCAATACCATCACCAGTACCAATACCACCAGTGATACCACCACCACCAATACCAGCACCACCAATACCACCACTACCACTAATACTACCACCACCAATACCACCAATATCACCACTAATACCACCACCATTACCACAACCACCATCACTAACACCACCACCAATACCACCACCACCAATACAGCACCACAACCAATACCACCACGACCAATATCATAACCAATACCACCACCACCAATACCACCACCAATATTACCACCACCAATACCCCCACCCCAATATCACCACCAATACCACCACCACCAATACCACTACCATCACCACCACCAATACCACATGTGAGAAGTTGGTCTGGCATATGCTGTCCACTAGTTATAGTGGGCACCTTGTAACAGTCTAAGCAACCCTTATTGATGATAGGTTGAAAGACAACCTTTATTGAAAGCTAACCTAGTGGTAGCTATGGAGCACAGCCTTCAGGCTAAGTCTTGAAGGAGTGTAAAGCAGCTTGGTTTACCAGATGATAACCTCTTGAATTACTAAATGAAAGGAGAACCACACAAGGTATATATATAAAATATATGTATTTTTTTCTAAACACTCTCTACTAACCTCTTCATGAAGTTAGAGAGCAAGGCACACAATAATACAGTTCTAAAACGACAGTAAATAGCATAATATACAATGGGCCCTAGGGGCGGACCAAACCATATATTAAGAAAGTGGTATAAGAACCACGACTTAAATAGACACAGTGCCTAGAGCACGTAGAATCGCTGGGACCCCAAGGAACCACCCAAGGTAGTGACACAGGAGACCCACGGGGGACACGTGCAGTGTGAGAACACAGGCACGAGCTCTGTATAACTCTATGGGAAAGTCGCGGTTTGAATATTAAAGATTAAGGACACTTAGGAGAGGACTTTAAGCAAACCCTTTGGAACATAGAAGGTTCTAAGGCCAGCACCCTTGAGATTACCGAGGTACCCATATTACCTATCCCTGGAGAGCCGGGTGAATAAGGGTCAAGTGGTATCGGAAACAATCGTTGATTTCAATGGCATGATGCGAAGAAGGTGTGTCTAGTCAAGTCGTGGTTGTTATACCACTTTCTAAGTATATGGTTTGGTCTCCCCCTGGAGCCCACTGTGTATTGTGCTATTTACTGTCGTTCTAGTGTTTTAATATTGTGTACCTTGTTCTCTAATCTCATAAAGAGGTTAGTAGAGAGTGTTTAGTAATAAATACATATATTTTATATGAACCTTGTGTGGTTCTCCTTTCATTTGGTCATTCAGGAGGTTATAATCTGGTAAACCAAGCTGCTTTACATTCCTCGAGACTTAGCCTGAAGGCTGCTCTCCATAGCTACCACCAGGATAGCTTACAATAAAGGTTGTCTTTAACCTAATCATAAATAAGTGTTGTTTGGACTGGTGCAAGATGCCCACTATAACTTGTGAACAGCATATACCAGGCCAGCTTCTCACATTGGTGTGCAGCAGTTGGGATTCAAGCTTGCTATTGCTTTACCAGATAATCTCATTGAGTGACTAACTGAAAACCACTAAAGGTGCTTAGGTACATATAAAACAAGACTAGAATAAAGTAAGCTCTACTGAACTTAGAGTTGGGTAAGTCAAGGGTCTAGCACAACCTTTCTCCAACTCAAGAGATTTTAGTTTTTCCCACTAGGTTAGGTAGGTGCCACACCACATAACACTAGTATGTCTTCTAGGCCAGAAGCCAGTGGCTCCTTGCTAGCTAAGTATGACCATCTCTCATTTCAAGAATTGAGAAATATAAGTGCATCTAGAAAGCTGAAGACAGGGAAAAACCCAAACACTAAACGCCTCATAGAGGCTTTGCTTTTAGATGACCTCAGAAAGACCCCAGGATCTGATGAGGCAGGCAAGTTGGGTGGGACAGCAGAAGAGGAAAGTCCAGGAGGTGAAAACCCCTATGACCTGGACTCTGATGCTGGCCAGGAAGATCAAGATAATTCTAACCTGGACAATCCAATTCTTCCTGAAGGTGAGGGAGAAGGCCTCAGTGGCCCTTTCTTTACCCCACCTGGAAGGGTTAACAGATTACCAAGAAGATCAAGATCTCCTTCTCAGGAATCTAATCATTCTGGTAATTCTGTAGGGACCTCTGTTTCTCATAGGTCCTCTGCTTCTCATAAAAGGAAGTGTCAACTGCTTGAGTTTGAGAGAGCTAAGCTCAGGATCAAGAGAGAGCAATTGGCCTTAGATAGGGAATACCTTGAGCTTCAGGGAGCTTCTAAAATTTGGGGCTAGAGCCCCATAGTGGCAGCAACAGTGTCCCTAGAGGTAGAGAACATACTCATGACCATAGGAACCTGAACAAGATTGTCCCTCCCTAACAGAGTGGGGATGACATACACAAATCGATAACTGCACTGGAGAGGGCCTGTAAAGTACAGAGGGGCCCTCAGGAGCAGTGGGCAGCAATCTTGTGGCTCTCCTTTGCAGACAAAGGTAGAGACAAGCTCCTCACTGTTAGAGAAGATGATGCTGATAAATACAAAGTCTTGAAGAGTGCTCTGATTGATGGGTTTGGCTTAACCACTGAACAATACAGGATTAAGTTCAGAGATACCCAAAAGGCACAGACTCCAGACTGGGTTGACTTTGTATATTGTGCTACTAAGGCTCTGGAAGGTTGGATATATGGCAGCAAGGTGCATTACTTTTTAGGATTGTACAATTTGATTATGAGGGAGCAGTTCCTTAACCCCTTCGCTGCTAGGCCTTTTCCCCCCTGTGCTAAGCCTCTGTTTGGCTATTTGGGGTAGTGCGCGCTTAGGCCCCTATAACTTTTTGACCACATAAGGTATCCACGCCAAATATGCATCCTTTTCTTCCAACATCATGGGGATCCTAAAGGTAACCAGGATTTGTGAATTCCCCTGGAGGGGTTCCAGAAATTAGCCATAATACAGCTAAATTTTGTTTTTGGGGGGAAACATTCGAAAAAAGGGCTGCAAATGAAAGTGTCTGGGTTTTCCCCTGCAAAATGTATCAAAAAAGGGTTTGTGGGGCTGAAATCACCAGTTTCCCAACTTTTAGGTAATGACAGACTTTTGTCAGAAAACCAATATGTTTTACACAGTTTTGGCATTTTTCTGGGACATAGCCTATTTCTGCTATTTTTTGTGCTTTCAACCTCCTTCCAGTTAATGGTAGAAATGGGAATGAAAGCAAAAATGGATCCTGGAAAGCTATACATTTTAGAAAAGTAGACAAAATTCTGAATTGAGCAAGGGGTCATTTGTGTAGATCCTTCAAGGTTTCTTTATAGAAACTAACAGTTAAATATAAGAAAAATTTACATGTAGTTGAAAAAAACAGCCTTTTGTGTCAACGTTTTCCCCTGTAACTTCTTCTAAATATGACAGCTCTTTGAAAGCAATATACCGTTACATCCGCTGGACATTTCTGGTTGTGGGGATATATAGGACTTGTAGGTTCACCAAGAACCCGACGAACTCAGAGTCAAAAACTGAGCAACAATTTGCAATGGCTTTTTATTATGTTCCGGGTATATAGCAATTATTGTGGGAAAATGTACACATGGAAAAATCGGTATGAAAGACACCTATGTATTTCTGAAATGGGAACAAATTATAGAGTTTAGAAACAGTAGATATTTGCACATTTTCGAAATTGGAAATACTCATACTAGCTTGAATATTATTGGTCATTTTACAAAATGACTTCCTTTTTACACAATGTCTTTCGTTTGAAAGGCAGAAATGCATCGAAAGTCAATAGGTAATAAAAGTTGCTTTACAAATCTGAATTACCCTAAGTCTCCCGATAAAAATGGTACCTCACTTGTGTGGGTAGGCATAGTGCCCACGACAGGAAATGGCTCAGAACCCAACGTGAACACACCACATTTTCACAATGAAAAATTACCCTTTTTTTGCAAAGTGCCTAGCTGTAGTTTTTGGTCCCTAACTCTGCCGGCACCTAGGGAAGCCTAGCAATCCTATACATTTTTCAAAACAAGACACCCAGGGGAATCCATGATTGGGTGACTTGACTGCCTCCCTCCAGATTCTGTTACCCAGAATCCCTTTGCAAACCTTAAAAATGTAAAAAAAAAAATTGCCCACATTTCTGTGGTGGAAATTTCTGGAATATGCATGGATCCACAAATTTCCTCCCACCCCGCATTCCCCAAAGTCTTCCGAGAAAAATGGTACCTCACTTGTGTGGGTCAACCTAGTGCCCGTGTCAGGAAACCGCGCAAAACGCAACGTGGACACACCTCAATTTCAAAGTGAAAAATGACCCTTTTTTGGCAAAGTGCCTAGCTTTAGTTTTTGAACCATAGCTCTGCCGGCACATAGGGAAACCTAGCAAACCTATACATTTTTTAAAACTAGACACCCAGGGGAATCTTGGATGGGGTGACTTGACTGCCTCCCACCAAGTTATGTTACCCAGAATCCCTTGCAAACCTAAACAATTGTTTTAAAAAAACACATTTTGCCCACATTTCTGTGGTGGAAAGTTCTGGAATCCGCGTAGATCCACAAATGTCCACCCACCCCGCGTTCCCCAAAGTCTTCCGAGAAAAATGGTACCTCACTTGTGTGGGTCGGCCTAGTGCCTGCGACATGAAACGGCACAAAACGCAACGTGGACACACCTCAATTTCGCAGTGAAAAATGGCCCTTTTTTGGCAAAGTGCCTAGCTGTAGTTTTTGAACCATAGCTCTGCCGGCACATAGGGAAACCTAGCAAACCTATACATTTTTGAAAACTAGACACACAGGGGAATCCAGGGTGGGGTGACTTGACTGCCTCCCACCAGGGAGGTATGGCTTGCGTGAATCCCCCAACGTTTCCTTACCCAGAATCCCCTGCAAACCTCAATTTTAGCTGGAAAATGCACTTTTTTCACACATATTTGGGTGGGAAAGTTGTGGCATCACCGGGCTGACACAAATTTCCTACCACCCAGCATCCCCCCAGGTCTCCCGATAAAAATGGTGCCTCACTCGTGTGGGAGGTCCAAGTACCCGCGACAGGCAAGGGCCCAAAACGTAGTGAGGCAACATCAAAATTGCCCATCTCAAAACGACCTGGTTTTGCAAGGTGGGTACCCTGGGTTTTTGGCCCGGTGCTCGGCGGCCACCTAAGGAAACCTATCAAACCCACACATTTCTGAAAACATGACACCCGGGGGATTCCAAGGAGGTATGGCTTGCGTGGATCCCCCAATGTTTCCTTACGCAGAATCCCCTGCAAACCTCAATTTTAGCTGAAAAAATCACTTTTTCACACATTTTTGTGTGGGAGAGTTGTGGCATCACCGGGCTGACACAAAATTCCTACCACCCAGCATCCCCCCAGGTCTCCCGATAAAAATGGTGCCTCACTCGTGTGGGAGGTCCAAGTACCCGCGACAGGCAAGGGCCCAAAACGTAGTGAGGCAACATCAAAATTGCCCATCTCAAAACGACCTGGTTTTGCAAGGTGGGTACCCTGGGTTTTTGGCCCGGTGCTCGGCGGCCACCTAAGGAAACCTACCAAACCCACACATTTCTGAAAACATGACACCCGGGGGATTCCAAGGAGGTATGGCTTGCGTGGATCCCCCAATGTTTCCTTACGCAGAATCCCCTGCAAACCTCAATTTTAGCTGAAAAAATCACTTTTTCACACATTTTTGTGTGGGAGAGTTGTGGCATCACCGGGCTGACACAAAATTCCTACCACCCAGCGTTCCCCCGGGTCTCCCATTAAAAACGGTGCCTCATTCGTGTGGGAGGCCCAAGTACCCGCGACAGGCAAGGACCCAAAACGTAGTGAGGCGACATCAAAATTGCCTATCACAAAATGTTTTGGACCCTTGCCTGTCGCGGGTACTTGGGCCTCCCACATGAGTGAGGCACCATTTTTATTCGGAGACCCTGGGGAACGCTGGGTGGTAGGAAATTTGCGGATCCACGCAGATTCCAGCACTTTCCACAACAGAAATGTGAGGAAAATGTGGTTTTTTGGACACATTTTTTAGGTTTGGAAGGGATTCTGGGTAATAGAACCTGGTGAGAGCCAGTCAACTCACCCCATCCTGGATTCCCCTGGGTGTCTAGTTTTCAAAAATGTATAGGTTTGCTAGATTTCCCTAGGTGCCGGCAGAGCTAGTATTCAAAATCTACAGCTAGACACTTTGCAAAAAAAGGGTCAGATTTCACAGTGAAAATGTGGTGTGTCCACGTTGCGTTTTGGGCCGTTTCCTGTCGCGGGCACTAGGCCTCCCCATGCAAGTGAGGTACCATTTTTCTTGGAAGACTTTGGAGAATGCGGGGTCGGTGGAATTTTGTGGATCCACACAGATTCCAGAACTTTCCACCTGAGAAATGTGAGTAAAATTTGTTGTTTTTGACAAATTTTTAGGTTTGCAAGGGATTCTGGGTAACAGAACCTGGTGAGAGTCAGTCAAGTTATCCCATCCTGGATTCCCCTGGGTGTCTAGTTTGTAAAAATGTACAGGTTTGCTAGGTTTCCCTATGTGCCGGCTGCGCTAGGGCCCAAATCGACAGGTAGGCATATTGCTAAAACCAAATCGGTGTCTAGTCTGCTTTCTGCTGCCCTGGGGGGGGGGGGGGGGATATCGGGGTGGGGTTGCTCTGATATGCCCCCAAGGGGAGCAGAAACACTGTGGCTATTTGTTTGGGGGGTGAGGACATTGGTATGCCCATTCAGGGCAGCCCCCATCCCCACACATAAAAAAGACAGAGTAATCATTGGCGTCTAGTGGGCTTTTTGCCCCCCAGGGGGCATATTGGGGGCTACTGCCCCATCTTCCCCCCGGGGGGCAGAAAGGCTGTAATTGTTGCTAGTGGGGGTGGGACCATTGGCTACTGCCCTATCTGCTCCCCAGGGGGGACAGGAATGCTGCAATATTTGTTGGGGAGTGGGTGGGGGCATGGGCATGCCTGTTTTGGGCAGCCCCCACCCTAATTAAAATTTGCCCCAAAAAATCCCTGGCAACTAGTGGGCTTTTTGTCCCCCCGGGGGTGCAGATTGGGGCTAATGCCCCCATCTGCCCCCCAGGGGGGGCAGAAAGTCTACTAGACACCAGGGAGTTTTTTGAGCAAATTTTAATTAGGGTGGGGGTTGCCAAAAACGGGCATGCCAATGCCCCCACCCTAATAAAAATTTGCCCAAAAAATCCCTGGTGTCTAGTGGGCTTTTTGCCCCCCGGGGGGGGCAGATTGGGGGCTACTGCCCCATCTGCCCCCCGGGGGGCAGGAAGGCTGTAATTTTTGCGGGGGAGGGGGTGCAAGCATGGACATGCCCGTTTTGGGATGCCCCAATCTAATTCAAATCTGCGCCCAAAAACACCCTGGCGTCTAGAGGGCATTTTGCCCACCCCCGGCGGGGCAGATTGGGGGGTAATGCCCCCATCTGCCCCCCAGGGGGGGCAGAAAGCCTACTAGACACCAGGGAGTTTTTTTGAGAAAAATGTTCCCCTTTCCAACGATACCTATCCTGAGTTTCTACATGCTCAGGGGGCTGAGATAGCCCCCTGAGCACGTAGAAACTGAAACTGAAATGAGCCTCTTGGCTCATTTCAGTTTCGGTTTCACTGAAATGACGTTAGCACGACGTGCGCACCGATCGTCATTTCAGGGAAACCATGGGGGGGCCTCGGAAGCTGGGGAAGCCCTTCCCAAGCTCCCGAGGCTCTTTTGGCATAAAGGGAATTCCTCTGGTGCCGGCACCAGAGGGATTTCCGGGGCGATGTTTCATGACGAGCTAGACTCGTCATGAGCACACGACCACTGTGTGTCATGACGAGTCCAGCTCGTCATGAGCATCGAAGGGGTTAATAATTGTCAAAACAAACTTTTACACCAGTACCTGGTGGACTCTGATCTGACCTCTCCCCAAGAAGTGGGAAAGAAGGCAGACAAATAGGTCAGAACCAGGGTAAAGCCAAAGACTCAGGGTGGTGACCAGAAGAAAGATTCTTCCAAGACCCCAGAGAAAGGTGGGGATAAATCAAAAGATAAATCCAGTACAGGGCCCCAAACGTCCTCTTCTGTGGGTAGGTCCCAAACTCCTGCCTCCCCTGAAAAGAAACCTTATTGCCATGTCTGAAAGAAACCTGGCCACTGGAAAAATAACCCCATTTGCCCTGAGGTCAGCAATAAGGAAAATGTTCCTCCTAGCAGTACTACCACTCCTCCTGGTACTACAAGTAGTAATCCCACAGGTGGTAGTAGTGCACCCAATAAGTTAGGTGGATTCTCATGGGGAACTGAGGTGGACCATAATTTACAAAGGTCTCCCTCACAGGCCTCCTCTGTCTGTGATGGTGGCATGGGATTTGCCACTTTTACTGTCAGTCCTAATTCTTTGGGCAAGTACAGACAGGAGCCACTAATAAATGGTCAGAAGGCATTGGCATTCAGGGACACAGGGGCTAGTGTCACCATGGTGACAGGGAAACTAGTCCCCCCTCAACAGCTTTTACCTGAGTTCAAGTACCAGGTGACCAACATTGATGGTATTAGAACAGAACATCCCATGGCCATAGTCAATCTCATCTGGGGAGGGGTCACTGGGCCACAGAGAGTAGCAGTGCCCCCAAACTTGCCTGTAGATTGCCTGTTGGGCAATGATCTGGAAGTTTCAGCCTGGGCTGAAGTTGAATACCAGGCCCATTTAAGAATGTTAGACCTCCCTGAGAAAATTGGTGGGGCTCTGAGGGCCTCAGCCCCACCCCAGGGAAATATTTGGAGAGGTGGAGCCTTAAAGAATGGCCCACTTTACTCCCCAAGAGAGCAGAAGGGTTGAAGAAAAGTCTTCTCCCCCCCCCCCCCAGACTATAGGTAAGGGTCAGCTTCCTCAGGGAACAGATCCTACCCCTAGTGAAGGAACCACCACAGCGGTGGTCAGGCCTGTCCTGGCAACACCCCTGATGGCAGGGGACCCTTCCAAGGTGGTTCCCGGTCTGGAGCAGGTAACCTGCTCCTCTCTACCCTACCTTAATCAGCCTAGGGCTGCAGAGGTCAGGCAGGTCAGTGGACCCCTAGAGGAACCTTCCCCCATCAACAGATTAGGGGCATGCCGTCTAGTAGCCCTAGCCAGGTGAAAATTCCTCAACACACTGAGGGATCCCTCTTAACATTGAATAGGGACAACCCCCAGATGGACTCTGTTGGGAAAAGGCAAACCTGGGACCAAGTGGTTCCAAACCTACCATGTCCCTCCAGTGTTCCAACCAAAGGGACCCAACCCCCAGGTTTAGGCAGCCAGAGGTTGACCCTTAGGGCCAGATACAACTCAGTCATGGATAGAAAGGCCTCCATAGTGACCAGTGATCTGAGGAGGCTGAGGCCAACTTTATTAGGGCCTCACTTCTCTACTCAGACACCCCACCAGCCTTTTACTCTGCCAAAACACACTACAGGTAGTAATACCAACTTTTGGAGAACATCCAATACCCTTAGGTGTAGGGACTGCCTAGTGGGCCATAAGACAGGGGGTATCCATGCTAGTGCAGGATCTTCCTTATATGGCCACTTCGTCAATAAAGGCTCAACTGGACAAGGTTAGCCTTATCTCCTTTCGTTTGTGGGGGGTCATGTAGGAAGATGGAATCTGACTACATGGTTACCTCCACTTTTTTCCTGGCGTTTTGCTGGTTTTTGACTTAGTCTGACTGGGATCCTGCTAATCAGGACCCCAGTTTATCTGCGTTCTCCCTAAATTGGTTGTTCATGTACTTTAGGTACACTCCAGATTGGATTCTAGGGTACCCTTTGTAGGAGAGTAGGATCTGCTTCTTATAGTTACCCCCACATTTTGCTGATGTTTCACTGTTTTTTTTACTTTAGTCTGGCTGGGGCCCTGCTAATCAGTACCCCAGCCTAGCTGCTTCCTCTCTAAAATGATTCCCAGTACTTTAGGTACACTCCAGATTGGATTCTGGGGTACCCTTATAAGTCCCTAGTATAAGGTATACTATGTACCCAGGGCATAGGTACCCCGGAGGCCTACCAGGGGCTGCAACAGGTATTATGCCACCCCTGGGAAGCCTTCCAAAATGACACCACATGGCTGCTACTGCAGCCTGGGTAAGGTGGTGCATGCACCCCTTACTGAGATATAGGTTCACTATATCTCTCCATATCACTGCACATATATACCTATCAGTCACCCCTATGGCAGGCCTAACTAATCCTGAAGGCAGAGTGCTGGGTTTTATGTGAGAGGGTGCCCATGCATGAGCGGAGCTCCTCTGCAGCCTTCAGAACCTTTATTCCGGGGTTGTTTGTGATGCAGCCAAACCATATACTCTTGAGTGCATTATAACCAAACGGTAAAAGCTAACTTTGGAATGGCTGCACGGAAACATGTCATGTTTGCTGTCAAACACCTTGGAACCATACCCCCACACCAGTAATTGATGTGAGAGTATGATCTCACCCTTCTAGAGGGAGAGACAGGGCAGCACCTGCATACCCGGTACCAGCTAACAGAGCCCCGCCATCACAAAATGGATGCTGCCAGCCACAGACACGAATCTTCCCCCTCTGCTGCTGGATGAAACTCCGACAAGGGAGGCCGGGACAATAGGTTTCCTGTCACAGAGAGGTGTCACCACCTCCCAGACAGGCTTTAGTATATTGGGGCTGGGTGGGTGCACTCCAAGAGTGCTTTGAAGTTCAGCACTGAGGGCACATTTGGTGTCACTGTGCATAGTCCAGTTCAAACCGGTTGCAGGGGCTAGCAGCCCCTGCTCTGACACGAAACTGGACAAAGGAAATGGGTGTAGCCACCCCTCTTTTCTGACCCTCCCATAGGTGGGTCCCCAGAGTAGGTCCAACCCCTTCCATGGGTATAAAGAAGGAACCCCTGACTACAGGACTTTAGATTACACCTGGACGAAACTCTAATACTGAATCCTGGAACTTCGATGATCTACACTGAACTAGATGACTGAAGAATCTCCCTTGGAGTAAAGGAGTTACTCCCCTGCTTGGCAGACACCAAAGACGCATCTGTCCGGTTTGCATCTCCGAAGCTCCCGCTGGACTCCAAAGAAGTTTTGCAACATAGGAGGTGGGTTTCCGTGGTCTCTGTGGTCGATCTGTGCACTCAGCAATTCTGAGGCCTGTATCCCTCGTGGAAGACTGTGCAATCCGAACCCCTGGACACCATGACCATTTGCAGAAGCATCAGCTTTCCAACAACTCCTACAGCTGAGCTTTGGGTTACTTGAGCCCTGACCCCGAGCAGCATTTGCACCAAAGGCTGCCCGCCTACACTCCACGAGTGTTCCGTGAGCTGGCCCTTTGTGTTTTCTCTCAAGGTCCCTTCGCGATCCCTGGTCCGTCAACTGATGGGTCTCTGTGAAGGGAACTTACACTTTAACTGGGCTTACCTGGTTGCTCCAGACATGCCCTGACTCTCCATTGCTTGGGGAGTCCCCAGGACCTTGCTGGTCTGCACTGAAGCATCTTTTCTCTTCCTGCGTGGGTTGCTGTTGTCAAGGCTTGTTGAATCCAATCCGGGCACCGACATGGCAGCACTCGATATCCTTTATGGGACAGCTAGAATCCAGCTCCTGGTCGTCCTCGACACCTCCTGGTCCTCGTGGCTGGAGAGTCAAGCTTCACCTCTTCGCACCTGAAACACCCGACATCGGTGGGCATTCGTCTATCGTGCCCCTGCTCACTGGCAAGTGACCCAGACTCTGTCCCCTCTGCTTTCAGGCTCGTCTGATCTTCGATCCAGGCTTGGATCACACCAGACACTTCTCTCCTTCCTGGCACCAGCACTTTGCAGCAGATCGCCATCGAAATCAACGACGATTCGCAACACCATTTGACACCTATGCACCCGGCTTTCCTGGGTGAGGTAACTCGAGTACTACGGTGCTCCCATGGGTGCTGGCCCTAGAACACCCTAAGTCTAAAGGGGTTTGCTCAAAGTCCTCTCCTTAGTGTCCCCCGTGTACGCGACTTTCCCATAGAATAGTACGGGGCTCGTGCCTGTGTTCTCACACTGCATGCGTCCCCCGTGGGTCTCCTGTGTCACTACCTTGGGTGGTTCCTTGGGGTGCTAGTGATTCTACGTGCTGTAGGCACTGTGTCTAGTCAAGTCATGGTTCTTATACCACTTTCTTAATATATGGTTTGGTCCGCCCCTAGGGCCCATTGTATATTGTGCTATTTACTGTTGTTTTAGAACTGTATTATTGTGTGCCTGGCTCTCTAATCTCATGAAGGGATTAGTAGAGAGTGTTTAGAAATAAATACATATATTTTATATATATACATTGGGTGGTTCTCCTTTCATTTTGTGATTTAAGAGGTTATAATCTGGTAAACCAAACTGCTTTACACTCCTTCAAGACTTAGCCTGAAGGCAGCTCTCCATAGCTATCACTAGGATAGCTTTCAATAGGGGTTGTCTTTAAACCTATCATCAATAAGGGTTGTTTGGACTGGTGCAAGGTGCCCACTATAACTAGTGGACGACATATGCCATGCCAACTTCTCACAACTACCACTACCAATGCACTTGGGGCCCCCAGCTTTTGGTTAAAAGCAGCGCTGTTGCTAGAGCGGCCGCAGGGCTGCTAGGTTTTGCTAAAAAACTGGGTGCCCACCCCATGGGAAGCATCATCAAAGTTTATAAAGCAAAATGTTTGTCAGTCGCCCAGTATGGCTCTGTTATCTGGGGATATACTAGCTCTGCCAAAATACAGAATGTAGAAAACAAATTTTTGAGATCTCTGCTTTCTGTTCCCCAATCAACCCCGACCTTTGCATTGCATACAGAGTTAGGCTTGGGCTATATATCTGACACTTTAAAACTAGCCCCAGTGATTGGTTGGATAAAAACCTGGCTTAACCAGGAGCTTACTCTAAATCATATTATTTTAAAAGATTGTTTAGCCCTGGACAGAGCTCTTAACATCCCATGGGTAAGATATGTGAAAACTCAGCTTATTTTAGCAGGCCGCCCGGAGCTCTTTTCATCTCCAGATGGAATAACTCATGAAGATCTAAAAACAGTCAAAAATATTCTGACAAATTTATATGCCCTGGAGAGGGAAGTAATAGAGCTAAAAAAAAAACATGGTAAGGAAACACTGTATGCTTTCCTCTGTTCCAGGAATGGAATCATACCTCCTTTTGGTAACAAATTCTTACCATCGCTTTCTCTTAACGAGATTTCGCTTTGATTTAATTCATTTTATACTGGGCAATTTTAGAACCTGGACTAGACCTGATGATGCTGAACCATGTGACTGTGATCATTTTTCAACACAGGACACGATGCATTTTATTATGTTTTGCGGTCATTATATTGAGATCAGAAAAAGATATTTGTTCCCTATTTTATGTAACCAGGGCTTTATTCAGGTAAAACCAGCCCTGTTGTTTTTGCAACTTCTTCCTAATATGAAAGTAGCTTTTTCTGTCGCTAGTTTTCTAGTTGCAGGAGCACGCTTAAATAAGCATCGCACAAGGTACAGGCACTTTATCTCTGAAAAATGAATTTCCTCTTTTCTCATTTATTTGAATGAGTTGTGTTTTAATAAACCCTTCTTTTTATCTTTTTTAAATATTTATGTATGTTTCACTGTAAAATTTAGTGTCTTCTATAATGATTGTTTGTAAAATTTTGTGATCTGACGAAATGGTGACATGTATTTTTGCTCGTTCTTTTATGATTTTTAATAATCGAATAAAGATAATTGACTGACTGACTGACTGACTGACTGAACTACCACTACCAATGCAACCATCAACAATACCACCACCACCAAGACCACCACCACCAATACCATCACCAATACCACCACCATCACCAATACCACCACTACCAATACCACCACCACCAACACCTCCACCAATACCACCACCAATACAGCCATCACCAATAGCAATACCACTAATACCACCACCAATATCACCAGCACCAATACCACCACCACAAATACCACCACCACCTATCCAATACTACCACCAATACCACCACCATCACCAATACCACCACCACCAATACCACTACGAATACCACCACTACCAATACCACTACCACCAATACCACCGTTACTACCAACATCACCAATACCACCACCACCACCAATACCACCACCACCAATACAACTATCACTAATACCAACACCACCAATACCACCACCACCAATAAAATCACCATCACCAATACCACCACCACGACCACCACCAATTCAATACCATCACCAATACCACCACCATCAATACCACCACCACACATACCACTAATACCACAACCAATACCACCCCACCACCAATACCACCATCACCAATACCACCATCACCACCAATACTGCCACCCCCAATACCACCACCAACATCACCAATACCAATACCAACACCACCACCAATACCACCACCACCACCAATACCACCAGCAATACCAATACCACCACCAATACCACCACCACCACCTCCAATACCACTAATACCACCACCAACATCACCACATCAGTAATACCACCACCAATACCACCACCATCACTAATACCACCACCACTACCACCAATACCACCACCAGTAATACCACTGCCACCACCAATACCACCACCAATACCAACACCAATATCACCACCACCAATACCACCACCACCACCAATACCACCACCATCACTAATAACACCACCACTACCACCACCATTACCACCACCACCAATACCACCACCAGTAATACCACTGCCACCACCAATACCACCACCAATACCACCACCAATACCCACACCACCAATACCACAACTGATTATTGCAACACTCTCTATTTGGGAGCAAAGAAGAGCGTGATACGCAAATTACAGATGCTAAAAAATGCAGCAACACGTCTACTTCTCAAAATTCCAAAGTTTAGCCCCGTAAGCCACGCAATTTGAGACCTGCACGGGTTACCAGTCCCGGCAAGGATTCATTTCAAATCTGTGCATTCTGCATAAGACTCTACATGGGGATGGCTCAGCCTACCTTAACTCACATATCAGGCGCTACACACCACAACGAGAGCTTAGATCTGTAACCGCCTCTCTGCTGGTGGTTCCAAGTAAAAAAACATTAAAGTGGGGTGGCTGAAGTTTTCTACATCTGGCCCCAAAACTATGGAACACGAGGCCCATTAATCTCAGGAAACGAACCAATTTGGTAATGTTCAGAAAGGCATTGAAGACATGGCAGCTCGCTCACAAAGCTTAGCCAATTAGCCCGGCTCCTGGACAGCTAGCACTAAGATGCCACGGCAAACAGATGCTCTATAAAAACCCACATTTCATTTAATTTCATTACTAATACCACCAACACCACTAATACCACCACCAATACCACCACCACCAACAATACCACCAAAATAACCACCACCAATATAACCACCACAAAAACCACCACCACCAATCCCACCACCACCAATACAGCCATCACCAATACTAACACCACCAATACCACCACCAATACCACAACCATCAATCCAATACCACCACCAATACCATCAATACCACTGTCACCAATACTGCCAGTCCCACCAATACCACCACCACCACTACCACCACCACCAATACAACCACAACCACCAACACCACCTTCAATACCACCACCACCATTAATACTACCACCAATATCACCACAATCACCAATACCACCACCACCAACACCACCACTAATTCCACCTCCACCAATACCACCACCACCAATACAACATTCACCAATACCAACACCACCAATACCACCACCACCAATGCAATACCACCACCAATCTAATAAGAAACGGTTGGGCACCAGAGGGTCGGAGGGAGCAAGTTTAGAGACCGCACAGGATTGATTCCCCCATAGAAGTACATATAACACAACAGAAATCCTGGGGTCTAAAGGTAAAGGAAAATAGGTGGTATGTGGGGTGAGGAGAGAAAGCCTAATGTACGTAGTGAAAATGGAGGAGGCTCCAAAACCAAGGTCATGTAATCACCGAGGGTAGAACCCCATCACATGGGATTTTCATCCCAAAGAAAATCTCAAAATCTCCCAGGGCAGGCAGCGCCCTTATGTGAGATGTGAGTCCTTTGTGCTATGATTGATATGCACCAAACAATGAAATAAATCAAAAATGAGCCTAAAGTGAGTGGGGATTGCAGTGCTAGTAGTAGTGAAAAAAGTAGGTGTATTAAAACTAGTGACGGGACGGCCAGAGGACTTCTGTTAGACAATGCCGTCCCGATGTAAGATTAAAAAGAAGTGGGGGCAACACTAATCTAGTCTGATCAATGAAGCAACGTGAAAGAATGTGGTCGACATGTTTCAGCCATAACGCCTGACTAGGCTAGGCTTTCATCAGGACCTAGAAGCTACTGCAGGGGAAAAAAACGTGACAAAGGATATGGTATGCACCCTCAACTTGATTGTAGAGTGCAAGTCTCTTCAGCGAAACATACAGCACCTAAATAACAGATAAAGAGGAGACAGTGTGGAAATAAAACCGATATGCTCAGTCATGATAAATAGGAAAAATGTATAAATATAGACTTGAAGCATGGTCCAACTCACCCGATCAAACTGGGTGGTAAGAGGACCTCCACCTGGCAACCGCTCAGGAAGGAACACCGCTCTGGAATGGAAATGTAAGGACTGGTGAAGGGGCTTACACAAATAGAGCAAGTGTCAAAGAGGTGGGAAAGACAGCTGAAAACTAGGGAGAACTGCCCGGGGCAGAGTCTGCACACAAAATGAGCTCGGTGAGATCATTGTGACAATTAAAACATGGCTGCAAAAGGGCAGATAGTCAGAGTGATCACGGATAATGCAGATCCGTACAGAGGCAGACCAAGATTAAGGCGAGGAAATACCATGCTAAAAGATAAGCGCCTTAGAATGAACGCAAACACCGGCAGCGTAGAAGCCTACCTGTCCGTCGGGGAACCAGGCTGGAATGAGCCTGCAGCCGGAGGTCCCGTGTGATTGGACGGAGGCGGAAGAAATGAAAAAACTGCCGGTGGAAGGGGCCAATGGCGTGGCAGGTATAGTACACAAGCTGGAGTGGGAGCCAATACAAAACGCTGTCACACGCATCTGGCTGTTGATGGAAATGACAGGGCAGGAATGACGCTGTCAAAATATCGCTGACTCGATGCACCTGGGGAGTCAGGGAGATGACGCGGTGCGCTTGAGGAATGCGGAAGCCGCCGTCAGATATAGAATGACGGCTCTCAAGGCACGTGTTGCTCTGAAAGGTGCGAGTCATCTTGGTGAATACGGGCGGAAGTCAAGAACACCAAAAAAAAAAAAAAAAAAAAAAAAAAAAAAAAAAATGCTTGTGTGTAATGTCCCAGGGAGGCCACGGGCTGTAGGGCAGACGGTTATGGAACAAAAATCACGGCCAAAGGTGTAAACGCCAGTGGATGCGGGGGGAAGAAAGCAAGGATATGATGTGGGCTGGATCACGAGTGTCCCCCTCAGAAGTTTGAAACAAGGTCAAAAGGACAGTCTAAGTGCGTTTATAACGATAGCCAAGGGATATCGTCATTAAGTCCCCGAACATGTGTTTGTAGTTTATACACCCACCTCTGCTCTCGTTTAAAAAGGAAAGCGGAGCTGTCTGTAAGGTGTGGTGGTATGTGGGGTTTGTCAATGACGGTCCAATGTAAGTCATCAGGGGCATGTTTAACCTCCAAAAAGTGGTTAGTAAGTTTGGTGGAGGTGCGGCCACACCGTATCGTGCTCTTGTGTTCCAGAATACGAGTTTTAATACGGCGGGTGGTCATGCCGATGTATCTCAACTCGCAAGGGCAGGTGATCAAATAGATCAGATGGGAGCTGTTGCAGTTCGTATGGCTCCTCAAAATCCAGGGTCGGCCAGTGCCAATGTCAATCTCCTTGGTCACAGAGGTAAGGCTGCATGCAGCACAAGAACCACAAGGGTAATGGCCCACAACTGGAGGGAGTCCCCACAAGGTAGGTTGGGTGCATCTCTGATTAATGCGTGGGCGGGTATGTACCAATTGGTCCCTGATATTGCTGCTGCGTTTAAACGCAAAAAGGGGTTGGGGTAGCCCAACCTCACCTATATTAAGAATCTTCCAATTGGAAAGAATGATTTTCTTGAGTTTATTGGAAAATTGGCAATAGGTGTGGACACACGTGAGTCTGTTTTCGGATGCTTTAGGAGTCTTGGGTTCTAACAGAGCCTCTCGGTTGTTGTTAGCAGCTCGTTTAGAAGCCCTCCGAATGAGATGTTTAGGGTAGTTTCTAGCCAGCAATTGCTTAGAGAGATTGTTGGCGTGTTCCTTGTATTTATCGCTAGAGGAACAATTCCGTTTAAGGCGCAGGAATTGGCCGAAGGGCAGATTGTCACGCAGAGCTCGTGGGTGAAAGCTGTCATACTTTAAAAGAGCGTTCACCGCCATGGGCTTTCTGTATAGCTCTGTGCCCAAATACCCTTCCGATGGGGTGATGAGGATGTCGAGAAAGGGTAAGTGAGTCTTGGAGTACTCGCAAGTGAATTTCAAAAAGGGGTCACAGTTGTTGAGCCAGTCTTTGAAGGCCAAGAGGGAGGACAGGGATCCCTGCCACAGCACAAACACATCATCTATGTACCTCTTCCAAATCGTGATGTGATCCCTATATGGGTTGGTAGTATTGAGGACATGTTGTTCTTCAAAAACATGAACGTACAGGTTCGCCAGGCTGGGAGCAAAAATGCTCCCCATTGATGTACCTGATACTTGCAAGAATAGCTGGTCCTCGAATTGGAAGAAGTTCTCTTTCATTGCAAGTCTGGCACAGGACATGATGAAAGAGACTGGAGTAATGGAGTCAGGAGGATCTGCAAGCAGGAGAGATTCAATGACAGATAAAGTTTCATCCTGCGGGATACAAGTGTATAGCGACTCCACATCAAATGATACAAGAAAGTCAGTAGTGCAATCAAAGGACAAATCCGTAAGGAGGATGAGAATATCCTTGGTGTCCTTGAGGTAGGTAGGCATCTTCGACACTAAGGGACGAAGGAAATGGTCAGTGAAAGCCGACAGGGGTTCCAGTAAGGACCCCAGCCCTGAGATGATAGGGCGGCCAGGGGGAGGGTGCACCTTCTTGTGTACCTTGGGTAAAATGTAGAAGTACGGTATAGTGGCAGTGGAATTAACCAGGTATTGTGCTTCATTAGAAGTGATCCAGCCGTTGGCACTGGCTTCATTGACTAAGATCCGGATCGTCTGAAGTAGACGTGTGGTGGGATCTTCGGCAAGGGGTTGATAGAAATTGGTGTTACCCAACTGTCTTAAACATTCAGAACGGTAGGCAGTGGTGTCCATCAAGACAGTGGCGCCACCCTTGTCTGCTGGTTTGATAATTATGGTATCATCAGAAGTGAGGGAGTTTAATGCCAGGCGTTCTGACTTGGTGAGGTTCTGATATTGGCGGTTAGTGGAGCCGCTGAAGGAAGATACTTGAGAGGTCACTGCTTTCTCGAAGGTGAGAACCTGTGGAGGAATTTGGCTAGGCAAAGGATTAAAAGAGGATTTAATTCGTAAGCCTGTGTTCAAGTCATGATTGCTCGGTGAGCTGAGGGATTCTGCTCTGAAGAAAAAATTCAAACGAATTTTCTTAAAGAATTGGGCAAGTTCCTGGTGGATGGAGAACATGTCTCCTTTGAAGGACGGAACAAAGCCAAGACCTTTATTAAGAAGAGAGTTCTCGTCAGCTGTGAGGATTCTACTAGATAAATTAATAACTAGGTCGCGCTCGTGCTCGGAGCGGCTGGAGTGTTCCTCGAGTTCAGTGGTAGATTCCCTTGTTGTTGGTCCTGCCATTGGACTTGGTTCCGTCTCCTTCCCCTGGATCGTCCTCGGCCAAACCCTAAAAAAGGCTGGTTAGAGTACATTTGTGGAGGCGGGGGATAGGGACAAGGTTGTCCAAAAGGAGGGGGTTGTCCAAATGGTGGAAACGGAGGGTAGTTGTAACCAGCATGCGGCCACCATTGGGAAGGGTGCATGTGGTTAGGTGTACCCCTCTGGTTTCTCCTGTTTGCACCGCCTCTCCTTTTATTCCCTCTTTGTGAGGATTCTTCGCCTGAGGCAGTGTCTGATCCACTGGACCAATCATCACTTCCGCCCGTATTCACCAAGATGACTCGCACCTTTCAGAGCAACACGTGCCTTGAGAGCCGTCATTCTATATCTGACGGCGGCTTCCGCATTCCTCAAGCGCACCGCGTCATCTCCCTGACTCCCCAGGTGCATCGAGTCAGCGATATTTTGACAGCGTCATTCCTGCCCTGTCATTTCCATCAACAGCCAGATGCGTGTGACAGCGTTTTGTATTGGCTCCCACTCCAGCTTGTGTACTATACCTGCCACGCCATTGGCCCCTTCCACCGGCAGTTTTTTCATTTCTTCCGCCTCCGTCCAATCACACGGGACCTCCGGCTGCAGGCTCATTCCAGCCTGGTTCCCCGACGGACAGGTAGGCTTCTACGCTGCCGGTGTTTGCGTTCATTCTAAGGCGCTTATCTTTTAGCATGGTATTTCCTCGCCTTAATCTTGGTCTGCCTCTGTACGGATCTGCATTATCCGTGATCACTCTGACTATCTGCCCTTTTGCAGCCATGTTTTAATTGTCACAATGATCTCACCGAGCTCATTTTGTGTGCAGACTCTGCCCCGGGCAGTTCTCCCTAGTTTTCAGCTGTCTTTCCCACCTCTTTGACACTTGCTCTATTTGTGTAAGCCCCTTCACCAGTCCTTACATTTCCATTCCAGAGCGGTGTTCCTTCCTGAGCGGTTGCCAGGTGGAGGTCCTCTTACCACCCAGTTTGATCGGGTGAGTTGGACCATGCTTCAAGTCTATATTTATACATTTTTCCTATTTATCATGACTGAGCATATCGGTTTTATTTCCACACTGTCTCCTCTTTATCTGTTATTTAGGTGCTGTATGTTTCGCTGAAGAGACTTGCACTCTACAATCAAGTTGAGGGTGCATACCATATCCTTTGTCACGTTTTTTTCCCCTGCAGTAGCTTCTAGGTCCTGATGAAAGCCTAGCCTAGTCAGGCGTTATGGCTGAAACATGTCGACCACATTCTTTCACGTTGCTTCATTGATCAGACTAGATTAGTGTTGCCCCCACTTCTTTTTAATCTTACATCGGGACGGCATTGTCTAACAGAAGTCCTCTGGCCGTCCCGTCACTAGTTTTAATACACCTACTTTTTTCACTACTACTAGCACTGCAATCCCCACTCACTTTAGGCTCATTTTTGATTTATTTCATTGTTTGGTGCATATCAATCATAGCACAAAGGACTCACATCTCACATAAGGGCGCTGCCTGCCCTGGGAGATTTTGAGATTTTCTTTGGGATGAAAATCCCATGTGATGGGGTTCTACCCTCGGTGATTACATGACCTTGGTTTTGGAGCCTCCTCCATTTTCACTACGTACATTAGGCTTTCTCTCCTCACCCCACATACCACCTATTTTCCTTTACCTTTAGACCCCAGGATTTCTGTTGTGTTATATGTACTTCTATGGGGGAATCAATCCTGTGCGGTCTCTAAACTTGCTCCCTCCGACCCTCTGGTGCCCAACCGTTTCTTATTAGGTTTCATGTACAGCTTTCTGGCTGTGGGTCTATGTTGAGCACATTATTTTGTGCCTTTAACTGTCTTGCAAAAACTATATGAATTTTTGCTGGGTGATTTTTTCACCCGATGTGCACAGTTTGCACACACAGTTTTCTTAACCTGCCGTGGGTTCTTTCTTCTGACTCCCTGGTTGAGACTCCCTCGACTTTGTCTGCTCTTCACTTAGTCATTCTCACAATCATGGCAGAACGCCTTGGTTTAACGTTTGATGACACAATAGCTCAAGCTATCCTTGATACACCTAGTATCATGGACACCTTCCAAAGTCCCCCTATCAGTGCAGAGGTCGATTGGACTAGGGTCCTCACCCTTAAGAAATCACACTCTCGTATTTACATTCATGGGGCCATCATGACTGAATACTTGAGAGCCAACTGTGCCCCGACGGGACTAATTGTGACAAACGCTCCCAGATTGTTCTTGGACGATAAAATCTTCCTCAATGATTGGTCCCTCATAGCGTGGAAATGTACCAGAGACTGGCTCATCCTCATCATAAACACGGCCAAACGTGTTGCTGACGCTGTGTTGATTGAGATACAGGCTTTGGAATCTCAAATAAAAGTGACACTTACTGGTGCGCTGTTTAAGAAACAACAAGAAGAGTCCAGTAAACATAATAAAGAGTTCAAAGATACTGTTCTGATGACCAAGATTACTAAATTCAAAAAAGATCTGGCCCGCTTCTCAATGGAGAAAGTATACCCATATACAAGTGCTGACTACGCTCCACCTCAATTCAACCGACAGGGCCGCAAGTATGGGTCTAACTACTCCACATCGGGCAGTGATGATTGGTCCAGTGGATCAGACACTGCCTCAGGCGAAGAATCCTCACAAAGAGGGAATAAAAGGAGAGGCGGTGCAAACAGGAGAAACCAGAGGGGTACACCTAACCACATGCACCCTTCCCAATGGTGGCCGCATGCTGGTTACAACTACCCTCCGTTTCCACCATTTGGACAACCCCCTCCTTTTGGACAACCTTGTCCCTATCCCCCGCCTCCACAAATGTACTCTAACCAGCCTTTTTTAGGGTTTGGCCGAGGACGATCCAGGGGAAGGAGACGGAACCAAGTCCAATGGCAGGACCAACAACAAGGGAATCTACCACTGAACTCGAGGAACACTCCAGCCGCTCCGAGCACGAGCGCGACCTAGTTATTAATTTATCTAGTACAATCCTCACAGCTGACGAGAACTCTCTTCTTAATAAAGGTCTTGGCTTTGTTCCGTCCTTCAAAGGAGACATGTTCTCCATCCACCAGGAACTTGCCCAATTCTTTAAGAAAATTCGTTTGAATTTTTTCTTCAGAGCAGAATCCCTCAGCTCACCGAGCAATCATGACTTGAACACAGGCTTACGAATTAAATCCTCTTTTAATCCTTTGCCTAGCCAAATTCCTCCACAGGTTCTCACCTTCGAGAAAGCAGTGACCTCTCAAGTATCTTCCTTCAGCGGCTCCACTAACCGCCAATATCAGAACCTCACCAAGTCAGAACGCCTGGCATTAAACTCCCTCACTTCTGATGATACCATAATTATCAAACCAGCAGACAAGGGTGGCGCCACTGTCTTGATGGACACCACTGCCTACCGTTCTGAATGTTTAAGACAGTTGGGTAACACCAATTTCTATCAACCCCTTGCCGAAGATCCCACCACACGTCTACTTCAGACGATCCGGATCTTAGTCAATGAAGCCAGTGCCAACGGCTGGATCACTTCTAATGAAGCACAATACCTGGTTAATTCCACTGCCACTATACCGTACTTCTACATTTTACCCAAGGTACACAAGAAGGTGCACCCTCCCCCTGGCCGCCCTATCATCTCAGGGCTGGGGTCCTTACTGGAACCCCTGTCGGCTTTCACTGACCATTTCCTTCGTCCCTTAGTGTCGAAGATGCCTACCTACCTCAAGGACACCAAGGATATTCTCATCCTCCTTACGGATTTGTCCTTTGATTGCACTACTGACTTTCTTGTATCATTTGATGTGGAGTCGCTATACACTTGTATCCCGCAGGATGAAACTTTATCTGTCATTGAATCTCTCCTGCTTGCAGATCCTCCTGACTCCATTACTCCAGTCTCTTTCATCATGTCCTGTGCCAGACTTGCAATGAAAGAGAACTTCTTCCAATTCGAGGACCAGCTATTCTTGCAAGTATCAGGTACATCAATGGGGAGCATTTTTGCTCCCAGCCTGGCGAACCTGTACGTTCATGTTTTTGAAGAACAACATGTCCTCAATACTACCAACCCATATAGGGATCACATCACGATTTGGAAGAGGTACATAGATGATGTGTTTGTGCTGTGGCAGGGATCCCTGTCCTCCCTCTTGGCCTTCAAAGACTGGCTCAACAACTGTGACCCCTTTTTGAAATTCACTTGCGAGTACTCCAAGACTCACTTACCCTTTCTCGACATCCTCATCACCCCATCGGAAGGGTATTTGGGCACAGAGCTATACAGAAAGCCCATGGCGGTGAACGCTCTTTTAAAGTATGACAGCTTTCACCCACGAGCTCTGCGTGACAATCTGCCCTTCGGCCAATTCCTGCGCCTTAAACGGAATTGTTCCTCTAGCGATAAATACAAGGAACACGCCAACAATCTCTCTAAGCAATTGCTGGCTAGAAACTACCCTAAACATCTCATTCGGAGGGCTTCTAAACGAGCTGCTAACAACAACCGAGAGGCTCTGTTAGAACCCAAGACTCCTAAAGCATCCGAAAACAGACTCACGTGTGTCCACACCTATTGCCAATTTTCCAATAAACTCAAGAAAATCATTCTTTCCAATTGGAAGATTCTTAATATAGGTGAGGTTGGGCTACCCCAACCCCTTTTTGCGTTTAAACGCAGCAGCAATATCAGGGACCAATTGGTACATACCCGCCCACGCATTAATCAGAGATGCACCCAACCTACCTTGTGGGGACTCCCTCCAGTTGTGGGCCATTACCCTTGTGGTTCTTGTGCTGCATGCAGCCTTACCTCTGTGACCAAGGAGATTGACATTGGCACTGGCCGACCCTGGATTTTGAGGAGCCATACGAACTGCAACAGCTACCATCTGATCTATTTGATCACCTGCCCTTGCGAGTTGAGATACATCGGCATGACCACCCGCCGTATTAAAACTCGTATTCTGGAACACAAGAGCACGATACGGTGTGGCCGCACCTCCACCAAACTTACTAACCACTTTTTGGAGGTTAAACATGCCCCTGATGACTTACATTGGACCGTCATTGACAAACCCCACATACCACCACACCTTACAGACAGCTCCGCTTTCCTTTTTAAACGAGAGCAGAGGTGGGTGTATAAACTACAAACACATGTTCGGGGACTTAATGACGATATCCCTTGGCTATCGTTATAAACGCACTTAGCCTGTCCTTTTGACCTTGTTTCAAACTTCTGAGGGGGACACTCGTGATCCAGCCCACATCATATCCTTGCTTTCTTCCCCCCGCATCCACTGGCGTTTACACCTTTGGCCGTGATTTTTGTTCCATAACCGTCTGCCCTACAGCCCGTGGCCTCCCTGGGACATTACACACAAGCATTTTTTTTTTTTTTTTTTTTTTTTTTGGTGTTCTTGACTTCCGCCCGTATTCACCAAGATGACTCGCACCTTTCAGAGCAACACGTGCCTTGAGAGCCGTCATTCTATATCTGACGGCGGCTTCCGCATTCCTCAAGCGCACCGCGTCATCTCCCTGACTCCCCAGGTGCATCGAGTCAGCGATATTTTGACAGCGTCATTCCTGCCCTGTCATTTCCATCAACAGCCAGATGCGTGTGACAGCGTTTTGTATTGGCTCCCACTCCAGCTTGTGTACTATACCTGCCACGCCATTGGCCCCTTCCACCGGCAGTTTTTTCATTTCTTCCGCCTCCGTCCAATCACACGGGACCTCCGGCTGCAGGCTCATTCCAGCCTGGTTCCCCGACGGACAGGTAGGCTTCTACGCTGCCGGTGTTTGCGTTCATTCTAAGGCGCTTATCTTTTAGCATGGTATTTCCTCGCCTTAATCTTGGTCTGCCTCTGTACGGATCTGCATTATCCGTGATCACTCTGACTATCTGCCCTTTTGCAGCCATGTTTTAATTGTCACAATGATCTCACCGAGCTCATTTTGTGTGCAGACTCTGCCCCGGGCAGTTCTCCCTAGTTTTCAGCTGTCTTTCCCACCTCTTTGACACTTGCTCTATTTGTGTAAGCCCCTTCACCAGTCCTTACATTTCCATTCCAGAGCGGTGTTCCTTCCTGAGCGGTTGCCAGGTGGAGGTCCTCTTACCACCCAGTTTGATCGGGTGAGTTGGACCATGCTTCAAGTCTATATTTATACATTTTTCCTATTTATCATGACTGAGCATATCGGTTTTATTTCCACACTGTCTCCTCTTTATCTGTTATTTAGGTGCTGTATGTTTCGCTGAAGAGACTTGCACTCTACAATCAAGTTGAGGGTGCATACCATATCCTTTGTCACGTTTTTTTCCCCTGCAGTAGCTTCTAGGTCCTGATGAAAGCCTAGCCTAGTCAGGCGTTATGGCTGAAACATGTCGACCACATTCTTTCACGTTGCTTCATTGATCAGACTAGATTAGTGTTGCCCCCACTTCTTTTTAATCTTACATCGGGACGGCATTGTCTAACAGAAGTCCTCTGGCCGTCCCGTCACTAGTTTTAATACACCTACTTTTTTCACTACTACTAGCACTGCAATCCCCACTCACTTTAGGCTCATTTTTGATTTATTTCATTGTTTGGTGCATATCAATCATAGCACAAAGGACTCACATCTCACATAAGGGCGCTGCCTGCCCTGGGAGATTTTGAGATTTTCTTTGGGATGAAAATCCCATGTGATGGGGTTCTACCCTCGGTGATTACATGACCTTGGTTTTGGAGCCTCCTCCATTTTCACTACGTACATTAGGCTTTCTCTCCTCACCCCACATACCACCTATTTTCCTTTACCTTTAGACCCCAGGATTTCTGTTGTGTTATATATACCACCACCAATGCCAGCTCCACAAATACCACCAATACTACCACCACCCCCAATACCCCCACCACAAATACCACCAATACACCACCAATACCACCACCACCAACACCACCACCAATACCACCACCACCACCAATACCGCCACCCTCCCCACTACCACCACTACCAATACCACCACCAATACCACCACCAATACCACCACCAATGCCACCACCACCAATACCTATACCACCAATACCACCACCACCAATACCACCACCAATATCACTAATACTAATACCACCACCTCCACCAATACCTCCACCAATACCACCACCAACAATGCCACTACCAATAGCAATACCACCACCACCAGTGCTAATACAAATATCACTACCAATACCACCAATACCACCACCACAAACACCAGCACCTATACCACCACCACCACCAATACCCCCACCACCAATACCACCACCACCAATACAACCATCACCAATAGCAACTCCACCACCACCAATACTATCACCACCAATACCACCACCACTAATCCAATACCACCACCATCACCACCAATACTACCACCCATACCAACATCAATACCACCACCACAACCAATACCACCACCACCAATGCCACAACCACCAATACTAATACCACCACCACCAATACCAGTACTAATACCAATACCAGTACTAATACCAATACCAATACCACCAACAATAACTCCACCAATACCACCACCACCAATACCACCACCAACAATTCCCCACCCCCAATACCACCACCAATACCACCATCAATACCACCACCACAACCAATGCCACCACCAATTCTACCAGCACCAATTCTACCAGCACCAATACCACCACCACCAATACAACCACCACCCCCAATACCACCACCTGCAATACCACCACCACCAATACCACCCTCACAACCACCAATACCACCACCACCTATACCACCACCAATGCCACCACCACCAATACTAATACCAATACCACCACCAGTACTAATACCAATACCACCACCAATACAAATACCACCACCAATAACTCCACCAATACCACCACCACCAATACCACCACCACCACCAATACCACCACCACCAATACCACCACCACCAATACCAGTACAAACACCACCAATAACAATACCACCACCACCAATACCACCAATACAGCCACCACCAGTACTACCAATGCCACCACCACCAATAGCAGCACCACCATCACCAATACCAATACCACCACCTCAGCGCCTCTCGCTCACAAGTAATAGCAGGGGCACTGTACAAGGCTGGAGCTCGAACCGAGACCATCCCTCCCTCCCTCCATGCCTGCCATAAAGCACAGCCCACCCTGCACCAGGAGGTAAACCAGGGCCCTACTACAGCTGGAGTGTTTTTATTAGGGTAAAGATAGCATTGACATTATGCAATGCCACACTGCACACTCAAATCAAGGAGAGGGCAGGAAATAGCCCCCCACTCTTCCTCCAGAGCCATGACAGTGTAGTCACAGTGTGAAAGGTGTTAGTGCGCTTTGCTAGTGTTTATAGCTCGGATCAAATGCTACTCTCACTTCACACTTTGTGTCTGTGTAATTTACAACACTTACACATCTTCACTGAACTATTTATCACTACTTTGAAGACATCACAAGCCGGTCTTTTCCTCTGATATTTACAATTTAACAAGCGGTCGAGAATGCCCTTTATTGCAATGCAATTGGTCTCGCATTTGCGAGAGTTTAAGCTATTAATTTTGTAAATGACAATGCCTTATAGTTATGTTTTAAAACCCAAAACATAAATAAAAGGCATTGTCATTTACAATGCCAATAAGTCAAACTCGTGTGAATCCCAGACCTATCGCATTGCAAATGCTGGTTATCTCTCAGCATGCACAGGTTGAATAGTATTGATAGCAATCAGGGGCAGTGATGGTTGACTGCACCCGTGCCCATCTGTACATCCTTCTGTAGACAAGTCTCTTGCTGTTCTAGGTATTTTAGAAATGGGGCTCCCACCAGCACCTTGAGACTCTCACAGATGGGTAGCTGTGCTTTATAAGCCCCTGATTGATTGAAGCAGGCACTTCACGGAGATTAATTCTTCACCTCCCAACCCAGAGCGCTTGGTTCTCCTGCCCTCTGAGCGCCTTAAACACTCACGGGAAGTACGGCATAGAACATTGCCTATTACCTCTTATAATATAATTTATGCTTTCTGCTAATTCCTTTAACATTCTATCTTACCAGATCTACTACACCCGTCATTAAGTGATTCCTTATTATTCTCACCTTAGTGGTACATCTTTTGAGTGGCTCGTTCCACACACCTGCTCATCTGGTAATATATATTACCGATGAAATGCTCGTCGCTCATGAACAACCCGTATTGACTCCTGCTCTCAAGGTACCTTTACCCTGCCAATAATATTCATACGAATTATGTCCCTACATCCATTATGTTACAAATTCTTGCCATTATGATCCCCCGCAGTTGTCAATTACATCCTAATGAGACCTCAAAATTACCAAAGGGGTCGAAAGGAAGTCAACAACACAGAAAGCAAACTCTGGGGCAGATTTACAAGAACTGATGCATCTCTGCATATCAGCAGAGATGCGTCAGTTGAGTTGCGTCATGTAAAAAAAAACTTGCGCCACCATGGATGCGTCGCATTTACAATGCGGCGCACCACGGCGCAAGGATTGACAGATGCGTGATGCATCTGTCGGCGTAAAGGTAACGCAGTGCTCGAGTCTTGTCGCAAGAGTGTTGCAACTCCAGCACTCCTCAGGGGCGGCCTATACTTGCTGTGCTGTATCACTCCTTACGCCTGCTTCCAGCAGGCGTACGTTTTTGACGCAGTGGCGTCGTAAAAGTGACTCCGTGAAATCATATAGATTTCACTGCGTCACTTTCACAAGGATTTCTTGCGTGGGAACGCCCACCCTGCATACATTATACCTGACGCAGGTATAATGTGACGCAGGGCTTTACAACGTGACGCATCTCCCTAGATGCGTCACGATATAAATTTTTCGCAATGTGGCGCATTGTGTACGACGCCTCTGCATCACAAGACTCCGCCTATACCACCACCACCAATACCAATACCAATACCACCACCACCAATAGCACCAATACCCCACCCCAATACCATCACCAATACCACCACCACTACCAATGCCAATATCACCACCAAAACCAGTACAAACACCACCAATAACAATACCACCACCATCAATACCGGCACCACCAATACCAGACTGAATAAATATGTCACAAGGGGCTTGTAAATCTGCCTCTTTTTTGTTCTTAACAGTCAAGATTCAGTCTGAACGCAGGCACTCAATGCCTGCTACCTCAAATTATATTTCGAGTTTCTTGCGTTGAAACACACAATTATTTCCACTCCTTCTTTCACAAATTTCTCACCGTGTTTTCTTCCTTATTGAGGACACATGGCACATTTCCCTGAATGGGTAGTACCATAACCATCTTCGGTGTTTCCTGTATTCAAATATGTTCAAAAGACAAAACGTTTTGTTGGTCATATGATATACGAATAAACATTCGATGGATGCAGCGAGTTCACTGTGTCTCATCATTGTTCAAATGAGATACGTGAGAACCGTTGTTGTAATATATAATTACGTAAATGGCCAGGGTCCAAAAAGAGTTGGCAGGAAGCAAAGCAAGAAGTAACACTAACATAAATACAATGCCATTGAAGCTGTGTCGTCTTAAGGATTTGTGCAGCCCCAGGCAAGACCCCAGGTTACCTATCTTATTGGAGTTAACCCCTCAGGCCGTCACACAATATTGATTTATAAATTAAACTTTCAGAAACAGGGTGTTATGCTTAGCTGTGCTTGTTTATTTTCGCTGAGAATTCCTTTGAGTTGTCATGGGAATACTCTGTGGGTAGATTCCATGTAATGTCAGTTGGGACCTCTCTTCGACCGTGAGAGGTGCGGTGGCTCATTGATCCCACAATTAAAGCTTACAGACAGCGTACTTGTGTCTGGTGTTATTCTCGTGCTATGCTGGTCACAACATAATTTTGGGCGACGAGTGGGCGAGCCATCGCAGCAGTTGAAGCATTCAAATTTCGGTTTGTTTAGAAGTTCAATGAGAAGAAGCATTGTCAAGCCTGTTTATGACAAAAGAAGACGTATATGGATATTTTGAAGATGAAGTGTTTGGGCAGTTTAAAAGAGGACACCCGTCGGTGAAAAAGTAAGGCGTCCTACCTCCTCCTGGAGCTGTACACTCCTGAAGTTAAGTTTGGGCACTGCTCAGCGGAAAAATGACCCTCAGGATATCGTCTCACCGGTGAGGAGATCAGGGGGAGGCACATGTGGATGCACTTGTGCTCAAACGGTGTGTTGGTTCACTGCCTGGGCTGTCAACGCAGAACGTATATCGTTACAGCAAGAGTTGTTCCCCTGTCAAGTCCTGCTCGGGAATGATGACGCAGTAGAACACTGCAGGGGGAGTTGGTAATGGACTCATTGCGTCAGCCTATCAGGGATACGGCCAGCGTCAGCACGGTGTGTATGCGTGCGTGAAGCGAACGTCAGTACTATTGGCATTGTGGCAGTGGAATACGGAAGTGCGTGTCTGCGTAACCGATTTGAAAGCGGAAAGTATACTTCAAAGTGAAGGGTTACCTGACTGTGCGTGTCTGCAAATCTGTATTAGACCTCTGCGGGACTGCGTGTACTCCGACTTCAAAGGGGTAATTGTTCTTCAAAGCGGAGGCTTATCTGACCATTCAGTTTACTTTTCCCCTGTGTCGAGTGAACTTTAACGTTGCTGGAGCGCAGCTGAGACTACAATTTTATTTTTGTTGTTTGACTTTTATTTTTTTTTTTTTCTGCTTCAACGTCAAGTGCAAGGAGAAGACAATATTTTACATGTTGGGCAGTATTACAAGTGGGTGACTTTAAGGTGAAGAAATGTGATTATTCTAAAGAGCTTATTGAACTTTCCCTTTTATGTGTGTGTAATATCACATTTTTTCTATCAAATTTTTGTTTTTTTTAGCCAGTTGGGAGAAATATTCTAATTATTATTTTTTTTTTTACACATTCTCAATTTATGATCTGTATCACCCTGTCTGGGTTAGGAAAAAGCATTGTTTGTACTGTATGTTTGTAGTTAGGATTGTTCTGATACAGTATCGGTTATCAGGTAAATTTGTAGTAACATTATGCAATCGGTAAACCCGCCACCTCCATTTCTGGAGAGTCCAGGTACACCACAGATACAGTGGAGACAATGGTTTGACGCATTTGAAACTTACATTGGCGCAATCGGTGCATCACGATATAGGGCAGAAAGAAAGAAGTATCTTCTTTTAAATTCTCTTGGATTTGAAGGGAGGGAAGTTTTTAAGCACCTTCCTGATATTGTGTTAGCGGAAGGTGGAGTTGTCGATGAATACCAGGAAGCCGTTAAGAAATTAGTGATTAAATTTGATGTCCAGCCAAGTTTGGTAGTATTAAGGCACACATTTTTTAAGCGGGCACAATTGCAAAGTGAAAACGTCGACACATACCTCAGTGCATTACGTAAATTATGTGCAGAGTGCGAATTTGGTGAATATCGAGACCAATTAGTTAGGGACCAATTTATTGCACATTGTCTTGATAAACAGATTCAGCAAAAGTTACTCACTATGGGTAATCCTAGTCTTGAGGAAATTATAAAAGTGGCTAAAAGTGTCGAGTTGGCGCAAAATTCAATTAAGGAGCTAAATATGGGCTCTATTTCAAAAGAATCTGTCAATGTAGTGGCTTCTGCAAATGCTAATGGTAATTCATCACAAAAAGTGAAAATTATGGAGAAGGGGTTTTTAAAAAAAAACAATATTTGTTACAGATGCGGTTATCCCCCACATGGTAAGGACAACAGATTTTGTCCAGGGAAAAATGCTAAATGTCACAAGTGTGGCAGGATTGGGCATTTGGCGAAAGTGTGCCAGTCCAGTATGGTTAAGAATGAAAAGGTTAATTGTGTGGTCAAGGATGAGCGATTAAATGAGAACGACATTGTACAAGAGTTTCAAGATATGATTGTCACGGTCACTTATGAGGGCATTGTTTCTGGAAACCCGGCTGATTGTGTTGATCCCTATGTTGATATAACTGTGGGTGATGTTACTTTGAAGTTGTTGGTGGATTCTGGAGCGCGTATTACAATGATAGCGTATGAGCTTTTTAAAGAATCTTGGGGTGAGAGACCACTTTTTCCTCCAGATAGAGCTCCTGTTTCTTATGAAGGACGCAAGATAGATTTGGAAGGGTACATAGAGGATGTGCTGGAGTTCAGAGGTCGTAAAATCCAGGGAAAAAATGTATGTGGCTTTTCGTGGATGAAATATTCTTGGTTGGTACCATCAAGGCTTGTTTGGTATGGTATTGAGACCAGGAACAAGTGAACAAGTATTGGTAGTGCAAGATGTTTCTGGTTCAGATTGTTTAGAGCGTGAATTTCCTGGTGTATTTTCCGACTCACTCTGGAAAATTAAAGGTTTTAGGCACATGATTAAGGTTAAGAATAATGCTGTGCCAGTGAAGCACAAGGTGAGGTCAGTACCATTCAGTCTTAGAGCAGATCTTAAGGCAGAGCTGGACAGATTGGAAAAATCTGGGATTATAGAGCCTGTAGAATCCAGTTTGCGGCTTAGTCCATTGGTTGTCGCACGTAAACGAAATAGAGAGATCCGCTTATGCATAGATTTGAGGAGTCTCAATAAGGAAATTTGGGTAGATTCACACCCTCTTCCTAAAATTGGTGATTTACTAGAAGAACTTAGGGGTGCTCAATAGTTTTCGAAGATTGACCTAGCTTCGGCGTACCATCAGGTCTTGTTAGATGTTGATTCACGCCATTACACGGCTTTCAATTCTCCTTTTGGGTCGTTTCAATTCTGTAGAATGCCTTTTGGGCTAGTTTCTGCAGCGTCAGTTTTTCAAAGGGTCATGCAGTCAGTGCTACAGGATGAAAAAGGAGTTGTGATTTTTCAAGATGATGTGCTCATCTTTAGCAAACACTTGGAAGAACATGATAACGTTCTTAGATCTGTTCTTAGGATTTTTGAGGAGAAAGGGATTGTTGTGCAGAAGAACAAATGTGAGTTCTGGAAGAGGGAGATAGAATTCCTGGGACACCTGGTTTCCGGTGATGGTGTGAGCCCTAGACCTGGGTTGGTAAAAGCAGTAGTGGAGTGTCCTTGTCCCAAGAACAAGGAAGAGCTACGCTCTTTCTTGGGATTGTGTGAATTTTACTCACGTTTTATACCTGGCTATACTAGCAAAATGATAGTTTTATCCAATATACTGAGGTCGAATGTCACGTTCAAGTGGGATAACTTATGTCAAGAAACATTTGAGTTGGTTAAATCTGAAATGCTTAATGCGAAATCTCTTAGAGCCTATGATCCGATGGTGCCTTGTACTATCAAAGTTGATGCTAGAAATTATGGGCTGGGGGCGGTTCTTACTCAATTTTCTGGTGACAATGAGGTCACCATTAGTTATGCTTCCAGAGTACTAAGAGATCCTGAAGTCAATTACTCTGTGATTGAGAAGGAGTTGTTAGCATGTTATTGGGCATGTGAGAAGTTTAGAACATATATATGGGGTAGGAAATTCCATATTCAAACAGATCACAAACCTCTGGTCTATATCTTGGGAGGGGAACGTCTCAAATACGCTACACCTCGTATTGTACGGTTGACCACAAAACTTTTACAATACGACTTTGTACCTGGAAAACAAAATGTCAGGGCTGATATGTTGTCCAGACTGCCTCTGGGTGAGGATGATCCCATAGATTTGGATGAGGACAAGGAGGATTGTTTTATCGCTGTGGTGGATGCAGTTGAGAACAAAGCGTGCCGTGAAATTGAGTGGAGAGAAGCTGTGAATGGAGATCGGTGTCTGTTTAAAGTAAAAGAATTCATTGTGAAAGGATGGCCTCGAGAGTAGTGTGTGCCTCCTGATATTCAACCCTTTTGGAAGATTTCTGAGGAAATATCTATTGAGGATGGAGTTGTTATGAGGGATGGTAGATGTGTGCCTCCCGTTGGGATTCGTACCAAATTAGTTGATTGTGCACATGATGGCCATCTGGGGCAACCATGACTAAGAAACGTCTTAGATTACACTATTGGTGGCCTTCTATGGATAAAGACATAGAAGAGAGAGTTAAGCAGTGTGTGTGTGTAGCGGTGCGGAAAAAGGGTTGAAGGTTGTTACTCCTCCGCTTCAACCTATTTCCTATCCCACGAAACCTTGGTTTAAGGTGGGTATTGATTTAGTTGGTCCATTCAATTTCCTCCCTCACAATCTACGCTTTGCATTTGTATTAATGGATTTTCATAGTAAGTGGCCTGAAGTTAAATTCTGTGCCTCACCCACGGCTAACAACGCCATTCTCTTTCTAAAAGAGATATTCATGAGGGAAGGGTTTCCAGAGGCCATAGTTTCAGACAATGGTGTTCAATTTGTAAGTCAGGAAATGAGTGAGTTTTTAAATGAATCGGGAGTGAAACATTTGAGGAGTTCAGTTGGACATCCCCAAACTAATGGTTTGGTTGAGAGAATGAATAGAGTGGTAGTGGATTGTATCAAGTGGGCTAAACAAAACAGTTTTGATGTGTAAGGTGCAATCAGATCCATGTTGTGGTTTTACCGCACAACACCTCACTCACTTACAAAAGTTGCACCTATCGTTTCATTGAAAGGCAGAGTACCTATGTCTACTTTGTATCCAGCTTGGTTGTTGACAACTGTAGCTAACAAGGTTTCGTGTAGCATAGACAATGTCGCCTTGGAGTCTCAGGTGAAAGATGCTCAGAAGAAGATGTCTGACAGATATAATCTGAAAAAGTCTGTTAAAATGGTCGATTTGTATCCTGGGGATCTTGTTCGTATCAAAAACACACAATATGTTAGAAAAGGTGGAATGAACTTTGGTGAACCTGTTTGTGTGGAAAAAGTGTGTGGTGGTGCAGTAATGGTAAAGGGTGGTCATTGGTGGAACTTGAGTAAAGTGGTCAAAGTTCAATCTGCAAGTGATACACCTCCTGTTTTGTCCAATCTAGGTGTAGAATATTCAAATATTTCTATGAAGTCATCAAAGTTGCTTTCTTCTTCTGCTGGTTCTATCAATGTGTCACAAAACCATGCTTGTGAAAGCAGTGGGACTAATTCTGTGCCAAGGAAGTCTATGGGCCCGATTCACAGAACTAACTTAAGACAAAATCCTAAACTTACTACCATTTTCGTATTCACAGAAGGTACTTACTCATTTTGGTATTCACAGAAGACACTTACTCATTTCGGTATTCACAGAAGTTAGGAGTCCTAAGTTTAGGACTCCTAAATGCCTTCTGTGAATACCGAAAGTCTTAAAATTAGGATTTTTCTCAGTTTAGGAGTCCTAACCTTAGGAGTCCTAACTATACTACTACTAAACTGAGAAAAATCCTAATTTTAAGGCTTTCGGTATTCACAGAAGGCATTTAGGAGTCCTAAAGTTAGGAGTCCTAACTATACTACTACTAAACTGAGAAAAATCCTAATTTTAAGACTTTCGGTATTCACAGAAGGCATTTAGGAGTCCTAAACTTAGGACTCCTAACTTCTGTGAATACCGAAATGAGTAAGGGGCATATGTATCAAACTCCCCTTTAGCGAATCTCAAATTGCGAGAATTTGCGATTCGCAAAATCAGATTCGCTAAACGGGATGTATAAAATAAATCGCTAATCATTTGCGATTCCTTAAAAATCGCAAATAATTCGCAGAATCCCGTATTGCGATTTCTTAATAGCGAAATTCGCTAAATAAGAAATCGCAAAAACGGGAATCTGCAAGCCTGGTGCAGGCTGATGACATCACAAACAGGAAACTGTAGTGATTGCCTGCACCTGCTCACCTGAGCCACACCCAGAGGCTGCTTGTGGAGTGTGAGGAGGCTTTCCTGGAGACAGCAACCAGCAATGGATCCCAAACAAAACCAGCAGGGCAAAGATGCAGAAAAAAGAAAGAGAAAACACAAGTTTTCAGAAAAGGAGCAGGAGGTCCTCATTGAGGAGATGGTCTGCAGCCATGAGCTCCTCTTTGGGAAGAAGGCACTCAAAGTCCCAGAGGCCAGGAAGAGGAAAATCTGGCTGGAAATACAGAGCAAGGTGAATGCTGTTGGAGTCACCACACGCACCATCGAGGAGCTGCGCAAGCGGTGGTATGATATGCGCCAGAGGTCCAAGGAGAGGGTGGCAGCCAGACTCAAGGATGCCAGTCAGACTGGAGGAGGACCATCCACTGCAGAGCAGCCAACCCCCCATGAGGAGCTTGTGGAGTCAACCCTCCTGCCTGAGAGCGTTGGTGGTGTGGCTGCAATCGACAGCTCCGACCCCTCATCCAGCAGACAAGGTAAGATGCATGCCAAATCACCCTGCACTCCTCCCCATCCCTTGCACACTCCCCCAAATGCGCATAGTTAACTCCCAACATGCCAATCCAGCCCAGGTCTTACAGCACACCCAGCAATGCATCATGGTACTCGTAGTACTGTGTCTGACTGTGTGTCCATGACACCATCACAAGTAAATGCAACATATGTGTTTTGGGGATCATTGAATAGAAATGTGTCAGAGATTAGCCGTCAAAGATTTGTAACTTTATTGAGTGCCACATGCAGACAGTAACACAAACTCATATAGTCCCCTTTACATCCACAGCACACGCCATGCCACAAGAAGACAGCGCTGAGGGAGAGGAGCCTGCAGACCCTGCGGACTCCAGCGATGAGACAGAGCAGCAGCCAATTCAGCGCAGGAAGCGCGCACATGTGCCCCCACTGCCTCCATTTGAGGATGAAGTCCCAGCAACAGGCGATGACACCGACAGGAGAGAGGGGAGTCAGGGTGTGACAGACATGCCCCGTCATGACGCACCAACACCAAGGCAAAGGGAACAGGCCATTTCCAGGTCAAGGCCCAGGAGCAGCACTGCAACAGAAGGAGAAGGCACCGTGTTCTCCGGCTTGGAACAGTGCATGTTGCAGGAACAGCGCCTGCAAAGCAAGGCAATGCGGTCAATGAGTCGCCAGCTAGGCCGCCTACATCAGGACAATCGCAGCATGGTAGCGGCAATACGAGAGCTCTGTGCCACTTTGAGGGACACCCAAGCTGCCAATGACAGGGCTGGACGACGTGCCAATGCACGGCTACACAATTACACCAAGGCAGTCAACCGCCTCTGCACCACCACCAGCGCACTCACACGCAGAAGCGTAACCATGCAGGTGGACATGGCACATTGCTGCCAGGACATAGCGCGAGGGCTGGCGCAGGTGACCACTGCTGTGGAACAGCTGCAGACAGCCAATGCAGGTGGCAGCGCACTAATGGCCTCTGCTGAGAGTGAGGACACATCGAGTCGCAGCAGCATCACTCCAACCTTGCCAGGTGAAAGACGCCGCAGTGGCAGACAGGTAGCAGGCCAAGGGCGCACCATGGGGGTCAACCACCCTGGACGGCACCGACGGAGGTGATCATCTGCGGGGACACTGACTGCAACACGGGTGCATTAACCCGCAAAAGGCTGTTTGCCCTATTTCTTGTGCCTTCTCTGCACTGTGTGTACAACATGTGCTGGGGACAATTACAATTTCTTTCATGTTAAGTGTGATTAAACACTTGACACATCATCAGGCTTTGTAGTCTCATTTCCTCAACACTCACCTAAAAGTAGTTTTGTGTGATCTCAGTCCGTCTCTGGCGTCCAGCAGCTGCCCCAACTCCTGGTGCTGGTCTGGCAGGGGGAGCAGGGCGCTCGTCATCCGATGTGTCTGTATCGCTCACATCAATTGTGGTGCCTTTCCTCATTGCCATGTTGTGTAGCATTGCACAGCTTGCCACGATTTTACAGCAGGTCTCAGGGCTGTATTGCAGTGCGCCTCCACTCTTATGCAGGCACCGGAAGCGGCTCTTCAGGATTCCGAAGGTTCGCTCAATGACACAGCGTGTAGATCTGTGTGCCCTGTTGTAGCTCCTCTCACTTGCATTTGCAGGATCCAGGTATGGGGTCAGGATGAAGTCGCGCACTGCATAGGCACTGTCACCTGCATGGGAAAAACACAATAGGTGAGTCAATGTCCCCCCCCTCAAGTGATGTAGTGGATGTATTGATGTGTGCAATGTATTTACCGAGCAGGTACCCCTCCCCAAACTCTCCAGCACTCAGACGTCTGTGTATTCCACTGTGTCGGAAGATGAAGGAGTCATGTGTACTGCCGGGGTATTTGGCTACGATGTCGGTGATGTGATACTTAGCGTTGCACACAATCTGTGTGTTGAGGGAATGGTAGCATTTCCGATTCCTGTAGACATATTCAGTTTCTGCTGGGGGTGTGATGGCCACATGGGTCCCGTCAATGCAGCCGATGACGTGGGGGAAACGTGCAATCTGGTAGAAGTCCAGTATCGTTTGTTGTAATGCCTGTTGGGTGGTGGGGAAGTAAATGTGATGTGGGAGCCTCAGTAGCATTGCATCTAGGAAGGCATGGAAGAAGCGCGAAAGTGCACTCTGTGACACACCACCAACCTCCGCTATGACCCGTTGAAAACTCCCTGACGCGAGGAGGTGCAGGGAGCACAGGACCTGCACATGTGTGGGAATTGTTTGTGTCCTGCGAGTAGGGTGCTCCAAGTGGGGTTTCAGCTCCTCAATCAGGTCCATTATGGTCTGTGGGTGCAGTCTGTACTTGTCATAGATCTCCTCTTCAGTGTTCTGTAACAGGGTGATGCGCAGCCTGAAGATACGTTCCTGTCTCATTCTCCTGTGTGCAAGGGCCCGAATACGCAGCCTCCTGGCTATCACGTACATTGCAGCCATTGTGGGTGTGTTTGTTGCATTGTGGGCTGGTTTTTGTACCTTGCACCAGTTTACCACCTGCAAGCAATTGGTGTTAATAGCGATTTCTTAATTAGCGAATTTCGTAAAATCGCAATTTGCGATTTATTCATACATGTGTTTGCGATTTCTTAGCTAGCGATTTCTTGTTAGCGATATTCGCAACGCTAAGGAATCGCAAAATAGGTATTCGCTAGGAAATTCGCAGTTTTCTTGTTTCGCAGCCTAAGAAATCGCTAATTTAGCGATTTCTTATTTTTCAGTTTGGAAATGTGTCATACATATGAAATAGCGAAAAATCAGTCGCAAACGCTGTTTTTTGCGATTCGCAGCGTTTGCGACTAATTTTTGCTTTCATACATATGCCCCCAAGTGCCTTCTGTGAATACCGAAATGAGTAAGTGCCTTCTGTGAATACCAAAATGAGTAAGTACCTTCTGTGAATACGAAAATGGTAGTAAGTTTAGGATTTTGTCTTAAGTTAGTTCTGTGAATCGGGCCCTACGCGTGTTAGGCAACTCCCTTGGAAGTTGCGTTGAATTTTCTGTCTCTGAACATTGCCATCATCATTGTGTTTAAGATTGTCTTTTAGTTATTATTCAGGTTTATGCATTGGTTGTAGTTTGCTGTGTACTGTTAAGATATATTAGTATCTTTCTAGTTCTCTTTATATTTATTTCTGTCTTTCTGTTTTGTTTTATTTTTCTTTAATTTTATTTTTAATGTAACTTGTTTTTACAAAAAGAGGTAATATGTTATGCTTAGCTGTGCTTGTTTATTTTCACTGAGAATTCCTTTGAGTTGTCATGGGAATACTCTGTGGGTAGATTCCATGTAATGACAGTTGGGACCTCTCTTCGACCGTGAGAGGTGCGGTGGCTCGTTGATCCCACAATTAAAGCTTACAGACAGTGTACTTGTGTCTAGTGTTATTCTCGTGCTATGCTGGTCACAACACAGGGATACGAAAAATCAGCTGAAAGCTGAAACTGCACACTGTCCACCAGCCAGGTAATGCTTCAGCAACCACTGAGAAAGCCATTTCTTTTGGCACTTGAATCTATTGTGTCTCGCAACATTTTATGCAGAGAAGTAAATGGAATTGTACAGCAAGAGACGTAAAGGAGCAAGAAGGGAGGTAACAAAATGAGAGAAAGACATGTGAGGTACTGACAGAAGGGGAGGTATGGGAAACTTAAGGCAAAGGGAGAGAGGTGAGGTATCCATAAATAAAAATACAGAAGGAGGGAGCAAAGGAGAAGCAGAGTGGTAGGTGAGGTTAAAGAGTAAAGCGCAAAGAGCTAGAGATAAAGAATAAAGGGGCATATTATCAAGGAACTGCGTTAAAATTATCGCCGCTTTAGCGGCAGAAAACTGGCGTTAAAACAGCGATAATGGGCTTTATAATATGCCCTTGAGAATTCCCATAGAAGCCCATGTTCTGGTGTCAACATGGGCTTCTATTGGAATTCTCTGCGGCATATTATCAAACCCATTATCGCCGCTTTCGCAGCAGTTTTCTGCCGCTAAAGCGGTGATAATTTTATCGCCTGTCTTGATAATATGCCCCAGAGATGGTTGAGAAAGAGATTGGGTAGGTACATTGAAATAGCGATAGAGTGTGAGATGTAAAGCAAAAAGGGTGAAGTATAGAAAAGATATGAGAAAGAAAGATACGAAATGTGGGGGCATATTATCAAGAAACGGCATTAAAATTATCGCCGCTTCAGCGGCAGAAAACTGCCGCTAAAGCGGCGATAAGTCTATTGCGGTGCTTGATAATATGCCCCAGAAAGAGGCAATGCAGAGAGTTGACATAAATAGACATAGGAGTAGATAAAATAGATAGAGAATTGCTATGGAGAAAATGGCAGGGGTAAGTGATTGGTGTAGTGGGGGGATGGAATCAAACAAAAAAAGAGGTGAAAGAGAAAGTCGAGAAAAATAAATTGAGGGAGAGAGAGTTACTGTTACAATGTTGATAATGGTGATGGTATGGGGCTATATACTTAAGGATTGGGAAACTGATATGGTGCTTTACATACTAATGCACTGAACATGACAATGGAACAATGGCATCATGACAATGACTGTATACAGATAATTCTGCACATAGGGACTCATTCTGTAAGAACAGTAATCTGAGAAAGCTCGCCAATGTGAGGTAACATACTTGGCACTGAGAACAGACACTTGATGCATGAAGCCTCCCTCCCAAGTACAATTAACCGCATTGGCCAATTTGATCTTCAGTGATTACTCCCAGCCATCTTGCATATGGAGTGGAAATGTGGATAGTTTTGTACCTACTTAACAAAGGGTGCCATATCATCAAATATTCCAGCAGTACTTTTATACATATTTTAATTAATCTCTTCTATTATGGGAGCAGTCTTTTTCTGGCACTGCACAGCCATTATCTGAAAATCTTCTCAACCAACTACATGAAGAGACTTATTACCTTGAACCTATCTAATTCCTTGATATAACAAAACAACTTGATGCTAAATCCCACGAGGACCAAATTCCTCGTTTTTAAATAAAACTTTATTTATCATTTTTGAAAATACAAAAAGTGCAGTTAGAGTTGCTGGCATTCTTACATAGATACATACATTTCTATATCAATGGGGACTGTTCACATTGTCCTCAATATCCGGCTACTATTATGCAACATTATTTACAAGGGTGCATTTCCGGCTCCATTGCTTAACTTTAGATTGCATTTACATTTTCAATCATGCCTTGCTGGGGGGATTGTGGGGGGGGGAGGGGTCCTTTCGTGTATGCAGCACCTTCCTTATAATTAAAACTGCGTTCCAGTTTTATGGTGTCTCCCTCACCAATCCTCCCGCAGCATCTCCTCCTCTCTCCCGTTCGCAGCGCTCTGAACGTTGACTGTCTGTGTCAGTGTCTGCGCTTGCCCTACTGCTCAAGTATGCTTGAAATGGTCCCCAGACATCCCAGGGCCTGCTTCGGATAGGTCTCAATGCATTATAGTTGTCCGAGTTCGTATCGCAATATATCATGTCTGCGCGCCACTCTGCCACCGCAGGGGCACTGTCTCATCCAGCGCATAGTCACTCGCCGGTTTGGCCATTAGCAGGCCTATTTCTACCAACTTACGTCCTGTTTAGGGATTGTGGGAGCATATAATCAAGAAACGGCGTTAAAATTATCGCAGAAAACTTCCGCTAAAGCGGCGATAATGGGCTTGATACTATGCCCTTGGGAATTCCCATAGAAGCCCATGTTCTGGTGTCAAAATGGGCTTCTATGGGAATTCCCAAGGGCATATTATCAAGCCCATTATCGCCGCTTTAGCGGCAGTTTTCTGCCGCTAAAGCGGCGATAAGTTTAACGCTGTTCTTGATAATATGCCCCGTGGTGTCTAGTCCCACGAGGGCCAGCATTGGGGATTCCATTATTGCTGTCCCTATTATTTCTTGGAGTTCTGCTGACACCTCCACCCCGTATGTATGTATTTTTGGGCAGAACCAGGCTAAATGTGCAAAACCAGCCCCCCCTACCCCCCCCCATGCTGCAACGCGCGCATCTGCCGACTTCTCGCAATCCGTATCTGTGTAGTTTGGCCTGGGTATAGTATTCTCTATTAAGATATTTAAAGTGCACTAGTCGGTGTCTGCCATTTTGCTAAACAGTTTTAGTGAAGGAGCAGCAGTATGCCCACTGCTTGTCTGTAATTATTACATTCAAGTCCGTCTGCCATTCAAGCTGCGCCTTCTTTGTGGGCGTGTCGTCTGTGTGTTGCATTAGTTTATAAAGTGTGGATATCCCATGCGTTGGAGAAGTCGCTTGCAACAAATAATTCAGAGGAGCTATAACTGGTGGTTCTGCTCTATTCTGACCTAACTGCGTCCGGAGCGATTGATATGCCCTGTGGCAGGTGTACATTGTGCTAAGCGTATTTACGGGCGCGGATGCTTGTATCTCCACCCATCAGACCCATTTTGAAAAAAGTCTCCCAGAGTGCTAATACCTGCTTGTTTTAGTGCATGCACGACCGCTCCCTCTGCGCTACACGGGAGCCAAGTACACCACTGTATGGGTAGGATAGGTGAATATAATGGTGAAGTGTGTGTTTCTTTCGCTGTTCTCTGTAGTAGATGACTCGAAGTGGCATATCAGCAACAACCGGCGATAATTATCGCTAAGCGCACTTAGCGCTAGGATAATTATCGCCGGCTATCGCCGAATTTCATCGCTGAGATAGCGTGCTATTAGCAACGCTTATCTCAAAAGCGATAAAATCCCAGCTGCCAATTGTGTGATTATCGCTGGAAATACAGCAATAATCGCACAACGTTTGGCGATAGCTTGCTGATAGGGCAGGGCAGGGCAGACTCAGCCATGATATCCACCTTCCATTGGATTTCATGGCTAAGTCGAACTAAAAGCAGGTGTAAGGAAAGTAGCGATAACCAAGGTTAGCACTACTTTTCTTATCGCTATGCTTGTTAGCGTGCCCATTGATAATTGGAGAAATGTCGATTAGCAACATTTCTCCAGTTAATTTGAGCTGGAACGCCCACTTTGCATCTCATTAGAGATGCAAAGGTGGGCGTTACGGGAAAGGGTGCTAAAGCAAGGATTCACGCGGTAGCGTGACCTTGCTGATATTGCGATAAAATTATCGCCGCTTTTCGGCCGAAAACGGCTGCAAAAGCGTCGATAATTTTTTATCGCCGCCTTGTTGATATGCCCCGAAGTTTCTTTCAGGACAATGCTCTAATTTTAAGTTTCGCTGTAGGAAACGGCGTTAGAATTATCGCCGCTTTAGCGGCAGAAAACTGCCGCTAAAGCGGCGATAATGGGCTTGATAATATGCCGCAGAGAATTCCAATAGAAGCCCATGTTGACACCAGAACATGGACTTCTATTGGAATTCTCAAGGGCATATTATCAAGCCCACTATCGCCGCTTTAGCAGCAGTTTTCTGCCGCTAAAGCGGCGATAATCTTAACGCCGTGCTTGATAATATGCCCCCAAGAGACTAAGAGCACCAAAATGTAAAATGAAACACTGGCCAGACAGCTAGACTTGGAGCCTGGTCGGTGCATCACTGTTGCATGGAGAACTCTGGGTGACTTGTGGTAAGGGTTAGGACTCAGTTCAGCTCTTGATGGAGTTGGGAGTTACACAGGCCAGCTCCTTTCCACTTTCTCCTTGCGCTACAGTTGCTACTCTCTCTGAGAGTGAGGCGTTGCACTAAGCTGAATGAAGACAAGCCTGCAATCATCGTGGCCACTGAGATCCTCCCCGAGCGCCCCACGCAGCCTCACCGTCCCCTGGAGATCCGGGACTGAAGCGCGACATGGGACGCCTTTGTGCGGGACTACGAGGCCGCCACGAACCTCCTTTACAAAGAACCAAGGTATTGTGACCAGCGCGCCTTGGTACGAGCCGTACTGCCCTTTGTACCTGCTCTGCCGTCCGTGTGCGGCGCGTCCCTGCATCTGTACGGTCCGTACAGCACCAAAAGCATTGCCGGTGCTCACGCGGGAAGCGTGAGGTTTGGCACGAGACGTCCCAAACGTGTACGACGTGTACCTACGAGGGTACGGTCCGTACGGTTCGCGTCCAGCATACGCGTCCTCACGCGAGAAGCGTGAGAAACGGCACGACGAGCCCAGATAGCGGTACAAAGCGTACCGGAGGCGCTACGAAGCGCACAATACCCCAAAGAAGCTTATTTTGAACAGAAAAGTGCCATTTTAAGAACTGTGAACAGCCTAAACGCATTTAAAAGTAACTGGAACCTTATTTAAGTAAGAGAACTGTATTTTGACATCCTGCTTGAAGAAATCTTTTATATAAAGAACTTTATTTTGATATAAATAAAGCCTTGTGTCTTTGGGTGGTGGGGTGGTGATTATTGTGTGGGATACCTTGAACGCTTAACCTAATGCCCTCTAGAAATCTAGCCTGACTGCTCGCGCCACGTTACCTAGAGGGTGAGCAGGGGTTATTTTTAAAGAGTTTATCCTACGCCCTGACTTAGAGGAAAGGGTCCCTGCTTGTCGCAAGTGCATACCTGCGCCAACCAGAGACCCCGGATTCTAACACCCACTATAACTAGTGGACGACATATGCCAAGCCAACTTCTCACAACTACCACTACCAATGCAACCATCACCAATACCACCACCACCAAGACCACCACCACCAATACAATCACCAATACCACCACCATCACCAATACCACCACTACCAATACCACCAACACCTCCACCAATACCACCACCAATACAGCCATCACCAATAGCAACACCACTAATACCACCACCAATATCACCAGCACCAATACCACCACCACAAATACCACCACCAACTATCCAATACTACCACCAGTACCACCGCCACCAATACCACCACAAGCAATACTACTACCACCACCACTACCACCACCACCAATACCACCACCATCACCAATACCACCACCACCAATACCACTACGAATACCACCACTACCAATACCACCACCAATACCACTACCACCAATACCACTACCACCAATACCACCATTACCACCACCATCACCATCACCAATACCACCATCACCAATACCAACACCACCACCAATACAACTATCACTAATACCAACACCACCAATACCACCACCACCAATAAAATCACCATCACCAATACCACCACGACCACCACCAATTCAATACCATCACCAATACCACCACCATCAATACCACCACCACACATACCACCAATACCACGACCAATACCACCCCACCACCAATACCACCAACACCACCACCAATACCACCATCACCACCACCATTACTACCACCACCAATACCACCACCAGTAATACCACTGCCACCACCAATATCACCACCACCACCAATACCACCACCAATGCCAATACCACCACCAATACCACCACCCCCAATACCACCACCACCAATACCACAACTGATTATTGCAACGCTCTCAGTTTGGGAGCAAAGAATAGCGTGATACGCAAATTACAGATGCTAAAAAATGCAGCGACACGTCTACTTCTCAAAATTCCAAAGTTTAGCCCCGTAAGCCACGCCATTTGAGACCTGCACAGGTTACCAGTCCAGGCAAGGATTCATTTTAAATCTGTGCATTCTGCATAAGACTCTACATGGGGCTGGCTCAGCCTACCTTAACCCACATATCAGGCGCTACACACCACAACGAGAGCTTAGATCTGTAACTGCCTCTCTGCTGGTGGTTCCAAGTATAAAAACATTAAAGTGGGGTGGCAGAAGTTTTCTACATCTGGCCCCAAAACTATGGTACACGAGGCCCATAAATCTCAGGAAACGAACCAATTTGGTAATGTTCAGAAAGGCATTGAAGACATGGCTGCTCGCTCACAAAGCTTAGCCAATTAGCCTGGCTCCTGGACAGCTAGCACTAAGACGCCATGGCAAACAGATGCTCTATAAAAACCCACATTTCATTTAATTTCATTACTAATACCACCAACACCACTAATACCACCACCGCCACCAATACCACCACCACCAACAATACCACCAATATAACCACCACCAATATAACCACCACAAATCCCACCACCAATCCCACCACCACCAATACAGCCATCACCAATACTAACACCACCAATACCACCACTACCACTACCATCACCAATACCACAACCATCAATCCAATACCACCACCAAAACCATCAATATCACTGTCACCAATACTGCCAGTCCCACCAATACCATCACCACCACCACCACCACCACCAATACCACCACAACCACCAACACCACCTTCAATACCACCAATACCACCACCACCATTAATACTACCACCAATACCACCACCAATACCACAAATATCACCACAATCACCAATACCACCACCACCACCACCACCAATTCCACCTCCACCAATACCACCAAAAATACCACCAATACAACATTTACCAATACCAACACCACCAATACCACCACCACCAATACTACCATAACCAATGCAATACCACCACCAATGCAAGCTCCACAAATACCACCAATACCACCACCACCCCCAATACCCCCACCACAAATATCACCAATACACCACTAATACCACCACCACCAACACCACCAATACCACCACCACCAATACCGCCACCCCCACCACTACCACCACCACACCAATACCACCACCAATACAACCACCAAAGCCACCACCACCAATACCTATACCACCACCAATACCACCACCACCAATACCACCACCAATATCACTAATACTAATACCACCACCTCCAACAATACCACCACCAACAATGCCACCACCAATAGCAATACCACCACCACCACCAGTACTAATACAAATATCACTACCAATACCACCAATACCACCACCACAAACACCAGCACCTATACCACCACCACCCCAATACCCCCACCACCAATACCACCACCACCAATACAACCATCACCAATAGCAACTCCACCACCACCAATACCACAACCACTAATCCAATACCACCACCAATACCACCACCATCACCACCAATACTACCACCCATACCACCATCAATACCACCACCAGAACCAATACCACCACCACCAATGCCACCACCACCAATACTAATACCAATACCACTACCACCAATACCAGTACTAATACCAATACCACCACCAATACCACCACCAATAACTCCACCAATACCACCACCACCAATACCACCACCAACAATTCCCCACCCCCAATACCACCACCAATACCACCATCAATACCACCACCACAACCAATGCCACCACCACCACCACCACCAATTCTACCAGCACCAATACCACCACCACCAATACAACCACCACCACCAATACCACCACCTGCAATACCACCACCACCAATACCACCCTCACCACCACCAATACCACCACCACCAATACTAATACCAATACCACCACCAGTACTAATACCAATACCACCACCAATACAAATACCACCACCAATAACTCCACCAATACCACCACCACCAATACCACCACCACCACCAATACCACCACCACCAATACCACCACCACCAATGCCAATATCACCACCAATACCAGTACAAACACCACCAATAACACTACCACCACCATCAATACCAGCACCACCAATACCAGTACCACCACCACCAATACCACCAATACAGCCACCACCAGTACTACCAATGCCACCACCACCAATACCAATACCACCACCTCAGCGCCTCTCGCTCACAAGTAATAGCAGGGGCACTGTACAAGGCCGGAGCTCGAACCGAGACCATCCCTCCCTCCCTCCCTCCATGCCTGCCATAAAGCACAGCCCACCCTGCACCAGGAGGTAAACCAGGGCCCTACTACAGCTGGAGTGTTTTTATTAGGGTAAAGATAGCATTGACATTATGCAATGCCACACTGCACACTCGAATGGTGAAGTGTGTGTTTCTTTCGCTGTTCTCTGTAGTAGATGACTCGAAGGGGCATATCAGCAACAACCGGCGATAATTATCGCTAAGCGCACTTAGCGCTAGGATAATTATCGCCGGCTATCGCCGAATTTCATCGCTGAGATAGCGTGCTATTAGCAACGCTTATCTCAAAAGCGATAAAATTCCAGCTGCCAATTGTGTGATTATCGCTGGAAATACAGCGATAATCGCACAACGTTTGGCGATAGCTTGCTGATAGGGCAGGGCAGACTCAGCCATGATATCCACCTTCCATTGGATATCATGGCTAAGTCGAACTAAAAGCAGGTGTAAGGAAAGTAGCGATAACCAAGGTTAGCACTACTTTTCTTATCGCTATGCTTGTTAGCGTGCCCATTGATAATTGGAGAAATGTCGATTAGCGACATTTCTCCGGTTAATTTGAGCTGGAACGCCCACTTTGCATCTCATTAGAGATGCAAAGGTGGGCGTTACCGGAAAGGGTTCTAAGGCAAGGATTCACGCGGTAGCATGACCTTGCTGATATTGCGATAAAATTACCGCCGCTTTTCGGCCGAAAACGGCTGTAAAAGCGTCGATAATTTTTTATCGCCGACTTGTTGATATGCCCCGAAGTTTCTTTCAGGACAATGCTCTAATTTTAAGTTTCGCTGTAGGAAACGGCGTTAGAATTATCGCTGCTTTAGCGGCAGAAAACTGCCGCTAAAGCGGCGATAATGGGCTTGATAATATGCCGCAGAGAATTCCAATAGAAGCCCATGTTGACACCAGAACATGGACTTCTATTGGAATTCTCAAGGGCATATTATCAAGCCCACTATCGCCGCTTTAGCAGCAGTTTTCTGCCGCTAAAGCGGCGATAATCTTAACGCCGTGCTTGATAATATGCCCCCAAGAGACTAAGAGCACCAAAATGTAAAATGAAACACTGGCCAGAAAGCTAGACTTGGAGCCTGGTCGGTGCATCACTGTTGCATGGAGAACTCTGGGTGACTTGTGGTAAGGGTTAGGACTCAGTTCAGCTCTTGATGGAGTTGGGAGTTACACAGGCCAGCTCCTTTCCACTTTCTCCTTGCGCTACAGTTGCTACTCTCTCTGAGAGTGAGGCGCTGCACTAAGCTGAATGAATTTTTATAACAAAGAGAGAGGGACCCCTAAACCAAGGGAGAGGGGTACCAAGCAAGACCGTAGTCGAAAAAGAGACCTCCCTTGGGCCTGAGTATATTCACCAATCATTCAAACATACAGCACTAAAAATAGCAGGGTGAGATTCGGCATCAATGAAGCAAACAAGCTTTTTGATCATATATTTATTAAAATCAATCACATAAATCTCATAAAATATAAGGAGTGGTACACATATATTAAACAACAATTGATCAAAAGGATATTTATCAAAAGCCTAAAAAAATACAAGATCAATAAAACTTATATGTATAAATCAATAACACAATAATCATAAAAAACAAAAGGGTTAAAACAGAAAGATTGGGAACAAAAGACAAGAATAGGAGAATTATTCCTACTCAAAAAAGGAAATCGGTATATCAAAGATTTATCAGTTTGTGAACATGGCAGATATTAATCACATTACACATGTCACAAAACCTTAGTTATCACAAATTTCATCCGACATCCTTCTATTAAAGCATCGACGCGTTTCGGTAGGCCACAGTTTCTAGCCAACACCTTCCTCAGGATTATTTGCTGATCCCAATTATATTATGTTAAAATCTCTTAAAATCCTTAAGCTCGCATAAATCGTAGCATCACAGAGGTATTATTCCAACATTAGTCTCATGGATATTGATATCATGAGGCTCTGTTACCAGATGTATCTTTACTGCAGATAGTTTCTATATATATATTCTTCCTCAATTGCAGGTATTATGATTATGGACCGGTTGTTATTCACTCTCCCATTAGTTATCTTAAGTTCGTTCTTTGGAATTCTACCGACGGGGTGAAGATAAAAAGTCCCAAACTGACTAGGATCAAATGCGTCCCTAAAAAGGGCTCGAAACCATCCGCGGGTTGGATTCAATTTGAAGGAATGATTGGTGAATATACTCAGGCCCAAGGGAGGTCTCTTTTTCGACTACGGTCTAAGCTGAATGAAGACAAGCCTCACATCTGAGAGTGAGGCGCTGCACTAAACGGCTGAATGAATACATGGCAGATTTCATAAGGAGGCTCTACTCTTTCAAGAACACCAAGGTCAGGAAAAGTGAAGCACGTTTCAAAATTAGCCCAGGAAACAAATATAACAGCTTATCTCTAAGGAGTCACAGGACTCTCCCAAGACTAAACGGCGCCCGCCACTGTAAACGCCTGAAGTTCCTTGTGGTCCATAGCGTCCTTTCTAAGGCAATTGTGATCCATAGTTGCTGCAGCTGTGCAGATGGTTGGAATTTAGAATTCCTGTAGCCTGTTAGTCTGAGAAGTCATCAAAATACATGTCTGGTATCAGAGAAGTATTCCCATATAAAACTTGTTTAAGTATAAAGACTTGTATTTTTTTTATTTCCACAGGAGTCATCTACAGGATTGAAAACTCACAGGATTATGGGCAAATATATTATGTTTCCAAAAGCACTTGCTGCCTCCTTCCTGGCCTCCAGCAATTTTCGGCAACAATAAAAATGCCATTATAATTCTGGTGATTAATGTTCTTCCTAGAGAGAGATGGAGTTTTGTCAAGTGGAAGTTTTGACTCATGGAAAGGGAGCACAGAGGGTTAATGTGCGTGCTGCAGAGAACATGTACCATGCAAATCACAAACTGCACATAATGTAAATAGGTCAGTGGGTTACTGCTTTTGTTAGAGAGATCTTTTTGTTACTTGCAGTTTATAAGTTGAAATCCTAACATAGAACAGTGAGCTATTAACTGTCATCTAAGAGCTGAATGGAAACTGCAAGGTATAAATTAGAGCTTTGTGTTTTTCCCCAGTCTTTGATTATCCTAATGCAAAAAGGGTTCATTTGGATAGAAATCAATTCTGGTTATTAAAGAGAAACCCCAACCATTGTGTTGCGTTCTAAATTCTGAGTCTGGGTTTCTGCAGACCAACCACTATTAAACTATACTGCCTACCAGTATGGTTGACATGGGACTCCTACACCTTGTAGTCCTTTGTCTTATGTAATATTGTCTATACAGTGATTTACACATGTATGATTGATTGTCTCTGTGTAATGTGTGTGATGTAAAGTGCTCTGACAACCTACACTGGTATCAGTGGCACTGTACATCAAATTAAATGCATCTGAGAGAGAGTGTGGTTATGGAGACTTGAGGAGCACTGTTAAAGGGTGGTAGTGAGGGAATCAGGGCCAGCTTTAGGGTGGAGCAACCGGTGCAGCGGCACTGGGTGCAGCAGAGTTCCTTGTGCCTCTAGCTTTCAGGCATCAATAAAAACATCATGATAACTCTTGTAATCAATGTTCCTGCTAGAGAGACTGAGATGGAGTTTTGTCTAGTGGCAGTTTTGACTCGCCTTAAAGTAGCACAGCAGGTTAATATGCCTTCTGCAAAGAACAGATCTATATTTTATGTGCATAGCTGAGTGGATTAGTAAAGCCAGCCTTCACCAGCACTTTAAAACAAATTAAATGCATGTGAGAGAGGGTCTATGGAGAGATAAGGGGCACTTTGGCCAGATGATAGTGAGAGAATCCAAGGAGGAGGTCATGGGAAAGAGGAGCTCCAAAAAAGATTGTCGCACAGGGTGCCACCAGTGCTAAAGTCGGCCCTGCCCTTGAAGCCAGTCCGCCTCATCCATTGGTACCTCTATTGGCTTTGCTTCAGCAGTAGTAGCTGCAACTCAGCAAGATCAGGGATCGGCAATGCAGGATTTGCACGCACACCAAACTAAGTTCTCAAACTTCATGGTCTCTTTGCTTCTTTCACATGCATGCATGCATGTGCTGCCTGCTTTGAGGCACTGGAATTATGCAGTAATGGGGGGCAAAATTATGCCAGTGTTGACTAAATTATGCAGAAAAAGAAAGGCTGCAGCGTAATGCAGCATATTTTCTGATACTTTATTATTTTGACATTTCTACACATGCTAACAGTCTCTGCGAAGATTTTGCCTTATTAGTACCAGTGTAACACATAAATGCAGTAGTGAGAAAGGTGACCAGTCAACCTTTGCCAATGGACCTCCACTTCTCAGAAACACAAGTCACATCTTTTAGTAACATTTGATCTCTTTGAGCTACAAACAAATTATTGGTTAAAATCGTCAAATTATGCAGCAGATGATGCATTATGTGGCAAATATTGCATAGCCATAATTATATAGTAAACATTTGCAAACTAGGATATTTTGCTATTCATGTTTGTACTGTTCTTGTAGAAAAAGTGAGAAGTGCTGAAGACAGAAACTCCATGCTCGGAGACAAATGGCTTTTGTTTCCACTTCTAAGCGTATTTGGGGTACTTTGTGATTGGAAACATATCCCACTTTCTGACTGTCAACAACTCATATTATACCTTAACCCCTTTAGCGCTGCGCACATTTTCGCCCTGTGTGGGCGATTTAAATAGTGGGTGGGATTCGGACGGCCGGGGGCCGTTCTCCGCACACGCCCACCGTGACGCATGACGGCCAGGGGCCGTCATGCACACCGAAGGGGTTAAATAGACGTGTATTCATTGGTTGAATTAAATAGTGTAATAAGCTGTAACTACGTAGTGAAATGCCAAACAAATACTAAAAATTAGAATGATTTGCTCTTTCTGGCCACACCTCTGACTCCGCCCACTGACCCAATCCTTGGGTTATTCCCACCCTCTAATTCTCTGCCCACAGTTCCCCTACTTTTTTTCCCCCACTTCGACCACTGGTTCCGTCCCACCCGAGGTTGTTTCCCCGCACATGCTAGGCAAATCAGGAGTGTGCGGAGCGTGTTGAAAACCGATTTCGGTAGCAGTATGGGGATGTTAGCAAATAAAAAGAGAAATCTTGGGAGCAACCAAATTCCTCTTGTTAGCCAACAATGCCAAGCATCCTCTGATTCAGTCAAGACTCTCTGGGTTCAACCTAACAGGCTTCAAACTTCAACTGACAAAACTGACCATGGCCCTCAGATTTACCCTCAACTCAAACCTCTCACTCAAAAAACATATTACCTAGAATACCAAAACAGCCTGGTTCCAACCCTGTCTCCTGAAAAAAATGAAACCTTTTTCCCAGAGGACAACTTCAGAACAACATTTCAAATCCTAGTGTTCTCCCACCTGGATGAGGCAAAGTCCTTCTCAAAGGCATCACAGAGACCTCCATTGCTCCGTTGAAAATCACCCTTCACACAGCAGCAAGGCTCACTAAGGGGCTCAAGAGTTTACATCACTTCACCTTCAAGGTGGTGACTTGGCCATCAGAAATTCCTCTGACAGTCTTGGGGATGCCCTGGTGATCTTGTACCACATTGATGCTTAATTTCTTATTCCTCTATGTCCACCTAATCAATATTTCCTGAGGTTTGCTGTTGAGACCACCATTTCAAGTTCAGAGTTCTTCTTTTTGACCTTTCATCAGTCCGGTAAGTTTTCAGAAAGGTATTGGTTTCCGTAGTGGCTTCTGTGTATTTACATTAAATTCAAGTTTTCCTTTATCTTGATGGCTGGGTAATCTTTGCTCCTACTTTTTAAAATGTGAAGTGCAACAGCAAGAGGGTATGCAGATGTTTGACAGATTGAATTCCTACTGAAATTTGAGATTCCCGTCTCACTTTAGATCAAGAACATCAGTTCATTGGAACCATTTTTCGGACCAACCTTGGATCCGTTTTTCCTCTGGGGGACAGACGTTTAAGTCTCCAGAAACATTGGAGCCATCTGGTGTTCCTTCCATCTGCTCCAGCAAGGGAGTGGTTAAAGAGTCAGTAGTTCATGGCAGCCACCACTATAGTAGCTCTCTGGGCTTGCTTTACATCAAGACCCTGAAGCTTCTTCTTTTCAGACACTGGTGTCCAGTTTCTCAATATTTCTAGGCACTCATCTGTGTGTCACCAGTGAAGCTCTATAAACTCTCGTGGTGGCTGATCCCAGAACACCCTGTCAGGGAAGTTTCTCTGGCTCCTTTAAATCGAAGTATAATTTCCAGATATGCAAGCCTTTGGGGAGCGGGAGCCACTTTAAGGAGCCAAGACGATCAGGGCCAGCGGCCTCCACTCGAGGGCACCAAGGGGGTAATTTAGAGACTGGCGGGTTGTACTCCATTATGTCAGGTGATGGAGCGAGGACTCATATAAAAGAGACTTGCTCGGAAGCAAACCTCTCATATAACATTTAACACTGTATTAATTATGTATTTTTTTTGTCCTCATTTTGCCAACTCTCTTGCTAGGATTGCTCTTATCCCATAAAAAGCAAGGGAAAAATAAGAGCCCATCCATGCAAGGAAACTGCTGTTTCCACTCCAGCTCCTATGTTGTAACAACAGGGGACCATCAATCGAGGAGGGGGTCGGGACCCACAGCATATTTGGCTTAATAATTGGACCCGCTCTCTTTCTGTTGAATTGAATTGAATTGATAGTAAAAAGATGGTTACGTTTAAGCGAAGCAGGTTTTACCACTGATCGTAAAATGGAAATGGAATTAAACCAAAGTTGCTTCACGTCATTATCCCCAAACTCATCTGCCCATAAGATTGGGATTTTGGTTTCAATGCTTTCCTCTGCCTCCACTAAAACCCAATACCAATATGAGACTTCCTTTGCCCATCGATCAGTTCTCATAACCTGGTCGAATCTCAAGTTGTCCTCTTCACCTGCCCAGTCCCGACTTGCCCACCAAGAACGCATTTGGTAATACTTAAATCTTGTCAAGTGTCCCCTTGTAAGGTTGCTTATAACTTCCCAACTCACTAGACTTGATCCTGATTTGAGATCTGCCCAATAATGTAGTCCCCAGATTATAAGGGCTGACTCAGTTGATCATTCAGACATTCTGGGGTTCCCGGGGACTCCCAAATTGGTGCCCAAGTTGAATAGTAAGGCACTCCCAGCCTATTCCGCGGATAGACCCACGTTCTTAAGTTAGACCTCAGAATCTTCAGCCTCACTTTTTTAAAGAATTTTGGGTCTCCATACTTAAACAGAAAATTATGTTGACCTTGAGTGACGTCGGCCGACATTGCTTCACGAAGCAGGCCCATTGATGATCCATCTGGCTTATTTGCCAACATACGAAAATTCCTAAAATGGAAGGCATAGCAATACACCAATAAATCAGATAACGCCAACCCCCCTGCCTCTAACCTCCTCCATTACTTTTTCCACGCTATCCTCGGATCTTTGAGGCGCAAATGAAACTCCCAATTTTTCCCTGTAGCTTCGCTAAATCCTCTTTCCGAAAAGTTAGTGGAATTGAATTAAAAAGAAAAGTGACTTTCGGGAGGATAATCATTTTTGTAAGATTCACCCGACCATAGATGTTTAACACCTTCGCTGCTAGGCCTTTTCCCCTCCTGTGCTAAGCCTTTTTTGGGCTATTTGGGGTAGTGCGCGCTTAGGCCCCTGTAACCTTTTGACCACATTAGGTATCCACGCCAAATTTGCGTCCTTTCCTTCCAACATCATGCGGATTCTAAAGGTACCCAGGGTTTGTGGATTCTCCTAGAGGGTTCCCAGAAATTAGTCAAAATACAGCAAAATTTTGTTTTTTTTGTGAAAAATGGGGAAAAGTGGCTGCAAATGAAAGCGTCTGGGTTTTTCTCTGCAAATTATATCAAAAAAGGGTTTGTGGGGCTGAAATCACCATTTCTCCAGCTTTTAGGGAATGACAGATTTTTGTCAGAAATCCAACTTTTTTTACACAGTTTTGACATTTTTCTGGGACATACCCTATTTTTGCAATTTTTTGTGCTTTCAACCTCCTTCCAGATAATGGTAGAAATGGGTAGAAAAGCAATAATGGATCTTGGAAAGCTATACATTTTTGAAAAGTAGACAACATTCTGAATTCAGCAAGGGGTCATTTGTGTAGATCCATCAAGGTTTCTTTATAGAAACTAACAGTTAAATATAGGAAAAATTAAAAATTAGTTGAAAAAAGCAGCCTTTTGTGTCAACGTTTTCACCTGTAACTTCTTCTAATTATGACATCTCTTAGAAAGCAATGTACCGTTACATCCGCTGGACCTTCCTGGTTGTGGGGATATATAGGACTTGTAGGTTCACCAAGAGCCCAACGAACCCAGAGTAAAAAACTGAGCAGCATTTTGTAATGGTTTTTTTTTTAGTTCCGGGTATATAGCAATTATAGTGTGAAAATGTATACATGGAAAAATTGGTATAAAAGACACCTATGTATTTCTGAAATGGGAACAAATTACAGAGTTTAGAAACAGTGTATATTTGCACATTTTCGAAATTGGGAATACTAATACTTGCATGACAATTATTGGTCATTTTTCAAAATGACCTTGTTTTTACACAGTGTCTTTCATTTGGAAGGGAGAAATGCATCAAAAATCAATAGGTAATAACAGTTGCTTTACAAATCTGAACTACCCTAAGTCTCCCGATAAAAATGGTGCCTCACTTGTGTGGGTAGGCATAGTGCCCACGACAGGAAGTGGCTCAAAACCTAAGGTGAACACACCACATTTTCACACTGAAAATTTACACATTTTTTGCGAAGAGTCTAGCTGTAGTTTTTGAACCCTAGCTCTGTGCGGGTCGGCCTAGTGCCCGCGACAGGAAACGGCGCAAAACGCAACGTGGTCACACCTCAATTTTGCAGTGGAAAATGACCCTTTTTTGGCAAAGTGACTAGCTGTAGTTTTTTAACCCTAGCCCTGCCGGCACCTAGGGAAACCTAGCAAACCTATACATTTTTGAAAACTATACACCCAGGGGAATCCAGGATGGGGTGACTTGAGTGCCTCCCACTATGGTCTGTTACCCAGAATCCCTTGCAAACGTAAAAAATTGACAAAAAAAACACATTTTCCCCACATTTCTGTGATGGAAAGTTCTGGAATCTGCATGGATCCACAAATTTCCACCCACCCCGCGTTCCCCAAAGTCCTACAAGAAAAATGGTACCTCACCTGTGCAGGTCGGCCTAGTGCCCGCGACAGGAAACGGCGCAGAACGCAATGTAGTCACACCTCAATTTTGCAGTGAAAAATGACCCTTTTTTGGCAAAGTGACTAGCTGTAGTTTTTGAACCCTAGCCCTGCCAGCACCTAGGGAAACCTAGCAAACCTATAAATTTTTGAAAACTAGACACCCAGGGGAATCCAGGATGGGGTGACTTGAGTGCCTCCCACCATGGTCTGTTACCCAGAATCCCTTGCAAACGTAAAAAATTGACAAACAAAATGCATTTTCCCCACATTTCTGTGATGGAAAGTCCCGGAATCTGCGTGGATCCACAAATTTCCACCCACCCCGCGTTCCCCAAAGTCCTATGAGAACAATGGTACCTCACTTGTGCGGGTCGGCCTAGTGCCCGCAACAGGAAACGGCGCAAAACGCAACGTGGTCACACCTCAATTTTGCAGTGAAAAATGACCCTTTTTTGGCAAAGTGACTAGCTGTAGTTTTTGAACCCTAGCCCTGCCGGCACCTAGGGAAACCTAGCAAACCTATACATTTTTGAAAACTAGACACCCAGGGGAATCCAGGATGGGGTGACTTGAGTGCCTCCCACCATGGTCTGTTACCCAGAATCCCTTGCAAACGTAAAAAATTGACCAAAAAAAAACACATTTTCCCCACATTTCTGTGATGGAAAGTTCTGGAATCTACGTGGATCCAAAAATTTCCACCCACCCCGCGTTCCCCAAAGTCCTATGAGAAAAATGGTACCTCACTTGTGCGGGTCGGCCTAGTGCCCGCGACAGGAAACGGCACAAAACGCAACGTGGTCACACCTCAATTTTGCAGTGAAAAATGACCCTTTTTTGGCAAAGTGACTAGCTGTAGTTTTTGAACCCTAGTTCTGCCGGCACATAGGGAAACCTACCAAACCCATGCATTTCTGAAAACTAGACAGCCGGCGGCGGCTTCCAGGGAGGTATGGCTTGCGTGGATCCCCCAACGTTTCCTTACCCAGAATCCCCTGCAAACCTCAATTTTAGCTGAAAAAATCACTTTTTTCACAAATTTTGGTGTGGGAAAGTTGTGGCATCACCGAGCTCACACAAATTTACCACCACCCAGCGTTCCCCCAGTTCTCCCGGTAAAAATGGTGCCTCACTTGTGTTGAAGGCCCAAGTACCCGCGACAGGCAAGGGCCCAAAACGTTGTGAGGCGAAATCCACATTGCCTATCAAAAAAATGTTTGGGCCCTTGCCTGCCGCGGGTACTTGGGCCTCCCACACAAGTGAGGCACCATTTTTACCGGGAGACCTGGGGAAATGCTGGGTGGCCAAAAACCCAAGTGACCCCCCTGCAAAACCAGGTGGTTTTGCGATAGGTCATTTTGATGTCGCCTCACTACATTTTGGGCCCTTGCCTGCCGCGGGTACTTGGGCCTCCCACACAAGTGAGGCACCATTTTTATTTTTTTTTTTTATCTATGAAGGCAGGTTTTCGCTTTCTTTTTTTTTTTTTTTTTTTTTAAACCTTTATTCATCAAAAAATAAGGACACAGCTATTCAGCCGACAACCCGGAGGTACGGCAGCTTCAAGAGAGCAATACAAAGAAGCATCCACAGTACATAAAAAGGAGAAACAAAAAGGTTCTATTTTAAATAACACAAACACAAACCAAACCCAAGCAAGGCGAAGTACACTGAATACACCTGGTGATTGCCCCTCAGGGGAGACCGGACCCCCTTCGTCTATCAGTCACAGCGCTGTGATAAGAGGAAAAAGGGGGAAAAGCAGAGGCCCAAGAAGTCAAGTAACAATCAAAACATATGTACAGAGCTGGAAAGAATGCTAAGGAGAGAGCTGCTCCTCGGGGGGATCCAGATCAGGGGCAAGGCATATGCCCCCCCTATATTGGTTCCACTGCCACCAAATGGCATGCCACTTCCGAGGGCGCCCTCTAGCGCAATATACCGTCTTTTCCCTGAACATATTCCAGTCCATGTTTTCCTTCCACGCAGCCAATGTGGGGGGTCCCGCGGAGCCCCACAGGCGCGCGATGTCTCGCTTAGCCACCATGTTACCCAGAGTCACCCACTGGGTCTGTGCCTCATTGTGATCAGCAGGCCCCCAAACGTTCAGGAGACAACACCGCGCCTCCGGCTGCATAACAATGCCCGTCACCTCCCCCATTACCGCATGGACTCTCCTCCAGAATTCCATGATGACGCCACATTCCCAAATGATATGCAGGAAGGTACCCACCATACCACAGCCCCTCCTACATAAGCCCTCCTCAGAGAATCCCATATGAACCAACCTTGGCCCCGTAACGTAGACTCTGTGGAGTATTTTGAGCTGCACCAGCCGCAGACGCGACGGGATCGCAACCTCCTTAGGAGAGGAAACCGCAGACTGCCAGTCCTCGTCATCCAGCTCAAGTCCGTCCCTAATCCATTGATCCCGCAGCCCCAATAGCAGGTCAGCCCGAACATTAATCAATTTCTTATAGATAAGAGAGATCGTACTCTCCGGCATATGGCCATCGAGGATCCGGTCCTCCAATGGAGAGGATTCAGGCACCTTCTCACCTTCTACGAGAACTGACCGCAGGGCATGACGCACCTGAACATAGCGGAAAAACTCAGATTTCCCCAACTCATACTCCTTCTGCAGCTCTTCAAAGGACTTCACCCTCCCCTTGATCAGCAAATCTCCAACCCTGGAGATACCGATCAAGTCCCATTTCTCAAAACCTTTGGTATGCCAAAGCTTCCCTAGTTTGTCAGACTCAAACAACGGGGTAGCAAGGGTGAGCCTATCCTTCCAGCCCAGCGAGTCAGTCGCCAACTTCCACACCCGCACCGCCACCCCCGTGGGCCCTGTGAGGGACGAGTCCAGCGATTTCGAGTACAACGCTCGGTGATAATTACCGCCGCGCAACAACCATCGGTCCATGGCGTAGCCGGGGCTTAGAGCCGGACCATAGAAACCATGATTAATCGCGCTCAACTGGGTGGCCCAGTAATAGCGTCGAATGTCCGGAAGCGCGATACCCCCGTCGTACCACGGAAGCGTCAGCTTAGCAATCGCAATGCGCGGCCGCCCATCCCACAACAACGATCGTTGGAGGCTCTCGACCTCCCGAAAGTAACTGGCCGGTACCCAGTCAAGAGTATTCTGCAAGGCGTAGAGGAACCGAGGAAGAGACATCATTTTAAACAAAGCGGCGCGTCCGAGGAGGGAGACCGGCATCCTCCGCCAAGCCGCAACATCCCGCCGCAAACGCGCCAGGGGAGGGAGCAGGTTCCTCTCATACCGCAAAGTGGAGTCAGTGGAGATAAAAATCCCCAGGTACACGAAGCCCTGCTGGGCGATCTGAATCGAACAAGTTCGCGGGACAGGTGGGACGTCGCCGCTCAGAACATACAAATATGATTTACTCCAATTGATGACGAGACCAGAGTTCTTACCAAAAGATATCAGAATGTCACAAACCACTATAAGCGAGTTCTTGGGCGAGGCGAGATATAACAGGATGTCATCGGCATAGAGCGAAATACGGTCCTCGTGATCAGGCGACCATCTAAGTCCACGTATATCCGGATGCCAGCGTATCCACGCCGCCAGCGGCTCGAGGGCAAGGGCGAACAACAAAGGCGACAGGGGGCAACCCTGCCGGGTGCCCCTCCCAAGCTGGAACGAAGTCGACGCTCGCCCATTTACCACAACACTCGCAAGAGGACCCTCATAAAGCAACCTCACCCAGCTCACAAAACCAGGGCCAAAGCCGAACTTGGCAAGCACCGCCCACAGGTATGCCCATTCCACCGTATCAAACGCCATCGTGGCATCAAGAGACGCCACAATAGCTGGTTCACGCAGCGTGCTCGCCCTGGCAATTACTCCATGAAGTCGCCTAAGGTTTAACGCAGTGTTACGGTGTGGAATAAAACCCGATTGATCCGGATGGATCAGGTCTCCAAGTACCCTGACCAAGCGGCCCGCAAGGATTTTAGCCAGAATTTTCGGCTCAGCATTAAGGAGTGATATCGGCCGATAGGAGGCACACTTATCCCGGGGTTTACCTTCCTTATGGATCACAACAATCGTCGCCAGTCGCTGGTCCAACGGAAGGGACCCACTCCCCCGCGCCTCCACAAACATGGCGCGCAGATGAGGAGCGACCCTATCCGGAAACAGCTTATACAAGTCAATCGGCAAACCATTTGGGCCTGAGGCCTTGCCCGAATGCAACGCGCGGATAGCACCCGCCACCTCATCAACCGTTATATCTCCATCGAGGTCATCTCTATCTACGTCAGAAAGGCAGGCAGAGCGATGTCACGCAGGAGGTCACACGAATCCTCAGTTGGCCTATCCGAAACCGAAGTGTAAACCATACGGAAATAATCCGAAAAACACTGTACTATACCTTCGGGATCAACAACCACCTCTCCCCCCTCTCTCGTCAGCTCCGGCACTACTCTATTAACACGTTCTTTTTTGTCCAGCCACGCTAGGAGTTTCCCGGCCTTATCACCAACATCGTACAAGCGACCCTGCTGTTCCCTACCGAGGGTCTTGGCGGCATTCGTCACCAGGTCCCTATATTCCGCTTGCTTCAAGCTCAGATCATGCAGTGAGGCCGCTGTAACCTCCCCCTCCAGGGCCACCTCTAAAGCCGCGATCTCATCCTCAACCTGCATAACCTCGCCATCTCTCCGTCGCTTGGCGGCCACTACCAAGGAGAGGGCCTCCCCCCTCAACACGGTCTTAAATGCTTCCCACAACGACACAGCCGAGTCAACGGAACCCTGATTGTCCTTAAAATAGTGGTCAACTGTCTTCAGCAGCGCACTACGCATCTTGGGATCGCGGAAGTACCAGGGGTTAATAGGAGCAACCCTGCCCCCTCCCTCGCGGCCGACATCCAGCCGGACCCACACTGGCGAATTATCAGATATGCCCCGCGCCATATGCCTAGCCTCAGATACCAATGAGGCGTGCGCAGCCAGAGTGAGCAGATAATCAATCCGGGAGAGACTACCATGCGCCCCGGAGTGGAAGGTATATTGGCTCTGTGTGGGGTGCCGGAGCCTCCAGCAGTCTACCAAACCGAATGTATCTATAAAGTCTGGAAGCCACTTCTGAGCCCCCCAGGTGTCCCTGGGCGGGTACCTATCCAGCAACCCAGAGCCGACAGCATTAAAGTCTCCCCCCATCACTAGCATACCCTCCGGGAGGTCCAACAAGGCCCTGCCCAGATCTGCAAACGTGGAGGCCTGCAGGGCAGGAGGGACATAAACCGAAACCAACACCAACGTTCTTCCCTCCCACCTCCCCGCCACCGCCACAAACCTCCCCCTATCATCAACAATGGTGGAGTCCACCTCGAAAGGTAGTGAAGCTCTAACTAGGATACCCACACCCCTGGAGCCTGAGGAGAATCCCGAGTGAGCGATGAATTTGTAACCTTTTCTATTAAGAGCATGGCAAGTATTACCTATAAGGTGTGTCTCCTGCAGTAGGGCCACATCCGGCAAAGACCGTTTCAAGAACTGCAAGACTATCCCCCGCTTAATACGATCTCCCAAGCCATTAACATTCCAGCTAATAATATTGAAGCCCCTACCCCCCATCCCCACACACAAAGAGGCCCTCCCCACACCCGAAGTGCCACCAGTAAACAACCCTGACAAACATTATTACGCCTTGCAAAAACAAACCCCCCAACAACAACCCCAAAATCCCAACTCCACCCCCCACCCTGCACCCCTGCTGCAGCTTACAAAGCCCCCCCCCCACTTGCAGTGTGCCAGTCGCCCTACCATAACGCAAAACTACAAAAAGTACCCTGAGGGAGGAAAGAGCTCCCATCTTCCTCCCGCAACCCTCCGTATTACTGCAATCAGCTCAAGTCATTGTCCGGAATCAAAGCAAGTCAGACTGGCCCCAAAGGCATCAACCCTGCCCATCCCGGTCACCCTCCATGTCTGTGGCAGCATCCCCGCCAGTCCGTCGTCGGGGCAAAGCGTCCAACCAGTCTCCGGCCATAGCAGGCGACTCAAAGAAGAAAGTCCGGTCCTCATACACCACACGTAATCTGGCAGGGAAAAGCATAGCATACTTCAGGTCCCGCTCCCGAAGACGTCTCTTCACCCCCAGGAAACTCTGCCTTTGCTTTTGCACCAGCTGGGTGAAGTCCGGATAGTAACTCACTGATGCGTTCTGATAAGGGACCGGGCCCGTCACCCGCGATGCTTGCAGGATAGCGTCCCGATCTCGGAAGTGAAAGAGCCGGGCGACAATCGGTCTCGGAGGGGCTCCCGCTCTGGGCCTCCCGCCAGGAACTCTGTGAGCCCGATCGACTGCAAAAAAATTTCCAAGGCCCTTAGGCTTCAGATGGTTAAGCACCAAGTCCTCCACGAGCAGATCTGCGGAGATCTCGTCCGAAGATTCCGGGACCCCAGTAATGCGCACGTTGTTGCGCCTGGCCCGGCCCTCAAAGTCCTCCAGCCGGCGGGCGGAGAGGTCGTTCTCAGCCCGCAGCTTACGAACTTCGGTCTGAAGTTCCGAGACATCATCAGCGAGGCCTGTGGTCTTGAGATCAAGGGATTTAACCCGCTCATTAGTTTTGCCCAAATCCGCGCGGATCAGGTTGACATCTACCAAGATAGTATCCACTTTATGCGCCAGGGCATCAAACTGTCTCCCAATCGAGGCCTGCATCCCCTCGAGTGCACCCATGACATCCTGCAACGAGAGCTCCGAGGTCGGGGATGAGGCAGCCTTCTGTACATCCAGCGACTGGCTCGATCCACCAGGCGATCCCTTCTGCTGGGCATAGCGATCCATATTATTGGATTGGGTATAGGCTCCCCGCCTGGTAGCCTTGGGTTTCAGCCTATCCACCTCTGCTTTACCCGACATATCTGGCACCGAGCAACCCGGTGCAAGGAGACGACCCTCTCTCAGTCAGAGGGAACAGGAGAAACCAGATCTGCAATAACCAGGCAGAGTAGGGCGCAAGGCGTCCAGAGGATAATAAAGCATCTGAAGACACTCCCTGGCCAAGGCAAACAAAGGGCGAGAAAGTGAAAGTGAAAGTACGGCGTTCTCCGTCCGCCAGTTCACACCTCGCCAGGCCGCTGTTGTTCAATTAGAGGCCGGGCATCCTGCCAACGCCAGCCCCTGGCATCCCTCGGAGATAGGCCTCAATCTTCCGCCGTGCACAACTCCGGTTCCCGGTGGGCGATCCGAGCCCGGGCAGTATCAATCGCCTCAGCAATGAGTCATCTGCAAGATGCCGTGCATATAAGACAGGATTTAAGACAGGATAATCGACGGAGGGCGCGTGGGTCCCGGGAGCTCAAAGCTCACGCGGCCATCTTGGTCAAGCGCTAGGCTCCTCCTGGAGGCACCATTTTTACCGGGAGACCTGGGGGAATGCTGGGTGGTGGTAAATTTGTGTGAGCCCGGTGATGCCACAACTTTCCCACACCAAAATGTGTGAAAAAAGTGATTTTTCCAGCTAAAATTGAGGTTTGCAGGGGATTCTGGGTAAGGAAACGTCGGGGGATCCACGCAAGCCATACCTCCCTGGAAGCCGCCGGGTGTCTAGTTTTCAGAAATGCATGGGTTTGGTAGGTTTCCCTAGATGGCCGCCGATCACCGGTCCAAAAACCCAAGTGACCCCCCTTGCAAAACCAGGAGGTTTTGCGATAGGCCAATTTGATGTCGCCTCACTACGTTTTGGGCCCTTGCCTGCCGCGGGTACTTGGGCCTCCCACACAAGAGAGGCACCATTTTTACCGGGAGACCTGGGGGAACGCTGGGTGGTGGTAAATTTGTGTGAGCCCGGTGATGCCACAACTTTCCCACACCAAAATGTGTGAAAAAAGTGATTTTTCCAGCTAAAAATGGGGGTTGGAAGGGATTCTGGGTAAGGAAACGTTGGTGGATCCATGCAAGCCATACCTCCCTGGAAGCTGCCGGGTGTCTAGTTTTCAGAAATGCGTGGGTTTGGTAGGTTTCCCTAGATGGCCGCCGAGCACCGGGCCAAAAACCCAAGTGACCCCCCTTGCAAAACCAGGTGGTTTTGCGATAGTCCATTTTGATGTCGCCTCACTACGTTTTGGGCCCTTGCCTGCCGCGGGTACTTGGGCCTCCCACACAAGTGAGGCACCATTTTTACCGGGAGACCTGGGGGAGCGCTGGGTGGTGATAAATTTGTGTGAGCCCGGTGATGCCACAACTTTCCCACACCAAAATGTGTGAAAAAATTGTTTTTTTCAGCTAAAATTGAGGTTTGCAGGGGATTCTGGGTAAGGAAACGTTGGGGGATCCATGCAAGCCATACCTCCCTGGAAGCCCCCGGGTGTCTAGTTTTCAGAAATGTATGGGTTTGGTTGGTTTCCCTAGATGGCCGCCAATCCCCGGGCCAAAAACCCAAGTGACCCCCCTTGCAAAACCAGGTGGTTTTGCGATAGGCAATTTTGATGTCGCCTCACTACGTTTTGGGCCCTTGCCTGTCGCTGGTACTTGGGCCTCCCACACAAGTGAGGCACCATTTTTACCACTAGACCTAGGGGAACACTGGGTGGTGGGAAATTTGTGTGAGCCCGGTGATGCCACAACTTTCCAACACAAAAATATGTGAAAAAAGTGTTTTTTCAGCTAAAATTGAGGTTTGCAGGGGATTCTGGGTAAGGAAACGTTGGGGGATCCACCCAAGCCATACCTCCCTGGAAGCCCCCGGGTGTCTAGTTTTCAGAAATGTGTGGGTGTGGTAGGTTTCCCTATGTGATGGCAGCGCTAGGGCCCTAAATCCACAGGTAGGCATATTGCTAAAAACAACTCTGTGCCTAGTTGACTTTCTGCCACCCGGGGGGGGGGATCGGGGGGGAGGGGAATGCCCGATATGCCCCCAAGGGGGGCAGAAACACTGTGGCTATTTTTTGGGGGGTGGGGGCATTGGTATGCCCATTCTGGGCAGCCCCCACCCCCACACATAAAAAAAGCCAGCGTAATCGTTGGCGTCCAGTGGGCTTTTTGCCCCCCAAGGGGGGCAGATTGAGGGCTACTGCCCCTATCTGCCCCCCCGGGTGGGGCAGAAAGTCCACTATATGCCAGGGATTTTTTTGGGTAAATTTGAATTAGGGTGGGGGCTGTTCAAAACGGACATGCCAATGCCCCCACCCTAATTAAAATTTGCCTAAACAAATCCCTGGCGTCTAGTGGGCTTTTTGCCCCCCGGAGGGGCAGATTGGGGACTACTGCCCCATCTGTCCCCCGGGGGGGCAGGAAGGCTGTAATTTTTGCGGGGAGGTGGTGGTGGCATGGCATTGCCGTTTTGGGCAACCCCCACCCTAATTAAAATTTTCCCCCCAAAAAACTCCCTGGCGTCTAGTGGGCTTTTTGCCCCCCCGGTGGGGCAGATTGGGGGCTAATTTCAGTTTCGTTTTCTGTGCAATGAAGACAGCGCGACGTGCGCGCTGATCTTCATTGCACAGAAACCAGGGAGGGGGCCTCGGGAGCTGGGGAAGCTCTTCCCCAGCTCCCAAGGTCAAAGGCATGAAATAGAAATCCCTCTGCTGTCTGCAGCAGAGGGATTTCGTGCCCCTGGCCTCATGACGGAATGGTTCCGTCATGAGCACAGGGGCACCGATGCTCATGACGGAACCATTCCGTCATGAGCATCGAAAGGGTTAATTGTAAGTTAGCCCACTTTCACAACAAATTTCCAATCTCCTGGTTTTCTTCCAGTTTGTTTTAGGAACCTCCTCTAATTTCTGTGTAATCTGTATTCCTAAATACCGTATTTGGGATCTATTCCCCAGGCTCCTCATGCTCTGGTTCTTCTCCATTATTTCAGTTTTTTTAGCGTTTATCTTCTATCCAGAAATTAAACCAAAACTCTCTGCCTTCTCCATCAGATTAGGGATAGCCGCATGTGGATTAATAGTGTATAGAATCAAATCATCCGCCCTATAGGGCCAATTTAGCCTTAAACTCGCCAAATTTAAAAGGTATGATGGTATGATATTGCCTAATCAAGCTTGCAAAGGGCTCTATATACAAATTAAAAAGGAGAGGGGACAGAGGGCAACCTTGTCTGGTTCCCCTCGAGATAGTAAACCAGTCTGACAACTCTCCATTTACTAACACTTTAGCTCTAGGAAGATAGTAAAGGTTTTGTATAGTCTTCACAATATTCTGAGGAAAGACAAAACTACTTACGGGCATATTATCAAGAAACAACGTTAAAATTATCGCCGCTTTAGCGGCACAAAACTGCCGCTAAAGCGGCGATAATAGGCTTGATAATATGCCCTTGAGAATTCCCATAGAAGCCCATGTTCTGGTGTCAACATGGGCATCTATGGGAATTTAACCATGCCTCTATGCTGTCCCCATAGGTTGCATGTCCTCACTATAAAGACTACTCATGTAACTTCGCGCTTCCTTGCTAATATCTGCATTGGAGTGCAATAATTCCCCTGATTCTCTACCAATCAAATTCTGTATTGCATTCCTAGCCCTATCTGTTCTAGACTTCCAGGCTAACAATGAACTACACCTTTCCTCATATGCAAAGTGCTGGAGCTTACTAACTTTCCGTGTATCTAGTATCCTCTTATCCAGCTGTGCCTGATACTTTGCCTGGAGTCCCTCCAGTTCTTTACTAAGCAAGGGTACTCTATCCGATCCTTCCATCGAGGCCTTTTGGAGTTCAATTTCTCTAGCCTTAATTTCTCTTATTTGGTTCTCATCCTCATGCTTTACCTTACGTTTTTTACCGACCATTATAGATTTTAATATTCCCCTTATATATGGTCTAAAAGCATCCCACACTATACTACGTTCTGTTGAACCCTCATTAATCAGGAAGAAGTAAAATGTTCTTTCCGCTAGGCTAAGTATCACCTCCTCATCCAATAAGATAGTCCTATCCAGCCCCCACCTTCTTTGCCCCACTTTTTGATTTAGCCTCAAAGATAGGACTACTGAGGAGTGGTCTGAAAGCACTGCCGGTGCATGAGATACTGCCTCTACTTCATCAAATAGCTCCCGATCTACCAAAAAGTAATCAATCCGTGAATGATGGTGATATTTTTTACTGTAAAAGGTAAAACCCCTTCCAGCCCCCATCTTTTTATGCCAAATATCAACCAAATTGAGCTCAACCATCATACTTTTCAGCCTGGCAGATGTTTTTGGAGGACTAATATACTTAACTCTCGAGGTCCGGTACAACTCCTTATTCAACATGTGGCTGGGAAAACATGGCGGCGGCAGGCTGACGCCGGTCGCGCGAGCTCCCAGGTGAAAAAGCGGAGTAAAGGGAAAAAAGCAGCAAGAAGATGCTTTAAAATATATACAGGATTACGTGAGCTTACTTTTAGCGTATTGTTGAATAAAAACGACCTTCTGGAGCTTTGACGGAGCCCTGATGGGATTGGAGCTGTAAGGCAGCAGTGGGAGACCTGGTAGCGTGCAGCGGCTTCCCTGTAGCGGACACGTGCGGCTACGATCTTAGCCTGCTTCCTAACCCGGGCTGCTTAGGGCAGCGACAGCACAAGTTGGCAGCCCTTGGGAAGTGGATACGACCACAGGAGTGTGGGGAGACAGCACAAGAGGAGGGCTGAGGAAGGCAGCGTTCCAGGCACAAGTAAGGGGACAAAAGAGGTATTGTGGAAACACAGTCACCAAGTGCCATTGAGGCAAATGGAAAGAGATATCCAGCTTAAGGTACCTCTAGCAGAAATTATTGGAGAGAGAGGCAAATCTGATACTGAGCAGACTGGGCTGAGGCTGAGCATTCTGAGTTCTCTGAGTGCAGCAAGCAGCATTAACATACCGGGACCTGGAGAGAATTCCCCCCCTTAATATACTAGCAGGGAGTGGGGTGTCGCGAAATAGATATACATTGCAGTCAGCATTAGAGGAGAAAAGTAAGGGCGGGAGAGCAAAGGAGCAGGCTGCTCGACAAATTGTTACAGTCTCCCCAAAGAAAAAAGCGGTGAGAGCAGGGGGTAAACCTAAGCGTTGTGGCCCTAAGGAGGTACGATCATTAGCCAAACCCTTACCATCCCTCAGCTCTTACTTTAAGATAATGGAGCAGGTTACTACCGCACGGGGGTAAAGAGTAAGATGGGAGATAAGTTACCTTTGACGACTCAGCCCGCACTACTCCCTTTGGAAAATCTTTTTTGACTGAGGATCCTCAAGCTGAGGGCGCAAACTTAAGTATAAATTCAAGACCAAGCCTAGAGTTATGTACTGGTCCCAGTACTAGCCAGAGTACCCCTCAGGAGAGCGCCAAGGTATTTGTTGCGGAGGATCCAAGCTCTAGAGGTAATAGCAGTCAAGTCGCAGGGGGGACTATGAACCAATTGGAAAAGATGATTCTGAGTCTGAGGCTGGATATCTTTAAGAAATTTGAAATCTCAGAAGACAATCAAAAAGATATTCAAGAGAAATGCGAGACCCTGGAAGGGAAATTTTATGACATTGTCCAACGTACAGGAATTTTGGAGGGGGAGGTAAGGGAACTATCTGCGACGGTCTCAGAGAATTAGAAACAATCCTTAGCACACATCAATCATCAAATACGGTACAATAAGTAAAAATTGAAGAACAAATGTAGGACAGATCAAGAATCCACAATTTACAGCCGTTTTTCTTGGTGTTCTTCACTCTTTTAATTCATGTGATGATTTTCTTTTTTTATAACTCATTCATGTAGCTGGTCAGAAATTTCAAAGCCACAGGCCAAAGCCAACACGTGTTTCGTCGCTTTTTATTTTATATACATGCGACTTTTTCAAGGCTGGATACGTAAAATTATAATAACATTGGCGTGTGGTGTTCATTCCAACCCACAACGTAACTCAGGCGTGTGGTGACACAAATTTCAGTTCGGTTGGTGCCGCAGTGTCCGTGTACGGATCCGGAGGTAAGTGTTCCAAACGAGTTACAAGAAGTTCAATCTAATCGAATGACTGACACAACACGCCTTTCAATCTCGAGTGCTGAATAAGTCTTTACAGGAGGACCTGGAGAGGCTTGAGACACAGGCCAGACGAAACAATCTAAGAGTCTTAAATATCCCAGAGGGCTCTGAAAACGGGGACATTAAGACCTTTATTTGTAAGATACTGAGAGAAGGAATTCTCCATGACAGGCAGGACCTTGATTTGGAGAAAGAGATCCAAAGAGTCCATAGGGACCCTTTCAAGTTGAGCCCTGCAAGAAAGTTGCCTAGGAAAATTAATTTTCTAACGTACACCGTGAAGGAGCTGGCACTAGGTCGTGCCCTAAAAGAAGGTTCCTTGAAGCATGGAGAGTTTAACTATCAAATAAGGTCTGACCTAGGCAAGAGAACCGCACAAAGGCAATGGGAACTAGGCACTAGAATTAATGAACTGTGGAGTAAAGGTGCCCAGGTACAGATGAAGTTCCCAGCGATGCTTAAAATTATGTGGAGAAATTAATATAAGTTGCCCTGGGGAGATCGATACCTTCATAGCAAAGATGGAGGGATGAGTCGATGAGCCTAAAGCGTGTAAATATCTGTAAGTGGTCTTAGTTCAGTGTAACCGGGACAGTGTGTAAATAGGACAGGTGTGAATATAGTATTAGAATAAGTAGTGAGGCTGAGTTTTTCCCCTATGTGGTATCACTCTACAGGAAGGGAGGTCACGAAGGGCGGACTATATCGCCCAGGTAGAAACAAGGGGGTTTTCCAGAGGGGGGGGGGGGGGGTGGGTCACAGGGTGTCGGGAGCATAGGGAATTATTTTTAAAATTAGTCCTCTTTCTGCTATCTTCAAATTTAACTAAGATGATGTATGGCGTCCTTTGGTTTGGAAGGTTTAATCAAGGGTGTATATTTGAGAAGGTGAAGATAATGAAGATAATGAAGAAGATGAATAGGGGTAAAGTCTTGGAGTTTAAAGACTGAGTAGGTTAAATTTGGTAAATTTTCTAACATGGAATGTTAATTGATTGAGATCTAGGAGCAAAGTTGCTCAGGTAGTGGAACATCTTAAAAACAGCGAAGCGCTAATTATTCTGCTTCAAGAGACCCATTTGAAACGGAGGAAGTGTGGTCTATGTTTAAATAAGTTACGATGGGTCCATGAGGTAGTGTGCTCAGACCAGAGCCGGAATACCAGAGGAGTGGCTCTTATCATTAGAAATGATTCAGGAATAAGATTAAATAAATACAAATCAGATTTTTCTGGAAGATGGCTGGTTGCTTCCCTCGAGCTCCAAGGTAGGCCGGTAGTATGTGCGGTATAGTATGGTCCAAATAATGATAACCCAGATGCTTTAATGAAATTAGAATCATGTTTACTAGAAACATCAGCACCGATAGTATTGGGGGGAGACTTTAATTAATTATGTATTGTATAAAATAATATGCACCATAATCCACACTTTAGTAAAGATGAAGCTTGCTTACGTGTTTTACTAACAAGTAACCCGAGTGAAACTCAAAATGGCTGCTAACGCAGGAAACTGTACTGCGCATGCGTCAACTGCATCTACGCAGAATGACGTTTTCGCTTGGAGGGAAATTTCTGCACCTCCGCAAATGCATCTAAAAATGGCCGCTTGAAAGCTCACATGCTAAGCATCTGCTTCGCTGAAACTAAAACAAGCTATTTACTAAGTGCTAATGCCGGAAGAGCCTTTATAAGTAAATGGGATTAGAGTAGAGATAGGTGGTATACAGTGAAATCATTTTATTTTGAAATTAATAATGTTTCTTTTTTACCTCTCTACTAGTTCGTATTTGGGCCTCCGAGTAAGACAGAAGTCCACACTACACATGACTTTCACGCAGGTGCAGTAATAACAAGCCAAGAATCCATGATGTCATTCTTGAATCCCGTCCAAGGCCATCTTTGCAACATGTCCTGGGAACCTGCTGGACATCCTGAATATTGAATAGAAATGAATGTCAGATGTATACTTTTGTTTGATAAAGATGTGAATAACGGGTGGGAAATAAAGCTTGGGAATAAGAATTAAGGGTCGGGAACATTAAACAAAGACCCAAAGAAAATTATTAAAATTTAGCATGGTGTGATGATCATTCCCCTTTGCCTGTCCGATCAGTATTAGGGGTTTCATGAAACTGAAACATTAAGGGGTGGTACGTGCCATTAGAAAGGTATAATTTAGGAAGTTTAGTTAGTTAGTTATGTTTGTGATGCTGAGAGATCGGGATGCTGTCCGAGAGCTGAGTGAATGCTGAAGAAGAATCAATTTGCAGACTTTGAATTTTAAGCCAAATAATTAGAAGAAGATCGCAGAAGAATTGAGGAGGAAATTGATTAGAAGAATCAATCAATCAATCAGGGAATTGTAAGCGCGCTACTCACCCGTGAGGGTCTCAAGTTGCTGAGGGGAGGTCCGCAGATCTGTTTAGCCGAAGAGCCAGGTCTTGAGGGTCTTCCTGAAGGTGTTCAGGGAGGGGGCGCGTCTGATGTCTGCCGGTAGCTCGTTCCAGGTCTTGGTTGCAATGTGAGAGAAGGATCTTCCACCTGCTCTGGCTCTGTCGATGCGCGGAGTTTCGGCCAGTGCGAGGTTGGAAGATCGCAGGTTTCTTTTGGGTACGTGGAAGTTGATTCTGTCGTTGAGATATTTGGGTCCGTTGTTGTGTAGGCATTTGTAGGTGTGAGTGAGGATTTTGAAAGTGACTCTTTTCTCCACGGGGAGCCAGTGGAGACTTTGTAGGTGTTGATGTAGGAGATGGAATCTGACTGCATGGTTGCCCCTACTTTTTTCCTGGTGTTTTGCTGTTTTTTGACTTAGTCTGGCTGGGATCCTGGTATTCTGGACACCAGCCTATCTGCTTTCTCCCTTACATTGATTACAAGTACCTTAGGTACACTCCAGACTATATTCTGGGGTACCCTTATAAGTCCCTCTTATATGGTATACTATGTACCCAGGGCATAGGTACCCCAGAGGCCTACCAGGGGCTGCAGCATGTATTATGCCACCCCTGGGAAACCTTCCAAAATGACACCACAGGCTGTGTAAGGTGGTGCATGCACCCCTTACTGAGATATAGGTTCACTTTATCTCTCAATATCACTGTACATATAAACCTATCGGTCACCCCTATGGCAGGCCTTACTAATCCTGAAGGCAGGGTTCTGGGTTTTATGTGAAAGGGTGCCCATGCATGAGCAGAGCCCCTCTGAACCCTTCAGAACCTTTATTCTGGGGTTGTTTGTGATGCAGCCAAACCATATACTCTTAAGTGCATTATAACCAAATGGTAAATGCTAACTTTGGAATGGCTGCACGGAAACATGTTGTGTTTAGTGTCAAACACCTTGGAATCATACCCCCACACCAGTAACTGGTGTGGGAGTATAATCCCACCCTTCTAGAGGGAGAGACATGACAGCACCGGTATACCTGGTACCAGCTAACAGACTCCTGGCATCACAAAATGGATGCTGCCAGCCACAGACACGAGTCTGCCCTCCTGCTGCTGGACGAAACTCTGGCAGAGGAGACGTGGACAATAGGTTTCCTGTTACAGGGAGGTGTCACCTCCAAGACAGGCTTTAGTGTATTGGGGCTGGGTGGGTGCACTCCAAGAGTGCTTTGAAGTTCAGCACTGGGGGCACATTTGGTGTCCCTGTGCATAGTACAGTTCAAACCAGTTGCAGGGGCTACCAGCCCCTGCTCTGGCGCGAAACTGGGCAAAGGAAATGGGTGTAGCCACCCCTCTTTCCTGACCCTCCCATAGGTTGGTCCCCAGAGTCCAACCCCTTCCTTGGGTATAAAGAAGGAACCCCTGACTACAGGACTTAAGATTACACCTGGACGAAACTCTGATACTGAATCCTGGAACTTTGACGATCTACATTGAACTAGATGACTGAAGAAGCTCCCTTGGAGTAAAGGAGTTACTCCCCTGCAAGGCAGGTACCAAAGACGCATCTGTCAGGTTTGCATCTCCGTCCCGCCGGACTCCGAAGAATTTTGCAACACAGGAGGTGGGTTTCTGTGGTCTTAGAGGTCGATCAGCACCCACAGCAAGTCCGAGGCCCGTATCCCTCGTGGCAACTGTGCAACCCGAATCCCTGGACACTGCGACCATTTGCAGCTGAGTATTGGGTTACTTGTAGTCCTGATCCGAGTAGCATTTGCACCGAAGATTGCCTGCTTACACTCCACGAGTGTTCCGTGAGCTGGCCCTTTGTGTTTTCTCTTGAGGTCCCCTCGCAATCCCTAGTCCGTTGACTGGTGGTTCTCTGTGAAGGCAACTTTACTTCTAATTGAGCTTACCTGGTTGCTCCAGATGTGCCCTGACTCTCCATCACCTGGGGAGTCCCCAGGCCCTTGCTGGTCCACACCGAAGCAACTTTTCTCTTCCTGCGTGCGTTGCTGTTGCCAAGGCTTGTTGAGTCCAATCTGGTCACCGACACCGCAGCACTCGACATCCTTTGTGGGACAGCTCGAATATAGCTCCTGGTTGTCATCAACACCTCCTGGTCCTCGTGGCTGCAGAGTCAAGCGTCACCTCTTCGCACCTGAAACTCCCGACATCAGTGGGCATTAGTCTATCGTGCCCCTGGTCACTGGCAAGTGACACAGACTCTGTCCCCTATACTTTCAGGTTTTTCTGATCTTCAATTCAGGCTTGGATCACAACGGACACTTCTCTCCTTCCTGGCAGCAGCACTTTGCAGCAGATCACCATTGAAATCAACGACGATTCCCGACACCATTTGACACCTATGCACCCGGCTTCCCTGGGTGAGGTAATTCGAGTACTCTAGTGCTCCCGTGGGTGTTGGCCCTAGAACCCCCTAAGTCTAAAGGGGTTTACTCAAAGTCCTCTCCTAATTGTCCTTAACTTCTAAAATTCCAACCGCGACTTCCCCATAGAATAGTACAGGGCTCGCGCCTGTGTTCTCACACTGCACGCGTCCCCCGTGGGTCTCCTGTGTCACTACCTTGGGTGGTTCCCAGGGATTCTACGTTTCTCTAGGCACTGTGTCTAGTCAAGCCGAGGTTCTTATAACACTTTCTTAATATATGGTTTGGTCCGCCCCTAGGGCCCATTGTATATTGTGCTATATACTGTCCTTTCAGAACTGTTTTATTTTGTGCCTTGCTCTCTAACTTCATAAAGAGGTTAGTAGAGAGTGTTTAGAAATAAATACATATATTTTATATATATACCTTGTGTGGTTCTCCTTTCATTTAGTGATTCAGGAGGTTATAATCTGGTAAACCAAGCTGCTTTACACTCCTTCAAGACTTAGCCTGAAGGCTGCTCTCCATAGCTACCAATAGGATAGCTTTCAATAAAGGTTGTCTTTAAACCTATCATCAATAAGGGTTGTTTGGACTGGTGCAAGGTGCCCAATATAACTAGTGGACGGCATATGCCAGGCCAACTTCACACAGTTGACTTATGTGCTCGTGTCGGGGGATGCCGAGGACGGGTCTGGCGGCGGTGTTTTGTATTGTCTGGAGTTTGCGGAGTAGGGACTTGTTGATGCCGGCGTAGAGTGCGTTGCCATAGTCCAGTCTGCTGGTGATGAGTGCGTGGGTGACAGTCTTCCTTGACTCAGGGGGGATCCACTTGCAGGTCTTGCGGGGGATGTGGAGGGCGGTGAAGCAGCTGGAGTTGACGGCGTTGACCTGTCGGTTCATGGTGAGTGATGAGTCGAATACGATGCCGAGGTTCTTGGCATGGTCTGAGGGGGTAGGTGGGCTTCCAAGGGCGGTCAACCACCAGGTGCTGTTGCATGCATAAGGGGTGGCACCGAGGACGAGGACTTCTGTCTTCTCGGCATTGAGCTTCAGGCAGCTGTTGGTCATCCAGACTGCCACGTCTTGCATTCCTTTCTGGAAGTTGAGTTTGGCAGTGGTGGGGTCTTTGTTGAGGGAGAAGATGAGCTGGGTGTCGTCGGCGCAGGATACAATGTTGAGGCAGTGTTGTCGGATGATGGCTGCGAGGGGGGCCATGGAGATGTTGAAGAGGGTGGGGCTCAGGGATGAACCCTGTGGGACTCCGCAGGTGATTGTCGTGGGGTCGGAGAGGAAGGGTGGGAGTCTGATCCTTTGGCTTCTTCCAGTGAGAAATGATCGGATCTAGTCCAGGGCTGTTCCTTGTATGCCTGTGTCGTGTAGTCTTGCGACTATTGTGCGGTGGGAGACGGTGTTGAAGGCCGCTGATAGGTCAAGTAGGATGAGGGCTGCGGAGTGGCCTTGGTGCAGGAGGGTGCAGATGTCATCTGTGGCGGTGAGTAAGGCGGTCTCTGTGCTGTGATTGCTTCGGAATCCAGATGGGGACGGGTCGAGGACGGCGTGCTCTTCAATGAATCGTGTCAGTTTCCTGATGACTGTTTTCTCTGCAACTTTGGCTGCGAAGGGGAGGAGCGAGATGGGCAGATAGTTTTTGAGGTCGGTGGGGTCAGTTGTGGGCTTCTTGAGCAGAGGTCTGACTTCTGCACGCTTCCAGTCGTCTGGGAAGGTCCCTGTTTTGAAGGTGGTGTTGATGGTGCATTTTAGTTTCGGTGCGATGGCAGCCGCGGCTCTGTGGTAGATGTGAGGGGGGCAGGGGTCGGTGGGGGCACCCGAGTGGATGCTTTTCATGGTCGAGGCGGTGTCTTCGGCCGTGATCGGTGTCCAGTTGGAGATGGTGGGCTGGCTGGTGTTTCTGGGGGGTGGGGTGGCCATCTGTGGTGCCTGGTGGATAGTCGATGAAGTTGTCGTAGAGGTTTTTTGATCTTGAGGTGGAAATAGGTTCCAAGCTTGTCACAGATCACGGAAGAATCGAGGAGGAAGATAGTGTCAGAGAGGGGTGCGACGCAGGCGTCGGATCTAGAAGAGGTCATCAATCCTGTCCTGAATCCTGTCCTGAAACCTGTCCTGAAGTCTTTGTCACCTGTTCTTTCCCAGGGGACCCTTCCAGCTCCTTGGCCAAGGGGTTGGTTTCCCCACCATTCTAGGTAATTATACTTCTGTGTAGAATGCCATTCTACTGCTCTTTCTATCATCTCTTTCCTGAGTACTGTCATTATGAAACTTTATTCTAATATAGGTGACTGATTATTAAAATAATTTACTTTTCCTTCCTTGAAGAAACGGAGTTCGTACTGTATTCGTGATTTTGGCTCACATGAATTTAACTAGATAAAACATTTAAACTTTTCCTGAGTCTGTGATTATTTCAATATATAAGGAATAACATTCTAATGTAATTTCACCATCAACTAGTTCCAACTAATAGATCCATTGACCAGAGGAAAGAACTTTTTGATCAGTGAAAGATTAGTTACAATTTTGACATGTAACTAATCTCTTAAAAGCATTTACAAAACTTGACCCCCAGTGGTATTTACAAGCCTATGTGAACGTGTGCGTTTATGGGCCCAGGTGAGTATATGGTGTACCCGAGGCTGGTAACCCGCTGGATCACAGGGGAGCAGATTAGTATAAGGATTCACCCCACTGCCCACTGGACATGCAGCCAACCATATATAGAAATCTTCACATGCCTCCCTATTTGTTTTCTTCTTTGGGCATCCTTAAACTACAATGTGGGAATCTTGGCTTTTGCCTACGAGGGAGGTAGGGGATGTAGGAAGAGGTGCAGTGCTAGCTAGAAGACTGGAAGGGAAGACAGGCTTGCTAAAATGAAAAGGGATTAAGACCTTCTTTCTAGTCATGGGTTACAGAGTAATCTGTCTTGGGGAGAAACTCCACCTCACACTCTAAGGACTAGGCAAGGAAGATTAAAACACAGAGTAATTAAAATTGCCAAAATGTAATCAGACCATCATCTATGGGATACAAGAGGGGAATGATGTTTTTAGCGAGAGCCCAGTAGCGAAATTTCAACCATTTTGAAACTTCAAAGTCAAAGTCCATTTGTTAGGCAAGCAATTTGCTGGGGTATCAAAGAGTTAGAACAGTTATCTCTTAGGAGAACAGTTATCATTAAAAAGAAATGTGTAGGGAGGAGCCTAGCGCTTGACCAAGATGGCCGCGTGAGCTTTGAGCTCCCGAGACCCTCGTGCCCTCCGTCGTCTATCCTGTATATAATCCTGTTTGTATGCATGGCATCGTGTAGATGACTTGTCAGGGAGGCGATCGATGCCACCCGAGGTCGAATCGCCCACCGGGAACCGGAGTTATGCATGGCGGAAGATTGAGGCCCATCTCCGAAGGATGCCAGGGGCTCGAGTTGGCAGGATGCCCGACCTCTAATTGAACAACAGCGGCCAGGCGAGGTGTGAACTGCCGGACGGAGGTCCCTATCCTTTCACTTTCACTTTCCCGCCCTTTGTCTGCCCAGCCCAGGGAGTGCTCGCGTCTGCTTTATTATCATTTGGACGCTCTGCATGCCACACTGGCGACCCATCGTAAGACGGAGCACTCCTGATCTCTCTCGCTGAGAGAGGGCAGTCCTGTGTGAACCGACTTGCTTGAGCCCACCATGTCGGGCAAAGCAGAGGTGGACCGGCCGAGGCCCAAGGCCACCAGGCGGGGAGCCTACACTCAAGCCAATAACATGGACCGCTATGCCCAGCAGAAGGGGTCACCGGGTGCACCGAGCCAGTCCCCGGACACACAGAAGACTGCCTCACCCTTGGCCCCGGAGCTCTCACTGCAGGATGTCATGGGTGCACTCGATGGGCTGCAGACTTCGATTGGGAGACAGTTTGATGCCCTGGCGCACAAAGTGGATACCATCTTGGTGGATGTTAATCTGATCCGCGCGGATTTGGGCAAAAACAATGAACGGGTCAAATCCCTGGACATCAAGACCACGGGCCTCGCCGATGATGTCTCGGACCTGCAGACCGAGGTCCGTAAGTTGCGGACCGAGAGTGATCTCGCCGCCCGTCGGCTGGAGGACTTCGAGAGCCGGGCCAGGCGCAACAACGTGCGCGTTATCGGGGTCCCGGAGTCCTCGGACGAGACTTCAGTGGACCTGCTCGTGGAGGACTTGGTGCTCAATCATCTGCAGCCTAAGGGTCTAGGGAAGTTCTTCGCAGTTGAACGGGCCCATAGAGTGCCGGGTGGGCGGCCCAAGGTGGGAGCCACACCGAGGCCGATCGTCGCCCGGCTCTTTCATTTTCGAGACCGGGACGCTATCCTGCAGGCCTCGAGGGTAACGGGCCCGGTCCCCTTCCAGAACGCGTCGGTGAATTTCTATCCTGACTTCACCCAGCAGGTGCAGAGGCAGCGGCAGGGCTTCCTGGGGGTGAAGAGGAGGCTTCGGGAGAGGGAACTGAAATACGCCATGCTCTTCCCTGCCAGACTACGTGTGGTGTTTGAAGACCGAACATTCTTCTTTGAGTCGCCGGCCATGGCGGATGAATGGCTGGACGCTCTGCCTCGACGACACACGGAAGAGGACACTGCCGTAGACGGGGACAGTGGCCGGGATGAACAAGGTTGATGTCTTCGGAACCGGACTGACTCGGACTGACTTCAGATAATGACTTGCAGTAAATACGGAGGTTGTGGGAGGACGAGGGGAGCTCTTTCCTCCCTTAGGGTACTTTTTGTAGATTTTGGGTTTGGTAGGGCGATAGGCACACTGCAAGTTGGGGGGGCTTTGTAAGCTGCAGCAGGGGTGCAGGGTGGGGGGGGTTTTCGGGATTTTAGGTTTGTTGTTGGGGGGTTTGTTTCCGCAAGGCATAGTGATTATTTCCAGGACTGTTCCATGGTGGCTCTTCGGGTGTGGGGTGGGCCTCTTTACGTTTGGGGATGGGGGGTAGGGGTTTAAGTGTTATAAGCTGGAATGTTAATGGTTTGGGGGATCGCATTAAGCGTGGGATTGTTTTGCAATTCTTGAAACGGTCATTGCCGGATGTTGCCCTGCTGCAGGAGACGCATCTTATAGGTAATACGTGCTATGCCCTGAATAGGAAGGGTTATAAATTCATAGCTCATTCGGGATTCTCCTCTGGGTCCAGGGGTGTGGGCATCCTAGTCAGAGCCTCGCTACCATTTGAGGTGGACTCCACCATTGTTGATGATAGGGGGAGGTTTGTGGCGGTGGCGGGGCGGTGGGAAGGAAGAACTTTGGTTTTAGTTTCGGTTTACGTCCCGCCGGCCCTGCAGGCCTCCACGTTCACAGATCTGGGTAGGGCCCTGCTGGATCTCCCGGGGGGTATGCTTGTAGTGGGAGGTGATTTCAACGCTGTTGGCTCCGGCCTGTTGGATAGATACCCGCCCAGAGACACTGGGGGGGCTCAGAAGTGGCTTCCAGACTTTCTAGATACGCTTGGCCTGATAGACTGGTGGAGGCTCCGGCACCCCACACAGAGCCAATACACTTTCCACTCCGGGGCGCATGGTAGCCTTTCCAGGATTGACTACCTACTCACTCTGGCTGCGCATGCCTCATTGGTGTCTGAGGCCAGGCACATGGCGCGTGGTATATCTGACCATTCGCCGGTGTGGGTCAGGCTGGATCTGGGTCGAGAGGGAGGGGGAAGGGTGGCCCCTATCAACCCTTGGTATTTCCGAGACCCCAAGATGCGCAGCGCGCTGGTAAAGACAGTAGATAATTTTTTCAAGGACAATCAGGGATCCGTGGACTCGGCAGTGTCGCTGTGGGAAGCATTTAAGACCGTGTTGCGAGGGGAAGCCCTCTCCCTTGTAGTGGCTGCCAAGCGGCGGAGAGATGGCGAGGTTTTGCAGGTTGAGGAGGAGATCGCGGCTTTGGAGGGAGCGCTGGAGGAGGAGGTTACAGAGGCCTCACTGCATGAGCTGTGCTTGAAGCAATCCGAGTATAAGGACCTGGTGACGAATGCCGCTAAGACCCTCGGTAGGGAACAGCAGGGCCGTCTGTATGATGTTGGTGACAAGGCCGGGAAACTCCTGGCTTGGCTGGACAAAAAAGAACGGGTCAATAGAGTAGTGCCGGAGTTGACGGGAGAGGGGGGAGAGGTGATTGTGGAACCTGAGAGGATTGTGCAGTGTTTCTCGGACTATTTCCGTATGGTTTATGCCTCAGTGTCGGACAGGCCGCCCGAGGACTCGCGTGACCTCCTGCGTGATATCGCATTGCCCTGTCTCTCTGATAAAGATAGGGACGATCTAGATGGTGACATAACGGTCGATGAGGTGGCGGGGGCTATCCGCGCGTTGAACTCGGGCAAGGCCTCGGGTCCGAACGGCTTGCCGGTCGACCTGTACAAGCTGTTTCCGGATAGGGTTGCCCCTCACCTGCGCGCCATGTTCGTGGAGGCGCGGGGGAGTGGGGCCCTCCCGTTGGATCAGCGACTGGCGACGATTGTGGTTATACACAAAGAGGGCAAACCCCGAGATAAGTGCGCCTCATATAGGCCTATCTCACTCCTTAACGCAGAGCCAAAAATTCTGGCTAAAATCCTGGCGGCCCGGTTGATTAGGGTACTCGGTGACTTGGTCCACCCGGATCAATCCGGATTCATCCCGCACCGTAACACAGCGTTAAATCTTCGGCGCCTTCACGGTGTAATCGCCAGGGCGGGCACGCTGCGTGAACCAGCTATTGTGGCGTCTCTCGATGCCACGATGGCCTTTGACACGGTGGAATGGGCATATTTGTGGGCCGTGTTGACCAAGTTCGGCTTTGGCCACGGTTTTGTGAGCTGGGTGAGGTTGCTGTATGAGGGCCCTCTCGCGAGTGTGGTGGTAAATGGCCGGGCGTCGACTCCGTTTCAGCTTGGGAGGGGTACTCGGCAAGGTTGTCCCCTGTCGCCATTGTTGTTTGCCCTCGCCCTTGAGCCGCTGGCTGCGTGGATACGCTGGCACCCGGATATACGGGGACTTAGATGGTCGCCTGAACACGAGGACCGTATATCGCTCTATGCTGATGACATCCTGTTGTATCTTGCCTCACCCAAGAAATCACTTATAGTGGTCTGTGACGTACTCACATCTTTCGGTAGGAACTCGGGTCTCGTTATCAACTGGAGTAAATCGTATTTATATGTTCTTAGTGGCGAGGTTCCACCGATCCCTCGAACTTGTTCGATCCAGGTTGCTCAGCAGGGCTTCGTGTATCTGGGGATCTTTATCTCCATGGACTCTGCCGTGCGATATGAGAGGAACCTGCTCCCCCCCTTAGCGCGCCTGAGGCGGGATGTGGAGGGCTGGCGGAGGCTGCCGCTCTCCATAGTTGGGCGCGCGGCCCTGTTCAAAATGATGTCTCTTCCCCGGTTCCTCTACGCACTGCAGAATACTTTGGATTGGGTACCGGCCAACTACTTTCGGGAGGTCGAAGGCCTCCAACGAACGTTGCTGTGGGACGGGCGGCCGCGAATAGCTATTGCAAAGTTGACGCTTCCATGGTACGACGGGGGTATTGCGCTTCCAGACATCCGACGGTACTATTGGGCCACCCAGCTGAGTGCGATTAATCATGGGTTTTATGGCCCTGCCCTCAGCCCTGGGTATGCCATGGACAGGTGGTTGCTGCGTGGTGGTAACTATTACAGGGCGTTGTATTCGCGGTCCCTGGACTCGTCCCTCACGGGGCCCACTGGTGTGGCGGTGCGTGTGTGGAAGATGGCAACTGACTCGCTGGGCTGGAAGGATAGGCTCACCCTCGCTACCCCGCTGTTTGAATCTGAGAGACTGGGTAGGCTTTGGCATACAAAAGGCTTTGACAAATGGGACCTGATCGGCATCTCCAGGGTCGGAGATGTCCTGATTAAGGGGAGGGTGAAGTCCTTTGAAGAGTTGCAGAAGGAGTATGAGCTGGGGCCATCTGAGTTTTTCTGCTATATTCAGGTGCGTCACGCCCTCCGATCAGTCCTCATAGAGGGTGAGAAGGTGCCTGAGTCCTCTCCTTTGGAGGACCGGGTCCTTGATGGTCATATGCCCGAGAGCACGATCTCGCTCACCTATAAGAAACTGATCAACGTCCGGGCGGATATGCTTCTGGGATTGAGGGACCAGTGGTCTAGGGATGGCCTCGAGTTGGATGACGAGGATTGGCAGTCTGCTGTTTCCTCTCCTAAGGAGGTTGCGATCCCGTCGCGTCTGAGGCTGGTGCAGCTTAAAATACTGCATCGAGTGTATGTGACGGGGCCAAGGCTGGTTCACATGGGATTCTCGGAGGACGGCCTATGCAGGAGGGGATGTGGTATGGTGGGTACTTTCCTGCATATCATTTGGGAATGTGGTGTCATCACGGAATTCTGGAGGAGAGTCCATGCAGTGATGGGGGAGGTGACGGGCATCGCTATGCAGCCGGAAGCGCGGTGTTGTCTCCTGAATGTCTGGGGGCCCACTGATCATAATGCGGCGCAGACCCAATGGGTGACTCTGGGTAACATGGTCGCTAAGAGAGATATAGCGCGATTGTGGGGATCCGTGGGGCCCCCCACATTGACCGCGTGGAAAGAAAATATGGACTGGAGTATACTAAGGGAGAAGACGGTATATTGCGCTAGAGGCCGCCCTCGGAAGTGGCACGCCATCTGGGGGCGGTGGAATCAATACAGGGGGGAATTTGTCTTGCCCCTGATTTGGATCCCCCCGAGGAACAGCTTTCCTCCTAACCTTCTTTCCAGCTCAGTATGGTTAATGGACTTCTTTGGCCTCTGCTGTCCCCCTTCTTCCTCCTTTCACAGTACTGTAAATGGTAGATGATTGGGGTCCTGCCTCCCCTGGGGGGCTATCACCATGGGCATTCAGTGTTCTTGCCTTGCTGGGGGTTGTTGTGTGTTTTGTGTTTATTTAAAAAATGGAATCTTTGCACTCCTCCTTCACTGTACTGTGGACGCGTCTCTGTTCCTCTTTATCGAAGCTGCCGAACCTCCGGGTTGTCGGCTGAATAGCTGTGTCCAGATTTTTGAAAATAAAGGTTTAAATTAAAAAAAAAAAAAAAAAAAAAAAGAAATGTGTAGAGCCTGAAATTAAACAGCATAATCATGCCATGTTTCTTAGCTCCAGTAGAATAACATTCCAGCTTTTTGACCCCACCACACCCACGTCTCAAATGCATTTCTCTTACATCTAAGCACATCTAGTCAACCATGAGCCAACAGCCGGTGGTTTAGCAAGGACACAGACTATAATTCTTCACTTTCAGAAAGCCAGACCCTCCTGACTGATAGTTGGCAACAGAAATTCACTCAAACTAATGCAGAGTGGGAGTAATATTGTTAGAAATGGAATTTCTGGTTCGCTAAGGCGTGCGCCAAAGCCAGGCAGAAACCACCACTCTAGTCAGGGCAAGGAAGTTACACACCAAAGATAACCCCTGCTCACCCCCTTGGTAACTTGGCACAAGCAGTCAGGCTTATCCCGGAGGCAATGTGTAAAGCGTTGGCGCACGCACACAGCAACAACACCCAGGCACACCACAAAAGGAACCCCACACTAGGTTATATATAAAAAAAGCCTTTGTATTATACTAAACACACTAGATCATAATCACATAATATACACAGTGCCAACTGGCACTGGGCAATATTTACAGGGGATTATATACAGCTGACAGGGCCACATGGACCACTGCCCGAATAATCACTTAGTAGAAATAGTAGATGTAGCACAAATAGTAACTGTAGCACAAATTATAGATGTAGGGCAAAACCGGCCGTAACTCCACCCACTACCAGGCAAAGCCGCCTTACTACTGGGTCACGCTGGCTGCGGCCCGGCAACTTCCTCTTGAAGCGGCAATGCGGGGTGGGCACCCGTAGAAACACACGAGCAGTGGGGTGGGCACCCACTGGAAATTATGCATAGGTGCGGGGTGGACACCCGCTCGAGAGGTACAAATGCGGGGTGGGCTCCCGCTATAAAAGCTGCAAAAAGCGGGGGAATCCCTACGTCGGGATTCCCTCGGAAATGATCGCAGCTCAGCGCTGCTGCCCAAAATGAAGGCGCTCCTCAGGATAGTCAAGCGCTCTTCAGCAAATAAAAATAAAGCGCTCCTTGGCAATGGAAGACAAGGCCCTCCTCCAAATAAGGCAAGGTTCAGGGGGCACAAGGCTGGGCTCAGGCAGGCCAGCACACAGGGCCCTCCAGCAGGGAGGCAGTCCCTTGTGGCGGTTCCTACTGGAGCCCAGCAGCAGCAGCCCCCAACGTCAGGACCAGCACAGCAGAGCACACTTTCATGGGGTCACAGACCCTTCTTTTTTACACATTTGTCCTTTGTTCACACAGCACAGGGCTGGGGGAAAACCAGATGCAACTGCTTTGGGGGAGCTTTGGAGCACTTTGTTGTGCTCAGCTCCTCTCCCCTTTGTCAGGTGGGGGCTACGTGCTCAGACGCACCACAGGGGGTGGAGCCAGCATTGTGGAGGGAAGGCACAGTCTTATTCAGGTCCCAGGTGCAACTCCTCCCTCCCATCTAGATGCAGATCTCTCAATTCACCACTGGGCTGACTCACCCTGGCTCCTGGAATTCCCCACACCATCCATCACCTGTCAATCACAAGCCAGACATGCACTCCACATCAGGCAGGCAGACACACAGCACTCAGAAATGCCAACTTCTAAAAGTGGCACTTCTCCACCAGTCACAATAAATCTGCGCACACCATTGCGCAGCATTTATTCTCACGAGTTCGCACATACTAAATTCAACCCTGCACTCCTCTCACACCAGGAATTACCATGGACACACACAGTGGCGGCTGGTGACATTTGAAAGTGGTGAGGCGTAAACTTTCTGTCAGAGTGCACCATGGCAAGCGAGTGAGCCTGAACCTCTTAAGAGTGTTCGGGAGGATTCTCCCCCGAGAACATTTTGAAAAAAGAGTGGGTAAATAGTGCATTTTCAAGCAAAGTTGAGAAGCACAGAGACTAGAGCTGCAAACACACATAGAGCCGCTTTAGCACTGTGACTAGGACTGGTGCCACACACAGAGACAGCTGCAGCACAGAGACTAGAGCAGTAGATAAGTGGGAGAACTAGAAACAAATAGAAGTGCCATACATACACTAAACAGAACACGCTTTCAAATAACAGACACCCCAAACATAGGATGCTCCATGCCCAGATGAACGCAATGGGCAATTGAAAATCATAAAATAAAGGACACACGGAGTATACACATGGAAACAGGAATACCCGAAATACCACACACACACTCAGCAGCAAGCAGAACGTGGACATCAAATACAAACAAAAGGCAGGCCCAAATACGGAAATTGTCACAGACACTCCGAAACGCTAAATGTCACCTATATATTAAATGCCATAAAGAACAACTGTCACAAACATACACACACGTACCGTCTGTAATATAAAGATAAGCAGCTACCAAACACAATAAATGGTATACGTACAAACGAAACGGAACATATCCACCAAAATGACAACAACACCCACGCACCAAAAACTCAAACTTACATAATACCAAAGAGGAGACAGAAACTAGTTAACAGATGTACAAGTAAATTAAATAAACTCCAAATAGCACAAAACAAGTGAAGTACATACAAACCAAAAGGCACACAAGATTAATCTAAACCCACATGTGCAAAATCTGCACGAGACACTGTCAGAAGATTTGGGCTGAGTGAGGAGGCTGTGGGCATTCAGTCGCTCTGACACTGTGACAGACTATACCCAACACAGACCCGCAAGCATGAACAACGAGAATTATACAACGCTATTAGCTTTAAAAAGAAAGTCACAACGCTAAAACCTAACACAGCAACTGGCAACACACAAGCTTAGTGCCATTTTGAATGAAAATATGTTTAGAAACAAAGTGTTGCAGCATTTAAGTGATTTCTTTCCTGTAGCCCGTTTACTAAGTTTAAAGTAACTATTCAGAAAGAAGTCTGAGCTGAGCTAGGCGAAAAATGTTAAACTCTTTATACCCATGACTTCGCCTTTTTGCAAACCAAAATACAGTGTTTAAGTTTACTCGATCTACAGAGCTGGATTCAAAGCACAGACTAAGCATATAGCATGAATAATGCATCCAGCACAGCGTAGGAGTGTAAACGTACAAGTTTAAAAAACACAAACAAACTCTGGCCTGAAGATGAAAATGGTGAGTGCCAGGCAGGCAGTCACAAAGCAAACCTTCTGATTTACAGGACGTGTTTATACCACACATCACCTGACTCGGAGGGTGGGACTGGGTGAGTCTGGGAGTAACAAAACACGAGTACCATTTCCAGGGCATAGGTGCTGTTTTGTAAAAGCACGGCACTGCACAAACGGCACAGCTTCTCTCCAGCCCCACGCATACCACTTTAATCAGGAAAGTAAACACGCCTGTCTATGTACATGTTTGCCCCTCCGGTAGAGTTTTCCGCTGCCCGGGTCCCGTCCCGGACATAGTCCATGGGGGGCACGGGTGGGCTCCTCACTGCAGACCCACAGGGGACCCCCAGCCCCAGGCAGACCCCGTGTACAGACTCAGCATGGCAGGCCCTGTCAGCACCTCGCACTGCTGATTAGCAAGAGAGCTGTACTATCGGAGGAGGGTGAGGGGGGGGTTGGGGGCCAGGAACGTTTAAAAATAAATTATAAGAAAAGAAACTTACCGGTCTGCTTGACTGCTCCTCCTGGGCCGGGGTCCCGCGCGCGCTCCTCAAAGAACAGGAACAGCTGCGACATCACTGCCAACGAGGAGGTCGCCGGGGGTGGGGGAGGTGGGGGGGGGTTCCCATTTGCGCCTCTTCTAATGATTGAACAGCACTGGTTGGCAACCCCTCTAAGCCAATACTGACGCAGCGCTGCTCCAGCAGCGCCAGCATTGGCTTAGAGCAGGGTGACTCACCGCCCGCCTGCCCATTAGGAGACCGAGGTTTGAGCCTTTGCTCAACCCTCGCTCTCCTAAGGGGCATGCGCCAGCCACAGCAGACAGTAGTGCGCATGACTGGGCACGGAGCGAAAATTCGCCTCCTTCACCCAGCATGCGCACTGCTGCCTGCTGTGCACTCTGCGCCACCCCTGGTCTGCTGCATGTCAGTCACTCAGCAGCATGACGTCGGACCGCCCTCACACTTCAGAATCTGAAGGGGGTGGGCAGTCCGAGTTCATGCTGACTGTGACTGACATTGATTGCGACGCCGAGGGAGCTGCCGGTGCGTGCGGCTTGTGGGGCAACGCCCCAGCGCCCTTAATGGACGCACCGCCACTGGACACACATATCCCCATGCATTCCTATAGGAGGGCAGGCCAGTCTCACTAAATGTAACACAGAGCGCACGCACTTTACACTGGGACCACCAATACCAGGTCACAGGAAAGGCAAAAAGTTTAGGGGTGAACCTGCCAAAAGGGCCAAGTCCAACACAACCCCCTTCCAGCTAAAACGCAGGGTAGACCAATCACCACCGTGATGGGCTTTCCTGCTTTGGGCGAGAGAACACGGACGCGGGCCCGCAACTGCAGGGACACTCTCCTGTTCTACGCCACTCTGAACCCATGTGGTTCCCTCTGTAAAAGCTCTGCGGACCAACTGGGCTACCCCACTGGTACTCCCTAGCTGTCCGCGGCCAGGACCAGGCCCTAGGCCATCCAGATGCCACTGGTCCTTGCCAATCCATAGAGTGGTGGCTAGTAACCCCTGGCACATAGTAACCATTCTCCACTCTACCCCTCATCAGGGCAGTTCTAAACTACCACTGATCTTCCAGCCTAGGGTCTGCACCCTCAAGCTGACCAAAAGTCATAGGCAAGGCTCTCCTCCCCCTAATTCTTCTTCTAGGGTTCTGCCCTCTCTTCTTCTGAGAGGCACCCTTATAACACAACTCTCCCACCAGTTCAGGACCTCTTTCCAAGAACTGGTCTCCCAACCTAGGGTTTAACCCCTCAGGTTGCACCGGGGTCAGAGGCGAGGACTCCCTCCCTCTGCACCCCCTTCCAGAGTCCGGCACCCTCCGAACTGGAGTGGTGCCCCTAGCAGCTACATCGGTCAGGACACTGCTTACAGTTGTCCTTCCCTCCAGGTCGGGCTGATCCTGAACCTGGCTTCCCAACCTTGGGTCTAAACCCTTAGGCGGAGAACTTGCTTGGCACGCCAGGACTTCTGGGTGCGCACACAGCCTCAACCCGATGAGGGTAACACATGACCCATGTGTTGTGTGACAGCCTGCCTGGTGCAGATCTCCCGACCCCTGTCCATCTGACAGTGCGCGAAGATCCCTCAGGACAGAAGTGGTGTCACCCTGGTCACTTCTAGGAGACTCAGCCCTCCTGGCTGGTCCCTGACCCACTGGCTCTTCCACTGGGGAACACAGCCCCATGTCACCCCTTTCTCTGGACTTCGGTACCCTCCCAATCGGAGTGGCACCACCAGACACCAGAACCACTGGAGCTCTATTTACCGACGTTCCAGGTTCTCCAGACACTAGGTGATCCTCCTCAAATGGACTAACAGGACAGCCTAGGCTCCCTACCTGGTGTTCCCTGAAGAAACCATCCAGGCTCTGAGACTGGGTTTCGGGCACCTGGGGACACTCAGTCCCACACTCACTCCTACTCCACTGAGACAGGACGTGAGCCCCTACACCCCTCTCACTACTCTGGGACCTAGCTGGGCTACTCTGAACCTCTTCCCCACTACAGGACGGAAAGATACCTGAACCACTACTTTTGGGATCACTCCCCAATGCCTCTTCAGAACCTCTGGCACTGTCCCAGCGGTCTGCTTCCTTTGCAAGGTCCCAAGGACAAAAGGAGTCACACCTCAACAGGTGTTGACGCAACCCTGGAGAACAACGACTGAGCATCTGCTCTTTGATAACCATATAGAGCAGTCCATCAAAATCATGTTCCGGGTTAGTCATCAGCCAAGCCATCAGTGCATCAAAACAATCATCCGCAAAATCCACTCCAGACTGGTGAGATGGTTTCTTACTGTCCCTGAACTTCAACCTATACTCCTCTTCTGGGGAACAAGGTACCACACTTTGGGAACTGGGAATGGGACTTTCTGCACTGGACTCTATATTGCTGCCACCACTGGATCCCACCCTTACTGGTGAATCCAGAAAACCACAACTGCACTCAGGGGATATTCTAGCCTCTTGAGCTAATTTCTCCCTGGCGAAGGCCCTCTCAGCCTCTGCCATCCTCTCCTGCGCTAGGATCCTCTCGGCCTCAAACTTTTTCTCCTCCACATTCAGCTGCGCTATCTCCTTGGCATGCTCTAACCTGAGCTTTTCCAAAGCCAGCTGATGCTCCCTTTCTTCCCTCCTATCTACCCACTCCTCTGGGGATAGGGAAAGGGGTGGGGTGCTACCCTGACACTGGACCCAGCAAGGGACTCCCTATCTATGGGGTCCTCACTATCTACTGGCGTCCCTGTCCTGTCATTCTCTTCCTCCTCTTCAGACTCCTCAGGGTCACCCTCAGACCCACCACCCTCTTGGAGTGCGGCCTGGTCCCTGCCTATCTGTCTCCATCTATCCTGTTGCCAGTGTAGCAGGGCTATCCTAAGGGATAGCCAAGTGTCTTCCTCACCCACTGATAAGCTTCTCTCATCACAGAACCCCCTTAACTCAAACATACTGTATTCCAACAGATTATATGCACTAAAGATAGGTTCCATTCTGGCAAGGTTTCTAAAACACAGGTGCAACACAAGAGACCTAGGCGTCTGAGCTGAAGCAAGAGTACACAATTAACAAATGACACTTTTTTAGGAGAAAAAATAAAATAGGATTTAGAAACAATAATCCCCAACACGTGATTATCTAAATGCAGAGTTTTGTAATGCAACCAGTTGTCGCTATGGTACTGCGCAAACACAAGTCCTAATTCCACCGCTGATCACCAATGTTAGAAATGGGATTTCTGGTTGGCTAAGGCGTGCGCCAAAGCCAGGCAGAAACCACCACTCTAGTCAGGGCAAGGAAGTTACACACCAAAGATAACCCCTGCTCACCCCCTTGGTAACTTGGCACAAGCAGTCAGGCTTATCCCGGAGGCAATGTGTAAAGCGTTGGCGCACGCACACAGCAACAACACCCAGGCACACCACAAAAGGAACCCCACACTAGGTTATATATAAAAAAAGCCTTTGTATTATACTAAACACACTAGATCATAATCACATAATATACACTGTGCCAACTGGCACTGGGCAATATTTACAGGGGATTATATACACCTGACAGGGCCACATGGACCACTGTCTGAATTATCACTTAGTAGAAATAGTAGATGTAGCACAAATAGTAACTGTAGCACAAATTATAGATGTAGGGCACAACCAGTAATTACTGGCGCAATAATGACCTCAGCATTATCACAGTAGCATTAGGTATAAAACATATCCTCATTTACATTAGGTAATTACCAGCATAAACACAGGGTGCCCCAAGCGGGGGCACAACGCATGAAAAACTGTCCCCAGGCCAACTGGCCTCTCACAGGGCTCCAACACCCTATGTCCAACAGTGTCAGGGCTGGCTGCCAAAGCAGCGAAAGCAAAGCGCACAGGGCCACAACCTAAATGTTGCAGCTGCCCACTAAGTGCTGGGCAGCTGTGACAATGTGCCTGGGCACCAGCGTGCCCCCTGAGCCCCAGTCTAGGACTCTAAATGAAAATGCCCACGAGGAAAAGAATGGGGCTGGCACAACTGTGCCTACTGAACCCTACTGGGGCTCTGAGAACAATGGGGCCAAACGTTCCAGCTGCCCACTGCTGTGCAGCTGTGGCGACACAAACCGTCCTGGCACTCTCTGTGCCTCTGGCACCCAAAACAATGCGCCACAATCAATGAGGGCGTGCACTCAGCATGACCCCGGGAGTCCCACTCTGGGACTCTATCACTCAAAGAAAACGCCCCTGTGATACAGTTGCCCGCAACGGTGGCGCAACTGTGAGGAGATATGGGGCTGGTACTGCGGTGCTTTCTGAACCCTCACTGGGGTTCTACCACCAAAAGATGCCCCCCGTTGCAGCGGCCCGCCACTGCGGCGCCGCTGTGAAGTCACCGGGAGAATGGGCACAACTGTGCCTGGGAGTCCCACTCACCGGAAGCACTGCGGGACTCCGCCTTCTCCTCGTTGCGGACTGCGGGGCTGTCATGCGGCGGGGGCAGGCACCGACAATGTGCCTCGGGCCCCCTCCGCCTCACTTCCAGATGGCTGCTGTGCTTGCGGGGCTCTCCCTAACACCGGGGAGTTCCGCGGCCAGTACCGGCCGTAACTCCGCCCACTACCAGACAAAGCCGCCTTACTTCCGGGTCGCGCTGGCAGCGGCCCGACAACTTCCTCCCGATGCGGCAATGCGGGGTGGGCACCCGTAGAAACACACAAGCAGTGGGGTGGGCACCCACTGCTAATTATGCATAAGTGCGGGATGGGCACCCGCTCAAGAGGCACAAATGCGGGGTGGGCTCCCGGTATAAAAGAAGCAAAAAGCAGGGGAATCCCTATGTCGGGATTCCCTCGGAAATGATCGCAGCTCAGTGCTGCTGCCCAAAACGAAGGCGCTCCTCAGGATAGTCAAGCGCTCTTCGGCGAATAAAAATAAAGCACTCCTTGGCAATGGAAGACAAGGTGCTCCTCCAAATAAGGCAAGGTTCAGGGGGCACAAGGCTGGGCTCAGGCAAGCCAGCACACAGGGCCCTCCAGCAGGGAGGCATTCACTTGTGGCGGTTTCTCCTGGAGCCCAGCAGCAGCAGCCCCCAGCGTCAGGACTAGCACAGCAGAGCACACTTTCATGGGGTCACAGACCCTTCTTTTAAACACATTTTTCCATTGTTCACACAGCACAGGGCTGGGGGAAATCCAGATGCAACTGGTTTGGGGGAGCTTTGGAGCACTTTGTTGTATTCAGCTCCTCTCCCCTTTGTCAGGTGGGCACTAGGTGCTCAGACGCACCACAAGGGGTGGAGCCAGCATTGTGGAGGGAAGGTGCTGGAGCAGAGTTTTCAGTTTGAAAATTCAGTGGCTTTTGAAGCTCTGGCATGTCTATTTGTCATATTAATTTTATTAATTACTAGCAATTAATTATTTGTCTTGTGCAAGTGTGTTTATATTAATCAATCCGTTTGTCCTAACAAGAGAGAGTTACACGTGGGTGCGCATAAATGTGCTGTTTAAAATTAACGTGCGTGTTTTCATGTTTAAACGTTGCTATGTGCTGTTTATTTTTTAGCACAAAATGCTTTCCGAATTAATGCTTTACTATGTTGCAAGTGCTAGATAGATGCATACACATAAGGGTATTAGTGGGGTTAACACTGTTTAATCATTATGCTGTGGTAACGTTGTTTTTGTTTCTTTTAATTAAGATGGTCTATTGAGGCCTATGATGGCCTAGAAAAGATGGCCGATTTGTAAGCCTGGCTGTGATTTATAATATGAAAACTGTGACGAGGGAGACCCCTGCTGGAAATGGTCCTGAAGCTAACTGACCATGGTCCTTGCTTGCTTGTTTGAAAACTTTCCATGAGGACAGCAGCAGTTTTGGGAGATCTCCAAGTGAAATGAAAATGTCCTTGGCAGCCTTGGGAAACAAAGGAGCCTTAGAGAAAAACTCTGAACTGTGGCTCGATTGCCGAGGAGAAGTAGAACTAATAAGATACATGTTTTATTTCTTGGTTCCTGTTCCGTAGTCTTTATTATGTGAACTTTTCCTGAGCGGAGATTTTCAAATGTAGCAATGTTACATCCTTTCCTTCTCGCTCTGCTCAGCAGGTCCGGCGGACATTACAGCCTTTTCTATGTTTCCAATGTATCTTTCCATTGTTTAAGACACTATAAGTAATATTAGCCTAGAGAGGGTTTTTTGCCACTTGCCATTTTGCCTTTGCCGCGTACCGAATCTGCGTTGCTGAGGATTGATGCTGAAGGGACTTCGTCTTGAGAGACATTTACCGAGAGACTTGTCCTGACCCGTTCTGACATTTAGCTAGAATAGGTAACTATGAGATAATGATTTACTCTGAATTGATTTCCTTTGACTAATTTTAGATAAAGCAATATAATTTTAAACATGGTGTTGGATATTCTTTCTTGTCAATTATTGGGTTTACATTTTTGATCATTGCTGTATATGTTGTATAGATGATGTTTAAGGACAGTCACAAAAACCAGATCTTATCGACCTCGATATAGATGCAGGGTGATTAGGAGTTTTTCTTTCCACAGGTTTATTGCTGGTAGAGTATTTGAGCGTATGTTAGTGTAGTGAAATGGGCCCTAGCGTATGATGTATGCATGTGCGTGTAACTGTGAGATTACTCTATCCGTGGTAGTGGGAATATTATACACACCCTGATCTCTATCAATTTCCTGGTAGCAGAATTTGATGGTTTTTGATGATTGTCTTGATCTGATAAGATTGCTTGTACATTAGTTTATTGATTATTGATTATTGATTATTGGTTCATGTTGGTATATGTACTAATACTATATGTTGGAGTCGTAATGTTGAGTTATATGTAGTGCTTCTGGAACTTGGAAGCTGTAGCAGTTCCGTAGTAGGGCAGAGGGAAGTATATGCTGCTCTCGGGAAAGACGGAATTGTGAGGAATAACGTGTGACAATTGAAGTTGCGCGTCACATTGTCTGGGTTCGGAATCAGTGACATCGTCGTATGTTACTATTAGATATTTCTGGTATATAAGGAGTGTGTATGATAGTGAAGGTTATCTGTGAAACTTTGGTCTTAAGTCCCAGGGATCCGTAAGGATTTCCGTTAAAGCTTATCGCGGGAGGAGTAATAGGTATTTTCTGAGCTTGTTTGAAGAACTGGGCAAAGAAAGCTTGCTTAGTTGATGTATGTTATAATTCTGTAGTGGGGCAGATTGTCTGTTCTCGGGAAGCAGGATTCTGTGCGTATGTACTATATTTCCTTGTATGAATGTGCGTGAATGTTTGTACATTTAGTTGATTGTAAGACTCTTTGGACAAGTCCTAGAGGAAACAGTTAATGAATGTATGTTAGTAGGGCAGAGTAGAGGAAGTGCTACTGTGTCAATGAAAGGTCTCTTATGAAATAGACTCTCTTTTACTGTTCTGTGGTTAGCGAAGCAGACAATGGAGATGTTTTTATGTTGTAACTAATAGATTTGTAGAAATTTTGACACGAAGTCTACTGAAAAGATTTTGTAAAGGAGGGGTAGACGAGTGACAGAAGACAGGAGACAAGCGACTGCAGCGACTGTTGACGTCAGAAAGACCGCGCTCTGATTGGATGGTAGATCAGAATAGTGCTCGCGCTAGGATTGGTGCGTTAGTGTGAGCCGCGCAAGGATTGGAAGGGCTATTTAGTGACGTAGACGTTCCAGGATTGGTGCGTTAGTGTGAGTCGCGCTGCAATTGGTTGAAAATTTGTATTGTATATTTATAATACGAGAAAGAGTAGAGAGTTTTGGTAAACGCTAAAATGTATTACCAAGAAGAGAAAAAGAAGAAAACATTTTTTGGTAAAATTAAAAAGTGGTTTAGCAAGGATAAAGATGTTAAAACAAGAGAGGGTGAGTTGTTACCTCCACCGAAAACACCTGCATCCTTCATGGCTGCAAGACATGGGTTTCATACCTGTATATGGTTGGAGAATTGGGTTAGGTATACTAAAGAAGATGGTGTTCTAGCATTTCCAGAACATGGTTCATTTAATCTAGCCGTGTTGAGAAATTTACGGGAAAAGATGCTATGTCTAGACCCGAAACCGAGACCTACACAGTTCGAGGCTTTAGTGGAATGGGAAGAAGAAGTACATGAGAGAGAAAAACAGAGATCTGGAGGGTACTATAGGTACATGTTTGGGAGGAGACATGATCGTGAGACTCATCATGATCGAATGAAAAGGTGGCGAGATGTTAGTATGTCAGAGGGATTATATCCGATGAGAACAGTTGAAGGAGGAGCAGAAAGGGTACCTGAGTCAGAAATGAGAAAATATGGAGTTAATGAGTATGAGGATGAGGTCTTGAATGACATGATTTACAAGAGACCACCTCCATATAGACCAGAACCGGATAAAAGTACACCAGTTGTTTCTCCGATAAGAGATACAGTGTGTGTTAGTGAGACAGAAAATGAGACACCTGAGGTAAGAAGTGATCATTACCTTGATGTGAATGCCAGACAATTAGCCAGAACTACAACAGAGTTGACAGAGAAAATTAGGGAGTTAACGAAGAATCTAGAAGCTGTTACGGTGCCTGTAACAATAGGTCCGGTTATGCCTGTGTTTGATAAACAGAGGACAGGTGAGAATGGACTGGTGATTCCATATGTTGGGAATAATCTGACAAATTCAGTTGGTTCTTCAGGAGATTCAGGCAAAAGAGCAGAAAGAAGTAACCTGAGACAAACAAGACATCACACATGTAGTGAAATATTGGATGCTAGTGAAGCTAGTTGTTCAGGGATGCCAATTTTAGAACCGCAAAAGAGAGTGGTTCCAGTGAGAAAAACTGCTGAAATAACAGTTGATGATTTGAATGATTGGATGAAGGTTCTACAGAAAAAGGATAAAGATTCACAAGTAATTGATGTAGCTAGGTTACGTGTAGAACTAGAAGAGCTTGTTACAGGAACAGTTCCAACAGAGATTCTAAAGAGTCATCATGATGGTGAACTAATGTTCATGTGCAAGAATATTACCTGGAGAGCAAGAAATACACATGACAGGCTAAGAGCAATAGCGAATGAGCAGGGAGTTGACATTGATAAAGTGAAAGCTTTACAAAGAACTTACAGGATGGATTTTACAGAGAAGGATATTGAGAATTTGAATGCTACTGGTAGAACAGGACAGATTAAGGAAATGGTAGCATTATTGCGAAGATGGGGTGATGTAGAAAAGTGGAAGGATAGGTGGTACAAGAAAAGAGATGAGGCTGAAGATAGAACAACTTATTCAGCATTTCCAGTAAGAGAAAAGGAGAAACCAGTGGATAATTATCCTATGAGAGAAATACCTGGAGGAGGATATGTACATGTTCCATGGACCAGACAGGATATTTTATCATTTACGAATGATTTCCCTCGATTGAGAGAAAAGCCCGTCGAGTGGTATAGGCAGGTAGATAGGTTTGTGAAATTGTCAAAAGTGCTGTGGGTTGACCTGAATAGTCTGTTTGATATAATTGTTCCAGCAGACTTGTGGACTGAGTGTAAAATAGTTGTGAGTTGGCCTACTGAGGAATATCCAAGAGACCCAAGAACAGGGGCACCAGATCCAGAGGTAATGAGAAAGTATGATCAGGTGATGGTATACCTGAAGAGTAAAGTTCCTGCAAAAGAGACAGACTGGGTAAAGATAGATCGAACACAACAGGAGGCGAAAGAATCAGTTCATGCTTTTTACGAGAGGCTGATACTGGCATTTAAACAATTCAGTGGAGATGAACACCTGGGTGACAAAGATTTGAGTCATTTTGTATACAGATTTGTATATGGCCTTAGACCTGAAATTGGTGAGAGAATTCGTGAGCACACAGTGGATTGGCAGAGTAAGAAAGTAGATGAGATCCTGAGACATGCGAAATACTTCAGTGATGAAATTGAAGCAAAACAAAGAAAGCTGAAAGAGAAAGCAATGTGGGCACAAGTGAAAGTTGCGGAAAGACAGGAAGCACAGTTAGTGGAACAAGCAAATAATCCAGGAAACAATGCAGGGAATAGACCTAGATATGCAGGGAAAGGAAAGGGAAGTCTTGAGGAAGCGAAAAAAAAGTTTCCTTGTCACAACTGTGGCCAATTGGGGCATTGGAGATCGGAATGTCCTAATCCACCATTAGTAAGTAATGAAAATAAACCCTTAAATCAACAGGTGCAGAACGAAGGAAATATTCAACAGCAGCAACAACAGAAAGTTGTGAGACAGCAGAGTCAAGAGCCAAAACCGCCCTTGCCGCAGAATAGAGGGTTACAAAAGTATAATCAGGATTCAGGATTCTACAATGATGAGCAGGTAAACAAACCAAGACGTTCTAACAAAGTACAACAGTACTTGTTAAAGAGTGAAGGGAGTGAATCTGAGGGTGATTATTGACGGTGCCGAAGAGAGGAAGAAGAGTGCATACTTGGTGCAACTCTAGAAATAGACCAGGCAGGACCATTTGTGGATGGGAAAATAAATGAGGAGAGTGTTACTTTTTTGGTAGACACAGGTGCGACAAGATCAACTGTCAGGTCAACAGATGTTAGAAATCTTCCTCTCTCGGATGAAGCAATCCAAGTAGTTGGTGTAGCCAATACGCAAATCAGAACACGTCTTACTGAACCTGTAAGAGTACAGATAGGGAAATTTTCAGACATGCACAGATTCATTGTCTGTGACACGAGTCCAGTGAACCTATTGGGTAGGGACTTGTTATGCAAAATGAACTGTACAATTTTTTGTACACCGGATGGAATAGCCTTTGAGACACCAGATGAAGATGTTTTGTACCGAGTGACACTAGAGAATAGAGAAAGTGAGTTAATTGGTGCATTTGCTGTGTTTAATCCGGAGGATTTGCCTCGAGAGCTGAGAGACACAGTGAAAAGTACAGTTTGGGATTTTACTGGAGAGGATGTGGGATTGATGAATAATGTAGATCCAGTGAAAATTGCAGTGAAAGAGGGAATCACATATCCTAACATTCCTCAGTACAAAATGACACCAGAAATAATTGAAGGGATAACTCCTATAATTGAGAAAATGATTCAGCAAGGAGTCCTGAGAGAACTACTGAGTAGTCCGTGTAATTCACCGATAATGGGACTAAAAAAGCCCAATGGGAAATTTAGGATTGTACAGGATTTGAGAAAAGTTAATCAAATTGTGGTGGCATGTTGTCCTATTGTGCCAAATCCATCAGTAATTCTGTATCAAATTCCACATGATGCTGAGTGGTATACAGTGATTGATTTGTGTCATGCGTTCTTTTCAATTCCATTGCATCATGATAGCCAACCGATTTTTGCATTTAGGTTTGGCCAGCGTATCTTAGCATGGTGTCGTATCCCACAGGGGTATACGGAGAGTCCTTCGATATTCAATCAGTTATTGAAGAAATCGTTAGAAAGTTTGATCATGCCCGAGAGTTCAGTGCTAGTGCAGTATATTGATGACCTACTGGTGGCATCAAAGACACGTGAAGCTTGTGAAGTAGATACTATAGCTTTACTGAATCATCTGGCAGATGGAGGGTTAAAGGTATCTCCAGCCAAATTGCAATTTTGCAAGAAAGAGGTGCATTATCTTGGACACAATATTGAAAAGGGTCTGAGAAAAGTGACTGATGACAGGATCAGAATAATCAGAGAAATGAAAGCTCCAAAAACTCAGAGAGAAGTGAGAATGTTCCTGGGTGTGGTGGGTTATTGTCGTCAGTGGATAATTAATTTTTCCTTGATAGCAAAGCCACTGATTAAACTGACAAAAAGTGAGATGACAGATCCATTGGATCTAGATGCAGAACAAATGGCAGCATTTGAAGAGCTCAAAAATAAAATGTGTGAGGCTCCAGCCTTGGGTATGCCTGACTATGAGAAAGAATTTGAGTTGTACTGCAGTGAGAGGAATGGATGTGCACTTTCGGTGTTAATTCAGAAACATGGATTACTGAGAAGGCCTATTGCGTACTTCTCATCGACACTTGACCCTGTAGCTGTGGGTTTACCAGGTTGTCTGAAATCTGTGGCAGCAACATGCAGAAGCCTGGAACAGAGTGAGGGAATCATAATGGGATATCCTGTAAGGGTATTCGTACCTCACAATGTGGCAATTCTTTTGACAAGAAGCAGAACTCAGTACATGTCACATAGTCGGTTGACTAAATATGAAAAAGTGATTCTGGGAGCATCAAATGTGACTCTCGAGAGATGTGTAAATGTGAATCCAGCGACACTTTTGCCAGATATTGAAAATGTGGGTGTGAAAATGGAAGATGATCATGATTGTTTGGATGTGCTTGATTACTGTACAAAACCGAGACCAGACATAAGGGATCTACCCTTGGATGAGAGTGATCATGTGTTGTTTGTGGATGGTTCATGTCTGAGAAATGATAATGGTGTGCTATGCGCAGCATATGCGGTATGTAAAGTTTCAGAGGTCATGGAAGCATCACCATTGAAAGGAGTGAAATCTGCGCAAGTTGCTGAATTGGTGGCATTGACAAAAGCTTGCGAAATTGGGAAAGATTTGAGGACAACTGTAATGACTGATAGTCAGTATGGATTTGGAGTGGTGCATGATTTTGGCCAGCTTTGGCTACAAAGAGGTTTCTTGACATCGAGTGGAACTCCGATAAAGAATGCTGAAATGATTGGTAAATTGCTTGAGGCGATACAGCTGCCTAAGGAGTTAGCAGTTGTAAAATGTGCTGCCCATGGACAAGGGGAGGATTTTATAACGGTCGGAAACCATTATGCCAATGATGTTGCGCAATACTGTGCCAAGACAAATCAGTCCATTAATCGGGACAGAGAGGGGGAAATGTCTTTACTCTCTGTGATGTTTACTAATGTTTTAGAGACATGGGATGAAGTGAAACAGTTGCAAGATGAGGCAGGAGAGGAAGAGAAAAAAGATTGGATTAAAGCAGGATGTGCTCCAAGAGAAACAGACCATGTTTGGGTGTACAGAGATGGCAGACCAGTAATGCCCAACTCCATCTTGTCGTCAATGGCAAGGATGTATCATGGCCAGGGACATTTGGGGAGGGATGCGATGGTTAGGTCGTTCAAGCAGACCTGGTACAATGCAAAGTTCAGGACAATTGCAGAAAGCATCTGTCAAAGGTGTTTAGTTTGTCAGCAATTTAACACAGGAAAAAAGACAGTGGTGAGTCTGGGGACAATAGGCAGAGAAGGAGGTCCTTTTACAAGAATGCAGATTGATTTCATTGAAATGCCCCAAGTAAACAGACTGAGGTATGTTTTAGTGGTAGTCTGTTTGTTTTCAAGGTGGGTGGAAGCTTACCCGACTAGAAGAAATGATGGATTAACAGTGGCAAAGTTACTGTTAAGGGAGTTGATTCCTAGGTACGGGTTTCCAGTAACAGTTGAGTCTGATAGAGGTGGACACTTTCAAAATGAGCTTATGGGTTTGATTTGTGAAGCATTGAAAATACAGCAGAAGCTACATTGTGCATACCGACCAGAGGCTTCTGGTGTGGTTGAGCAGATTAATGGCACAATCAAGAATAGGATTGGAAAAATGTGGTTAGCCACTGGCATGAAATGGCCAGACGTTTTACCTCTAGTTCTGATGACTATGAGATCTACTCCAGATAGAACTACTGGTTTGAGTCCGCACGAAATAATCATGGGACGTGCAATGCGCCATGCATTCGTGCCTGTCAATAAATTGGTGACAATAACTGATGACATGATTTTGGATTACTGTAAAGGCCTGGCTGACGCAGTTCATTCTGTGTTTCACCAGGTTGGAGAAGAAGCTACCACACTTGAGAAGAAGCAAGCCCATGATCTGAGTCCAGGAGACTGGGTAAGGATAAAAGTTCACAGAAGAAGAAATTGCTTGATTCCAAGGTGGGGAAGGCCAAGACAAGTTATTCTGACTACGACGACTGCAGTAAAGTGTGCTGGAGTGAAGCACTGGGTACATGCAAGTCATACTCTGAGAGTTCCAAACCCAAAAGAAGGGACTGGTAAAGAGTATTTTGAAGAGTCAGATTCCAGTGATGATGAAGATACAGAATCAGTGGGGAAAGAAGTAGGAAAAGCTTCGAATGAACCACTGCGAGTATCAGAGAAGAGATCAGATTCTGTAAGAGAGCCTGAAGTTTCAAACAGCAGTGAAGGAAAAAGAAAAGAAAAGAGAAATCACACAGAGCCTACTCCTGAATCAGAAGAGGAGGAGATTGAAGAACCACTTGAGATTATACTTGAAGAAGTAGGGTCCGAAGAAGATAGAGAGGGACAGATTGCGGAAGACCCCCGAGGAGGTGTAGGGAACATTCTTGATGAGCCAGGTGAAGGGACAAGTAGACAGCAAGAAGATTGCGTGTCGGAGACTCGAGGAGGGACAAAAGTAGGGAAATCTCAAACAGTGGTGGAAAAAATCTGTGGAAAAGAAGAAAGCTGCTGGAAAACGGAAACAAGAGGCACTTGAAACAGATGATGAGAATGAACAAACAGAGGGTCGAGTTCTGAGAAAGAGAACTTGGATTGGAGAAAGAAGTAATAAAGAAATAAAGCCAAAAAAGGTGTTAAGAGGAGATCGTTGGCCTAACAACAGAGTTAAGAGGCTGAGATACAAAATAATAAGAGCAAGTACATCGAAAGCTGAACAAGTGAATGAAGTTTCGAGTCAAAGTTCAAAAGCTGAAGGAGAAGAATCAAAGGAGTCAAAAGAACCAGTAGAAATAAAAAGAGTAAGAAGACCCAACCAAAAGTACAGATCACCGGAATGGTCTTATGTGGCACTGTCTGAAGGAGGAAAAGAAGAAACAGAGACTCGAGATAATCCGGAAGAGATCTTGAGAGAAGTGGTTGAGGAAGATACTGGTGAAATTCTGAAAGTACTCTTGACTGACATTGGAGAAGAGTCGAGTACTGAGGATTTTGATGTCGGAGATCTAATACAATTTGATGTTGAAGAAATTGAAGTGAAGAATGACAAGTATCCAAACTGAATAAAGGAAGGATTCACTTGGATTAAGTGAACGAAAAGATCATTTGGAAAAACTGAAAGTTGAAGAATTTGCTGAAGAATTGAAAAAGTTCCAACAGTAGTGGAGTAGTAAAGGCTAAACTAAAGTAGTAAAATGGCTAACATAGAGGATAATAGAAATAGATGTGCCTTCTTTAAGAGGTGGTGTAGGATGTGCTGCTGCTGTACTGGATTATTAATGCTTCTATGGGGTGTTTTAGTTTTATTAGTTACTTTTAAAGTAGAGTTTGAGATGCATACAGAGAATGTGACAAATGTAGAAAAGAATTTGCAAAAAGTAGTTCCAATTAGAATTAGTAATACTTACATACACAAAGATAGGTCAATTAATAACTTTTCTAGTAATGTTTTTTCAAAATTGTTATATGAATATGTGAAAACAATGGAAGTAAGGGATTGCTACGTCTGTATGCAATTACCTGAATCCGTTTCAGAGGGTGTTACTTATCATCATTTACCAGCTACATATGGTATTTCCTGTAGTATTTTAAGTAGTGTTTTTTATTTGTTAGGGAAAGTAGATTATAAGATGTCTAACAGAGATAGTATTTTTGGGCACTTGCCGATGAACAAAGAGCTAAATCCAGCTAAAGAAGCTAACACTTTTGGTGAGATTTTTATTGAAGAAACAGGTTGGGGTTTCAGAGGTGGAGAAGATACAATTTTTCCAGGAGTGTACTATTTTTGTGGGAACAAGGCTTATTACAAGTTGCCTGACCATTGGTATGGCACGTGTTATGTGGGCCTGGTTTTTCCAAAGATTTTTCATATAGATAAAATAACAGATGTAGAACATATTAATTTACTAATGCGTTTTAAGAGAGAAACTTGGTCTGAAATAGTGGGTGACATTTTTGGGGTTTTGATTCCAGCAGTGGGAATTTCTTTGAATGCTTATGGAATTCGGAAACTGTCCACAGTGGTTGATCGCTTATCGACAAATACCGCTGGAGGGTTTCTTTTGGTGAATACGGAATTAAGTGCCGTACGTGCCATGTCTATGCAAAATCGACTTGCCCTTGATATTCTATTGGCCAAGGAGGGTGGAGTCTGTGGAATGCTGAAAGTTCAACATTGTTGCACTTACATTCCAGACGAAAGCAAAGACCTGAAGGTCTATATAAAAAATATTACTGATTTGCATGAAGAATTAGTACCACTTGAAGCTGAGAGTTTATGGACTAAAATAGCTAATAAAATGATAGCTGTTAAGGATTTTATTGCAAAGATAGGTAGTACTATTATAGGTAGAATATTGTTTCCTTTAACTTGTATAATTGTTGCTTTATTGATAATAAGATTGGTGTGTGTGTGTGTTGTAAAAACAGGGGAGGGGGGAAGAAATTGAATAAAGAAAAGAAAAACAAGAGGTTGAAAAGAGAACCTCAAGAAATTGAATTAGAAGAATTGAGGGAGAGTGTTTACTTAGAGACAAAAAGGGATGATGAAAGAGTGACTGGTGTGTAATGTTGTGTAAGGGGAAAAAGACATTTCCGATTTCTCCTAAAATGGGACTAAATTTTCACTAATTCTTTTTTTTTGGGTTTATTTGGTGATAATATCACCAAAGGGGGGATTGCTGGAGCAGAGTTTTCAGTTTGAAAATTCAGTGGCTTTTGAAGCTCTGGCATGTCTATTTGTCATATTAATTTTATTAATTACTAGCAATTAATTATTTGTCTTGTGCAAGTGTGTTTATATTAATCAATCCGTTTGTCCTAACAAGAGAGAGTTACACGTGTGTGCGCATAAATGTGCTGTTTAAAATTAACGTGCGTGTTTTCATGTTTAAACGTTGCTATGTGCTGTTTATTTTTGAGCACAAAATGCTTTCCGAATTAATGCTTTACTATGTTGCAAGTGCTAGATAGATGCATACACATAAGGGTATTAGTGGGGTTAACACTGTTTAATCATTATGCTGTGGTAACGTTGTTTTTGTTTCTTTTAATTAAGATGGTCTATTGAGGCCTATGATGGCCTAGAAAAGATGGCCGATTTGTAAGCCTGGCTGTGATTTATAATATGAAAACTGTGACGAGGGAGACCCCTGCTGGAAATGGTCCTGAAGCTAACTGACCATGGTCCTTGCTTGCTTGTTTGAAAACTTTCCATGAGGACAGCAGCAGTTTTGGGAGATCTCCAAGTGAAATGAAAATGTCCTTGGCAGCCTTGGGAAACAAAGGAGCCTTAGAGAAAAACTCTGAACTGTGGCTCGATTGCCGAGGAGAAGTAGAACTAATAAGATACATGTTTTATTTCTTGGTTCCTGTTCCGTAGTCTTTATTATGTGAACTTTTCCTGAGCGGAGATTTTCAAATGTAGCAATGTTACATCCTTTCCTTCTCGCTCTGCTCAGCAGGTCCGGCGGACATTACAGCCTTTTCTATGTTTCCAATGTATCTTTCCATTGTTTAAGACACTATAAGTAATGTTAGCCTAGAGAGGGTTTTTTGCCACTTGCCATTTTGCCTTTGCCGCGTACCGAATCTGCGTTGCTGAGGATTGATGCTGAAGGGACTTCGTCTTGAGAGACATTTACCGAGAGACTTGTCCTGACCCGTTCTGACATTTAGCTAGAATAGGTAACTATGAGATAATGATTTACTCTGAATTGATTTCCTTTGACTAATTTTAGATAAAGCAATATAATTTTAAACATGGTGTTGGATATTCTTTCTTGTCAATTATTGGGTTTACATTTTTGATCATTGCTGTATATGTTGTATAGATTATGTTTAAGGACAGTCACAAAAACCAGATCTTATCGACCTCGATATAGATGCAGGGTGATTAGGAGTTTTTCTTTCCACAGGTTTATTGCTGGTAGAGTATTTGAGCGTATGTTAGTGTAGTGAAATGGGCCCTAGCGTATAATGTATGCATGTGCGTGTAACTGTGAGATTACTCTATCCGTGGTAGTGGGAATATTATACACACCCTGATCTCTATCAAAGGCACAGTCCTATTCACGTCCCAGGTGCAACTCCTCCCTCACATCTAGATGCAGATCCCTCTATTCACCACTGGGCTGACTCACCCTGGCTCCTGGAATTCCCCACACCATCCAGCACCTGTCAATCACAAGCCAGACATGCACTCAACATCAGGCAGGCACACACACAGCACACAGAAATGCCAACTTCTAAAAGTGGCACTTCTCGACCAGTCACAATAAATCTGCGCACACCATTGCGCAGCATTTATTCCCACGAGTTCGCACATACTAAACTCGACCCTGCACTCCTCTCACACCAGGAATTACCATGGACACACATATCCCCATGCATTTCTATGGGAGGGCAGGCCAGTCTCACTAAATGTATCACAGAGCGCACACACTTTACACTGGGACCACCAATACCAAGTCACAGGAAAGGCAAAAAGTTTAGGGGTGAACCTGCCAAAAGGGCCAAGTCCAACAAATATGATAAATCATTTAAGGTCCATCATGTCTAGGACATCATTTCAGTTTATTTGTAGGTGGCACAGCGACCTTTTGAGGGAACCCCACAAACAAAATATGGCAGTAGTCGGTACTTGATGACACAATAGCAGTAACCGAGAACTTGTAGTATCTCTGTTCTGTCTGGTTACAAAGAGTGCACAACAAGAGTCTGCCAGTGTCTGAACAATGACAGATCACTGAGTCCTGGAGCAGTCAGTGATCAGTAACACCATTAAGACTGCCCAGGAAGTATGCTAGAGAGTTAACAGCTCCCTCTATTTTATAATAAATTCTGAGACAGGGTGTTAGAACCGGGGTCTCTAGTTGGCAGGGTTATGCACCCTAGTCCAAATAGGGACCACCACTTCCGACAGGGTAGCTTGGCGCGAGGCAGGTAGGCTGAACGCAGGAGGCAATGTGTAAAGTACTTGTGCAACCCACACCAACAGTAACACAGTAAAGGCACTCACAAAAAGGGACACCACACCGGTTCTATATAGAAATATAAAATCTTTATCTAAATTTCAGGTAACATCCAAAACAACAAGAGTCCATCATACATAGTAAAAGGTTCCCAGTAAAAGTGTCTTTTGCGAGCTGTTACAAAGATATCTTGGGGGTCCCGTATTTTTCAGGCACAGGCCGTTGGCAAAGAAGTCACTGTTTGGGGTAGGGACTGTCTTGAGTGTTAGTGTACACGGAGTTATGAGCTCCTGTCTGCTCGTCCCTGTGCAATGATGCTCCTGCTGCCACTAATTTGAGGATGAATGGGCCCCGGTACCTCAATGCCCTTCTATGCGCATACAGGTCGAAATACCTATCAGGTTCGGGCAGGAAACGCCGGGGGGAACAGTCCCTTGATGGAGGCAGGTGATGCAGTCTACGTCAGGCCCGCTTAAGGCAGTCCCCGTCAGGCCCGGTCGGTGAGGTGCCAACAGGATGGGGTTCAATGTGGTTTAGGCCCTGGTACTGCAATGCCCCCGTATTGCCTCGAGTCACAGATGTTGCCGCTGCGAGTAGCGAAACACCGCGTGCCCAGTCTCTCGCAGCTCCCCTCCGCTGGCTCTCACTCCACTCCCGGCATCGCACTGACACAGCGCGGCTGGGAGCGTTTACCTGGGGCTGATCTGGCGGTGTAGACTTCCTCCTGGCGATCCTCTGACCGGGGCCCTTCTCCTCCTGCTGCCCGGCCTCAGCGGGAACGGGGTTTCCTTCTCCTGCCCCTTTTGTTGAGCTAACTAGTCGCCGGAGTCCCGGTTGCTAGGCAACCATCTGGCTTCGCTCTGGCACAACGCAGCTCCTGTCCTTCACGTACCCGGCCTCGGGCAGGCAGCTCGAGAAGCGGCGGTGATTTTGAAATAAACACAGAGCAATTCAGCCCTCAGCACTTTACCCTAATCCTGGGCCGGCGGCGGTGAAATCAGCATATGTGGGACATCCCTCCGGGTACGGGCCGGTGGCGGTGACTTTCAGGGCAATTCAAAGACGGCTCCCTCGCCCCCACAACGGCGGTGATTTCGGCTGATTTCGGCTGGCACAGCGCTTCCCATGGCACACACGGGGTGCAAACCACACGCACTTCGTGATGCAGCTGAGCCCTTGGGCGAGTCCTGTTCCCAAAGCAAGGGCAGGAGTGGGGCTAAGGGCAGCTTTGTGTGCACAGCAAGCAGTCACCATCCTGGCAGTTTATAGTGTTCTTTAGGCCCCAGCAACCAGGAAACCAGTCAATCTTCTTGATGGAGACACCCTGGGAGGTCTTGCAGTTTTCCTTCTGGCAGGGCAAGATCAGCAGGCAGGCAGGGCAACTCAGCTAGCTTGGGGCAGCAGTTCCTGGGAGCAGTCAGCCTCAGTAGTGTAGTAATCCTCCTAGCGCAGCAGTCTTCACTCCAACAGAGATTCTTCCTGGTCTGGTAGTGTAACAGGGATGTGTGGCCAGAACCCTCCCTATTATACCCTAAGGTCAGGTGATCGGGAGGGGCGGCACTTTCTGGAAGAATCTAGTGGGTTGGAAATCTCTGGAAAAATCCAGAAGGCTCTGGGGTGTTCCCTTTCCTACCTGCCTGTCAATAGGGACAAAAGGCTACAGTTGCAAAAAGTGCCAGACCATGCAGACTACCAGCATGCAGATGAAGGGTAGGCCTCACTGCAGTAGCAGGGCCTATGGCTGATACACTAGTGTCACCATGCTTTTAAGGGAGAGCACCTGCACCTCAGCACTGTTTAGCAGTGTTAAGGGGCCCAGAGTCCTAAGTCCAACAAAAATGTGGGGTCCAGTGGGAGGCAAAGAGAGCAAAAAATGGTAGGGGAAGACCACCCTAGGGCTGACAGGTCTAACACAGTGCCAACCCTATCCTTGTAGTCCACATGAGTGTTGGTCATAAGAGTACTGATGGATTCCTCTTTCCCATCCACGGTATCTGAGAAAAAAGTAAATTCGGGATGCCTGCACTTACACTTTGGTCATCCCTGAAAAAGTTTAGAAGTGCAAGAAAGTGTGCACATCACCCACTACCCTCCTTCACGGGGTGTGGGGGGAAAGAAGCAGAGAAGCTTTTATAAGGAAATACAAATATTGTTATTTGTTACATTTTCAGACAATCTGCAGTCGTATAGACACAGGTGTACGCCAGAAACATTCTGGAAGTCATACTGTGCCTGGGGCATAGCCCAGGAGTTTGTAAATCGTGATTGAGAGTAAATCCTCAGCAAGAGTAGGTACAAGCCTGTTCTTACTAAGCTTTTGTTTTTTTTCTGAATCGTGTCTTAAGGAGTGTCAATGAATGTCTAGTTGTAGCTTTTAGCTGCAGGGAACTCTGGATGAGTTCAAAGGGTCTGAGGTCCCCCAAGGGAGAGGGAATCAACTTGCTGAACTGATAGGGGTATACATGTGGTGATCAGTACAGGCTTGGAGAGGAAAAGGTCCTGCCTGACTTGTTGATACTTGTTGGGAGAAAGCACTCGAGCCATTCAAAAGTATGTCTTGATGTGTTGTCCTCTTCTTACTGTCTTTCAATCAAGATGTCATGGTGGATCGTATCAATGTAGCAGACAAGAGGAGAATAACCTTAAGAAGAGAGTTTGTCTTTGTGGGAGAACTCATCACTCCACAAGGTGAGTTCTGTTAGTAATTAAGGGCGCACCCTCCAATTTTTTCCAATTCTAAGAAGAGAGCATATTTGAAAGTGCCTGTGATTCCCTTGCAACTGAAAGTGACTTATTAGCTCCTTTTTGTGTACTTTCTAAAGACCAATGAAAGTAATTGCGGGGCATGTCATCAAGGGCATTATCGCCGCTTTAGCGGCACTTTTTGCCGCTTTAGCGGCGATAATTTTAACGCCCTATCAACAAGGCGGCGCTAACATGCATTAGCACATGTTAGCTGCCGAATTCCCAACGCCTGGCATCTCAGCGATAAACATCGCTAATGAGATGCAAAGTAGGCGTGGCTGGGAAAACGACCGGGGAAATTATCGCTAAGGCAGCTTCGCCATATCAGCAAAGTGCCTTTGCTGCAGATCAGAGCTTATAAATTATCCCAACTTCCACGGACAGAGTAATTTCACAGTCATACGCACATACACTCATCATACGCTGGGGCCCATCACACCAACATTCATTCTATTACTCTATCCACACTGAATATACGAGAGAACTCCTAAATCAATCTGCATCTAATTTGAGGTCAATGCAACCTAATTGATTTGTCTCGAGTCATGATTTAAACAATAAGAACACATTTGAGATCTCAATAAAAATGACAAAGAAATAACCACCCGACACTGTAATTCAAACAAAGGTTATTTTATCTAAATTAGTTCAAATGAAAAGTCATTCAATAGCAAAATCATTATTCTCATAGTTACCTATTCTAGCTAAATGTCATTTTTAGGTCAGGACAGGTCTCTCAGTAAAGTCTCCCGAGTCGCCGTCCTCTCAATCAGCATCGATCCTCTTGAGCATAGGTTCAGGAAGAAGTGGCCTTAGACCCTCTCTAGTCTAACGATATTTATACCAAAACTTACACATTAAAAGTTACAAACAAGCTCTAAGTGTCCATTGAGCAGAGCGAGCAGGAAAGGATGTTGGCTCGCAACATTTAGAAAAATCTCCGCTCTTGAATATCTCAAAAATAAAAACACAGAAGAAGGAAGCACAAACTAAATCTGCAACATCCATGGATGCTCTTCTCCTGAATTATAGTGAAGCCACCGCCAGTTTATCAAAATGTTCATTTTTGACAATTGTTCTCCTCCAAGGATATCTGGCGACAAGCCCAGAGCTGCTGTCCTTTCGTAACTTTTAGCTCAGACAGAGGCCGAGGTCATATTTTCAACCATATTCAGCGAGGCCTCTCTTCACATTTCGTCTACTCAAATGCAGGCTGTAATTGTCGGCCATTTCTCAATAGGCCAAAATGGGCAATCTTAATTAAAAGAAACACAAAACAACGTTACTACATCGTATTGATTATTCAGTGTTAATTCCCACTAATACCCTTATGTGTATGTATTTATCTAGCCATTTGCAACATAAAGAAGCATTAAAGCATATTATTTTAAAGCGCAAACACACATAACAAATAGCATTTTAGTCACACATATTTAATTAATTTGCTCACCAACTTAGTTCACTTATTAATTAAGCCATGCAATCGCATTCCCACGTGTAATTCCTCCATTAGTAAAGTTGATTAGTTAAAACACTCGACAAAACTTAATATCTAGTAATTAATTATTAGTAATTTTAATTATGACATACAAAAATATAAGCTGATGTTCGGGTTTAAATAGAAAACCCTGCTCCAGCAATCCCCCCTTTGGTGATATATCATCACCACAAAAATCCAACCCAAAAATTTAGACCCCTTTCTTAGGAGAAATTCAAAATGTCTTTTTGCATTTACATTAAACACCAGTTTCTCTTTCATCATCTCTTTTAGTTTCCAAATACATGCTATCTCTAAATTCTTCCAATTCTATTTCTTGTGGGTCTCTTTTTGACCTCTTTTGTCTCTTTTCAACATTTTCTTTTATTATTTTCTTTTTATTCCTCCTATATCTACAGCATAAACACCCTAATCTAAGAATCAATAAAGCAACAATCACACATGTCAATGGAAATAATATCTTACCAAAAATGGTACTACCTATCTTAGCAATAACATTTTTAACAGCAATCATCTTATTAGCCATTTTAGTCCAGATACTTTCAGCTTCCAGTGGTACTAATTCTTCATGCAAATCAGTAATATTTTTGATATAGACCTTTAGATCTTTACTTTCATCAGGAATGTAAGTGCAACAATGTTGAACTTTCAGCATTCCACAGACTCCACCCTCTTTGGCCAATAGAATATCAAGGGCAAGTCGAATTTGCATAGACATGGCACGTAAGGCAACCATCTCTGTATTTACCAATAGAAACCCTCCAGCGGTGCTTGTCGATAAGTGATCCACCACTGTTGACAGCTTCCGAATTCCATATGCATTTAGTGAAATTCCCACTGCTGGAATCAAAGCTCCAAAAATATCTCCTACAATTTCTGACCAAGTTTCTCTCTTAAAGCGTGTTAGTAGATTAATCTGTTCTGCATCTTCTATTCTATCCATATGAAAAATCTTTGGAAAGACCAGGCCAACATAACATGTGCCATACCAATGGTCAGGCAACCTGTAATAAGCCTTATTCCCACAAATATAATATACTCCCGGGAAAACCTGATCTTCTCCTCCTTTGAATCCCCATCCCGTTGCAATAAAGTATGTATCATGACACTCACTAGTCCCAACAAAATGATTATCATATTGGGATTTCCTTCTGGTAATGCATAGTTTACCCTTCTGTGGTGCATCTAAAGCCAAAGTTGGACTGGCCCCATTTTTCAACTCTTTTCCCATCTCAATGTCCCACATTGTCTCACTTATTTTATATCCTCCTGCCTTTTCATGCATGCTCATTATCCTTTTCTCTACCATATCTAGGAAAGCTTTTTCTTTTTCCTTCAAACTACAAGTTAAATTATTCCTAAAAATGTAATCTAATGTTAATTCTTCTGTTTCAATAAAAATCTCACCAAAAATGTTAGCTTCTTTAGCAGGATTCAGTTTCTTATTCATAGGCAATTGCCCAAAAATGTTATCCTTATTAAACATATCATAATCTATTTTCCCTAAAAGATTAAAAATACTACTCAACACACTACATGAAATTCCATACGTAGCTGGAAGATGATGATAAGTAACTCCCTCTGAAACGGACGCTGGTAATTGCATACAAACGTAGCAATCCCTTACCTCCATTGTCTTTACGTATTCATACAACAATTTTGAAAAAACATTGCTAGAAAAATCGTTAATTGATCTATCCTTATGTATATATATATTACTAATTCTAGTTGGTACTACTTTCTGCGAACTCTTCTCTATGTTAGTCATATTCTCAGTATGTATTCCAAAAGTGTCTATTGTAACTCTAAAAGTAACCAATAAAGCAAGTACACTCCATAGCAGCATTAATAATCCTGTACAGCAGCAGCACATTTTGCACCATCTTTTCAGGAAGGTACATCTACTTTGATTATTTTCTGTGTTAGCCATCTTATTACTTTGACTGTGTCTTTTGACTTAGCCTCTACTACTCCACTACTGAATATCTAGATTACTAGATTATTACAATCTGTTAATTTTTAGATTTCTTCTTCTTCACTCTTCTCCAAGTGACTCTTTTAGTTCACTCAATTTGGATTTTCATCACTTTTCACTTCTTCTTCGGCAACATCAAATTGTATCAGATCCTAAACTTCTGTCTCTTCTCCAATGTCGGACAAGATAACTTTCAGGATTCCAACGGTTTCCCTCTTCTCAACCACTCTCAGTAAGGTCTCCTCTGGATTTCCTTGACTCTCTGCCTCTCCTTCTTCTTCAGGCAATGCCACATACGTCCATTCCGGTGACCTATACTTCTGGTTGGGCTTTCTAATTCTTTTGATCACTTCTGGTTCCTTTGGTTCTTTTGGTTCTTCTTCTTTCGCTTGATTTTGACTTGACACCTCATTCACCTGCTCAGCTTTTGATGAATTCACTCATGTCAATCGATATCTCAGCCTCTTTATCGTGTTCGGCCAAAGATCTCCTTTTACACTTCTTTTCTGTTTCACTTCTCTATTGTTTCTTTCTCCGATCCAAGTTCTCTTTCTAAAAACTTCACCCTCTGGTTTCTCATTCTCACTCTCATCCGATTCTGTCTCATTTGCCCCTTGTTCATCAACAATTCTTTCTTTTTCCACAGTCTTCTTCTCCGCCGATTGAGATTTCCCTGCTACTGTCCCTCCTCGGGTCTCCGACACGCAATCTTCTTGCTGTCTACTTGTCCCTTCACCTAGCTTATCAGGAATGTTCCCTACACCTCCTCGGGGGTCTTCCGCAATCTGTCCCTCTCTATCTTCTTCTGACCCTACTTCTTCAGAAGTAATCTCAGATGAATTCTCAATCTCTTCATTTGACTCAAGTGTAATCTCTGTGGAACTGCTCTTTTCTTTTCTCTCTTTCTCTTTATTTTCTCCACTGCTTGTTGAAACTTCAGGCACTCTTACAGAATCCGAACTCTCCTCTGAGGTTCTCAATGTTCCCCTTGAAACCTCTCTTGGTAAGAAAAAAAGAATCACCTGACTCTCTTTCTGACTCTCCTTCCCCCCTTTCAGGATTCTTTTTTCTTCTCACTGTTTCAGTGTCTGCATCATCACTGGAATCTGACTCTTCAAAGTACTCTTTCCCAGTCCAATCCTTTGGATTTGGAACTCTCAATGTATGACTTGCATGAACCCAGTTCTTCACTCCAGCACACTTCACAGCAGTTGTCGTAGTCAGAATGACTTGTCTTGGCCTTCCCCACCTTGGAACCAAGCAATTTCTTCTCCTGTGTACTTTTATTCTCACCCAGTCCCCTGGACTCAGATCATGGGCTTGCTTCTTTTCAAGTGTAGTGGCGTCTTCTCCAACCTGGTGAAACACAGAATGAACTGCGTCAGCCAGGCCTTTACAGTAATCCAAAATCATGTCATCAGTAATTGTCATCAACTTGTTAACGGGCACGAATGCATGTCTCATTGCACGTCCCATTAATGTTTTCATGCGGACTCAACCCTGTATTTCTGTCTGGAGTAGATCTAATATTCATTAGCACTAGAGGCAAGACATCAGGCCATTTCATTCCAGTGGTAAACACATCTTACCAATTCTGTTTTTGATTGTGCCGTTCATCTGCTCAACAACGCCAGAAGCCTCTGGCCTGTATGCACAATGTAGCTTCTGCTGTATGCTCAATGCTTCACAAATTAAACTCATGAGCTCATTGTAGAAGTGTCCTCCTCTGTCTGACTCAATGGTCACTGGGAACCCGTACCTAGGAATCAACTCTCTTAACAGTAACTTGGCCACTGTTATTCCATCATTTCTCCTAGTCGGATATGCTTCCACCCACCTTGAGAACAAACAGACTACCACTAAAACATACCTCAATCTATTGACTTGTGGCATTTCAATGAAATCTATTTGCATTCTGGTAAAAGGACCTCCTTCTCTGCCTATTGTTCCTAGGCTCACCACTGTTTTCTTTCCAGTATTGAATTGCTGACAAATCAAACATCTTTGACAGATGCTCTCTGCAATCAGCCTGAACTTTGCATTGTACCAGGTCTGTTTAAAAGACCTAATCATAGCATCCCTCCCCAGGTGTCCCTGGCCATGATACATTCTTGCCATTGTTGACAACATGGAATTTGGCATGACTGGTCTTCCATCTCTATAGATCCAAACATGATCCTTTTCTCTTGGTGCACAACCTGCTTTGATCCAATCTCTCATTTCCTCATCTCCTGCTTCATCCTGCAACTGTTTCACCTCATCCCATGTCTCCAGTACATTAGTAAACATCACAGAACAAAAAGACATTTCCTTCTCTCTTCCCCTGTTAATTGAATGATTGTTCTTTGCACAATACTGTGCTATGTCATTTGCGAACCGATTACCAAGAGTAACAAAATCATCTCCCTGTCCATGAGCAGCACATTTTACAACTGCTAGTTCTTTAGGCAGCTGTATCGCCACAAGCAACTTCCCAATCACTTCAGCATTCTTTATATGAGTTCCACTTGAAGTCAAGAAACCTCTCTGTAGCCAAAGCTGGCCAAAGTCATGAACCACTCCAAATCCGTACTGACTATCAGTCATTACAGTTACTCTCACATTCTTCCCAATCTTGCAAGCTTTTGTCAGTACGACCAATTCAGCTACTTGAGCAGATCTTACTCCTTTCAAAGATGAAGCTTCCATAACTTCTGAAACTTTACACACCGCATATGCTGCACTCAGCACACCTTCTTCTGTTCTCAGACACGATCCATCCACAAACAACACATGATCACTCTCGGGTAGTGGCAGATCTCTTATGTCTGGTCTCGGTTTTGTGCAGTAATCAAGCACATCCAAGCAATCATGATCAACATCATCTCTCACACTCACATTTTCAGCATCTGGCAAGAGTGTTGCTGGATTCACATTCACACATCTCTCAAGAGTCATATTTGATGCTCCCAAAATGATTTTCTCATATTTAGTCAGCCGACTATGTGACATGTATTGAGTTCTGCTTCTTGTCAAAAGAATTGCCTCATCATAAGGTACGAATACCCGTACAGGATATCCCATTATTATACCCTCACTCTGTTCCAAGCTTCTGCATGTAGCAGCTACTGCTTTCAGGCAACCTGGTAAACCCACAGCTACTGGGTCAAGTGTTGATGAGAAGTACGCAATTGGCCTCCTCAGACGTCCATGTTTCTGGATTAACACTGAAAGTGCACATCCATTCCTCTCACTACAGTACAGTTCAAACTCCTTCTCATAGTCTGGCATTCCCAGAGCAGGAGCCTCACACAATCTGCTCTTTAATTCTTCGAATGCTGCCATTTGTTCTGCATTCAATTCCAATGGATCTTTCACTTCACTTTTAGTCAATTTAATCAGTGGCTTTGCTATCAGGGAAAAATTACTTATCCACTGACGACAATAACCCACCATTCCCAGAAACATTCTCACTTCTCTCTGGGTCATTGGGGCTCTCATTCCTCTGATAATTTTGATCCTGTCATTGGTAACTTTTCTCAGACCCTTTTCAATATTATGTCCAAGATAATGTACTTCTTTCTTGCAAAACTGCAATTTGGCTGGAGATACCTTTAACCCTCCATCTGCCAGATGATTCAGTAAAGCTATAGTATCTACTTCACAGGCTTCACGTGTCTTCGATGCCACAAGTAGGTCATCGATATACTGTACTAGTACTGAGCTTTCAGGCATTGTCAGACTCTCCAAAGACTTTTTCAGCAACTGATTAAATATTGAAGGACTCTCTGTATACCCCTGTGGGATTCGGCACCATGCCAAAATACGCTGTCCGAAACGAAATGCAAAAATCGTCTGGCTATCATGATGCAATGGAATTGAAAAGAAAGCATGACACAAATCAATTACTGTGTACCATTCAGCATCATGAGGAATCTGATACAAAATCACTGATGGATTTGGCACAATGGGACAGCATGATACCACAATCTTGTTAATCTTCCTCAAATCTTGCACTATTCTGAACTTCCCATTAGGTTTCTTCAGTCCCATTATTGGTGAATTACATGGACTACTCAGTAATTCTCTCAAAACACCCTGCTGAATCATCTTGTCAATTATAGGTGTTATTCCCTCAATTATCTCTGGTGTCAATCTGTACTGTGGGATATTAGGGTAAGTGATTCCCTCTTTCACTGTAATCTTTACTGGATCTACATTATTCATCAATCCCACATCTTCTCCAGTAAAATCCCAAACTGCTGCTTTTACTGTATTTCTCAACTCCTGAGGCAAATCTTCTGGATTAAATACAGCATATGTCCCAACAATCTCACTTTCTCTATTATCTAGAGTCATCCTGTACAAGACATCCTCATCCGGTGTCTCAAAAGCTATTCCATCCGGAGTACAAAAAATTGTGCAATTCATTTTACACAATAAGTCCCTACCTAACAAGTTCACTGGACTAGTGTCGCACACCATAAATCGGTGCATATCTGAAAATTTCTCTATCCTTACCCTTACTGGCTCAGTAAGACGAGTCTTAATCTGTGTATTAGCTACACCAACCACTTGGATTGCTTCGTCCGAGAGAGGAAGATTTCTTATATCTGCTGACCTGACAGTTGATCTTGTCGCTCGTGTGTCTACTAAAAAAGTAACACTTTCCCCATTTATTTTCCCATCTACAAATGGTCCTGCCTGGTCTATTTCTAGAGTTGCTCCAAGTATGCACTCTTCCTCCTCTCTTCAGCACCGTCAGTAGTCCCCTTCGGACTCACTCCCCTCATTCTTTAACCAGTACTGTTGTACCGGGTTTGTACGTCTCGGTTTGTTTACCTGTTCATCATTGTAGAATCCTGAGTCCTGGTTATATTTCTGGGACCCTCTATTCTGTGGCAAGGGCGGTTTTGGCTCTTGATTCTGCTGCTTGACAACCTTCTGCTGTTGCTGCTGATGATTACACCCTTCGTTCTGCACCTGTTGATTCAAGGATTTATTCTCATTACTCACTAATGGTGGATTCGTACACTCGGATCTCCAATGCCCCAATTGTCCACAGTTATGGCACGGGAATTTCTTCTTCGCCTCTTCTAGGTTTCCCTTTCCTTTCCCTATACCATATCTAGGCCTATTTCCTGGATTATTTGCTTGTTCAACCAGCTGTGCTTCTTGTCTCTCTGCAACCTTCACCTGTGCCCACATTGCTTTCTCCTTTAGCTTTCTTTGCTTCGCCTCAATTTCATCACTGAAGTATTTCGCATGTCTCAAGATCTCATCAATCTTCTTACTCTGCCAATCAACTGTGTGCTCTCGAATCATCTCACTGATTTCAGGTCTCAAGCCATATACAAATCTGTATACAAAATTACTCAAATCCTTATCACCCAGGTGTTCATCTCCACTGAACTGTTTAAAAGCCAGTATCAGCCTTTCATAGAAAGCATGAACTGATTCTTTTGCTTCCTGATGTGTTCGATCTATCTTAACCCAGTCTGTCTCTTTAGGGGGTACCTTATTCTTCAGAAACACAATAACCTGCTCGTATTTTTTCATAACCTCCGGGTCTGGAGCTCCCGTTCTCTGATCCCTCGGATATTCTATAGCAGGCCAATCTACAACTATTTTACACTCCGCCCACAAGTCTGCTGGAACAATTATATCAAACAGACTATTCAGGTCAATCCACAGCACTTTTGACAATTTCACAAACCTGTCTACCTGCCTATACCACTCGACAGGCTTTTCTCTCAGTCGAGGGAAATCATTCGTAAATGACAAAATATCCTGTCTAGTCCATGGGACATGTACATATCCTCCTCCAGGAATCTCTCTCATAGGATAAGCATCCACTGTTTTTTCCTTTTCTCTCATGGGAAATGCTGAGTAAGTCCTGTCCACTGAATCTTCTCTTTCTTGTACCATCTATCCTTCCACTTTTCCACATCACCCCATTTTCGCAATAAGGAAATCATTTCCTTAATCTGCCCTGTTCTGCCAACATCATTTAAATTCTCGATGTCCTTCTCCGAAAAATCCACTCGGTAAGGCTTCTGCAAAGCTTTCACCTTATCCATGTCAATTCCCATTTCACTCGCTATTCCTTTTAACCTGTCATGTGTATTCCTAGCCCTCCATGTAATACTTTTGCACATGAATAACAACTCACCATCATGATGATTTTTCAACATTTCTGTAGGAATTTTTCCTGCTATAAGTTCCTCCAATTCTATGCGCAACCTTGCTACATCAATTGCCTGTGCATCTTTGTCTTTCTTTTGGAGAACCTTCAACCAATCATTCAAATCCTCAGCCGTTATTTCGGTAGATTTCTTCACTGTACTCACTTTTTCTGCCATCCTCTGTGGTTCCAAAATTGATCCTCCCACACAACCAGTATTCAATCTTGAATTAGGCCGAACATCTAACTCTCCATCACATGTGTCATGTCTCAACTGATTCTCTCCTGTCCTCATTCTTGACTCTCCCGAAGAACCAACCAAACCATTTCCTACATATGGAACTGTCAAACCATTTTCACCCATTCTTTGCTTATCAAAAATAGGCATAACCGGACCTATGGTTACAGGCACTGTAACAGCTTCCAGATTCTTGGTCAATTCCCTAATTTTCTCTGTCAACTCAGATGTGGTTCTTGCTAATTCTCTTGTTTTTTCATCCCCGATTGCATTCTCTCTCTCTCGCTGTCTCTCTCTCTCCCTTTCCGTGAAAGAGCTACTATTTTTCAGATCAGGAGTCACAACTTCTGTTTTAATGATGTGCAAAGTATCTCTTATTGGGGTAGCAACTGGTGTTCTCACATCTGGTTCTGGTCTATATGGAGGTGGTCTCTTGTAAATCATGTCATCCAAGACTTCATCCTCATATTCATTAGCCCCACACCTCCTCAATTCTACATCATGTACCTTTTCCGTACCTTTCCTCCCTTCTGCTTCTTCAACAGTTCTCATAGGATATAGTCCCTCTGACATACTAGCATCCCGCCATCTCCTCATTCGATCATGATGAGTCTCACGATCATATTTCCTTCCAAAAATATACCTATAATTAGCTCCACTCCTCTGCTTTTCTCGCTCATGCACCTCATCTTCCCATTCCACCAATGCCTCGAACTGTGTCGGCCTTGGTCTAGGCTCTAGACACATCATCTTTTCCCTTAAATTTCTTAACACGGCCAGATTAAATGAACCATGTTCCGGGAATGCTAGTACACCATCTTCTTTAGTATACCTAGTCCAATTGTCTAACCAAATACAGGTATGATACCCATATTTCGCAACCATGAAGGATGCAGGTGTTCTTGTCGGAGGTAGTAATTCACCTTCTCTAGTTATTATGTCCTTATCCTTGTCAAACCACTTTCTAATTTTACTGAACAAGGATTTTTTCTTCTTTTCCTCTGTTTGGTAATACATTTTTGCGTTTACCACAACCCTCTAGTTCTTTCTACAACTGTACGATCTTTTGTCCAATAACAGCGCGACTCACACCAACGCACCAATCCCGGAGCGTCTACGTCACCCTGTACTCCTTCCAATCCCTGCGCGGCTCACACCAACGCACCAATCACAGCGCTTTCGCTGTCCTAACCCACTGTCCAATATCAGCGCGGGCTTTCTGACGTCAGTAGTCGCTGCAGTCGCTTCTACTCCTGTCTCCTGTCACTCGTCTACCCCTCCTTTACAAATTCGTCTCAGTAGACTCTGTTTCAGATTCTACAAAATCTATTAGTTACAACATATAAACATCTCCATTGTCTGCTCCGCTAACCACAGAATAGTAAAGACCTTTCTCACAAGAATCCCGCTTCTCTCTAGAACAGCGCTTACCTCTGCTCTACCACAGAATTATTACTTTCGTTGACACAGTAGCACATCCCTCTACTCTGCCCTTCTAACATGCATTCATTAACTGTTTCCTCCCAGAATGCTCCAAAGAGTTTCACAATCAACTAAATGCCCATACATTCACGCACTTTCAAACCAGAAAATGTAGCACATTTACACAGAATCCTGCCTTTCCCGAGAACAGCGAACAGTCTGTCCTGCTACAGAATTATAACACATGTTAACCAAGCAGCGCTTACCCCTGCTCAGTCCTTCAAACAAGCTCAGAGAATACATATTACTTCTCCAGCGGTAAGCTTTAACGGCGAACCTTACGGATCCCTGGGACTTAAAACCAGAGTTTCACAGATATCTTTCGCTACCATACACACTTCTCTTATACCGAAAATATGTCTCTAATAGTAACACACGACGATGTCACTGAACCGAACCCAGACAATGCGACGCGCAACTTCAATTGTCACACGCTTTTCCCTGCATTCGTACAAGGCCAACAATCCCGTCTTTCCCGAGAGCAGCACTCACTTCCCTCTGCCCTACTACGGAACCGCCACCGACTCCCTACGTCCCAGAAGCCGTACACACTACATATAACTCAATACGACGACTTCAACATTTTGTGTTAGTACATGTATCAACATCAATCAATAAATCAATAAATCCAAAAAGCCTATGTACAAGCAACCTATCAGATCAAGACAATAATCAAAACCATCATACTGCTACCAGGAAACTGCTGCAGATCAGAGCTTATAAATTCTCCCTACTTCCACGGACAGAGTAATTTCACAGTCATACGCACATACACTCATCATACGCTAGGGCCCATCACACCAACATTCATTCTATTACTCTATCCACACTGAATATACGAGAGAACTCCTAAATCAATATGCATCTAATTTGAGGTCAATGCAACCTAATTGATTTGTCTTGAGTCATGATTTAAACAATAAGAACACATTTGAGATCTCAATAAAAATGACAAAGGAATAACCACCCGACACTGTAATTCAAACAAAGGTTATTTTATCTAAATTAGTTCAAATGAAAAGTCATTCAATAGCAAAATCATTATTCTCATAGTTACCTATTCTAGCTAAATGTCATTTTTAGGTCAGGACAGGTCTCTCAGTAAAGTCTCCCGAGTCGCCGTCCTCTCAATCAGCATCGATCCTCTTGAGCATAGGTTCAGGAAGAAGTGGCCTTAGACCCTCTCTAGTCTAACAATATTTATACCAAAACTTACACATTAAAAGTTACAAACAAGCTCTAAGCGTCCATTGAGCAGAGCGAGCAGGAAAGGATGTTGGCTCGCAACATTTAGAAAAATCTCCGCTCTTGAATATCTCAAAAATAAAAACACAGAAGAAGGAAGCACAAACTAAATCTGCAACATCCATGGATGCTCTTCTCCGGAATTATAGTGAAGCCACCGCCAGTTTATCAAAATGTTCATTTGTGACAATTGTTCTCCTCCAAGGATATCTGGCGACAAGCCCAGAGCTGCTGTCCTTTCGTAACTTTTAGCTCAGACAGAGGCCGAGGTCATATTTTCAACCATATTTAGCGAGGCCTCTCTTCACATTTCGTCTACTCAAATGCAGGCTGTAATTGTCGGCCATTTCTCAATAGGCCAAAATGGGCAATCTTAATTAAAAGAAACACAAAACAACGTTACTACATCGTATTGATTATTCAGTGTTAATTCCCACTAATACCCTTATGTGCATGTATTTATCTAGCCATTTGCAACATAAAGAAGCATTAAAGCATATTATTTTAAAGCGCAAACACACATAACAAATAGCATTTTAGTCACACATATTTAATTAATTTGCTCACCAACTTAGTTCACTTATTAATTAAGCCATGCAATCGCATTCCCACGTGTAATTCCTCCATTAGTAAAGTTGATTAGTTAAAACACTCGACAAAACTTAATATCTAGTAATTAAATATTAGTAATTTTAATTATGACATACAAAAATATAAGCTGATGTTCGGGTTTAAATAGAAAACCCTGCTCCAGCACCTTAGTGATATTAATCATCGCGTTAACTATGCCTTAACGCAGGAATTTAACGTCTGTTAAATTCCTGACTAAGGCATACCTAACATGGGAGGTGCATTATGGTGATATGACCACAGGGTCGTTTCACCAAGGCTATCGCCATTTTGAGTGCAACATCGCTGGTTTTCCAGCAATGTTGGCCCATTTTCTTGGATATCGCTGGAATATTATCGCCCTGGAGTAACGCGTTGTTAATAACGTGCTAACCGGGCGATAAATTCCAGCAATAGACAGCGATAAATATAAAAGCGCTAAGCGCACTTTGCGATATTTATCTCTGTCTGTTGCTGATATGCCCCCTAGAGTTATGTTAGAGGATTAGCTGGACCTGCAGATTTTTTTTATTAAATATCAAATTTTTGAGTTTGGTGCAAGAGCGTTTAATTGCATTGTTTGGTCATTCGTTTAGGATGTGAGCCCAGAATCTGACCATACAATATACAATATACATTTAAAGAAAGGAGTATATAAAATTATTTGTTATACTTGTAAAATCTCGACCAACTTGGATTGCAGGCAAGAGGCAGCGGGATGGACTGCCATGCCGATCCGCTACTTGTTTTTTGATTTGCGCACGATTAATTGTACCTATCCTAAGAACTTGAAACCTTAATGGTCTACCCATCGCTAGGAAACAATAGCATAGATGTAAACGGTTTTACAACTCTTGTTGCTTTACAGCATTTTTCAGTGAGATCTCTGCTGTAGGATTGTGTGTTTACGACTGATGTGTTGGACTATCTTAATGAGTTCCACAGACTTGCGACATACAGTTGATTCATCAACTTCTACCCAGAAGAGCTGAATTCTCTACAATTATTAATGACATAATGTATAATTGCCCTTCTTTAGGTGCAACTGTGATGGAATCCAGCCCCCGTTTCCCAGCATGTACTATACACTAATCACCATTTTCACATTTGTTACCCAAGTGTCAGCACTTGTACGGCATATTTCTCCCCCTCAAACTTAAGTGCAAATTTATATTATATAACATCTTCATTAAATCTGAAGAAGCCATTTTAGGTCTGTAACCTTTCTGTATTACTATTTTCCTGTACAGCGCTTCACTTTTAATAATAAATGTAAAGTGCAGGTGCCGCGATTATACCAAAAGTAAAGAAATAGATGTTTTTTTCTATTTCTTTACTTTTGCTATAATCGCGGCACCCGCGCTTTACTTTTAACATTAAAAGCCGCCATTTTGAGTTTTAGAGGCAAGAGAGAGCTAAAAACACAAGTGGAGAACGTGAAAAGGGGGCAGGGTAGAGAGTCCCTGACCCCCTAGGCCTTCTCAGGGGGACCATGAAAGACCCCTAGGGTCCCAAAAAAAAAAATTATAAATATTGCGCGGTGCGCGCACGGTGCGCGCACGGCGGCAAAAAATTCATAAAAAAATAGAATCAAAAATCAAATTTAAGTGTTTAGATGTTGGTTGGCTCTAAAAAGAGCCGTTGTGTTCATTGAGTGTTTTTTTGTACCTACAAGTAAGTACCAATGCAGAGTCTAAAGTTCAAGAGGAAGACTCTGTTCCCTTCATCTGTGAAATGAACACCGTCTCCTCTATAAATGCCTTGCATGTTGTAACGCAAGTTATTGTGGTATATAGAACCCATACCATAGTCTCTGAGGAAAGCAGAAACAGACTTATTGACGTGCTTTTTTGCTTTCTCAAACTGCGGACAATATTGATTGGACCAGTTCCACTTTTGCCTTTGGCATATATTAGAATATACAAAGGTAGTTTGTGGAAAAAGTGACATCAATTGCACAAAGGTGTACTTAACAAGCATTTCCCGACCTACCCCAGTTAAAGTGCCTAGGTCATTTCCACCACAGTGCACAATTATAAGGTCAGGCTGTGGGAGATGTAGAAAGGATTTCACCAAAGGCATTAATTGGTGCCACTTTAACCCTCTCTGACCAATCCATTTAATGTCTACATTTGGCAAAGCAAGGTCTTTCACAATACCTCTTTTTTCTGCATACTTTTCACTGCAGTAGACATAGCTATGACCTACAATCCACACTGTGAACATCTTTCAAGGAGATCTGGATGCACTCAGAAGGTGTCTTTCAGTAGAATGGCAATATGAAAAGAAAGATAGTTGTAAAATGGAGGCTTACATACTTTTTTTTTAATAAAAAGAGCTCATTGGCTGTTTCAGACCATTCAACACTAAAAACTAGGCTGTATGTTTACATTTTTTAAAGCATGTTTTGTATTGGTTCAGAAAAATGTGTTCCCACAGAAGATTACTTTGGATATGCTGTTAGGTTTGAAAAGTCAAGCACTCTTGCTCTTTGGATTAGAAACATTGTGTGCTGAACTTCTGACCTCTCTGCTCACACCAGTGTTCCATGATCTGTTGCTATGGTAGCAGGCAGAAGTCATGTTGGGGGTAGGAATCATTTGGAAAGGGTTGAAATTTGCAACCAATAGAAATGTGTATTACCATTTAAAAAATGTGGGAAGCAATGTGATTTGAAGTTAACATGTATATGTGTGAAAAAAGAGAGGGAACTTTTGCCATTTAATGGTTTTGGTGAGAGGAGTACAGCTCAGAGATTCTGGCTCTGATAATCTGCTGTATGAGTGGCACATTTCTTTCTCAACTAACTACTTTTAAAGGTGAGTTATGAATTTGAGAGGGGATGTATGTGGTGTATTTTGATATAAATAATAGAAATTTGTTTCTTCTTTTAAAGTTGTGTTTTACATTTTATGTTTTGGAAGATATTTAGCTGCCTTGAACTTGTAAGATATTATGGAGTATGTCTTCACCATAAGTTAAGGTGTACTGGTATCACCCAGGAATACTGTTTTGTGCCTAGAATCACATCATGAGTCTGTGTGCACACAGGAATTGTTGTCAGAGATTTAATTTGTGTTGCTCTTGTTCTGTAAGACTTGCACTCGTAGGAAAGGGGCAGCTTGTTTTCTTGAACTGTGATGGTTAGCATTCAGCAGAAATCACTATCTCACAGATGAGAGGCAAATGCTAACACATTTGAAAACAACAGGGTAGATTTCCCTTCCACTCCTGCAATGGGTGAGGTAGTTCCTACATGTTCAAAACTCCAATTAAACCTTACCACAGGTGATCTTACCTACATCTCTGCAGTCTTCATGCAGTTGTGCAAGCGTCCATGCAGATCTCTCTTGCACCTGACAATACACAGTCTCCAGAAACACACTCTTAGCACACAGCCAGCTGCTTCTCCTGCACTCCCATGCTTACTATTCAGCACTGTGTGGTATTTCAGATAGCAGTGTGTAACGCTAACACATTCAACATCACCAAGGCTCATTTCCTTTGCTCTAGTCTAATCACTCACCCAGGTTCCACATGCTCATGGTCTCAAGTAGCTGTTAGGACATGTGCTCTTTTCTGCCTCTCTAAAGTATAATGAAAATGTGTCAGGCTGTTACAGTAATTATCACTTGCTCTACCACAGTAGTAAATGTGCTTTGAAATTGCCAATCAAATATCGTTTTCTGCCTAGAATCACACCATGAGTCTGTGTGCACACAGGAATTGTTGTCAGAGATTTAATTTGTGTTGCTCTTGTTCTGTAAGACTTGCACTCGTAGGAAAGGGGCAGCTTGTTTTCTTGAACTGTGATGGTTAGCATTCAGCACAAATCACTATCTAACAGATGAGAGGCAAATGGTAACACATTTGAAAACAACAGGGTAGATTTTCCTTCCACTCCTGCAATGGGTGAGGTAGTTCCTACATGTTCAAAACTCCAATTAACCCTTACCACAGGTGATCTTACATACATCTCTGCAGTCTTCATGCAGTTGTGTAAGCGTCCATGCAGATCTCTCTTGCACCTGACAATACACAGTCTCCAGAAACACACTCTTAGCACACAGGCAGCTGTTTCTCCTGCACTCCCATGCTTACTATTCAGCACTGTGTGGTATTTCAGATAGCAGTGTGTAACGCTAACACATTCAACATCACCAAGGCTCATTTCCTTTGCTCTAGTCTAATCACTCACCCAGGTTCCACATGCTCATGGTCTCAAGTAGCTTTTAGGACATGTGCTCTTTTCTGCCTCTCTAAACTAGAAGGAAAATGTGTCAGGCTGTTACAGTAATTATCACTTGCTCTACCACACTAGTAAATGTGCTTTGAAATTGCCAATCAAATATCGTTTTCTGCCTAGAATCACACCATGAGTCTGTGTGCACACAGGAATTGTTGTCAGAGATTTAATTTGTGTTGCTCTTGTTCTGTAAGACTTGCACTCGTAGGAAAGGGGCAGCTTGTTTTCTTGAACTGTGATGGTTAGCATTCAGCACAAATCACTATCTCACAGATGAGAGACAAATGCTAACACACTTGAAAACAACAGGGTAGATTTTCCTTCCACTCCTGCAATGGGTGAGGTAGTTCCTACATGTTCAAAACTCCAATTAACCCTTCCCATAGGTGATCTTGCATACATCTCTGTAGTCTTCATGCAGTTGTGCAAGCGCCCATGCAGATCTCTCTTGCACCTGACAATACACAGTCTCCAGAAACACACTCTTAGCACACAGGCAGCTGCTTCTCCTGCACTCCCATGCTTACTATTCAGCACTGTGTGGTATTTCAGATAGCAGTGTGTAACGCTAACACATTCAACATCACCAAGGCTCATTTCCTTTGCTCTAGTCTAATCACTCACCCAGGTTCCACATGCTCATGGTCTCAAGTAGCTGTTAGGACATGTGCTCTTTTCTGCCTTTCTAAAGTATAAGGAAAATGTGTCAGGCTGTTACAGTAATTATCACTTGCTCTACCACACTAGTAAATGTGCTTTGAAATTGCCAATCAAATATCGTTTTCTGCCTAGAATCACACCATGAGTCTGTGTGCACACAGGAATTGTTGTCAGAGATTTAATTCGTGTTGCTCTTGTTCTGTAAGACTTGCACTCGTAGGAAAGGGGCAGCTTGTTTTCTTGAACTGTGATGGTTAGCATTCAGCACAAATCACTATCTCACAGATGAGAGACAAATGCTAACACACTTGAAAACAACAGGGTAGATTTTCCTTCCACTCCTGCAATGGGTGAGGTAGTTCCTACATGTTCAAAACTTCAATTAACCCTTCCCACAGGTGATCTTGCATACATCTCTGTAGTCTTCATGCAGTTGTGCAAGCGCCCATGCAGATCTCTCTTGCACCTGACTATACACAGTCTCCAGAAACACACTCTTAGCACACAGGCAGCTGCTTCTCCTGCACTCCCATGCTTACTATTCAGCACTGTGTGGTATTTCAGATAGCAGTGTGTAACGCTAACACATTCAACATCACCAAGGCTCATTTCCTTTGCTCTAGTCTAATCACTCACCCAGGTTCCACATGATCATGGTCACAAGTAGCTGTTAGGACATGTGCTCTTTTCTGACTCTCTAAACTATAAGGAAAACGTGTCAGGCTGTTACAGTAATTATCACTTGCTCTACCACAGTAGTAAATGTGCTTTGAAATTGCCAATCAAATATAGTTTTCTGCCTAGAATCACACCATGAGTCTGTGTGCACACAGGAATTGTTGTCAGAGATTTAATTTGTGTTGCTCTTGTTCTGTAAGACTTGCACTTGTAGGAAAGGGGCAGCTTGTTTTCTTGAACTGTGATGGTTAGCATTCAGCACAAATCACTATCTCACAGATGAGAGGCAAATGGTAACACATTTGAAAACAACAGGGTAGATTTTCCTTCCACTCCTGCAATGGGTGAGGTAGTTCCTACATGTTCAAAACTCAAATTAATCCTTACCACAGGTGATCTTACATACATCTCTGCAGTCTTCATGCAGTTGTGTAAGCGTCCATGCAGATCTTTCTTGCACCTGACAATACACAGTCTCCAGAAACACACTCTTAGCACACAGGCAGCTGTTTCTCCTGCACTCCCATGCTTACTATTCAGCACTGTGTGGTATTTCAGATAGCAGTGTGTAACGCTAACACATTCAACATCACCAAGGCTCATTTCCTTTGCTCTAGTCTAATCCCTTACCCAGGCTCCACATGCTCATGGTCTCAAGTAGCTGTTAGGATATGTGCTCTTTTCTGCCTCTCTAAAGTATAAGGAAAATGTGTCAGGCTGTTACAGTAATTATCACTTGCTCTGCCACAGTAGTAAATGTGCTTTGAAATTGCCAATCAAATATCGTTTTCTGCCTAGAATCACACCATGAGTCTGTGTGCACACAGGAATTGTTGTCAGAGATTTAATTTGTGTTGCTCTTGTTCTGTAAGACTTGCACTCGTAGGAAAGGGGCAGCTTGTTTTATTGAACTGTGATGGTTAGCATACAGCACACATCACCATCTCACAGATGAGAGGCAAATGCTAACACATTTGAAAACAACAGGGTAGATTTTCCTTCCACGCCTGCAATGGGGGAGGTAGTTCCTACATGTTCAAAAGCCCAATTAACCCTTACCACAGGTGATCTTACATACATCTCTGCAGTCTTCATGCAGTTGTGAAAGCGTCCATGCAGATCTCTCTTGCACCTGACAATACACAGTGTCCAGAAACACACTCTTAGCACACAGGCAGCTGTTTCTCCTGCACTCCCATGCTTACGATTCAGCACTGTGTGGTATTTCAGATAGCAGTGTGTAACGCTAACACATTCAACATCACCAAGGCTCATTTCCTTTGCTCTAGTCTAATCACTCCCCCAGGTTCCACATGCTCATGGTCTCAAGTAGCTGTTAGGACATGTGCTCTTTTCTGCCTCTCTAAAGTGTAAGGAAAATGTGTCAGGCTGTTACAGTAACTATCACTTGCTCTACCACAGTAGTAAATGTGCTTTGAAATTGCCAATCAAATATCATTTTCTGCCTAGAATCACACCATGAGTCTGTGTGCACACAGGAATTGTTGTCAGAGATTTAATTTGTGTTGCTCTTGTTCTGTAAGACTTGCACTCGTAGGAAAGGGGCAGCTTGTTTTATTGAACTGTGATGGTTAGCATACAGCACACATCACCATCTCACAGATGAGAGGCAAATGCTAACACATTTGAAAACAACAGGGTAGATTTTCCTTCCACTCCTGCAATGGGGGAGGTAGTTCCTACATGTTCATAAGCCCAATTAACCCTTACCACAGGTGATCTTACATACATCTCTGCAGTCTTCATGCAATTGTGAAAGCGTCCATGCAGATCTCTCTTGCACCTGACAATACACAGTCTCCAGAAACACACTCTTAGCACACAGCCAGCTGCTTCTCCTGCACTCTCATGCTTACTATTCAGCACTGTGTGGTATTTCAGATAGCAGTGTGTAACGCTAACACATTCAACATCACCAAGGCTCATTTCCTTTGCTCTAGTCTAATCACTCACCCAGGTTCCACATGCTCATGGCCTCAAGTAGCTGTTAGGACATGTGCTCTTTTCTGCCTCTCTAAACTATAAGGAAAATGTGTCAGGCTGTTACAGTAATTATGACTTGCTCTACCACAGTAGTAAATGTGCTTTGAAATTGCCAATCAAATATCATTTTCTGCCTAGAATCACACCATGAGTCTGTCTGCACACAGGAATTGTTGTCAGAGATTTAATTCGTGTTGCTCTTGTTCTGTAAGACTTGCACTCGTAGGAAAGGGGCAGCTCATATGATAGGATTTGAAAAGCTCAAAAAAAATATAGTGATATATTTAAATTACATAAAGGTAGCTTTTTTTTAGTTTCCTTTAGGTATTGCTGAACAACACTGAAATAAATTAAACATGCCTATGAAATCAAGAAAGAGAAAAGAACAGCAAAAACATCTATATTTGAAGACAACTGGACAACAGAAATTAGTTGAAGAACCTCATGTTGGAAAAAAGAAAAAGTCTTCTGGTAAGCAGACTAAGGATTTTTTTTTAAATATCCTCAAACATAGAAAAAATGTACAAAGTATATCCACTGCAAATAGTGTTTCAAGAAGAAAACAACAAGAAAATAGAAAGAAATTACTAAATGCTAATGTACAATCAGAAGCAAGAAAGAATGACTTAAAAAGAAAAAGAGAATTTCAAAACATTCGTAAAAAAATGTTTCAGAAAAGAGTGGTGTTCAATTTGCTAAAGGATGTGAAAAAATATAGGAAGAAAGCAATATTTGATAAGAAAAAGAAACATATTGAATCAATTGTTGCAAAGGCTTTGGAATTAAAAAGAAAACTATTCATTTTAATTTTGAACAGGATCCGTACATTAGATAAAATAGTCAATGTAATGAAGTCAAAAAGCAAAAGGAAAAGAGTAGTGAAAAAAAATAACTTTTGTAATGTGTTCTTAGGAAAATGGAAGCATACTTCAAGTACTGAACCATTTTTTAATGAAGAGAGTTATCTTCAATGTAATAGTTTGCTGCATGCAGTTGACACCAGTGGTCGAAGTTATGAAGTTAAAGATGGTTGTGTAATGGAAAAGGAGAAAATGGTTCGAAGAGATGAGGAAGAAGTGTTAGCTGATGAGGTTATGGGGAAACGTCCTTAAGCCCCAGTGTACACTTGGAATTGTAGTAGTATTTGTACTGTACGACAAGAATCTATTGATAAATTACGTGACTTTCTAAGAGAATATAGTAAAAAAAAGTGTTAAATAGAAGATTAAGGTGCTTCAAAGACTAGATCCATGCAGAGTGAGAAAGAATACTGGTTTGCAAGGACATTCTCTGGCTTGTCTTTCTGGGAAAGTTTGTCAAAGTGTTTTTCACCATTTTAGGATGCTGGCAGTACATCATACTGAAATGAGAAAGTTTGTGAGAAGATTGTATTTTGCTAAAAGTCCAGCACTAAAGTTATATGAGTTGAATAGTGCTCTGTTGCGTGGATCTGTATCAGATGTAAAGAAGGTTACTGATGATATTCAGTTTTGTTACTTTGGTCCAGAACAAGAAAGTGCAGGAAATGACACAGTTATTGAAGAAAATGTGGAAGAGAATGTAGAACCCACTGTTAGTAAAAATTTTGAAGATCAAATGACAAAATTTACTATCATCTCTAATGAAAGACCAAATATTGCTTGTATTTGTTGCCGGAGAAGCCATTATAAAACTCAAACAAGGAATGTTGATCTCTATAAAAAAAGTGAAAAAGAAAATAATTATGAGTGGAAGGATTTTGCTACATATTTGTTTCTGGAAAATTGTTTTGATTTGTGTGAAGATCAGCGTATTTGTAAATACTGTTATAACAAGTTAGAAGAAAATAAAATGCCAGCTAGAGCTGTACATAATAATTTAGAATTGGTTTATATTCCTGCAGAACTTAGTGATTTAAATACGTATGAGTCTATACTCATTCAATGTGTCCATCCGTTTCAGACTATAGTTCGTATGGAGCCCAAAACAGGTAAATTACCTCCTTCAGATTTACAAAGAGGTTTAAAAGGAAGAGTTGTCTATTTGCCATTAGATTTGAAAACATATATTGAAACAATTGATGCAGATAGTTTGGAAACTGAACCATTAGTTATTCTGGTTAATGGTGTACCTACAAAGAATAAGAAAATTTGGCAGGAGCTAGTAGATGTACGAAAAGTACAAAGAGCAAATGTATATTTGAAAAGAAACAGTAAGTACTATGAATCAATTTATATGGATGAAGATGAAGAAGTTTTACTAACAGACACAGGAATACCAACTGGGCAAATTGAAAAAGTGGATAAGTCAAAAGAAGAAGAAATTTATGAACATTTCAGCATACATCCTCTTCATTCTAAAGAAGTTATGGGAAACACTATTGATCTGTTTCAGATGAAAAAAGCAAAAGGAACTCCCGTGAGTGTATGGGAGGAGAGCTTGGAAGCTTGTTGTTTTCCCCAGCTGTTTCCTACAGGAAAAGGTGGACGATATGATGAACGTCCAGTACAGATTCCTGCTTCTGAGTCTCAGACTACAAGATTATATGCAGAAGATCCAAGATTTCGTCAAAGTATTCCTTATTTGTTCCATCTTTTATTTGAAAGTGACTTGTCTGCACTATCTTATGCAGTAAATCACATTTTAAAAACTGGAGTACATCTACATAATGTGTCTGCAAAGGATTTTATGAACAAAGTGCAATAGCGAGATAATCATTTGGAATCTCAATTGATTAATCTGATGGCTTGTCAACGTGGAACTAATGAATATTGGTACCAACGCCATGGAGAATTGAAATGTATGTTACGGAATTTAGGAACTCCTACATGGTTCCTTACCCTAAGCTGTGCTGAGTACGCTTGGGATGATTTACTGGATTTTCTTCGAGAGGCAAATTCAAATATTGAAAACATCCAATACAAGACAGCAGGAGAATTGTGCTCATTGGATCCGGTTAATGTTTGCAGAAATTTCAATCATAGATTTGAGGCTATGATGTCCTTCATCTGCAATAAAAAAAATCCACCTCTTGGAGAAGTTGTGGATTTCTTTTGGAGAAAAGAGTACCAAGCAAGAGGTGCTCCTCATATTCATATGCTGTTGTGGATCAAGGATGCCCCAAAATTTGGAACAGATTCTGATGATGCAGTTTTATCTTTCATTGAAGAATATGCAACATGTGCTATACCTAAAAGCACAGAAGAAAAAAACTTAAAAGAGCAAGTTTTACGTTTCCAAAGTCATCGGTGTGGAAAATACTGTCGACGAAAGTACAAGAGTAAAGATAAATTCTACACAAAATGTCGATTTGGATTTCCACAACCTGTTCTTTCAAAAGGAAGAGTAAACAGTTTTATGTCAGCTGTGCGACATACCATCACAAGAAAATCTCCGAAAAATACCTACAACCTAAGAAGAAAAGAAGAGTCAAAATATATAAATGACTACAACCCAGTCATTTTATCCATGTGGAATGCTAACATGGATATTCAGTATGTAGCTGACAATTCTATTGCTGTTGCTCGGTATGTCACATCTTACATCACTAAATCTGAGAAAACGGAATTGAAAGAAATGTGGGAAGAGATTTCTCACGAGAAGACTGTCAGTAAAAAGTTATACAGTTTCAGTTTAAAGATGTTATCGCATCGAGAAATTGGGTCATACGAATGCTCAGATAGGTTATCATCTGCAAGTCTGTACTCCAAATCCAGAAGAATAATTTGGGTAAGTTTAGGCCTTGCAGGAATGCGAAATCGGGTACTGAAATATATTCGAGAAATTGAATATTTAGCATAGAACGAACCAGAAAGTACAGACATTTTGAAAACAAATATGTTGGACACATATTACCCAAACAGAAGTCATCATCTTGAGAACATGTGTCTCTATGAAGTGCTGCAGAACTAAATTTTTACACGGAATGCCACAGAAGACATCAAAAATGGAAAATATAAAGTCATTGGAGAGGAAGGATGTTTGGTGAAACAAACAAAAGGAAGTTTGATTAATCACAAGAAGCGGAGTTGCGACACTACTGACAAAAAGGAATTTGACTACTTAGCACTTTTACAGCTGTTTAAACCATGGCGTTCAGAGGGTGAATTACTTGGAGATTTTCAGAGCTATGAAGATTCCTTTAATGCATGTAAAGATAGCATAGAATGCAGTACTTTCACAAATTATGTACAAATGTTAAATGAAGAAATTGAACAAGAAGCTACAATTGCAGCTGAAGTAGCTAGAGACAGTTCTCGAGACAGTCAAAGTTCTGGTACGCTCAGTAAAGATCCCCTAGGACAACCAATCGTAGAAAATGAAGCTGCAATAGCCATGACTGAAGTGGAAACAGCTATGAATCAAGCTCAGGAAGATTTAATAGACTTACCAAATTTGGAACAACAACTGAATGACGAACAACAACAAATTTATGAAGAAGTCACAAAACAAATTGATCATGGATTACTACATGAAAATAAAGAGTGCTCATGTACATCATTTGAACCAATCAGAATGTATGTGAGTGGACAAGCTGGAACTGGAAAAAGTTTCTTAATTAAAGTAATTAGAAGCTACCTACAGAAAAAAAACTGATTCAACTTTGTCTTGTGTTGTTACTGCTCTAACTGGGTTAGCAGCATATAACATAAAAGGAATTATCTTACATCGTTTGCTAATGTTACCAGTAGAGCATGAGAACAAAATAGAATACCACAAGCTAACAGGAGAAGCATGTTTTGAAGTTTCAAGAGTGTTGAAGAAAATGAAAGTAATCATTATTGACGAGGTAAGCATGGTATCAAACTTAATGCTTGCCAAATTCTAAAGACAGACTATGACGTGTTATTTGGAGGAAAACATGTTATAGTTTTTGGGGATCTACTGCAGCTCACTCCAGTTAAAGGACAACCAATATTTAAAACTCGAGCACATGAAGACACGAAAAAGTCATTAGGAAGTATAGGTAATATGAATATTTGGTCATACTTTGAGTACAAAGAACTCATTACCAATATGCGGCAAGCAAATGATGATGATTATGCAAGTATTCTCAAAGATATCAGAATTGGACTACTCACAGAACATGGCAGAAAACTTTACAGAGTCGATTGCTATGTAATTTGTTTCCAACAGAACAAATAGTTCCAGAGAAAATATACAAGGAAATTGCAGAAACAAATACTGTAATCTGCTTAATGCCAACACTACATGAATGCTCTATATTCAATGAAGAACTTTCGAAATTGGAAAATGAAGAGATTATGAAAATGGAAGCCGTGGATAAAATACAGCATGAAGGAATAACTATTATATTGACAGGCAAATTGAAAACTAAATTGGATTCTCTAGAGAAAAACATATCGAAAACAGCTGGTTTAGAAAAGAATCTTTATGTATGTATGAACTGTCGAGTAATTTTAAGACGTAATTTGAATGTAGAAAAAGGTTTAGTGAATGGAGCTATGGGTAAAGTTGTGGATTTTGTTAATTACCACAAAAAAGATGGAATTGAATTTTTAAAAATAAAATTCGATCAGATTGATGAAGTTGAAGAAATTGGTCGTTGTTCAGTTTGTTTTTTGCTTGTGAAAGACTTATATGTACGTAGGAAGCAGTTTCCGTTTTCTCTAGCATATGCTGTAACTATTCACAAATCTCAAGGATTAACTGTAGATAGTGCTTTTGTAAACATTGGGGGCCATATGTAGAAAGCAAAATTGTGATCGCAAACGCCGAAAATTGCCGAATTTCGGCGTTTGCGATCGCAATTTTGCTAAGTGGGATGTAGGAAGGCAAATCTGCATGCAAAATAAGGAATCGCAAAATTTGCGATTCCTTATTTTGCAAATGCATTTAAGGAATCCCAAATAGCGATTCCTTAAATGCAATGTAGAAAGCACCCAAGTTGTGCTATTTTGGCTTAAGGAATCGCAAATTACCAACAACTTCAGGTTGATGGTAATTTGCGATTTCTTTCAATAATGCTGTTTTTTGCATTATTCAAAGTGCCATGTGGCACACATACATGCCCTCAGGGCATGTATGTGTGCCACATGTGCACCCATGCTCATTACAGGGGTGCAAAAGGGTGTCATGTTGACACCCTTGCACCCTTGAAATTGCATTCTCAATTTGCGATTCTCTAATTGAGAATCGTAAATTGAGAATGTCTTCCTATTCATTCCTATGGGCCTTTTAGCCCATAGGAATGAATGGCAAGGTATTCCTTATTTGCGATTCTCAATTAGAGAATCGCAAATAAGGAATAGGTGGGATTCGCAAACAAAATTGCTAATCCTACCTACATAGCGTTTTGCTATTCTCTAATTGCGATTCCCTAAAAATTGCAATTAGAGAATCGCAAAACACAGCCTACCTACATATGGCCCTGGATCTAGTGTGTTTAAAGAAGGTATGGCATATGTTGCTTTGTCACGAGTGAAAAAATTATCTGGTTTATTCATGATAGACTTTGATGACTCAAAAGTTAGTGCTGATGCAAATTGTGTAAAGGAGTATAATAGATTAAGAAGAAGCTATGCTCCTCATTTAGGTCAGTATTCTGTGTTTGAAAAACGTGTTGTTTGTCGGAAAAGGAGAATTGAGAATATCTGTAATGAGGATGTACAGAAGAGAAAACAAAAGGAGAGTGATGTGATTGCAAGCAAAAAGAAAAAGGACAATGTTGAAGAGGTTGTTGGTTGTCATTTTGAAAATAGCTCTGGTGTCAACTGCTACGCTAATGTAGTGCTGAATGTTGTATTTTATCTTGAAAGTTTGCAAGAGCAGATAATACTAAATCATGAAAAAAGATTTTGTTCTCTGCTGAGTTTCCTTTATGAGAAGTTGAGTAATGATAAAACTAAAATAGAAAGTGCTTCTGATGTTAGAAATCTTTTAGATGTATGTTCTGGATGTACACAGTTTACACAAAATGTCCAGCAAGATGCACAGGAATTCTTAATGTATATGCTTATGGTACTCGAAGATGAAGGGGTAGAAATAGAAAATATTTTTGGTCTCTCTTATAAATGGGAACATTGTTGTGAAAACTGTATGAACACATGCAGCACTAATGTTGATTCTGAAAGGTTCATACATTTAACATTACCAAAGAGTAAATCAGTGACTTTTAGTAAATTAGTTAAAGATGCAAATCACAACATGGAATGTTCTCAATGTAAATCAGAAATGTTATCAACGTTATTTTTAAAGAAATATGGACAGTATATAATTTTAATGATGCAACGTTGTAGAGCTGATGGAACAAAATTGGACACTTTAATAAAGAAGTTTGTAGGAAATCAATTATCAATATCAGGAAAGACTTTTGTTGCAGTTGCAATAATTTTCCATGATGGACCTTCTATAACTTCTGGTCATTACACAGTTTATCTAAAATGTGAAAAAGGCTGGACACTGTGTAATGATTCTCAATTGATTTTCATGCAACGTTTGCCTGCAGAATTACCAAATTCCTACTTAATTTTTCTAAAACCAAAATTTTAGATACAAATTGCAGCATCTGAAGAAACCATTATTTCGATTTTATAGGATTACCATTGGATATTTCACCTAAAAAGGATTTAAAAATTACCATTTGGTCTCATGGAAAGGTAAATGTTTCTATTGTGGACTTCTTTGACAGATATTATTTTGGTGTATGTGCTTAAGCAACAAGATTTACAGACGTTATTTATTGCAAATAGTTATTGTTCTTAGAAGATATTTTTAATATATATGTTACATTTCTATCAAGGTATGTTTTACTGAGGATAGATTCAATGCTTTTTTAAACAATCTTTCAGATTGTTTATTTTTTTGCCCGCTGTTAAGTGATGAATACAATTGATATCACTATTTTCAGTGAAATTCAATATATTCTGAAAACAGCAAAAAAAGGGCAAAAAATTACTTTGTTAAATATGAAAATATGTGTACTGTATTCTAAAATGTATTATTAAATATTACTACTTTTTTTCTTTTTTTTCAGCTCTAGAAAGAAAATTTAGGAAATTGAATCCATTTTTCTTGTAATTAAAAAAAACCATTTATTTCTAATTAAGTTATTTTGTTGGTCAGCTAAGTTTAAAATATCTGTATTTCTCACCCCTTCACTTTCATGCTCCCTTTTCTTCACTTCTCCTCACTCTGCTTTTCTCTTTCCCCTTCCCTCTCTCTTCTTCCTTTACTGCTCTTTCGTAACTCCCTCACTCCTTCTCTACTACTCCCCTAAGTTTACTGCCTCCATCACTATTTTTTCAACCATGTTTCTCTCCCTGTCTCCATATGTCTCAGTCATTCTAACTGCCTTACTCCTTCTCAGTTCCTTGCTCTCTGTCTCTGTTTCTGTCTCTCTCCCTTTGTCTGTCTTACCCTTAATTTCCTTAACATCTCTGTTTCTACCACTCCTCCTCTCTCCATCACTCATTTTCCATCTATGTTAATTTTTTAACCTTCTCCGTCATTCTCCTTCCCTCACCTTCCCTAACTGTCACGATCCTTTACTCATAGTCACTCCTATTCTCCTACTTCACTTCCTCCTGTCTGTATCTCACACCCCTTCATCTTTTCGCATTCTTTCCTTCACTCTCCCTCACTCTCCTTTGCTCATTGAAATCCTGACTCCCTTTCTCTCACTCCAGTTTCCTAAATCCCTCCATCCCCTCACTCCCCATCTGTCACTTTTCCTTACCCCCTTTTCTAATCCTCATACCCCTTATCTCACCATCAATCCACTTCTCTTACTTTCAATCCCTTTACCCTGCTGTACTTCATCCGCTTCATCTGTTACTCCCTTTTCCTATCTCCATCCCTTACTCCCCTTTTCTCACTCCCCCTCCATCACTCTCCATTACTCACTGCCATTCCCTTACTCATTCACTCTTCTTACCTGTATCCTCTACCCTTAGTCCTTTTGTTGCAGTCAGTCTTTCACTTCCCTTTCATGACTGATCATACTTTCCTTTTCTCACTCATTCTGTCTGTCCTTTCCTCCTCTTCACTCAGTCATTTCAATCATTTCAATCATTCATGTATACACTACACATTCATTCAATAAAATTACAACACAGTATATTAGGAATATAGCTCTTCTTGGAGAAGTGAAGTGAGTTCTGAAAAGAACTGTTTTTTTTGTCTTTTTTGTTTTGTATTTTTTGTTTAGTTTTTTAACAATTTTGTATTTTTTTTTATTTTTTTAGAGCACCAAAAAAAACTGGTAATGAAAAACTGTTCAACGGGAACAAAAAAAATAAAGTGAAAAAAGTATGGGCTGGAGCATGTGTGCTGCTGTATTCTGTTTTCAATCAAGTTTATACTACTCTCACCGTAGCAAAGAACAGCATTGCACACATTGCAATGTATGTGCACCTTCTGGAAAAGGGGGCGGATGTCCAGTGGCCTGGTACATGGTGAATCTGCAGCCGCAGATGATGTACTCGGCTGAGCAGGTGGAGGGTTGGCCCTTAGGGCTCTAGTTGTTTCTCGAGCATAACGTACAGGATGCACTGTCTTGAAGTGTCTCAGCATTGAATAAATACTAAAGGAGTATTTCTTGCTGGGATCTCCTCTGGATAAGACACTTCCACAAATAGTGCATGTCACCTTTGGCGCATTGACCTTCTTTTGGCCCTCTGGAAAGGTGAAGTAATTCCAGATGAAAGAGTGTTTTTGTTTGCTCTTCCTTGGTGGTACCACAAAGGTCTCCTCTTCACTCCCTGAAATAGACTGCTGTTCGGCCATTTTCAAGTAAGATTTTACTCGAGTAGCTGTTCAGCTCCTTGTACCAGGAAATAAGAAGAAATAGTGAGGGGAGTGGGTGTGGTGTTTGAAGATTCTGGAACAGAAACTACTATGAACCAATGAAAAGTGTTGTTTCGTAATCACATGACTTGCCGTGCGCGCACGGTGCTCGCACGTATGCGCGCACCGTGCGCGCACAGTGCTCGCACGCATGCGCGCACGGTGCACGCACGCATCAGAAATGAATTACTTTTAACCCGATTTCTAAAACATGAAAAGGAGGCAGGGAAGACACTCCCTGACCCCCTAGACCTTCTCAGGGGGTCCCTAAAGGACCTCGTTAATCAAAAAAAACCATTTTGTTTAATAAAAAAAAATTGGCGGTGCTCGCACGCATGCGCGCACGGTGCACGCACGCATCAGAAATGAATTACTTTTAACCCGATTTCTACAACATGAAAAGGAGGCAGGAAAGACACTCCCTGACCCCCTAGACCTTCTCAGGGGGTCCCTAAAGGACCTCGTAAATTAAAAAAAACATTTCCTTTAATAAAAAAAATTGCCGGTGCGCGCACGGTGCACGCACCGTGAAAAACCCTTAGAAAAAACATTTAAAAATGTTTATAAGTTTATAGAAGATATTAACTATGCTGTTCAACTTTATCCAAATTAAAAAAAAAAGAGCTAAGCCATTCCATATTACAGGATACCGTCAATCTATAACTATATACATAGGTAGTTTATTGTAAAATAAATATATAAAAAATATAATAATACATACATAAATTAGCATTTAAAAAACCTTATAAATTCACTAAAAAACCATAGGTTTCACACATGTTATAGTTAGGAATTAGCATTTAAAAAACCTTGCAAATTCACTGAAAAAAACATAGGTTTCACACACGTTATAGTTAGGAATTAGCATTTAAAAAAACCTTGCAAATTCACTGAAAAAAACTTAGGTTTCACACACGTTATAGTTAGGAATTAGCATTTAAAAAACCTTGCAAATTCACTGAAAAAACCATAGGTTTCACACATGTTATAGTTAGCTGGACATTTCACTCGAACAAAACCACTGAAATTCCCCCGTTATAGTTAGTAAAGCTAACCATAACTCGCGCGACCGCAATCCACTGCTGATGACGTCACATATTACATCACTCATGACATGGTCAGTGACATCACTCATGACATCACTGATGACATCTCAAATGACATCGCTGATGACATCACTGATGACATCATCCTTGTGTAAGAGTGGCAGACCTCCTCTTATCCTAATATAAACTTTGATACACACATTGAAAAATACAAACTAAAGTTTTGAAAACTATAGAGATACCAATACCAGTTAGAACAACCTATTCAGTAATTCCAAAATCTACATACGCATCCACTCATTCATCAACACTTCTATATAGTCACTCATACATGTACTCAGTCATCATATGTACTCATACACCTATACATCCTGTTACACACCTACACTCATACATAGAGTTACTCACACACATACTCACACATGCAAATAAACATCCATTTACTTGCATATACAGCTATACACACACCACTACACTTACTTCTACAGAAACGTACACATACTTACTCTCTTAAACAATCACTTATAGAAACACATACTTATTTATACAGGAACTCTTCCAATCTCTCACTCTCATATATCCTCACTTATATACATCAATACTCACATATACTAGTTTAAAACATATGGACGTACTCATAAAGACACTATTGAGACAGTCATTCACTCTCTTACTCACCCATACACACACTCATCCACCCATACTGTCCTGCTCACATACTGTCTTCAAAACACATACAAACAGTGAGTCACTCATTCATGCATCTATACACTAAGTAACATCCCCCACTGAACCATACAGACACTCATACTGATACTCTAAAAACGAACTAATAACCCATATACACACTCATGTAGCTACTCACCAACCCATGCAGCCACTTATACACAAAGTGAGACACTGATACAGATATTTAAATATTTAAACATTACTCACTAATACTTGTATTCACTAAGATACTGTTAATGAGTCAGTTATACAATTAATTTTACAGAAAAAAACCATCCATTTAGACACTTATTTACCCATTTATTCTTCCATTAACCTTTAGATATACATATATAAAAAATATTTATTTTTCAGAAAGACACATATTCACTGGATGATGTCATCAGTAATGTCATTTGAGATGTCATCAGTGATGTCATGAGTGATGTCACTGACCATGTCATGAGTGATGTAATATGTGACGTTATCAGCAGTGGATTGCTGTCGCGTGAGTTATAGTTAGCTCAACTAACTATAACGGGGGAATTTCAATGGTTTTGTACGAGTGAAATGTCCAGCTAACTATAACATGTGTGAAACCTATGGTTTTTTCAGTGAATATATATATATAATATATATATATATATATATATATATTATCTACTGGCGGTCGCCAGTAGATAGTTATAGTTAGGACCGTGTTTCCATAGGAAATCTGAAAATTCTATTTTGAATAACTTTGGCGCCGGTCGACGAATCCTCGCAAAATTTTCAAAACTAATGGGGCGCTTCGCTTAGCTCCTACCCTGAAAGTCTCGGGGGGATTCGTCAAGAGGGGGTCGAGAAAAAAGGGGGGTCCCAAAACGCGTTTTCCCCATGCATTTTCCCATAGGACCTTTAGTCGAAGGTACAGCCCGAACGGCTGAACAGAATTACTTGAAATTTGGCAGAGAGGTAGTCCTCATGTCAGGGAAGTGCCTTTTGCAGGTCTGGTGTCAATCTGTTCAGTAGTTCCTGAGAAAATAGCATTTTAAAGCATATAAATATCTATCAGCGCGTACCGTGCGCGCACCGTATGCGCACGGTGCCATGCGCGAGCGTAATTCTGATTGGTGGATTTATGTCAGTCAACATTCGAATTGGTCGAAATCAGGAAGTGTCGGCCGCCATTTTGTCTGTCACACTGAAAAAAAAAGGTGGAGAACGTTAACAGGGGGCAGGGTAGGGAGTTCCTGACCCCCTAGCCTTTGTCAGGGGGTACAGTGGGACCCTGAAGGGCCAAAAAAAAGATTTCAATTTTTTAAAAAAATTCACGGGGTGCGCACGGCAAAAAAAAAAAAAAAAAAAAAAGATTAAGTGTTTAGATAGTAGGTGGCTCTAAAAAGAGCCGTTGAGTTTATTGAGTGTTATTTGGCACCTACAAGTAAGTACCAATGCAGAGTCTAAAGTTCAAGAGGAAGACTCTGTTCCCTTCATCATTGAAATGTACACCGTCTCCTCTGTAAATGCCTTGCATGTTGTAACGCAAGTTGTTGTGGTATATAGAACCCATACCATAGTCTCTGAGGAAAGCAGAAACAGACTTATTGACGTGCTTTCTTGCTTTGTCAATCTGCGGACAATGTTGATTGGACCAGTTCCACTTTTGCCTTTGGCATATATTAGAATATACAAAGGCAGTTTGTGGAAAAAGTGACATCAATTGCACAAAGGTATCCTTAATAAGCATTTCCAGACCTACCCCAGTTAAAGTGCCTAGGTCATTTCCACCACAGTGCACAATAATAAGGTTAGGCATTAATTAGTGCCACTTTAACCCTCTCTGACCAATCCATTTAATGTCTACATTTGGCAAAGCAAGGTCTTTCACAATACCTCTTTTTTTCTGCAAACTTTTCACTCCAGAAGACATAGCTGTGACCTATAATCCACACTGTGAACATCTTCAAAGGAGATCTGGATGCACTCAGAAGGTGTCTTTCAGTAGAATGGCAATATGAAAAGAAAGATAGTTGTAAAATGGAGGCTTACATACTTTAAAAAAAAAAATAGAACTCATTGGCTGTTTCAAACCATTCTACACTAAAAACTAGGCTGTATGTTTACATTTATAAAAGCATGTTTTGTATTGGTTGTGAAAAATGTGTTCTAACAGAACATTAGTTTGGATTTGCTGTTAGGTTTGAAAAGTCAAGAACTCTAGCTCTTTGGATTTGAAACATTGTGTGCTGAACTTCTGACCTCTCTGCTCACACCAGTGTTCCATGACCTGTTGCTATGGTAGCAGGCAGAAGTAATGTTGGGGGTAGGGATCATTTGGAAAGGGTTGAAATTTGCAACCAATAGAAATGTGTGTTTCCATTTGAAAAATGTGGGAAGCACTGTGATTTGAAATTAACATGTATATGTGTGAAAAAAGAGAGGGAAACATTGCCATTTACTGGTTCTGCTGAGAGGTGTACAGTTCAGAGATTCTGGCTCTGATAATCTGCTGTGTGAGTGCCACATTTCTTTCTCAACTAACTACTTTTAAAGGTGAGTTATGAATTTGAGAGGGTATGTATGTGGTGTATTTGGATGTAAATAATAGAAATGTGATTCTTCTTTTAAAGTTGTGTTTTACATTTTATGTTTTGGAAGAAATTTAACTGCCTTGAACATGTCAGATATTATGGAGTATGTCTTCACCATAAGTTAAGGTGTACTGGTATCACCCAGGAATACTGTTTTGTGCCTAGAATCACACCATGAGTCTGTCTGCACACAGGAATTGTTCTCAGAGATTTAATTTGTGTTGCTCTTGCTCTGTTAGACTTGCACTCGCAGGAAAGGGGCAGCTTGTTTTCTTGAACTGTGATGGTTAGCATTCAGAAGAAATCACTATCTCACAAATGAGAGGCAAATGCGAACACATTTGAAATTAGCATGGTACATTTTCCTTCCACTTTTAAAGTTGTGTTTTACATTTTATGTTTTGGAAGAAATTTAACTGCCTTGAACATGTTAGATATTATGGAATATGTCTTCACCATAAGTTAAGGTGTACTGGTATCACCCAGGAATACTGTTTTGTGCCTAGAATCACACCATGAGTCTGTCTGCACACAGGAATTCTTCTCAGAGATTTAATTTGTGTGGCTCTTGCTCTGTTAGACTTGCACTCGCAGGAAAGGGGCAGCTTGTTTTCTTGAACTGTGATGGTTAGCATTCAGAAGAAATCACTATCTCACAAATGAGAGGCAAATGCGAACACATTTGAAATTAGCATGGTACATTTTCCTTCCACTTTTAAAGTTGTGTTTTACATTTTATGTTTTGGAAGAAATTTAACTGCCTTGAACATGTCAGATATTATGGAGTATGTCTTCACCATAAGTTAAGGTGTACTGGTATCACCCAGGAATACTGTTTTGTGCCTAGAATCACACCATGAGTCTGTCTGCACACAGGAATTGTTCTCAGAGATTTAATTCGTGTTGCTCTTGCTCTGTTAGACTTGCACTCGCAGGAAAGGGGCAGCTTGTTTTCTTGAACTGTGATGGTTAGCATTCAGAAGAAATCACTATCTCACAAATGAGAGGCAAATGCGAACACATTTGAAATTAGCATGGTACATTTTCCTTCCACTTTTAAAGTTGTGTTTTACATTTTATGTTTTGGAAGAAATTTAACTGCCTTGAACATGTCAGATATTATGGAGTATGTCTTCACCATAAGTTAAGGTGTACTGGTATCACCCAGGAATACTGTTTTGTGCCTAGAATCACACCATGAGTCTGTCTGCACACAGGAATTGTTCTCAGAGATTTAATTCGTGTTGCTCTTGCTCTGTTAGACTTGCACTCGCAGGAAAGGGGCAGCTTGTTTTCTTGAACTGTGATGGTTAGCATTCAGAAGAAATCACTATCTCACAAATGAGAGGCAAATGCGAACACATTTGAAATTAGCATGGTACATTTTCCTTCCACTTTTAAAGTTGTGTTTTACATTTTATGTTTTGGAAGAAATTTAACTGCCTTGAACATGTTAGATATTATGGAATATGTCTTCACCATAAGTTAAGGTGTACTGGTATCACCCAGGAATACTGTTTTGTGCCTAGAATCACACCATGAGTCTGTCTGCACACAGGAATTCTTCTCAGAGATTTAATTTGTGTGGCTCTTGCTCTGTTAGACTTGCACTCGCAGGAAAGGGGCAGCTTGTTTTCTTGAACTGTGATGGTTAGCATTCAGCAGAAATCAATATCTCACAAATGAGAGGCAAATGCTAACACATTTGAAATTAGCATGGTACATTTTCCTTCCACTTTTAAAGTTGTGTTTTACATTTTATGTTTTGGAAGAAATTTAACTGCCTTGAACATGTCAGATATTATGGAGTATGTCTTCACCATAAGTTAAGGTGTACTGGTATCTCCCAGGAATACTGTTTTGTGCCTAGAATCACACCATGAGTCTGTCTGCACACAGGAATTGTTCTCAGAGATTTAATTCATGTTGCTCTTGCTCTGTTAGACTTGCACTCGCAGGAAAGGGGCAGCTTGTTTTCTTGAACTGTGATGGTTAGCATTCAGAAGAAATCACTATCTCACAAATGAGAGGCAAATGCGAACACATTTGAAATTAGCATGGTACATTTTCCTTCCACTTTTAAAGTTGTGTTTTACATTTTATGTTTTGGAAGAAATTTAACTGCCTTGAACATGTTAGATATTATGGAATATGTCTTCACCATAAGTTAAGGTGTACTGGTATCACCCAGGAATACTGTTTTGTGCCTAGAATCACACCATGAGTCTGTCTGCACACAGGAATTCTTCTCAGAGATTTAATTTGTGTGGCTCTTGCTCTGTTAGACTTGCACTCGCAGGAAAGGGGCAGCTTGTTTTCTTGAACTGTGATGGTTAGCATTCAGCAGAAATCAATATCTCACAAATGAGAGGCAAATGCTAACACATTTGAAATTAGCATGGTACATTTTCCTTCCACTTTTAAAGTTGTGTTTTACATTTTATGTTAAGGAAGATATTTAACTGCCTTGAACATGTCAGATATTATGGAGTATGTCTTCACCATAAGTTAAGGTGTACTGGTATCACCCAGGAATACTGTTTTGTGCCTAGAATCACACCATGAGTCTGTCTGCACACAGTAATTATTCTCAGAGATTTAATTTGTGTTGCTCTTGTTCTGTAAGACTTGCACTCACAGGAACGGGGCAGCTTGTTTTCTTGAACTGTGATGGTTAGCATTCAGCAGAAATCACTATTTCACAAATGAGAGGCAAATGCTAACACATTTGGAATTAGCATGGAACATTTTCCTTCCACTTTTAAAGTTGTGTTTTACATTTTATGTTAAGGCAGATATTTAAGTGCCTTGAACTTGTAAGATATTATGGAGCATGTCTTCACCATAATTTAAGGTGTTCTGGTATCACCCAGCAATACTGTTTTGTGCCTAGAATCACACCATGAGTCTGTCTGCACACAGGAATTCTTCTCAGAGATTTAATTTGTGTTGCTCTTGCTCTGTTAGCCTTGCACTCGCAGGAAAGAGGCAGCTTGTTATCTTGAACTGTGATGGTTAGCATTCAGCAGAAATCACTATCTCACAAAAGAGAGAGAAATAATAACACATTTGAAATTAGCATGGTACATTTTCCTTCCACTTTTAAAGTTGTGTTTTACATTTTATGTTTTGGAAGAAATGTAACTGCCTTGAACATGTCAGATATTATGGAGTATGTCTTCACCATAAGTTAAGGTGTACTGGTATCACCCAGGAATACTGTTTTGTGCCTAGAATCACACCATGAGTCTGTCTGCACACAGGAATTCTTCTCAGAGATTTAATTCTTGTTGCTCTTGCTCTGTTAGACTTGCACTCGCAGGAAAGGGGCTGCTTGTTTTCTTGAACTGTGATGGTTAGCATTCAGCAGAAATCACTATCTCACAAATGAGAGGCAAATGCTAACACATTTGGAATTAGCATGGTACATTTTCCTTCCACTTTTAAAGTAGTGTTCTACATTTTATGTTAAGGAAGATATTTAAGTGCCTTGAACATGTCAGATATTATGGAGTATGTCTTCACCATAATTTAAGGTGTTCTGGTATCACCCAGCAATACTGTTGTGTGCCTAGAATCACACCATGAGTGTGTCTGCACACAGGAATTGTTCTCAGAGATTTAATTCGTGTTGCTCTTGCTCTGTTAGACTTGCACTCGCAGGAAAGGGGCAGCTTGTTTTCTTGAACTGTGATGGTTAGCATTCAGAAGAAATCACTATCTCACAAATGAGAGGCAAATGCGAACACATTTGAAATTAGCATGGTACATTTTCCTTCCACTTTTAAAGTTGTGTTTTACATTTTATGTTTTGGAAGAAATTTAACTGTCTTGAAGATGTCAGATATTATGGAGTATGTCTTCACCATAAGTTAAGGTGTACTGGTATCACCCAGGAATACTGTTTTGTGCCTAGAATCACACCATGAGTCTGTCTGCACACAGGAATTCTTCTCAGAGATTTAATTTGTGTTGCTCTTGCTCTGTTAGACTTGCACTCGCAGGAAAGAGGCAGCTTGTTTTCTTGAACTGTGATGGTTAGCATTCAGCAGAAATCAATATCTCACAAATGAGAGGCAAATGCTAACACATTTGAAATTAGCATGGTACATTTTCCTTCCACTTTTAAAGTTGTGTTTTACATTTTATGTTAAGGAAGATATTTAACTGCCTTGAACATGTCAGATATTATGGAGTATGTCTTCACCATAAGTTAAGGTGTACTGGTATCACCCAGGAATACTGTTTTGTGCCTAGAATCACACCATGAGTCTGTCTGCACACAGGAATTATTCTCAGAGATTTAATTTGTGTTGCTCTTGTTCTGTAAGACTCGCACTCACAGGAAAGGGGCAGCTTGTTTTCTTGAACTGTGATGGTTAGCATTCAGCAGAAATCACTATTTCACAAATGAGAGGCAAATGCTAACACATTTGGAATTAGCATGGAACATTTTCCTTCCACTTTTAAAGTTGTGTTTTACATTTTATGTTAAGGCAGATATTTGAGTGCCTTGAACTTGTAAGATATTATGGAGCATGTCTTCACCATAATTTAAGGTGTTCTGGTATCACCCAGCAATACTGTTTTGTGCCTAGAATCACACCATGAGTCTGTCTGCACACAGGAATTCTTCTCAGAGATTTAATTCGTGTTGCTCTTGCTCTGTTAGCCTTGCACTCACAGGAAAGAGGCAGCTTGTTATCTTGAACTGTGATGGTTAGCATTCAGCAGAAATCACTATCTCACAAAAGAGAGAGAAATAATAACACATTTGAAATTAGCATGGTACATTTTCCTTCCACTTTTAAAGTTGTGTTTTACATTTTATGTTTTGGAAGAAATGTAACTGCCTTGAACATGTCAGATATTATGGAGTATGTCTTCACCATAATTTAAGTTGTTCTGGTAACACCCAGCAATACTGTTTTGTGCCTAGAATCACACCATGAGTCTGTATGCAAACAGGAATTATTCTCAGCGATTTAATTTGTTTTGCTCTTGCTCTGTTAGACTTGCACTCGCAGGAAAGGGACAGCTTGTTTTTTTGAACTGTGATGGTTAGCATTCAGCAGAAATCACTATCTTAGAAATGAGAGGCAAATGCTAACACTTTTGAAATTAGCATGGTAGATTTTCCCACCACTTTTAAAGTTGTGTTTTACATTTTATGTTAAGGAAGATATTTAACTGCCTTGAACATGTCAGATAGTATGGAGTATGTCTTCACCATAAGTTAAGGTGTACTGGTATCACTCATGAATACTGTTTTGTGCCTAGAATCACACCATGAGTCTGTCTGCACACAGGAATTCTTCTCAGAGAATTAATTTGTGTTGCTCTTGCTCTGTTAGCCTTGCACTCGCAGGAAAGGGGCAGCTTGTTTTCTTGAACTGTGATGGTTAGCATTCAGCAGAAATCACTATCTCACAAAAGAGAGAGAAATAATAACACATTTGAAATTAGCATGGTACATTTTCCTTCCACTGTTAAAGTTGTGTTTTACATTTTATGTTTTGGAAGAAATTTAACTGCCTTGAACATGTCAGATATTATGGAGTATGTCTTCACCATAAGTTAAGGTGTACTGGTATCACCCAGCAATACTGTTTTGTGCCTAGAATCACACAATGAGTCTGTCTGCACACAGGAATTGTTCTCAGAGATTTACTTTGTGTTGCTGTTTTTCTGTAAGATTTGCACTCGCAGGAAAGGGGCAGCTTGTTTTCTTGAACTGTGATGGTTAGCATTCAGCAGAAATCACTATCTCACAAATGAGAGGCAAATGCTAACACATTTGAAATTAGCATGGTACATTTTCCTTCCACTTTTAAAGTTGAGTTTTACATTTTATGTTATGGAAGATATTTAAGTGCCTTGAACTTGTAAAATATTATGGAGTATGTCTTCATCCTAATTTAAGGTGTTCTGGTATCACCCAGCAATAGTGTTTTGTGCCTAGAATCACACCATGAGTCTCTCTGCACACAGGAATTCTTCTCAGAGATCTAATTCGTGTTGCTCTTGCTGTGTTAGACTTGCACTCGCAGGAAAGGGGAAGCTTGTTTTCTTGAACTGTGATGGTTAGCATTCATCAGAAATCACTATCTCACAAATGAGAGGCAAATGCTAACACATTTGAAATCAGCATGGTACATTTTCCTTCCACTTTTAAAATTGTGTTTTACATTTTATGTTAAGGAAGATATTTAACTGCCTTGAACTTGTAAGATATTATGGAGTATGTCTTCACCCTAATTTAAGGTGTTCTGGTATCACCCAGCAATACTGTTTTGTGCCTAGAATCACACCATGAGTGTGTCTGCACACAGGAATTGTTCTCAGAGATTTAATTCGTGTTGCTCTTGCTCTGTTAGACTTGCACTCGCAGGAAAGGGGCAGCTTGTTTTCTTGAACTGTGATGGTTAGCATTCAGCAGAAATCACTATCTCACAAATGAGAGGCAAATGCTAACACATTTGAAATTAGCATGGTACATTTTCCTTCCACTTTTAAAGTTGTGTTTTACATTTTATGTTAAGGAAGATATTTAACTGCCTTGAACTTGTAAGATATTATGGAGTATGTCTTCACCCTAATTTAAGGTGTTCTGGTATCACCCAGCAATACTGTTTTGTGCCTAGAATCACACAATGAGTCTGTCTGCACACAGGAATTGTTCTCAGAGATTTACTTTGTGTTGCTGTTTTTCTGTAAGATTTGCACTCGCAGGAAAGGGGCAGCTTGTTTTCTTCAACTGTGATGGATAGCATTCAGCAGAAATCACTATCTCACAAATGAGAGGCAAATGCTAATACATTTGAAATCAACATGGTAGATTTTCCTTCCACTCCCGCAATGGGTGAGGTCGTTTTTACATGTACAAAACTCCAATTAACCTTTACCACACATGTACTCTTACATACATCTTTGCAGTCTTCATGCAGTTGTGCAAGCGTCCATGCAGATCTCTCTTGCACCTGACAATACACAGTCTCCAGAAGCACACTCTTAGCACACAGACAGGTGCTTCTCCTGCACTCCCATGCTTACTATTCAGCACTGTGTGGTATTTCAGATAGCAGTGTGTAACGTTAACACATTCAACATCACCAAGGCTCATTTCCTTTGCTGTACTCTAATCACTCACTCTGTAACACATGCTGATGGTCTCAAGTAGCTGTTAGGACATGTGCTCTTTTCTGCCTCTCTAAAATATAAGGAAAATGTGTCAGGCTGCCATAGTAATTATCACTTACTCTACCACAGTAGTAAATGTGCTTTGAAATTGCCAAACAAAAATCGTTGTGTGCCTAGAATCACACCATGAGTCTGTCTGCACACAGGAATTCTTCTCAGAGATTTAATTTGTGTTGCTGTTGTTTTGTAAGATTTGCACTCACAGGAAAGGGGCTGCTTGTTTTCTTCAACTGTGATGGATAGCATTCAGCAGAAATCACTATCTCACAAATGAAAGGCAAATGCAAACACATTTGAAATCAACATGGTAGATTTTCCTTCCACTCCCGCAATGGGTGAGGTAGTTTTTACATGTTCAAAATTCCAATTAACCTTTACCACACATGTACTCTTATATACATCTCTGCAGTCTTCATGCAGTTGTGCAAGCGTCCATGCAGATCTGTCTTGCACCAGACAATAATCGGTCTCCAGAAGCACTCTCTTAGCACACAGATAGGTGCTTCTCCTGCACTCCCATGCTTACTACTCAGCTCTGTGTGGTATTTCAGAAAGCAGTGTGTAATGCTAACACATTCAACGTCACCAAGGCTCATTTCCTTTGCTCTACTCTAATCACTCACCCTGTAACACATGCAGATGGTCTCAAGTAGCTGTTAGGACATGTGCTCTTTTCTGCCTCTCTAAAATATAAGGAAAATGTGTCAGGCTGCCATAGTAATTATCACTTACTCTACCACAGTAGTAAATGTGCTTTGAAATTGCCAAACAAAAATCGTTGTGTGCCTAGAATCACACCATGAGTCTGTGTGCACACAGGAATTGATGTTAGAGATTTAATACGTGTTGGTATTGTTCTGTCAGACTTGCAGTTGTAGGAAAGGGACAGCTCATATGATAGGATTTGAAAAGCTCAAATAAAAAATCGTAATGTATTAAAATTACATAAAGGTATTTTTTTTTTAGTTTCTTTCAGGTATTGCTGAACAACAGTGAAATTAATTAAAGATGCCTATAAAGTCAAGAAAGAGAAAAGAACAGCAACAACATCTACATTTGAAGAAAACTGGACAAATAAAATTAGTTGAAGAACCTCATGTTGGAAAAAAGAAAAAGCCTTCTGGTAAGCAGACTAAGGATTTTCTTAAAAATATCTTCAAACAAAGAAAAAATGTTAAAAATATATCCACTGCAAATAGTGTTTCAAGTACAAAACAACAACAGAGTCGACAGAAAATACTAAAAGCTAATGTAGAATCAGAAGTAAGAAAGAGTGACTTAACACGAAAAATAGATTTTAAATACATTCGTCGAAAAATGTTTCAGAGAAGAGTGATGTTAAATTTGCTAAAGGATGTGAAAAAATATAAGAAGAAAACCAAATTTTATTTAAAAAAAAAGAAATATATTGAAACAATTGTTGCAAAGGCTTTGGAAATAAAAAGAAAACTATTCATTTTAATTTTTAACAGGATGCGTAGATTAGAAAAATTAATTAAAGCAATGAAGTCACAAAGCAAAAGGAAAAGAGTAGTGAAAAAAAATAACTTTTGTAAAGTGTTCTTAGGAGAATGGAAGCATAGTTCAAGTACTGAACAATTTTTTAATGAAGAGTTATCTTCAAAGTAATAGTTTGTTGCATGCAGTTGACACCAATGGTCGAGCTTATGAAGTTAAAGATGGTTGTGTAATGGAAAAGGAGAAAATGGTTCCAAGAAATGAGGAAGAAGTGTTAGCTGATGAGGTTATGGGGAGACGTCCTAAAGCCCCAGTGTACACTTGGAATTGTAGTAGTATTTGCACTGTGCGACAGGAATCTATTGATAAATTACGTGACTTTCTAAGAGAATATAGTAAAAAGAGTGTTAAACAGAAGATTAAGGTGCTTCAAAGACTAGACCCATGCAGAGTTAGAGAGAATACTGGTTTGCAAGGACATTCTCTTGCTTGTCTATCTAGGAAAGTTTGCCAAAGTGTTTTTCACCATTTTAGGATGCTGGCTGTTCATCATACTGAAATGAGAAAGTTTGTGAGAACATTGTATTTTGCTAAAAGTCCAGCACTAAAGTTAAATGAGTTGAATAATGCTCTGTTCCGTGGATCTGTATCAGATGTAGTGAAGGTTACTGATGATATTCAGTTTTGTTACTTTGGTCCAGAGCAAGAAAGTGCAGGAAATGACACAGTTATTGAGGAAAATGTGGAAGAGAATGTAGAACTCACTGTTAGTAAAAATTTTGAAGATGAAATGACAAAATTTACTATCATCTCTAATGAAAGACCAAATATTACTTGTATTTGTTGCTGGAGAAGCCATTATAAAATTCAAACAAGGAATGTTGATCTCTATAAAAAAAGTGAAAATGAAGATAATTATAAGTGGAAGGATTTTGCAACATATATATTTCTGGAAAATTGTTTTGATTTGGGTGAAGATCAGCGTATTTGTAAATACTGTTATAATAAGTTAGAAGAAAATAGAATGCCAGCTAGAGCTGTACATAATAATTTAGAATTGGTTGATATTCCTGCAGAACTTTCTGATTTAAATACGTATGAGTCTATACTCATTCAATGTGTCCATCCGTTTCAGACCATAGTGCGTATGGAGCCCAAAACAGGTAAATTACCTCCTTCGGATTTACAAAGAGGTTTAAAAGGAAGAGTTGTCTATTTGCCATTGGATTTGAAAAAAAATATGGAAACAATTGATGCAGATAGATTGGAAACTGAACCATTAGTTATTCTGGTTAATGGTGTACCAACAAAGAATAAGAAAATTTGGCAGGAGTTGTAGATGTACGAAAAGTACAAAGAGCAAATTTATATTTGAAAAGAAATAATAAATGGTATGAAACAATTTATATGGATGAAAATGAAGAAGAATTACTAGCAGACACAGGAATACCAACAGGGCAAATTGAAAAAGTGGATAATTCAAAAGAAGAAGAAATTAATGAACATTTCAGCATACATCCTCTTCATTCTAAAGAAGTTATGGGAAACACTATTGATCTGTTTCAGATGAAAAAAGCACAAGGAACTCCCGTGAGTGTATGGGAGGAGAGCTTGGAAGCTCGTTGTTTTCCCCAGCTGTTTCCTACAGGAAAAGGTGGACGATATGATGAACGTCCAGTACAGATTCCTGCTTCTGAGTATCGGACTACAAGAGTATATGCAGAAGATACAAGATTTCGTCAAAGTATTCCTTATTTGTTCCATCTTTTAATTTGAAAGTGACTTGTCTGCACTATCTTATGCAGTAAATCACATTTTAAAAACTGGAGTACATCTACATAATGTGTCGGCAAAGGATTTTATGAACAAAGTGCAACAGCGAGATGATCATTTGGAATCTCAATTGATTAATTTGATGGCTTGTCAGCGTGGAACTAATGAATATTGGTACCGACGCCATGGAGAATTGAAATGTATGTTACGGAATTTAGGAACTCCTACATGATTCCTTACCCTAAGCTGTGCTGAGTACGCTTGGGATGATTTACTGGATTTTCTTCGAGAGGCAAATTCAAATATTGAAAACATCCAATACAAGACAGCAGGAGAATTGTGCTCATTGGATCCGGTTAATGTTTGCAGATATTTCAATCATAGATTTGAGGCTATGATGTCCTTCATCTGCAATAAAAAAAATCCACCTCTTGGAGAAGTTGTGGATTTCTTTTGGAGAAAAGAGTACCAAGCAAGAGGTGCTCCACATATTCATATGCTGTTGTGGATCAAGGATGCACCCAAATTTGGAACAGATGCTGATGAAGCAGTTTTATCTTTCATTGAAGAATATGCAACATGTGCCATACCTAAAAGCACAGAAGAAAAAAACTTAAAAGAGCAAGTTTTACGTTTCCAAAGTCATCGGTGTGGAAAATACTGTCGACGAAAGTACAAAAGTAAAGATAAATTCTACACAAAATGTCGATTTGGATTTCCACGACCTGTTCTTTCAAAAGGAAGAGTAAACAGTTTTATGTCAGCTGTGCGACATACTATTACAAGAAAATCGCCTAAGAATACCTACAACCTAAGAAGAAAAGAAGAGTCAAAATATATAAATGACTACAACCCAGTCATTTTATCCATGTGGAATGCTAACATGGATATACAGTATGTAGCTGACAATTCTATTGCTGTTGCTCGGTATGTCACATCTTACATCACTAAATCTGAGAAAACGGAATTGAAAGAAATGTGGGAAGAGATTTCTCACGATAAGACTGTCAGTAAAAAGCTATACAGTTTCAGTTTAAAGATGTTATCGCATCGAGAAATTGGATCCTACGAATGCTCAGATAGGTTATCATCTGCAAGTCTGTACTCCAAATCCAGAAGAATAATTTGGGTAAGTTTAGGCCTTGCAGACATGAGAAATCGGGTACTGAAATCTGTTCGAGAAATTGAATATTTAGCAGAGTACGAACCTGAAAGTACAGACATTTTAAGAACAAACATGTTGGACACATATTACCCACAAAGAAGTCATCATCTTGAGAACATGTGTCTCTATGAAGTGCTGCAGAACTACATTTATAAACGGAATGCTACAGAAGACATCAACAATGGAAAATATAAAGTCACTGGTGAGGAAGGATGTTTGGTAAAACAAACTAAAGGAAGTTTGATTAATCATCGGAAGCTAAGTTGCGACACTACTGACAAAAAGGAATTTTACTACTTGGCACTTTTACAGCTGTTTAAACCATGGCGTTCAGAGGACGAACTACTTGGAGATTTTCAGAGCTATGAAGATTCCTTTAATGCTTGCAAAGAGAGCATAGAATGCAGTACTTTCACAACTTATGTTCAAATGTTAAATGAAGAAATTGAACAAGAAGCAACATTTGCAGCTGAAGTAGCTAGAGACAGTTCTCAAGACAGTCAAAGTTCTGGGACGTTCAGTCAAGATCCTCTAGGACAACCAATCGTAAAAAATGAAGCTGCAATAGCCATGACTGAAGTGGAAACAGCTTTGAATCAAGCTCAGGAAGATTTAATAAACTTACCAAATATGGAACAACAACTGAATGATGAACAACAACAAATTTATGAGGAAGTCAGAAAAAAAATTGATCACGGATTACTACATGAAAATAAAGAGTGCTCATGCACATCTTTTAAACCAATCAGAATGTATGTGAGTGGACAAGCAGGAACTGGAAAAAGTTTCTTAATTAAAGTAATTAGAAGCTACCTACAGAACAAAATGGATTCAACTTTGTCTTGTGTTGTTACTGCTCCAACTGGGTTAGCAGCGTATAACATAAAAGGAGTTACCTTACATCGTTTGCTAATGTTACCAGTAGAGCATGAGAACAAAATACAATACCACAAGCTAACAGGAGAAGCATGCTTTGAAGTTTCAAGAGTATTGAAGAAAATGAAAGTACTCATTGATGAGGTAAGCATGGTATCAAACTTAATGCTTGCCTTTGTGCATTTAAGAATGCAGCAAATTCTAAAGACAGACTATGACGTCTTATTTGGAGGAAAACACGTCATAGTTTTTGGGGATCTTTTGCAGCTCACTCCAGTTAAAGGACAACCAGTATTCCATACACTTACACATGAAGACACGAAAAAGTCGTTAGGAAGTATAGGTAATGTGAATATTTGGACATACTTTGAGTATAAAGAACTCATTACCAATTTGAGGCAAGCCAATGATGAGGATTATGCAAGTATTCTCAAAGATATCAGAATTGGACTACTCACAGAACATGGCAGAAAAGCTTTACAGAGTCGATTGCTATGTAATGTGTTTCCAACAGAACAAATAGTTCCAGAGAAAATATACAAGAAAATTGCTGAAAAAAATACTGTAATCTGCTTAATGCCAACACTACATGAATGCTCTATATCAGGTGTCTCCAACCGGTCGATCGCGAGCTACCGGTAGCTCGCCGAGACCCTGTCAGTAGCTCGCGACGCTTGCTGCTCAATTTAGTAGCCCTTTAGTGTTATTTGGGCTATTTAGGCTTTTTTCATGCTCCGTTGCCGCCCTCACCCAAAGCAGCTGCTCTGATTGGCTTAGAAGAGCTTAGCTGGGGCGGGCTGAAGAGGATGACGACGTTCCTCTCCTTTCTTTGTGGATCTTGTGACTGTTTCTGCGCCCCCTGCCCTTTTCTCACTGGCACCGCACTGTTCATTGTGCGAGTGCGACAGGAGCCATTGGGGAGCTGCAGCAGGCGTGTCAGGGCGGAGCAGCTGATTTGCAGGTCTTGCAAGCAGGGACCCGCGCCATCTGCCCTTTTCTGCAGAACTGCTTTCCACCTCATATCTCACCAGCGCAGCAGGTAAGCCGTGTGAGCACACCCTGGCCCCCTGTAAAAGTAAAGAGTGAATGACCCTGCATAGTGCTGCATACCGACTTTCGTAAGGCTTTGTCTGGTCAACAATTCAGTTAAAAGCCATGTATTGCAATCGATATGGTAATCGTAATGGGTAAAAGTGTGTCTGCTTATTGTTGTGAGCCGTGTTCCTAGAATAGATAATACAGGAAAGGAAAGGTTAATTCTCAGATGAGCCTGTTTAGTCAAATGCCTTGTACTGCTGTCGATATGGTAATCGTAATGGGTAAAAGTGCGTCTGCTTATTGTTGTGAGCCATGTTCCTGAATGGATAATACAGGAAAGGAAAGGTTAAATCTCAGATGAGCCTGTGCCTCAATAGTGGCCAAGATCCCCTGTAAAAGTAAAAATTGAATGACCATGCATAGTGCTGCATACCATCATCATGAGCCACGAGACTTTCATAACTGTGTCCGGCCAACAATAGTCAAATGCCTTGTAATGTAGTGCGATCAATATGGTAATCATAATGGGTAAAAGTGCGTCTGCTTATTGGTGTAAGTAAGCCATGTTCCTAGAATGGATAATACAGGAAAGGAAAGGTTAAATCTCAGATGAGCCTGTGCCCCAATAGCGGCCAAGATCCCTTTGCGGTATTTTTTCGGAAACAACAAGCTTAGGATTACGAAAAGGTTTCATTCATTACCACTAATATAGCGGGAGGGTAGCCAGTCAACATCTTCGAACAGCTGTAGATGGGCCAAGAAAATTAACTTAACATAAAGAGAACAGAGATTGTTTATTTTTTAAGCATGTCCATTATTATTTTTTTTTAATCACACAAAGTACTGTAGGTGTAGGTAGGGAAGTAACTGCCCTTTAGTGTTGTTTGGTGGGCGATTTAGGCCGGGCAGACTTTTTTCAGGCTCCGTTGCCGCCCTTACCCAAACCAGCTGCTCAGATTGGCTTGAGCTTAGCTGGGGCAGCCGAAGAGGATGACGTTCCTCTCCTTCCTTTGTGGATCTCGTGACTGTTTCTGTGCCCCCTGCCTTTTCCTCACTGGCAACGCACTGTTCATTGCGCGAGTGCGACGGGTGCCAGTGGGGAGCTGCAGCAGGCATGTCAGGGCGGAGCAGCTGGTTTGCAGGTCTTGCAAGCAGTACACAACTGCTGGTACCCACGCCATCTGCCCTTTTCTACAGTACAGCCTGCCACCTTATATCTCACCAGCGCAGCAGGTAAGCCGTGTGAGCACACCCTGGGCTCCCTGTAAAAGTAAAGAGTGAATGACCCTGCATAGTGCTGCATACCATCAACATGAGCCATGAGACTTTCGTAAGGCTTTGTCCGGTGAACAATTCAATTAAAAGCCATGTATTGCGATCAATATGGTAATAATGGGTATAAGTGCGTATGCTTCGTGTTGTGAGCCGTGGCCAGTGTTCCTAGTATGAAGTTCCGAGTATGGACACACAGGGAAAGGTTTTTTTTAATGTCAGATGTGAGCCTGTGCCCCAATAGCGGCCAAGAACCTTTTACAGTATTTTATAACGAGACAACAAGCTGAGGTTGCCGAAAAGGTTATCATACATCACCACTCCTAGCCAGTGAGTAAACATCTTCGAGCAAAAAACAGAGATGGGACAAGAATATGTTTGGAGAACTTTACATAAAGAGGACAGGGATTGTTTCTTTTTATTTTTTGGCTGCAGCATCTCCATTATTTGTTTTTTTTATCACACAAAAGTACTGTAGGGAGTAGGGGTGGAGCACACATGGTATTAATTATCCCCTTTACGGGCCATGCAGTTAGGCTCCTACTCCTATGAGACCTCAGATGGAGCAAACTGCCAATGTAAACGGCGATAGCCAGTCCATAAAGTCAAAATTTCTACTCTTCTACTTAGTCATCCATTGCAAAGGTGCCACCAATTGGGACCCCCTTGAAGCGGTTGTCATGGGAGCCTGATAATAGGAGGCCTGTCGGAGGTGTTACCATGGATCAGTCATGGATACCAATTTAAGAAGAGAATTCGTAGCGTTGTTAACTGAACAAAAGCAACGAAGCATGCTTAAACGTTTTAAACCAGAATAACAGAATTAAGGCTTAACTCTCCATCTTCCAAAATGCTTACAGTGGAGCAAATATTTATTTGCTTGCATTGGAAAAACCTTTTACATAACACATGGAATATGAAAGCAACTTCCCAACAGGCTCAGAACACACATGGCTAAGAGAGAATTCACAGATGAAAGAATGAGAGATGAAATGGTACTTTGTGATGAAGTCGGGAAGCTAAGAGTCTTTATCTTTTGATAATTTTATAAGTGATAGGGGGCTGATATACGAGCTAGCAGGGGTGCACTATTACTTGCAATGGATCGCAGTTTCATTATTAAATCCTGAGTAGCGACACAAGATGGAATGGCCAATTAAGGTTGATGAAAAGCTCATGGCAATTAAGAGGATGAGCTCCAATAGGGCACTGAAACCAGATACACTGCTACATTTTACAATAGAACAGGAGTGGAGATCGTATCTGTTGTGGCCAATCTCTCTCTTAATACCTTATTGAGAAGGAAGGGATAACCCCAGATGACTGAGGCCAACATTACTTTAATTACAAAGTTTGGAAAGTGCACTGTTTTATCGCCCCAGAATACTGATTAACAGAGACACCACCATTATCACTGGAATTTTAAGCGGCAGACCCCTAACATAAAGGCTTTTTGTTTTCTCATAGCCTGGCCTGTCAGGTTTGTCCCCGGTAGAGTTGACTATTATTAAAAACATATGTATATGGTGGGAGTGACGCCATATTAGGACTGCACTCGAGAGGCTAGTGGGGCGGGAATGGCCTACAGGTGAACCAGGCCCTACCAAAGGCTTGTCTGACAGATCAGTACATTTCATTAGTTGGTTTTTGGGCTGCATTACAATGATTATTTCAGTGACAGCTATTGATAGGCCCTGATTTTGAAGCTATTAATTGAAAGGTCGTAAACTAGCGGTTTGCCAACAGCACACATGCACAATCTTTTCTTTCAGTGTTATTGTGTTCAAACCACAGTATGGGCTCTGAAGAAATAGGCTTAACGTCAATGAAACTGGGCGGGGGAGGTCTCTCTGAAAAATGCGCGAGTTGCTTGGGATTTAGTAGCTCACGACGATTTTCACTGACCAGAAGTAGCTCTCACTACACAAAAGGTTGGAGACCCCTGCTCTATATTCAATCAAGAACTTTTGAAATTGGAAAATGAAGAGATTATAAAACTGGAATCTGTGGATAAAATACAGCATGAAGGAATAACTATTATATTGACAAGCAAATTGACAAGTAAATTGGATTCTCTAGAGAAAAACATATCGAAAACAGCTGGTTTGGAAAAGAATCTTTATGTATGTATGAACTGTCGAGTAATTTAAAGACGTAATTTGGATGTAGAAAAAGGTTTAGTGAACGGAGCTATGGGTAAAGTTGTGGGTTTTGTAAAGTACCAGAAAAAAGATGGAATTGAATTTTTAAAAATAACAATTTGATCAGATTGAAGAGGTTAAAGACATTTGTTGTTGTTTAGTTCGTTTCTTGCTTGTGAAAGACTTATATGTACGTAGGAAGCAGTTTCCGTTTTCTCTAGCATATGCTGTAACTATTCACAAATCTCAAGGATTAACTGTAGATAGTGCTTTTGTAAATATTGGATCTAGTGTGTTTAAAGAAGGTATGGCATATGTTGCTTTGTCACGCGTGAAAAAAATATCTGGTTTATTCATGATAGACTTTGATGACTCAAAAGTTAGTGCTGATGCAAACTGTGTAAAGGAGTATAATAGATTAAGAAGAAGCTATGCTTCTCATTTAGGTCAGTATCCTGTGTTTGAAAAACGTGTTGTTTGTCGGAAAAGGAGATTTGAGAATATCTGTAATGAGGATGTACAGAAGAGAAAACAAAAAGAGAGTGATGTGACTGCAAGCAAAAAGAAAAAGGACAGTGTTGAAGAAGTTGTTGGTTGTCATTTTGAAAATAGCTCTGGTGTCAACTGCTACGCAAATGTAGTGCTGAATGTTGTATTTTATCTTGAAATTTTGCAAGAGCAGATAATACTAAATCATGGAAAAAGATTCTGTTCTCTGCTGATTCTTCTTTATGAGAAGCTGAGTAATGATAAAACTAAAATAGAAAGTGCTTCTGATGTTAGAAATCTTTTAGATGTATGTTCAGGATGTACACAGTTTACTCAAAATGTCCAGCAGGATGCACAGGAATTCTTAATGTATATGCTTATGGTACTGGAAGATGAAGGGGTAGAAATAGAAAACATATTTGGTGTCTCATATATATGGGAACATTGTTGTGAAAACTGTATGAACACATGCAGCAGTAATGTTGATTCTGAAAGGTTTATATATTTAACATTACCAGAGAGTAAATCAGTGACTTTTAGTAAAGTAGTTAAAGATGCTAATCACAATATGGAATGTTATCAATGTAAATCAGACATGTTATCAACGTTATTTTTTAAGAAATATGAACTGTATGTAATTTTAATGGTACAACGTTATAGAGCAGATGGAACTAAATTGGAAACTTTACTAAAGAAGTTTGTAGGAAATCAATTATCAATATCAGGTAAAACTTTTGTTGCAGTTGCAATAATTTTTTATGATGGACCTTCTATGACTTCTGGTCATTACACAGTTTATCTTAAATGTGAAAAAGGATGGACACTGTGTAATGATTCTCAATTGATTTTCAAGCAACGTTTGCCTTATGATTTACCAAATTGTTACTTAATTTTCCTAAAACCAAAATTTTAAATACAAATTCCAGCATCTGAAGAAACCATTGTTTCAATTTTATAGGATTAACATTGGATATTTCACTTAAAAAGGATTTTAAATTTACCATTTGGCCTCATGGAAAGGTAAAGGTAACAATTGTGGACTTCTTTGACAGATATTATTTTGGTGTACGTGCTTAAACAGAAAGATTTACAGACATTATTTATTGCAAATAGTTATTGTTCTTAGAAGGTATTTTTAATATATTTGTGACATTTCTATCAAGGTCTGTTTTAGTGAGGATACATTCAGGTCTTTTTTAAACAATCTTTCAGATTGTTTTTTTTTTTGCCCGCTGTTAAATGATGAATACAATTGATTTCACAATTTGCAGTGAAATTCAATACATTCTGAAAACAGCAAAAAAAGGGCAAAAAATTGCTTTGTTAAATATGAAAAAACATGTACTGTTTAAGAAAATCTATTGTTGAATATTAATTTTGTTTTTTTTTTCAGATCTTGAAAGAAAATTTAGGAAATGTAATCAATTTTACTTGCAATTAAAAAACCCCATTTATTTCTAATTAATTTATTTTGTTGGTCAGGTAAGTTTTAAATAACTGTATTTCTCACACCTTCCCTTTCATTCTCCCTTTTCTTCACCTCTCCTCACTCTGCTTTTCTCATTCCTCTTCCCTCTCTGTTCTTGCTTTACTACTCTTTCATAACTCCCTCACTCCTTCTCTACTACTCTCCTAGGTTTACTGCCTCCTTCACTATTTTTTCAACCATGTTTGTCAACCTGACTCCATATGTCTCAGTCATTCTAACTGCCTTACTCCTTCTCAGTTCCTTGCTCTCACTCTCTGTTTCTGTCTCTCTCGCTATGTCTGTTTTACCCTTAATTTCCTTAACATCTCTGAGGCAGTTTTACAAGCCCCCTGCGCCATCACTACGTTACTTTTCATGATGTACTGGTGGCGCAGGGGGCTCATCCATATTTACAAGGAGAGGAAAAGCCACTCTGCATGACTTTTCCCACCCTCATAAATAGAGCCACTTCACACGCAGCACTGTGCGTTGAAGAGGTATTCTGTGGGTGTTGTTGTTTGTGTTTCCATGCAACACTCATAGAACTACACACTTCTTCTAATTTACGAAAAATCATAAGTCTGAAGTTGTGTGTGAATGCTACGCCACCCTAGAGGTGGCGTAGTGAGGCACAATAAGGAGAAATGTTTTCATTTCTCTTCATTTTTTCCTCTTTCAGTGTGTGCTGCATGCTACTGCACGCATTGAAAGAGGAAAACGCCTCTTGTGATTGTTTTTGTGCAGGAAGGTGTCCTTTCCTGCACAAGAGCAATCTCCCCACCAAGCAGGCATCCTTGTACCATGGTGTAAGGGAGCTTGCCTCGGTGCATGGCTGCAGTTTGTATGCCTGCGCAGGGGAAGCATAGAGATGCGAGAAAGTCTTGTAAATATTTTGTATCTCTGTGCTTTGAAACTAACGCAGCATGGCGCAGCAAAATTACTTGCTGCACCGTGGTGCGTTAGTTTGTTATAAATCTGCTCCTCTGTTTCTACCACTCTTCCTCTCTCCATCACTCATTTTCCATCTATGTTAATTTTTTAACCTTCTCTGTCGTTCTCCTTTCCTCACGTTCTGTAACTGTCACTATCCTTTACTCATAGTCACTCCTATTCTCCTACTTCACTTCCTCCTGTCTGTATCTCACACCCTTTCTCCTTTTTGCATTCTTTCCTTCAATCTCCCTCACTCTGCTTTGCTCATTGACATCCTGACTCCCTTTCTGTCACTCCAGTTTCCTAAATCCCTCCATCTCCTCACTCTCTATTTCTCACTTTCCCTTACCCCCTTTTCTAATCCTCATGCCCGTAAAAAAAAAAAAAGAATTAAAAATCAAATTTAAGTGTTTAGATAGTGGTTGGCTCTAAAACGAGTCGTTATCTTTTTGGAGAGTTTTAGGGTACTGAACATTACTTTGGATTTGCTGTTAGTTTTGAAAAGTTAAGCACTCTTGCTCTTTGGATTAGAAACATTGGGGCAGATTTACAAGCCCCTTGAGCCATGTTAAAAGTGACGCAAAAGTGGCGCAAGGGGCTTGTAAATCTGCCCCATTGTGTGCTGAAGTTCTGACCTCTCCGGTCACACCAGTATTCTATGATCTGTTGCTATGATAGCAGGTAGAAGTCAAGTTAGAAGTAGGAATCATTTGGAAAGGGTTGAAATTTGCAAGCAATAGAAATGTGTTTCAAATTAAAACAAAGGTGGAGAACATGGAAAGGGGGCAGGGTAGAGACTTCCTGACCCCCTAGTCTTTGTCAGGGAGTCCCTGAAGGATCACAAAGGGTGAAAAAAACGATTAATTTTAAAAAAAATTAAAAACGTTCGCGCACGGTAAAAACAAAATTGAAAAATAGTTTTTAAAAACAAGTTTTTGTGTTTAGATTTTAGGTGGCTCTAAAAAGAGCCCTTGTGTTAATGTAGGGACAGAGGAACAGAAAAACGAAAAAATGAAAAAAACTATGGCCTGGTGCATGAGTGCTGCTCTATCTTCCTCTCAATGAGATCAATACTGGTTTCACCAAGAGAAATAAGTGCATGACAGTCAATGCACCGTGTATACAGCCTCCGAAAAGCAGGGCGTATATCGAGAGGTAAAGAAGTAGGTGAAGGCGCCACCGCAGATGAAGTGCTCGGCTGAGCTGCCAATGATGTGCTTGGCTGAGCTGCTGCGGATGTGCTCGGCTGAGCTGCTGGAGAGTTTTCACTAGCAGCTCGAGCAAAAGCCACAGGATGTACTCCTTCAACATGCCTTAACATCGTGTGAATACTAAAAGAGTATTTCTTATTAGCATTTCCACATGATAAGGTCCAGTGACAAATAATGCAGGTGACTTTGGGAGCATTTACCTTCTTCTGCCCCTCAGGAAAAGTGAAAAACTGCCATATGAAAGACTCTTTCTGCTTCCTCTGCCTCTGTGGCACAAGAGTCTCCTGATCACTACTAGAAGATGGCTGCTGCTCTGCCATTGTATCACAAAAACAGATCAGCTCCTTCTCCCAGGGAATCAGAAGTAATAATGAGGGGAGTGGGTGTGGTATTGGAAGAATCTGGAACTGAAAGTACTATGAACCAATGAAAAGTGTTGTTTCCTAATCACATGACTTGCCTGGGTGTGGTGTTGGAAGAATCTGGAAGTGAAAGTACTATGAACCAATGAAAAGTGTTCTTTCTTAATCACATGACTTGCCTGGGTGTGGTGTTGGAAGAATCTGAAAGTGAAAGTACTATGAACCAATGAAAAGTGTTCTTTCTTAATCATATGACTTGCCGCGTGCGCACCGTGCGCGCACGGCGCATGCGCGAACGTGGCACACGCGCATGCGCGAACGAACCGCGCATGCGCGTACAGAGCGCGCGTAGAACGCGCGCATGCGCGAACGTCGCACGCAGAGCACGCACGACGTACGCATGCGCACACGAAGAACGTACGCATGCGTACGTAGTGCGCGCTCCGAGCGCGTAAGAAGCACACGCACATGCGCGAATTCCACAAACGTAGCGCGCGGAGCACGCACAACGTACGCATGCGTACGTGGAGAACGTACGCATGCGCACACAAAGAACGTACGCATGCGTACGTATTGCACGCACAAACACGTACGAAGCACGCCCGCATGCGCGAACGTACCGCGCGGAGTACGCATGACGTACGCATGCGTACGTGGAGAACATACGTACGCACACAGCACTGAGTGCGTACGATGACGTAGCAATCACCATGCGCGCACCGAGCGCGCACGGTAAAAACCCTTTAAAAAAAAAAAAAAGAAAGAATTAAAGTGTTTATAAGTTAATAGAAGATATTAACTATGCTGTTCAACTTTATTAAATTTTCTTTTTTTTTTAAAAGCTGAGCCATTCCAAATTAAAGGATACAGGTAATCTACAGCTATATACATAGGTAACTTTTTGTAAAAGAAATATATAAAAAATATAATAAAACATTCATAAATTAGCATTAAAAAAACCTTTGAAATTCACTGAAAAAACCATAGGTTTCACACACGTTATAGTTAGGAATTAGCATTTTAAAAACCTTGCAAATTCACTGAAAAAACCATAGGTTTCACACACGTTATAGTTAGCTGGAAATTTCACTCATACAAAACCATTGAAATTCCACCGTTATAGTTAGTTCAGCTAACTATAACTTGCGCGACCACAATCCACTGCTGATGACGTCACATATTACATCACTCATGACATGCAGTGACATCACTGATGACATCACTGATGACATCTCAAATAACATCACTGATGACGTCATCCATGTGAGTATGTGTTTCTGAACAGTTTTAATATGTTTAATATATATAGGGAAAGGCCTGTTGAAAAATAGGTGGGTGTACAAGTGTGTGAATGGATGATTTAAAAGGTGCGTAACTGATTCTATAAGTGAGTCATTAAATGTATCTTACTGCAGACTAGTGACTAAACTGTGTGAATGTCTGTATGTGTCTGTGTGTTGCTGTATAAGTGGCTGCATGGTTTTGTGAATAGCTATATGAGTGTCTGTATGGGTTATTGATTGATTGTCTGAGTATCTGTATGGGTGCCTGAGTGTTTGTGTGGGTAGGGTGTGTTACTCTGTGACTAGATGTGTGAGTGGGTAATTCAGTGGGTGCATGTTTTTAAGAGTGCATCTGTGATGGACAGTATGGTTGGGTGAGTGTATGTATGGGTGTGTTAGTGATTGAATGTATATCTCAGTTGTACATGTGTCAGAAACTACATATATGAAACGCAGTGTATATGTGTGTAAGAGTATATAACTATCTATATGTGAGAGTGTGTGATTTTGGGAGTGGCTGTATGCGCCATAGTGCAAGGATATCTGTGTCATGTGCTGTTTGTTTTTCTGCAAGAAGACACAGAATTTGTTAGTATTTTTATGAGTAAGTGAACTTGAGTGTTTTTAACTGTATAGGTGAGTAAATTTTACTGTGATTAATTATTTGCATGACTGACTAGATGTGTCAGTACCTCAATGGATGATTGGCGGTGTGTGAGTGTCTATATAGGTGTATACATGCACAGAGTGACTGTAAGTATGAGTGACTGTACAAGTGAGTGAGTGGAGATGTATGTAGACCTAAAAGTCAATGAGTGGGTGAGTAGTTATTGGTATTGGAGTATCTATGGTTGTCAAAATGGCCGTCTGAAATTTTGAGTCGGTGTATCAAAGGTTATATTACGGTGTGAGAAGATGCACTAATTTATCACATGGATGACGTCATCAGTGATGTCATCAGTGATGTCATTTGAGATGTCATCAGTGATGTCATCAGTGATGTCACTGACCATGTCATGAGTGATGTAATATGTGATGTCATCAGCAGTGGATTGCGGTCGCGCGAGTTATAGTTAGCTGAACTAACTATAACGGTGGAATTTCAATGGTTTTGTACGAGTGAAATTTCCAGCTAACTATAACGTGTGTGAAACCTATGGTTTTTTCAGTGAATATATATATATATTCAAAGCTCCAAAGTTGCCCGCAGGCAAGGCCGCACTCCCCAGCGGCTTGTCACGAGCATATTTCTCGCAGCAACTTTTCAGGGTAAAAGCAGCACTCCGTCCCTCTGTAATTACAGTCCTCGTGTCGACAATATTAGAGCCAGACACGTTTCTGGGCTTATGCCCTCTTCAGAGGCTCGACAGGAGATTTGTGCAGTAGACACGCCCACACCTTTTTATACTTAACCGCCCTCAGATGAGCTTCTCTCAGGTGAATCCATGCAATGTCTTATGGGATAAGTAGTGCGTGTCAGCCACGATAATTTTACTGTTACAGATGCCCTGGATGGGCCCGAAGGGGCGGGTGAGCCATAGATCCCCTACTGCTGGTCTCCTGTCGAGCCTCTGAAGAGGGCATAAGCCCAGAAACGCGTCAGGCTCTAATATTGTCGACACGAGGACTGTAATTACAGAGGGACGGAGTGCTGCTTTTACCCTGAAAAGTTGCTGCGAGAAATATGCTCGTGACAAGCCGCTGTGGGCAACTTTGGAGCTTTGAATACTTACAAGGCGGCCCGGCCGCGAAGGATCGCACAACCCCATGTCTAAGGGGGCCATGGGACTCGGAACCTTCTGAGACCTGTTAATGGACCAGCAGCAGGGGATCTATGGCTTACCCGCCCCTTCGGGCCCATCCAGGGCATCTGTAACAGTAAACATTATTGTGGCTGACACGCACTACTTATCCCATAAGACATTGCATGGATTCACCTGAGAGAAGCTCATCTGAGGGCGGTTAAGTAAAAAGGTGTGGGCGTGTCTACTGCACAAATCTCCTGTGATTATTTAACCAAGAGACCAAACCGGAAACCTTCTGCGTACAACCTTGCCAGCATTTCATTCTACTTGTTTCCAACTTTCTGCTTGTCGGAATTAAAATGCCCTTGCATTATTCGCACATTTACAGATGGTATATGCAACTCGCTTTACCCTCGAGTTTTCCCCCATATTCTTGTCCCTAAGTTTTTCCACTAATTCTGATGACCTCTTGGGTGTGGGAGAGTGCAACATGTGAATAGTTTTCCACATGGTTGAAATTATCACATATAAAAAGTAAAGCCCTGCTTGTGTATACCGTAATACAACAGTGCATTTTTAGGTCTAGCCTGGGCAGCGCACGCGCTGCTCTGCGAGGCATACTGTATTCTGGTAGGGACTTGAAGCTCCGCCCTTCTCTCTGCACATATTTTTCATTGGCTTGTGTCACTGTCCACTATAAACTGGCTTTTCATTGGTCATTAGACTTAGTAGTCCCTCCTCAGTACTGCCATGTCTCATTTTGTAACCTCCCATGGCGACAGCTGCGACACCCCGTTACATGTGTTGTTACTCACTAGGCTTTAATTACAGCTTCCGAGCACTATTTTCTCAAATACCTTTGTCCTGCCTGCTGTTGCAGACAGGACGCACTCTCCTAACGCTTTTTTATTATTTTTATAGCACAAACGCATTTCAATGTGGTAGGCCTCATATTTGCGATAGTTTAAAATATTGCCATTGTAAATGACAATGCCTTTTATTTATCTGTTTTAAAAGCAGCACATAAATAAAAGGCATTGTCGTTAACAATGCCAATAGCTCAAACTCTCTTAAATGCGAGACCTATTGCATTGCAAATGCTTGTGTTTTCAGGGCAACTGATCGAGAAACCCTACAATAGGCCTAGTTAATTGGAACCAAACTTGTGCACCTGCTCTGAAGGTACCAGAAACTGATCATCACCACAAAGCAGTGATTCAGACTGGTGCGAAAAGCTGGACTCTCTCAACAACACCAATAACCCCACCTGCATTAGACAACTGGTAATGTAATTATGGATGGGCAGTTTGTAGAGGTACCCGGTTCTCGCCACCTAATTGTGAGGAGGTCAGACAGAGCCTAGTCATCGCATCACATTGTGATCACATGTGAAACAAAATACAAACCATCAGCCCCGAGTGATTTCAAGTTTATGGGGTTCACACAAAACTACTAGCTTCTGCTATTGTGCTAGTCACCTCTCTATCCGAGTTAAGAAATTAGGAATTAATGAACATCAATGAGTGTAGTTGGTTCACTATCACTATCTAGAAACGTATGGATAATAGTCGTATTTTGCTTGTGCACGCAACCTGTGCATGCTGATAAATTAGAACTGATGGACACATCAACCTTCAAGAGATGATATGAGTCTGATAGGGGAAGGTATAAGGAATGACCTTATAAGACAGTAGCACAGGTTCCGTAGATAGGACACATACATTCAGAATATGCGAAGGTGCTATACTTCTACCCATGTCACTGATTCCTATACACTCCACTCAGTCATCTCCTGCATTGTGGGATCAAAGGGCACCCAGGCATTTTTGATTCATTCTAGGCTCGAGTCAGGTCTACCATGACACCGACGCCTCCCGGGTTCCCCATTCTGAGGGAAGGAGGTAGGGATACAGGAAGCATGGAGGCAGGTTATATCTGCCACTAATGGTGCTCACACTCTTTGATAGATCCTGCTCAAGCACTGAAGACAAAGTATAGACCTGCAATGGAAGCAGTAGTTGTACTTGCCATCAGGCAAGCCACACTCTGCCATCTACCAGTGTAGCCCAGGAAGCACACCACAATTTGACCCTGTAAGCCTTGAGGATCATTCCCTATCAATGTTCATCAGGTATGGCCAGGACAAAGCACATCCCTAGCCTTGGGCAGTTTTTAGTGGTAGCCGGTTGTTAGTCCATGTAGCAACTTGAACATGCTGGATAGGTTCCACAATAGGTCCGATGGAGCTCTGGTCGCCTTGTTTGTAGAAAGGGACATTATAATCTGCCTCTGTGGATTTAATTATAAATGTAGACCCTAGAGTGGGATCATTTCAGGTCAAGTTGGGCCTTCTGCTTTCAAACATGAACAAGCATTGGCATAGCCAATAGGTCTCGCCTTTTGGACCTTATAAGTGTTTAGCCATTCAACACTTGATGTTGTTGCACCAAGGATATTGTGCTGGATAACTAAACACTTATAAGGTCCCAAAGGCGAGACCTATTGGCTATGCCAATGCTTGTTTGTTTTGTTTTTAGGCACAGGGAGGTCAAGTGATTTGGCCAGAATCAAAGGCTGCCGTCGTTGCTGAGACACGAACCCTGTTCCCCATATTTGAAGTCTACCGCCCTAGCCATGAGGCCACATCCTCTTTCCCTACATGTGCCTGTCTCTTATCACTGTAGCAATCATGTGGGCGGTTCAGCCACTCTGTTTTGGCCAGTGAAGCTGGCAGCATGACCTATGAGGTGGTTTTTCGTTGACAGAGACAGTCGTAAATATCACCCCTCTGTATGCTGCACTCACCTTGTCGTCTTCCGAGACCTGCATAGTTCTAGTATCTTCATCAGGTGTGTGACTGCTTCAAGTGGAAGGTGAAACTATTTTGACAAACAACACACCTTTTATAATTTCTAACCTAATTTCCTCCTCTCTATGAGCTACCATGAAGGTGGTTTTCAGTTGCCTGATCCTGTCACAGATTGCATCCGCGGACTGGTTTCACTCTGTGCCAAGTGTCAAAGGGAACCTGTCATGTCCACATTGACTTGAGGGTCAAGGTGTGTGGTTAGAGGAGTAACTTTGACGGAAACAGTCATCGAAAAAAAACACTCTTATACGCCGCAGTCTTATTTTTATATCCTGCAAAGTAACAAGCCTGGAATGGGACATCCCATATAAATATTGGCAAGGTGTAGAGCAGACACAGTACTTTATACTGCTGCAATAACTTGACATGCACTTACCGGAATTCATATTTAAGTACCTGCATGAAAGTAGGACCCCAGAAAACCGGTGTCACAAGAGCTGCTGTTGTTGCTTCTGACAGAGTCATTGTGCTGAAGAGATGTCCCTCAGCTCAGAGATTCAGAAGAAGACAACGATATTCTAAGGACTGGATACCTTAAGATGAATTTCTTACACTCTTCCATCAGACTATATATCGTTATGACCACTCTAATGCATAGAATTCAAGAAGTGCAGGGTCTAGAGCTCATTGGTCATAGCCATACAGCTAAATTGCCATTTTATCATTTGCAACTGCAGAGTTCGGAAGCCCATTTACCAAACTGTAAAATGTACTATCTTTGAAAACAATGGGGGAGATTTACAATAACTGGTGCATCCCTGCATATTAGAAGGGGTGCGCCAGTTATTTTGCGTGACGTAAAAAAACCCTTGTGCCACCATGGATGCGCCGCATTTACAATGTGGTGCACGATGGGGCAAGGATAGACAGATGCGTGGTGACGCAGTGCTAGAGTCGTGCCGCAAGCACGACGCAACTCCAGCACTGCACAGGGGCGGCCTATACTTGCTGTGCTGCATCACTCCTTACGCCTGCTAGAAGCAGGCGTAAGGTTTCGATGCAGCGGGGTCGTAAAAGTGACTCAGTGAAATTTGTTGATTTCACTGCATCACTTTTACGAGGCTTCCTTGCGATGGAACGCCCAACCTGCATACATTATACCTGACGCAGGTATAATGTAGCGCAGGGCTTTACAACGTGATGCATCTCCCTAAATGCGTCACTTTGTAAATATGTCGCATAGTGGCACATTGTTTACGACGCCGCTGCGTCACAGAAGTGATGCAACGGTGTCATAAAGATGTCGCAAGGGGCTTGTAAATCTGACTCAATGTTTTCAGACTATAAAAATATTTCTAGAGGCCTCTGCACAGCATCGCCTCTTCGCAACAGACATTAAATTGCCATCCTTGTGGCATAACCCTACTGCCGTCTAATAAGTGACATGTAAAAGTCCACTCTACTCTCAAACTCACAAACTAGATTTCCAAAGCCTCCTTTTTCATACACACCAGAGCTACACAGGAGGACTGGCACGTGGGTTTCTTAGAGGTCGGAAACGCAAAACTATGACATTCTCAATTGTACTTACTCCTTCATTTTGCAAAAAGAGAAGTTGAGGGTAAGGTAGCAAAACAATCAAGGCAAAAAAAGACCCTTCAGCCCGACTTGATCAAATTGGGCATGATAAAGCAGATAAGCGGCTGAGCATTTTTACTGACACATAAAACCGCTCATGACACATTTGCGAGAAAAATGACAAATATGCACCAATTGTGCTACCTATACGATTGGAGAAACAGGAAAAAGCCTTGAGAAAGCTTAGTTACTGCATTGTGAAAGCATGCAGACAGGAGTTAATTAGATGAAATTTAACCATTTGAATAACCAAGAGTATTTACTAGTATTGGAGTATCTTTTCAAAAGTAATAGAAAATGGTAAGTGACAATTTTACATAGTCTAAGAATTTCCTAATTACTCTCTCTTAATAATATGAAGTTTGAATTTGGAGACCTGCTTTTCTACGAGAGCCTGACTTGCGACGGGGAACACGGCTGATGTCCTGCCCTCCCTTGCTCACCTCGGAGTACCGCTGCTGTTTCGCTGTGTGTAACCCTGCCGTTGCTCTTGCCGCTCTGTCATCTCGCGGCCCCGGCGTGAGGAGACCACAGCTCCCAGGCGCCCTAGCGCCCCACCGACGTCACACAAGCGCCCGGAGGCGCTCAAAAGAACGCCGCTCTCTCCGCGTCGCGGGACGCGCGCGGGCGGGCGCCGGACGAAGCCCGGACTAAGGGCGGGCCGTATGAGGCCGTCAGGGGCCAAAGGAGGCCGGGCTGGGCCACCCCTCTTGCACCCGCAGCACACCCCTGACTGGTACGTTTTACATTGCTGTTGGACATATCTGGTGTAGTGCTTCATAACAGACTGGTTGTCTAGTCATCTTGTTGTGATTATTCCTTTCATTTGGTAGCCATGGCTATGTTCACACGCTCGGGCAGGGGAAGCACACTAGGTGGAGGTTCTGTAAGTGGCACTCTTGACCACTTCATAATTCGCGCCTGCTCTGTATTAGAGAAGGAAATTGCAATTACAGAGCGACGCCTTTCCCTGGACGCTATAAAAGATAAGCGTTCCTCAATGGGCGCTTTTGCGCTAGCTGTTTCACCCGCACAAGCCAATACTCAAGCGGTTAACATCTTAACAGGGAATTTACCACACCTACAGACGAGGGTAGACACAAATTCACCTGGTCCTAGTGATCCTGCCCCTGTGTCATTGTTGGATCTTTCATACTCTCCCCTGTTAGTTGCTTCTCAAGTTACACCTAATACTGCTAACACTGCTACTCCATCTCTTGCAACCCCAGCGATTACTGAGCCACCGACTGTAGTGGACCCAAAAATTGTTCCTAACAAAAGGAAAAGAGTGGGTAGCGGTAACAGGGAGGACCAGACAAAAGCTCACAAGAAAAGTAAAGGCAAATCACGCACTGGTACGGGTAAGAAAGTGGGTCACACAGCTTCCCCTATACACAATCCTTCCAGGATAAGATCGTCCCCTGTTCACCGGGCTAATCTAACCACTGATACTGTTGCAGAACAACTCCCTCAACACTCTGTATCCCAAAATGACCCTGATTCTCAGCTTGCACTGATTGGTCAACTTGAAAAAACTATTAAATCCTTCTTACTTCCTATGATGGAAAGAGTGAGGTTATTGTCTGAGAGGCTTGAGAGATTTGAGCAGGCCTCTCTTGACAATTTCTTTTCTCTTAAATCTCTAATCAAGTTGCATTCAAAGATAGGTAAGGATCATGATAATACTACTGATCCATCTTTAATCACCCCTAATGAACCTATACTTCAAGCTGTATTGTCGAAACCAAATGCTGTCTTAAATCTGGGCTCAAAGAATGGAGCTACTTCATCTAACTTAAAGTCTCCATTACCCATGCTATCCTTGGGTAGCTCACTTCAAAATAACAACTCAGCCTCTGGCTCGACCAATAGTTATTCAACCTCCGGGGAATTGGGAAACTTTGTTGAATCTGCTCAAAATTTCCAAAAACCATCTTCCAATGAATCTTTACAAATTCAATCTAAAGCCCTCCCTACTGGTTCTGAACAGTCCCTACCTTGTATTGATCTCCCACCGGAGTGCCTACCATTTGTTGCCATTCTGACTGGAGTCCCGCGCCCTAAAGCCGCCAAGCCAGAATCTTACATTGAACTACATAATAAAACAATTCACTGGCTGAATGCTAATAGGCCGCTTCCAAAACACCTAAATGGGCAGGTTCTTCATGTCAGAAGGGTATCCTGGGTGGGCAAAAAACCGAAAAATACGTCTGGTGACTGTATCATTATAAATTTTAGGGACCCCCGGGTTACAAGATTAATTTGTAACAGCCAACAACCCACTATGAGTGGCATAAGATGTTTAGACCTAAACCACTTTTATTCTGATATTTCTTACCCTCATTACTTATATCCTCCTTTTTTCCAATCACCCTATGACGGTCATTTTAAGGGAGTTGGAAACACCAACGAAAGGGTTCTTCCCATTTTTGCTCCCAGTAGATATTACGATACCTATAGCCGCTATGAGCCCTATTGACACGGATTTCCAGCAGTGATAGTTACTCCTCCAGTTGCTGGAATTAATGCCATCTCAAGAGATCCTGTAGCAGTTTTTGATCCTGATAAGGTTCCTTTTCAAATTGGTTCAAGCCCTCACACCCTACAGCACTGCCCAAACCAGACCCCAACTTTCCAGGATACTAGCCACCCTCCACGGACTTCTTCTTGTATCCCGATCCTGGTTACTACTAATTATTCCACCTCACCTGTATTGCAAGACACATCTACTATTTCTCCTTCTCTCAGGATCTTAAATTGGAATGTAGCTGGTCTTGCTAACAAACTAGACCTCCCAGATTGGAACTCCTTCACAACAACCTACAGCATCTGTATTTTCCAAGAAACTTGGGCAATAGAACCGCACCACATGATTGGCTACACCACCTTTTGCGTACCAGCCACTCTCTCCCGGTCGGGAAGAGGACGCCCCTTGGGCGGCCTGCTGATTTGGGTTAGTACTTCACTTGGGTGCACCATTAGGCAGGCCCATATTGCCTCCCCAGACTTATTACGTCTAACCCTCAAGGGAGCCCAGGGGAACAAGTCTCTTGATATATTTAATATTTACGCAAGAGGCCTTAGTGGAGGAGCTTTATCACCTACACTTGTACTCCTAGAGGACGAACTGCGAAAGTGTCATCACGCATCTTACGTCCTGGTAGCAGGAGATTTTAATTGCTCCTTCGAGCCCCTGGCCTCAGTAGATCTTCCTGATCTACTAGAAGATGACGCTAAACGTGGCATTCCGTCATTAACGTTGCCTCCTATCAAGAGATGGACTAAGTCTGTTGTATTCTTGAATACCATGTCTTTGGAATTCGGCCTAAGGGCGGCCAACGGGAGAACACCCTCTGACCCTCAGGGTGCGCACACCTACAACAGGCCTAACCATACTTCAAGGATCGATTATATATTTCTCGACCTTAAACTTTGGGCATTCATGGAGGACATGGAAATAATCCCTTCTCACGATAGCGACCATAATCAGCTATCTCTCTGTATTAAATCTCCATGGGTAGATCAACAAGGGTCCTTGATTCTTCGAGCAGCCAGCTCTCTGCAATCCTCTGAGGTTTTCCCTGCCAACTGTGAGCGGCGCCTCAAATGGCACAAAGTCATGTTGAATGATGACAAGGTTGAATTAATAAAGTCAATCTTATATGCCTCACAGGTCGAGTTGGCTCAATCAAATACCCATCAGGTTGCACTCGATAGGGCCCCCTTTGTTTTTCAAGACACTATTTCCAAACTGGGAAATATATTCCGAATACACAATAAGGGTGGCCCACCGAAGGGAGGGCTCAAACCTATTCCAAAGAATGGCTGGTATACGCAAAGTTGCAGAATTATGAAATCTGCCTTAATAGTGGCCCTAAAAAGTGGGATTGCATCTACGATCCAAAAAGCTAGGAAAGACTATAAGACTTCCGTCTCTAATGCCAAAAAGTCCTGGGAGGAGCAGTACTGGCAGACCCTAAGAGAGGCCTCCCTCAACCGTAATCCCGGTGTCTTCTGGGACGCAATTAGATTAAAGAACAGACCAGCCCACGATCTCTTGACATATAATATTACTGGTATAGCATGGTACGAGCATTTTTATAAACTATACTCCACTGGTTCTGAGAATGTGGCAAAGTTCCTGCCCGAGGACTTACCCCCCCTCGTGGATGCCTCGAATGCTGACCCCTTCACGGAAGGAGAGGTTCATAGTGCTATCAAGTCCATCATCTCGCAGAAAGCAGCTGGCCCGGACGGTATTCCTGGAGATGTCCTCAAGCTTGATCCATCGAACTGGGGGAAGCTACTTTCTACCCTTATCAATGCCATCCTACATGGCGCCCCGGTCCCCGAATCGTGGAAGGGGGCCGAGGTCGTTCCCATTTTCAAAAAGGGTGCCCGTGACGATCCTGCTAATTACCGGCCGATTAGCCTGATCGACTCCTCCCAGAAGGTCATCGGGAAAGTGATACTGGAGAGGATATTAGCTTGGGTGGATGATAATGGCATCCTCTCTGATTATCAAGCAGGTTTTAGGGCCGGAACAGGCACTATAGAACAGGTCTTTAGGTTGTTTCTTATCTATTGGAAGGTTGTCCTTCTTGGAAAGGGCTCTCTCTATCTAGCCTTCATAGATTTAAAAACAGCATTTGACCTTGTTCCCCGAGATAATCTCTGGCGTGTCCTGGCCTCGATGAACATCCCCTCTTATCTATTGGCCCTGCTAATAAAACTCCATGATGGTAATTACGCCCAAGTACGCTGGGGTCCCCAGGGCCAGAAAACTGAGAGAATCCCAGTAAACAGGGGCGTCCGCCAGGGATGTGTTCTCGCTCCCACCCTCTTCTCACTTTATGTGAACGGGGTGGTGGACCATCTGCGGGAAGTTCCGGCTGATGCACCTTCCCTGGCGGGCGAACGTGTCCCAACTCTCCTGTTTGCTGATGATACCCTCCTTTTGTCTAAGACACCTATGGGCTTGCAAACTCTTTTGGACAGTTTTCAATCTTTCTGCAACGACAGAGGCCTTATTATTAATACCACCAAAACAAAATACCTAATTTTGAATCCTCCGAAGAAATTAGGTCGGCCTCCAGTCTTAAATGCAGTTCCTCTTGAAAGGGTCAAAGAGTTCGATTATTTGGGCATCCGCATTACAGACACCATGCGCTGGGTATCCCATGTACAAAAGATGCTCTTAACCCACAAAAGGGTCACTGGTGCCCTTCTTAGAGAGCACCGTTCGTCCTCAACTAGGCCAATAGCCCCAGCACTAGATATATACAAGGCAAAGGGCGTGAGCTCAGCGCTCTACGGTGCTGAACTATGGGGTTCAAATAATATCGAGGCACTGGCTAGATCCGATTCCAGCTTCTACAAGGAACTGATGGCACTCCCACAGAGTACACCTATAGTGCCCTTATTGTCGGATTTAGGGTGCCATCCACTGTCAGACTTGGCAAAAGTACGCCCCCTACTTCTTTGGGCACGGCTCTGGCGGACTCCGGAGCTAACTAAGTATGCGGAGGGCCTGACTGAAATACTTTCTATGCCTTCCTGGAATAAAATTAAATGGCTGAAAGATGTCAAGACCCTCCTCTACGATCTTGGTCTTAAAGATGCTTGGACAAACAGAACTTCGCCCCCGAAAGCTGTACTAAAGAAAATCTACTGGAGTTGGGTTATAGGCAAAAGGTACTCTAGCTCCCAACTAGGTAGATGTACCACTGAGTTCCTTCTTCTCAAAGATGTAGTTTGCTTTGAGCCTTACCTCGATATTATTCAGAAGCCATATGACCGTGCCCTCTACTTCAAATTTAGGGTTGGTACCCTCCCGGTGCGTGAGCTGACCGCTCGCTGGAAATCTCCCTCCCAAACTTCTCCTTTCTGTCCTTTCTGTGAAACCAAAACTGAATCTATTGCACACGTGCTTTTTGCATGCCCAGAATATAAATTCCCCAGATCATATTGGCTCAAACCTCTATGCAGAATCTTGGGCACACGTGACCACCTTACAGCGCTGCGTATCCTTAAATCAGACACGAGATCTATGTACGCATGCGCCCTATCAAAATTTCTAAGGTGGGCCTGGCTCCTAAGATCGAAAGCTCTGGCAGTTCTAGGCTAAAATAGCCTGGCTGTTTCTTTTACTTGTTTGCGCATGTTTTTATATTGTCCTATTTATAATGTTTGCATGTTTTTATAGAAAATCTCGTAAGATCTTGGGAACATGAAATATGATATGAAGAGTTTATATGTATATGGTTCTTATCTCGGTTTCACATGTCTGTATATTTTATATTTGTATGTGCTTTTTAAGATATCTTTTTATCGAAATAAAGCTTATTTCAGTTTCAGTTTCAATATGTGTGTGACTTTATGAAACTTTATGTAATTTAGATGACATCCTGTGTATTTTGGGAGTCTCATCCTAAGCTCCATGTTTTGCACACGTGAAATTGTGCACCAAGTGAGAAAAGAGAAAATGGTGCTAAACGTTTATACTAATTTCAAGTGCTCTGAAATTTTCAGGGAATGATCTTCATACATGTACTAATGTGAATCACTAGAAACAATATTAATAATATATGTTTTGAATTCATTTGATACGTTGGTACTGTCAAAATGCAGTAATGTGTCATAGTTCCATATGCCTTTTATAACAAAACTAACATGCTTTATGAGCGCAAAAAAGTTGGAGACATATATAGAATCCCAAAGAAATTAATGAAATGTATATTTCCATTATTTCATTCTTCATGTCATGATACAAATTCAATTTAGGCCTGCATTTTTATTACTTTGCTTGATTCTGCTCTCATGGAAAGGCTTCATAAACTGGCAATGAGGGTTTAAAACAGTGGTGTGAGTCTCAATAGGGTTGCACGCTGCAATTGCTTAAGCTTAGATTGAGGTAATGTGAAATGGCTGTATGAGGTTATGCGAAGTGGTTAAGAGTCCAGGTTTGAGTGATATGCTCTATACAGTAAAGTTGAAGTTGTTACCTGGTCCCTGGTGACCTAAGATCCCAGGATATATATACTTCGGGAGATCTCAGTATGGCGTACACTGAGTAAGTTGTCTACAGTGTTTCTAAGGTGCTGTTCGTGAGACGTTGTCGGCAGTACCACTAAGTGAAGGGAAACTTTCTTTCTGTGAGTGAGGAATATGGTTGTTACAGTCGCCCTCAGTTCACAGGGAGAAATTGGGACAACCTGAATGAGATCGCACTGGTCAAGATTTCACTTGTAGTGTATGTAATAAGAGATTAGACTATTGTATTTGGTTAGACTTCGTCTGTGAAAGGATCTATCGTTTCTTTAATGGAGTACACAGAGTTTTTGAAATAGCTTGCATTGTGTGAAGATTTTTGCTTAGAGAAAACGCTCATGAAGAATTGCAAAGTAGGGGTAGCCTCTGGTAGGAGTGGGATTGGCGTCACAGTGTGCCGCACTGGTATTGGTTGGTTGGTGTAACTCTGCGCTGTGATAGGGTGACTATATCACAGTACGCTGCACTGGTATTGGTTGTGAAGGAGCTAAACAAGGAAGTATAGGAGAAATCGATTGAGGAGAGTTATTTTTGAAGGACAAATGTTATAATTAAGCAACAAAATGAAAATGTTAATAAAATTGAAGAGCTGGATTCAAGGGGATATACCCATATCCACTTGAGGAGGGGTACCAAAACCACCCTAGGGTACAACAACATTATATATGTCACAAGAGAGGCTATCACACGTGTACATGGCTTGAAAAGTGGATGAAATACACCGAGACTGATGAAACATTAGCTTTCCCACAATATGGAACATTTAATGTCAGAATTCTTGAAAATTAGAGGAGACAACTATACGAGATTAAACTGCCTACTAGGTCTATGCAGTTTGAGGTATTTAGTGAATGGTAACTTATCACCCATCAAAAGGAGAGGCAGAAATGTCTGGGGAGGTACAGGAATACTTTAAACAGAATTGTAGAGGCTAGGTGAGATGCTCAACAGTAGGCTTGGAGAACAGACATAGCAGAGGGAACTAGAATGTATCTCATATTAGTTGCAGAGAAAAAGGAAAAGGGGAAGCGTAAGGAGCAGAAGGCACCTTGAAGAGCCAAAATCACTAAAAGATAGTGATCGTGAATTTGATGATGATTTCTTAAATTAATTATTGCTGAATCGTCCACCACCTTATAATAAAGATCAACTCCTCCAGAAGACTTGTTCACATTGGCCCTCCATCTCAGGACTATTTTTTTGTCTGTTTTTGGCCTACAATCTGAACTTGTTTGGTCCCAGTTCTCGTGTGGATCTCCTTGTTTGCTGACCATCACTATGCTGCACGCGCCCTCTCTATATACACTAACTTGGTCACTTTCCCCCTGATGTGCTATTGATAACCAAAATGTTCTCTTGTGGCTCTTTTTGTTCCCTCATTGCTGCTAAATTGGATATATTTGCATGTGAAAACTGCCTGTATTGACCGTATGCACTATTCCCTGCCTAATACTCTCTCATTTAATCATTTCAAATTTTACATCCCCCCCTCCTGAATCAATTTTTCTCTCACTGTCTATCTCTCGCCCGCCCTCACACTCCCCAGCATTAAACCTCCCCCTATCTCCTGTTCTGAGCACTCACCTCTCCCTACTAAGTCCTCCCCTCACCCCTCATTGTCGCCAAATTCTTTTTGTCTCCCTTTTTTTCCCTCCGCCTACCCCTATCAACTGCACCCCTCCTCAATCCCTCCCTCACCTCCAAACACTCCTCCCTCACCAAACATGGCCCCAATTCTTGGACCATCCCTTACCCTCCCAATCTTTCTAAAAATGCCAAGAAAAAGTTTAAAAATAACCTACTAATCCGACATCCCGAAACCCTGATTGTCGACAACTACCACAGCCTCACGTCCCTCATTAAAACCAACTACATTTTCTACACCAAACGACCCTCCAAATGGAAAAGCACCTTTCTGCACCACCTCCCAGTATCTAAATCAAGCAAAATCCCTTATGGTTATAAACTATCCACCACTCCCTCCTCACTTTTCCCTGGTGAAATTGACATTTCCATTAAAAAAAACTGGCAACATCCGGATTCAAGCCTCCGAACGCCACCTCTCCATTTTCGAACACCACTTCAACACCTTTTCCCACCAGTTGTCCACACCCGCTCTTCTCCCCACACCTACGCATCCCCAAGACCCCCCCCCATGGCTCTCACCTGCCTCCCCGACGCTAACCCCTCTCCCTCCTGTCATACCTAATCCCAAGGTCACTCCTCTTTCTCCGACCTCCATTCTATCACCTTCTCCTGAACCCCCCTTGAGTCATATCCTACTCCTCTACCCCACCTTCTCACCCCCAAGACTCCCCCGAGATCTCCCCCACCTCACCGACGCTAACCCCTCTCCTTCTTGACATTCCAGTCCTCTACGATACTCCTCTTTCTTTGTCCTCTATTCCAACTCCCTCTCTTGAATCTACCCCCTACAACTCATCTAATTCACATACCATCCCCCAAACTACCCGGCCCCCTGATGACCAACCCCCTCCTACCCCTAATCCCGTCATAAACTCCCCACTAGTCCAAACCCCGGATACGACATCCCTTCCTGCCATCCCTCCCCCTCCCCAAACTATACTCCTACCCCCAACTCTGATACTACGTCTCCCCACGCCCCATACGCCCTTTCCTCTCCTCACTCCCTATCTCCTACCTACATAAGTACACCATCCTGTACTATGCCCCTCCTTCTATCCCAACTCCGGATCACACCTACCGCCCTTCCCCTGACCTCCCCCACTCACACAATCCCAGTGCTACCCTCGTTCCCCCCAGCCACTCACCCTCTCCGAACAACAAACCTCCTACCACGACCAATACGGACCCTACCTCCTCCCTTACTTCTGCCACAACCTCACCCCTCCTCGCTCTCTTAACCCAGACACTTCGCAACATTGACTGCAATATCTCTACCTTGGTTACAGAACTTGCCCGACTCACAACAGATTTCAATCAATTCAAATCTCTCAACTCCAGAATCCGCCCCTCTTTGGCCTCCTCTCCCTGCTCCGGAACCCCAAAACGCCCATATCCTAAGCGTTGGTCAACCACGCCTCTACACAGCCGTACACACAGGCCTCTTTGCACCTTGAGGGACTACTCCACTTCCGACATCTCAGACCTCTGCAACTCCTTCCTTGACAAGTCCCCACCTAATGACCCATCCCTCCCTCACTCTAACATCCCTGTCATCATGGGGACCTGCAGAATCCACTCTTCTCCCAGCTCCCCCAGACTTCCCCCTCAGCTTACTGCCATTCACTTATGCCCTCCTCCCAATACCATCCCCAAACCCCTGTCCTCCATGCTCTTGAACTGCCACTCTGCTGTTCGACACGCAACCGAAATATCAGAAACCATCCTCAACGAAGATATTGACATCGTCTTTCTCACAGAAACCTGGCTCAAAGATCACTCAACACCTATCCTAGGCCTACTCACCCCCCCGGCTACTCCATACTCAGAAAAGACAGATCTGAAAGAATAGGGGGTGGTCTAGCAATTATCTATAAAAACGAACTACAACTCTCCCTAATAAAGAACACAAGCTTTACTACCTTTGAAAATCTTGGAGCCGAACTTATGATGAAAAACTCACCCCCAATAAGACTACATAATATCTACCACCCACCCGGTGAGCCTCTCCCCTTTGCCGAAGAACTATCGGACCTTCTCACACAATCGTCACTCTCTAACTCCAAAAACCTTTTCCTAGGAGACCTCAACCTTCACTGGAATGAACCAGAGGACCCCACAATCAGCCTTCTCACTAATCTTCTTGAGACTACCGACCTCAAACAACTTTGCCACTCCCCCACCCACTCCAAAGGAGCCACCCTTGACGCCATCATCTCTAACGCTGATTTGGCGTCCCTATCCAACATCATCCCTATCGACTGGTCCGACCATCATCTCATATTGCTCACGATCTCCCCCCCCAACCCTGCCCGCCTCAGCTAAAAATATTAAAGCCACGACTGTGACCAGAAATCTTAAGCAAATCCCTTCTGGCACACTGGAGTCCAAACTTCAAACCCAACTTCGTCTCATCCCACCCTCTCTCAATGCAAATGATCTTACTGAGCACTTTAACAAAACTGTCGTTGAGGTCTTAGATCAACTTGCCCCGCTCAAACTTAAAACGCAAAAAAAATGTCCCCTCCAAATCAAGGTTTACCTCTGACCCTAACAAGTAAAGACGTTCACTTAGACTTGCAGAAAGAAAATGGTGACAACACCCTTCTCCCTCCCATCTGGCCCTCCTTAGAACTGCTAGATCCACCTACAAAAAACACATTTTCTCTGAAAAGGCAACTTTCTTTCGCTTGCAACTCTCCAGCGCCAAGAACAGACCCAAAGAACTGTTCAATATTGTGAGAAACCAATCATCCCCTGCACCCCACAACCTGACGGCCTCCACGAGCAAATGTGAAGAAATTGCTAACTTTTTCTCCGAAAAAATTGTCAAGATTGATCTTCCATTTAAACCAGCTGTATGTCCTCTGAATACTACTTTAACACCACACTTGCCCCTGATTCCACCCCCTATCTCTTCCACACACCCTCCCTCCTCTACCCCTCCTGAACCATACCACAGCAACCCACTGCTTAAAAATAAAGCCTTCTGGCAGAATTTCCACCATGTTTCCGAACTAGGAGTCTTTAACATCCTGTCCAAACTAAAACTATCCTCTCACACAAAAGACCCACTCCCATCCGCTCTCACCCAAGATCTAAAGCACTTCATTGTCCCTTATTGGACCAATATCATTAACGCCTCCCTTTCTACTGGATGTGTCCCCATCTCCCTCCAACTCGGATAAATCACGCCCATCCCTAAAAACCCCAAGGCCGATCCTAATGACCCTAACAACCTCCGCCCTATCTCCAACCTCCCCCTACTCTCCAAAGCCCTTGAAAAATGTGCCCTACTTCAATTGGATAAGCACATTGACACGTACAACCTGCTTGACCCCCTTCAATCCGGCTTCCGCAAAGGTTGCAGCACTGAAACTGCACTGCTTAACATTGTCGATGACATCCACCTTGCCCTGGATAAGGGTGAGTCTTGCATACTCATCCTTCTCGACCTCACTGCTGCATTTGACACAGTTAACCATTCAACCTTACTCAATGCACTCAAAGATCGTTTCGGCCTTAATGGCACTGTCTTAAACTGTTTCCCCTCCTACTTCCAACATAGAACCCAAACAAATCAAAATTCAAAACTGCCTCTCCTGCCCTACATCGGTCTCCCTCGGTGTACCCCAAGGATCTATCCTCTCTCCTGCCCTCTTCAACCTCTTTATGGAACCCCTCACCCTCATACTTAAACAAGCCAAAATTAACAACCACCTGTATGCTGGCAACAGCCAACTGTACTATAAAATCAAATCCCACTCTGATATCATACACCTAAACACAGCCCTATCCAAGATTCAATCCTGGTTCTTCACCAACCATCTCAAACTTAATCCAAACAAAACTGAAATCATTCTCTTCTCTCCCAAAATCAACCCTCTCCCCATTCAAGCATGGATCGCTGACCTTAATGCCCTTAACTGCTCTCTCTCCTTTGCCGAATCAGTTAAATCTCTTGGCATCACCATCAACAGTAAGATTGCGCTCAATACCCATATAAAAAACTCGGCAAAAGGAGCACTCTTCACACTCCGGCATCTCAAACAAAATCAAACCGTTCATTCCAGCGGAAGATTTCAAATCGGTTATCCAATCTTTAGTCCTTTCAAAGATTGACTACGGAAACGCTTCACTCTCCGGAACACCCAAAGTTCACCTAGCCCCCCTCAAATCTTTCCTCCAGTTAGCGGCCAGGCTAACAACTGACTGTAAGCATTCTGAACACATCTCACCTGCCCTCAAGGACCTCAAATGGCTTCCCATTGAAGGAAGATCCTCCTATAAAATTGCCTGCATTACACACAAAGCCCTTTATCAAAAGACACCAATTTACCTCTCCAACAAACTCACCAAAGCAGGCTGCGCCCGGACGTTGAGAAACTCAAACTCACTTCTTCTCGTTCCCCCGCTATTAAAAATAAAAGCCTCTCAGTCACGCTCCTTCTCTGGAAAGGCCCCCAGCATTTGGAATGCCCTCCCCAAAGATCTTCGTTGTACCCCTTCCTATATCAGTTTTAAAAAAGGCCTTAAAATACACTTGCTCAATAAATATTGGGGTACTTAATCCCTCTCCTACCATACTTGTTCTACCCACCCCTCCTCCCTTAAACACTTCTGCTCTCCCCCTCGCTCCTCACACTTCCCAATCCCGACCCCCCTCCACCCTACTTCCCTCGTTTCCCATCCTAACTTCTCCCCTCCATCTCCTTCTCACATACCTAATCCCTCCTGCGTTATTATGACCACTGAACCTACCCTTATGCACTTTTTACTGTTATTATCTGTATTTGCGCAATTGACTCTTTTAGTCCACCATGTATAATTGCTTCATTTTATATCAATTGTTCTGATTCTTTCCCTAAATTATTTTTTATGCAAATGTAAAGTGCTCTGATACCCCCAGTGTCTAGCTAGTTCCTTTTTTGGGAAAATTCCTGATGCACCTTCTGTGGCCATATATCCAGTTCCACACACCCCTTTCACACCGTTGGGTGGAAACTTAGGAACAACTGATGAAACTAACCAGACTGTTATAAATGCACCAGATGCTTTGACTTTCCCAGTGACTATAGATCCTGTAGATCCTTTCTATTAGCCTGGCAATAGAGGAAAACATGCACAAGGACGTTATAGTTAGAAATTAGCATTTAAAAAACCTTGGAAATTCACTGAAAAAACCACAGGTTTCAGGGACGTTATAGTTAGTTGGACATTTCACTCGTACAAAACCAGAGAAATGTGTCCCTTATAGTTAGTTGAGCATATCCTGATGGCCCATCACCAAGCTGATGGGCCTTCCTGAGCTAGAGTGGTGGGGGGACCTGAATATGGCTGTGCCTGTCCTCACCGAAAGCTGTCTCCACTTCCCCGTAGTGTGTCTGGAGCCAGGTTAGGGAAAGGCAGGGTGTTGTGCACTAATAAGGATTTCCTCTGACGTTTGCCTACTTCAAAGGCAGAATGAGGTATAAGATTGAACCTCTAACACCCCAAACTCAACACATTTGGATTGAGGACATTCTGCCAGGAAGAAGAGCTGGATGTGGTAGGCAGGACTGCCACTCTGCCTTTGCCTCTGTTGTGCTGGCCTGCTGTTTCTATCCTGGGAGAAAAAGGACTGTACTTTGCTTTCTACATCCTGCTTCCAAGGTTCTCCAAGGGCATGTGTCTGCTTGCCTCCTATTAAGAAGTCTCAGGGCCAGCAAAGACTTCACCTACTAGTGCCTGGGCTCTCCTGCCGAGAATCCAGACATGCCATGTGGTGCTAAATTCAGTTCCTGGGCCCTTTGCCGTTTAACCTGGTGATCTTAAGGAGAGAAATCAACACATCGTCTCCCAGCACCTGTTGTCTTGATGCATTGCTCCAAAAGATCAATGCATCGCCGCTGCCTGCACCGAAGCATGGTTACCGCCTGAAGCATCAATCACTGCTATCACCACAGACCCCAGCTCACAATCTCGGCACATCAGAAAAATCCCTGCAATGTTATTCCCGAGCACCATATCACCGGCGTGCGTGGCACTCACTCAGACGCCCCACCTACTTGCGGCTGAAGAATCACCACAGCACTTGCCTCATGGCTGCAAAATCACCACAGCGCCTGCATCACTGCTACCACATCAACGCAGCGCGTCTGGATGTTCGACTCATTGTCCCTCGATGCAGACTCTTCATTGAATCTGCACTGCAGGAAGGAACCGAAGCCGTGTGTTCAGAAACCGAAACATCACCTCCCCTGCCTAGCAATAAGGAACCAATATCAACTCCCCCCACTTACCATTAAGGAACTGACACATCACCTTCCCTGCCTAGGAAGTAAGCCTTTGACGCATCAGCTCCCTTGTGTAGTAAGGAACCAATACATGGCTTTGCTTTTCCAGCACCTCACTTCCCCTGCGCCTTAGCCAGTCATTTATTTTTGATGCATGTAAGGTACTTTGTGCCTAAACAAACGCATCCATTGATTTCTATAGACTAAACTTGCTTAATCTTTTATGGAACAGATCTTTTAATTCAATTTAGAAGGCATACCAACACATATACACAGCCTTTTGACTACAACCACAGGGGGCGGCGGCTAGGAAAGATGCATAGGGGATATATATGTATATATATATATATACACACACACACACACACACACACACACACAGCCTAATTGCCTACAACCCCGAGACTGGCAGCGTTAGCAAACATGCCTGATAAGTAAAATCAAACGGAAACCATTGAAAGGGCAATACAGCTCCGAGAACAGGAACCTATGCAAGAATAGAAAAAGCCACCCTCCCCCGAAAAGGGAAATAAAGAAGAAAGAGGGGCGCCCGTACCATGTTCCTTCAGGTGTTAGACAGTGACCTGATCCCACCCGCCAGGCTCGATCCAAAGCCTCCCGTGAACCCAGATGGGGAGCACCCTATTCCTGATATTGAGGGATCAGCTTGAAGAGTTGCAGGAGTTTGGGGCAAGTGACTTCCCGGAGGTCTTTTGACAATAATGCAATGAAAGGAGTCCATAATTCTGCGCATTTCTCGCCCTTCTGGTCTTGTACCAGAGAAAGGCGTTCCGTAGCTAGGGTCATCCAAAGTCTATGAAGCCATGTGGTGTGTTCCGGGACAGTAGCCGTGCCCCAATGTACCAGAATCGCTTGGCGTGCTGCAAATAGCGCTAATGCCATCTGCCTACCTCGCAGCGACTGCAAAGGGAATGTTATCGGGTTCGAAAGTCCTAGGAGAGTGTAGGCCGGGAAGCGAGGAATCTCAGTCTTGAATGCAGTGTCATTGTCATTGAGCACCTGCTCCCAGAATCTCTCCAGTCGCAGACAGTGCCAAAGAACTAGTGCAAGGGAGCCCGTCAGACCGCAGCTCTGCCAGCATTCCTCTGTATGGTTCTTGTCCCATTGATGGATACGAACGGGCATGAGATATCAATAAGATGCTACCTTAAACGCCGACTCGGCTCCAGCGGTATTTTAGGCCGTGTGATGGGCTCTATAATGGATGTTGTCCCACTCCTTGTCCGTAAAAGCCCGTCCCAATTCCGCCTCCCAGCAGAGTTGGGCTCTCGAGCGATTTCCTTTCTGGCTTGGGGCAAGAAGAACATAGAGTTTCGCTATAAGATGCTTGTCATCTTTCTTGTTCGCTATCCACTTCTCGAACAGGGTAAGTTTGCGAGAAATGTGTTGTAAGTACGCCGCTGAGGTAGCCCAGTGCCGTAATTGTAGGTAATACAACTCATCTGTACGGGGAAGGTCAAGGTCCTGACGCACTTGAGTGAAGGGAATAATGCCTCTGAGGTCGAATAAGTGGCCTAAGCGCTTGCAGCCCGCCTCCCTCCATCGCTGAGCAACCTCTGACCTACATCCCGGAAGGAAATCAGGGTTATCAACCATCAGTGTCTTCGGGGAGGGGAAGGTTGTAATGCCTCTCATGAGAGCCACCGCATCCACACCTTCATTGTTACTGGAGGAGTAAAGACCCCATGATCTCGATCAACGAGGAAGCCAGATCTCTCGCCAGACATTCGCTCAGGCTACCACCTGGTCCATGAAGGTCCAGTGCTTTTCAGAGAGGGTGCGATTCCAATCCAATACATACCGTAGGTGGGTGGCCTGAAGATACCTGTGGACCAACGGCAGGTTCACCTGGCCTTCGTGTTTGGGGCCCCACAGTTGTGCACGGAGAGGCGCGCCTTCCTGTTGCCCCAGATACATTTATTTAGCTGGAAAGCCTGCATAGCTTTGGTTGAAGGAACTAGAGGCAGGGCCTGGAACAGGTACAGGATCCTTGGCAAGACCATCATCTTTATCGCGGCGATGCACCCGAACCAGGACAGGTTAAGCTTAGTCCATCCAGCCTTCCTAGTCTGGTCTACCAGAGTCGAGTAGTTCAACTCCAGGGTGCGTGGGAGCCAGGAGAATGCCCAAATAGGGCACGGGGTCACTAGACCAGTGCAGGGGGAGATTCTGTGGGAGGGAATCTACCTGAGCTTGGGGCAAGGACAAGTTGAGCACTGAGATTTGTTAAAATTAACCTTAAAGCCAGAGATGCGTCTGAAGGACTAATTCACTCGCCAAGGCAGGAAGGGGCATGAGCAGCTCTGCTAGGGAGAGGATGACATCATTCACTTAGAGGCTCACTTTGTGGGTATCTCCCCCGAATCAGAGACCTTGGATGCCTGGATGATCTCGAATTCTCTGAGCGAGGGCTTCCATGTACAGGGCATTTAGGAGGGGTGAGAGTGGACACCCCTGCCTCGGGCCCCTGGCGATCTCAAAAGGGGTTGAAGACACTCCATTTACTCTGACAAACGGCCAGGGAGCATGGTAAATGCACTGCACCTATTGGACGAAGCGGGGTCCACACCGAAGCCCCGCAGTGTATCAAATAAACACTTCCACCACACCCTGTCGAACGCTTTTTCGGCGTCATGGGACAAGAGCACAGCCTCCTTACAGGAGCGATGGACACTGTCCACGAGATACAGAAGGCGCTTTGTATAGTCGGCTCCCTGACGAGTAGGGATAAACCCTGCCTGGTCCAGATCGATTAGGCCCACCATTAGTGTTCAGCTGAGTCACCAGTATGCCCGTAAAGAGCTTTGCATCGATGTTAAGCAGCGAGATCGGGCGGTAAGAGCTGCAAAGCCCAGGGTCTTTGTTAGGTTTGAGGATTACTGAGATCGCGGCTTCGGTATGGAGTCTGTGATCACCCCACTGTCTAGAAAAAATTGAAAAGCCGAGTCAAGAGAGGTGGTAACTTCTTACAGAATGTTTTGTAGAACAGCGCAGGATCGTCATCAGGACCTGGGGATTTATCTAGTTTTAGCCGTGAGATAATTGAGATGACCTCCTCCAACCGAATGTGATCCTCCAGCAGGTCTGCCTGCGCCTTAGGGAGGTAGGAAAACTTGCTTGACTCCAGGTATGCGCCTGCATCAGAGGGGCCCACCACCTCTTCGCTATAAAGCGATTGATAGAATTGCCCAAACTCCTCCGCGATTTGGGAGTCCAAGTGAACCTCCTCGCCTGCAGGGCGCTTCACGGAGGAGATTGTCATAGCCACGGCTTTGGCGCGTAATCTCTGTGCCAGCATCCTTCCACATCTATCGCTACTCAGATAGAACTTGTGGCGGAGGTGAAATAAAGCATATTCCGCCCTATCAAGGTCTATGCGTTTAAGAAGCATTTGCTTTCCCTCCAAGGTCTTCCAGACCCTCGGGCCCCATTGCGCTTATGTATCACCTCCAGCTCTGCCATTTCTTGTTCTAGGCTCTGACAGGCTTCCCTAAGTTTCTTGTTATCAGCTGAGGAGATCGCTAGGAGTTCCCCCACGAATAACTAGTTTGAGAGCTTCCCAGACGGTCGCTAATGAGGTGTACCCAGTCTCGTCGTGGTCGAAGTAGTCCGTTAGCTTCGAGCGTACGCTCTCTACAGTACTGAGCGAGTGTAGGAGTCCCACCCTCAGCTGCCATCTAGCAGGAGTGGGTCTAACCCCCTCCAGTTGTATGTGAATGAAAATAGGGACGCGGTCTGACAGGTACCGTGTGTCTATAGAGGTTTCGCTAATCCTGGGTAGAAGCGTGTTGGAAACATGTAGCATGTCCAGACGTGCATAAGATTTGTGAGCTGCAGAGTAATGCGTGAAATCCCGCGGGGTCGGGTGCTTAAGGCGCCATACATCGTGAAGACCATTATCGGCCAGCCATTGTTTACCCTTCAAGGAGAGGGCGCCCACCTGTGTGTATCGCTGGCCGGACCGGTCAAAGTCGTTGTCCAAAGCAGGTTCAAAATCTTCACTCACCACTACAACAGAGTCAGGGGAGGGCAGGCCTTCTGCAACATGCTCAAGTAAAAATGGCTCTTGGTGTGTAAATATTAACCAAAGTGATAAGCGTGCCCCCCTCTCATTTTATCCGGAGTGCTAGGACCCTGCCTTTGGACACGTAAAAAGTAGAGAGCACCTTGCCTTCAAATTGTGCCCCCAGGAGAATGGCCACCCCATTCTTTTTTACTGCGCTTGAAGACCAGTATTGGTGAGGAAATCGTTGCATGCAGTTAGTGTCCTTAGATAACAGGTGGGTCTCCTGCAGCATGCAGATATCCCCTTCAGAGTGCTCTAGTAAAGACAGGATAGCAGTGCGCTTTACAGGGTGATTCAGGCTCCGGACGTTAAGACTTAAAATCTTCAGGTCTTTAACCATTCAGTATGGGGGTTAGTATGCGATGCGCAGCTGTGACAAATAAGGAGGAGAAGCGCTGGTGGTGAGCTTGAGTGAGTGAGGGCCAATGAGAAGGAAATAGAGGCACATGTCCTGGTACAGAAACCCCACAAAAAGGAACAACAACATTCAGAAATAATAAAAACGTCTCTCTGCAAATCAACCCCAAATGGTAACAGTGGATGCAAGTTTGTCAATAAAAAAAAAACCCAAGGGGTCGTGACTTTGGCAGCAAGTCGCGGGACAAAGTACCTGGTGTTCCAAGAGCTGCGGGGAAACATTCAGTTTGTTGGGAATAAGGAGCAGTAACAAGTGTCCCCCCGGCCTCACTCCATAACACCCACCCCCCGAAGAACTGCATGATAAACTCAAGGAGTGTTTGGATGCTCCTGAGGCCGAGAGAGGGAGGAAAGGATGGCTTCACATCCCTTAGCCATCGTTTCTGGGTCAGGCTTTAAAGTGGATGACGATTTACCAACTGTTTGCCAGCGTCAGAATTTCTGGGCAACCCGATCTCTAGGGCATCCTTCTGTTCCGCAGTCATAGCGCTCTCAGATCCCAGTAGGTCAAGAGCCTCGGCAAGAGAGCAAATCTGTCACAGCTTACCCTGGTGCTTAAAAATAATGCAGAAGGGGTGGCCCCATGAGTACAGGATTCCTTTGTCGCGGAGATGGGAAGTAACCACTTTGAAGTCTCACCTTTTGGTCAACGCGGACGCTGCCAGGTCTTGGAAAAGTACCGGGGTGTGGCCCCGGAACTGGATTGGGTGAACCGCTTGGGCTTCGTGTAGGATTTTCTCCTTGAGCTAGAAATCATGGACGTAAAAAAGAATGTCCGGCGGAGGGGCCTTATCTCCTCTGGGCAAGCCCACATGATGTACCCGGTCCATCTGAACGTCTTGAGCGTCATCGCCTCCCAAGACTTGCTAAAAGAGAGCCAAGACATAGGATCAGAGGTCGTCTCCCTCTGCACGCCAGGGCACTGCTTGGATCTGTATGTTATTCCTCCGAGAGTGCTTCTCGAGATCCTCTGCATGGGCCTGTAAGTCCAAGTTTTGGTCCTGTAGCCGGATCACCTCTTGCTGCAGCTGAAGCAGATCATCTTCCCGGCTCAATTCATTTTCTTTAAGGGAGGCTACCCGCTCGCCCACCTCATCTATGTCGCGCCGGACCTCCTTGAGATCAGTGGAAAGCTAGCCCTTCAGGTCAAGGATGTTATCCTTAATAGCGGAAAACAGCTCCATCATGAAGGCCTTTGTAGCTGGGCCGTCCTCCCCTTCCATCGACTGTCTCGGGTCCCCAGGCGCAGTGCTTGCTACATCAGGGCCGCTGGACTGCTTAAGGAGCAAGTCTTTGAGGGACCTCTCCTTCCTCGTCCGGGCCGAGGACATGGTGCTGTGTTGTGCCAGTGGGTCCCTCTGTATGAGGTCAGCAGCGATGGAGTCTAGTGGCACCTATGTGGAATAGGTGTCTGTAGCCCCACTGTGCAGTCCAGGGGCTGTGAACTTGGGCTGCGAGGCAGGTGTTTAGCGGGGCCAAATTTATTGCTCTGAAGTAGCCCTGCGTCCTCCGCGGCGCTCTCTTGTCCCTCGAGGTTCGTGGTGCTAACGCGGCAGGCCGCTGCCAGAAGAGGCCTAGAGCAGCTCGCCTCAAATATAGGGTCTGGGGCCCTTCCAAGGCGCAGACCAGCGAGCTGCAAGCGTGGCGAACTGTCCCAGAGGCACCACCCACTCCCAGCGCAGGGTACAGATCGGGGGATCCCAGGCGGTGGAAAGCGCCACCACCCTCCATCAAAGCTGGGTCATCTCAGTCAAAGAAGCCTGGCCACGGGCTGTCGGCACGCCGCTCACGCGTAGTCCCTCACTCACTGGGGAGCCAGATGGCTGCCGCCGTTCCCTCAAGGCCCGCCTCCGGGCACAGATGGCAGTGGCTCCGCTGGGTGATGGACTGCAGCGCCGCGGGAGCTAGGCCACAGAATCCAGTGCAGCCAATGACCCTCACTCATCGCCCCGCATATCCTGAAGGCCGCAGGACGTGAGCGCCTCAATGGCAGCGTAGCGCCGCCTCCGCCAGGTGTCCCGACAGGCCAGGGGAGGCTGCCAAGTAGCGGAGGGACACACAATCGCCGGCCGGGTGGCCCCTTCCTCACTGAGCCCCACGGGAGGGAAGATGTGTGCTGGCGGTATGTGCTCAACGGGGCCGCTGCTTGGAGTCGCGCTCCAGGGAGGCACTGTCAGCACCTGCCAGAGTCTGCCCGCAGCTATGGGACCACGCCTCATGCTCTTGGCCCAGGCCTCGCTCCCAAAATGGCGTAAACTGGGTCAGCAAGGGCGCATGAGGTGGCAAAAGGACTCCGCTGTGTCGCAGCGGCAATCCCACTCGGTCTCCGGTCCCAAATTGCGTATTTAAGGACCAGGAATGGAGCTTAATACAAAGCTTCTTGCAGGCAAAGCACGGACGGAATCCTATATCCTACCGCGCCGCCACCTTGGCCACACCCCCTGCTTAATCTTTTAAAAGTGATATTTTGACTTGTGTATGTTGGATTTTTGTTATTTTATGCAGATATGTATTGACTATTTCTATAAACTGGTGTGGAGATAAGCCGGACTGCTTGTGACAAGCTACCAAGGGGATGAGCAGGGGTTATCTTAGCTGTGTGACTCTCTTACCCCGACTAGAGTGAGGTCCATACTTGGACAGGGTGCAAACCACTGTCAACTAGAACCCCCATTTTTACCATGACATTAGAGCCCTGACAGTTAGTACAATACAGTGCAGGAGAAAATCACCCATTACTATTGCCACCACACTAAAAACTCACTTAGAAGTGGAAAACAAGCATTATGTGCAACATTGAGCCTATAGCACACACTTTACAGGTAGCATAGATCAAATTGACAATCGACCACTGATATACGAGAAACACTCATTGACTGCAGTGTGTAATATCTACATAATTGTTGGCCGAAAGCCAAAATGGTGAGTGCCAGTACAAAAACAAATGCCATACTATGGGCAGCTTTTATCTGTATCAAACCCTTGACACTCACCAAACCTACATTGAGATACTAAGTTGATACGAGTCGAAAAGTAGGCACTGTAAACAGTTTTGTCTCTATGGAGACTTCATTCTGTATCAGACTGTTTTATAGATAGTGAAATTCACCACAGAGTATTAAAAAACATACTAAAAACAATGTACAATGCAACAGTTGAAAAAAAACAATAAAAACACTATTTTAAAAAATAACCACAATTTGAAGGTGCTAAAGAATATACTACCTGCACCCTTCATGCAGTGGAGAAAATGTTACAGATAGCCCATCTCCTGAAGCAAAACAAGCTCACGTACATCGGTTAGTACCTGGTGCACACAGTCTTCCAAGTTAAATAGTAACTGTCATGCTAATATGATTCTCTCGAACTCAGGCAGTTTACAAAAGTTAGTATATACTACGTAGAAACTTTCTCTGGTATGAAACTTTTTCTGTAGAACCAAGAAACTTGTCTAAAGCATAATAAGTCAACTGTCACCAGCACACAGAGTTACTTGAATAAAAAAAAATGCATAGCGTGTTCAATACCTCTATACAGCTATGGTGCATTAGGGGCACATGCATTTTGTAAACACACACATTACCTGAATCCAAGCTGTACAATATGACGTAGAAAAGTAATATGATAACTACCCGCACTATGTAAACTATAAAACAATCTACCATACTCATTGGCTTATTTCATCACTGATGTCATCAATGACGTCATAAAACATGTCATCAGTGATGTCATATGTGAAATCATAAGCACTGCATGGCGGGGCGCAAGTTATAGTTAATGCTGCTAACTATAACTGCTGAATTTGTGTTTTTTTTTGTTCAAAACGCTAATGTCACTGAGAAAGTCACCTAACTATAACGTCCCTTTAAACTTTGTTTTTTTCAGTGAATTTTCAGGAGTCTTTTTTAAGTAAATTTTTTTTGTGTATGTATGGTAGAATAACTGAAAAATATATCCTGTTCGCGGATATTATTTTAAAAGGGCACTGCTTTTGTATTGCAGATTAAAAGGAAAGAGTGCACACTGTTTCTAAAATACAACAATATTTGTGTTGAGATAGACTATCACCTCAGTTCTTCTGGCTCTCATATTGACACATTTTCCCAGCAAGTTAATTAATAATGTAATAGCATACTTTTCTGATGGATACATCTGCCAGTGGATTCCTCACCTTGTGAATATCCCTTGCGCCAGCAACATTCGGAAACTTTTGTAGCAGTCCACGCCGATGAGGCCGAAGACGACGTCACAGAGACACGGCTCCGCTCGCGACTCCACTGACGTCACCGGCTCCATAAGAAGACCTCGTCGGCGTGATGACGTCAGTTCCCTTTTTTCCGCGCCGTCGAAGCCAACGGATTTCGGGAATCGCTGTTGTTAGCGTTGTGGATACTTTGTGTATTTTCATTGCTGTTTCCTGTCTTCTTTGAAGATGTCATCGAGGAAGTCTGGATTTAAGCCTTGCCGGGAGTGTGGCAAGCATATGTCCATCACTGACCCACATGAGGACTGTGTGTGGTGTTTATCCTCGGACCACGATGTGGATGGCTGTACCAGCTGCCGTAAAATGAGCTCAAAGGCTCTGAAAGAACGGGAGGCAAAACTCTTTATTGCCAAGATGAAGAAGGAGAAGAGAGGGAGGAGGAAATCGAGATCGAGGTCTCGATCGAAGTCGAGGTCGGCATCGAGGTCGACGTCAGGGCATGCTTCGAGAGCTAAGAAGCACAAGAAAAAGAGAAGGCATTCCTCTCGGCGTCATTCTGACAAGAGTTCGGCGCCGAAGCTGAAGTCACCTGCTCGGCGTCGAAGGGACTCCGTCTCTCCTTCTCCTGTGCCGAGTTCACCGGCTGGTCCTTCGTCTCCAGTGGTCCCTTTGTCTCCGGCTTTGCCAGTTCCGGTCCGGACTCCGACGCCGGTTTCATCCCCGGCTCCGGCTCCGGCTCCATCTCCGGCCCCGGAAGAACTTCAAGCCCCGGGTGAGCCTGCGACGCCGTTGAATCCACCGTCGGCGCCGGTTGGCCCGAGTCCGGTGGGGCCTGACCAGTATCCTGCCTTTCCTGGGCCAGGTCAGGACCCTTCGCATTACTTAAATGCGATGTATGGGGTATTTGCTCGTGCCATGTATGTCCCTGGTGCACCTACGGGTCCGATGGGTCCTTTGGCCTTTAACTTGGGGGTGCCGCAGGTGTATCCTCAGGCTCCTTTCTACCCATTTTATCCAGCGACGCCGTCTTAGAATCCTCCGGCTCCGAGAACGTCGACGCCGCTTCCATCCTCGCCGGCTCCGGCTCGACCTCGTTCGACGTCGAAGGCTCCGCTGGATCCACGTTCGATGCCGATGGCTCCACTGGCACCGGCGCCGTCAGAGTCGATTTCGGCGCCGCCGACGCCGAGGATTCGAATTCGCTCCAGGAGGGAGACTCAGAGGATTATTGAGGAGCAGAGATACCTTCAAGTGGAGGCGGAGGATGGTGAATTGGTAGAGTCGGATGAGGTTTTTGATGAGCTTAAGGAAGCTAGTGGCTTGGACCTTTCTCCTGAGTGGGAGATTACTCCGCCATCTGATGAGCCATCCAAGGATGTCGCACCCTACCATGCAGTCATAAGGAGAGCTGCGGAGTTGCTTGATCTCCAGCTTCCTACAACAGATTTAAGTCAAACATTTTGACTGAAGTACTGCATTCTCCAGCGACGGTATCAGAGCCTCTGCTTCCCTTTAATGAGGCCATTGTGGAGCCTGTATTGGAGGTGTGGCGCAAACCTTTTTCTGCTCCTGCGGTCTCAAAGACGATCGCAAGGAGATACAGAGTGGCCCCAGGAGATCCTGAATTTTTGTCGTCCCATCCGTCACCTGAGAGTCTGGTGATTCAAGCGGCTTGTTCTGGAAAGTCTAAGGGCGCTTTTCCACAGGTCCCTGGGGATAGAGAGGCTAAAAGGCTGGACCAGTCAGCTAAGAAAGTATTTTCATCAGCCAGCATGGCTTTGAAGTCGACTAACGCCACATGTCTCTTGGGACGCTATGTTCACGCGCTGATGGACTCGGCTAGGAAACTGGCGCCGAAATTGCCTGAGGATGATAGATCTGGATTTAATGACATCTTGGCTGATGCTCAGGCGGCTGCGCGGCAAGTGATCCAAAGTGGGCTGGACACTGCAGATTCTGTTGCAAGGATCATGGGGTCGTCAGTTGCAACTAGGAGAAGTGCTTGGTTGAGAACGTCGGAGTTCTCTCAGGATGTTCAGTCTACCTTATTGGATCTACCGTTTGATGGGTCTGGCCTATTTGGAAAAAAGGCAGATGCTGCTCTGGAAAGATTCAAGGAGAGCAAGGCAACTGCTAAATCTTTGGGACTCCAGTCTCAGTCGAGAGGGTCTTTTAAGAGGTACAGAGGTTTTGGAAGAACATCCTTTCGTACCTATAGGCAGACTCAGCAGCAGCAAAGTTCCTCGTCCAGAGGTTACAGAGGAAGAATCAGGGGTCGCACACGTGGCTCTCGTCAGCTCTCCTCCTCCTCTTCCTCTTCCTCAGCCCCTCCCACCACCGCAAAACAGCCCTAGATCCGACATTCCGGATCATGTTGGTCCTGTGGGGGGCCGGCTTACCCATTTTCTACAAGATTGGGAATCTGTAACTACAGATCTCTGGGTTCTAGATCTTGTAGAAAATGGGTACGCCCTTCCCTTTCGGGAATTCCCTCCAAATTACCCTCCTTGCCAAGGGGTTTGTTCGGAGGACCACCGTCTTCTCCTGCAGGAGGAAGTCCTGAAGTTGTTTCAGAAAGGTGCGATAGAGGTGGTCCCAGAGCAGGAGAGGGGTCAGGGATGCTACTTCCGGTATTTTCTGATCCCGAAAAAGGACGGCAGATTCCGTCCGATATTAGACCTCAGAATCCTGAACTTTTACCTGAAACAGGAAAAGTTCAAGATGCTCACCCTTGCTCAGGTTCTTCAGGCGCTGAATCAGGAGGACTGGATTGTGCCGCTCGACTTGCAGGATGCGTATTTTCACATCCCCATTCTGAAGTCGCACAGGAAGTATCTCCGTTTCACGGTAGGGTCGCAACATTATCAGTTTGCGGTCCTCCCGTTTGGTCTTACTTCGGCACCTCGAGTCTTCACAAAGGTGATGGCAGTGGTGGCAGCCCATCTCAGAAGGTCGGGAATTTCGGTTTTCCCTTATTTGGACAACTGGCTGATCAAGGCGGAGTCGTCGGAGAAGGTGCTGTGTCATCTGCAGGATACAACTCGGCTGTTGTACAGATTGGGTTTTTCGATCAATGTGCCCAAATCTCACCTGGTGCCCTCTCAGCGCAACCTGTTCATAGGTGCGGTACTGGACACTACTGTGTGTCGAGCATTCCCTCCTCCTCAAAGGATTCTCGACATACAGGAAATGATTCCTTTGTTTTACAGCGGAGCGGTTGTTCCAGTTCTGAAGGTCCTTCGCCTGCTCGGTCTGTTCGCCTCCTGCATACTGTTGGTCAACCATGCACGCTGGCACATGAGGGCGCTCCAGTGGTGCCTCCGCAAGCAGTGGTATCAGCACAAAGGGGATCTCAGGGAGTCTGAGAGGATCTCCAGAGAAGCTGCGGCGGATCTATTTTGGTGGAGCGTGGAGGGCAATCTGTCCCAAGGAAAGCCCTTCCATATACCTCCATCGGTGACAACAGTGATAATGGATGCATCCACCTTCGGGTGGGGTGCTCATCTGGGGGATCTGGAGATCAAGGGTCTTTGGTCTCCAGAGGAAAGGTTGCTTCACATCAACCTTCTGGAGTTACGGGCGATACGTTTGGCGCTCAAGGCTTTTCTCCCTTCCCTTCGCGGTCAGTCTGTTCAAGTCCTGACGGACAACACGACCGCGATGTGGTATATAAACAAACAGGGAGGAGTGGGGTCTCTTTGTCCCTGCAGAGAGGCCCTGCGTCTATGGTCCTGGGCTCAGGACCATCGGATTTGTCTGATGGCAAATCATCTGGCCGGAGTTCTGAACGTGCGTGCGGACAGTCTCAGTCGACAGTTCTCCGCCCACCACGAGTGGAGGCTCCATCCGGAGGTGGTTCGTCATGTCTTTCAGACGTGGGGGACTCCTCGGGTGGACCTGTTTGCCACTTACGAGAACGCGCACTGCCTGTCATTCTGCAGTCTCCAGTATCCGTTGCAGGGAGCGTTAGGGGACGCGTTCCAGTTGAGTTGGGGCTCACGACTCCTTTACGCGTTTCCTCCCATACCCTTGATTCCTCGGGTTCTGAGGAAGATTCACCAAGACCGGGCCCAAGTTATATTGATCACCCCGGATTGGCCAAGAAGGGTGTGGTACACAGATCTTCTCCACCTCTCCTCATGCCCTCCGCTCCGTCTCCCTCTGAGGGCAGACCTCCTCTCGCAGTCGGAGGGGCAGGTACTACACCCCCACCTCCAGAGCTTACACCTTCATGCCTGGAGATTGAACGGGGCAACCTGAATTCTTTCTCTCTCCCGCCAGATGTGGTGGATGTTATTTTATCGGCCAGGCGACACTCCACCAAATCTATTTACTCATATAGGTGGTCTAAATTTGTTCTCTGGTGTGGAGAGAGGTCCATTGATCCCTTGAAGGCTCGTCTGTCTAATATTCTACAGTTTGCCCTTTCTCTTGCTCAGCAAGGTTTTGCTGTGGCTACAGTGAAAGGGTATTTATCGGCTCTATCGGCTTTCCTTTGTTTGCCGGATCAGCCGTCGCTGTTTAAGTCTCCTATTGTTCTTCGTTTTATAAAGGGCCTTGTAAACAAATTTCCTCCAACTCCCTTTGTTATGCCTCAATGGGACTTGAACCTTGTCTTAACCTATCTCATGGGTTCTCCCTTCGAGCCTTTGCACAAGTGTCCCCTGAGGCTGTTGTCTTTTAACCCCTTCGCTGCTAGGCCTTTTCCCCTCCTGTGCTAAGCCTTTTTTGGGCTATTTGGGGTAGTGCGCGCTTAGGCCCCTGTAACTTTTTGACCACATTAGGTATCCATGCCAAATTTGCGTCCTTTTCTTCCAACATCTTGGGGATTCTAAAGGTACCCAGGGTTTGTGGATTCTCCTACAGGGTTCCCAGAAATTAGTCAAAATACAGCAAACTTTTGTTTTTTTTGTGACAAATTGGAAAAACGGGCTGCAAATGAAAGCTTTTGGGTTTTTCTCTGCAAATGGTATCAAAAAAGGGTTTGTGGGGCTGAAATCACCATTTCTCCAGCTTTTAGGGAATGACAGAATTTTGTCAGAAAACCAACATTTTTCACACAGTTTTGGCATTTTTCTGGGACATACCCTATTTTTGCTACTTTTTGTGCTTTCAACCTCCTTCCAGTTAACGGTAGAAATGGGTACAAAAACAATAATGGATCCTGGAAAGCTATACATTTTTGAAAAGTAGACAAAATTCGGAATTCAGCAAGGGGTCATTTGTGTAGATCCATCAAGGTTTCTTTATAGAAACTTACAGGTAAATATAGGAAAAATTAAAAATTTGTTGAAAAAAGCAGCATTTTGAGTCAACGTTTTCACCTGTAACTTCTTCGAATTATGACATCTCTTTGAAAGCAATGTACCGTTACATCCGGTGGACCTTCCTGGTTGTGGGGACATATAGGACTTGTAGGTTCACCAAGAGCCCAACGAACCCAGAGTAGAAAACTGAGCAGCATTTTGTAATGTTTTTTTTTTTTGTTCCTGGTATATAGCAATTATTGTGGGAAAATGTATACATGGAAAAATCGGTATGAAAGTCACCTATGTATTTCTGAAATGGGAACAAATTACAGAGTTTAGAAACAGTGCATATTTGCACATTTTCGAAATTGGGAATACTCATATTTGCATGACAATTATTGGTCATTTTTCAAAATGACTTTTTTTTTACACAATGTCTTTCATTTGGAAGGGAGAAATGCATCAAAAATCAATAGGTAATAACAGTTGCTTTACAAATTTGAACTACCCTAAGTCTTCCGATAAAAATGGTACCTCACTTGTGTGGGTAGGCATAGTGCCCACGACAGGAAGTGGCTCAAAACCTAAGGTGAACGCACCACATTTTCACACTGAAAATTTACACTTTATTTGCGAAGAGTCTAGCTGTAGTTTTTGAACCCTAGCCCTGCCGGCACCTAGGGAAACCTAGCAAACCTATACATTTTTGAAAACTAGACACCCAGGGGAATCCAGGATGGGGTGACTTGACTGCCTCCCACCATGGTCTGTTACCCAGAATCCCTTGCAAACGTAAAAAATTGACAAAAAAAACACATTTTCCCCACATTTCTGTGATGGAAAGTTCTGGAATCTGCGTGGATCCACAAATTTCCACCCACCCCGCGTTCCCCAAAGTCCTACGAGAAAAATGGCACCTCAATTGTGCGGGTCGGCATAGTGCCCGCGACAGGAAACGGCGCAAAACGCAACGTGGTTTTGCAGTGAAAAATGACCCTTTTTTTGGCAAAGTGACTAGCTGTAGATTTTGAACCCTAGCCCTGCCGGCACCTAGGGAAACCTAGCAAACCTATACATTTTTGAAAACTAGACACCCAGGGAATCCAGGATGGGGTGACTTGACTGCCTCCCACCATGGTCTGTTACCCAGAATCCCTTGCAAACGTAACAAATTGACAAAAAAAACACATTTTCCCCACATTTCTGTGATGGAAAGTTCTGGAATATGCGTGGATCCACAAATTTCCACCCACCTCGCGTTCCCCAAAGTCCTACGAGAAAAATGGTACCTCACTTGTGCGGGTCGGCCTAGTGCCCGCGACAGGAAACGGCGCAAAACGCAACGTGGTTTTGCAGTGAAAAATGACCCTTTTTTTGGCAAAGTGACTAGCTGTAGATTTTGAACCCTAGCCCTGCCGGCACCTAGGGAAACCTAGCAAACCTATACATTTTTTAAAACTAGACACCCAGGGGAATCCAGGATGGGGTGACTTGACTGCCTCCCACCATGGTCTGTTACCCAGAATCCCTTGCAAACGTAAAAAATTGACAAAAAACACATTTTCCCCACATTTCTAGGATGGAAAGTTCTGGAATCTGCGTGGATCCACAAATTTCCACCCACCCCGCGTTCCCCAAAGTCCTACGAGAAAAATGGTACCTCACTTGTGCGGGTCGGCCTAGTGCCCGCGACAGGAAATGGCGCAAAACGCAACGTGGTCACACCTCAATTTTGCAGTGAAAAATGACCCTTTTTTGGCAAAGTGACTAGCTGTAGTTTTTGAACCCTAGCCCTGCCGGCACCTAGGGAAACCTAGCAAACCTATACATTTTTGAAAACTAGACACCCAGGGGAATCCAGGATGGGGTGACTTGACTGCCTCCCACCATGGTCTGTTACCCAGAATCCCTTGCAAACGTAAAAAATTGACAAAAAAAACACATTTTCCCCACATTTCTGTGATGGAAAGTTCTGGAACCTGCGTGGATCCACAAATTTCCACCCACGCCGCGTTCCCCAACGTCCTACGAGAAAAATGGTACCTCACTTGTGCGGGTCGGCCTAGTGCCCGCGACAGGAAACGGCGCAAAACGCAACGTGGTTTTGCAGTGAAAAATGACCCTTTTTTTGGCAAAGTGACTAGCTGTAGATTTTGAACCCTAGCCCTGCCGGCACCTAGGGAAACCTAGCAAACCTATACATTTTTGAAAACTAGACACCCAGGGGAATCCAGGATGGGGTGACTTGACTGCCTCCCACCATGGTCTGTTACCCAGAATCCCTTGCAAACGTAAAAAATTGACAAAAAAAACACATTTTCCCCACATTTCTGGGATGGAAAGTTCTGGAATCTGCGTGGATCCACAATTTTCCACCCACCCCGCGTTCCCCAAAGTCCTACGAGAAAAATGGTACCTCACTTGTGTGGGTCGGCCTAGTGCCCGCGACAGGAAACGGCGCAAAACGCAACGGGGTTTTGCAGTGAAAAATGACCCTTTTTTTGGCAAAGTGACTAGCTGTAGATTTTGAACCGTAGCCCTGCCGGCACCTAGGGAAACCTAGCAAACCTATACATTTTTGAAAACTAGACACCCAGGGGAATCCAGGATGGGGTGACTTGACTGCCTCCCACCATGGTCTGTTACCCAGAATCCCTTGCAAACGTAAAAAATTGACAAAAAACACACATTTTCCCCACATTTCTAGGATGGAAAGTTCTGGAATCTGCGTGGATCCACAAATTTCCACCCACCCCGCGTTCCCCAAAGTCCTACGAGAAAAATGGTACCTCACTTGTGCGGGTCGGCCTAGTGCCCGCGACAGGAAATGGCGCAAAACGCAACGTGGTCACACCTCAATTTTGCAGTGAAAAATGACCCTTTTTTGGCAAAGTGACTAGCTGTAGTTTTTGAACCCTAGCCCTGCCGGCACCTAGGGAAACCTAGCAAACCTATACATTTTTGAAAACTAGACACCCAGGGGAATCCAGGATGGGGTGACTTGACTGCCTCCCACCATGGTCTGTTACCCAGAATCCCTTGCAAACGTAAAAAATTGACAAAAAAAACACATTTTCCCCACATTTCTGTGATGGAAAGTTCTGGAATCTGCGTGGATCCACAAATTTCCACCCACGCCGCGTTCCCCAAAGTCCTACGAGAAAAATGGTACCTCACTTGTGCGGGTCGGCCTAGTGCCCGCGACAGGAAACGGCGCAAAACGCAACGTGGTTTTGCAGTGAAAAATGACCCTTTTTTTGGCAAAGTGACTAGCTGTAGATTTTGAACCCTAGCCCTGCCGGCACCTCGGGAAACCTAGCAAACCTATACATTTTTGAAAACTAGACACCCAGGGGAATCCAGGATGGGGTGACTTGACTGCCTCCCACCATGGTCTGTTACCCAGAATCCCTTGCAAACGTAAAAAATTGACAAAAAAAACACATTTTCCCCACATTTCTGGGATGGAAAGTTCTGGAATCTGCGTGGATCCACAATTTTCCACCCACCCCGCGTTCCCCAAAGTCCTACGAGAAAAATGGTACCTCACTTGTGCGGGTCGGCCTAGTGCCCGCGACAGGAAACGGCGCAAAACGCAACGTGGTTTTGCAGTGAAAAATGACCCTTTTTTTGGCAAAGTGACTAGCTGTAGATTTTGAACCGTAGCCCTGCCGGCACCTAGGGAAACCTAGCAAACCTATACATTTTTGAAAACTAGACACCCAGGGGAATCCAGGATGGGGTGACTTGACTGCCTCCCACCATGGTCTGTTACCCAGAATCCCTTGCAAACGTAAAAAATTGACAAAAAAAACACATTTTCCCCACATTTCTGGGATGGAAAGTTCTGGAATCTGCGTGGATCCACAATTTTCCACCCACCCCGCGTTCCCCAAAGTCCTACAAGAAAAATGGTACCTTACTTGTGCGGGTCGGCTTAGTGCCCGCGACAGGAAACGGCGCAAAACGCAACGTGGTTTTGCAGTGAAAAATGACCCTTTTTTTGGCAAAGTGACTAGCTGTAGATTTTGAACCCTAGCCCTGCCGGCACCTCGGGAAACCTAGCAAACCTATAAATTTTTGAAAACTAGACACCCAGGGGAATCCAGGATGGGGTGACTTGACTGCCTCCCACCATGGTCTGTTACCCAGAATCCCTTGCAAACGTAAAAAATTGACAAAAAAAACACATTTTTCCCACATTTCTGGGATGGAAAGTTCTGGAATCTGCGTGGAGCCACAATTTTCCACCCACCCCGCGTTCCCCAAAGTCCTACGAGAAAAATGGTACCTCACTTGTGCGGGTCGGCATAGTGCCCGCGACAGGAAACGGCGCAAAACGCAACGTGGTTTTGCAGTGAAAAATGACCCTTTTTTTGGCAAAGTGACTAGCTGTAGATTTTGAACCCTAGCACTGCCGGCACCTAGGGAAACCTACCAAACCCACGCATTTCTGAAAACTATACACCCGGCGGCTTCCAGGGAGGTATGGCTTGCGTGGATCCCCCAACGTTTCCTTACCCAGAATCCCCTGCAAACCTCAATTTTTGCTCAAAAAATCACTTTTTTCACACATTTTGGGGTGGGAAAGTAGTGGCATCACCGGGCTCACACAAATTTACCACCACCCAGCGTTCCCCCAGGTCTCCCGGTAAAAATGGTGCCTGACTTGTGTGGGAGGCCCAAGTACCCGCGGCAGGCAAGGGCCCAAAACGTAGTGAGGCGACATCAAAATGGCCTATCGCAAAACCACCTGGTTTTGCAAGGGGGTCACTTTGGTTTTTGGCCCGGTGCTCGGCGGCCATCTAGGGAAACCTACCAAACCCACGCATTTCTGAAAACTAGACACCCGGCGGCTTCCAGGGAGGTATGGCTTGCGTGGATCCCCCAACGTTTCCTTACCCAGAATCCCCTGCAAACCTCAATTTTTGCTCAAAAAATCACTTTTTTCACACATTTTGGGGTGGGAAAGTAGTGGCATCACCGGGCTCACACAAATTTACCACCACCCAGCGTTCCCCCAGGTCTCCCGGTAAAAATGGTGCCTCACTTGTGTGGGAGGCCCAAGTACCCGCGGCAGGCAAGGGCCCAAAACGTAGTGAGGCGACATCAAACTGGCCTATCGCAAAACCACCTGGTTTTGCAAGGGGGGTCACTTTGGTTTTTGGCCCGGTGCTCGGCGGCCATCTAGGGAAACCTACCAAACCCACGCATTTCTGAAAACTAGACACCCGGCGGCTTCCAGAGAGGTATGGCTTGCGTGGATCCCCCAACGTTTCCTTACCCAGAATCCCCTGCAAACCTCAATTTTTGCTCAAAAAATCACTTTTTTCACACATTTTGGGGTGGGAAAGTAGTGGCATCACCGGGCTCACACAAATTTACCACCACCCAGCGTTCCCCCAGGTCTCCCGGTAAAAATGGTGCCTCACTTGTGTGGGAGGCCCAAGTACCCGCGGCAGGCAAGGGCCCAAAACGTAGTGAGGCGACATCAAAATGGCCTATCGCAAAACCACCTGGTTTTGCAAGGGGGGTCACTTTGGTTTTTGGCCCGGTGCTCGGCGGCCATCTAGGGAAACCTACCAAACCCACGCATTTCTGAAAACTAGACACCCGGCGGCTTCCAGGGAGGTATGGCTTGCGTGGATCCCCCAACGTTTCCTTACCCAGAATCCCCTGCAAACCTAAATTTTTGCTCAAAAAATCACTTTTTTCACACATTTTGGGGTGGGAAAGTAGTGGCATCACCGGGCTCACACAAATTTACCACCACCCAGCGTTCCCCCAGGTCTCCCGGTAAAAATGGTGCCTCACTTGTGTGGGAGGCCCAAGTACCCGCGGCAGGCAAGGGCCCAAAACGTAGTGAGGCGACATCAAAATGGCCTATCGCAAAACCACCTGGTTTTGCAAGGGGGGTCACTTTGGTTTTTGGCCCGGTGCTTGGCGGCCATCTAGGGAAACCTACCAAACCCACGCATTTCTGAAAACTAGACACCCGGCGACTTCCAGGGAGGTATGGCTTGCGTGGATCCCCCAACGTTTCCTTACCCAGAGTCCCCTGCAAACCTCAATTTTTGCTCAAAAAATCACTTTTTTGCACACATTTTGGGGTGGGAAAGTAGTGGCATAACCGGGCTCACACAAATTTACCACCACCCAGCGTTCCCCCAGGTCTCCCGGTAAAAATGGTGCCTCACTTGTGTGGGAGGCCCAAGTACCCGCGGCAGGCAAGGGCCCAAAACGTAGTGAGGCGACATCAAAATGGCCTATCGCAAAACCACCTGGTTTTGCAAGGGGGGTCACTTTGGTTTTTGGCCCGGTGCTCGGCGGCCATCTAGGGAAACCTACCAAACCCATGCATTTCTGAAAACTAGATACCCGGCGGCTTCCAGGGAGGTATGGCTTGCGTGGATCCCCCAACGTTTCCTTACCCAGAATCCCCTGCAAACCTCAATCTTTGCTCAAAAAATCACTTTTTTCACACATTTTGGGGTGGGAAAGTAGTGGCATCACCGGGCTCACACAAATTTACCACCACCCAGCGTTCCCCTTGGTCTCCCGGTAAAAATGGTGCCTCACTTGTGTGGAAGGCCCAAGTACCCGCGGCAGGCAAGGGCCCAAAACGTAGTGAGGCGACATCAACATTGCCTATCCCAAATGTCGCCTCACTACGTTTTGGGCCCTTGCCTGCCGCGGGTACTTGGGCCTCCCACACAAGTGAGGCACCATTTTTACCGGGAGACCTGGGGGAACGCTGGGTGGTGGTAAATTTGTGTGAGCCCGGTGATGCCACTACTTTCCCACCCCAAAATGTGTGAAAAAAGTGATTTTTTTAGCAAAAAATGAGGTTTGCAGGGGATTCTGGGTAAGGAAACGTTGGGGGATCCACGCAAGCCATACCTCCCTGGAAGCCGCCGGGTGTCTAGTTTTCAGAAATGCGTGGGTTTGGTAGGTTTCCCTAGATGGCCGCCGAGCACCGGGCCAAAAACCAAAGTGACCCCCCTTGCAAAACCAGGTGGTTTTGCGATAGGCCATTTTGATGTCGCCTCACTACGTTTTGGGCCCTTGCCTGCCGCGGGTACTTGGGCCTCCCACACAAGTGAGGCACCATTTTTACCGGGAGACCTGGGGGAACGCTGGGTGGTGGTAAATTTGTGTGAGCCCGGTGATGCCACTACTTTCCCACCCCAAAATGTGTGAAAAAAGTGATTTTTTGAGCAAAAATTGAGGTTTGCAGGGGATTCTGGGTAAGGAAACGTTGGGGGATCCACGCAAGCCATACCTCCCTGGAAGCCGCCGGGTGTCTAGTTTTCAGAAATGCGTGGGTTTGGTAGGTTTCCCTAGATGGCCGCCGAGCACCGGGCCAAAAACCAAAGTGACCCCCCTTGCAAAACCAGGTGGTTTTGCGATAGGCCATTTTGATGTCGCCTCACTACGTTTTGGGCCCTTGCCTGCCGCGGGTACTTGGGCCTCCCACACAAGTGAGGCACCATTTTTACCGGGAGACCTGGGGGAACGCTGGGTGGTGGTAAATTTGTGTGAGCCCGGTGATGCCACTACTTTCCCACCCCAAAATGTGTGAAAAAAGTGATTTTTTGAGCAAAAATTGAGGTTTGCAGGGGATTCTGGGTAAGGAAACGTTGGGGGATCCACGCAAGCCATACCTCCCTGGAAGCCGCCGGGTGTCTAGTTTTCAGAAATGCGTGGGTTTGGTAGGTTTCCCTAGATGGCCGCCGAGCACCGGGCCAAAAACCAAAGTGACCCCCCTTGCAAAACCAGGTGGTTTTGCGATAGGCCATTTTGATGTCGCCTCACTACGTTTTGGGCCCTTGCCTGCCGCGGGTACTTGGGCCTCCCACACAAGTGAGGCACCATTTTTACCGGGAGACCTGGGGGAACGCTGGGTGGTGGTAAATTTGTGTGAGCCCGGTGATGCCACTACTTTCCCACCCCAAAATGTGTGAAAAAAGTGATTTTTTGAGCAAAAATTGAGGTTTGCAGGGGATTCTGGGTAAGGAAACGTTGGGGGATCCACGCAAGCCATACCTCCCTGGAAGCCGCCGGGTGTCTAGTTTTCAGAAATGCGTGGGTTTGGTAGGTTTCCCTAGATGGCCGCCGAGCACCGGGCCAAAAACCAAAGTGACCCCCCTTGCAAAACCAGGTGGTTTTGCGATAGGCCATTTTGATGTCGCCTCACTACGTTTTGGGCCCTTGCCTGCCGCGGGTACTTGGGCCTCCCACACAAGTGAGGCACCATTTTTACCGGGAGACGTGGGGGAACACTGGGTGGTGGTAAATTTGTGTGAGCCCAGTGATGCCACTACTTTCCCACCCCAAAATGTGTGAAAAAAGTGATTTTTTGAGCAAAAATTGAGGTTTGCAGGGGATTCTGGGTAAGGAAACGTTGGGGGATCCACGCAAGCCATACCTCCCTGGAAGCCGCCGGGTGTCTAGTTTTCAGAAATGCGTGGGTTTGGTAGGTTTCCCTAGATGGCCGCCGAGCACCGGGCCAAAAACCAAAGTGACCCCCCTTGCAAAACCAGGTGGTTTTGCGATAGGCCATTTTGATGTCGCCTCACTACGTTTTGGGCCCTTGCCTGCCGCGGGTACTTGGGCCTCCCACACAAGTGAGGCACCATTTTTACCGGGAGACCTGGGGGAACGCTGGGTGGTGGTAAATTTGTGTGAGCCCGGTGATGCCACTACTTTCCCACCCCAAAATGTGTGAAAAAAGTGATTTTTTGAGCAAAAATTGAGGTTTGCAGGGGATTCTGGGTAAGGAAACGTTGGGGGATCCACGCAAGCCATACCTCCCTGGAAGGCGCCGGGTGTCTAGTTTTCAGAAATGCGTGGGTTTGGTAGGTTTCCCTAGATGGCCGCCGAGCACCGGGCCAAAAACCAAAGTAACCCCCCTTGCAAAACCAGATTAACTATTGTTACTACAGCGTGAGAATTTTGGAATAATACTGCAAAGAAAATGTGGCAGACAGTTTGAGGTTTACAGGACAATGGGGATAAAAAATAATTTTCAATTCACTAGAGAGACATCACCATGAACTCCCAAGGGTTTTCGACAATATCTACAGTTGGTGGGTTATTCTTGCATGGAAAGTGTACCTTGGCAGAGAAACTAAAGACAAAGATTCCTGCACAACCATCTATTCCTCAAACACACACACATACTGGTTGGATTTGGCACGAGGGCGAGTCATGGTTCAGTGTATTCAATTTTATTAACAAGAGATTTCACAAAAATGAAATGCACTGTCAATAATTAAATTCACAAAAAACCAAACCAATGACTCGCAGCTCGTGAGCTGTAAAGCCACGTCAAGGCACCAACCACTTTACAGGCCATTCACACACCTTTCATACGTGATACAAACAAGACCATTCGCACCACCAGGTACAAAAGCAACACAGTACAAAAATCACCAAAAAGGGACAAGGTACACCCTGCTTCAGAAAGACAAATATTACTGCACAGCCATCTAATCCGCAAGCACACACACATACTGGTTGGATTTGGCACGAGGGTGAGTGATGGTTCAGTAGATAAAATTGTATTAGCAAGTGATTTCACAAAACATGAAATGCACTGGTAATAATTGAAAGGGCGAGAAACTGAACCATTGACTCACAGCTCGTGAGCTGTAAAGCCACGACAAGGCACCAACCTCTTTACAGGCCATTCATACACCTTTCATACGTGTGAGACATACAAAACCATTCACACCGCCAGCCGCGGGCCCATCACATAACAAAACTCACACCAGCACACAGCGCCATTCAAGGGCCCATCACTTTCACACGCCCACAATCCAGACACAGCAACTACACAGGCTGATGGATTGCGTGGAGTGGCACTCAGCTAGCAGTGTGTGTAGTGACCAGCAGAAAGTCACTACTCACACACAGCCAGCCGAGCACCAGTCCACACACACCGCAAGCCAAACGCCAGTCCACGCACACCGCTAGCCAAGCGCCAGTCCAGGCACACCGCCAGCCAATCGCCAGTCCAGGCACACCGGCAGCCAATCGCCAATCCACCTACACCGCCAGCCAAGCTCCAGTCCACGGACACCACCAGCCAAGCACCAGTCCGCACACACCACCAGTCCACGCACACCGCCAGCCAAGTACCAGTCCACGCACACCGCAGGCCAAGCACCATTCCACGCACACCGCCAGCCAAGCTCCAGTCCACGCACACCACCAGCCAAGCTCCAGTCCATGGACACCACCAGCCAAACACCAGTCCGCACACACCACCAGTCCACGCACACCGCCAGCCAAGTACCAGTCCACGCACACCGCCAGCCAAGCACCATTCCACGCACACCGCCAGCCAAGCACCATTCCACGCACACCGCCAGCCAAGCACCATTCCACGCACACCACCAGCCATGCACCAGTCCACGCACACCGCCAGTCCACGCACACCGCCAGTCCACGCGCACCGCCAGTCCACGCGCACCGCCAGCCAAGCACCATTCCACGCACACCACCAACCAAGTGCCAGACCACACACGCCAACAGCCAAGCGCAAGCCTACACACACCGCCATCACATTTAGGATTTTTTTAGAAAAAAATAAAAACACAAACAAATTGCAAATAGATACAAATCTTCTAACAGAAAATCAGCAACTAAATACATTGCACTAACACCAACCTTGAAACAGAATCATATTTTCCAAAGAATACAGACCAGCCAGTTCACTTTACCACTCATGAATGTTCCCAAAAGTTTTTTCGCGTGTGGTACGCTCTGAAACAAGCAGGGAGACAGTGCAGGATGAGAGGGACAATCGGGGCAGTACATACGACTCTCCTTCCGCAAACCTCTTCGCCAACAGACTCTACATCTCCTACTGGGAAAATCTTTTGCGGGTGTGGGAGGAATGTGATCTGGAAAGTGGCGTTCTTTCAATCTAGCAACATCCTCCACCACTCCAACTCTAGGAACACTTGCCTGTTCCACTACAACAAGGCTGCCTATTACAGACTCCTGAAACTTAGCAAAAGTCATCTTTGACTCAGGGCAAGAATCCTGGAACACAACAAAAGCATTAAACATTGCCAAGTGGAAAAGATGGATAGCCAACTTCTTGTACCAAATGTAAGCCTTACGAAGAGCAGTGTAAGGTTCCAACCTCTGATCTACTCTGTCAACACCACCCATGTGCCTATTATAGTCTAAAATGCACACAGGTTTGCGCGCTTCAGCGACCTGACCCCAAACAGTCACAGGTGCAGTGCTTTCATCATGGATGGAAGTCAGCATGTAGACATCTCTCCTGTCTGTAAACTTCACAGCAAGAAGCTCCTGGCAACGCAACGCACTGCACTGTCCCCGCACAAGCTTTTGACAAACAAGTTCTTTCGGGAAACCTTTACGGTTAGAGCGGATTGTGCCACAAGCAACAGTGTCCACTTTGGCCAATTCCCTGAACAACCGCACACCAGTGTAGAAGTTATCTACATATAAATGGTGGCCTTTGTTAAAAATTCCTCTACCAAGTTCCCAAACAATTTTCTCAGTCACTCCAAAAGTGGACGGACAACCAGGGAGGTTAAACCTAGATTCCTTACCGGTGTACACCCTGAAATTAGAGACATATCCAGTCCTACTGTCACACAGCATATACAGCTTTATTCCATAGCGTGCCCTCTTACTAGGAATGTATTGCCTAAAAACCAAGCGGCCCTTGAACAACACCAAAGACTCATCCACTGCAATGTCTCTACCAGGGGCATAAATCTCAGAAAATCGATCAACAAAGTGATCAAGGACAGGCCTAATCTTAAAAAGACGGTCACAATCAGGGTGATCTCGTGGCAACGCTAAACCATTATCAACAAAGTGCATCATCCGAAGCAGAAGCAAATACCTGTCACGACTCATGACTGCCGGAAAAATAGACGTTGCCATCAAGGGACTGCTAGACCAATATGAAGACATTGATGGCTTCCTTAGCAAGCCCATCAAAAAAGTTAAACCCAAGAACTTCTTCATCTCTTCAACATTTGTGGGAGTCCACCGGGTAGCTCTAGAGTGTGGCTTAAGACTGGCACTGTTGTCCCTCAAAAACTGTTCGGCATACAAATTAGTCTGCTCAACAATCTCTGCCAAAAACACATCGTCCATAAACAACTGAAAAAAATTTACCGGCAAAAAGTTTTCAGTATTCACTCTAGGCCCTGGAACACCAGTAAACTCTGGCAATGCCGGCTGCACCATGCCAGGGGCAACCCAGAGGTCATCACTTTCAACGGGAAGCCTTGCAGCCCCAGCCTGCAGCCCAGATGCCTCTTGCCGCACTACACCAACGGGAAGCCTTGCAGCCGCAGGCTGCAGCTCAGAAGCCTCTTGCCGCACTACACCAACGGGAAGCCTTGCAGCCGCAGGCTGCAGCCCAGAAGCCTCTTGCCGCACTACACCAACGGGAAGCCTTGCAGCCGCAGGCTGCAGCCCAGATGCCTCTTGCCGCACTATCGGCACATCAGTCTCCTCCTCTAACACAGGCACTTCATCCGCACTAAGAGTATCTTCATCATCCGATGACCCCATACGGAGAGAAAACTCACTGCCAGAATCGTCCCCTGCCTCCTCTCCCTCAGATGCAGAGTCAGTCTCTGAACCATGGTCAGAGGAAGACTCAAACAGCAAACCAACAACCTGCTGAGCAGTAATCCTGCGGCTAGCCATTATACTTACTAAGATAGAAGACTGCACAAACAAGTCAACAACAACCAACAATGTGCAAACCAAGTAAGTAAAGAAATGTGTACCTTTATCACAAAGATCAATGTACTCAAAAACTATACAATCCAATTACAAGAGACAGCTGCACTCACCAGAAACCAACTCTGCAGTGACACAGCAAAAACCAACGATATCAAACTAGAAAGAAGAAAAAAAACCAAATTACTCACAAGACAACAAAATACACCGAGCACCAATGCAAAAAGTTTTTGACACTCAAAAACCAAACATACTGCTATTATTACACCATTTGCAAAACAGGCAGAGAAATCAAACACATTTACATTGTACAACAATAAGTCTCTTACCAAACTACACAAACAGCAGAACCACCAGTCACAAAACTGCAACGTGAAATGAAGAAAAGCCTTCACCTAGAACAAAAAAGTAAACAAAAAAAAAACATTACAATTGGAATTCACAAAAAATATAACAATAAACATTATAACATGCTATGTCACTACCCAAATGGTCAATCGGGTTGTGTGCCAGAAAACAAATTACACCCTGGAAGCGAGGGGTCACTTCTATTTTTATTTGAACTAATTCCCTGGTGTCTAGTGGCCTTTTCTGCCCCCCCTGGGAGCAGAAACGGCGAAAAAATAAAACCGATCTGCCCCCAGAGGGGGCAGAAAAATCTACAAAATAATTAGGGGCCCAAGGAAGCGACCCTTGCCCAAGGGGTCGCTTCCTACAACAAAAATTAGATCCCTGGTGTCTAGTGGGCTTTTCTGCCCCCCCCCCCCCCTGGGAGCAGAAACGGCAAAAAAATAACACCGATCTGCCCCCAGAGGGGGCAGAAAAGTCTTCAAAAGATTTAGGGGCCCAAGGAAGCGACCCTTGCCCAAGGGGTCGCTTCCTACAATAATAATAAGATCCCTGGTGTCTAGTGGGCTTTTCTGCCCCCCCCTAGGAGCAGAAACGGCAAAATAATGACACCGATCTGCCCCCAGAGGGGGCAGAAAAGTCTTCCAACAATTTAGGGCCCCAAGGAAGCGACCCTTGCTCAAGGGGTCGCTTCCTACATAAATAATGATATCCCTGGTGTCTAGTGGGCTTTTCTGCCCCCCCTGGGAGCAGAAACGGCGAAAAAAAACCACCGATCTGCCCCCAGAGGGGGCAGAAAAGTCTTATAATTATATATGGCCCCCAGGAAGCGACCCTTACCCAAGGAGTCGCTTCCAAAATAAAATAAAACACATCCCTGGTGTCTAGTGGGGCATCCCTGCTCCACGATCGCGACGCTGTGCGCGATCGTGGAGCAGGAATGCCCTGTATTGAGACATCAGGGGAGAGGAAATACTCTTTCCTCTCCCCCGATGCCTCAATACGCTCTGAAAGGCCCCCGCTGCCCCACCGGAACACACAAGACTCACCTACTCGCTGTGGACGCCTGGAAGCAAATGGCTTCCAGGCGTCCGAGCACTTCCTGATGACGCCGGCGTGCGCTGTGCGCGCTGACGTCACCAGGAAGCGTGGGGGGGCTCGGGGGTGGCAGCGGAAACTCTTCCGCTGCCATCCCCGTCTGTGGGGGCACGATCGATGCCCCGGGGGGGAGCGCCAGCGCTTCCCCCAGGGGCTGTCCTTATGACGGAGCGGTTCCGTCATGAGCACAGCCCAACTGATGCTCATGACGGAACCGCTCCATCATGAGCATCCAAGGGGTTAAGACGGTATTCCTCGTTGCAATCACCTCGGCAAGGAGGGTAAGTGAGCTTCAAGCTCTAAGTTCAAAACCCCCATTCTTGACCATTCATGCTGAACGAATGGTACTCAGGACCAGGGCTGCGTTTTTGCCTAAGGTGGTGACTCCCTTCCATCTGGGGCAGTCCATTACCCTTCCTTCCTTTTATCCTCCCCCACACCCTTCCAAGGAGGAGGAGAGACTTCACCGTTTGGACCCTAAGAGGGCGGTGAGCTTTTACCTGGACAGGACAAAAGACTACAGGATTGATGACCAGCTCTTTGTGGGTTTTGCTGGTTGCAGAAAGGGTCGAGCGGTGCACAAGCGCACCCTTTCCAGGTGGATTGTCTTGTGCATCAAGATGTGCTCCTCACTAGCTGGTAAGGAGCCTCCGGAGGGTTTGAGGGCTCATTCTACCAGGGCAAAGTCTTCCACATCTGCCTTAGCTAGGGGTGTTCCGGTGGAGGACATTTGTAGGGCGGCAACTTGGGCCTCCCTCCACACCTTCACAAGACATTATTGTTTAGACACCGAGGTGAGGAGGGACGGACACTTTGCTCGTTCCGTCCTTCAGGATTTTCTGGTATAGAAGGGTGGACACCCTCCTCCGGGAGTGGGGACTGCTGTGGAATCTGTTCACAAGGTGAGGAATCCACTGGCAGATGTATCCATCAGAAGAACAAGTTACTTACCTTCGGTAACGCTTTTTCTGGTGGATACAGTATCTGCCTGTGGATTCCTCACTGACCCACCCGCCTCCCCGTTGTCCATCCTTCTATACCGGTATTTCTATGCCTGTAATTCTTTTGATGGGTTTCAAATGTGTTTATCACTGTCAAAGGCATTATGTTATTTCTTCTGCTTTGTTATTTATTTTCCACACTGAGTGTGTTGATATGCATATTGTGTACTGTGTATACTGTTTATGTACATATTGCTGTCAGTCCGTCCGTGTGCCTCGAAGGCGCGGGAAAAAAGGGGCGGAACTGACGTCATCACGCCGACGAGGTCTTCTTATGGAGCCGGTGACGTCAGCGGAGTCGCGAGCGGAGCCGTGTCTCTGTGACGTCGTCTTCGGCCTCATCGGCGTGGACTGCTACAAAAGTTTCCGAATGTTGCTGGCGCAAGGGATATTCACAAGGTGAGGAATCCACAGGCAGATACTGTATCCACCAGAAAAAGCGTTACCGAAGGTAAGTAACTTGTTCTTCATTGCCATTGTTTGTATTCTTAGGATTAAGTTAAGAACCGTGTTTTCCTGTAATTCTGAACAAAGTAACAGATTACATATGTTGATTAGATTTGCAGAATTATCATGTGTGCCATTGAAATACAATAATATTTATACCATCTAGTGAGATTCTCATGGGAGTCGCACACACAAACCCCTGCGTGGACTCCGAGTGGGCTTTACTTTCTGTTCGGCTCTCATGATCAAGCCGCGAGATCACGCATTTGCAACTAATTTAAGAGGTTTCTTATAATTCGGAACAAATGAAGACATTTGAGCTGTTAAATAGCTTGAAAAATGGATTATGAATTGTTTCCTGAAATATATAAAGTAATTTTTTTACGATCTTGCGAGATGCTCGTGGCTATCTCGCGAGAGGTGCAGGAGAGGAACCACATCCTGATGTCTTTATTTAGAAAAAGATTGAATCCTTTTTGCTTTATTTCACTATTGGATTTGGTAAGAGCAGACATATTTGGCTTGCTCTCCTTTCAGGTCACGAGTGATGTAATATGTGAGGTCATATTAACTGCATTGCTGGTGCCTAAGTTATAGTTACTCCTTAATTTCTTTGGTCTGGTACACGTGAAATGTGAGCTTAACTATAACGTCCCTTTAACTTGAGTTTTTTTCCAGTGAATTTAAGGCTTTTGGTTAATTTTATTTCCCAACTATAATGTCCCTGTAACCTTTGGTTTTTTCAGCAAATTTCTAAGGCTTTCAAAATTAAATTCCGCAAATGTAACCTGTAATGTTTCACAATGGTTGTGTAAGCACCTGTGTGGGAATGCTAGTGTGTGTGTCTGAGTGGGAGTGTGTCAGTGTCTATCTTAGGCAATGTATTAGGGCATGAGTGGGTCTGTGGGTAACTGTCTCTCTGGCTTTATCACTGGTTGTATCTTAGCCTGTGTGTCTGTGAGTGGCAATGCGAGAGTTGCTTTGGATCTTAAGGTGCATAGGTGAGTTTATGGGTGTACGACTGGTGTGAATGATGCTGTTTTTGTGCATGTCAATACTTAGTGTATTTAAAGGACATAACCATGATCTCTGGTCTGAGAGGATGTCATCATTAAAGAATTTAGTTGTCACACTCACTGAAGTTCAGACTTTATTCCAATGTATTCACTTTCGTTATGGATTTCAGATCATTTGTCAATGTAGATTTCTAGAGGGAACGTGTTTGCTTTCTATTCGTGTTTGACATTTGCTGTTTACTAACATACTGTTTAAACTTCTTTATCAGTAATCATTTTGAAAGAAAACCACTTTTAAATTGTATTTCCCTTCATAATGACATTGGTATTTGTGAAGATCATGTGACTATGCAAGAAATATTTGATTGGAGAAGACAGTTTTCTTTTTTTTGCGGAGTTTTATATAGCGTGAACTCGACCCGAATCCAATCAGGTATTCTTCTTTGGAAACTTCCACCAATTTCTGTGTTCTTGACTTTTCCAATCACTTTTGGATTATTCTCAGGAGCTGCCCTGTGTTTTTCTTAAAGCACTGTATTTTCTTTTGCTATTTTTCCCCAACAAAATAGTCACAGCAGGAGGAGGTGCCACAGCAGGAAGAGGCGTAGGTGATGGAACAAGACGACTCTGCTGATGAAGGACCTGCTACAAAAAACAAAGCATCAATTGGGAATTCTTCACAATCCCCTCAGGAGAATCAAAGACAGTCACCCAATTGGTTAAATGCAGCTTGTGTGGCAAGACCCTCTCAAGAGGTAGGAATAAAATATATATATATATATTCATGTGGTACAACTTCCATGATGTACCATTTAAAAACGTACAATTGAAACAGCTTAAAGAGGGCAATGAAGGAAAGAGCTGGAGAAGAACCCTCTACATCCTCGGCTGCCCCAGGAGAGAGTGTTTCCAGTGAACTAGAGGCACCGTCCCCCCAAATAGTCCCTGAATTGAGGCATGTAGGCACGTATTGCCTGGACTGCAGCACAACACCAAGACAGGAGAACAGACTGTTGATGCCATCATTGAAGCAGCAAAGCAACATAGATGTTAATTTTTTTTCATTTAATCTAGTTTTTTCACTATTTTTGTGCGGCTTGTTCCAATTTTCCCACGTTGCCATTTTGTTTGATTAAAAATACCAAATAAATACAAAATGTTAGAAAATTCCCAGAAATTCCAGTTCTACAAAAAAGAAAAGCATAAAGGTTCGTCAGAACTAACTTTTAGTTATAAAAAAAGATAAAGTGTGCTGTATGTGTGACTAAGAGGCTGTGTGATGCACTGTATGGGTGAGTGAGGGGTCATGGGAGTAGTTGCGTGGGTGAGTGAATGGGTGTGTGAGTAGCTGTGTGGGTGTGTGTGAGTAGTTATGTTAGTGGGTATGCCAGTAGCTGTATAGATGAGCAAGTGTAAATGGCCATATGAATGAATGAACAGCTGTGTGAGAATGTACATAAGTGAGTGTGTGGGTGTGTAATTGCTTGTATGGGTGAGTGGTTGCATCAGTGGCTTTATGGGTGAGTGGGTGTATGGGTCAGTGAGTGGGTAGATCAGTGAGTGGGTAGATCAGTGAGTGGGTAGATCAGGGAGTACTTGGGTGAGCTATTGTTTCAATGAATGAGTGGCTATACGAGTGACCATATGGGAAAGAGCGTGGTTGTGGGTTTGGCTGTATATGCAAGTAGATGGTTGTGTGAATGCCTGTTTGGGTAAGTGCCTGTTCCAGTGACTGCATAGGGGAGTGAGTAGCTGTGCTAGTGGCAGTATGAGTGAATGAATTGGTGTGTTAATAGCTTTATGTGTGGGTGGGTGGGTGAACACTAGTGTGAAAGGCTCTTTGAATGAGTAAGAGGTTGTTTGAGAAGCTGTATAGGTTAGTGAGTGCCAGAGCGAGAGGCTGTACGGGTTAGAGGGAAGGTGTGTAAGTAGCTATATGGGTGAGTGTTTTTGCCTGTATGAATAAGTGACTGTGTGAGTAGGTGTACGGGTAGGTGAGCTAGTGGCATGCGACCGGTTGTGTGAGTGAGTAGCTGTGTGAGTGGCTCTGAGTGAAGAAGTATCTGTGTGAGAGGCTGTATGCATGGGTAAGTTAGTGCCTGCATCAGTAGCTGTATGGGTGAGAGAGTGGTAGTGTAAATGGCTACATAAATGAGTGAGCAGCTGTGAGGGGTGTGTGTGTGTGTGTGTGTGTGTGTGTGTGTGTGTGTGTGATTACTGGTATGCGTGAGTGGCTGGGTGCGTGAGTGGCTAGGTGCGTGCATAGCTGGGTGCATGAGTGGTTGGGTGAGTGGTTGCATCAGTGGCTGTATGTGTGAGTGGCATATGGGAAAGTGAGTGGTTGTGGGAGTAGCTCTATAGATGAGTAGATGGTACTGTGAATGCCTGTATGGGTAAGTTAGTGCCTGTGTCAGTCACTGCATATGTGAGCGAGTGGCTGTATGAGTGAGTGAATGGGTAGTGCAAGTATCTGTATGGGTGGGTGAGCGAGCACTAGTGTGAGGGGCTCTATGAATAAGTGAGAGATTGTTTGAGAAGCTGTATATGTTAGTGAGTGCCAGTGTGAGAGTGTGTGTGAGTAGCTGTATGGGTGAGTGAGTGACTGACTAGGTGTATGGGTGGCTGAGTGAGTGAGTGGCTATGAGTGAAAATGTATCTGAGAGGCTGTATACATGAGTGAATAGTTGTGTGAGTGGGTAAGTTAGTGTCTGTCTCATGGGTTGTTTGGGTGAGTGAATGGGTTTGAGTAGCTTTACAACTAAGTGAGTGGCTTTAGGGGTGAGTGAGTGCGAGTGGCTGTGTGAGGTTGTCTGAGTAGCTGTGCAGGTTATTGAGTGCTAGTGGCTTTTGGGGTGAGTCTGGTTGAGTTAGAAGGTGTGAGAGTTGCAAAATAGGTGAGCGAGCGGAAGTTTAAATGGCTATATGAATAAGTGAGCAGGTATGTGAGTGGGTGTGATTGCTTGTATGGGAGAGTGGTTGTGTCAGTGGTTGTATGGGCATGTCAGTGGTTGTATGGGCATGTGAGTGGCTGTATGGGCATGTGAGTGGCTGTATGGGCATGTGAGTGGCCATCAGGGACTGGGCAAGAGTGTATGCACGATTGTATGGCTGTAGCTGTCTGAGTGGGTGAGAGACTTGTGAAAATGTATGTCAGTTGCATTATGGGTGGCATACTTCATGTAGTACTTGGCATAGAGACTTGCAAGTTCACAAGTAACTGCTTGAAATCAATTAACTAACTTAACTTGCGCCCCTGCAATGCACTGCGGATGACATCACATATTACATCATTCATGACAGGTCAGTGACATCACTGATGACATAATCCACGTGATCATCTGATGCACCTCCTCACACCCTAATATAACCTTTGATACACCCACTCTAAAATTCAGATTACCATTTTCAAAACCATAGACACACCAATACCAGTTACTACATACCCACTCACTGATTCCTAGGTCGACACACACACATATCCACTCATTCACCCATAGTCATTCATACATACATGCAGTCACTCATCAATACAGCACTATCATATGCACTCATACACCTATTCAGACACACACCAACACTCATCCAGTTACTCAACACACCTAGTCAGTCATGCAAATAATCAATCACACTCCCATTTACTCAACTATAGTTATACACACACCACCTCACTTATTCATAGATACTTACACATACTTACTCTCTTATACAATCACTGACACAAGCACACACTCATCCATACAGCCACTCACTATCATAGCCATATATGTACTCAAACTCACATATACTGCCTTTCACATATGTAGTTACTCACACATGTACCACTGAGACATCCATTCACTCACCAACACATCCATTCACTCACTCACCAACACCCATATATACACACACACACACACGCACACACACACATACAGCCCTTCACAGATGTACCCTTGAACCCATACATCCAGTGATTCACCCACCCACACATCTAGGCAGTGACACCCCCCCGACCCACCCACACAGACTCAGCCACCCATACAGATACTCAGACAACCAATCAATAATCCATATAGACACTCATGTAGATACTCACCAACCCATGCAGCCGCTTACACACCAACTGACTGATAAATACATTTACACAGTTTAGTAACTAACCCATGCATTCAGTAAGACACGTTTAATCACTCTTATACAGTCACGCACCTACTAAATAATCCATTCAGACACTTATACACCCACTGATTCTTCAATACACCTGGACACATTTTTATATATATATATATATATATATATATATATATATATATAAAAACACATATTTAAACTTTACAGAAACACGCAGTCACTGGATGATGTCATCAGTGATGTCACTGACCATGTCATGAATGATGTAACATGTGATGTCATCAATAGTGCATTGCGGGTGCGCGAGTTATAGTTAGCTAAAGTAACTAATGGCCAAATTTCCCAGGTTTTGTACAAGTGAAATGTCCAATTAACTATAACGTCCCTGAAACCTGTGGTTTTTCAGTGAATATATTATATATATATATATATATATTATCTACTGGCGGTCGCCAGTAGATAGTTATAGTTAGGACCTATTTTCCATAGGAAATCCGCAACATTCTATTGGGAATATCTTTGGCGCCGATTGATGAATCTTCGCGAAATTCTCCAAACTTTTGGCCAGCTCTGCTCTGCTGCTACCCTGAAAGTTTTGCGGTGATCCGTGAAGCGGGGGCCGAGAAAAAAGGGGTGTCCCAAAACGCGTTTTCCCCATGCAATTTCCCATAGGATCTGTTGTCGCAGCTACAGCCCGAACCGCTGAATGGAATGACACCAAATTTGGCAAAGAGGTAGTCCTCAGTTCGGACTCGTGCCTTTTGCATATTTGGTGTGAATCTGTTCAGTAGTTCCTGAGAAAATTAGGGTAAAAAAGTTAGTGATATCTATGGCCGCGGAGGATCCGCGGACTGTACCCGCACAGTAAGCACACCCTCCCCGAACGGAGCGCGCACTCTCCCGATCGCGCGCTGAATGCTAATTGGCTGTCGAGCGTCTCTCTACATTCGAAATCAGGAACTGTTGGCGGCCATTTTCTGCCTCGGTAGAAGCGAGGCTGAAGATGGAAGGGGAATAAGTGTGTAAAAGATATAAAGGGGGCAGAGTGGAAATACTCTGACCCTCTAGATCTGCTTAGGGGGTACCAGAAGGACCCCCTGTGGCCCCCCTTTTTTTTTTTTTTAAAGCAGCGAAATGCGCGCACGGTGCGTGCATCCTATCGCGTTGGATGCACGGATTCTCTCGCGGTGGGTGCGCGGATCCATGGCAACGTTTTTTGAAAAACGACAAGAAATCATTGGTTGTATAACAACTTTCTACACTGAAAGGTAGGGTGTATATTTTTGTTTTTTAAAGGTATGATTGTTATTGGTTAACAAAAACAGATTGTAAGGAACATTATATATGATAAGCTGATATGTTGAAAATTCAAGCACACTTCCTGTCTTGTGTAGGAACATTGTGTGCTGAACTTGTGACCTGTGAGCTCAGTGCAGTGTTCCATGACCTGTTTCTATGGTAACAGGCAGAAGGCAGATTGGGGGAAGGGTTGAAATGTATTTAAGTTGGAAAGGGTTGAAATGTTTAACCAATAGGAATGTGTGTTTGCTTTTGAATTTATGTGTGAAGGATTGTGATTTAATGTTTACATGTATATGTGTGGAAAATGAAAGGGAAACTTTTCCATTCTTTGTTTTTGCTGAGAGGTGCACAGTGCAGAGATTCTGTAAAAGAAAATATGGTGAGTGATTGATATACTCCTTAATCTACAAAAGAACTTGAAAGATGAGTTATTTAATTGTGAGGGGATGTATGTAGACTATTTTGATTTTAATCAGACTAATGTATTTTTCCTGCTAAAGTGTAGGGAGTACTTTTTTTCTCTACAATGTGTGTGCATGTAGAAACCATTCTGTGATTGGCATTTGTGTTTTTCATATGTTTGTAGACAGATAACTGTGCAGTTTATATATTTTGGTAGAATTAGAAACCAGTCATTGTTTATGAATTTGTGAAATGAGTTATGTTATGTTTCTATACTAAAATGTAGTACTACTTCTAGATGAAGAAATGTGTTTTGATATAGTGCAAGGGTTAGTGTTGTTTGTCTAGAATCACACAGTGAGTCTGTGTGCATTTGGGAACCACTGTGAGAGAAGCATTTGGTAACATCGTGTATTTGCTGACAGATAACTGTTTTAAAACCAGTCAGGTTGTCAAGTTTTAGTAGCATTAGAAGACAGTTATGGCTTATGCTTTCATTAAATGAGTCAGGCATTGACAGTAAATTGCAGTCGTGAAATATGTAGATTGTGTGCAGTTCCCTTACCACTTGCACTGTAGTGAATGAGTTTTGGTAAACTCATAGGGATAGTGGTGCTTGTCTAGAATCACACTGTGAGTTAGTGTGTATTTGGGATCAGTGTGAGAGAATCATTTGGTAACATCATGTATTTGCTGACAGATAACTGTTTTAAAATCTGTCATGTTGTGAAGTTTTAGTAGCATTAGAATCCAGTCTTTGCTTATATGTTGATTAAATGAGTCATGCTTTGACACTGATGTGCTGTACTTAAATATGTAGATTGTGTGCAGTCCCCTTACCCCTTCCACAGTAGTGAATGAGTTTTGGTAAAGTCCTAGGATAGTGTTGATTGTCTAAAATCACACTGTGAGTCTGTGTGCATTTGGGTAAGGATTGTGAGAGAAGCATTTGGTAACATCGTGTATTTACTGACAGATAACGTTTTAAAACCGGTCATGTTGTGAAGTTTTAGTAGCACTAGAAGCCAGTCTTTGCTTATGCTTTGATTAAATGAGTCAGGCTTTGACACAAAAGTGCAGTCCTGAAATATGAAAATTGTGTGCAGTTCGCTTATCACTTCCACAGTAGTGAATGATTTTTGGTAAACTCCTAGGTATAGTGGTTGTCTAGAATTACACTGCGAGTCTGTGTGCATTTGAGAACCACTTGTGAGAGAAGCATTTGGTAACATCGTGTATTTGCTGACAGATAACTAATTTAAAACCTCTCATGTTGTCAAGTTTTAGTAGCATTAGAAGCTAGTCTTTGCTTATGCATTGATAAAATGAGTCAGGGTTTGACACTAAGGTGCAGTACCATGTACTATTCTGTTCACTGTGGCAGAACTGAAAATGTAAAAGTTTTACCTAAGCACTGTCCTAGAAGTAGTCTGATTATTTAGTCAGTTTCTAAGTACCAAATAGACTGCTTCAAATGTCTATGCAGTATGCATGTAGTGTTCTAACATACTATAGACTTGTCTTTTAGACCTTCAATTCCCTAGTCAGTATCCATACACTTCCAGGAAACATCCTGTCACTTCCTTTGCAGTCCTCTAGAGACCCAATCAACAGTATGTACTAATCCATTCACTGTGCCAAAACCCAAACACTTATAAATTCACCAAGACACTCTCTTTCCAGTACTCTAATGATTCAGTCACTGCCTAAGTATTCATGCACTGAGCCAGGTCTTAGCACATGGACTTCTTCAAACCCCTATCCACTATGCATGCAGTCCTCTAAGCACCTACACACTTGTCTTTCACACCTTCAATTCCCCAGTCAGTATCGGTTCACTTCCAGCAAACACCCTGTCACTCCATTTGCACTTCTCTAGTGACCCATTCAGCATCATGTACTAATCCATTCACTGCGCCAAACCCTAATAAATTCACCCAGGCATTCTCCTTGCAGTACTCTAATCATTCAGTCAGTACCCAAGTACTCATCCAGTGACCCAGGCCTTAGTATATTGACTGTTTCAAACCCTTATCCACTATGCATGCAGTCCTCTAACCACCTACACAATTGTCTTTCTCACCTTCAATTCCCTAGTCAGTATCCATACACTTCCAGGAAATACCCTGTCACTCCCTTTGCAGTCCTCTAGTGACCCATTCAGCACCATGTACTAATCCATTCACTGTGCTAAAACCCAAACCCTTATAAATTCACCAAGATACTATATTTGCAGTACTCTAATCATTCAGTCAGTGCCTAAGTATTCATACACTGAGCCAGGCCTTAGCACATGGACTGCTTCAAACCCCTATGCACTATGCATGCAGTCTTCTAACCACTTAGACACTTGTCTTTCACACTTTCAATTTCCTAGTCAGTATCCATACAGTCCAGCACTTGTGACTGCCTTTGCACTCCTCTAATTACCCATTCAGTACCAAGTACTAATACATTCCCTGTGCGAAAAGCCTAGCACTTATAAATTCACCTAGGCACTCTCCTTGCTGTACTCTAATCATTCAGTCAGTACCCAAGTAGTCATGCAGTGAGCCGGGCCTTAGCACATGGACTGCTTTAAATGCCTATGCAGTATGGATGCAGTCCTCTAATCACCTACACAGTTGTGTTTCACACCTTCTATTCCCTAGTTAGTATTCATACTCTTCTAGCAAACACCCTGGCACTCACCCAGTGTGTCTCCTTATAGTACTGTAATCATTTAGCATGTAGTCTTTTAGTGAGGTAGGCTTTAGGGCATGAACTGCTTCAAAGTAGTATGCACTATGCATGTAGTGTTTTAACGATCGTCACACTTGTGGTTCAGGGCTATAGTTTCTTAGTCAGTTTTTATATATAATGTGTTTGTACAGTAATGAAATAGTATAAATTTGAAAGTTATTAATATACATTTATTTGTGATTCTTTTTTACAGATACAGAACAGGAGTGTTTCTCATCTGTTTGCACTCTTCTCATGCAAGATTGTTTGGATGAAGGGTTCTTAGGTGTTTCATCATACTTGCTGTGCCGCACAAGTATTTTTTGTTAGGATCCCCTCGTAACAGAACTCTTTGGCAAATCTTGCGAATGAAGAAGGTGGCATTGGTCTTTGTTTGCCCCTTGGAAAAAGTAAAAAATTTCTTCACCACTGAAGAAAAACGTTGTGGGCGTGGTGCCTTCTGCAAAAAAAATTCCTCAGATTCGGTAAATATTTTAAAGCGGCAACATTTACAGTTTTTGTAAGTTAAACTTATAAAATTTTGTTAGCTGTATGCATTTTATATATTTGTTATTTTGTTTCTTGTGGTATTTTGTTGAGAATACCATGTTGGTTTTTTTTTTAACAATCTTTCTGATTTTCCAGGTCTGTCGTCGACATCCGTGGTTCCCACAGGAGTGCTCCGCCTTGTTGTTTTGTATTATTGTTGTTACATTTTGTTTATTAGTTTATTGTTTATATTTATGTTAATAAAAGAATAAAGTTTGAAAATAGTTTATCGTTTATATATTTATTATTATAAAAAATAAAGTTTGAAAAAAAATTAATAATGTTTTTGGTTGTTCTCAACTGCTGTGTGACTCTTTCTTGTTCTTATTACTGTTATTTGATGGAGTCCACCATGGTGTTAAATTTTGGGGCACTTATCGCTGGAATACTGGTGATAACTGCAGTTTGCACCAACTTCTGAATAGTGTGTTAGATTTATCTCAACTTTACTTCCGTTAAAGTGCTGATAATGAAATGGAGAGTAGCCGTTCCCGTGCAAAAAGACACGAGGTGCACCTTTGCAATTTATTCTAAATACTAAAATCCTGTATTGTATTGCACTGAGGTATTGCCTGCACTTACAGTGTACACACAAAATCTATTAAGAAATCTCATTGTATTTATATTGATTGGGAATAGTGCGTCAGGTGCTGGATCTTGACGAGATACACTGCTCAGTTCGTATATTGTTGTGCACACGAAAAAAGTCACATCACAACTTTCACACCAATTGCAATGCGAAACAAATTCTGGCGATAAGACACGTTCGCACCAGGGATATTACACCTGCTTTCTGCTGGTGTTAAGCAGGACAACTACCTGCACCATGAAAGGGAACACAGCCAAGAGCCACACCAGAACACCCACAGGTGCCATAGAGTCAATGAGCATGATACAGGGATACCCATGAGGGCCAGAAGACTCATCTCAACAACTGCAGGACCGCCAATGCCCCCCAAACCCATATCTTAGTAAGTGTGTCCCTGTGGTCATTGTCTTAGCATGATAGGCACGAGCCCTGCAACATCACAGTGTGCTGTCACCTCAGCGTTGGCAGTGAGCCTGGATGTGTAGCTACGTACGCATCCTCCTGCATGCACAACTGGCATGTGCTGGTCTGTCGTTCACAGGTCAGTGCAGGGGTGTGCCTATCCGGCAAGGGGAACGGGCTGTCTCGGACATGTCCGTGTACAGGAAGTGCAGTAAGTGTGTCTCTGTGTTCTGGTGTGGCCTGTTACAAGAGCCGCAGCAGTCGATGTTGTAAAGTGGCATGCACCACCTCCAATCGGCATTGTGATGTTGTAGTTGGAATGTAGCAGGAGATGCGCAAATAGGCATTACAATGGCGTGCCGTACGAGTGCACGAGATACAACAGCTCACTGTACAAAAGTGTGGGGGCTTGTGGGAGGGAGGAGCAGCCGTTTGGCAACATAACACACAGTGAACTCAACCATGTGCCACATGCTGGGCATCTCATCCATGATGACCACGGTCGCAGACATCCCACAACACCAACGACTGGCCTTTGTACACATCCTCTATGAATGCAGCGTGGTTTTCACTTCTATGCTCGTTCAGTGGTGTGATGTTGGCAGGTTGTGTGACTTGTGCTCCTTGTTGATGTGTTTCATTTTGGCCATTGTTAGTCTATATGTGTGTTGTACTTAATTGTGCATGTGTGCCATTCTGCCCATTTCCCCCCTCTCCCCCCACTCCCTGCTTCTTCCTTTTCGTAGTGCTGTTGTGTCTATAATTTTGCTGCTGCACACATAAATACATGTAAAGAATAAATTAGAATAGTTCCTTGATTCTTTTAGGTTTCAAAACTTCTCTATTGGTTTCTTTTTAATTTTCCATATGAACCGTTTTTTAAAATATTCAACAACACATAGAAGTCAGAAGTGCAACGTATTCTATCAACACACTTTCTAGAACATTCTACAATACGTGCAGGTTAAAAGTTCATCAATTTTTTTTAAACTTTACGATTTTTTTTGTAACATTTTCTTGAACATTTAACGACATGTGCAGGTTAAATGTTGACGATTGTTTTAAATTCAAACAGTGCCTTCCAAATGCAAGTAGCAGGTGTGGTTGAGCTGAGCAAATTTTATCCTCTGATATGTACTCCACGTTGAAACTGCTTTTTCTTAACCAATCACAAAGATGCTTTTCCACAAAACTAATGTGCACCCTACTTTTAAAAAAGAATGCTTTTCATGATATCTTCAGAGATAAGTTATAGATAGGTATTAGCATTTAAAAAACCTTTGAAATTCACTGAAAAAAACATAGGTTTCATGCACGTTATAGTTAGCTGGACATTTCCCTCGTACAAAACCCTAGAAATTCCCCTGTTATAGTTAGTTCAGCTAACTATAACTCGCGGCCCCGCAATGCACTGCTGATGTCACATATTACATCACTCACGACATGGTCAGTGACATCACATGACATTTTTTCCTGTTTTTCTTCCTTCTTTTCTTTTTCCCCTTTTCTGGTTGTCATATATATTTTTCCTGGTACCGGTGTCTTCTGTTTTTCCAGTTGATGTTCCACACAATCTGGCCCTTCCAGTGTCTGCCAGCCGTATTGTGTGTGGGACCATTTCTACTGAAGCCCTACAATCTGTTTTTCCGCATATGTATGTTAAACCAGCCTCTGAATTTATGTATATATGCCGTTTGTTTCTATATACTTCAGCATTTTTCAAATTTATTTTTCCTTCCCCTTTCTCCCCATCCTTTATCCTACCACATTTTTGCACTCTTTTCACATTTTTGGAGCAATATTTACATGATCGACAGTTATCAATTTTTATGAAATCCCAGGGCTCGTTTATTAGTTCTTTATTTTCATTTCTTGCCAAATATTAGAAAGATGCTCTTTAATCCATTCATGAACATTTCTGTACTGGGTTAACATTGCTGCCATGTAGATTAGTTCTCTGTATTATCATTGCGTATTTTGCACAACAAAACTTTTGTAGTTTACACCTTAATTGTTTTTTAGGCAACCATGTCAATGTTTTACAAAATGTATTTTGAATTTATTCATGAACACTTTGAATTGACTCTACATGGCTACCCTGTGTATATACCTTGTGCGAATATTTGTATTTTGCACCATCATGGCGTATTTTGCAAAACAATGCCATTGCAATTTGCACTTTAATTTGCGTATTTTGCACAACAAGCATTTGCACTTTGCAATATTACTACTCATGCCTTTTTGCACCTTCCAAAGAATTCATCATGGCAAGAAAAATACATATTTCAGCCCACAGCAAGGATTTCTGTTATAGATTGTCCAGGACTACATATATTTTTTCTATGTCGTTCATCACAAATGATCACGTGACTACAAAGTGCTGTGTATATAAGGATGCTTACTATGGCGGTTACCTTATGTGATCAAGGCCACCTGGTGGCCGAAACGCGTAATGACATGTCATGCCGGTGCTGACTTCTAATTAATCTCCGTGAAGCACGATTGGTGTCCATGTGCTTTCCTCCTCGCCTGCCAGTAAGTGGAAGAATGCGTTTGGTGCTCGTATATATATATATATATATATATATACACACACACACACACACACACACACACACACACACACACACACACACACACACACACACACAATATTTTTGCAACTGCTACCGCAATTGTTAAATTAAATTCGGTACACTTACAAATGTAACATGCAGTTTTTCTCTTGTTTGACTATGTAAACATGAAGTATTGCCCCTATTCACTTTGTTACATGGCTATGACAAAGACCGCAAGTTCAAAATGCGTCAGCCGCCGAATTGAAGGTTAACGGTTTTCTGGAGTGCCAGATTTTTCTTTGATTGATCTGCATCAAAGGGTGTGTGTGTGTGCACACACACGTGCGTATAAGAATGATGCCAGCACTACGAGGAAGAGAATATGCTCCTTTATTAGGCTGATAAGTGCTAGGCATTTATCAAAACAAATATGAAAAGTCCAATTCAAGCCAGATAAAAGCAAAATCATTCATGAAATGGCAAAAATACATGCATTGGCAGTATTTCAAACATAAATGACTAGGGTCTCATTTATCATGACGAATTTGATAATTTCATTAACTTTGATAACAATTAAATACAGGAATTAGGAAGAGACTCCCCAGGATTGTACATATCAGTGGTAAAAATTAAGAGAAAAGAAATAAAACCCTCCACTACCTGGAATGTAAGTGTGCAAAAGACTAGAGGAAATGGGACTATCCAATAAAGAAGTATGTACCCGTGGTTACAAGCACCAGCAGCTCTGACTTAATTTGTTACAATTTATAGCGCATGTCAGAACAAGCAAAGAATTGTGTTGAGCGTGGCTGCCCTGAAGCAAACCCATAGGACATGTAATAAACTTCCCTATACTAAATTAAAGATTCAGTATTAAAATACTCACCAGAATGCTGTAACTCTAGTGAGTACAGGTACAGAATGCATGTTTGGATGGTTTAACATACTTAACTAGAAAACGGCGCATTGGTGATGTTCTGTTAAGTTTATATCCTTTTTTTCATCTAGGAGGCATATAAGGTTCCTTGCGACAACTACCACTGTTTTTATCATCTGGTCCTCTTAAAACTGCCACAAAGTTTATGGGCAATGAAATATGCGGACTTTCCCAGTTTACTTGTCAAAGTAGGTATTTTACTACATACGCTATACACCTTTCTTTAGTATGGAATTACAAGATTGGGCTGCACATACACGTGGGACCCCCGGGTGGTAGTTCAAGTTCATAGCACACCTACACAATCTCATACACAAGGAGAGCAATGGCACCCAGAAATGACACTCTGGATTTTACCAAAAGTACCAGTATCCTCCCAAAACTGTAACCCCTGTCACTTGAGATTACACTCCGCCATGACATGGGCTTGGCAGTACTGCATGCTGAAATTGGATATAATTGGTGTGACACCCATCTCTAGGACAGTTAGCTTGAAGCCACATGCAAAATCAGTATGAAGGACGTCTAAGGGAACTAGTGACAGAAGCCTCCTGAAGAGGAAAGCAAACCATAGCCATCAGAAATTCGAATCAGGGAGACATTTTTAAGGCGCATGGGACATGCAACCCTGCACAACACGTATTAACCACAGCCAGATGCAGAATGTGGTACAAAGCCTGCTGACGAGGCAGTATGGCCTGGTTGGAGGTACAATAGATGCATATTTTGGATATTGAGAACAAGTTTGTGGAGAATTTTAAGGAGAACTATAACAGTGCAGAAAAACAAAAAGCCCTGTAGGAAGCTACCACAAGGTGTGAAAACCTATGCGGCAAGTATAAATTAAATTAGAATTTGTAGAACAACGCTGAACCAGTATCGCCTAATAGGACAGCGAGACTGAGTAGGAAGCTATGCAGAAGACAACACAAGTATGAGCATACACCAAAAACATTGCAAGTACCCAGATAGCAACCTATTTAAGAGATTAATAAAGTATTGAATAAGTTGAAAAACTCAAGATAGTGTATGTTTTGGAAGGTAGCGAGTCTGGTCCATAAAAAGCAGAAAATGCCCATCACTGATGTGTAGGAGAGTCTAAAAGTGATCCAGACACATCTAACGCTAGATAGACAACGCCAAACTATTTTGTGAAAAAAGGAGACCAAATGGTCTGAAACGTTGGTCACTGAATTTCAAGAGGACACTAATGGGTTTATCCCAGGAGATGGGCACCCCATGTTCTCTCCAGAGGAAAGTACTAGTTTCACTATGACGGAGCACAAATTGCTATTTGTTCTTCACAGCCCTTCTCAGAACTCCAAGACTCTTGGCAAGTTACAGTTGACACTGCAGTGTCCATGACACCAATCTAGTGTATCAGCTCAATGCTACAGCCTGAGGATTCTAGACCTTCAGTTAAGGAGAAAGGAGTTAGAGCACAATTTATTAACTGGGAGCAGAGCAGATCGCATTTGTCTCACCTGAATAAAAAAACAGTGATGAGGGGAATAGGATACAGTGAGTAACTCAGAGGAACATCCATTATTTTGCCATGCCAGTATCTTGAGGTATCGAGCGAAGGCAGCTCAGAGGATCCCGGGTTAAGGTGGGCCCTTGTGCTAGATCTCGGCTGAGTATCAGAATCACCACCATAAGAACGCTCTCAAAATAAATCACACAATCTAAAATGGGGTGGTGATGGCTGCATATGTGAATGGTCCCACATTTCTTAAATCCAGCTGCAACATAAGAACATAAAGACTGTACAGGAAATATTTAGCCATGGGCAATTAGTCAAGCATTATCCATTCCCTTGAGAGAAATGTTGGACTTTGATGATCTAAACCCTCTGAAGCTCAAGTGAATCATTACTGCAATCCAGTGATCCCCAATGAGTCATACTGTAAGCCAGGGATTTCCGCCCTAAGCAATTTCCATGATTAGAACCTTCTAACAATACACCAAAATACAAACAAAAGAACATAACATGCTCAAGTATTGAAAGATTTTCTTTAAATCAAATACAGTTTTCAATTTTGCTTCCTTATTTGTATATACTTTATTTTAATAATATTTAATTTTGTAAAACAACTTTGGACCCCCTGAGTAGGTTTCACAGACTCGCAGGGGTCTTCAGACCACATGTTAAGAACCACTGATCTAAATAAAACAAAAAGGACTGTATCTATAGCAAATGACTCACCACAATTCAGAATATTTTTTTTTAAAGGTAAGAAAATAGGTGTAGAGAGAAAAGAAACACACGTCAGCATGCATGGTTGGCACTTATATATGGATCCACACTGTCATTTTGGGGGCAGTGTGTAGTCACTGTCCATCCCAAATGATCCACTTTCCTAAAGCTGTCAAGTGGTTAAAGGTGTTATAACACCCTTGCACTTTAGACTAACATTCTTGAAACTTTTTAAGTTGTGGGATAGGAGAAGTGTTAGACCTACTAGCTTTGCCCCTTATATGTTGTACTTTAGCAGATGTAATTATCAATAAATGCTTACTTTGAATGATATTGCATTTCCATTAAACCTACATTAATATATAATATAATGTAGGTTTAATGGAAATGCAATATCATTCCAAGTAAGCATTTATTGATAATTTCATCTGCTAAAGTACAACAAATAAGAGGCAAAGCTAGTAGGTATCGAATTTTGGCTTTGCACATGTGGTTACTTAATTGTTCAGCATCTGCAAAAATGAAAAGAAAACAGCCCTAAGTTGCATATGGGTGCATGCACACATACAAGTCATGACACTCTCATGTCACTTGTATTGAATAAGAGTTCAGCAAAATTCTCACAAATGGTCATCGCACATAATGCATATTCTTTACAATACACAATATCCTTCAGACGTATTTTGACAATTCTTTATTCATTTTCTTCTTCTATAATCAACTTAAAACCATAGGGTTGATTTGTGAAAAATGTGCTAAACTCTTATTCAGTACAAGTGACATGATTTGGTTCATTTAGGGTGCTGAACCGTTAAAGATTGGTTCGATACGATAAAATCTTTATTCAATCTATATACAAACAGATCATAAAAGCACAATTTCATCAATACAGCATAATCAACAATTACTAAAACCATAAAAACAGTTGATGTATTACGAAGCTTAAGAGTCTTTCAGACTCCAATCTTTTAATACACATACATTGTACATGGTTACCATAATTTAAAATGAGATCACTCCGCTTCCTCTTCCTCAGACTAGCCCACAAAAAAGGATGCAACCAAAAAGCAAATAAAAGGATCAGAGAGCGCCTTTCGGATGTACAACGCCACCCATGCATTGGATAAAATTGTCGCCTTAGAATTGGGAGAATAAAAACTTTTTTCAGTTTGATATAACATACAAAACAATACTAGATGTAAATCTGACTGGGGCGAGTGATTGTCACATGGGCATAGGCTCAAATGTGCATGCTTGAATTTCTTTTCTGGGTATTCAAGCATCAGGGGGATGAAGTTCAAACGGAAGCGTAAGCAAGATAAATCTATGCTGAGGAATAGTAATACAGGAGGTATAAATAACATCCCCCAGGTCTTGGTGGGATAGAATCATATGCAATGGATGCCTTTTGACGCTGGTTCTTTTCCCTCCGAATGAAATTTGCCCTCAGCATATATAGCTCAATTATTTTTTGTTTTGAGACTTTGTTACAAGAGGCAGGGTCCGTAAATAATTCTCCCTGCCCAATTGTGTTCAGTTCCACCTCTACATATCTAAGCCAGGCAATCCTTCTATGGCCCTCCAACTTCAGACAGTCAACTATTACACGTTGAGTTAGGTTGACTGTAGTCCTGCGCCAAATCGAGATCCACAACAGGATTAGTGCCAATCTGATGGCCTCAGATAGATAGGGTAACCCTAGCTCAGAGTGCAGAATATAGTTAGTAAATGAAAGTGGGAGCAAAACCCTGGTTTTAAAGAAGCTATCTTCCATTCTCTGCAGTTGGTCAATATGGGCCATCCTCCAGACTCCCGCCCTATAGGTTACCGCTGCCTTCGTTTTGCATAATAAACACTTTTTATCGTGTCCAGAGGACTGGCTCCCTGCTTTTTAGCGAAGCCCTTTATTGCTTGATGGCTTCTTTCCATGCCAAAGACTCTAGCCACAATCAAATTTGTCAAGGAGAGATTTTTGTCAAATAAGACTCCCAGATAGGAGAAAGACTCCACCACTTCAATTTTGTTTGAAGCCAGATGGAAAGAAGGGGGTTTCGTTCCTCTGGGTGCTCCTGCTATGATAACAAGCATTAAAAATGCAATAGGCCTCGCCTTTTATTAAAATAGCTTTAAATTAATCAAAGGCGAGACCTATTGCATTTAGTTATGCAGCACAATATCCTTGGTGCAACAACATCAACTGTTGCATGGCTAAACACTTATAAGGTCCCAAAGGCGAGACCTATTGACTATGCCAATGCTTGTTAACTGGGGAACCAGATTAGAGTGCCGGCGCAGCTCAACATCTTGTGATTCTGGGCATATCACTGAAATTCCTAAAAAATAAAATAAAATAAAAATACTGCGTCCTTATGTAATCTAACTGGTGTTCATGTGAAGAATAGCTTTGTGTCGTTCTGGCATGAAACTGCACATGTTCTTTTATCACAAAAAACATTGAGACGATCAAATGCCTGTGTGGGCGCACATGTGCATGCCCAGGCACTTGTATATACATACATACATACATACACACACCAGAGGTGCAATTAGAGCCAAATTTCGGGGAGGGGGGGGTTGGGGAGGGAGAAAAAAAAAAACATCGGGGGCTTGGGCAAATTCTTCCAGCAATAGGCAGGGTGGAGATGCATGGGCTCTAGGAAGGGGTGAAAAAACAACAAAGCCTAATTAACAAGCAAATGGTCTTTAAAAGACCTGTGAAGTACTTGGGTGCGGCTGTGTGTGTGCCGGGAAGCTGTCTCAGCCTGGGCACCCACACACGACAGGGGGGCTGAAGCCCTTTGAGCCCAATGGGCGTTGCGTGCCGGATACATACACAAGTACACCCCCCCCCCCCCCCCCCCCCCCCCCCCCCCCCCCCCCCCCCGTAATTTGCAAATGTAATTTGCATAGCTTAAAAGCTGGAAGGCCACACTGAAACTAATTATTTTGCCAATGCTTGTTTACTCATTGTGCTCACCTTGGAATGAGGTTGTAACCCCGTTACTTTGAAACAACAAATACGTTAAAGGTGTTACGTTGAATATTTGATTTTGAAAAAGCTTTCAAGATTTTGTTTAAATAGAAAATGTGTAGCTATGACAAAGGCCCGGATTATCTAACGCAGCTGGAGTCATCAGTATCTCCTCGCGAATCGCCAGTCTTTCGCATTCGGCTGCAAAATGGGGGCAGGAAAACGTCCGGGAGTTTCCACCATTACGGGCATCTGCACTGTGAAGCCGAAATCCTCTGGCGATGTGAACTTTAATTGGGCCCGCGTAATTCGGCCTCTCGTGGAAGTTAATTATTTTTCCTGCTGCACAGCATCTACCCATATGAAAATGTGCTCCGAGCAGATACTTACCTGCATGAGCACTCGGCCTGCTCTCCTCAGCTGAATTTATGGCTTTCATTTCTGCGCCCGAAAGCATGGTCTTGGAGGAAGGAGGGGTGTCACGTCCTCCTGCGGTGCCGGAATAATGGGGTCGGCCTGGTTCTCTTGAAGGGAAAGGACTGTGTCTTCTGCAGGTCTTCACGTTTTTTATTAAACCGAGGTCGGATTTGAAAACAGTTTTCCATCCACTTCCTTCCTGCTCTCTTAGGATTTAAAGATGGAAGCTAGGCAGGGTCAGACAGGGAGAAAAATTAGGCTGGAGCACCAAAATAGAAGTTGCCCCCATTAGCGAAGCAGATAGTTAAACAAGGCAGAGCAACGCGGTCCCGAAAGTGAAAGAGGACTGCGCGGCAGCCGATCTCTTGTCTTTATGGGGCCATATGTTTGAAACACATGGCCCCATAAAGATAAGAAACGCTTTTACCACAAACATAAAGCAATTGAGCCAGTCCAACTGGGACATGCTCTTTTCCTATGGCTGGCCACCGTTTAGCATAAACGGTGATGCCAGCCAATGGAAAAGAGGGGCGGGGCTTAAACCCCGCTAGTGAAATCTACCCTAACTCATTAAATCTCGCAGACTGCGCAGTCTACGCCAGGCGAGACCTAATAAAGGACTTGGTTTCATTCACTCTAAGATCTAAAGAGGCCATGAGCGAAGCGTATGAGGTTTTCAGGCTCTGGAGGGCTACCCATGTCCTAGCAAATAGGACAAAGCAATACCAAAGGGGATGATGGACAGAGTGTTGAACATTGCAAGCACTCACCCCCAGTCAACTGATCTGGGTTTAATCCATCATTCTTTAGCTCACTCCGCCACCCCAGTTCAGACATGGCCATTTGTAAATCAGTCTGACCCTGTGCCTCATGGGAACACTCCAGCCTGAACTACCAAGCCACGTCTTCCCAGGATCAGAAACAAGCATCCTGGGAACGGTTTCGGGTTCATACCCTCAACAGCCAGGCTATCTTGAATCCAGTGTCAAAGTGAGCAAGGGACCCACGTCTGGGCATACCCTGCCAACTTAGGGCAAACAAAGCAATACCAAAGGGAATGATGGATGGAGTCTTGAACATTGCAAGCACTCATGTATGACATTGTTCTGCATTCTGTCCAACAGCTTTTTGCATTTGTCACCCCGAGAAGGACGGGTATGCTCAGACATGAGTCCCGTGCTCTCCATGCCACTGGAATCAAGCTATCCTGGCTGAAGAGGGTTGAAACCCAGAAACCGGTCCTAGGTTGCTGGTTTCCAGTCCAGTGAGGACCTGGCCTGGCAGTTCGGGCTGGACTGTTCCCATAGGGCACAGGGTCAAGACTGATTTGCATATGGCTGGGTCCAAACTGGAATGGCATGGTGAGCAAAAAACCATGGATTTAGGCCCAGATCTCTGTACTGGGGTGAATTTATGAGGTTGTTCTGCATTATGTCCATCAACAGTTCTCTCTGTAACTAGCAAATAGGACAGCGTCATCAGCATACACCAATATTGGAAGCGAAGGTGTTGTCAAATATAGGCACGTCTAAGGAAGAGTCAGACAGGGCCACCTCCACCCAGTTTGTATAGAAGGAAAAGAGAAACAGGGCGAGGACGCATCCCTGAATGACCCCTTTCTCAATTCTGAAAGAACGCGTGCACTCCCCGTTTATGCCCTATTGAACACATGTAGTTGCAAGTTGCACTGGCATATAACTGGCGCATGATTCAAATAATCTGGGGGTCAATCCCCATCTCCTCCATTAGGGACCACAGCTTCTGATGAGACACACAGTCAAAGAACGCTGACAGGTCCATAAAGCCCATATAGATCTTCCCGCCTTTTGCTTGGTGTATTTATCTATACAAAGGGAGAGATTGAGGCATTGATCCACTGTCCCCTTCCCCTTTTGGAAGCCATATTGTGCCTGCATCAAGATGGTATGGTTTTTCCACCCATTCCCCCAGTCTAGCTAATAAAAGCTGACCCATGAGCTTGGCTGTGGTGTCCAGAAGGGAAATGGGTCTGTAGTTCGTCGGGCTGCTTCTGTCTCCCTTCTTATAGATTGGAACTATTACGCTGTGGTTCCAGGATGGGAAGGGGGGGGGGGGGGACTGGGGGCCTTGCCTGAAACACAAACGTCCACCCCTCTTCTAACTTCAGAGAATGAAAATGTCAAGCTGCCTTGTGGTGGTGGTGGAGATAATTCAGCTGGCAGGGGCACTAGGGAGGAATTTAGGCCGAAAATGCTTTCAAAATGTCCCACCCAAGCGTCCGCATCTACATGTGTATCCAGGGACAGATTCTTGGAATCTTCAAAGTAGGGGGCATTTATAACTTGCCCCCTACTGGTCATTCCAGGCCTTCTCCCTTATCTCCTTCACTTGTTTGTTTCTCGTGGACTTGTAATCGCTGCGTAATGATTTTATCAGAGCGCGGTCTCTCAGATGTTTTTTGAGGCATTAATACGGTCTCTTCTCGCTAGGGAGCATGAGGAATTAAACCAGCGGCTGTGTGGGTTACCATCGGCCAGCTTAGGATGAGTAATTGCCAGTTGTAACATTATGAGGGCTCTGAACTGGGCGATGCCTCTTTCATGGGATGGCACCTCTGCAAAGCAGCCTAAAATATCATCCCTTACTTGAGTTATTATTACAAGAGCTATATTCGGCTTCACAACCTGTGCTCACTTTAGTTGGCAGCAATTATTCCTGGACAGCACAATATTTTCAATTGTCTGCTGGCCTTTCTTCGCATTGAGGGGGATGATTAGCAGGATAGATAGAATGGCATGATCATTGTGGCACGTGAATAAGTCATCTGTGTGGTCCACTATATCCTAGTATAGAAGACAGTAGGATGTAGTCAATCGTGGACTCATATCTGTTCCGCCTAAATGTTTTCTCTGTCTGGCCTGTTTTGAAGCTGTTAATTATGCTTCGATGACTTATGTATAACAGTCTATTAAGACTATTACCATATTCGTTGTGCGAGAAGAACAAGTTACTTACCTTCGGTAACGCTTTTTCTGGTGGATACAGTATCTGCCTGTGGATTCCTCACCTTGTGAATATCCCCTGCGCAAGCATTCCACGGAACTTTTCTTCCCCAGCATTCCACGTCGACGTGGGCGACGTCATAATACATCGGCTCCACTCGCGACTCCGATCGACGTCACCGGAGCCATAAGAAGCCCACGTCGGCGTGATGACGTCAGTTCCACCCATTTTTTCCCCGTGCCTTCGAGGCGAACAGGTGGACTAACGACAGACTCAAAGTATACACAGTATACAATACACCAACACATATGCATAGCATACAAAGGAAAAGAATGCTAAATAAACAAGCATTTCCTACAATTGCACAACAAAGCATAAAAACATATCAACAAGACCTATTTCATGGTATACAAAGGTGGACAACGGGGAGGCGGGTGGGTCAGTGAGGAATCCACAGGCAGATACTGTATCCACCAGAAAAAGCGTTACCGAAGGTAAGTAACTTGTTCTTCTGATGGATACATCTGCCAGTGGATTTCTCACCTTGTGAATAGATTCCCACAGCAGTCCCACTCCCGGAGGAGGGTGTCCACCTTCCTACACCAGAAAGTCTTGCAACACAGAGCGCGTGAAGTGGCCCTCCCTCCTCATCTCCGAGTCCAAGCAATAATGCTTTGCGAAAGTATGGAGGGAGGCCCAAGTCGCAGCTTTACAAATGTCTGCCACAGGAACACCCCTGGCCAAAGCAGATGTAGACGATTTAGCTCTAGTTGAATGAGCCCTAATACCCTCAGGAGGAACCTTACCAGCCAGGGCATAGCAGATCTTGATGGCAAGGATGATCCATCTCGATAAAGTGCGCTTGTGCACAGCTCTTCCTTTAGAATGACCAACATAACCCACGAAGAGCTGACGAAAGTCTTTCGTTCTATCCAAGTAAAAGCTCACGGCTCTCTTTGGGTCCAGGCGATGAAGTCTTTCCTCCTCTTTGGAGGGATGAGGAGGTGAATAAAAAACAGGGAGAGTAATAGACTGTCCCAAATGAAACGGAGTAACTACTTAAGGCAAGAAAGCAGCCCTGGTCCTGAGAACCATCCTTTCAGCATGTAATGTTAAAAAAAGGGGGTTTAGAACTAAGAGCTTGAAGCTCACTCATCCTCCTTGCCGAGGTTATGGCTACAAGAAAGACCGTCTTAAAGGAAAACAGCATCAAAGGACAACTATGAAGAGGCTCAAACGGAGACCCCATTAGAAAAGTTAAGACAAGATTAAGGTCCCACTGTGGCATTACAAAAGGAGTAGGTGGAAACCTGTTAAGGCCTTTGATAAGCCTTAGTACAATAGGAGATTTAAATAATGACGGCTGATCAGGAAGACATAAAAAGGCCGATAGATAGCCCTTGACCGTGGCCACAGCACAGCCCTGCTGAGCCAAGGAAAGAGCAAACTGTAGCACATCAGAAAGGTGGGCTTTTAAAGGGTCAATGGATCTCTCCACACCACTTAACAAACTTAGACCACCTATATGAGTAAACGGACTTGGTGGAGTGTCACCTAGCCGATAAAATACCATCCACCACATCAGGCGGGAGAGAGAAAGAACTCCGGTTGCCCCGTTCAATCTCCAGGCATGTAGGTGTAAGCTCTGGAGGTGGGGGTGTAGAACCTGCCCCTCCGACTGCGAGAGGAAGTCTGCCCTCAGAGGGAGACGGAGCGGTGGGCACGAGTAGAGGTGGAGAAGCTCTGTGTACCACACCCTTCATGGCCAATCCGGGGCAACCAAAATAACTTGGGCCCGGTCTTGGCAAATCTTCCTCCGAACCGAGGAATCAAGGGTATGGGAGGAAACGTGTAAAGGAGTTGAGCCCCAACTCAACTGAAACGCGTCCCCCAACGCTCCCTGCATCGGATACTGGAGACTGCAAAATGACGGGTAGTGTGCGTTCTCGCGGGTGGCGAAAAGGTCCACCCGAGGAGTCCCCCACGTCCGAAAGACATGACGAACCACCTCTAGATGGAGCCTCCACTCGTGGTCGGCGGAGAACTGCCGACTGAGACTGTCCGCACGCATGTTGTATTGTATTGTATTGTAATCGGTCTTGTATAGCGCGCAGTTACCCTTGGGCATCCCGGCGCTTGATCAACCATACCCTAACCAAGAGCAAGAAAAGCACATTACAGAGGGAACAGATACGTTTTCAGCAGTTTCCGGAAGTGCAGGGTACCAGTTTCTGACCGCAATTCCAGCGGGAGCGCATTCCAGAGGGTGGCGATCTGGACTGCGAATCTTCTGCCACCCGTACGGGCCTTATACACCCTGGGGGCCCTAAGTAGGGATTTCTGGTCCGAGCGAAGGGTTCTGGGAGCTTTATAGGGGACCACTAGTTTAGAATGGGGGGGCCCTTGCCCTGAAGAAGTTTATGGGCTATACAGAGGGACTTGAACTTAACTCTCTCCCGGACTGGGAGCCAATGCAAGATCTTCAATGCTGGTCTAGCTGACTGCCTTCTAGGAGCATTGGTCAGTAATCTAGCCGCAGCATTTTGCACTTGTTGGAGCTTGTTCAACGTGGCCTCTGGGGCACCAAGGAAGATCGCATTACAGTAGTCTAACCTAGATGTAATCAGACCCTGAATAAGAAGCTTCCTGGAAGTAGGGGGGAGAAGGGGTAGGACTTTACGGGCAAAGCGAAGAAGCCCAAATCAGATCCCTGCCATTTTCTTTGCCTGCGTCTTAAAAGTAAGGTCCTGCTCCAACCAGACTCCCAAGCTCTTAATCTCCTGTTTGGGGGAGGGGAGATCTCCCAGGCAGCTAGGCCAGCTTGACAAAGGGAGAGGGGGAGCCTTGTGCCCCAGTAGCATAATTTCAGTTTTGGATCCGTTGAGTTTCAATGCTGAATCACACATCCAAGTGTATACCTGGGACAGGCATTGGTGCAATACCTCCGGGTTCTTCATCAATTGGGAGAGGGCCACCACCAGTTGAGTATCGTCAGCGTAGCTGACGATTTTTATCCGGAAAGGTGCCACCACATCCTCTAGGGGGGCCATATACACATTAAATAGAGTGGGACTCAAAGAGGAGCCCTGAGGGACCCCACACTGGAGGGGGATAGGAGAAGACCGAGCACTACCTTCCCGTACCTGATAGGTTCGGCCAGTGAGAAAGGACCGCAGCCACTGCAACACAACACCTCTTACTCCCACATTGGACAGTCGTTGTATCAATACTTGATGGTTAACAGTATCGAAGGCAGCGCTAAGATCCAGGAGGATCACTGCCACTGACCCCCCAGAATCTAGCATGCCTCTGGCTTCGTCCACAACTGCCAAGAGGGCGGTGTCGGTGCTGTGGCATGGGCGAAAGCCGGTTTGGGTTTCTCGAAGCAGCCCGTTGGACTCCAGAAAGCTGGACAGTTGATGGTTAGCCAGCCTTTCTGCGATCTTGCCGAGTCCCGGCAGTAGAGAGATAGGCCTGAAATTAGCCAAGTCCGAAGGATCCAGACTAGGCTTTTTCAGAAGGGCCTTTACCACAGCCCTTTTCCAACCTGGAGGAACCACCCCTTGCGTGAAGGAAAGATTGATGAGGTTCGTGATAGGGGCCATGATAACAGAGGCCACTTGTTTAAGGAACCTCATTGGAGCAGGGTCGTCAGGCGAGCCGCTCTTCATAGAGCTAAGTTCCCTTGTCACATCAAGCTCAGTCGCCGGGTCAAAGGAGTCAAATCGAACGAGGGCGCCTCTTCCTTGATCTGCTACATAGGTGTTCTGTGGGGCCTGAGGGAGCTGCGAGAGAATGTTCTCGATTTTGAGGTGGAAGTAGTCCGCGAGCTCTCTACACTTTTCCGCGGGATTGTCATGGATAACTGGCGGCTCCGGGATCTTGAGAAGTTCCTTAATTACTTTGAATGTCTCTCTAGAAGAGTTAGAGGCGTTAGTAATTTTTTCTTCAAAAAATTTAGCCTTAGTAGCGCGTAGGGCTTTCTTATATAACCTCATGGCTACCCGGTAGTTCACTCGACTGGCCACCTCCCAATCCCTTCTCCATGTCCTCTCCAGCTTCTTACAGCCTCTCCTAAGGGAGCGCAGCTCAGCAGTGTACCAGGGGGCCGAGCCCGTTCTGCTCCGACTCTTAGCCACTCTCTTTTTAGGCAGAATGGAGTCTAGAGAATTGGTAAGCCATTGATCAAAGGCCAGATCAGCCGTAGAGGGATCATCGGCCAAGGGAGGGAGAGCGCTCTGAAGCTGCGCTGTCCAGCTTTCGAGTGACAGTTTAGACCAAGCCCTTTCCAAGGAGTAGACTCTGGGGGAAGAGATGGACCTGGGGTCGCATCGCATAGCAAAAGGTATCAGAAAGTGGTCTGACCATGGCAGGGGGCAGGCCGGTAAGGCTTCTACCTGCGGGATGTTAGAGAAGATCGGGTCGAGAAGATGACCTTTAATGTGAGAAGCTCCGTGATTACTGAGGGTCAGATTGTAAACTTTCAAGTCAGAACCCAAGTCTGTGGCTATAGAGTCAGAAGGATCGTTAAAATGGAGGTTTAAGTCCCCCAGTACCATAAAATTGGAGGTAGAAGTGGCCATCTGCATAACAGTTTCCATAAGAGAGTTGATAAAGAATCCCGAAGGGCCTGGGGGGCGATATATTAGCAGACCCGATACAGTTGTGGTAGGGGAGATGCGTAAAGAAAACTGACAACTTTCACAGTCCTGAATCTCGCTGTTAGAGGCCCTACATACAAAAACATCTCTATAGATGATGGCTATGCCTCCCCCTCGACCTGAGGGTCGATCCAAATTGTAAATGAGAAAGCCTGGGGGAAGGGCGCGTACCATGTCCGCCCCTGAATTGGGTGTGATCCATGTTTCTGTTAAAAACAGAATGTCTAGATCGTGGTCTTGTATCAAGAAATTAATCTCTACTGCATGGCAAGGCAGCGAACGACAGTTTAGTAGGGCCATAGCCAGAGTATACTTGCCCCTGTCAACTTGTGTGATGTTACAGGTAGAGCAGGCAACGAAGGGGTAAACTCCCTTATATACGTACTTACATGCAACGCTTTTCGGGGCGCGCAGTGACAGCAATTCCTCCCGGGTGTATGTAAGGAGATTAGCTGCGGAGGGGGTCGGGGGCCCTAGTCCTCGGCCCGTCCTGGCGCGGACGGGCGCAGATGGGCTTGCCTCTGGCGCGCCTGCTGCGCGCGCGCGCTGCACGCTTGCATTGGCCTGCTACAAATAGTCTCTCCAGGGACCCAATCGAAGATGGCGGCCGTGGATAGGCCCAGAGCGGAGGGGAGGAGTCTCGCAAGGCGAGTGAAAGACTTAATTTTAAGGTGCGGGTAAGAGGGCTGAATGAAGAGATAAAAAACAATGGAGCAGCACTTTAAAAAGGTAAGATTAAAAAGTGAGTCACACAATTACAAAATCACAATACACAGAGATAGCAGCAAAGATATTAAAACACAGTTTTAGGGCTAACAAGCCCTCGAAAATGTCGTTGGACGAGCAGAGGCGTTTGTGTGCAGCAAGATGCTCATAGAAAGAGTATTTGCGATCGTGGGGCTGCGCGCTTGCATTGGCCTGCTACAAATAGTCTCTCCAGGGACCCAATCGAAGATGGCGGCCGTGGATAGGCCCAGAGCGGAGGGGAGGAGTCTCGCAAGGCGAGTGAAAGACTTAATTTTAAGGTGCGGGTAAGAGGGCTGAATGAAGAGATAAAAAACAATGGAGCAGCACTTTAAAAAGGTAAGATTAAAAAGTGAGTCACACAATTACAAAATCACAATACACAGAGATAGCAGCAAAGATATTAAAACACAGTTTTAGGGCTAACAAGCCCTCGAAAATGTCGTTGGACGAGCAGAGGCGTTTGTGTGCAGCAAGATGCTCATAGAAAGAGTATTTGCGATGTTCAGCACCCCAGCCAGATGATTTGCCATTAGACAAATCTGATGGTCCTGAGCCCAGGACCATAGACGCAGAGCCTCTCTGCAGAGACAATGCGACCCCACTCCTCCCTGCTTGTTGACATACCACATTGCGGTAGTGTTGTCCGTCAGGACTTGAACAGACTGACCGCGAAGGGAAGAGAGTAAGGCCTTGAATGCCAAACGAATCGCCGGCAATTCCAGAAGGTTGATGTGAAGCAACCTTTCCTCTGGAGACCAAAGACCCTTGATCTCCAGATCCCCCAGATGAGCACCCCACCCTAGGGAGGAGGCATCCGTTATCACCGTGGCCACCGATGGAGGCAGATGGAAGGGCTTCCCTTGAGACAGATTGCCCACCACGCTCCACCAAGATAGATCCGCTGCAGCTTCTCTGGAGATCCTGATCGACTCCCTGAGATCCCCGTTGTGCTGATACCACTGCCTGCGGAGGCACCACTGGAGTGCCCTCATGTGCCAGCACGCATGGTTGACCAACAGAATGCAGGAAGCGAACAGACTGAGCAGACAAAGGACCTTCAGAACTGGAACAACCGCTCCATTCTGGAATAAAGTGATCAACTCCTGAATGTCGAGAATTCTTTGAGGAGGAAATGCTCGACACACAGTAGTGTCCAGTACTGCCCCTATGAACAGGTTGCGTTGAGAAGGCACCAGGTGAGATTTGGGCACATTGATCAAAAAACCCAAGTCGAAATACAGCTGAGATGTTACCTGCAGATGATGTTGCACCATCTCCTGGGACTCTGCCTTCAGAAGCCAGTCGTCCAGGTAGGGGAAAACTGGAATCCCTGACCTCCTGAGATGAGCAGCCACCACTGCCATCACCTTCGTGAAGACTCGAGGTGCGGTAGTAAGACCAAACGGGAGGACCGCAAACTGGTAATGTTGCGACCCAACCGTAAAACAGAGATACTTCCTGCAAGTCGAGCAACACCATCCAGTCTCCTTGCTGCAACGCTTGAAGAACCTGCGCAAGGGTCAGCATCTTGAATTTCTCCTGTTTCAGGTAAAAATTCAAGTCTCTGAGGTCCAGGATCGGACGCAATCTGCCATCCTTCTTGGAAATCAGGAAATACCGGGAGTAGCACCCCTGACCCCGTTCCTGCTCTGGAACCACCTCTATCGCACCCTTTTGAAGCAAAGCGAGCACCTCCTTCTGCAGAAGAAGTATATGGTCTTCTGAGCAGTAACCCTGGCAAGGAGGGTAAGGGGGAGGAAACTCCCGAAAGGGAAGGGCATACCCAGTCTCCACAAGGTTTAAAACCCAAAGGTCGGTTGTAACAGATTTCCAACCTCGCAGAAAGTGGGACACCAGACCCCCCCACAGGTCTCACATGATCTAGGATGGGGGATCTAGGGCTGCTTCCCTGAAGCTTCGTTGGGAGCAGAGGAGGCAGAAGATTAAGATGGGTTGCGGCCAGAACCTCTCCGTCCTCTTTGTCTTCCTCTATACGACCTATAGAGGGGATTCTGCTGCTGCTGTTGCTGCTGCTGAGGCTGAGGCTGCCGGAAGGAGCGAAATGAAGATCTGCCAAAGCCTCTGAATTTTCTAAGCCCAAATCCTTTAGCAGGAGTCTGCAAACCTAAAGATTTCGCCGTTACCCTGCTCTCTTTAAATCTTTGCAAGGCGGAATCAGCCTTTTCACCAAAAAGTTTTTGTCCGTCAAAAGGCAAATCTACCAAGGTGGCCTGAACATCCGTAGAAAAGCCAGAAGAATGAAGCCACGCTTGCCTCCTAGTGGCTATCGACGATCCCATTATCCTTGCTACGGAATCAGCCGCATCAAGCCCCGACTGAATTACCTGCCTTGCAGCAGCCTGAGTGTCAGTGACCACCTCCATAAAAGACGCCTTATCCCCTTCTGGCAACTTAGGGGCTAATGATTTCATAGAGTCCATAAGAGCATGAACGTAGCGCCCTAGTAAGCAGGTGGCATTAGTGGATTTAAGCGCCATGCTCCCTGAAGAAAAGGTATTTTTAGCTGCCTGATCAGCCTTTTTATACTCCCTATCCGCAGGAGTCTGAGCAAAGGCTCCTGAAGCATGCTTCGAGCATGAAGCCTGCACCACCAGGCTTTCTGGAGAAGGGTGGGAAGATCGAAAACCTGGATCCCCAGGAGCCACCCTATATCTCCTTGCCACCTGTCTGTAGGCTGCCGGCGAAGAGTGTGGCTTACGCCAGACGTCCATAACTGGCTCCAAGATAGCCTCATTAAAAGGCAACAAGGGTTCACAAGTCGAAGCTGGCGAATGTAGTACCTCAGCCAGAAGGTTTGGTTTATACTCAGCAGATGGCAACTGCAAGTCCAGCAACTCTGCGGCCTTCTTTATTACTAAATAAGGAGCCAGTTCCTGCGGTGGAGAGGATCTAGTAGAAGAATGCTCCCACTCCGGAGTTGTATCAACACCACTAGCCTCTTGAATCCCTTCAAAGTCAGAAGATGTATCCACCTCACCTTCTTCCACCTCCTCCCTATAACGCTCCTCTTCCAAGACTCTGAGCCTCTCTCCTTGAGCGGATCTGAGGAACCGGCGCCGGTGGCACCGGACGCGGAGTCGGTGGAACCGAACGTGGAGTCGGCGGCGCCGGAGTCGGAGGCGCCGGACGAGGAGCTGAGGGAGTCTGCAACGGCGTCGAGGAGGGCTCCGAAGAAGGCCGATCCAATCGAAGTCGAGATGGATCCCCAGACGGCGCCGGAAACTGCCACGAAGGAGCCATCGGTAAAAAGGGCATAAATGGGGCCTGAGCATAATGCTGCGGCACTCCCAAGGTATATGCCATAGGACCCACGGGACCAGAAGGTGCGCCAGATGGGAAGGCAGCCTGTTGAAAAATCCCATACATAGCATTTAGAAAATGCGTCGAATCCACACCCGGAGTCGGGAACTGTGGATAAGGGATTGATCCCGGATCCGGCTGAGGAGTACCTGGAACCGGAGCCGAAAAGTCCTCGACAGGAGCCACAGGATCAGCCGGCTCTGGAGAAGGCTCCTTTTCCTGTTCTTGCTCGACCTCAGAAGCAGAAGATTCCACTGGCGCCGGTGACCGCGCCGGGTACCACGCCGGAGTCCGCTTCGGCGAAGGTGATCTCTCTGGAGACTTCCTAGGAGATGGAGAAGGAGACACATCCTTACTTCGACGTCGAGGCGAAGTCTATCTCGAAGCCTTGCTCTTCGAAGACCAGCGCCGAGAGCTATGCTTTCTTTTCTTGTGGTGTTTCTTTGACTTCGAAGAATGCGAAGTCGACGACTCCGGCCTCGACGAACAAGTTACTTACCTTCGGTAACGCTTTTTCTGGTGGATACAGTATCTGCCTGTGGATTCCTCACCTTGTGAATATCCCCTGCGCCAGCAACATTCGGAAACTTTTGTAGCAGTCCACGCCGATGAGGTCGAAGACGACGTCACAGAGGAACGGCTCCGCTCGCGACTCCGCTGACTTCACCGGCTCCATAAGAGGACCTAGTCGGCGTGATGACGTCAGTTCCGCCCCTTTTTTCCGTGCCTTCGAGGCACACAGACGGACCGACAGCAATATATACACAGTATACACAGTACATGATATGCAAAGCAACACACAGTGTGAAGAATAAATAAACAGGCAAAAGAATAATGCCTTTGACAGTAACAAATACCATTTGAAACACCATCAATAGAACTGTAGGTATAGAAGGATGGACAACGGGGAGGCGGGTGGGTCAGAGAGGAATCCACAGGCAGATACTGTATCCACCAGAAAAAGCGTTACCGAAGGTAAGTAACTTGTTCTTCTGATGGATACATCTGCCAGTGGATTCCTCACCTTGTGAATAGAATCCCACAGCAGTCCCCACTCCTGGAGGAGGGTGTCCACCCTTCTATACCAAAAAGTCCTGAAGGACGGAACGAGCAAAGTGTCCGTCCCTCCTCACCTCGGTGTCCAAGCAATAATGTTTTGCGAAGGTGTGGAGGGAGGCCCAAGTTGCCGCCCTACAAATGTCCTCCACAGGCACACCCCTAGATAAAGCAGAAGTGGAAGATTTTGCTCTGGTGGAATGAGCTCTCAAACCCTCTGGAGGTTCCTTACCCGCCAAAGAGTAGCATATCTTGCTGCATAAGACAATCCATCTGGAAAGGGTGCGCTTGTGCACCGCTCGACCTTTTCTGCGTCCAACAAAGCCCACGAAGAGCTGGTCATCAACCCTGAAGTCCTTTGTCCTGTCAAGGTAGAAGCTCACCGCCCTCTTAGGGTCCAAGCGGTGAAGTCTCTCCTCCTCGGAAGGGTGAGGGGGAGGATAGAAGGTAGGGAAGGTAATGGATTGCCCCAGATGGAAAGGAGTTACCACCTTAGGCAAAAATGCAGCCCTGGTCCAGAGTACCATTCGTTCAGCATGAATGGCCAAAAACGGGGGTTTTGAACTTAGAGCTTGAAGCTCACTTACCCTCCTTGCCGAGGTAATTGCAATGAGGAAAACCGTCTTAAAAGACAACAGTCTCAAGGGACACTTGTGCAAGGGCTCGAAGGGAGAACCCATCAGATAAGTTAAGACAAGGTTTAAGTCCCATCGAGGCACAATAAAGGGAGTAGGAGGAAACCTGTTTGTGAGACCCTTAAGAAATCTAAGAATAGGTGATTTGAATAATGACGGCTGATCCGGAAAGGAAAGGAAAGCCGACAAAGCTGATAAGAATCCCTTCACAGTGGCCACAGCAAAGCCTTGCTGAGCAAGAGAAAGGGCAAACTGTAGAATGTTAGACAGACGAGCCTTCAAAGGATCAATTGACTTCTCTCCACACCAAAGTACAAATTTAGACCACCTCTAGGAATATATAGATTTAGTGGAATGACGTCTGGCAGACAAAATTACATCCACCACGTCAGGCGGGAGAGAGAAGGAATTCAGGTTGCCCCGTTCAATCTCCAGGCATGAAGGTGTAAGCTCTGGAGGTGGGGGTGTAGAACCTGCCCCTCCAACTGCAAGAGGAGGTCTGCCCTCAGAGGGAGACGGAGCGGAGGGCACGAGGAGAGATGGAGAAGATCTGTATACCACACCCTTCTTGGCCAATCCGGGGCGATCAATATGACTTGGGCCCGGTCTTGGCAAATCTTCCTCAGAACCCGAGGAATCATGGGTATGGGAGGAAACGCGTAAAGGAGTCGTGAGCTCCAACTCAACTGAAACGCGTCCCCCAACGCCCCTGCATCGGAAACTGGAGACTGCAGAATGACGGGCAGTGCGCGTTCTCGCGGGTGGCGAACAGGTCCATCCGAGGAGTCCCCCACATCCGAAAGACGTGACGAACTACCTTCGGATGGAGCCTCCACTCGTGGTCGGCGGAGAACTGCCGACTGAGACTGTCCGCACTACGTTCAGCACCCCGGCCAGATGATTTGCCATCAGACAAATCTGATGGTCCTGAGCCCAGGATCATAGACGCAGGGCCTCTCTGCAGAGACAAAGAGACCCCACTCCTCCGTTTGTTTATATACCACATCGCGGTAGTGTCAGGACTTAAACAGACTGACCGCGAAGGGAAGGGAGGAAGGCCTCGAGTGCTAAACGAATTGCCCTCAATTCCTAAAGGTTGATGTGAAGCAACCTTTCCTCTGGAGACCAAAGACCCTTGATCTCCAGATCCCCCAGATGAGCACCCCACCCTAAGGTGGATGCATCCGTTATCACCGTGGCCACCGATGGAGGTAGATGAAAGCTTCCCTTGAGACAGGTTGCCCTCCACGCTCCACCAGGACAGCTCCGCTGCAGCTCCTCTGGAGATCCTCACAGACTCCCTGAGATCTCCTTTGTGCTGATACCACTGCTTGCGGAGGCACCACTGGGGCGCCCTCATGTGCCAGCGTGCATGGTTGACCAACAGGATGCAGGAAGCGAACAGACCGAGCAGGCGAAGGACCTTCAGAACTGGAACGACCGCTCCGTTGTAAAATAAAGGAATCATTTCGTGTATGTCGAGAATCCTTTGAGGAGGAGGGAATGCTCGGCAAACAGTAGTGTCCAGTACCGCACCTATGAACAGGTTGCGCTGAGAGGGCACCAGGTGAGATTTGGGCACGTTTATCGAAAAACCCAATTTGTACAACAGATGAGTCATATCCTGCAGATGACGGAGCACCTTCTCTGGCGACTCCGCCTTGATCAGCCAGTCGTCCAAATAAGGGAAACCCGAGATCCCCGACCTTCTGAGATGGGCTGCCACCACCATCACCTTTGTGAAGACCCGAGGTGCCGAAGTAAGACCAAACGGGAGGACCGCAAACTGATAATGTTGCGACCCTACAGTAAACCGGAGATACTTCCTGTGCGACTTCAGGATGGGGATGTGAAAATACGCATCCTGCAAGTCGAGCGACACCATCCAGTCCTCCCGATTCAGCGCTTGAAGAACCTGAGCAAGGGTGAGCATCTTGAACTTCTCTTGCTTTAGAAAAAGATTCAAGATTCTGAGGTCCAATATCGTACGCAATCTGCCGTCCTTTTTCGGAATGAGAAAATACCGGGAGTAGCATCCCTGACCCCTCTCCTGCTCTGGAACCACCTCTATCGCACCTTTTTGAAATAGCTTCAGGACTTCCTCCTGTAGAAGACTGTGGTCCTCCGAGCAAGCCCCTTGACAAGGAGGGTAATTTGGAGGGAACTCCCGAAAGGGAAGAGCGTACCCATTTTCTACAAGATCCAGAACCCAGAGATCTGTAGTTACAGACTCCCAATCTTGTAGAAAATGGGTAAGCCGGCCCCCCACAGGACCAGCATGATCCGGAATGGCGGATCTAGGGCTGCTTTGCGGTGGTGGGAGGGGCTGAGGAAGAGGTGGAGGAGAGTTGACGGCCACGTGTGCGACCCCTGATCCTACCTCTGAAACCTCTAGATGAGGAACCTTGCTGCTGCTGTTGCTGGGTCTGTCTATAGGATCGAAAGTATGTCCTTCCGAACCCTCTGTACCTTTTAAAAGACCCCCTCGACTGAGATTGCAGGCCCAGAGATTTAGCCGTCGCCTTGCTCTTTGAAACGCTCCAGAGCAGCATCAGCCTTTTTACCAAACAGGCCAGATCCATTAAATGGCAGGTCCAAAAGATTCGATTGCACATCCTGTGAAAACTCCGAAGATCTTAACCATGCACTCCTTCTGGTGGCGACAGAAGATCCCATGATCCTCGCCACTGAATCCGCCGTGTCCAGCCCACTTTGGATCACCTGGCGTGCAGCCGCCTGGGCATCAGTCAATCTCATTGAATCCAGCCCTATCCTCCTCAGATAGTTTCGGCGCCAGCTTCTTAGCCAAATCCATAAGCGCATGCACATAGCGTCCTAGAAGACAAGTGGCGTTCGTTGACTTCAAGGCCATGCTGGCTGATGAAAATCCCTTTTTTGCTGATTGGTCCAACTTTTTAGCCTCTCTGGCCCCTGGAACCTGAGGAAAAGCACCCTTGGACTTTCCCGAACAAGCTGGCTGAATCACCAGACTCTCAGGTGAAGAATGTGACGTTAAAAACTCAGGGTCCCCTGGGGCTGCCCTATATCTCCTTGCAACCGTCTTAGAGACCGCAGGAGCAGAAAAGGGCTTACGCCACACCTCTAACACAGGGTCCATAATGGCCTCATTAAAAGGAAGCAATGGCTCTGAAGCTGCCGTAGGAGAATGTAAAACCCCAGTTAAAATGTTTGATTTAAACTCCGTAGTTGGTAACTGGAGATCAAGCAGTTCTGCAGCTTTCTTGATAACTGCATGCTAAGGAGCAACGTCCTTAGAGGGTTCGTCCGACGGTGGAGTAATCTCCCACTCAGGTGACAAATCCAACCCACTAGCTTCCTTAAGCTCCTTAATACTTCATCTGATTCTACCAATTCTCCTTCCTCTGCTTCCTCCAGAAGGTACCTCCGCTCATCAACAACCCTCTGAGCCTCCCTTCTGGACCGAATCCGTATCATCGGCGGCGCAGTGTTCGAATCCGACGGCGCAGAGCGTGGATCTGCAGGAGCTGCCAGCGTCGAACGAGGTCAAGCCGGAGAGGATGGAAGCGGCGTCGACGTCCTCGGCGCCGGTAGATGCCAAGACAGCATCGCTGGATAGAACGGCATGAAAGGGGCCTGTGGATATACTTGCGGCACCCCTAAATTAAACGCCATTGGACCCATCGGACCCGCAGGTGCACCAGTGGTGTACATGGCTCTAGCGAACACCCCGTACATAGCATTTAAATAATGCGAGGGGTCCTGACCTGGTCCAGGGAAAGCAGGGTACTGGTCAGGCATCACCGGACTCAGGCCAACTGGCGCCGACGGTGGAATCAACAGCGTCGCAGGCTCACCCGGGACTTGAAGTTCTTCAACCGGGGCCGGATATGGAGCCGGAGATGATACTGGCACCGGAGATGGAACCGGTGTCGGAGTCTGAGCCGGAACCGGTGAAGCCGGAGACAAGGAAGCCACTGGCGATTAAGGACCAGGAGGTGAATCAGGCACAGGAGAAGGAGAAACAGAGTCCCTCCGGCGTGGAGTTGGTGATTTCGACTTCAGAGCCGAACTCTTGTCCGAATGGTGTCGAGACGAGTGTCTTCTCTTCTTCATATGCTTCTTGGCTCGAGAAGCATGCCCCGAAGTCGACTTAGACACCGACCTTGACTTCGATCGAGACCGAGACCTCCTTCTCCCTCTCTTCTCCATTTTTGCAATGAAGAGCTTCGCTTTACGTTCCTTAAGAGCCTTCGTGCTCATCTTGCGGCAGCTGGAACAGCAATCCACGTCGTGGTCTGATGACAAACACCACACACAGTCCTCATGTGGATCTGTGATCGACATGTGCTTGCCACACTCACGGCAAGGCTTGAATCCAGACTTCCTTGCCGACTCTCGAGAAAGAACAGAGAAAAACTAGATAATACACAAGGTATCAACGATGCTAACCAGCGATTCCCGAAATCCGTTGGCTTCGACGGCGTGGAAAAAAGGGAACTGACGTCATCACGCCGACTAGGTCCTCTTATGGAGCCGGTGACGTCAGCGGTGTCGCGAGCGGAGCCGTTCCTCTGTGACGTCGTCTTCGACCTCATCGGCGTGGACTGCTACAAAAGTTTCCGAATGTTGCTGGCGCAGGGGATATTCACATGGTGAGGAATCCACAGGAAGAATGAGAGTTCTGATGGATACATCTGCCAACCTCTCTTCTCCTTCTTAGCCTTGGCCATGAAGAGCTTCGCCTCTCTCTCCTTCAAGTCCTTGGGGTTCATCCTTCTGCAGCTGGAACAGTCCTCCACGTCGTGGTCAGAAGAAAGGCACCACAAACCATCTTCATGGGGGTCCGTCATCGACATGTGGCCCCCACATTCCCTACAAGGTTTGAAACCTGACTTCCTAGTCGAAGACATGGTGAATTCACCAACAGTAACCCACTACAAGACTACTAAGTAGCAGGAGAGTACCGGAAAACCGTTGCGTGTCGATGGCGCGGAAAAAAGGGAACTGACGTCATCACGCCGACGGGGCTCTCTTATGGCTCCGGTGACGTCATACGGAGTCGCGAGCGGAGCCGATGCATTATGACGTCCACGTCAGCATAGAGAGCTGGGCAAAAATGTTCTGTGGAATGCTGGCGCAGGGGATATTCACAAGGTGAGGAATCCACTGGCAGATGTATCTATCAGAAAGATAATCTCTGTGAATGTTTAAGGAGAGAAGCACCCATATATACATTATTGAAATTTATCACCACACAGTCTCCGGTAATAGATTTAGAGGAGCTGCCTGTAGGAAAGTAGTATCTGCTTCTTATGGTTAGCCCCACTGTTTGCTTGATATCTCACTGTTTTTGACTAGTCTGACTGGGATCCTGCTAATCAGGACCCCAGTCTATCTGCTTTCTTCCTTAAATTGACATACATGTACTTTGGTACACTCCAGATTGGATACTGGGGTACACTTATCGGTCCCTAGTATATGGTACCAATGTACCCAGGGCATAGATACCCCAGAGTCCTCCCGTGGGCTGAAGCATGTATTAAGCCACCCACGAGAGGCCATGCAAAATGGAACTCTAGGTCTGCTACTGCAGCATGTGTAAGATGGTGCTTGTATCACTTACAATAGATATAGTGAACCTATATCTAATAGTCACTACACTTAAAACCTATAAGTCACCCCTATAGGAGGCCTGAACAATCCTGAAGGCAGGGTGCTGGGTTTTATGTGAGAGGGTGCCCCTGCAGGAGCAGAGCCTCCATGCAGCCTTCAGATACCATTCTCCCCGGTTGTCTGTGACTCAGCCTGCCATATAGGTAGAGGTGCATTATAACCTCGCGGTAAATGCCATGTCGAAAACCGCTGCATAGAAACCTATTGAGTTTGGTATCATACCTCCACACCAGTAACTGGTGTAGGAAGTATGATTCCAGACCTTTTGAAGCGAGCTTCGTGGGGTCACTGGTCTTACCGGTACCAGCCTTCTCGACCCAGACAGCACAAAATGGATGCTGACGACCAGAGACACTTTCCTGCCCTCTTTCTGCTGAGCCAAGCTTGAGCAGAGGAAGGCAGCACAATAGGCATCCTGTCACAGGGAGGTGTGACTACCTCCCAGACATGATTTAGTGTAATGGGGCTGGGTGGGTGCACTCAGAGTGCCTGAAAGTCTGCACTTGGTCCACATTTGATGTCCCTGTGAATAGAACAGCTCAAACCAGTTCTGGGAGCCACTGGCTCCTGCTCTGGCGCGAAACTGGACAAAGGACATGGGTGTAGCCACCCCTCTGTCGTGCCCCTCCCCTAGGAGGGTCCCCTGAATCTGTCCAACCCTCTCCCATGGGTACAAAAGGGCTTACCTGGCTGTAGGACTTTCGATTTTACGTGGACAAGATTCTACAAAGAAGAAACCACCGACCTTCGACCGTCTGGGCACCCTGGACTTCGCTGGACCTCGACTGGGCTCGACTTCGTCCCCCTTTCCGTCTGAAGCTTAGTTTGTGCCTTTGCTCCATACAGGCTCCGTGTAGGACCTGTGATGCACTTAAGACAACCGAAGAATCTCCCTTGGAGTGAAGGAGTCACTCCCCTGCTTCGCAGTCACCTAAAGCGCAACTAACCGGTCTGCTGGTCTTGAGCTCCTGCGGACTCCGAAGATATCAGCAACATAGGAGGTGGGTTCCTGAAGGTCCCGGAGGTCCATCTGCCCTCTCATCAAGTTTGAGGCCAGAATCCCTCGTGGGGGCTGCGTAACCCGAACCCCTATGCATCGTGTCCATTTGCAAGTGCATATTCTTGTTGGCAATCCAGAGCTTGTGCATTGGACTTAGTCTAGTCCTGACCCAGAGTAGTATTTGTACTAAAGAACTCCGGCCTCCTAGCACCGCGTGCTTCTGCTTTGCAATCTTGCTCGAGGTCCCCTCGCGACTCCTAGTCCTTTGGCCTGTGGGTCCCCCTGAGGGTCAACTTAATTGTTGTTGGGCTTTCCTGGTTGCTCCAGACGTGCCCCGACTCCCCATTGCATTAGTCTCCCTGGCCCCTGGTCACTCTGAAGTGACCCAGACTCTGACCCCTCTGCTTTCAGGTTCCTTCCATCTAGAATCCAGGCTTGGATTATACCGGACCCTTTTCACCTCCACGGCAGCAGTAGTTCACAGTCTTCCATTGAGAACGACAAGGGTTTCCGACACCACTTCAGACCTATGCACCCGGCTCCCTTGGAGTAGGTAACTCTGGTACTACGGTATCCACGGGTGGGGTGGCTCTTCAAACTCTTAAGTTCCAAAGGGTTCGCTCTCAGTCCTCCTAGAAGGGTCCTTAAACTTTAAAAGTACAACCACGACCTTTCCATACAATTGCACGGAGCCCACGGTCGTGTTCCCACACTGCATCCCGCCTCCGTGGGGTCCCCGACTACTCACCTTGGGTGGTTCTTTGGGGACACAGCGATTCTACGTGCTCTCGACCATGTCTTGACTGTTATACCACTATTTTAGTATATGGTTTGGTCTCCCCCTGGAGTCCACTGTGTATTGTGCTACTTACAACTGTTCTATTGATCTTTTATTGTGTGCTTTGTGTTCTATCCTTGTGTAAGGATAGTAGAGTTATATTAATAAATACATATTTTTATATAACTACTGTGTGGTTCTCCATTTAGTCATTCAGGAGCTGATATTCTGGTAAAACAAGCTGCTTTACTTTCCTTCAAGATTAAGGCTGCTTTCCATGGCTACCACTAGGATAGCTTTCATAAAGGTTATCTTTGACCTCATACATCATAAGGGTCGTGTGGACTGGTACAGGGTGCCCACTTTAATTAGTGGACAGCATATACCAAGCCACCTTCTCACATGCCCACCCACCCCACTCTCCTAGCCATAATGATAGTCTCTGCCAGGTAATGGATAGCAGTTCCTGCGTCCAGAAGATGATGTGAGAGCCAGTGCAGGCTTGTATCCATTAGCTGCAAAGTGGATTCGTACTGCGTATCCCGCAAGGGAGGGACATTCGCCAGGACCAACACCAAGGGGGAAGCTGCTAGTGGGAGGTGAAGAACTTGATGTAATTGGGTTTCCAAAGGAGCCATGGGGATATCTAAGAGTTCCCAGTTGGTTTAAAGCCACTCTTGGTTCCCCCTGCCCTAACGGAGCCTGGTGTGCTCGGGCTCTTGTGGCCGGGAAGATAAAGCCTCCATGTGTTTGATGGAGTGGTCGGACACCAGGGGGACATACTCAAAGTCAGTAAGATGGACGGGCCCCGATCGTCACCAGGAACAGTACTTGTAGGGACAGTGGTCTGTGGGGCCTGCAAAACTCGAGCAGGTAGGGTCTGCGACTATGGACCAGCTAAACGTTCCTCAATTTGTGCTAGTTTGGATAGAATAGGATCCAATAGGGTGTTCATCGTCTTACTTACTTCTACCCAAAATGCATTATCCAAGACTGTGTATGGGGGTGAAGTATTTGCGGCTGTTTTCCTCAGTGGTGTTGGTGAGTTCACTGTTACTGCCTTGGATTGGGCAACCTTGGATTTCGGGGGATGGATAATTTTAGTAGGCTTGGCCTTAGCAGTTCCGTCACCTGTACAGCACTTCATCGGAGGATCACTTTCAGGGTCAGCTTGGGGTGAAGGCACAATGCCCCTCCTATTGGTGTTAGGTGTGGCTGTAATGAACGACTAGGGTTCCCCTTGTCCAGGTAAAAGGTCACCGGATGTGTCAAATTGTGTGAGAGGTTTACAGGCTCAGTCCCTAATGGTGATGCATAGGGGAGGAGGATGGGGTTACATAGATTAACGCCTCTGTGCCAATTCAAATTTCATGAGTGAGGACACTCGCTTCTCTGTTCAAAAACGCATCTAGTCCCACCTTTCCCACCCTTCTCCATAGTCAATTTCCAATTCACCATATTGGGATACAACTGATAAAACAGGGAAATTACAACAGTACCTTAAATCCAGTGCAGGACATTTGAGGGGAGAACAGCCCAGCCTCCTCCGGGCTCTGACAAGCATGGTCCAGGCGCGTCCCACGCCACGGGTCGGCGTTTCCATTATGTCCGCGACCGCGCGCTGTGAAGGTCGGGAATTGAAGTCCCCCTCTACCGTTGGTGTCCGCTGTGCCCAGGAGTACGAAGAAGCGGCTGAAAGGCTACGAGGCGCTGCAGGCCGGTGTTTCACTTATGTGCACGACCGCACGCTGTGGAGGTCGGGAATTGAAGTCCCCCCTCTGCCGTTGGTGCCGCTGTGCCCAGGAGTACGAAGAAGCGGCTGAACGATTGAATCAAATTTGGGAGTTTTCTCCTCTAGAAGTTGAAAAGGGTTAATTAAACCTCTGGTGCTGTGCACCATACTTAGTATTTAACAAAGTGCCCCCACTGTGTTGGCAGATGCGGTAGGTAGCCTCAATCACTTTGAATGTAACTCCAAGTCATGACACTATGGAGACTTTAGCGCGATAACATATGCTTGAACGCATCATAATATATTTGCACATGTCACGATGTGGTGGGCATTTTGTTTATTTAATTTGCATTTGCCAGAAGACCAACGCCCATCTTGGAATGGTAAATTTAAAAAAGGTGTGCACAAGCAGCTTTAGGAAAGGAGCAACCCAATAGCAAATTGCAGGTACCAGGCCTCTTAAAACGTAAAAATATATAAATTAAAATGAAATACGTTACACAGTAGTGTCCCTATTAAGTGGTGGGGAGCAGGAACGGGCAAGTGAAGCAACAGGCGAGGATTGTGGATGGGTGAGCAACATGCACAACACAGTGGCAAGTTTGTGAGAGGATGAAGCAGCACACAGAAGGCGAGGGGTCATGAACACTCCCATGAAGTGTTGAAAACAAATCAAAAAAGTAGTTCTCTTATTGTAAGCAGTGCAAGAATACAAGTTACCCAATCAAAAGCATAGTAAATAAGCTATGCTCAAGGGGAGGGATAAAGGAAAAGGGAGGGATAAAGGAAAAGGAAGGGAAGTAATTGAAAAAGAAATAAGTAAATTAAATTGATACATCACTGTAGCAACAGAAAGCTGGATACCTTCATGACGTGGGGTCCTGCAGCAAAACCAGGCAGCCAGCACAGAGGCGACAAAATGAGGAACGGTGACCAACCTGCTGCTTCATCCTCCACCTCACTGTCCCCCATTACCATGACCCTGGATCTAACTGTAGGTAATTTGCTGCAACATCTTAAAACATTCCAAAAATTACATATATAATCAATGTGCAAGCAATATTGAAATAAATCTCACACAGACATAAAAAGATTGTATCTTTATTGGAAAGGTGCTAGGCTTTAAATACACCAATTTTAATAACTGGATTTGGATTTAATCTTAAATGACACAAAGATCTGAAATACTGGTCCAACAGTCTTGTCTTAACTCTTTTTTCCAGCATCGAATAGAATGAGAATGCGCGAAGTAATCAAAGCACTAGCAGGCAGAGGATAATTCAGAATACTTCCTTGATTCACACAGCAAGTGTTAAGTTACAATGCGTGAAACTAGGATACTTATATTGGTTGCAATTTGTAATAACTAGTCACATGAGAAAGAAAGCAGTTATGTGGCAGTTTGAGGTTTATTTTAATTAAATATTATAATTGCTATTGGTTTGTTTCTGAAAGGATCAGGAATTGCTTCCTCAATGACATTTTTTCCTCACTGTATATAAAAAAAAAGTATGAAATATAAACAAGCTCTTGCATTGTACACCCAAGGATACAATTCAAGTATTATAGAACTGACCATCTACACACAGTCAACTCCCATCAAATGTTGGATAATCCATTAATATACAAAATATCAGGGCACGAAAATAACTAAAACCCACTTCTTTGTTTTGTGAAACACAGGATCAAATATTCAATCAGAAGGAAAAAACAACACTTAAATCATTTTGGCTTTCTACTATGTCCTCATGTTGAAACATTAAAATATTCCTGTTGAGTTGCGTTTGGTCTTCATCTTATGGTCATTCATTTTTTAATACATCAGTCACCCTCAATAATATTGCGGAGAACTTGGGCGCCCAAACGGTGATTACACAGGATGCCATTTTTATGACATAACTCCAAACACAGGGTTGTGGCGACAGATACTAGGACCAATCTCTTCATAATCTTTTTTGGTGTGGCATACCTGGTAGAACTCGGGCTAAAATAGAGAGAGAAAGAAAAAAAGAACAAGGAAACTGAAACATTTGTTGCTTTTAAATGTAAACTCAAAATTGTGAATTTCCAGTTAGTCACTTCTTTCAGATTTGATCAGCATCACTTTGGAAAACATAGAAGGATTTTGAAAGCATTATTTTTAGCTATTACTACTTAAATTCTCTCTGATAGTTCTTCTAATATGACCAAAACTATCAAATATCTGGTTATAACAAGTTTGTGTAATACGTTTTATTCCAGGCCATTACTTAGTCACATGAAGAATTCAGGTTTGACACGATCGTTTAATGCCCATGAAAAAACTCTGCTTTACCCAAAACGTGACTGGGTATGGCATAAGGTAATTACTGCTGTCCAGTAAATGAAGGTTTTTGCCTTTAACCAATCTCCAGACTTAACTGGAATGTCTAAGCTTCCTGTGGGCTGTAGGAAATGACTGTTTTGCTCTGCACAAGTTGACATGGCGTTCACCCATGCCCAGTATGTTGCCTCATATGTGGTAATCTGAGAATGGCATAGAGGGGGAGTTACAGTAGCACTGCTCAAATAACTGGTGGATTTCAGCATAGGTTTTTAGAATTTTCTATGGGTTTGCTTTAACTATAAGTCTAATTTAACAAAGTTTTAGGGTTTTTAATGTTAAAATTTAGTGTTGTATCACTACAAAGAAACGCTACACACAGTGGCCAGTCATGGTTGGCAAAAGCAACCTTCGGCCCAGCAATGGATCTAGGAGCTTTTCCAATGGTTCTGTGGGCCTAGAGGGAGGGTTAACTGCAGAGCCCACTGACTTTGGGTTTGTGATTTCATCAGTGACGTCATAAGTAATGGATTGCGGGGCCGAAGTTATAGTTAACTCTGGTAACTATAACTGCTGAATGTATATGGTGTGTGTGTAAAATCTGAGCCTAACTAGAATGTCACTTTATCTTTTGGCTTTTTTCAGCTAAGTTCCAAGGTTTTTTTGTAATTTTATTTCCTAACTAGAACGTCTTTGTAACCTTTGTTTTTTTCAGTGAACATGTGTATTCACTGAAGAAAAAATAAAATAAAAGATTTTACAGTTGGGCAAAATTAAAAAACTTGGAAATTCACTAAAAAAAAAACAAAGGTTACAAGGACGTTTTAGTTAGGCTCAGATTTTACACACAAAACCATAGAAATATAGCCGTTATAATTATCTCAAGTAACTAACTTGTGCTCTAAGGTAACAAACTATATTTTTTTGTGGCAAGCTTATTAGTTTTCAGTTTATAAATCCGGTTTCTGAGTGCCCCCTAGAATTTGTCTGCGGTTGGCTACCTCTCACTGTGCCACCCAATTGCTGTGAATTATTGTTCAACTGCTCTGAAACTGCGATTTTCCACATGGCAGGAAAAATAATTGTTTACTTTATTTTTGATTCAGAGATCCCAAATTACAGAATTGTTGAATTTACCAGACAATACATACAAAGATTTTGTCTTTCAATTCTACTTGGTACATTTTTTTATGCTTTTAAATCATGTTCTACAATCATTTTAACTTTGGCATATATCCGTTCAGTGTTTTGGGTTGGAGTGATAAGAAACATTCCCCCAGGAAGCTAAAATGAAAGCACATCTTTTTCAACTACCTTTTAACTTTTTTTCCACCTATAAGGAACTACAAGAACATTAGTGTGCCAGACCTTACCAGCATAAGCTAAGCTAGTACCAAATGTTGGGTAGATCCATTCACAGAAGCCAGAATTCTAGGCAAACCAAAAGGAAAATCTTACTTACCCAGTAAGCATCTGTTTGTGGCTTGTATTACTGTAGATTAACATGCTATCATTAATCCGGCTATCTGGTGTTGGATGTGTAAAAGTGTTTTTTCTTCGAATAAAGTCTTTTGAATCACAAGGAGCTCCTCCTGTTGCTGGTAATGCGCATGGTCATCAACTCCATTGTTAAGATTGTTTGCCTGCATGGCGGGTGAGGATGAAATGTGGACCAAAACGTAGTATAGAGAGATGTCCATGCAAAAAGCAAAGTAAGAAATAATAAATTGACAGCAACTATCACAGGTGTCCGGGGAGGGGGATGGGCGCATGTGAATCCACAGCACTACATGCCACAAACAGATGCTTACTGGGTAAGTAACATTTTGCATTTGAGGCATGTGTGGCTGTAGATACACATGCTATGCATAGAATGTAACCGCAGTCCTCACAAAATGGCAGTGGCTAGTCTGTGGGAGTACTAGTAGTTTGGAAAAGTGTACATATACCTGCATGACCAACAATGGCTTGATGAAGAGCCAGTACAGCAACACAATGTTTTGTAAAAGTATGTGGTGTGTACCATGTAGCTGTTTCACAAATATCAGCAATAAGAATATTCCCAAGAAAGGCAATTTTTTCCAAGTGGAATGGGCTCCAGGAGGGATAGTTAAGGTCCTTTTAGGTTTAGAATAGCATGTCTGGATGCATTTAATAATCCATCTAGCAACACCCGATTTAGGAATGGCTTTCCCTGTATGGGGTTTGGAGAAAGCAACTAAAAGCGGTTTCGTTTTTCTAAAAGATTTAGTTTTGTCAATATAATACACAAGGGCTTGTTTAATATCTAAAGTATGGAGAGCCTGTTCCGCCCACGAGTCTGGTTGAGGGAAAAATGCAAGAAGTTCAAGAGAGTGAAGTGAAACTGTGAAAACCATCTTTGGGAGAAACTTAGAGATCAGGTTATTTTCCACACCTATCCTATGTATTTGGAAGATGCATTCGTCCAAGGTTAGTGCCTGAAGCTCACGGAGACAAATCGTAGGGAAGTGATGGGGACCACAGTTTGAGAAGGGTGGTGAACCATTGCTACCACTAGAAAACAGGGGGACCCCTGAAGAAATAAAGGTAGAACAATAGGGGAAAATCAAAGTATCAAAAAACAGTCTGTTCTACCTCTTTCAAAGAATGCAATTAAGTCATTATGACTGTCATTTTTGAATAACAGTAATACAAAAATAACATGTTTGTTTAAACAATTTATTTATACTCTTCCGTTTTAAGCACATGGCACACCTGGAGTGACATATCTATTTAATTACTTAATTGCGTTCTTTGAAAGAGATAGGTAGAACAGACTGCTTTTGATATTTTGGTGAACCATTGCTGTCATGCCCATGTGGGATCCACCAGGAAGAAAGGGGGGGGGGGGGGGGGAGGGAGGGGGTGTGGAGGGAGGGAGGGAGGGGAGGGGAGAAGAGGTTTGTCGATGTTCCCGAACGCAAAAACTGATGTAGAGGAGGAAAGCATAGGCAAATATTCCTGATCAACACATCTACAGCGTATTGCCCTTGGACAGTTGTGGAGGACTTCTGTGTGGGGATCCCACTCATGGAATTGTTGCTGCATCCTGCTGAGGTCGGCAAAGTTGTCGTCTAGTCCCAGTAAGTATTCCACTAAGAGGTGGCTCGTGTGATGGAGAGCCCATTTACAAATGTTCTGGGCTAAGTGAGAGAGCTGAGGGGAACTAGTGCCCCCTTGTTTTAGAAGGTAATACGGGACTGTCATGTCTGTCTTGATGAAGACAACCTTGCCAATTTGGTAAGGAAGGAAAGCTTTCAGCAGAAGGTGAACCGGTAGTAGCTCTAGGTGATTTATGTAGAGAAGCAATTGACTTGGATTCCACTGACCTTGGACAGTTCTACCTTGTGAATGTGCTCCCCATCCCATAAGAGAGGCATCCGTTATTATGGTCCTCTGTGGCACTGGGTCTAGGAATGGCCGTCCTTTTAACAACTTGGTGTTCTGCTATTGCAGAGAGTTGCAAGTTTGTCGGACGACCAACACTAGCTCTTCCCATTGATTCTCCGAGACCATTGGTGTGCTAAGCACTCTAGTAATGGACCCAAATGTAACCTGGCATGAAGTACTATAACGATGCATGAGGGGTTCATTGCGAGAAGGCGCATAACTGTCCTGAATGTTACCTGTTGATTTAGTTGAAATGGAGAAATAAACGCCTGAAAGGAGTGTATCCTGGCGGCATTTGGGTAGGCTATGACCATTCCTGAATTGAGGATTGCCGCTCGATAAGGTTTGGTTTGAAGGGTTTGGAGATGGGATTGCAAAGCACTGATATTAAAGCCTAGTTCATGTAGCAGGTTGATAGTGACTGGAGTGTGTTGCTGACATTTTAGACGAGTGGTACTGTTGATGCAAATCATCCAGATAGGGAATACATGCCTGCATAGGTGAGCAGCTACCACTGCGACACACTTTTAGAAGACCCTGGGTGCAGCAGTGATTCAGAAAGGGAGCACCTTGAATTGGAAATGCTGTCCGCTTGCTACAAATCTGAGGTAGCGCCTTTGTGCAGGATGGATTAGATTGTAGAAATAGGCGTCCTTGAGGACGAGTGCAGCCATGAAGTCGCCTTGCTGTAGTAGCGGGATTATATCGTGAAGAGAAACCACGTGAAAGTGCTCTGAGAGAATGCATTAGTTTAGGGGCACCTGAGATGTAAAATTGGTCTGAGGGACCCATCCTCTGAGGATAAGGAAGTATAGCGAGCAAACGTTTGTACCCGGTTGATGGCGAGGGATGGATTCTACGGCTCCTTTTTGGAGGAGCATTAGACCTCTTCCCTGAGTAACCGCTGGCGTTGTGGGGAGAGTTTGTCTTTGCGAGGTGGAATGTTGGGAAATGTGGAAGTGAGCTCCAGATAATAACTACGCTGGATAATATCCAAAACCCGCTGGTCGGGATATGGGATGTTCCGCCAAGCAAGAAAGAACCCATGGCAACCACCCCAAACTGGAGTTATGTAATCGGGTGGGAGGAGGATGACAGGTAAGTCAGGGCTTACTAGGTGGTGTAAGATCCTTTGGGGAACCGCCTTCACCACTGCCCTTTGAATTGTTCCCTCTGTAGGAGCCTCGAAAAAAGCCCCTGGAAGAGGTGTTTTGTGCTTGTGGCTGTTAGTATGATGTGAAGGTTTCAGGGGAAGTGGGTTTGGAACCTCCACAGTAGGATGAGCGGCGAAAGGACCCGCAATGGAAAGGGGTTTGAAGGGCACCCATTACTTTCACTGTTTCATTGTCCTATTTATTTTTTTCTATTTAATATCTACCTTTGGGCCAAAAGGATGTTCCCCATCGAAAGGTAGAATAAGTAGCATTTGCTTGCCTTCTGGTTAGAAACCAGAGAGACAGAGCCATGCATGCCTAGGTAGGACACTTGAGTTAACTCCCTAGCAGCAGAATCTGCAGCGTCTAGGACACAGTGTACAGTGGTGTTTGAGATAGGCTTTAGCATGTGTATCTACAGCCACATATGCCTCAAAGATGTATGGCTAAACCATAACTACGTAGTAGCAACTGCCATTGTGGAATATTGCACATACAAAAAAAAAATGTATATATATATATATTTTTTTCCAGCCGTTATGGTTATCCGAGTTTACTATAACTCGCACCTCCGCAATGCACTGTTTACAACCTCACATATTACATCACTCATGACATGGTCAGTGACATCACTGATGGCTACTTAAATGACATCAGTGACAACATCATACAGTGAACATTTTTGAAAAGTTTAAGTTAAATATATATACTAAGGTGTATTGGTGAATCAGTGGGTGTATGCATGTCTGTATGGATGACTCAGTGGGTGCATGCCTGACTGTATAAGTGAGTGATTAGTTGTCTCAGTGAATGTATAGGTGATTGATTGGTTCTGTAAATGAGTATCGGTCTGTCAGTTGATGTCTAAGTGGGTGTATGAATGTGTTAGTGGGTACATGAATGGATATAGGGGTGACTGAATGGATATAGGGGTGACTGAATGGATATAGGTGTGTGTGCGTGTGTGTGTGTGTGTGTGTGTGCGCGCGGGGGGTGGGGGGTGTGACTGCCTGTATGGATGAGTGAGCAGGTGAGTCCATGGCCGTACGGGGTACTGAGTGCGTGTCTGAGAAGCAGTATGGGTGAGTGAGTGTCTGTATGGCTGTGTCGGTGATTCAGTGCATGTGTCAGTAAGGATGAGTAACTGGGTATGTGAAAGGCAGTATAGTTAAGTTACGCAGTATGTGGGTGACTGTATGAGTCAGTGAATATGAGAGAGGCTATATGGATGAGTGCATGCTTCTGTCACTAATTGTATAGGTGAGTATGTGTTACTCTTTGAATGAGCAAATAAGTGGGTAGGTGTAACTGCTTAGGTGAGTGAGTGGCAGTGTGATTGACTGTATGGGTGAGTGTCTAGGAGTATGAGTAGTTCTATGGCTGACTCACCCCATGTGTGAGTGGGTGTATGAGTGGGTATGTCAATGGCCGTATGGGTGAGCATGTGAACGGCCGTATGGGTGAGCGAGCGGATGTGTGTGAAGAGCCATCAATCAGTGAGTAGGTGTGTAAGTACTGGTATAGCTTTGTGAATGGATTTGTGAATGGTTGTGTGCGAGTGGCAGTTGGTGTATAAAATATTCTTTAGGGGTGTGAGTGACTGCATCAGAGATTAATTCATCACCGATGTCACGAGTGATGTCAATTGAGATGTCATCAGTGATGCCACTGACCATGTCATGAGTGATGTAATATGTGAGGTCATAAGCAGTGCATTGCGGGGGTGCGAGTTATAGTTAACTCAGGTAACTAGAAGGCTGAATTTTTCTGGGTTTTGTACAAGTGAAATGGCAGCCTAACTACAACATCCCTGTAACCTTTGTTTTTTTCACTGAATTTCTAAGGTTTTTAAAAAATTCTATTTGCTACCTATAACGTCCTTGTAACCTTTGTTTTTTTTCCAGTGAATTTCTAAGGCTTTTTTAAAGTATGTTGCCTAACTATAACTACCCTGTAACCTTTGTTTTTTTTAGTGAATTTCTAAGGTTTTTTTTCAAATTATATTTATTAATGAACCTGTAATATTTGATTTTTTCCAGTGAATTTCTAAGGTTTTTTTAATTCCATTTGCTAACTATTACATCCTTGCAACTTTTGGTTTTTTCAGTGAATTTCGATGGTTTTTTAACTAGTGATCGTGTTTGCAGAGTGGTGGAGAAAGGAGGCTGGGCCTCCGACTAGCTCTCAGGAATCCGGCTGTGTAGGACTTACAGGAGGTAGCAGGAGGGCTTTTTGGCCCCCAAGGACTCTCCATTGGGGGGACTTCATCCCCCCGACCATTAGTGCACCATGAGCAAAGCTGTGTTTACAGAGTAGTGGAGAAAGGGGGCGTGGCAAACTATCTCAGCAATTCCGCTGTGTGGGACTTACTGGAGGTAACAGGAGGGGTAGTTGGCCCCCAAGGACGTCCTTGGGGACCAACTACCCCTCCTGTTGCTTCCAGTAAGTCCCATACAGCGGAATTGCTGAGAGATCGTAGGCCATGCCCCCCTTCTCCACCACTCTGCAAACGTGCCTCGGGGTGCACTACCATTAGGGGGATGAAGTTCCCTCAGTTCTTGAATGTTCTTGGGGGCCAACTACCCCTCCTGTTACATCCAGAAGGACCCACACAGCTGGATTGCTGAGAGGTTGTCAGAGGCCACGCCCCCTTACTCCACCACTCTGCAAACACGCATATATATATATATATTTACACACACGTACATGCAAACAATTTATCATCGATTAAAGACACACTAAAACAGAAGAATTCCAATGATTCTTTATTAAAGCAAACAGGCATTACTTCATTCAGAAGTATTTCTCTGTTTAACGCGTTTCAGAGCAGCAGCTCCTTGATCACAGGCATTTCATGAGACTGCGCAGTGTAGCTAGAAAGGCACTCTCCTCTGCATGTAAATAGTTTCTATTGCCCTCCAGTGGGCCACAGGTGAGTACCACCACTCTGCAAACATATATATACACATATATATATATATATATACACACATATATATATATATATATATACACACACATATATACATACATACACTGCATAATTGGGGGCTTTTATTATACAACATGCATTGGTATAAAATCCCAGGTTTGACAAAGAATCATGAAATATGGGAAAGATTTCCTTGTTGTGTGGGATATATGGGTTTAATTGTCACAGTGACAGTCTGAAACAATTCTACTGATTTTTACCATTGTCAGGACAACTCAGGTTATGCGGAAAGGTTAACTAAATTATGCAACAAAAAATAATGTAGCACTTACTTTGTAAATCCTATTTTCATCCATTTGAGCTAGTAACATTTATTGTCAAATCTATAAAATTATGTTGCATATGTCAAACCCATGACTATGTGGTAGACCTGCAGCCAAAGATCAAATAATTTCACAAACCCTCAATTACTGCCCATTGCTTTATCACTGCTTTAGTCATAAAAGTTAAACCTAAACATAAAAATTAATTACAGTCAGGGCCTCTAGTCGGCTGCACTTTTAAGAAAACATCTTATTCAAGTTAACTCCCCCAAAATAAACATGTAATATAAGAAAATAGGTTACTTACCTGTAACTACGGTTACCCAGTATTGGTATCTTTCATAGATTCACACGCCTGAATCATTCCCCGTCGTCGAGATGGGAGTCCAACGGTATAATAAAGAAGCAGTATTCCATAACTGCCATAGGCTACAATGGCCCTGAGCCATGCTATCATAACCGATCAATGTCGTTTTTATTTTTAAAAAGGCCTAAAAGCAGAAAGCAGCCAATCAGCTGTTAGCACCCTCTAGAACCTTACCAGCAGAGGCAGTTTCCCTCAGATTTTCACAGCACAAGTGAGAAGTGATTGTCCTGATATAGAAACAGAAACTACCTCTACGGGGAGGAGAGTGGGTGCATGTGAATCTATGAAAGATACCAAATAGTGGATGACCTTAGTTACAGGCAAGTAACTTATTTTATCATCCAGTATTGGGATAGCTTTCATAGATTCACATGCCTGAATCAGAATAGTAAGCAGTACTATCCAACTTTCTAGAATGTCGATTGCAGATGGTGGGAGACTTGCACATATCAAACCCAAATTTTAGGTTCCAAGTAGAGGATATTACTTTTGAAACCAACAATTTCATTTACAAAAAAAACCCAACAAAAAACGAAATACAACGAGAGAATAAAAAAACGTAAGATAATAATGTAACCAAAGGCATACCTTACTAAGAAATGCTGTACATATTTTCTTAACATGTGCATATAAACTTATACCTATACAGTATAATATCTGCAATTATCAAAGAAAAACAGAAGTCTCTTTCCAAAGACTAGAAAGAGGCTTACCTTAAAGGAAAAGATGGCGAAGTACTGCCTGGCCCACTGCTGCGTCAGCATCCTGTGCGGATTCCAGGCATTAGTGCTGCATGAAAGTATGCGTGGTGCTCCATGTTGCAGCACGGCAAATCTTTTCCATCGTCACCCCGTGAATAAGGCTGTTGAAGTTACAACCGCTCTAGTAGAGAGAGCGTTAACCATTATTTTGAAAGGCTTGTTAGCCCTGGTATGACAGAATTGGATCGCCGCAGAAATCCATCTTGCAATAGTGGCTTTTGTTATAGCAGTCCCTTCTCTGCCTTGGCCATAAGCAACAAGCAGTTGATCGGTTTTTCAAATGTCTTTAGTTCTTTGAGGATGAAACTTAAGGCAGCGTTTGACATCAAATGTATGCAGCGCCTGCTCCGCAGGAGTTGAAGGTTGCGGAAAGCAAGACCGGAGTATAACTGGCTCATTGAGGTGGAACTGAGAAGGCACTTTAGGAATAATCGTGCAATTAGTCCTTAAAATCACAACATTGTGTTTGAAAATCAAGAAAGGTTTCTTGATTGTGAAAGCCTGGATCTCGCTCACCCTCCTGGCAGAGGGGCCAGAAGAAGGGCGACTTTCCATGTGAGGTATTTCAAATCAACTTTATGAATGGGTTCAAAAGGCCTTTTCATAAGTTGTGCAAGAACTACATTTAGGTTCCATTCCAGGGGAGGTACCCGCACTGGTGGGAAAACACGGAATAGTCCTTTCATGAATTTTGGAGGAAGACTCCCCTGGGCGGTGTAGTTGTAGGTTTTTGTATGAATTCCACAGCGTGTGACCGAAGGCGATCTAGTACCCAACGGTCTGATGTTATGCTCTTCCAATGTTGGAGAAAACTGGTTATCTTCGCACGGAGGGGAAATTGAAGGGGAGGCTGGTACCCTGATAAAATCAGTGTCTTCTTCTGTTGTCTTTGCTTTGGGTCGATGTTCTTTTTCTGCCCCCTTGGTGAGAGAAACCAGCCGTAGTAGGTTGGCAGTAAGCAGCAGGTTGGTAGGATTGCCTATACTGAGTCTGGTAGGGTTGATATTGCTGCGTTCTTTGGTAGTTCCCTCTATAAGTGGAAAAACCACGTCCCTTAGATCCTCTGAAAGGAATCTTCCTGTATTGAAGGGAACCTAAGGACTTGGCAGTGTCCATATCAATTTTGATAGAGAGAAGCGCATCATCTATGTATTTTCAGAATAAGGCTTCCCCATCATGTACCATATCCAGAACTTTCGTTTGGACCTCTGGTCTAAATGTGGTTGCCTTTAACCACCCTTGTCGACGTAATACAGCCGCCCCTGCTTGTTGATGGAAACTCGTATTGGCTATGTCCATAGCACAATCGAACAAGTTACTTACCTTCGGTAATGATGTATCTGTAAGAAATATTAGTTAGATTCCTCACCTTAGAATATCCCCAGGCGTCAGGCTGGATCCGGAAAGATTTTGTGTCAGCAATACCCCTTGCGCGTCGCTAGGCGTCGTCTGCGGCTCCGCGTCCGTCGTTGGCATGACTGAGTACTTAGATGCCGCCCTCACGCACGGACGTCAGTTATTGTACACAGCTTTCCGCGCCAGGAACGCAGAGCCATGCAAGAGACCGACACTGGTGACAAAAAGTCTAGGGCCCTGAAAAGGATAACCTAAACCCTAGCTGTCGGTTCGCAGAACCGGGAGGATGGGTGGGTCGGTGAGGAATCTAACTAATGTTTCTTACAGATACATTGTTACCGAAGGTAAGTAACTTGTTCATCCTAAAGAAACACGTTAGTTAGATTCCTCACCTTAGAACCTCAGCAATGCCAACCCCGGTGGTGGGTCTGCGAACCAAGATCACACCAGAAAGTCCGGGAGAACAGAACGGCCAAAGAAGCAGTCTCTCCGGACTTGGCTGTCCAGGCAATAATGCTTGGCAAACTGGTGCAGCGAGGCCCACGTTGCTGCCTGACAGATGTCCTGCAAGGGGACCCCTCGGCCCAGGGCAGTAGTCGCCGCTGTGGCCCGGGTGGAATGGGCTCTCAGCCCTACAGGAGGGTTCTTTTTAGCCAAGGAGTAACAAGCTTTTATACACAAAACGACCCACCGTGAGATGGTTCGCTTGTGTACTGCTCGCCCCTCCTTAGCACCCACGTAGCCAACAAAGAGTTGGTCGTCCACCCGGAACTGCTTGGTGCGGTCCAAATAAAAGGTCGGCGCCCGTTTTGAGTCCATACGGTGGAGCCCCTCTTCCGCTTTCGAAGGAGGCGGAAAGAAGGTGGGCAACGTGACAGACTGCCCGATGTGAAAGGCAGTCACCACTTTCGGAAAAAAGGAAGGACGAGTCCGGAGGACAACCGAGTCCGGAGGACAACCTTGTCCGGATGGACAGAAAGAAAAGGAGGCTTAAAAGATAGAGCCTGGAGCTCACTCACCCGTCTAGCCAAGGTGATGGCTAACAAGAAAGCAGTCTTAAGAGTCAGAAGACGAAGGGGACAATTATGAAGAGGCTCTAAGGGAGCGCAATTCAGATATGTCAAGACCAGATTCAAATCCCACTGAGGCATTACGAAGGGGACAGGAGGAAACATGTGAGTAACGCCTTTGAAGAAACGAGAAACCGGGGATTTGAAAAGAGAAAGCTGATCAGGAAGCCGTAAGAAAGCAGAGATAGCAGAAAGATAACCTTTTAGGGTGCCCAGAGCAGAGCCCTGCTGGGCCATGGAAAGAATTAAGAGGAGAACCTCAGAAAGAGGGGTGGAAAGGGGATCCACAGCCTTTGCTGTGCACCATGAAACGAATTTGTTGCCTGCAGGCGTATACCGATTTGGTGGAGGGACGCCTGGCTGCCAGAATCACATCGCAGACTTCAGGAGGCAAGTCAAATGGCATCAACTGTCGCCGATCAATCTCCACGCATGGAGGTGGAGACTGGACAGGTTCGGAGGACCGTCCCCAGCTGCTGCGACAGAAGGTCCTCCTGAAGAGGCAGTCGAATTGGGGGATCGATTGACAGACCGAGTAGCTCGGGATAGCAGTACCTTCGTGCCCAATCCGGAGCCACTAAGATGACTTGGGCCCGGTCGCGCCTGATCTTCTTCAGCACTCTGGGCAGAAGTGGTATAGACGGAAAGGCGTACAACAGACTGCAACTTCACTCGCGACGAAAGGCGTCCCCGAGCGAGTGCTGCATTGGAGACTCCAACGCGCAGAACTACTGACATCTCTCTTCGGTGGCGAATAGATCTAACCAAGGCTCTCCCCACTGCCGAAAGATGCCTTGCGCCACGTCCGAGTTTAGACGCCATTCGTGATCCATCATGCACCGGCGGCTGAGTTCGTCTGCTCTGGCGTTCAGAGAGCCCGCCGGATGTTGAACCACCAGGGTGATGCCCTGATGTTCCAGCCATGTCCAGAGGCGCAGAGCCTCCTGACCCCACCCCGCCCTGTTTGTTGCTATACCACATGGCGGTGGTGTTGTCCGTGAACACCTGCACCACACTTCCCCGGACAACGGGAAGGAATGCCTTCAGTGCAAGTCGGATCGCCCTCCGCTCCAATAGCGGTCCATGAGCCACCACTGCAACTGCTTTGCTGTGCCCGCCGAGATCAAGACATGGTCGGACAGGTTGCCCCGATGCTGGGCCCACTGAAACTTCAGATCCCACTGCAGAGCCCGCGTTCGCCACCTGGCGTGATGCACTAACAGGATGCAGGAGGCCATCAGACCCAGAAGCCGCAGCACCAACCTGACCGAAACCCGGGGTAGAGGCTGAAAGATGGGAATCAGAGCCTGAATATCCCGGACCCGCTGCTCCGGAGGATAAGCCCGGAACTGCGTCGAGTCCAGAACCGCTCCGATGAAGAGGAGCTTCTGGGAGGGACTCAGATGCGAGTTCGGCACATTGATGGAGAACCCCAGCCAATGCAGGAGGTCGGCCGTAGTCTGGAGGTGGGAAACTACTTGCTGGGGCGAGCCCGCCTTCAACAACCAGTCGTCGAGATAGGGGAAGACTGGAACCCCTGATCTGCGCAGATGAGCTGCGACCACCGCCATCATTTTCGTGAACACCCGAGGGGCACTGGTGAGTCCGAAGGGGAGCACGGTAAACTGAAAATGCTCCTGACCCACCGTGAACCGCAGGTAACGCCGGCAGGACGGGGATGTGAAAATAAGCGTCCTGCAAGTCCAATGCTACCATCCAGTCTCCAGGGTCTAGGGCAGCCAGAACCTGAGCTAAGGTAAGCATCTTGAACCTCTCCTTCCGGAGGAAGGCGTTGACGCTCCTGAGGTCCAAGATAGGGCGTAGGCCCCTTTTGCCCTTCTTGGGAACCAGAAAGTAGTGAGAACAACCACGGCCTACTTCTGGACCAGGAACGCGCGCGACGGCCCCTTTGGCCAAGAGGGCCGTAACTTCCTCTCGTAGAAGATTCAAGTGATCCCCAGACATGCGGTGGCATGGCTGGAGGGGTCGTCTCGAAGGGGGGGGGGGGGGGGGGGGGAAGTAGCCCCTTCGGACGATTTGCAGCACCCACCTGTCCGAAGTGATGGAACGCCAGTGGAGCAGGTGATGGCGAACTCTGCCTCCCACTGGTGTGGAATGGACCTGAAAGCACGGACTAGGAAGGCTTTGAGGCGGATGCTGCTGGGGTGGATGTGGATGGACCGGCACGTTGTCCCCCTGTACTGCCTCGGCGGAATCCACGTCTGCGACCGCGTGGAGGATGATTCTGCGGCCTGTGGCTAAGCGGATGTGAGGGGGCACTCCTTCCTTGGCCACAAAAGGGGCGAAAAGCGGAAGTTTGCGGGCGCGGGCCGAGAGACCTATGGACTCAGCCGTGGCCCTGGAGTCCTTAAAGCGCATCAGCGCACTGTCTGCTTTGGCGCCAAAGAGGCGATCACCATCAAAGGGCATGTCCATGAGGGTAAAAGGTAGCACCTTCCTCCGAAGCCACGGTCGGAGGAGAGATGAAGCCAGTGTCAGGGGAGGTATCAAGTCCACTGGCATCCCCCAGCTCATCTGTTCAGTCCTGTGATAACTGGCTCTGTTGGGCCAGAGGGTCCTGAGACCCCTCCCAGTCGCCCCGTCATCCAATTCCTGATAAACAGGGGGAATAACCGGAGCCGGACAGAAGATGAAATGGTCATCTACCTGCGTCGGATGCGGCGCCGGGCCTGGACTGAACCAGGGAACGACATAGTCCAGAGATGGCGCCGGGGGTGGAACCGGTGTCGGCGCAGGAGGCGTCGGGAGGTCGACCGGCACCAACTGAGATCCAGGCCTGGATCCCACAGGGACCTGCGGCGTCTGGACCGAAGACGACGGCGCCGGAGCCGCTGGCTCGCTAGGCCACCCAGTCGAGCCCGCGGGGCCCAAAGGCGCGTCCGCAGGAGTCGACTCGGAGCCAGGCCCCTCATGGCAGAGAGGAAGGCACTGATCTCCGCCGGAGTCGCGTCAGTCCCAGGGACCAGTGGGTATGGGGACGGACGCGGCTCCTGCAGAGCCGCGGGGGTGGTACCACCCGGACCCTCGACCGAGTCGCGCGACCGGCGAGGGGAGTCCTTAGAGCAAGGTCGTCTCTTGGACTTCTTACCATGCTTCGACTTACCCGAAGACTTGGAACCCGACGAGCGGTGATGGTGGCTGCGGCTCCGCGACCGGTCCTTCAACCTCCTCCTGAACTGGGGCCGTGAACGGCGTGGAGCCGAGTGCCAGAGCTCAAGAAGCTTGCGGGACCGCTCCCGCCTAGCCTTCGAGGTCAAGGCCTGACAGTCGAGGCATGACTCTGCATCGTGGTCGGCACCAAGACAGTAAAGGCACCGGCGATGGTGGTCCATTACCAACATCAGTCGGTGACGGGAGTCACAGACTTTAATCCCAGGCATCCTACCGGCACCAGTTCGAGTCGAAGAGTAGACAAGAGTCCAAAAAGTTTTAGTCAAAAAATGACTAAAGGGGTAAGCTCTTCCCGAATCGGCGCCGTCTGGCGTCAGCGTGCGAGGGCGGCATCTAAGTACTCAGACAACGTCATTACGGCGCACGCGGAGCCGCAGACGACGCCTAGCGATGCGCAAGGGGTATTACTGACGAAAAATCTTTCTGGATCCAGCCTGACGCCTGGGGATATTCTAAGGTGAGGAGTCTAACGTGTTTCTTTCAGATAATAGTTTCAGAGGCTGCTCGCTCTCCTTCTGTGAGGATCTATCTGGCCTGTTGCCTGTCCTCCAGGATAAGATCTAGTAGGGAAGCCATATCAGACCACATTGGCTGCTCTGATATTGGTCGCAGCCATGGTGGAGAAACGCTTTCCAATAAAATCAAGTTTACGTCCTTCCCTATCGGGAGGAGTGGAGATCGGGGTGGATGGGTTTTAAGACCTCCTTTGTGCTGCCTGTGAGATTACAGACTTGCAGAATCCGGTTTCGGATGTCCAGTTAAACAAGGAGAGTTTTCCTAGGCTCTGTATTTTTTCTCAATGCGAGCTAGTACTGGCGGTATTGATGCTGGGGGTGACATTTTTACATCCTCTTGCCAAATGTAGTCAATGATGGGTATTGTGCGCATTGACTTTCTGGTTTCCTCTTTAAAGTCATACAGGAAGCATTCTGTACGCTTAACCTCAATGGGGAGATTAAATCTATTAGACGCTCTCTCCATCAAGTTGTGGAAACCACCTATATCTTCTGGCGGAGAGTCCGCTGGATGATGTGACGGAGGTGATGGAGTAGGGATAATATAGTTGTCCCAGGGGTCAACAGATGGATCTGGGATCTCGCCTTCTTCACATTCTTCATCTGAAGAGAAATGATCAACAGGAACAGTCTCCTGTGGAACTGTAGGTGTCACTGGTGATGTGGGTTTTCAGGTATTTGCACCGGTAATTCTTTGGGAACCTCTTGAAGTGGAAATCTTTGCTTGTAATTTGCAAGCATAGTTTGCAGATCTTGGATCAAAGTTGGAGGCAGATGAGCCATTTGTCTGATGAGGTTCTTGGTATTCATAGTGATAGTGACGCGGTGGTGCCAGGTATGGCTGGTAGTATTGCTGGTCTTCATACTCATCATCATCAAAGTCCTGGCATTTTACGTGCAGCTCTGATGGACTGTGCGCTGCTCCGTAAATCCCATCATCCTCCTCCTCAGATTCCTGAAGATCCAACGAATGCGATTTAGGTAATGCAGAAATTTTACTATAGGCTGACATATCTGGATAAAATAACTTTTTTAATACTCTAACCATGGCTGACGGAGGCGTCGATGGGCTTCTAGTAACCGCCGCTGAAAAACCTGTCGTCAACGGTATAATCGGCGACAGGATCATTGTTGACGGGTTCGACTGTGTTGAAATCTATGGACCAGTCACCGACGAAACCTTCGTAGACTGTGTAGTCAGTGACAGTCAACGTCTTTATCGACGCCAAGTCTGTGTCTTAGATGGTTTGATTGAAATTCTCAGTTTGTAAAGGCGAAGCATTTCTCGACGACATCAGTGTCGGCGACATCTTCGTCGACAGTATGGGTCCAGAAATAGCCATGGTCGTCGCTGTGACTGATGTAGACGAGGCCGACGACGTGATTGTGAAACTCGCTGTCGAAGACCCAGAGGATGTCGTAGACGGTGCAGTCGTCAACTGGGATATTTCCATCCTGTCCTTACCAGGATCAGATGAAGACGCTCTGTGTTTCTTCTCTTTCCTCAGAGAGGTATAAGAGACAGAAGTTGAAGATTCAGAGGAGACTTTAGATGGCTTCTCCTTACTTGAACCCTTGCTATTTGGAGAGGGTTTAAGGTGTTTCCTGCCCTCTCCAGAGCCTTCTTCCTCAGACATGGATCTTTTGCGAGATCTGGGCGATCCAATATTGTCCTCATCAGACGACTTCTGGTGCTTGGTGGATTGTAACCACAGAAGCAACCTTCCTTCTCTGTCTCACAAGGTCTTTCTAGAGAAAGTGCAACAGATTTTACACTGCTTTACCTCATGGGATGGATGGCGGCAATAGATGCAGTCCTTGTGAGGATCATCAACGTGAACCCTCTTTTTGCCACAGGTCTTGCAGGGCCTGAAGAGTCCTATTTTGTCAGACATTATGAGCAGAGTTTCGAAGAAGAAACCTGAAAGGCAGAGAAACAAAAACTGAGCAGAGCTCAGTGAGACTCCCTTCACATATGACATGCGGTGAAAATCTGAGGGAAACTGCCTCCAATGGGAAGGTTCTAGAGGGTGTTAACAGCTGATTGGCTGCTTTCAGCTTTTGGTCCTTTTTTTTTTTTAAAGGACATAGACAGTTTATGATAGCATGGCTCAGAGCCATTGAAGCCTATGGCAGTTCTGGCATACTGCTCGTTTATTATACCGTGGGACTCCCATCTCGACAATGGGGAATGATTCAGGCATGTGAATCTATGAACGATACCCCAATACTGCATAAAAATAGAAAACTGACAACTTGTAATATGGTTCTATATTAAAATGTCTAGATTCTGGTGCCATTTACAAACGAATCGACCTTTAGCCTCGTGAGTTATGATGTGGACCATATTACATGGTGGACCGTTATGAACGATACAGGATATTATTAAGCAACCAATGTTTAATTAGCCTATTCATTTTGTGTGTTCAATGATGTAATAGATAAGCGTGAACTTACGGTGGAAGCCAGCATTGATCCGCCAAACCAGACTGCATATCTCTGCATATGGTGAGTAATTACTTGCACATCAATAGGTTTAGGCTGAAAAATATGAATGGCACACAAATTAAAAACAATTACAAAACACAGGAGTTTAAACTGTTATACAACAATTGGTTATCAAAGCATTTTTTCGATCGAATCCATTTTGAAAAACGATATGAAAATTAGTCTAGATGAAGTCAAATGATAAATATATTTTACTATTTTTGATGTTCTGCTCCTCTTTCTATTTCTGTTCCTTTCTAAATGTTTTAATATTTAACTAGTCACACTGAACCAGAGATATCTAGTCTGTATGTTTTCAAATGCACCTCTAAATCTAGAGGCCCTGCCAACCAACACATGCAGCTTCCTCCCTCACACAAGATACAGAAGCAATAGCAACAGTGATCAAGAGGCAGTGAATTTGTAGAGAGAACAATGAAATGTCAGTTATTGTGAGAGGAATGGTGTCAGTTTCATTTTTGTCACAGAATGTCAGAGCCACGCACCCATTCTTCTACAGTCTTATGACAACACTGGACATGTTCTTGGTGGCCACCTCCAAGAAACAAACAACTGAAGCTATTCAAGTACTGACACCTTGTTATTTTGGTGCAATGATATGTCAGTTGCTCAAGATAATGTATTTTTCTGAATGGGTCATGCACAATTAAGATCAATTAACCACCTTCAGGACGCAGACGTCACAAATAATGATGCAGTTTTCTCACCATTGAAGATATGTAACAATAATTGCACACTATGTGTGGGATCCCTCAAAAAACTTTAAAACATGTACTTATTTTCAAAACCAGTGTAAAGAAAACTAGCATAACCAGTGCTGGATAGGACCTTCCAAAGCCTCAAAGATATTTTCCCCAGAATTAGGACTATTACAAAAGAAAACCCTCTTACACAACTACACAGCAGCACTGTAACAAACTGATGCCTAACCTTTCCATGTAGAAGGAAAAAGGTAGGCCTGATAAGACTTTGTAAATAAGGAGTTAAAAAAAAAAAAACACGTGGTTTTAAGGGATCGAGAGCCTTCCAATCGCATTGTGCTCTGTTCTGGCAGTTGCCTCAGTATTTTTGACAGAGAAGTAGAATAGATTCTTAACTAAACCTGCTGACCGATTTCCCTCATGGCCAAGTAAACTGCTAGGGAAGAGGGAGGGCTTTTTAATAACAAACAAAAATCTCTACAACGCAGTACAATGAATACAAGTGGAGTACCTATTTTGTATGCATCACTCCCTAGTGTCAAATTCACAATCAAAATGTCTTGTAAATGTATGAACAGATTTACAAATGGCCGCCCTACACACCTCCCCTAGTGAAGTAATTTGCAACCACATGTAGTCACTCTTTTTGCCAGGTAGAACAAGGCTTAGGCTTTAAAGGAAGACCCTTATTAGACAACGGGTTACGAAGAGATAACATTTCATTGATAAATAGACTGCTTCAAGATTGCAAAGCTTGTACAGACTAGAGCAATGTTAACAAAAACATGATTTGACTTTCTAATTGATTTAATTCTTGCTAGAACAAAAAGTGTAAAACTTTCATAACATCCGACAAGTTCAGCAAGCCTTCACGTGGAGATGGTGGTTTACTAATATGTCTGGTGAAGTAATAGTTTGATTAAAGTGGATGTCAGAAGCCATCTTAGGTAAAAATAAAAAGGTGAGGTCTGATTACTACTTTATTGCAATGAAAACGATGTCTATTTCAACAGAAGAGAAAGCTTGCAGAAGTGATCTGGAAAGTGGTCTTCTTGGTTAGATGCTGCAATGAAGCTTTGAGGATGGCTTGAAAGAGATGGCCCATTATATTGGAGAACACTTTTTGAGCTCCTGTGGTGGGAGAGGGGTCATTACTGAAGGATAAGCCAAATGTAAGTCTTCAAGAAAGTCTTTAAGCGCGTTCACGCTATATAAAACCTTCAAAATAAATAAACTACTTTAAGTTTAAAGTAAGGCTGATGTGAGATTCTTCTGTATGCAGTTATAATCACCAAATGGACTTTAATGGACAAAAATTGCACCGTAAACTTGGCCAAATGTATCAAGTATGTCATGATCACTTCTTTGACATAAGTTCGCTTCAAGTTAATTTTATTTGCACTAGAACCATAACCTCCATTTTGAGAGCATAACATCTGTTGCACGTCTAGTAGAATTCCTCAAAATGTCAATGCATTACTGAGGCAAATTTAGGTATCCATATTGTAGGAGAGTAGGGTCTGCTTTCTATGTTCACCCCCACTTTTTGCTTTTGCTTTACTGGTTTTCGACTTGGATGTGGCTGTGGGCCTGCTAATCAGACCCACAGCCCTGCTGTTCTCTCTCTAAATTGATACTATGTACTTCAGGTGCATAACCCAATTGGATAGGATCACCTTATTGGCCCCTGTACAGTGTACCCTAGGTACCCAGGGCATAGGTGTACCCTAGGCCTACCAGGGGCTGCAGCATGTATTATGCCACCCCTGGCCTTGCCTTCCATTATGACAACTGGCTGATCACTCAGCTGGGGCAAGGTCGTGTAATCACCCCTTGCTTAGGTGTAGTATTCCTATACCTAACTTACATATAGACACATGTGTACCTATCAGCCACTCCTATGGCAGGCCTGAACAATCCTGGAGGCAGAGTGCTTGGTAACATGTGAGATGGTGCTCTAGCATGAGCTGAGCCTGTCTGCAGCTTTCGGAACCATGTCCTTATAGCTGTTCTATGATATAGCCTACCATATACTCTTAAAGTGCCTTATAATCTTAGACGGTTATGGTAACTATGGTTTGGCTTTATCAAAACATGTCGTGTAAGGTGTCTAACACTTTGGAATAATACCCCCATCCCATTTCTGGGGATGAGGATATTATCCCTCCCTTCTAGAGGGAGAAGACATGTTGTAACCTACTTACCCGGTTAAAGTTAACCAGAGCCCCAGCATCACAAAATGGATGCTGCTGCCACAGACACGAGTCTGACCTCCTGCTGCTGGGAGTGATCCCGGCAAGGGAGGCTTGGACAATAGGTTTCCTGCCATGGGAGGTGCGAGCACCACCCCAGACAGGCCTTAGTGTATTGGGGCAGGGAGGGATGAATAGAATGAGACATGCCTGGGGCACACAAGGTGTCCCGTGCATAGTCCAGTTCAAACCGGTGCTGGGGCACTCCAGCCCCAGTCCTGGCGTGAAACTGGACAAAGGGAAGGGGGTGTAACCACCCCCTCCCAGGTCCCACCCATAAGGCGTGACCTAGCAGGTAACCCAGCCCCCCAGATTTGGATAAGCGTGGTAGCTGGGCCCCAGGAGATTAGATTATCCTGAACCTGCAACTTGAACAGAAACTCTGGACCTTCGACATTCGACGAAAGAAGAAGACTGAAGAATCTCCCTTGTGGCCAAGGAGTGGCTACCCTGTGCAAACAGGCACCATCAAGAGACTACCCTTTGCTTTGCTGAAGTTCTACAAGGGACCGACTGCAGAGCCCGACCAGAGCCTTGACTTCCAGACTTCTCCGACCCTGATCCACATCCACAGCCGTGCTGAGATCCGTGGAGGCGACGAGAGACGTGGGACCGGCTACCTGGGAAAAGTGGCTAGTATCTTCAAGCGCAGCTTCTGAAGCACCCTCGAAGTTGTGCACCGGGGATTGAGAAGCCCCAACCCCAAGCACCATCTGCACCGAAGATCAGCCCCCCACACTCCACGAGTCCTGCGTGGGGCCCTTCTGCATTTTCCTGCTTGCCGCGTATGTCCGGTTGCTTGCCCGCTGGCTAGTGGTCTTTGTGACGACGCATCCTGAAATCTTCACCGCTGGTGTGGCTCCGCCAGACTGGCTCCTGCTTCTTTGAAAAAGAGAAGCACCCCAGACCTTCCTGTTCTGCACCAGAAGCAAGTCCTCCGTTCTTCGTGGGTTCCGCTTGCCAAGGCTTGGTGAGTCCTAGTCCAACTTCGACGCCGCCGACAGCAAGAGCCTTCGTGGGACAGCTCGCCTCCTGGTCGTCCTCGACGTTCCCTGGTCCTCGTGGCTGCAGCGACAAGCTTCACCTTCACCTGCAATCTTCACGACATCGCCTGGTTCCTTCCTGGTTCCACGTGGTCACTGGCTAGTGACCTTGACTCTGTCCCTTCTGCTTGCAGGTCTCCTCTCTTCTTGATGCCAACCTTGGGATCCACCGGACACTCTTCACTGACTGCCTGTCAGCAACTTTCCTTCAGGCATCCATAGAAGTCCACGACGAAACCCGACGCAAGTTCACACCTATGCACCCGCAGCCTGTGGGCTAGGTAACTTGGGTACTTCGGTGCTCACAAGGGTAGTGACTATCCTAGGGTCTAGTTTCCGAGTCTCGACTCTCTAGCTGCTTCAGAAGTGTCCTTAAACTGTTAATTGCTAACAACTACTATTTCTATCGACTTTTACGCATTACGCGTGAGTGTTTCCACTCTGCACCTGAATCCCGTGGGCCTCCCACTTCCTAACTGTTGCTAGTGTAGTGTAGCCCCAGCGATTCCCTAGGCCTAGGCCTATCCTATTTCCGTGACAGTGGTCCTTATACCACTTACTTAGTATATGGTTTGCGTGGCCCTAGGGCCTAACTGTATTACTTACCTGTGTGACTTAGTGTATGCTTAAATAAGACTGTTGTACTTACCTCTAATCTCATAAAGAGTGCTGAGGGTTTGACTAGAATAAATACACTTTATTTTATATATATATATATCTGTTGTGGTGTCCTTTCATTTGGTATTCAAGGGATTATATATGGTATCACAGCTGGCTTCACATGCCATTCAGAGTTTAGCCTAAGACTGCTCTTGTCCATGCTACCACTAGGATAGCTGGTCTATAAGGTTGACTTTACAACCAATCACCATAAGGGTTGTTTGGACTGAACTAGTGACATCATACATCAGGGTAACTTCTCACACATATCGGATTTCAGGAACCATGCTGACCAATACAACAAAGTCAGGTATGGATGAAACAATTGATCTTGCAACCTGGTTAGTAGGATTCATTGTGCATGGCATTCTCTTGTGTGGTATTGTTAAACTTTGTCACACACAAACAAGGAGCTCGCTACCAATAGGCTCTGTTGTCATGAATGTTCTTCACTCATGCATCCGGGGAACCATTAGGTTTTTAAAAGAAGCCTCATGCACGAACCTAGTTGGTGGCATGCTGCACCATAGGGTTCCCACCCAAGATGACTAGCACATGCCGAGAGTGCTGCGACGCATGATTACAGTGGAGGAGATGGACTTGACTTTATGTGGTCGTGAATGGTTTTAAAACTGCCTCACGGTTATCCTTTCCAATCGAAAATTGGTATTAATGCACACCCTGGTTAGGAAAGTAAAAGTAAATGATGTAAAGTGAGAGAATAGTGGTCTCACATCACAGTGTATGGTCTCCATGTTTCAGCCAATTAGGTGTGCTATGAAGTCACAGTGGCTTTATTCAGGACCTGGTGTACTAGGAATCAGCCTAGTGTAATGTGAGCATGCGCACTAAGGCATGCAGCAAAAGTATGGTGGATCGTAACTTACGGTTATCACCGACATCTATTACTGAAATCTGAAGTGGATAAAATGTGAGAACATTAAATAGGCCAACAACAGTAGCTCAACGAGCTCAGGAAACATCCGTAGCCCACAAGCATGCCCGTATCATGCAGTGGTGCTTAGGGCGTCAGCTCTACTGTGTTAAAGATTTTTATTCTCACAGCTTAGTGAGTGCTAAGTCTCCTCCTGTATAGTGCTTTTACATACCTAAAAGCATGTATGAGGAACAATGCACAAGTTACTACTTGTGTAACAATATATCTGTAAGAGACATTAGTTAGTGATAGACTCCTTACCTTAGAATAATCCCTAGACGTCAAACTGGATCCGGAAAGTTTTTTTTCTAGCAGTACCCCTGCGCGTCAGAAGGTGGTGTCGTGCGGCTCCGCGTCCGTCGCTGGCGTCGTATGCGCCGAGATGAAGTCACGGAGACTACTTAGGCGCCACCCATGCGCACGGACGTCAGTTCTGTACAAAACTTTCCGCGCCAGGAACGCAGAGCCATGCCAGAAACTGACTACTGGTGCCATGAAACTAGGGCCCTGAAAGGGGGATGACTTTAACCCTAGAAATCAGTTCGCAGAACGGGAAGGATGGGTGGGGCGGTAAGGAATCTATCACTAATTAACAAGTTACTTACCTTTGGTAACGCTTTTTCTGGTGGATACAGTATCTGCCGTGGATTCCTCACCTTGTGAATATCCCCTGCGCCAGCATTCCACAGAACTTTTTTCCCCAGCTCTCTACGCCGACCTGGACGACGTCATAATGCATCGCCTCTGCTCGCGACTCCGTATGACGTCACCGGAGCCATAAGAGCCACGTCGGCGTGATGACGTCAGTTCCTCCCATTTTTTCCGTGCCTCCGAGGCGCACAGGTGGACCAACGACAGATACAAAGTATACACAGTATACAATATACAATCATATACACAAAGTATACAAGGAAAAGGAAAGCTAAATAAAAAAAGCATTTCCTACCAATTTACAAGAAAGTATAACAACATCTCAAGCAAGACAACTTTTAAGGTATACAAAGGTGGACAACGGGGAGGCGGGTGGCCAGTGAGGAATCCACAGGCAGATCTGTATCCACCAGAAAATGCGTTACCGAAGGTAAGTAACAAGTTCTTCTGATGGATACATCTGCCAGTGGATTCCTCACCTTGTGAATAGATTCCCACAGCAGTCCCCACTCCCGGAGGAGGGTGTCCACCTTCCTATACCAAAAAGTCTTGCAAGACAGAGCACGCAAAGTGGCCCTCCCTCCTCATCTCAGAGTCCAAGCAATAATGCTTTGCGAAAGTATGGAGGGAGGCCAAAGTCGCGGCTTTACAAGTATCTGCCACAGGAACACCCCTGGCCAAAGCAGATGTAGACGATTTTGCTCTAGTTGAATGAGCTCTAATACCCTCAGGAGGAGTCTTACCAGCCAGGGCGTAGCAGATCTTGATGGCAAGGATAATCCATCTCGATAAAGGGCGCTTGTGCACCGCTCTTCCTTTCGAATGACCAACATAGCCCATGAAGAGCTGATCGTCCAGACGAAAGTCTTTCATTCTGTGCAAATAAAAACTCACAGCCCTCTTTGGATCCAGGTGATGGAGTCTTTCCTCCTCTTTGGAGGGATGAGGAGGTGGATAAAAAAGAGGGAGAGTAATAGACTGCCCCACATGAAAAGGAGTAACTACTTTAGGCAGAAAAGCAGCCCTGGTCCTGAGTACCATCCTTTCAGCATGTAATGTCAAAAAAGGGGGTTTGGAACCAAGAGATTGAAGCTCACTCACCCTCCTTGCCGAGGTTATGGCCACAAGTAAGACCACCTTAAAGGACAACAGCCTCAAAGGACAGCTATGAAGAGGCTCAAACGGGGACCCCATCAGAAAAGTCAAGACAAGATTAAGGTCCCACTGTGGCATTACAAAGGGAGTAGGAGGAAACATGTTTGTAAGACCCTTGATAATCCTCAGTACAACCGAAGATTTAAATAGTGACGGTTGATCAGGAAGACATAGAAAAGCCGGTAAGGCAGATAGATAGCCCTTAACCGTGGCCACAGCACAGCCCTGCTGAGCCAAGGAAAGAGCAAACTGAAGCACATTAGAAAGATGGGCTTTTAAAGGGTCAATGGATCTCTCTCCACACCATTTAACAAATTCTGACCACCTGTAGGAGTAAATGGACTTGGTGGAGTGTCGCCTGGCCGATAAAATAACATCCACCACATCAGGCGGGAGAGAGAATGAACTCAGGTTGCCCCGTTCAATCTCCAGGCATGAAGGTGTAAGCTCTGGAGGTGGGGGTGTAGAACCTGCCCCTCCGATTGCGAGAGGAGGTCTGCCCTCAGAGGGAGACGGAGCGGAGGGCATGAGGAGAGGTGGAGAAGATCTGTGTACCACACCCTTCTTGGCCAATCCGGGGCGATCAATATGACTTGGGCCCGGTCTTGGCGAATCTTCCATAGAACCCAAGGAATCAAGGGTATGGGAGGAAACGCGTAAAGGAGTTGTGAACCCCAACTCAACTGAAACGCGTCCCCCAACGGCCCCTGCATCGGAAACTGGAGACTGCAGAATGACAGGCAGTGCGCGTTCTCGCGGGTGGCAAACAGGTCCACCCGAGATATCCCCCACGCCCGAAAGACGTGACGAACCACCTCCGGATGGAGCCTCCACTCGTGATCGGCGGAGAACTGCCAACTGAGACTGTCCGCACGTACGTTCAGCACCCCGGCCAGATGATTTGCCATCAGACAAAGCCGATGGTCCTGAGCCCAGGACCATAGACGTAAGGCCTCTCTGCAAAGACAGAGACCCCACTCCTCCCTGCTAGTTGACATACCACATCGCGGTAGTGTTGTCTGTCAGGACTTGAATCAACTGACCGCGAAGGGAGGAAGGCCTTGAGCGCCAAACGAATCGCCCGCAATTCCAGAAGGTTGATGTGAAGCAACCTTTCCTCTGGAGACCAAAGACCCTTGATCTCCAGATCCCCCAGATGAGCACCCCACCCTAGGGTAGAGGCATCCGTTATCACTGTGGCCACCGATGGAGGAAGATGAAGGAATATGCTACTTACCAGTATGCATCTGTTCTTGGCATGTAGAGCTGCAGAGCCACACACTTAGGATAAGATCGCCATCTGGTGTTGGGCTCGGATGATTGCAGTTTGTTGTTGTCTTCGGAAGAAGCCTTTTGGTCACGAGATACGCGACTCCTCCCCTGGAGGGGAAACCTCCTAAACAACAAAGTTTGAATAACTAATTGCCTGAACAACGAATCCCGAACAACGACCAATAATTCAACCACGACTTTGTTTACAACGACTTACATAAACCACGAAACCAAGTCTGCAGCCCGTCTGACAGGAGTCATTCGGCAATAGGCATGCGTCTACATTCACGAGTCTACATTTGTCATTGCAATCCACAAACAACTCTATTTCCACAGATGTTTTATTTAGCTTCTACGCCATCTACTGGCCAATCACCGTGCTCACGTCTCCTCTCAGTCCTTCGTACTCGGTGGGTGCCACAGATTCGAAAATATATATATCTAATATGTTATGATTACATGCTGCCAGTTACCAATTCCAGCAATTTATGTAAATGGAGCATGCGGGGCTGGGGTAATATTAAGGCCACGACATTCTCCCTCCCGACCGGTGTATAAAAATTGCCCCTGGCTCCTTCCCTCCTCAGCATGCTCTGTTTGCACACAAGGCTCCGGCACCCCAGCCCCGGTCTCTCTGCAACTCCACACACACGCAGAGACAACTCAAGACCCTCAGATGTCTCATCCTCAGAGCGTCTTTGCGAACATTGAAGGATGCATCAGGTAGGTCATGTATGGCTCACGACATCAATGAAGAGGGGTGAGGGGTCAGATACCGGGGCACCGGATATCGGCTGTGAATAGTTGGTATCGGGTTATTGAAGCGACTGGGAGTCACAAAGTGAACAATTATGTGTTTCGGACAGGACACATGGGCTCTCTGGAATGTTACAGACGGGTTTCTTGATGGCGTTTTTGGGGCAGTGAATAAGCGGGCACTAAGGCAGTAAATGGAGCGTATGGAAATTGAGGCGTTATCTGGGACAGTGAATGAGATTTTATCCTTAAAACGTTAATATGTGGAACAAAAAGAACATAGTGGTGAAAAAGGGAAAAGAGCAATTTAAATATATTTCGTGGTTTTGAAATTCGTTGTAAACAATGTAGTTTTTTTGCATTCCTCGTTGTTTAGCCTTCGTGGTTAAAGAATTTGTGGTTTAGGCAGTAGTTGTTCAATCATACAAACCCCCTGGACAACAGTGCGCATGGGCATCCACTCCATCCTCAGATTGTTTTTCGCCATGATGGGAAATGATGGAGTGTATAAGAATAAAGAGAAAGGATGTCCATGTGTAGTGTCTAATTAAGACAATGCTGGAACAGATACAGGTCCCGGGGAGGTGGGTGGGCGTGTGTGGCTCTGCAGCTCTACATGCCAAGAACAGATGCATACTGGTAAGTAGCATATTCCGTTCGAGGCATATGAGCTGCAGATCACACACTTAGGATAGACTATATAGCAGTGTCTCCCCTAGCGGTGGTCACCTGTATCTGTTGCAGCAGTTTGGAATAGAGTTTTTAGGACAGCCTGGCCTACGGAAGCTTGTTGTTTGGATTGCACATACACACAGTAATGTTTAGTGAAGGTGAGTGTGGTAGACCATGTGGCTGCTTTGCAATTATCTTTTAAGGGAATGTTCCCTAAGAATGCCATAGAAGTCCCTATTTTACGTGTGGAGTGCGCTCTAGGGGGAACTGTAAGAGTGCGTTTAGCTTTTTGGTAACATATTTGGATACATTTAACTATCCACCTGGCTATACCTGATTTTGAAATGGGATTGCCTTTATGTGGTGGAGAGAAAGCAACAAACAGTTTGGTTTTGCGAAAAGCTTTGGTTCCATCGATGTAATAAAGCAAGGCTCTTTTAACATCTAATGTATGAAGGGCTCTCTCAGCTACTGAGTCTGGATTAGGGAAAAAGACTGGCAGCTCGACTGATTAGTTAAGATGGAAAGAGGAAATGACTTTTGGTAGGAATTTTGGGTTTGTCCTAAGAACCACTTTGTTACGATGTAGTTGTAGAAATGGTTCTTCAATAGTTAAGGCCTGTATCTCACTTACCCTTCGCAGGGATGTGATTGCGGTAAGGAAAGCCACTTTCCATGTAAGGAATTGCAGTTCGCATTTATGCATAGGTTCAAATGGAGGGCCCATGAGCCTTGTTAGAACAATATTTAGATTTCACAGTGGGGAAGGTGGTAATCTTGGAGGAATAATTCTTTTGAGACCTTCCATGAAGGCTTTGATGGCTGGTTGATAGTGTTGTCGATTTTGTAAGTAGGCTGCTAACGCTGCTAGATGTAGACGTATGGAGGAATACGCTAATTTGCATCTTTGCAAGTGTAGTAAATAGCAAATAATGTTTTGGATGGAAGCATCCGGTGGGCGTATATGATTGTTAGTGCAGTAAATGGCAAATCTTTTCCATTCTGCAGCATAACATGCCCTAGTAGTAGGTCTTCTAGCTTCTTTTATGATATTCATACAGTCTGGTGGGAGATTGAGGTAACCGAACTCTAAGACTTCAGGAGCCAGATTCCCAAGTTCAGTTGCTGTGGATCTGGGTGTCTGATTTCTCCATGGTTCTGGGTTAATAAGGCTGGAGAAAGGCGCAGTTTTTGATGTGGAACTAGCAATAGTTTCAGAAGTGTTGTGAACCAGGGTTGACGTGCCCAAGTGGGAGCTACTAGAATCAGTTTTAGAGACTGTTTGAGCTTGCGTACCACAAATGGAATGAGTGGGAGAGGCGGAAAAGTGTACGCAAATCTGCCTAACCAGTTCATCCATATTTCATTGCCCTTCGACTGTGGGTGTGGAAACCTGGCGGCGAAGGTTGGGCATTTTGCGTTTTCGTGTGTGGCGAACAGGTCTATGTCTGGTTGGCCCCATTTTTGGAAGAATGGGAGTAGGACTTTGGGGTGTAAGTCCCATTCGTGGATTCGTCGAGATCGGCAACCTGGTTGTGAACCCCTGGAAGGTGTTCCGCTAGCAGGTAGATGTTTTGGGGAATTGCCCATCTCCAGATGTTCTGTGCGAGTTGGGACAGTTGGAGAGAATGTGTCCTCCCCTGTTTTTGTATGCAATACATGGTCGTCATGTTGTCTGTGCGGATGAGGACAGTTTTGTTCCTTAGATGTACCTGAAAGGATTTCAGTGCTAGGAACACCGCTAGAAGTTCTAGGTGGTTGATATGGAGCAGTTTTTGTTAAGTGGTCCATATGCCCTGAGTGGTGTGTTGAAGCAGATGGGCTCCCCACCCTGTGAGATGCGTCGGTCGTCAGCACTACTTGTGGAAGAGGCTCTAAGAACGGTCGCCCTTTGGACAGGTTGATGGTGTTCCACCATTTCAGTGAGCAACTGTCCACCAACACCAGATCGGTAAGTTGTCCGTGAGCCTGGTTCCACTGTTGTGCTAGACATTCTTGCAAGGGACGCATTTGAATTCGTGCGTGAGGCACAATGGAGATGCATGACGCCATCATGCCTAACAGTTGCATAAACACTCTTGCTGGAAGAGTGTGTTGAGTTTGAAATTTTAAGATGAGGTTTTGTATGTTGGCTATCCTGGCTGTGCTGGGATAAGATATGGCCTTGGAAGTATTTATGGTGGCTCCCAGATATTGATGTATGTGGGACGGTTGCAGTTGAGATTTGGGATAGTTGATGGTAAATCCCAAGTCGTGTAGGGTTTGAATAGTGCAGTGAGTGTGGAGAACGCATTTGTCGAAAGTATTGGCCTTTATGAGCCAATCGTCGAGATACGGGAAGACATGGATTTGTTGTCTCCTGAGGTGCGCTGCTACTACTGCTAAGCATTTGGTGAATACCCTGGGTGCAGTTGTTACTCCGAATGGGAGGACTGTAAATTGATAGTGCTGTCCGTCTACCACAAATCTTGGGTACTTCCTGTGAGCAGGATGCATGGGGATGTGAAAGTATGCGTCCTTGAGGTCCAATGTGGCAAGGAAGTCGTCTTGCTGAAGTAGTGGGAGGACTTGTTGGAGAGTGATCATATGGAAGTGATCTGAGTGTATGTACTGATTTAGGAGTCTGAGATCGAGTATGGGTCTTAAGGTCTCGTCCTTTTTGGGAATTAGAAGAATAGAGAATATACTCCTGTACCCTGATGTTGGAGTGGAACTGGTTCTATTGCGTGTTTTTGAAGCAAGGACTTAATTTCCTGTTTGAGGAGTGTAAGATGGTGTGGTGACATTGGACGGTGTTAGGGTGGCATGTGTGGGGGGGTGTTTGTGAGTTCGAGGCAGTAACCAAACTGGATAATTTGTCTTACCCACTTGTCTGTTGTAATGGAATTCCAGACAGGTAGGAACTGTTGGAGTCTGCCCCCGACCGGAGTGGAATGGTCTGGGGGGAGCGGGGGCAAGTCACTGTTTAGTGGCTGGAGATGTGCGGGTGTTGGTATTGCCCCGACCTCGGCCCTTGGTGTTGTTTCCCCTATATCCTCCTCTAAAATATCCTCTATTAGGGGATGTTTGTGCGGAGGCTTTGAAAGTGGAAGATGTGTCTGTTCCAACATTTTTGGAGGCTCCCCTATAGAAGGAGCGACGAAAAGAGCCTCGCGGTTGTGGAGACTAATGCTCCCATTGATTTAGCAGTCTCGTTATCTTTTTTCATCTTCTCCAGTGCAGTATCTACTGCGGGCCAAATAGTTGCTCTTGGTTGAATGGTTGCCCAAGTATTGTTTGTACTTCCGGCTTAAACCCTGAAATACGTAGCCATGCATGACGTTTAAGTAGTATGCTTGTGTTGACCGCCCTAGAAGCAGTGTCCGCGGCGTCTAGTGCACATTTGATTGATGCGTTCGATATGAGTTTTCCCTCTTGGATGAGGTCATTGGCCTGGGATTTGTACTGATCCGGCAGGTGTTGTAAAAGATCTTCTAACTGATCATAATGAGCCCTATCATATCGGGCTAATAGGGCTTGTGTGTTGGCAATACGCCAATGGTTAGCAGATTGTGCTGCAACTCTTTTGCCCGAGGCCTCTAAGAGCTTGGACTCTTTGTCTGGGGGCGGTGTGTCTCCTGTTTGAGAGTTAGCCCGCTTTCTAGCGTTTAAAACTACTAAAGAGTCTAGAGGGAGCTGTGCTTTAATGTACGCGGGATCCTGTGGGGCAGGTCTATATTTTTTTTCAATTCGGGGGGTTAAGAACCCTAGCTCTGACAGGGTCTTTAAAACCTCTGTGGCGTGTCTTATGACTCCCTTAATCATGGGCAAGATCTGAACTGATTTTTGCGACTGTTCGAATGTGTCTAGAAGAAAGTCTTCTTCGGGTGTATCTGAGTGCATGGTGACGCCATGGAAAAGCACCGCCCTGTTTAGCAGCTGCCCAAACCCTAGGTGGTCATCTGGAGGGGAGGGTTTGGAGGGGTATGTAGTGGGATCAGGAATATCAGGTAAAGGGTAAGCCCAGTCATCTAAGGGTCCCGTATCCGGGAGTGTGAAAGGATCATTAGGATCATTAAGGTCCTCCGGATCACCCCCAAGTCATCATCATCATCCTGTGGAGGTGGTGTATGTGAAGGAGATGGTAGAGGAGAAGGAGATGGGGGCAGGGGGGGTGGGATGAGAGGTGATATAGGAGAGGAAGGACGAATGGGTGAGGTGGCGAAGTCCTTCTTTATGGGAGCTGGAGGAGGTGTTGTGTCCAGCTTCCTTTTCTTGTATGGCACAGCGGTGACCTGTCCAGTTTTTAGATGGATATAAATCCTTTTTTGCGTGGGATCAGGGCAAAAAAGTTCTTCATTGTCCGAAAGTGGCTTTGGTGCTGACTTTTTCGGTTCCGATCTATGTTTTGGATGATCTGTAGTGTCTTTTTGGACTTTTTTCGGTACCGATGATGGTTTCGGTGCCGATGAGGATTAAGGTGCCGAAGAACTTTTCGGTGCCGGTGGAGATTTCGGCCTCTATGGTTTCGGAGCCTGCTTCGGTGCCGAGAGGTGTTGCGTCTTCGGTGCCGAAGGTATTGTGGGCACAATAACGTGGTTTGCTCGAGCCCGAGCCACCTGTAGGCTTATATTTCTTCGGAGCCGAGCCCGAGGCTTCTGAAGAAGATTTTCGGTCGCGACTGGGGCCAGCTGGCGGAGTCTTGACCGGTGCCTTTTTTGGGGGGATTGGGGTAGGGGCACTGGTACTCACTTGTTGCCCCGGAGTGATGAGGTCATCAGAATCATCCGCTTCGGTTACGATTTGGAGGTCTTCGGAATCGTCTTCAGGGACATCCTGGGCAAAGATGTCCTCTGGTTCTGCAGCTGGTCTGGCCATGATATGGCGTTGAGCTCTTTGGTCCCGGGTGGTTTTCTTGGAGCGGAATGCGGCGCAGGCTGGACAGCTGGATTCGTTATGTTCCGGCGAGAGGCACAGGTTGCAGACCTCGTGCTGGTCACTGTGGGGGAACATTGCTCCACATTGGGGGCATTTTTTAAAAGGTGTCCTTTCCATGAGCCGTATCCGGAACCGGTCCGATTGGATTTCGACGTCGAGTTGTAAAGGTTTTTGGTTTCGAAAGCTGGATTTTTAGAAGTTTTCAGCCGGAGTGGAAAAGTTCATCCGAACCCAATGGCGGAAAAAAAACAATCTGAGGATGGAGTGGATGCCCATGCGCACTGTTGTCCAGGGGAGGAGTCACCTATCTCGTGACCAAAAGGCTTCTTCCGAAGACAACAACAACCTGCAATCATCCGAGCCCAACACCAGATGGCGATCTTACCCTAAGTGCGTCATCTGCAGCTCATATGCCTCGAACAGGGCTTTCCTTGAGACAGGTTGCCCTCCACTCTCCACCAAGACAGATCCGCTGCAGCTTCTCTGGAGATCCCGATTGACTCCCTGAGATCTCCGTTGTGCTGATACCACTGCTTGCGGAGGCACCACTGGAGCGCCCTCATGTGCCAGCGTGCATGGCTGACCAACAGAATGCAGGAGGCGAACAGACCGAGCAGGAGGAGGACCTTCAGAACTGGAACAACCGCTCCATTGTGGAATGAAAGGACCATCTCCTGAATGTCGAGAATTCTTTGTGGAGGAGGAAATGCTCGACACACAGTAGTGTCCAGTACCGCCCCTATAAACAGGTTGCGTTGAGAGGGCACCAGTTGAGATTTGGGCACATTGATCGAAAAACCCAAGTTGAATAACAGCTGAGATGTTACCTGCAGATGACGCTGCACCATCTCTGGGGACTCTGCCTTCAGAAGCCTGTCGTCCAGGTAGGGGAAAACTGGAATCCACGACCTCCTGAGATGAGCAGCCACCACTGCCATCACCTTCGTGAAGACTCGAGGTGCGGTAATAAGACCAAACAGGAGGATCGCAAACTGGTAATGTTGCGACCCAACCGTAAAACGGAGATACTTCCTGTGCGACTTCAGGATCGGGACATGGAAGTACGCGTCCTGCAAGTCGAGCGACACAATCCAGTCTCCTTGCTGCAACACCTGAAGAACCTGCGCAAGGGTCAGCATCTTGAATTTCTCCTGTTACAGGTAAAAGTTCAAGATTCCGAGGTCCAGTATCGGACGCAATTTGCCGTCCTTTTTGGGAATCAGGAAATACCGGGAGTAGCATCCCTGACCCCTTTCCTGCTCTGGAACCACCTCTATCGCCCCTTTTTGCAGCAAATACAGAACCTCCTTCTGCAGAAGAAGCAGATGGTCCTCTGAGCAGTAACCTTGGCAAGGAGGGTAAGGGGGAGGAAACTCCCAAAAGGGAAGGGCGTACCCAGTCTCCACGAGGTTCAAAACCCCAAGGTCTGTCGTAACAGATTTCCAACCCCGCAGAAAGTAGGACACCTGACCCCCCACAGGTCTTACATGATCCAGGATGGGGGATCTAGGGCTGCTTCCCTGAAGCCTCATTGGGAGCGGAGGAGGAAGAAGAGGGGTTGCGTCCAGAACCTCTCCGACCCCTTTGTCTCCCTCTATAGGACCTATAGAGGGGATTCTGCTGTTGCTGCTGAGGCTGTCGGAAGGAGCGAAATGAAGACCTTCCGAAACCCATAAACTTTTTAAAACCAAATCCTTTAGCAGGAGCTTGCAGACCCAAAGATTTAGCTGTTACCCTGCTGTCCTTAAATCTTTGTAGAGCGGAGTCAGTCTTTTCTCCAAACAATTTCTGTCCATCAAACGGAAAATCCACCAATGTGGCCTGAACGTCCGTGGAGAAGCCAGAAGAACGGAGCCATGCCTGCCTTCGTGTTGCTATAGACGAGCCCATTATTCTCGCCACTGAATCTGCTGTATCAAGCCCCGATTGAATCACTGGTCTAGTAGCAGCTTGAGTATCTGCGACCACCTCCATGAAGGACGCCTCATCACCCTCAGGCAGCTTAGGGGCTAAAGACTTCATTGAGTCCATTAAGGCATGCACATAACGACCCAGCAAGCACGTGGCATTGGTAGACTTAAGTGCCATACTTCCTGAAGAAAGTTTTCTTAGCCGCCTGGTCAACCTTTTTGGACCCCCTGTCCGCAGGAGACTGAAGGAACGCTCCCGAAGCATGCTTAGAGCAGGACGCCTGCACAACCAGGCTCTCTGGAGACGGGTGCGTAGAAAGAAAATCTGGATCCCCAGGTGCCACCCTGTATCTTCTCGCCACCTGCCTGGAAACCGCCGGAGAAGAAAGTGGTTTTCGCCATACCTCCAAAACAGGCTTTAAAATAGCCTCATTAAAAGGCAGTACAGGCTCAGAAGTTTAGATTTATACTCCGCAGAGGGCAACTGTAAATCCAACAACTCTGCCGCCTTCTTTATAACCATATGATAAGGAATCAATTCCGGAGGTGGAGATGACCTAGATGAAGTATGCTCTCACTCAGGAGTCGTATCCAGGCCACTAGCCTCTTGTATCCCTCCAAACTCAGAGGACGTGTCCACTTCACCTTCCTCTACCTCCACTCTATACCTTTCCTCATCCAAGGCTCTTTGGGCCTCCGTTCTCGACCGAATCCGTGGAGCCGGCGTCGTCGGCGCCGTACGTGGCGTCGGTGGAACCAGAGGTGTAGGAGTCGGCGGCGCCAAAGACAGTCGGCGGTGCCGGACGTGGCGCCGATGGAGTCGGCAACGGCGTCGAGGAAGGCTCCGAAGCCTGACGATCCAGCCGGAGTCGCGATGGATCAGACGGCACCGTAAACTGCCACGAAGGCGCCATCGGCAGAAAAGGCAAAAACGGGGCCTGTGCATACTGCTGTGGTACCCCTAGAGCATACGCCATAGGACCCACGGGACCAGTCGGTGCACCGGATGGGAAGGCAGCCAGATTGAAGATTCCATACATGGCATTTTAAAAAAAAGCGAAGAATCAGTACCTGGAGCCGGGAACTGCGGATAAGGAACCGATCCTGTATCCATCTGCGGAGTACCTGGCAACGGCGCCGCAGTGTCCTCTACCGGAGCCGAAGGATCCTCAGGCCCTGGAGAAGGCTCCTTCCTTTGTTCCTGCTCATCATCAGAAACAGACGACTCCACTGGAACCGGAGACGACGACGGTGAAGGCGCCGGTGACTGCGCCAAAGTCCGCTTCGGCGAAGGAGATCCTTCCGGAGACTTAGGAGAAGGAGACAAATCCTTACTTCGACGTCGTCGAGGCGAAGCCGATCTCGACGCCTTGTTCTTAGAAGACCGGCGCCGAGAGGAATGCTTCCTTTTTTTATGATGTTTTTTCGACTTCGATGACCTCTAAGTCGACGACTCCGGCCTCGACCTCTCCTTCTGTCTACCTCTCTTCTCCTTTCCGACCTTGGCCATAAAAAGCTTTGCCTTCCTCTCCTTCAACGCCTTCGGATTCATCCTCCTGCAGCTTGAACACTCCTCAACATCGTGGTCAGATCAAAGGCACCACAAACCATCATCATGGGGGTCCGTCTTAGACATGTGGCCCCCACATTCCCTACAGGGCTTAAAACACGAATTACAGATTTTCTCCAACAGTAACACCTAACAACTACAAAGTAGCAGGAGAGTACTGGAAAAACCGTTGCGCGTTGACGGCGCGGAAAAAAGGGAACGGACATCACACCGACGTGGCTCTCTTATGGCTCCGGTGACGTCATAAGGAGTCGCGAGCGGAGCCGATGCATTATGACGTCCACGTCGGCGTAGAGAGCTGGGGAAAAAAGTTCAGTGGAATGCTGGCGCAGGGGATATTCACAAGGTGAGGAATCCACTGGCAGATGTATCCATCAGAATATTGTCTTACAGATATATTGTTACACAAGTAGTAACTTGTGCATCTGAAAGAGACACGTTAGTGATAGATTTCTTACCTTAGAATAGATACCCCAGCAATACCAACCCTGGTGAGTCTGCGAACAAGATTACTCCAGAAAGTCACGGAGAACAGAAGGCCAAAGAAGCCGTCCCTCCGGACTAGATTGTCAAGGCAGTAATGCTTGGTAAACGTGTGCAGCGAGGCCCACGTAGCTGCCTGACAAATGTCCCGCAAGATAACACCACATGCCAAGGCATTAGTGGCTGCCGTTGCCCTGGTAGAAAGGGCACGCAGCCCCACAGGAGACTCCTTCTTAGCCGAGTAACAGGCCTTGATGCAGAGAACGACCAACCGAGAGATGGTCCGCTTGTGCACAGCCAGACCTCTTTTGGCGCCCACTTAGCCAACAAAGAGCTGGTCATCCACCCGGAACTGTCATGTGCGCTGCAGGTAGAACGACAGCGCACGTTTTGGGTCCAGACGGTGGAGCCTCTCCTCTTTTGAATGATGCGGAGGCGGGAAGAAGGTGGGCAGAGTGATGGTCTGCCCGATGTGGAAGGGCGTGACAACCTTTGGCAAGAAAGAAGGACGGGTCCTTAAAACCACCTTGTCCGGATGAACAGAAAGGAAAGGAGGTTTGGAAGAAAGAGCCTGGAGCTCACTCACTCTTCTGGCAGAGGTGATAGCTATCAGTTAGGTTGTCTTGAGAGTGAGAAGACGCAAAGGACAGGTATGAAGGGGCTCGAAGGGAGCGCACATCAGATATGTCAAGACAAGGTTTAAGTCCCATTGAGGCATTATGAACGGCACGGGAGGAAACGTGTGCGTAATGCCTTTTAGTAAACGGTTAACAACCGGGGACTTAAAAAGAGAAGGCTGATCTGGAAGCCGTAAAAAGGCGGAGATGGCCGAAAGATTACCTCTGATAGTGCCCAGAGCAGAGCCCTGCTGGGCCAAAGAAAGAAGGAAGGAACAGAAAGGACTTCAGAAATTGGGCAGAAGGGGGATCCACAGCCTTAGCTATGCACCATGCCACAAACTTATTCCGCCTGCAGGCGTACACCGTTTTAGTGGAGGGCCGCCTGGCCGCCAGAATGACATCACAGACTTCGGGAGGAAGATCAAAGGCTGTCAACTGTCGCCGCTCAATCTCCATGCATGGAGGTGGAGGCTGGACAGGTTCGGATGGATGACGTCCCCCGCTGCTGCGACAGAAGATCCTCCTCGAAGAGGCAGTCTGATCGGAGGATCAATGGCCATGCTGAGTAGCTCGGGATACCAGTATCTTCGTGCCCAACCCGAAGCCACAAGGATGACTTGGGCCCGGTCGAGCCGAATTTTCTTCAGCACTCTGGGCAGAAGTGGTATAGGCGGAAAGGCGTTCAATAGACCGCAACTCCACTCGCGACGAAAAGCGTCTCTGAGCGAGTGCCGCCTTGGAAATTCCAACACGCAGAACTGATGACATTGCGCGGTCTGGTTGGTGGCGAATAGATCTAACCAAGGCTCTCCCCACTGTAGAAAAAGACCTTGCACCACATCCGAGTGCAGACGCCATTCGTGATCCATCAAGCACCAGTGGCTGAGTTCGTCCACCCTGGCGTTCAGAGAACCTGCCAGGTGTTGAACCACCAAGGTAATGCCTTGATGTTCCAGCCATGTCCAGAGGCGCAGAGCCTCCTGACGTAGGGTCAACGACCCCACCCCGCCCTGTTTGTTGCAATACCACATGGCGGGCACCAGCATGAGGCCATCAGGCCCAGGAGCCGGAGGGTCATCCTGACTGAAACCCGGGATAGAGGCTGAAAGATCGGAATCATAGCCTGAATATCCCAGACTCGCTGCTCGGGAGGATAAACCCGAAACCGCGTTGAATCCAGAACCGCTCCTATGAAGGGGAGCTGCTAAGGAGGGACTCGGGTGCGACTTCGGCACGTTGATGGAGAACCCCAGCAAATACATGAGGTCGGCCGTAGTCTGAAGGTGGGAGACGACAGCCTGGGGCGAGCCCGCCTTCAACAACCAGTTGTCGAGGTAGGGGGAAGACTGACAACCCAGATGAGCTGCGACCACCGCCATCACTTTCGTGAACACCCGAGGGGCGCTGGCAAAGCCGAAGGGGAGCATGGCAAATTGAAAATGCACGTGGCCTACCGTGAACCGCAGGTAACACCAGTGGCCGGGCAGGACGGGGATGTGAAAATATGCGTCCTGCAAGTCCAACGCTATCAGGGCAGCCAAGACCTGAGCCAGAGTCAGCATTTTGAACTCCTTCCAGAGGAAGCAGTTGACGTTCGAGGTCCAAGATGGGACACAGACCCACTTTGTCCTTCTTGGGGACCAGAAAGTAGTGGTAATAACAACCACTCCCTACTTCTGGCCCGGAATGCACTTGATGGCCCCTTTGGCCAAGAGGGTCGTAACTTCCTGCTGGAGAGTCGCCAAGTGTTCCCCCGAAATGCGGTGGTACAGAGGTGGCATGGCTGGAGAGGTGGACTTAAAGCCAAGGGAGTAACCCTTGCGGATGATCAGCAGCACCCACATGTCCGATGTGATAGCGTGCCAGTGGGGGAGGTGATGGTGGATCCTGCAACTCACTGGCTGCGGTGCTCCACAAAGCTCGGATTATGAAGGTTTGGAGGCAGAAGCAGCAGAGGTGGACTGACACCCACTCTGACTCCTAGACCCGCCCCTGCGGAAGCCGCGTCTGCGCTGTGGTTGGTTCTGCACAGGCTTGCTGAAGGAATGTGCCTGGGCACCCCTGCAGTTGCCACGAAAGGAACGAAAACCAGGAGTGGTTGGGCTTTTCGTTGAAAGACCTAAGGACATAGCTATAGCCCTAGAGTCCTTAAAACGCTCCAGCGCAGTGTCAGCCTTATCGACAAACAGGCGGGTGCCCTCAAAGGGCATGTCCATGAGCGAGCTTTGTACATCTGGCAAGAACCCGGTAGACCGCAACCAGGCAGGCGACGAAGCGCCAGTCATAGAAATGGCTCTACCTAGTGAGTCCGCGGAGTCCAAACCACACCGAATGGCGAACCTAGCCCCATCCTTACTCTCGGCAACAGATTGAGACAGCACAGCCCGGGCCCCCTCAGGACACTGAGGCAACACCTGTGCAACAGCATCCAACACCGCGTGGGAATAGCGGACCAAGAGGCAGGCGGTGTTCACTGTCCTCAGCCTTAAGCTGGTTGAAGAGAACAACTGTTTGCCAAACTGCTCCAGCTTCTTAGAGTCCTTATCCGGCAGAGCTGTGGGAAAGGCACTCTGGGACGTCGAAGCTTGGATGACCAAACTCTCGGGCGTAGGATGAGTGGTCAGAAAGGCATGGTCACCCGGCGCTGGGCGTTGACGCCTGGCGACATTCTTATCCACCGGGGCGCCTGTGGCTGGCCACGACCAGGTGCCCATCAAGACATCAGTGAGGGTGTCGTTAAATGGCAGCAGCGGCTCCGAAGTGGACGCCGTCTGGAGTACCTCAGTGAGGAGATTAGTTTTCAGGGTCACCGTAGGTAGATCAAGGTGGAGCACCTCAGTGGCCCAGTCATCCTCCACCTCCGCCGCATGCAGGACAGGCTGCGGCAGCAGGGACCGGGGAAGGAACAAACTGCGCCGGACGGGGCCGAACCGGCGCCGTGTCCCAGTGCGGATCCCAGGTAGGGACAAAAGTGTCAGAGAACCGGGGCAGGACAAATGGTATCCACTGCGGTGCCGGAGTCGGCAGCGCGGGACCTTGTGGCGCCGTGGCCGGAGCCAGCAGCGCAGAATCCTCCGGGGGTCGGAGCCGCCGACGGCCTGACAGGATCCTGACACAGGACCGCAGGGCCCGAGGCCTAAACCGGTGGTCCAAGGTGACAAGAAAATCTTGCACCTGAGGGGGAGCCGCCGAAGGACCCGGGTAAGGTGGGTAGGCCGCGGGACTCCCGGGCTCCAAAGGAGAACCCCTGTCCCCCTCGTCCGCATCCGGAGATCGACGGGGGGGGGGGCGTCAGAGTGGCAAAGCTTCTCCGACTTCTTTTTGTCTCATCTCTTACCCGAATCCAAGGGTGAAGACTTGGAGCCCAAGCAGCGATGATGGTGGCCCCGCGAGCGTTGCCTGGAGCGGCCCCTGGACCGCAAATGGCGCATGAGGAGTGTCGGACCTCAAACAGCTAACAGCTAAGGAGAGACCAAGCCCTTATTTCGGCGGTTGAGGCGAAGGCGACCCCGAAGCCCTACTCTTCATCAATCGACGCAGAGAGTCATGTTTCCTCTTCTTCCTGTGTCTTCTAGACTTGGACGAGTGCAAAGTCGACGACTCCGGCTTCGACTTGTCTCTTTTTCGACCTCTGCCCTCCTTCGCCTTAGCCATGAACAGCTTCGCTTCTTTCTTTTAGCGCTTTAAGATTAATTTTCCTGCAGCAGGAACAGTCTTCCACGTCGTGATCCGACGAAAGACACCATAAGCAGTCTTCATGGGGGTCAGTGATGGACATGTGACCCGCACATTCTCTACATGGCTTGAAACCGGACTTCCTCGACGAAGACATGAGTACTCCAGAAACTAACTCACAAGGAGACTACAAAGTAACTCTACAATCAAGGAGAGTGATGGAAAACCGTTACGCGTCGACGATGCGGAAAAAAGGGAACTGACTTTATCACGCCGTGGCAGCTCTTATGGCTCCGGTGACGTCATACGGAGTTGCGAGCGGAGCCGTGGAATTATGACGTCCACGTCGACGTGGAGAGCTGGGGAAAAAATTCCGTGGAACGCTGGTGCAGGGGATATTCACAAGGTGAGGAATCCACTGGCAGATGTATCCATCAGAAAATGGATTTACAGGTTAATAAACCTTGCGTCTGACTTTTGTTGTTCTTTTAACACAATTAACAAAATATCTTCAGTTTTGTCCCACTAATTTTGCTGGAAAAAACAATATGGTATTTGAGGAAGACTGTAGCCACAACAAAAAGTATTTTTGGTGGAGAATTTAACGGGAGGCATAATTGGGGAGAAAAACACCTTTGCAGATTCATAGCATAGCCAATAGGTCTCGGCTTTGGGACCTTAAGAGTGTTTAGCCATGCAACAGCTGATGTTGTTGCACCAAGGTTATTGTGCTGGATAAACACTTATAAGGTCCCAAAGGCGAGACCTATTGGCTATGCCAATGCTTGTTCTTACATGAAAGTCACCTCTAAAGTAGGCCCTAGGTACCCCCATGGGCAGGGTGCAGAGTATGGGAAAGGTAGGACATGTAGTGGTGTTTTTTACATGTCCCGAACGTAATACTGTGCAATTCGTTTTTCACTGTTGACAGGCTATTTCTTACAGTGACCATTATTGGAGGTGCCTTGTAACATCTTACAAGTGTAACTTTCAATATGAAGTGATTTGGAGGTTAGGTTCCCTGAACTTAGAAATTAAAAATACATCTTTTGGTGAGGTTGGTTTTTAAATTGTGCGTTTGAAAATGTCACTTTAAGAAAGGGGTATTTATTTGCTTAGCCATCCTGTGCCTCTGCCTGCGGAATCAAAGTCTAGTTTTAGATTGACAGGGGCTTGTTTGTGCATTCATTCCAGATACTCACACAAAGGGAGCCGAGGTGTGCCCTGGATATGCTGATGAGATATCCAGGGCTAGAGTGGTAGGAGGAATTTGCTAGCACCTGAAATAGGCTGTTGCTGCCCTGTACAATGCTGTCTCCACCACCTGTAGGACCAGGGAGGACAGACCTGGTTTTGCTGAGTAAGAGACTTTCTGAACAAAGACTTCAAAGGGAAAAAAGAGGAAGAGCTGAAGAAGCTGTCAGGAGGAGCTACTTCTTTGCAGTGTGCTTTGCTGTGTAGGCCTGCAGTGGCTGCTTCTGTCTTGGGCAGTGAGTAAAGGACTGGACTGAACTTTCTAGAACTACAGTTTATCCAAGGGCTTGAAACAGCATTTGCCTCCTGTAGGAAGTCTCAAGAACATCAAAGAGTTCAGGTTCATCTGCCAACAGCATAGAGAATGAATATGCTACTTACCAGTATGCATCTGTTCTTGGCATGTAGGGCTGCTGACATTCATATCTGTGCATAGATCGCCGCCTAGTGTTGGGTCCGGATGTTTGCACGTTGTTGTCCTGGAAGATTCTTCGAAGTATCCTGGGATCGGTGACTCCTCCCCTGGACTACAGTGGGCATGGGCATCCTCTCCATCCTCAGATTGTTTTTCGCCATTGTGGCAGTGATGGAGTAGATACAGAAAGTGATGACCATGCTTACAGTAATTCTGAGAGCTGCAGCTGCTACGGGCGCCGGGGAGGAGGGTGGGCGATATGAATGTCAGCAGCCCTACATGCCAAAAACAGATGCATACTGGTAAGTAGCATATTCAGTTCGAGGCATGTGGGCTGCTGAATTCATATCTGTGCATAGAATACATAGCAGTGCCCTCTATTAGCGGCGGCTACCAGTGCCAGCTGCAGCGGTCTGAAAAAGAGTTTTGAGAACACCCTGTCCTACAGCTGCCTGCTGTTTTGATTGCACATCTACACAATAGTGTTTGGTAAATGTATGTGTAGTGGACTAGGTGGCTGCTCTACATATATCATGCAAAGGAATGTTTCCTAGGAAAGCCATGGAGGCCCCTAACTTACGTGTTGAGTGGGCTCGTGGGGGAATCGTTAATGTGCGTTTAGCCTTTTGATAGCAAATTTGAATACATTTAACGATTCATCTGGCTATACCTGCTTTGGAGATAGCGTTACCTTTGTGGTGTGGGGCAAAGGCAACGAAAAGTTGTTTTGTTTTCCTAAAGATTTTAGTCCTGTCGATATAGTACATGAGGGCCCTCTTTACATCTAGTGTATGGAGTGCTCTTTCTGCGACAGTTTGTGGGTTTTGAAAGAAAACAGGCAGTTCAATAGTTTGGTTCATGTGGAACTGTGATATCACCTTGGGCATGAATTTGGGGTTGGTACGTAGTACGACCCTGTTTGTGTGAACCTGTATGAATGGCTCTTGAACGGTTAGTGCCTGGAGTTCACTAACTCTTCTTAAAGAAGTGATTGCTACTAGGAAAGCTACTTTCCAGGTGAGGAATTGAATCTCGCATGAGTGCAGAGGTTCGAAGGGTGGACCCATCAGGCGTGTGAGGACCAAGTTGAGGTTCCACACCGGTGCTGATGGGTGTCTTTGAGGAATTACTCGTTTGAGTCCTTCCAAGAATGCTTTTATGGCCGGCACTCTGAATAAAGAGAGGTGCTGCCTGTTCTGGAGATAGGCTGAGATTGCGGTCAAATGGACACGTATAGAGGTGTATGCCAGATTGCATCGGTATAGGTGTAAGAGGTAACAAATTATGTTTTGGATGGATGCGTCTAGCGGGTTAATGTCATTATTATTGCAATAAATGACGAATCTTTTCCATTTGGCTGCATAGCAAGCTCTGGTAGTGGGTCTCCTGGCCTCCTTAATGATGTCCATACAGTCAGGTGGCAGGTTAAGGTAGCCAAATTCTAGGACTTCAGGAGCCAGATTGCCAGGTTCAGCTGTTGCGGATCTGGGTGCTGAATCTCTCCATGGTTCTGCGTCAAATGCGCGGGTTTGATCCGCAGCCTTTGATGCGGCACCACGGAAAGTTCGAGAAAGGTGATGTACCATGGCTGGCGTGCCCACGTTGGAGCAACCAGGATGAGTGTCAGTGAGTGTTGTCCGAGTTTGCGTGCCACCAGCGGTATCAATGGTGCTGGTGGAAAAGCGTACGCAAATCTGCCGGACCAGTTCATCCATATCGCATTGCCCTGCGACTGCGGATGTGGGAACCTGGCGGCAAAGCTTTGGCATTTTGCGTTTTCGCTTGTGGCGAAGAGGTCTATCTCTGGATGACCCCACTGCTGGAAGTACGGTTGGAGTACTGATGGGTGTAACTCCCACTCGTGCATCTGGTGGCTGTGTCTGCTGAGCAGATCCGCCATCTGGTTGTCCTTGCCGGGGAGGTGTTCCGCCATGAGGAACATGTTCCTCTGAATGGCCCACTTCCACATGCTCTGAGCCAGATGAGACAACTGTGGAGAGAGTGTTCCTCCCTGTTTCTGTATGTAGTACATGGCGGTCATGTTGTCCGTCCGGATCAACACGACTTTGTTGCACAAGTGTACTTTGAATGCTTTCATAGCCAGGAAGATTGCCATCAGTTCTAGAAGGTTGATGTGCATCTTCTTTTGTTGTGTTGTCCATAGTCCCTGCACTGTGTAATTGAGTACATGAGCTCCCCATCCCTGGAGAGACGCGTCCGCTGTCAGTATTATTTGTGGAACAGGCTCTTGGAACGGTCGGCCCTTGCAAAGGTTTTGTGGATTCCACCAATGCAGAGAGTTGTATGCCCGACCGCTCACCAACACTAGGTCTTTTAGTTGCCCTTGAGCCCGATTCCATTGACGTGCTAAGCACTCCTGAAGCGGGCGCATATGTAGTCTCGCGTGTGGGACTATGAAAATGCAGGAGGCCATCATACCTATCAACTGCATAAACACTCGCGCGGGAAGGGAGTGTTGGGGTTTGAACTTGGAAATCAGCATTTGCATGCTGTTGATTCTCACTAAATTCGGCTGAGCTGTGGCCGCCAGAGTGTCTATGGTCGCACCTAGGTACTGTTGTACGTGTGCGGGTTGGAGATGTGATTTTGGGTAATTTAGTGAGAACGCCAGACTGTGAAGAAGGTGAATGGTGCGGGACATGTGGTTGGCACATTGCTGGGCTGACTTTGCCTGAACAAGCCAGTCGTCCAGGTAGGGGTAGACATGAATGTGTTGCCTCCGTAGATGTGCAGCCACAGTAGCTAGGCATTTTGTGAAAACCCTGGGCGCCGTTGTCACGCCGAAGGGAAGAACCTTGAATTGGTAATGCTGCCCTTGAATAGTGAACCTGAGATATTTCTTGTGTGATGGGTGAATGGGTATGTGGAAATACGCATCTTTGAGGTCTAGTGTGGCCAGGAAGTCTCCCTGTTTGAGCAGTGGGAGGACTTGTTGCAGGGTGACCATGTGGAAATGCTCCGAAAGAATATAGCGGTTGAGGGGTCTCAGGTCTAGTATAGGTCTGAGTGACCCGTCCTTTTTTGGTATTAAAAAATACAGGGAGTACACCCCTGTACCTTGCTCGTGGACGGGTACAACCTCTATTGCGCCTTTTTGTAGCATACTTAGCACTTCCTGCTGTAATAGCGCTAAGTGCTCTGAGGACATAGGACGGTGTTTTGGAGGTATTGTGGGTGGAGTCGAGGTTAATTCTAGGCAGTAACCGTGTTTGATATTATCTTTGACCCACCTGTCCGTGGTGATGGAGTGCCACGTGGACAGGAACCTTTGTAACCTTCCCCCGACAGGTGTTGTGTGGTCGGGAGGAAGGGAGAGGGCGTCACGGTTTGTTCTTGGGAGAGGATCTGGTATTGCCGTACCCGCGTCCTCTGCCCTTTGTGCTTGAAGCACGATATCCACCCCTGGTGTTTTTATCGTAGGTACTTTGGGTGTTGCCCTTGTTGTAGGTTTGCTGTGACCCCTGTCCTCTACCTGCTCCTCTATTGCCGGGGCGACGAAAGGAGCCACTCCGAAAGGTCTGCGTTTGGAGAGCCCCCATGGACTTTGCAGTGTCTGTGTCCTTTTTTATTTTTTCTAGTGTGGTGTCAACCTCTGGCCCGAATAAGTACTCTGGGTTGACCGGCTGGTTGAGGATGTTATTTTGCACCTCAGGTTTGAATCCGGAGATTCGTAACCAGGCGTGTCGTCGTAACATGACGCTAGTGTTTATGGCCCTGGCAGCTGTATCTGCGACATCCAGTGCACACTTGATGGATGCGTTTGTGAGGAGTTGTCCCTCTCTGATGAGGATCTCTGCTCCCTCTTTGTATTGGTCAGGGAGATGTTGTAGTAAGGTTTCTAGTTTGTCATAATGCGCTCGGTCGTAGCGAGCCAGGAGCGCCTGAGTATTGGCAATACGCCATATGTTAGCTGCTTGGGCTGCAACCCGTTTGCCGGAGGTCTCTAACACCTTGGACTCTTTGTCCGGGGGAGGAGCATCCCCAGTCGTCTGCGAGTGCGCCCGTTTACGAGCATTCGCGACTACTATGGAATCTAGAGGCAACTGTCCTTTAATATAGGTAGGATCCCCAGGCGCTGACCTATATTTTTTGTCGATTCTGGGGTTTATTACTCTTGCCCTAGTGGGTTCTTTGAAAATGTCCTTTGCTGGTTTGAGGACACCTTTCAACATGGGTAGAGTTTTAATATGTCTTTCTGAGGATGCGAAAGTATCCATGAGAAAATCGTCCTCGATGGTGTCAGAGTGGAGTTGAACACCATGATTGGCCGCAGCACGTTCAATGAGGGCGTTGAATGCGGCAGTGTCCTCTGTGGGAGACATTTTTGCACCATATAGCTGCGTGTCCTGCGTATCCATAGGTGCGTTTGAGTCTACAGGCTCATCCCAAGCTTGGTCAGGGTCCTGTTGGCCTTCAGGGTCCATTTCTCCGGGGTAGGGGACGTGGTCACCCATGTAGTCCTCCAAAACGTCGGTTTCTGAGTGTGTCGGAGAGAAGGACTGTGGATCTTGGTGAGAGGTATGGAGAGGCTCGTAAAGAATTGGTTCCGAATCCACTGGCAGCTTTTTCTTTAGTGGGATCCGGTAGGAGTCCAAAGCTGGCTCTGAGGTTATCTTCCTCTTGTGAAGCATCATTCTGCCTGTTGCGGCATCGATGATGTGTGATGGCGATGTCTCCGTTGGAGTGTTCTACAGGTGTGATCCTGGTGTGGGTGACACGTGTTCTGATTTCGAACAGTTTTGGCGCCGTGGGTGGTGGCAGGCCAAAAGTGATGTTGGCCGGTGCCGGAGAAGCTTTTTGAGCCTTTTTCGGCTCGGAGCCTGACGTGTCCTGGAGGGCTGCCTTATCTCTGATGCGTTGCAAGGATGCTGAAACTTGCCGCACCTGGAACGCCGACGGTTCTTTGGCGCCGACCGGTTCCGTTGAGGCAGACGTGGACTTCTTCGGTGTCACGGGGTCATCGAGTCGAGGAGAGGCAGTAGCCGTCGACGGCGTCGATGATTGTGCCTTTGGCGCTGCTTTCGAAGTGGTGTGAGATCCAGCAGCTATTTTGACCTTTGTGGTCGGAGCAGATTGTTTCGGTGCCAGGAGCCGAGGCGGTTTGGCGGTACCGATGGTCTTTTTCCGTGTGTCGGCGCCGACGTCGGCTGCTGCAAACTCGGCACCGAAGTCCCGTTTGTTGCGGTCGGTGCCGACGGTTTTGGCTGGCGTCGAAGGTGTGGTGGGCTTCGATCCGACCAGTGTGACTTTCAGTTTCGGTTTCTGCTGAACCGATACGGCTTTCGGTTTCGATGAAGGGAAACCAGCCGTTTTGGGTAGTAATGGCTGCCGCTGAATGTCCGAGGCCGGGCCAGAGGGCGGGGCCGAATGGATGCGGGATAGGTCTTGGGTAAGGCCCGAAGGCGATCCCTCGACCGGAGCCATAGACTGACGCACTGGGATATCCACAGTCTGTACGGGTAGGCCTTGCTCGTCACCGGAGCTACTCTCTTCGGCCCCTAAGGCCTCATTGTAGTCTCCTACCTCAGTGTCGGCTTAGTCTCTGCGAAACAGTTGTTCTTCGACGTCTTCCGATCCGGAGTCGTGTTCGGAAGCGGGACTGGAGGGTAGGTTCTCCACGTCTTCCACATCTTCGTCCTCGGCGTCGAAGATGTCGGTCGGGGCCGGTGCCGCTTGCTGCGCTTCGAGCCTCGCTGCTCGACGATTCCGAAGAGTCTTCTTGGATCGGAAGCGGGCACAGGCCATACATGCGGACTCGTCGTGATCCGGTGAAAGACATTTGTTGCACACCGGGTGGACGTCGACATGGGGATATTTCGCATTGCAGACAGGGCACCGCTTGAATGGCGTCCTCGAGTCCATCGTCGATGTCGGGTCGATGGTCGGGTATGATGCGAAAAAGTTGGTCTGGAAGTTAGTCAACTAACAAATAACTATCGATACCGATCGGGAACAGTACCAACGCGAACTAAAGGCCTTTTGGCCTGTAAAGAGTTTTTCCTAACTTGAGTCAAGATAAGCACATCCGAACCCAATGGCTGAAAAAAACAATCTAAGGATGGAGAGGATGCCCATGCGCACTGTAGTCCAGGGGAGGAGTCACCTATCCCAGGATACTTCGAAGACTCTTCCAGGACAACAACGTGCAAACATCCGGACCCAACACTAGGCGGCGATCTATGCACAGATATGAATTCAGCAGCCCACATGCCTCGAACCTGTGTGTTTTGTGCATTAACAGAAGAAAAACTACAATGCCATCAACGTCGCCGCTGCCGGTTCCGTGAACTTGAAGGCACCGCCCATGGCATCAGCCCACTTCATAATGCAACCCTGGCCTCACTGATGTGGTCATCAAGCCGCTGCTTGCACCGTGACCTGTGGGCACTGCACCTCGCAGCGCTTCACACCGCTGCCCTGGTCTCATCGATGACGACGCTCCACGCTGACAGACGCCGCTGCCTGCACTGTGGCCTGTGGACACCGCTCGTGAGGTACACATCGCCCTGTCACACACCGCAGTCCTGGTCCACCGACATTGGTGCCATTAATTACAGCATCCTCAACCAACGCCGCTGCCTGTACTGCGGCATGTCATGTGGGCATTGCATGTTGCATTGTCCCACATCGCAGCCCGGATACCACTGATGCCAGCGCTTCTGACTTCAACCTCACGGAGATCGATCTGCAACATGTGTTACTTCAAGGGCCCGACGACACCTGCACCGATCTCCAGAACAGATGCCTAATGACAACCCCTCTATGGAGCTCATCGCAAGGTCCACAACGAACTGCATTTCCAAGGTACTATTTGTGGGTCTTCCAGAAACTGTAGCTGGCCAACCACCTCGTGGCCGGCCTGAACTGATGGATTTGTCAATGATCGCATGATAAACCCAGACTGAGCTATCAAATTTAAAGACCTATCTTTTGTCTATTTTTGCAACATATCTTTATTACCGTATGTTGGATTTCTAACGTTTTGGTCTCGTTTTACAAAGATAAATATTGGCTATTTTTCTAAAACTGGTGTGGTGCCCTTTTGTAGTGTTTTCACTGTATTACTGAACGTTATGTGCAAACACTTTACACATGAGATAAGCCTGACAGCTCGTGCCATGCTACCAAGAGGGTTAGCAGGTGTTATTTTAGAAGTGTAACCCCCATATACTGACTAAATGGAAGGGTCCCTACTTGGACAGGGTACAAACCTGCTAGCCAGAGAACCCAAATTGGTAACCGTGACTATAAATGGAGTAAAAATACCGACACTCCAATGGCAATTTAGAGAAGGCCTGCTAAGCCAGAGGTTCTCGACCTAGTGCATGCGCAGACATTTTTTTTCTTGCTGTCAAGCTAGAAGGGAAACGAAGACTCAAGCTACAGAGCCTGGGATGGTTGTGGTCATAAATGGCTTCACTTTAAAAGTGGTACCAGATCACAGTAATGACTTCTATCTCCCAAGTCACAATTTCCTTATCAAAGCAAAGACGTGAAAGAACACGCTGCAATTACAGCTAAAAGTGAAAAATCATCTACAATAAAAATCATAATTTAGGCACTAACTGGAGATGTAACCAAGACTACAACGCTACCACACTTTAGGGGTGCAGTGGAAGTAAACTACACTGAGGGAATACACACAATATTGCACACACGGTAGCTAGAGATAGTCTGTGCGTTGAAAAATTTAAATATGTAATTATTTTAGATATACGTTTTTGTCACTTCAATACCAAGTAGATATGCTGAAAATTAATCTGAAATGGTCTATCACATTCTAAATACACCAACTAGGTCAATGGCACAGATTTCAATTAACACCAGAAACAAACAGTATGGTAATAAATTACATCATGGTTCAATACATTTTCATTCACTTATGTCTATTTGTTAACACAATTTTAGTTTCCTGCGGATAATGTACATTTTCAACCACCTAATATGATGAAATAAAAATGATTAGATCCTATGTTAATATACAGCAGTATACATTCATATTTAATGTGTACTGCATTTTCAGATAGTCTTCAATTGCCAATTATTTAAATTGCAAATTCACAAGGTGCTAGTTGAAAGATAGCTACACCAACTAAAAGAGAAATGCAAATCAACAGATGGCCAAGATGCTATTTTACTTGGTTAGGGTTTTAATATAAACAGGGTTTACGAAGATTTAAAAAAAAAAAAAACCAACCTTAAGTTTGCCTCCACTGAGCTCCTCACTCAGTTTCAATCTGGCATCTACTGTCCTCTTCAAATCTCGCTGCAAACGGCGACCAAAGTCCCTGAACATGGTTGAACCTCCAGAAAGAACAATATTCTGTACAGCAAATAAAAACACTGTATTTACTCAATTTTAAAGTACTTGCATCTGCATAATATACAAGTGAAGTAGTTAGACCATTGTTTTATGTAAATAATAAAAGATTCATAGAGAATTACATAAAATACACACTACCATGCATAAAAATAAACGTACAACAAAATAATTCAAGAATTATTTGAAAAGAACACTTTAGAGCAGCCTGTAAAAACGTTCCCAAACCCAAGTAAATCTCCCCCTCCCCCATACAAAGAGAGAGTCAATTAAAATGGGCAGTGCTATAAGTCAAGTTTAAATAGCAGTAATCATAGGAAGACAATGCAGTGCTTCCATGAGGTCGGCTGCGCTTTAGTGCAAATCCAAGTGAAGATTTAGAGCAGGACTAAATCTTAATAAATCAGAAATATTCTGGAGTAAGTAAGTTACTTGCCTATAACAATCACTTTGCAGTTTGTACTGCTAAAGATTTACATGCTTTGAACACTCCTGCCATCTAGTACTGGGCTCAACATTTTAGAACTTGCTTTTCTTTGAAGAAATTATTTTTGTTTGCAGGGGACTCAATACCTTCCCTGAACCCAAAAGCATAGGGACACAGGTTCCATCTTAGATTGTATATTCCTCCCCACAGGTAAGAGTAAGATGGAAGGTGTAAAGCAGTACAGAGCCTGTGTGTAATGTTCAAATATTTAAAAACGTAGAATGTCACGCGTGTTACACAAACTTGTATTCAGTTGTAGGGAGGCTGCCCTCCCTACAACGAAGGTCAAATGTCAGGCTTCCAAACCTTTTAGAACGGCCCAATTTTTAGAATGAAACTTGTTTTTCTAGCTGCAAAGTGAGAGGAGTTTGTAAACACCAATCTTCATGTTAAAAAACATAAGCAGCACTTTGTCAAAAGATATAGCCTGACATTTGACCTCCGTTTCTAAAATGCACCAAATGTGACAAGATAAGGAATGTAAAGGCATCTTTAATTATTGGTTGTACTTTTGTGACCCCACCAAAAGTCAGGCACGACCCACAGTTTGGGAAACCCTAATCTAGAGTACTGCAAGCAGATATTTAGAGGTACCTTTATCCGTTTACAGTACGTGCAGCTGTAAATCAAATTCAATGCACAGATGTAACCGCAGTACCCATTCCCTGAAGTGGTGGCTTGAGAACAGAAGTGGGAGACAAACAATGTTTTAAGAACCATGTGTGGTCTTTTCATGCTTGAATGTTCATATGGCAATGTTTAGTGAGCATTGTGTATAGTTGACCGACCAAGTTGTAGCTTTGACAATGTCTGAAAATAAAATGTTTCCTAGGACAGACAAGGTGGCTCCCATTTTACATGTGGAATGAATCCTGGGTATAGCCAGTCTAAGCACAGCAGGTTTGAATGCATTTTACAATCCCACCTGGCTATCCCAGAACAGGCTGGGTTTCAAAATGACTGCAAATCACTGACTGCACTAGGAAGTGATGGCAACAAGGACAGCCACATTCCAAGACAAATACTGTACTGGGCACAAATGGAGGGGCTCAAAAGCCAAGGTATCAAAATGTTAAGGTTTCATGAAAGCACAGGTGTCCAGGTAGGAGGAATGACCTTTCTTCACACTTCTAGTGTCATAACTGGTATGCTGAAAATAGTATTGGCAATGCTTGTTTTATAAATGTGGTACAATTGCCACTTTGTGGGTGTAAAAAATAATGTTGTGCAGTGGATGTACATTCAAACTATTACAATGAATTCATTTCGTCCATTTAATAGTGTAATATGATTGTGTTGAGGGCTTCCAAGCTTCCTTCAAAATTTGTATGCATTCATCTGGGGGTCGCAACTATCCAACTTCAAACATCTGTGGTGCCAATTCACAAGATTCAGCCACTTGGAATTTGAATGTAGTAAATGCCCCTTGTATTGCAGGAGTAGTTCTGGACGGGGCACAGTTTAAGGTGGTGAATGTACATATAAAAAGCCCCAAAAAAACATGCATGTCTCTCACAAGCTGGTTCATTGAGAGCCATATGCATTTTCCTTATTTCTAAGGGATCAGCAGTAGCAGAGGAAACATGCAGGCAAATATCCCTAACCAGATGATCCACAGGGCACTGTCCACAGACAGTGGGTATGGATACCTGGAAGTGAAGTTTTGTCATTTAGCATTTTTAACTGTTTGTGTGCCCCACTGTTATAAGTAGTTATTTGGCACCTTTGGATTGATCTCCCACTCGTGTTTGCTGATGAGACATGAGATCTCCAAAGTTGCTCTCCACTCCTCTGAGACATTCTGCCAGCAAATGTTTAGGATAGCATATAGTCTAATTTCTATTTTTTGTGCAATGCATGGCAATAGCAGTGAGTGTGTGCCTCACTGTTTCTGTACGGAATACATTACTGTCCAGCCTTTTGGAATAAGAATGACTTTCTGGCAAAAGTGAGGCATGAAAAATTGACAGGCTAGCTGAATGACCTTGAGTTCAAAATGTGTTTAATAGGAGACATTCCTACAGAGCCCACTGACCCAGAATGGTGAGGTTTAGCATGTTAGCACCTCAAATCATCGGGGAAGAACTTGTGTTAATACGCACGTGCAGCTGTGGATCGAGATATGACATGCAAAGTAATAGGCTCTTTGTATTCCACCTTTTGCAGTTTGTTTCAAACACAAGGCTCCACAAAAACTAGATTTTCCCAGTCCAGTCACTTATGACCACTGTTTTAGCCGACAATTCTGAATCGGTACATGTGTATTCTTGAACTGCGTACTAAGACAGTCCAAAAGAACATCATTCCTTGCAAAGTCACGATCTTGTTCACTGTCAGAAGATAACATGTCAGGTAATAGTGAAGCAGTTTATGAAAGCCATCACTCTCTGGACTTGGATAAGCTTAGCCCATCACTGTGTTGAGTATGGCTCCCAGGAATGCTCGACTTTACTGGAGAAAAAAAGGTATCTTTCCGATTCATTGTGAATCCTAAATGGTGGAGAAACAATAGTGTCTGAGGAGAAAAAGATTTTTCTTTCTGATTCGTTGTGAATCCTAAATGATGGATAAACATTATGCTTGGCTGCTTCTCATTATCAGCCTGTCGACAAAGTATGGCAAGACATACATGTGACTGCGCAGCAGATATACTGCCACAACCATACGACAAGACATTTGGTAAATACCCTTGGTGTGGTCATAACTCCAAAGGGTGATATGCAGACTCTGCAATGAACTCCACTTACCACAAACCTTATGTACTGGCAGGGAGTCAGATGGACGGGGATGTGTAAATAGGCATCCTAGAGATTGAGGGCCGCCATGTAGTTCCCTAGTTGAAGAATAGGGATGACATCCTGAAAAGTGGTCATCTTAATTGATTGGATTTGGCATTGTGATTCTGTGCTCCTAGACTGAGAATGGAACAGAGTCTGGTCTTTCTTTGGAATGGGAATGTAGAGCTAGTACACCCCTCTGTCTCTTCCAGCAGAAGCAAGCAAGACACTTTCAAGAATACCCTTGTTCGTTGCATACAACACCGAATTTTAGCCTGTTGGTGTTGCACCACTGCTGTGTATAAGCAGTGGGAAACAACAACCAGATATTGTAGAGACTAGTTCATCCAATTGATCGAGACATCTCAGAACAGTAATACTATGGATCTTGACATATGCCATGCTGCAGCAAATCCCAAGGCTAACCTCCCTGCTGCATCAATCTTATTACTCTGAGTCTAGAGGAGGGAATATCCTGTGCCCTGCATGAGAACTCGAGTGTTGTGTGAACTACCAGGAAGTCCCACGGGGCAGATCTGAGTTTAAACACTGTCTTGTGGTGTAGGTTAATTTTTTTGCACACCAGAGAAGTAACCAACCTAGATTTGACATGGTCCTTAATTATTTTGCCAGAACCTTTCTGAACAGCTTTTAGCATGGAAACGAACGGAGTAGATTGCTCACTTTTGGACTCGGTCGAGGTTAAAATGGTCTCATACGGCGCAGGAACTTAAGGATGCATCACCAATCAGGCAAAAAAGGACAAGTTACTGACCTTCAGTAGGGCCTTATCTGGTAGGGTATCTAGCTGCCGACTCCCTACATTAGAATTAATACTTTTCGTAACTTTCCAGGCCAGAAGAACAAGTTACTTACCTTCGGTAACGCTTTTTCTGGTGGATACAGTATCTGCCTGTGGATTCCTCACCTTGTGAATATCCCCTGCGCCAGCATTCCACGGAACTTTATTCCCCAGCACTCCACGTCGACGTGGGCGACGTCATAATGCATCGGCTCCGCTCGCGACTCCGTATGACGTCACCGGAGCCATAAGAGGCCCACGTTGGCGTGATGACGTCAGTTCCACCCATTTTTTCCATGCCTCCGAGGCGAACAGGTGGACCAACGACAGACTCAAAGTATACACAGTATACCATAAACAACCACATATACATAGTATACAAAGAAAAGGAATGCTAAATAAACAAGCATTTCCTACAAATGTAAAAGAAAGTAAAAAAACATTTCAACAAGACCTCTTTCATGGGTTACAAAGGAGGACAACGGGGAGGCGGGTGGGCCAGTGAGGAATCCACAGGCAGATACTGTATACACCAGAAAAAGCGTTACTGAAGGTAAGTAACAAGTTCTTCTGATGGATACATCTGCCAGTGGATTCCTCACCTTGTGAATAGATTCCAACAGCAGTCCCCACTCCCGGAGGAGGGTGTCCACCTTCCTATACCAGAAAGTCTTGCAACACAGAGCGCGCGAAGTGGCCCTCCCGCCTCATCTCGGAGTCCAAGCAATAATGCTTCGCGAAAGTATGGAGGGGGGCCCAAGTCGCGGCTTTACAAATATCTGCCACAGGAACCCCCCTGGCCAAAGCAGATGTAGATGATTTTGCTCTAGTTGAATGAGCTCTAATACCCTCAGGAGGAGTCTTACCAGCCAGGGCGTAGCAGATCTTGATGGCAAGGATAATCCATCTCGATAAAGTGCGCTTGTGCACCGCTCTTCCCTTCGAATGACCAACATAGCCAATGAAGAGTTTATCATCTAGACGAAAGTCCTTAGTCCTGTCCAGATAAAAACTCGCAGCCCTCTTTGGATCCAGGCGATGGAGTCTTTCCTCCTCTTTGGAGGGATGAGGAGGTGGATAAAAAAACAGGGAGAGTAATAGACTGCCCCAAATGAAACGGAGTAACAACTTTTGGCAGGAAAGCAGCCCTGGTCCTGAGAACCATCCTTTCAGCATGTAATGTAAGAAAAGGAGGTTTGGAACTTAGAGCTTGAAGCTCACTCATCCTCCTTGCCGAGGTTATGGCTACAAGAAAGACCGTCTTAAAGGACAACAGCCTCAAAGGACAACTATGAAGAGGCTCAAACGGAGACCCCATCAGAAAAGTTAAAACAAGATTAAGGTCCCACTGTGGCATTACAAATGGAGTGGGAGGAAACATGTTTGTAAGGCCCTTGATAAACCTCAAAACAACCGGAGATTTAAATAGTGACGGTTGATCTGGAAGGCATAGAAAAGCTGATAAGGCCGAAAGATAGCCCTTGACCGTGGCCACAGCACAGCCCTGCTGAGTCAAGGAAAGAGCAAACTGGAGCACATTAGAAAGATGGGCTTTTAAAGGGTCAATGGATCTCTCCTCACACCATTTTACAAACTTGGCCACCTGTAGGAGTAAATGGACTTGGTGGAGTGTCGCCTGGCCGATAAAATAACATCCACCACATCAGGTGGGAGAGAAAGAACTCAGGTTGCCCCGTTCAATCTCCAGGCATGAAGGTGTAAGCTCTGGAGGTGGGGGTGTAGAACCTGCCCCTCCGACTGCGAGAGGAGGTCTGCCCTCAGAGGGAGACGGAGCGGAGGGCACGAGGAGAGGTGGAGAAGATCTGTGTACCACACCCTTCTTGGCCAATCCGGGGCGATCAATATGACTTGGGCCCGGTCTTGGCGAATCTTCCTCAGAACCCGAGGAATCAAGGGTATGGGAGGAAACGCGTAAAGGAATGGTGAGCCCAAACTCAACTGAAACGCGTCCCCCAACGCTCCCTGCATCGGATACTGGAGACTGCAGAATGACGGGCAGTGAGCGTTCTCGAAAGTGGCAAACAGGTCCACCCGAGGTGTCCCCCACATCCGAAAGACGTGACGAACCACCTCCGGATGGAGCCTCCACTCGTGATCGGCGGAGAACTGCCGACTGAGACTGTCCGCACGTACGTTCAACACACCGGCCAGATGATTTGCCATCAGACAAATCTGATGGTCCTGAGCCCAGGACCATAGACGCAGGGCCTCTCTGCATAGACAAAGAGACCCCACTCCTCCCTGCTAGTTGACATACCACATCGCTGTAGTGTTGTCCGTCAGGACTTGAACAGACTGACCGCGAAGGGAAGGGAGGAAGGCCTTGAGCGACAAACGTATCGCCCGTAACTCCAGAAGGTTGATGTGAAGCAACCTTTCCTCTGGAGACCAAAGACCCTTGATCTCCAGATCCCCCAGATGAGCACCCCACCCTAAACTGGATGCATCCGTTCTCACCGTGGCCACCGATGGAGGTAGATGGAAGGACTTTCCTTGGGACAGATTACCCTCCACGCTCCACCAAGATAGATCCGCTGTAGCTCCTCTGGAGATCCTCACAGACTCCCTGAGATCTCCTTTGTGCTGATACCACTGCTTGCGGAGGCACCACTGGAGCGCCCTCATGTGCCAGCGTGCATGGTTGACCAACAGGATGCAGGAGGCGAACAGACCGAGCAGGCGAAGGACCTTCAGAACTGGAACGACGGCTCCGTTGTAAAATAAAGGAATCATTTCCTGTATGTCGAGAATCCTTTGAGGTGGAGGGAATGCTCGACACACAGTAGTGTCCAGTACCGCACCTATGAACAGGTTGTGCTGAGAGGGCACCAGGTGAGACTTGGGCACGTTTATCGAAAAACCCAATTTGTACAACAGCTGAGTTGTATCCTGCAGATGACGCAGCACCTTCTCCGGCGACTCCGCCTTTATCAGCCAGTCGTCCAAATAAGGGAAAACCGAGACCCCCGACCTTCTGAGATGGGCTGCCACCACTGCCATCACCTTCGTGAAGACTCGAGGTGCCGAAGTAAGACCAAACGGAAGGACCGCAAACTGATAATGTTGCGACCCTACCGTAAACCGGAGATACTTCCTGTGCGACTTCAAGATGGGGATGTGAAAATACGCATCCTGCTAGTCGAGCGACACCATCCAGTCCTCCTGATTCAGCGCTTGAAGAACCTGCGCAAGGGTGAGCATCTTGAACTTCTCCTGTTTCAGGTAAAATATCAAGATTCTGAGGTCCAGTATCGGACGCAATTTGCCGTCCTTTTTGGGAATCAGGAAATACCGGGAGTAGCATCCCCGACCCCTCTCCTGCTCTGGAACCACCTCTATCGCACCTTTTTGAAACAGCTTCAGGACTTCCTCCTGTAGGAGAAGACGGTGGTCCTCCGAGCAAGCACCTTGACAAGGAGGTTAATTCGGAGGGAACTCCCGAAAGGGAAGGGCGTACCCATTTTCTACAAGATCCAGAACCCAGAGATCTGTAGTTACAGACTCCCAGTCTTGCAGAAAATGGGTAAGCCGGCCCCCCACAGGATCAGCATGATCCGGAATGGCGGATCTAGGGCTGCTTTGCGGTGGTGGGAGGGGCGGAGGAGGAGGAAGAGGAGAGCTGACGGCCACGTGAGCAACCCCTGATTCTACCTCTGAAACCTCTAGACGAGGAACCTTGCTTCTGCTGCTGCTGGGTCTGCCTATAGGTTTGAAAAGATGTCCTTCCGAACCCTCTATATCTTTTAAAAGACCCCCTCGACTGAGACTGCAGGCCCAGAGATTTAGCGGTCGCCTTACTGTCTTTGAACCGCTCCAGAGCAGCATCTGCCTTCTTGCCAAACAGGCCAGATCCATCAAATGGCAGGTCCAATAGTCAATTGCACATCCTGTGAGAACTCTGAAGATCTTAACCAAGCACTCCTTCTGGTTGCGACAGAAGACCCCATGATCCTTGCAACAGAATCTGCAGTGTCCAGCCCACTTTGGATCACCTGACGTGCTGCCGCCTGAGCATCAGCCAAGATGTCATTGAACCCAGTCCTATCCTCCTCAGGCAGTTTTGGCAGCAGTTTCTTAGCCGAATCCATAAGTGCGTGCACATAGCGTCCCAAAAGACAAGTGGCGTTTGTTGATTTCAAGGCCATGTTGGCCGATAAAAATACTTTCTTTGCCGACTGGTCTAGCCTTTTAGCCTCTCTGTCCCCAGGAACCTGAGGAAAAGCCCCCTTAGACTTTCCCGAACAAGCTGCCTGAATTACCAGGCTCTCAGGTGAAGGATGTGACGTCAAAAATTTAGGGTCTCCTGGGGCTGCTCTATATCTCCTAGCAATCGTCTTAGATACCGCAGGAGCAGAAAAGGGCTTGCGCCACACCTCTAACAGGTTCCACAATGGCCTCATTAAAGGGAAGCAAAGGCTCGGATACCGCCGTGGGAGAATGCAGTACCTCCGTTAAAATGTTCGACTTAAACTCCGTAGTTGGTAACTGGAGATCAAGCAGCTCCGCAGCCTTCCTGATAACCAAATGGTAGGGAGCAACGTCCTTAGAGGGTTCATCTGACGGTGGAGTAATCTCACACTCAGGAGACAGATCCAACCCACTAGCTTCTTTAAGCTCTTTAAATACTTCATCCGACTCCACCAATTCCCCCTCTTCCGCTTCCTCCTGAAGGTACCTCTGCTCTTCAATAATCCTCTGAGACTCCCTTCTGGAACGAATCCGAATCATCGGCGGCGCCGTATTCGAATCCGACGGCGCCGGCGCCTGTGCCGGCGTCGAACGTGGATCTGCCGGAGCCATCGGCGTCGAACGAGGTCGAGCCGGAGCCGGCGAGGATGAAAGCGGCGTCGACGTCCTCGGAGCCGGAGGATTCCAAGACGGCGTCGTTGGAAAGAATGGTATGAAAGGGGCCTGTGGATATACTTGCGGCACCCCCAAGTTAAATGCCATTGGACCCATCGGACCCGCAGGTGCACCAGAGGTGTACATGGCTCGAGCAAACACCCCATACATCGCATTTAAGTAATGCGAGGGGTCCTGACCTGGTCTAGGGAAGGCAGGGTACTGGTCAGGCCTCACCGGACTCGGGCCAACCGGCGCAGACGGTGGAATCAGCGGCGTCGCAGGCTCACCCGGGGCTTGAAGATCTGCCGGAGACGGAACCGGCGCCGGAGATGGAACCGGCGCCGGAGACGGAACCGGCGCCGGAGACGGAACCGGCGTCGGAGTCCGAGCTGGAACCGGTGAAGCTGGAGACAAGGAGACCACTGGAGATGAAGGACCAGCAGGCTAATCCGGCACAGGAGAAGGAGAAACAGAGTCCTTCCGACGCAGAGTAGGTGACTTCGGCTTCGAGCTCTTATCAGAATGGTGTCGAGACGAGTGCCTTCTCTTTTTCTTATGTTTCTTGGCTCGAGAAGTATGTCCCGAAGTCGACTTAGACGCCGATCTCGACTTCGCTCTAGACCTCGACCTCGTTCTCGATCTTCTCCCTCTCTTCTCCTTCTTCATTTTTGCAATGAAGAGTTTTGCCTCCCGTTCTTTAAGAGCCTTCGTGCTCATCTTGCGGCAGCTGGTACAGCCATCCACGTCGTGGTCCGACGATAAACACCACACACAGTCCTCATGAGGATCTGTGATAGGACATGTGCTTGCCACATTCCCGGCAAGGCTTAAATCCAGACTTTTTTGTCGACATCCTCGAAAGAGAACAGGAAAAATAACGAGAATACACAAAGTATCAACGACGCCAACAGCGATTCCCGAAATCCGTTGGCTTCGACGGCGCAGAAAAAAAGGGAACCGACATAATCACGCCGACGAGGTCTTCTTATGGAGCCGGTAACGTCAGCGGAGTCGCGAGCGGTGCCGTTCCTCTGTGACGTCGTCTTCGACCTCATCGGCGTGGACTGCTACAAAAGTTTCCGTATGTTGCTGGCGCAGGGATATTCACAAGGTGAGGAATCCACTGGCAGATGTATCCATCAGAAGCGCCGAGCAACGATGAACACTGACCACTGGTGAAGAAAACTAGGGCTCTGAAAGGGGAAAGCCCTGTCCCTAGAAATCTGTTTGCAGAGCAGGAAGAGCGAGTGGGTCGGTAAAGAATATGTGGCTAAATTGTGTCTGTCAGATAAGACATTAATGCAGGTAAGCAAATTGTGCCTCTGATAGATGCCTTACCTCAGAATCGATACCCAAGCAATACCTCTCCAGAAGTGGGTCTGCAAAACAGTTTCATATCAAAAAGATCTGAAGGACCGAACTGGCAAAGTACCCATCTAGACGGAACAGACTGTCAAGGCAATAGTATTATATGAGCGTGTGAAAGGCAGCCCATGTTGCAAACTAGTAGATATCCAGGACCGGACTCCGCATGCTAACAGCGGTAGCAGCCTTGGCTCTGGTAGAATGGGAAAGCAAACAGAGGGTTGCTTCTTCTCCAATGTGTAGCAGATTTTAATGCAGAGCACAGTCCAACAGGAAATGGCCCGCTTGTGCACAGCCTTTCCCTTCTTCACTCCGACATACCCCCATGAAGAGTTGGTTGGCCACCCGGAACTCTCTTGTGCGGTCAAGGTAGAATAACAGTGCTCCTTTTGGGACCAGACTGTAAAGTCGCTCCTCTTCCTTAGAGGGAAGTGGTGGAGCGTATAAAGTAAGCCAAGCGATGGACTGGCCTACATGAAAGGGAGTGATGAATTTCAGCAGAGAAAAAGCTCTGGTTCATAGAACTAGCTTGCTTGGGTAGATGTTCTGGTATGGAGGATTGGACGGCAAAGCCTGAATCTCACTGACCCTCTGGGCAGATGTTATTGCCATCAGGAAGGCCTCCTCGATGGCAAGGAGCCTGAGAAGACAGGGAGTGGACATTAGCAATGTCAGAACGAGATTAAGGTCCCACTGAGGCATGATAAAGGGAGTAAGTGGAAACATATGTTGTAACCCTTTCAAAAACCAATGCATAATACGTGATTTGAAGAGTTATGGCTGGTCAGGCAACCGCAGAAAGGCTGAAATAGCAGAAAGATAACCCTTTAAGGTGCCCAAGGCACAGGCCTGCGGGGCAAAGGTAAAGAATAAAAGGAAGAACCTGCAAAAAAAAAAAAAAAAAAAAGAGCAGAAAGGGTTGTCAACCTGCTTTTCTGAACACCTTGCCACATATTACCCAAACGGGCAGGCGTTTAACGTTTTGGTGGAGAGATGCTTGCTGCCAGAATAACATTGCAGACTTCGGGTGGAAAGTCTAAGGCCGTCAACCGTCGTAACTCAATCTCCACACAAGAAGGCAGAGTGTTGACAGGTTCGAGTGGAGAACCCTCCTCTGTTGCTGTGACAGAAGATCCTCCCAAAGGGGCAGCTTGACTGGAGGACAGATGCTCATCATCAGGCATTCGGGATACCAAACTCTCCAAGCCCAGCCTGAGCCACAAGGATGACTTGGGCCTGGTCTGTCTTGATCTTCTTGAGAACTTTGGCAGGAGTGGTGTGGGCAGAAAAGTGTACAGGAGGCCTAAGCTCCACTCAAGACAAAAAGCATCTCAGGGTGAGAGCTGCCTTAGAAACTCCAGCGTGCAGAACTGCTGACAATACGTCCTCTCGGCGGTGGCGAACAGATCTAACCAAAGCTCTCCCTACTGCTGAAAGAGACCTTGCACCACCTCTGGATGGAGACGCCATTTGTGATCTGCAAGGCATCTTTGTCAGAGTTTGTCCGCCCTGGCGTTCAGAGACCCCATCAGGTACTGAACCACCAGAGAAATGTCCTGATGTTCCAGCAGTGTCCAGAGACACAAGGCCTCTTGAAAAAAAGTCCATGAACCCTCCTGCCCTGTTTGTTGCAGTACCACTTGGCGGTTTTGTTGTCTGTGAACACCTGCACTAGCCTTTCCTTGATGGAGGATGGAAAGGCTTTTAATGGCAACCAAATCACCCAGTGTACCAGAAGGTTGATGTGGAGTTTGAATTCCGTCAGAGGCCAATGATCTCCACCTCTCCCAGACAGCCACCCCATCCCAGGAGTGCTGAATCGGTCAGTAATGTCCGATCTGGTTCGGGAAATAGGGGTCTGCCGCTGACCCAATCGTGGTTCGTTAACCACCACTGCAGATCTTCTGCAGTTCCCTTTGAGATCTGGACCATGTCAGAGATTTCCCGGATGCTGTGTCCACTGGAACTTCAGGTCCCACTGCAGAGCCTGCATATGCCAGCGGGCATGTGTCACACGCAGGAGTCCATGAGGCCCAGTAGCCTCAAACAGTCTCACCAAAATCCAGGATAGAAGCTGAAACATCGGTACCATAGCCCACATATCGTGGACTCGTCGTTCGGGAGGATAGGCACAAAACTGCAGTGTCCAGAACAACTCCTATGAAAGGAAAAGTCTGAGAGGAAGTCAAATGTGACTTCAGCATGTGGATAGTGAACCCCAGAGAATGCAGTAGGTCTGCCAAAGTCTGGAGGTGAAAAATGACAGACTGGGTAAGCCCACCTTCAATAGCCAGTCGTTGAGATAGGGGAAGTCTGGCATCCCTGATCTCAGCAGATGATCTGCAACCACTGCTATCACCTTGGTTAACACCAAATTGGCTCTGTTGAGGCCAAAAAGGAGCACAGCAAACTAAACGCACTTCTGGCCCACTGTGAACCACAGGTAACGCCTGTGGGTAGACAGAACAGGAATAAAGAAATATGCTTCCTGCAAGTATAACTACCATCAAGTTTCCTGGGTCCAGGGCAGACCAGATTTGAGCAAGCGTTTGTCAATTTCTTCTTCAAGAAGTTCAAAATGCTATGTGCAGGTCTAGGATAGGGCAAAGGCCTTTGCCCTTCTTGGACACCAGAAAGTAGCAGGATTAGCAACCACGACCTACTTCTGGCATCAGCACCCTCTCTATGGCACCCTAGACAAGGATGCCTTCACTTCCTGGTGGAGCTGAAAGATCGTCCTCCATCAGCTGGTCGCAAGTGCTGGGGGTGGGGGGGGCTGGGGCGGTTAGTGTACTGGACCAACCGCTGGCTGCCCGACCCACAAGGTCTGTAGGTACAGCCTATTCTGCCATGCAGAGGCTGTGAAGCTTGCGCACCGCATTGGCTGGGTGGCTGGACGCCCCTTTCACAGCCACGAGAGAAGCAAAAGAAAGATTGGGGGTAACGAGGAGCCATCGAACAGCAGAAGGACCAGACTATAGCCCTGCTGTCCTTCTAACGCTCCAGACCTGAATCATCCTAGTCTCCGATGATACGGGAACCATCAAATTGCATGTCCATAAGCGACGCGTGGACATCCCCAGAAAAGCCAGTCAACCTCAACCAGGCATTATGCCGTAATGCCACTGTCGACGAGACTGCTCTGCAAAGTGGGCTGGTTTTGTCTAGTCAGGGAGGAGCGGAGAAGGTCCAGGCACTGGCTCAAGTGGGGTGCCAGGCCTCGCATGTAAAAGCCCCCTCTTTGGCTGACAGACGAGAAGTCGTTGAAGACCTATTTGACTTCTTTTTGAGGTCTTACACAAATGAACAGACAACATTAAGTGTGGCGAAAATCTCAGACACTGTGACCCCCTACCTGGGCAATCCTCTGGCCCGGTATTGCCGCGACGCCTCACATCGAGCCGCCAGGAGTTTGAAAGATCGCAGTTTCAAGGCCTTCTGGTTCATGGCGTGGCAATCAGAGCAAGCCTTTGGATCATGGTCGCACTCAAGGCACCCAAGGCATACAAGGCATACAAGGCATACAAGAAGCGGGTCCGTCACCGACAAAGTGCTGACAGGCGCCGCAGGGTTTGAAGGTGGCCTTCTGGGAGGACATCCCTGCTACACCAGGAGGAAAAACCAGAAGAGGACTCAACAAAAGTCGAAAGCAATTAGTTAAAAATTGATTAAGGTCAATGTGCTCTCTCTGTTTGTGTGCGGACTGGTGTGGAAAGAAAAGAACCGATGTCCGTGCGCTGATGTGGCACCTATTTAGGCACATTCACATCACTTCTGGCATTGCCGCAGACAACGCCACGTGTAGCCGATCGACGCCACCTACCGACACACATGGGTACTGCTCACAAAAACCTTCCGGATCCAGTCCGACGCCTGGGGATAATTCTAGAGTAAGGAATCTGCGGCTTGAAGTCTCGATCAGATAAAATAATATGCAATAGAATCATCTGGCGGCAAAGTCTTAACAGGATAAGGTTCATAGAATGGGTCATCCTATCCTAAGGATAAGTCCTGCAGTTGTGCCAGACGTCTTCCAGATCTTAAATGGGCCCTGGCTACAGATAAGATGGCAGTGACTCTGAAGAATGTTAATGATCAGAATTAATGGGAGTCATCTGACTACTCCACTATTTGGGATGGAGGCAGAACAGGGTCAGCCATTAATTCCTAAAAAAAAACGGGGTCATTAAATGGGAGTTTTGTAGTCTATTGTGGAATGTGAGATGAGGACGTGGGGTGCACATATATATGATCACTGTTGGGGTTGATGTAAATGGTGTGCTGCATGCTGTGTGACTGTACAGCCTCTTTCTGAGCAGGATCAGGTGTTCTGAGTGTCAAGACTATGCTAGATATCTGTGCAGTCTCATCAAGGTAGGGATTTCAGCCACCTAGCAAATTCTTCCTTTGGTGCTAAACTGTCATTTGCGCACCGTAAGTCATGTAAGTGTGCCTGTTAAGGTTAAGGGGGAAACCATGTTTTTTGTTTAAAGCTGGTGAAAGATCTGACAGAAATAGCTAGAACAGCAGCGCCAGTATGCACCACTGCTTAAAGCGGTTTTCAATTTATAAGCAAGAACAGAGTGTCTTTTATTGTACTCACACAAAGTTTGGATGAAGCATCTTTAATAAGCAGAAATATCCTCGCCGGTTCACCCAACGTAAAAGCTTATGCTAGAGGATGACCCTGGCTACCAGATTAAATGCTGCACAGAAGTCAACATAGCAGGCTTAAAATCCACCTCGTCATCGCTGACCCCGTGACCAAGAATCATAGGGCAAATGAGAGATGGATCCAAGCCAGCCCTAGTCAAAATCTACCATGTTCTTTTACTGCCAGAGGAAAACCCCTAAAACTGATTAATAGTCTTGTTTTCAGCATAGTTTCCCATCCAAGTGTAAAGCCAATTTTCCTACATTTTACAGTAGAAAACTTTCAATGCTGTTCTTTTTTCTTTGTATTTTCACTTTCCTTTATTTCTACTCCGAAAATCCCAAAAAATTCAATGAGGAAGAACATATGAAGATCATGACACAAACTTTGTATTTGCACACTAAAGAAAAACTGACTGTAAATACTACATATTTCATTAAATTCTTATTCTACCTTTCTTTTGGAGTATAGTCAAATTTTTTTGTTTGTTGCAAAATTCATTATAGATTAAAAGCTTTCTTTCAATCAAGGGTTTTTAAAACGTCATTAAAAGTTATATGCTCACATATGTTACCTTATAAAGAGGACGCCGTACATCAATTGGACAGTTCTGGATAACCTCATCCACAACTTCTGAGATAGGTTGTGTAAAATCAGGATTGGCAAACTAAAAAAAAACAAAAGACAATGGAGAAACTCCCTTATGGAGGACGATTCAATGACATGGTTTCATTATGGATTTAAACACGAGTTTATTGTTAATCCCATTTCAAATCGGAGAATCAAATATGGTAAAAAATAAAAACTTTACAAGGAAATACTTTTGAGGAATTAATCTCAAGGGGTGACTAAAGCTCTATATTTTGATCCAAAACAGATTCAATCTTACCTATTTGTTTGCTGCGTCTGCCTTATCCCTAGGGTACCACTGTAGACAAAGAAAGAAACTACAAATTACTGTACATTTACCTCGGGATGAAAGAAAATCTCTGGGCCCAGGAATCGTTCATAGCCAACATCAATGCTGAACTCTTTCTTCGAAATGGCATTTACTCCAGTAAACTGCTTTATCCACTTGGTGCCATCAGTATCATATTTGCTAAATTCTTTGACTAAATCAGGGCACACATAACTAAAACGTTCCTAAAAAAATAAGAAAATGTTTGTTAAACCAATAAAGGAAGATTTAACATTTAATCCATTATACTGGTAAATGCTAGTATCCCTCACCGGTCCTTTACCTTTAGGATTGATGAGGTCTGTCAGCAAAACTCTTTTAAAGAATATTGTGCATTCGTTTATTCAGTCATTTATTTGCACATCAAGGTCCATTTTATTTACTTTCCTTTTCTCCAGTTAATTACACTACTGCAGCTTGCAAGATATATAAAGTTCTTTACAACATGAACGTTCATATTCCACTCAAAAAACACATCTAGATGGGGGAGGGGTGGGTGAATTGAGGAAGAGTGAGTGGGCGGGTAAGGGGTGGCCGATCTCCCTACTTCTAGGTAATTACAATCATCTCCTACAACAACAAACATACAAAACACTGTATAACGGGAAACAGGAACTAGTTCTGTAAACACCCGGCCGCTTACTTCAATATTCGCCTGCCTTGTTAAGTATACTCCTGACTGCCCATATCTAATTGACCATGCACTGGGGACCTAAGCAATTCTTTAATAACTACTTAAGATCTCAATCAAGGCCTAGTAAAGAACCAATAAAATTACACCCCAAAAAGAACCCACATCATTAAAAGAATACTCATCTTAAAAAAATCCTTCGATATTTTTATCTTCTATCCATGTCTCTGCTTGAGAACCCTTCTCCAATAGGAGGCATGCCCACAAAAATCCATATAACTAACCTTTGGTTAGACTGAACAGGTTTCAACATGTTTTGCAGGTGGTATTACAATACAAAAGAACAAGTTACTTACCTTCGGTAACGCTTTTTCTGGTGGATACAGTATCTGCCTGTGGATTCCTCACCTTGTGAATATCCCCTGCGCCAGCATTCCACTGAACTTTATTCCCCAGCACTCCACGTCGACGTGGGCGGCGTCATAATGCATCGGCTCCGCTCGCAACTCCGTATGACGTCACCGGAGCCATAAGAGGCCCACGTCGGCGTGATGACGTCAGTTCCACCCATTTTTTCCGTGCCTCCGAGGCAAACAGGTGGACCAACGACAGACTCAAAGTATACACAGTATACACAGTATACCATAAACATCCACATATACATAGCATACAAAGAAAAGGAATGCTAAATAAACTAGCATTTCCTACAAATGTACAAGAAAGTGTAAAAAACATAACAAGACCTATTTCATGGTATACAAAGGTGGACAACGGGGAGGCGGGTGGGCCAGTGAGGAATCCACAGGCAGATACTGTATCCACCAGAAAAAGCGTTACCGAAGGTAAGTAATGAATATGCTACTTACCAGTATGCATCTGTTCTTGGCATGTAGGGCTGCTGACATTCATATCTGTGCATAGATCGCCGCCTAGTGTTGGGTCCGGATGTTTGCACGTTGTTGTCCTGGAAGAGTCTTCGAAGTATCCTTGGATAGGTGACTCCTCCCCTGGACTACAGTGCGCATGGGCATCCTCTCCATCCTCAGATTGTTTTTCGCCATTGTGGCAGTGATGGAGTAGATACAGAAAGTGATGACCATGCTTGCAATAATTCTGAGAGCTGCAGCTGCGACAGGCGCCGGGGAGGAGGGAGGGCGATATGAATGTCAGCAGCCCTACATGCCAAGAACAGATGCATACTGGTAAGTAGCATATTCAGTTCGAGGCATGTGGGCTGCTGAATTCATATCTGTGCATAGAATACATAGCAGTGCCCTCTATTGGCGGCGGCTACCCGTGCCAGCTGCAGCGGTCTGAAAAAGTGTTTTGAGAACAGCCTGTCCTACAGCTGCCTGCTGTTTTGACTGCACATCTACGCAATAGTGTTTTGTAAATGTGTGTGTAGTGGACCATGTGGCTGCTCTGCATATATCATGCAGGGGAATGTTTCCTAGGAAGGCCATGGAAGCCCCCAACTTGCGTGTTGAGTGGGCTCGTGGTGGAATAGTTAATGTGCGTTTTGCCTTTTGATAACAGATTTGAATACACTTAACTATCCATCTGGCTATCCCTGCTTTGGAGATGGCGTTACCTTTGTGGTGTGGGGCAAAGGCAACGAACAGTTGTTTTGTCTTCCTGAAGGGTTTAGTCCTGTCGATGTAGTACATGAGGGCCCTCCGTACATCTAGTGTATGTAATGCCCTCTCTGCAACAGTTTGTGGGTTTTGGAAGAAAACGGGCAGTTCAATAGTCTGGTTCATGTGGAACTGCGATATTACCTTGGGCATGAATTTGGGGTTGGTACGTAGTACGACCCTGTTGGCGTGAACCTGAATAAATGGCTCTTGAACGGTTAGTGCCTGGAGTTCACTAACTCTTCTTAGGGAAGTGATCGCTACCAGGAAGGCTACTTTCCAGGTAAGGAATTGAATCTCGCATGAGTGTAGAGGTTCAAAGGGTGGACCCATCAGGCGTGTGAGGACCAAGTTGAGGTTCCACATTGGAGCCGGTGGGTGACTAGGTGGAATGACTCGTTTGAGTCCTTCCAAGAATGCTTTGATGGCAGGCACTCTGAAGAGAGAGAGGTGCTGCCTGGTTTGCAGATAGGCTGATATTGCGGTCAAATGGACCCGTATAGAGGTGTACGCCAGATTGCATCGGTATAGGTGTAAGAGGTAACATATGATGTTGTGGATGGATGCGTCCAGCGGGTTAATGTCATTATTACCGCAATAAATGACGAACCGTTTCCATTTGGCTGCATAGCAAGCTCTTGTAGTGGGTCTCCTGGCCTCCTTGATGATGTCCATACAGTCAGGTGGCAGATTGAGATAGCCAAACTCTAGGACTTCAGGAGCCAGATCGCCAGGTTCAGCTGTTGCGGATCTGGGTGCTGAACCTCTCCATGGTTCTGCGTCAAATGCGCGGGTTTGATCCGCAGCCTTTGATGCGGTACCACGGAAAGTTCGAGGAAGGTGGTGTACCACGGCTGGCGTGCCCACGTGGGAGCAACTAGGACGAGTGTCAGGGAGTGTTGTCGGAGTTTGCGAGCCACCAGCGGTATCAACGGTGCTGGAGGAAAAGCGTACGCAAATTTGCCGGACCAGTTCATCCATATCGCATTGCCCTGCGACTGCGGGTGTGGGAATCTGGCGGCGAAGCTTTGGCATTTTGCGTTTTCGCTTGTCGCGAATAGGTCTATTTCTGGGTGACCCCACTGCTGGAAGTACGGTTGGAGTACCGATGGGTGTAACTCCCACTCGTGCATCTGGTGGCTGTGTCTGCTGAGCAGATCCGCCATCTGGTTGTCCTTGCCGGGGAGGTGTTCCGCCATGAGGAACATGTTCCTCTGAATGGCCCACTTCCACATGCTCTGAGCCAGATGAGACAACTGTGGAGAGTGTGTCCCTCCCTGCTTCTGTATGTAGTACATTGCGGTCATGTTGTCCGTCCGGATCAACACGACCTTGTTGCACAGATGTACTTTGAAAGCCTTCATGGCCAGGAAGATTGCCATCAGTTCCAGAAGGTTGATGTGCATCTTCTTCTGTTGTGTCGTCCATAGTCCCTGCACTGTGTAGTGGAGTACATGAGCTCCCCATCCCTGGAGAGACGCGTCCGCTGTCAGTACTATTTGTGGAACAGGCTCTTGGAACGGTCGGCCCTTGCAAAGGTTTTGTGGATTCCACCAATGCAGAGAGTTGTATGCCCGACCGCTCACCAACACTAGGTCTTTCAACTGTCCTTGAGCCTGATTCCACTGACGTGCTAGGCACTCCTGAAGTGGGCGCATATGTAATCTCGCGTGCGGGACTATGAAGATGCAGGAGGCCATCATGCCTATCAACTGCATAAACACTCGCGCTGGAAGCGAGTGGTTGGGTCTGAACTTGGAGATCAGCGCTTGTATGCCGTTGATCCTCACTAAATTTGGCTGAGCTGTGGCCGCCAGAGTGTCGATAGTCGCACCTAGGTACTGTTGTACGTGTGCGGGCTGGAGATGAGACTTTGGGTAATTTAGTGAGAATCCCAGACTGTGAAGAAGGTGAATGGTACGGGACACGTGGCTTGCACATTGCTGGGCCGATCTCGCTTGAACGAGCCAGTCGTCTAGGTAGGGGTAGACGTGTATGTGCTGTCTCCGTAAATGTGCCGCCACCGTAGCTAGGCACTTTGTGAAAACCCTGGGCGCTGTTGTCACGCCGAAGGGAAGGACTTTGAACTGATAGTGCTGCCCCTGAACAGTGAACCTGAGGTATTTTTTGTGTGAGGGGTGGATGGGTATGTGAAAATACGCATCCTTGAGGTCCAGTGATGCTAGGAAGTCTCCCTGCTGGAGAAGCGGAAGGACTTGCTGTAGAGTGAGCATGTGAAAGTGCTCCGAAAGAATGTACTGGTTCAGGGGTCTCAGGTCTAATATAGGCCTGAGCGACCCGTCCTTTTTTGGAATTAAGAAGTAGAGGGAGTAAACCCCCGTGCCCCGCTCGTGGACGGGTACGACCTCGATAGCGCCTTTTAGAAGCATACTTTCTACCTCTTGCTGTAAGAGCGTCAAGTGCTCTGAAGACATAGGACGGTTTCTTGGTGGTATTGTGGGTGGAGTGGAAGTTAACTCCAGACAGTAACCGTATTTTATAATATCTTTGACCCACCTGTCCGTGGTGATGGAGTTCCACGTGGACAGGAACCGTTGTAGCCTTCCCCCGACAGGTGTTATGTGGTCGGGAGGAAGGGAGAGGGCGTCACTGCTTGTTCTTGGGGGAGGACCTGGTGTTGCCGTAGCCACGTCCTCTGCCCTTGGTACTGGAGCCACGATAGCCACCTCGGGTGTTCTTATCGTAGGTGGTCTGCGTATTACCCTTGTTATATGTTTGTTGTGACCCCTGTCCTCTGCCTGCTCCCTTGTTTCCGGGGCGACGAAAGGAGCCGCTCCGAAAGGACTGAGTTTGTAGGGCGCCCATGGACTTTGCAGTGTCCGTGTCCTTTTTTATCTTCTCGAGGGTGGCGTCAACCTCAGGCCCGAACAAAAAGTCGGGGTTGACAGGCTGATTAAGGATATTGTTTTGTACCTCAGGCTTGAATCCTGAGATACGTAGCCAGGCGTGACGTCGTAGGATGACGCTAGTGTTGATGGCCCTGGCAGCCGTGTCAGCAGCGTCTAGTGCACATTTGATGGCAGCATTTGTGAGTAGCTGTCCCTCTCTGATAAGGATTTCTGCACCTTCTTTGTAGGGGTCAGGGAGGTGTTGAAGGAGTTGCTCCATTGTGTCATAGTGCGCCCTATCGTAGCGAGCGAGGAGCGCTTGAGTGTTAGCTATGCGCCATATGCTTGCAGCTTGTGCGGCAACTCGCTTGCCGGAGGTCTCCAGCACCTTGGACTCCTTGTCCGGGGGAGGAGCGTCACCCGTTGTCTGCGAGTGTGCCCTCTTGCGGGCATTCGCCACAACGATGGAGTCGAGTGGTAATTGTCCTCTGATGTAAGTAGGATCCCCAGGTGCTGATCTGTATTTCTTATCGATCCTGGGGTTTATCACTCGTGCCCTGGTGGGTTCCCTGAAAATGTCAGTGGCTGGCTTAAGGACCCCCTTCAACATTGGCAGAGTCTTTACATGTCTTTCTGAGGATGCAAAGGTGTCCATTAGAAAGTCATCTTCGATGATATCAGAGTGAAGCTGTACATCATGGTTGTTCGCCGCCCGTTCAATCAGAGCGTTGAACGCCGCAGTATCCTCTGTGGGTGACGTTTTTGCCCCATATAGTTGTGGGTCCTGTGCATCAAGAGGTGCACTGGGGTCTGCAGGGTCGCCCCAAGTTTGGTCAGGGTCCTGCTGGTCATCAGGGTCCGTGTCCACATGGTAGGGGACTTGTTCACCCATGTAGTCCTCCAATGCATCCGTGTCGGAGCGTGTGGGGGAGGCCCGGTGTGGATCCTGGTAGGGTGAATGAAAGGGTTCATACAGGAGAGGTTCTGTGTCCACAGGCAGCTTCCTCTTTAGCGGGATCCTGAAAGGTTCCAATGGCGGTTCCGAAGTTATCCTTCGGTCGTGGAGAATCATCCTGCCAGTGTCGGCGTCGATGACGCGTGACGGTGACGGCTCGACAGGCGTAACCGCAGTTTTGGTGGCCTGTGTCCTGAGTTGAAACGCCTTCGGGATTGTGGATGGAGGCAAGCCGAAGGTAATGCTGGTCGGCACCGACGAAACCGCTGGATCGATCGAACCCGACTGGTCCTGGAGGGCAGCCTTGGTTTTGCAGCCTGGCATTGCGCCAGGCCGTACTCGGGGCGCCTTAGAGGTCGTGGCCCCCGCCAGGGTCGTCGAGGCGGCTGCAGATATCGTCTGCGCCCGTGGTGCATCGAGCCGAGGTGCGGAGATCACCGTCGACGTCTTCGACACGTGAGGTTTCGGTGTCGTCGAGGGGGTGCTGCGAGGCGTAGCAGGCGGGACGGCCCTCGGTGTCGGTGGCGTCGACGCCGGTAACCGAGCAGGTTTTTCGGCGCCGATGGCCTTCTTCCGTTTGTCGACTCCCATGTCGCCCGTCTCGAGTTCGGCACCGAAGTCCCCCTTGGTGCGGTCGGTGCCGACACGGTGCGCCGGCGTCGAAGGTGTTGAAGGCCTCGATCCGACTAGCGCCACTTTCAGTTTCGGTTTCGTAGGAACCTGAGCAGCTTTCGGTTTCGGTTTCGTGGAAGGGAAACCAGCTGGCTTAAGCGGTAATGGCTGCCGCTGAACGTCCGAGGCCGGGCCCGAGGGCGGGGCCGAAGGACTGCGTGATAGGTCTCGGGTAAGGCCCGAAGGCGATCCCTCGACCGGAGCCATAGTCTGTGGCACTGGTGAATTCTCGGTTTGAACAGGTAGGCCTTGTTCATCATCGGAGCTACTCTCTTCGGCCCCTAAGGCCTCCTCGTCGTCTCCTACCTCGGTGTCGTCTTCACCTCTGTGGAAGAGTGACTCGTCGGCCTCGTCCGATCCGGGTTCTTGGTCGGAAACGGGACTGGAGGGTAAGACTTCTACTTCTTCGACGTCGTCCGCGTCGTCGAAGATGTCAGCTGGGGCCGGTGCCGCGTGCTGCGCTTCGAGCCTCGCCGCTCGACGATTCCGCAGAGTCTTCTTTGAACGGAACCGGGCACAGGCCATACATGTCGACTCGTCGTGGTCCGGCGAAAGGCATTTGTTGCACACCGGATGGACGTCGATGTGTGGGTACTTCGCATTACATACCGGACACCTTTTGAATGGCGTCCTCGATTCCATCGTCGAAGTAGTTGATGGACAGGTAAATGCGAACAAAGTCGGTGCTGGAAGTTAGTAAACTAACAGAGAGTATCGAAAACCGATCGATAAACAGTACCGACGCGAACTAAAGGCCTCGACAAAATTTTTTCCTAACTTGAGCTAAGATAGCACATCCGAACCCAATGGCGGAAAAAAACAATCTGAGGATGGAGAGGATGCCCATGCGCACTGTAGTCCAGGGGAGGAGTCACCTATCCAAGGATACTTCGAAGACTCTTCCAGGACAACAACGTGCAAACATCCGGACCCAACACTAGGCGGCGATCTATGCACAGATATGAATTCAGCAGCCCACATGCCTCGAACCTTGTTCTTCTGATGGATACATCTGCCAGTGGATTCCTCACCTTGTGAATAGATTTCCACAGCAGTCCCCACTCCCGGAGGAGGGTGTCCACCTTCCTATACCAGGAAGTCCTGCAACACAGAGCGCGCAAAGTGGCCCTCCCTCCTCATCTCGGAGTCCAAGCAATAATGCTTCGCGAAAGTATGGAGGGAGGCCCAAGTCGCGGCTTTACAAATATCTGCCACAGGAACTCCCTGACCAAAGCAGATGTAGATGATTTTGCTCTAGTCGAATGAGCTCTAATACCCTCAGGAGGAGTCTTACCAGCCAGGGCGTAGCCGATCTTGAAAGAAAGGATAATCCATCTCGATAAAGTGCGCTTGTGCACCGCTCTTCCCTTCGAATGACCAACATAGCCAATGAAGAGTTGATCATCTAGACGAAAGTCTTTAGTCCTGTCCAGATAAAAACTCACAGCCCTCTTTGGATCCAGGCGATGGAGTCTTTCCTCCTCTTTGGAGGGATGAGGAGGTGGATAAAAAACCGGGAGAGTAATAGACTGCCCCAAATGAAACGGAGTAACAACTTTTGGCAGGAAAGCAGCCCTGGTCCTGAGAACCATCCTTTCAGCATGTAATGTAAGAAAAGGAGGTTTGTAACTTAGAGCTTGAAGCTCACTCACCCTCCTTGCCGAGGTTATGGCTACAAGAAAGACCGTCTTAAAGGACAACAGCCTCAAAGGACAACTATGAAGAGGCTTAAACGGAGACCCCATCAGAAAAGTTAAAACAAGATTAAGGTCCCACTGTGGCATTACAAATGGAGTGAGAGTAAATATGTTTGTAAGGCCCTTGATAAACCTCAGAACAACCGGAGATTTAAATAGTGACGGTTCATCGGGAAGGCATAGAAAAGCCGATAGGGCCGAAAGATAGCCCTTGACCGTGGCCACAGCACAGCCCTGCTGAGCCAAGGAAAGAGCAAACTGGAGCACATTAGAAAGATGGGCTTTTAAAGGGTCAATGGATCTCTCCCCACACCATTTAACAAATTTCAACCACCTGTAGGAGTAAATGGACTTGGTGGAGTGTCGCCTGGCCGATAAAATAACATCCACCACATCAGGCGGGAGAGAGAATGAACTCAGGTTGCCCCGTTCAATCTCCAGGCATGAAGGTGTAAGCTCTGGAGGTGGGGGGTGTAGAACCTGCCCCTCCGACTGCGAGAGGAGGTCTGCCCTCAGAGGGAGACGGAGCGGAGGGCACAAGGAGAGGTGGAGAAGATCTGTGTACCACACCCTTCTTGGCCAATCCGGGGCGATCAATATGACTTGGGCCCGGTCTTGGCGAATCTTCCTCAGAACCCGAGGAATCAAGGGTATGGGAGGAAACGCGTAAAGGAGTCATGAGCCCCAACTCAACTGAAACGCGTCCCCCAACGCTCCCTGCATTGGATACTGGAGACTGCAGAATGACGGGCAGTGAGCATTCTCGTGAGTGGCAAACAGGTCCACCCGAGGTGTCCCCCACATCCGAAAGACGTGACAAACCACCTCCGGATGGAGCCTCCACTCGTGATCGGCGGAGAACTGCCGACTGAGACTGTCCGCACGTACGTTCAATACACCGGCCAGATGATTTGCCATCAGACAAATCTGATGGTCCTGAGCCCAGGACCATAGACGCAGGGCCTCTGTGCATAGACAAAGAGACCCCACTCCTCCCTGCTAGTTGACATACCACATCGCTGTAGTGTTGTCTGTCAGGACTTGAATCGACTGACCGCGAAGGGAAGTGAGGAAGGCCTTGAGCGCCAAACGAATCGCCCGCAATTCCAGAAGGTTGATGTGAAGCAACCTTTCCTCTGGAGACCAAAGACCCTTGATCTCCAGATCCCCCAGATGAGCACCCCACCCTAGGGTGGAGGCATCAGTTATCACTGTGGCCACCAACGGAGTCAGATGGAAGGGCTTTCCTTGCGACAGATTGCCCTCCACGCTCCACCAAGATAGATCCGCTAAAGCTCCTCTGGAGACCTTGATCGACTCCCTGAGATCCCAGTTGTGCTAATACCACTGCTTGCGGAGGCACCACTGGAGCGCCCTAATGTGCCAGCGTGCATGGTTGACCAACAGAATGCAGGAAGCGAACAGACCGAGCAGCCGAAGGACCTTCAGAACTGGAACAACCGCTCCATTGTGGAATAAAGGGACCATCTCCTGAATGTCGAGAATTCTTTGTGGAGGAGGAAATGCTCGACAGACAGTAGTGTCCAGGACCGCCCCTATGAACAGGTTGCGTTGAGAGGGCACAAGGTGAGATTTGGGCACATTGATCGAAAAACCCAAGTCGAATAACAGCTGAGATGTTACCTGCAGATGACGCTGCACCATCTCTGGGGACTCTGCCTTCAGAAGCCAGTCGTCCAGGTAGGGGAAAACCGGAATCCCCGACCTCCTGAGATGAGCAGCCACCACTGCCATCACCTTTGTGAAGACTCGAGGTGCGGTAGTAAGACCAAACGGGAGGACCGCAAACTGGTAGTGTTGCGACCCAACCGTAAAACAGAGATACTTCCTGTGCGACTTCAGGATTGGGACATGAAAGTATGCATCCTGCAAGTCAAGCGACACCATCCAGTCTCCTTGCTGCAATGCTTGAAGAACCTGCGCAAGGGTCAGCATCTTGAATTTCTCCTGTTTCAGGTAAAAGTTCAAGATTCTGAGGTCCAGGATTGGACGCTATCTGCCGTCCTTTTTGGGAATCAGGAAATACCGGGAGTAGCATCCCTGACCCCTTTCCTGCTCCGGAACCACCTCTATTGCACCCTTCTGAAGCAAAGCTAGAACCTCTTTCTGCAGGAGAAGCAGATGGTCCTCTGAGCAGTAACCTTGGCAAGGAGGGTAAGGGGGAGGAAACTCCCGAAAGGGAAGGGCGTACCCAGTCTCTACGAGGTTCAAAACCCAAAGGTCTGTTACAGATTTCCAACCGCGCAGAAAGTAGGACACCCGACCCCCCACAGGTCTTACATGATCCGGGATTGGGGATCTAGGGCTGCTTCCCTGAAGCCTCATTGGGAGCAGAGGAGGAGGAAGAAGAGGGGTTGCGTCCAGAACCTCTCCGACCCCTTTGTCTCCCTCTATTGGACCTATAGAGGGGATTCTGCTGTTGCTGCTGCTGAGGCTGTCAGAAGGAGCGAAAGGATGATCTTCCGAAACCCCTAAACTTTTTTAAAGTAGATCCCTTAGCAGGTGCTTGCAGACCCAAAGACTTAGCCGTTAACCTGCTGTCTTTAAATCTTTGTAGGGCAGTCTGCCTTTTCTCCAAATAACTTCTGCCCATCAAACGGCAAATCCACTAATGTGGCCTGAGCGTCCGCGGAGAAACCAGATGAACGGAGCCACGCCTGCCTTCTTGTGGCTATGGATGAGCCCATTATCCTCGCCACCGAATCTGCCGTATCAAGCCCTGATTGGATCACCTGTCTGGCAGCGGCCCGAGTGTCTGCAACTACCTCCAAGAAGGACGCCTTATCACCCTCAGGCAGCTTAGGGGCTAAAGACTTCATTGAGTCCATTAAGGCATGCACCTAACGACCCAGCAAGCACGTGGCATTGGAAGACTTTAGTGCCATACTTCCTGAAGAGCAAGTCTTTTTAGCCGCCTGGTCGACCTTTTTGGACTCCCTATCTGCAGGAGACTGAGGGAAAGCCCCCGAAGCGTGCTTCGAGCAGGAAGCCTGCACAACTAGGCTCTCTGGAGATGGGTGTGTAGATAGAAAATCCGGATCCCCAGGCGCCACCCTGTATCTTCTCGCCACCTGTCTAGAAACCGCCAGAGAAGAAAGTGGTTTTCTCCATACCTCCAAAACAGGCTTCAAGATGGCCTCATTAAAAGGCAGTAAAGGCTCTGAAGTCGACGTAGGAGAGTGCAGCACCTCCGTCAGCAAGTTAGATTCACAGTTACCCTCTGCAGAGTATAAATCTAACAGTTCTGCGGCCTTTTTAATAACCACATGGTAGGGTGCCAATTCTTGTGGTGGAGAGGATCTTGATGAAGTGTGCTCCCACTCTGGGGTCGTATCCAGGCCACTAGCCTCTTGTATCCCCTCAAATTCATCAGTGGATGTGTCCACTTCACCTTCCTCTACCTCTGCTCTATACCTTCCTTCTTCCAATACCCTTTGGGCCTCCCTTCTTGATCGAATCCGGGGAGCCGGCGTCATCGTACGCGGTGTCGGTGTAGCCAGAGGTATTGGAGTCGGCGGTGCCGGACACGGCGCCGATGGAGTCGGCAACGGCGTCGAGGAAGGCTCTGAAGCAGGATGATCCAGCCGAAGCCGTGACGGATCCCCAGACGGCGCCGGAAACTGCCACGAAGGCGCCATCGGCAGAAGGGGCATAAAGGGGGCCTGAGCGTAATGCTGCGGCACCCCTAGCGTATACGCCATGGGACCAGTTGGTGCTCCGGATGGGAAGGCCGCCCTATTAAAGATACCATACATGGCATTCAAGAAATGTGTAGAATCAGTACCTGGAGCCGGGAACTGAGGATAAGGTACTGAACCTGTATCCCTCTGCGGAGTACCTGGCAGCGGCGCCGCAGTGTCCTCTACTGGAGCCGTAAAATCTTCAGGCACCGGAGTAGGCTCTTCCCTTTGTTCCTGTTCACCATCAGAAACAGGCGACTCCACTGGAACCGGAGACGACGCCGGTGACTGCGCCGGGGACTGCGCCGGTGGTCGCGCTGGAGCCCGCTTCGGTGAAGGAGATCCTCCCGGAGGCTTAGAAGGAGAAGGTGACAAGTCCTTACTTCGACGTCATCGGGGCTAAGTCGACCTCGACTTCCTGCTCTTCGAAGACCGGCATCGTGAAGAAGGTTTCCTTTTTTTGTGATGTTTCTTCGACTTCGACGACCTCGAAGTCGACGACTCCGGCCTCGACTTCTCCTTCTTTCTCCCTCTCTTCTTATTACCGATCTTCGCCATAAACAGCTTAGCCTTCCTTTCAATGCCTTCGGATTCATCCCCACACAGTATTCACAATCTTCAACATCGTGGTCCGACGAAAGGCACCACAAGCAGTCCTCATGTGGGTCCGTCATCGACATATGGCCACCAAATTCCCAACAGGGCTTAAAGCCAGACTTCCTTGTCGAAGACATTACAGATTTTACAACAGTAACACCTTACAACTACAAAGTAGCAGGAGAGTACTGGAAAAACCGTTGCGCGTCGACGGCACGGAAAAAAGGGAAAAGACGTCATCACGCCGACGTGGGCCTCTTATGGCTCCGGTGACGTCATACGGAGTCGCGAGCGGAGCCGATGCATTATGACGTCGCCCACGTCGACGTGGAGTGCTGGGGAAAAAAGTTCCGTGGAATGCTGGCGCAGGGAATATTCACAAGGTGAGGAATCCACTGGCAGATGTATCCATCAGAAAGATGTCTAATCGCATATTTCTGGTGAGAAGTACACTACTGGTGAATTCCAATTTTTCAGCCCATGAGTGTTTGAAATGAAGATCAAACTACAAAGGTAACTCCTACAAATGATTCCCTTAACTTAAATTTTATCTTTGAATATGTTTTTATTAACATTTTGTTGCACTGTTTAAACAGCCAGAGTACAACAACAATAGGTACATCTAGCTTTGAAATTTACAGGCCTGCCCCAAAGAACCCTTTCCTCCCACCCTCAGCCACGGGCCCCGCCCCAGCAATCTCACATTAAATGAAGATCTCAGTTATAATGTCGAAGGGCTTGTCGACCATGTCAGAGGTACCGAATCTTTGTGCAGTCTACGAACTGTAGCATAATGGTAATCTATCTTAAAAGGCTAGCAGTTTCAGGGCTTAAGCAGATTTGGGCAAGATTGTTCCTTGAAGTCTCAACTAAAATAGTTCCCCAGATGGCCCCATTGTTTAGTAAAAACGAATAGTTTAACCTGTCGGTGTAGTTTTGCAGCTTGAAGATCTTTCTGGATTCACTATGCTGTGCATTATTCCGCGATCTTGTGGTTGGGTCCGGATTCGTAGTCTTTTCTTTGTTTTTTTTTTTTTTTGGTTTTTTTTTGTAGCCCAGGTGGGCGGCGACGACCCACCATTTGGTGTACCTCCCGTGACGTCGTCGTGCTTCCTGCGGAAGTCCCACCTTTGGGGCGCCATCTTCGGGTTCTTTTTTCCCTTTTTTTTTTTTTAACCCTAGGCGATTGATTAGTCCTTCAGTCCATTTTTTGTACGTTTTGTTCCTTCTGATGTTTTCCATTTCACCCCCTCTTCTTCCAGCCTCATCTTACTGGCGGAGGTAGGCAGGTTCGCTAGTGAATCCAGAAAGATCTTCAAGCTGCAAAACTACACCGACCGGTAAGAAACTATTCGTTTTGTAGCGTGAATCTTTCTGGATTCACTATGCTGTGCATAGACTTTGTAGCGGTTTTCCTAATTTTGTGGCGGCTGGGTGGTAGATGAGCGTTGGTCGTTGAAAATGTGTTGAAGCACCTTCTGTCCAACCTGTGCTTCCTTGTTCATCTGAATGTCCACGCAGTAGTGTTTCGTGAACGTGTGCACAGATGCCCAAATTGCCGCTAGACATATGTCCTGAATGGGCGTGTTTGCCAGGAAGGCCACGGTGGCCCCCTTCTTCCTTGTGGAGTGAGCCTGAGGCCCCTCTGCTAGCTCCTGGCCAGCCTGTTTGTGGCAGAATTGAATAGTGAGGGCAATCCATCTAGTGATGGTGCCCTTAGTCACTGGTCTCCCCTTGAAGCTAGTAGCAAAGGACACAAACTGCTTTGATTTCCTGAGTTCCTTGGTTCTCTCAATGTAGTGCATCACCGCTCTCCTAGCGTCGAGAGTGTGCAGCGCCCTTTCTGCGTTCGTAGTCTGGTTTTGGAAGAAACTCGGTATCTGAATACTCTGGTTCATGTGGAACGCCGACACCACCTTGGGCATGAAGTGTGGGTCTGTTCTCAGGACCACCCTGTCCTTGTGAATCTGAATGTAGGGTTCCTTTAGCGTTAGCGCTTGAAGCTCGCTCACCCTGCGTAGTGAGGTTATGGCCACCAGAAAGGCCGTTTTCATAGTCAACATTTGCAGTGAGGCCTTGTGAATGGGTTCAAACTGTGCCTTCATGAGCTCCGTCAGTACCACGTTGAGATTCCATGCTGGCGGCGGCAACCTTTTAGGAGGGGCAATTCTTTTGGCACCTTCCATGAATCTCTTCACAACCTGCGAAGTGAAGAAGCTTCCACCCTTCTCACCTCTGGTGTAGGCTACGATCGCCGCTAGGTGTACCCTTAGGGAGCTCGAGCAGAGGTTACTCTTTAGAAGGTGTGTGAGGTACCTCAGTACTGTTGAGTCTCTAGTCATTCTGTTTTGCAAGCCCTTCTTCCTGCACCACACCGTAAATCTCTGCCATTTTGCGTTGTAGCATTTGCGTGTAGTTGGTTTTCTTGCCTCCCGCAGCACCCGCATAGTGCTAGGAGGCAATCTAAGGTGCGCGAACTCTAGGTCTTCAGGAGCCATGCCGCCAGGTTGAGGCTCTCTGGCTCTGGATGCAGGACCTCTCCGTTTTGCATGGAGAGCAGGTCCCTTCTCCTCTCGAACCTGTAGGGATTGCCCTGTGCCATTTCTTGAATTTGTGAGAACCATGTCTGCCTTGCCCACTGCGGAGCCACTAGGATCAGAGTCATGTTGCTGGTTCTGCACTTGTCGAGCACTCTGTGCAACAGGGGTATCGGTGGAAAGGCGTAGGCAAATGTCCTCGACCAGCTTACCCATAGGGCATTTCCTTGGGATTGCTGATCTGGTTGCCTGGACGCGAAGCTTTGGCATTTTGCATTTTGGCGTGTTGCAAATAGGTCTATTGTGGGAGTGCCCCATCTCCGGAAAAGCTTCTCCGTTTCCTGGCCATTGAGCTCCCACTCGTGCGATGCCAAGGTCTGCCTGCTTAGCCAGTCTGCCTCCACATTGTCCTTCCCTGCTGGTGAATTGCCAGTAGATCTATCCTGAGAGGTATGGCCCATCTCCAAATCTCCTGTGCCAGAGAGGGAACGACTGTCCCCCGTTGCTTGTTGATATAGAACATTGCCGTGGTATTGTCTGTTTGAACCAACACCCTCTGGTTGTACAGGTGCCTCTGGAATGCCTTCAGGGCTAGCAGGATGGTTTTCAATTCGAGGTAATGGATATGGCGAACCGCATCTGCTGGAGCCCACAGACCCCGCACTCTGAGGTTGTCCATGTGTGCTCCCAATCCCTTTTGCGATGCGTCCGTGGTAATGGTCATTGTTGGGTTTGGTGGTGTCAGGCTTCTCCCTGCTGTCATGTTGTCTCTGTTCCACCAAGTCATCTCCTCCTGCACTGCGTGCGTAACAACCACTAGATCCTCCCAACTTCCGTTTGCTTGTGACCATTGCTGTTGTAGCCATTCTTGGAATGGTCTCATGTGCAGGCGTACATTCGGCACCAGCTGGATACACGACGCCATCATCCCCATCATCTTGCTCACTGACCTCACTGTCAGCTCGCCCCTTCTGGTAGAGCCGCGCCTCCTTCAGTAGGGCATCTGTCCTCCTGTCGCTGGGCACCACTGTGCTGTTCAGGGAGTTGATTTTTGCTCCCAGGAAAATCTTCACCTGCTCCGGTTCCAGCGATGACTTCCGCCAGTGAATCGAGAACCCCAGGTTCGTCAGAGTGTCTGTTACGCGTTTTGCGTGCCTCTCGCACTTCTCGCGTGAGTTTGCCTTGACCAGCCAGTCGTCTAAATAGGGGTAGACATGGATCCCCTGCCTTCGTAGGTGGGCCGCGACCGCCGACAGGCATTTTGTAAAAACCCGTGGCGCCGATTTTAATCCGAAGGCCAGGGTTGTGAACTGGTAGTGTTCCTGGTCGATGTTGAACCTTAGAAGGCCCTTGTGTCTTCTGTTTATTGGGATGTGCAGGTAGGCATCCTTGAGGTCCACGGTGACCATGAAGTCCCCGTCTCTTATTTGGGGCAGTACCTCCTGCAGCGAAGTCATTTTGAACCTCTGCGTTCTGATGAACTTGTTTAGGTAACGCAGGTCCAGGATGGGTCTGAGGTTTCCGTCTACTTTCGGGACCACGAAGTAGTTTGAGTAGACCCCTTTGTTGCGTTCTCTGAACGGCACTGCCTCTATGGCTCTTTTTTCTAGAAGTTTGCGTGTTTCTTCTCTGAGTAGGGCCAGTTCTTGAGCCGATCTCTGCCTTCCCTTTGGTCCTCTGTTTGGAGGTCTTTTCTCCAAATCCACACAGTATCCGTACTGCATGACGTTCAGTATCCACTTGTCTGTGGTTATATGCCGCCACTCCTGAAGGTAGAACCTCAGTCTTCCGCCTACTGGTGTTGTATGCTCGTAGGCTTGATTCTTCTCTGCCCCCTGATGTTACTGTACTGCGCCTCACCCTTGGGGGCATGTCGAGGGTGGCGTCCTCTTGCGTGCTGAGTCACTTTGATGAGGGCTGGTCACCCCCTCTCCTCCTCTGGCCACGTCCGTTCCCTCTCCCGCGAAAGGACTGGCCCCGAGGTTGGTACTGCCAGTTTTGCTTCTGTTGACCTTGTTGTCCGTGACTATCACCCTGCTGACCCTGCTGGAACGTCTGGTGCGACGCCCCCTGCTGGCTTCCTCCCCGACCGTAGGGTCTCCTCGAGGGATTGCCTCGCCTCATTCCCCTCAGCTGTAGGGCCCCCATGGACCTCGCCGTTTCGTTTTCTTTTTTCAGCTGGGTGAGTTTCTCGTCTACTGTTGCTCCGAACAGTGTCTCTCCGTTGAAGGGGGTGCTAAGGATGTTGTTCTGCACCTCCGGTTTGAATCCTGAGATTCTTAGCCATGCATGTCTTCTCTCGGTGACCCCTATGGCCATTAGTCTTGCCGAAGTCTCTGCCCCGTCCAACGCCGTCTTTATACAAGAGTTGGCGATGTTTTTACCTTCATCCACCAGGTGCGAAGCTCTCTGGCGGTATTCTTCGGGGAGGTGCTTTACTAGCTCCCCCATCTCGTCCCAGTGCTGGTACTGGTGCCTATTGAGAAGTGCATTGGAATTCGCCATGCGCCAGTGCATTGCGGCGTTCCTCTCGACCTTTCTTCCTGTGAGGTCTATCCTCCTGCTTTCTTTATCAGGTGGTGGCCCCGAAGTTGCTGGTACATTGGCCCTTCTCCTGGCCGTGGAAGCTATGATGGAGTCGGCGGTGATGCTACCCTTGATGTAAGGGGGGTCCAGAGAAGAGTGCTTATACTTCTTCTCCGTCCTGGGCGTGATCGAACGGCAGGTCGCTGGTTCCTTGAAGGCCTCTCTCCCCTGATTCATCACACTTTGTAGCATGGGAAGGAATTGGCTCCTCGTCTGGATGGGGAGCAGGGTCTCGAGGAGGAAATCGGCTTTCGGCCTCTCTTCGTCGAGTTTGACACCGAAGGCTGTCGCTGCGCTCCTGACCACCATATTGTACACCCCGATGTCGTCGGGTGGCGAAGGCCTCGAAGGGTACGTGTCCACGGGCTCTTCCGGGTTTTCGGTGTCGAGATCCTGCCATTCGATGTCGTGGCTGGTAGATGGCGCCGAGCTGTAGAACGACTGCTGGTCTTCTTCCTAGTCTTCGCCTTCATAATAGGTCTCGTCTTCCTCTTCGAGATCTCTCGTCAGCCCCTCGGTGTCGAATTCGTCCTCGACTTCGACGACGTTCGTCAGTGGAGCCGTTGGAATCTTGAATTCCTTCATCTTGGCGTCGAACTCCTTCCTTTGAAGGATGTTCTCCATTTCGGCCTCGAGCCGCCTCTTCTTTTTCTCCATCTCGGAGATGCTTTCGGCGTCGACCGCGGGGCTTTTCGACGGAACTTGCGTCGACGCCGACCGTTCTTTCTGCGTCGAGCGTCCCGTTTCATGGGTTGTCTTCGACGATCCTTGCCTTTCGGCGTCTTTCGGCACCAGGGAGTCCTTTTCGAAGGATCCGCTCGGCCTCTTGTCCATGGTTCCCCCCTTGGTCGTCGAAGTTTTCAGCGCCGGGGCTCCCTTCGTGGACTTTAACTCAGATTTTCTCGAGTCACCCTCGGGTTTGAGGTATTTTCTGTTTTGAGCTCGACGATTCTCTTACCTCGTCTTCATTTTTCATGTCGGTCTCTACGACCGTGAAGTTTTCGGGTCCCTCGGCGACGTTGTCCTCATCGTCCGTGGAGAGGCCCAGATCGTAGAGCGACGGGGCCTTACCCTTGCCATCCATGCTGACGTTGGCTCTTCTCTGTCGTTCTCTCACCCGGAGCGTCTTCGGCGCGAAGGCTGAGCAGGCGTTGCAGTCCTTACTCTGGTGGTCGACCGGTAGGCAGAGGTTGCAGACCGGATGCTGGTCCTTCTGCGCGAACTTGTGGTGGCAGTTAGGGCAGAACTTGAATGGTGTCTTGTCCATTGCGCTCAGGGCCTCTGAGTGCGCATTCTCCAAGGGCGAAGAAAAAGGCGCAAAACTTCCTTTCTTCGCGCTCCTGATGTAATCTATTCCTTTCCTGTGATATCTTCGTAGTTAGTCATCGACGAAACTCGCTTTTCTTTCTTCTTCCTTCGCTAGTAATTCTGGAGCTTCCCGATGACGATCCAGACCCAACGGCGGAAAAAAGAATCTGAAGATGGCGCCCCAAAGGTGGGACTTCCGCAGGAAGCACGACGACGTCACGGGAGGTACACCAAATGGTGGGTCGTCGCCGCCCACCTGGGCTACAAAAAAAAAAAAAAAAAAAAAACAAAGAAGACTACGAATCCGGACCCAACCACAAGATCGCGGAATAATGCACAGCATAGTGAATCCAGAAAGATTCACGCTGCAAAACTCTCCTCACCGCGTGCCATTTTTGACAGTTTCACCATGCTAAGGATCCACCAGTCTCTCCACCCATTTGTGTTCGGAAGGCACAACTTGCTGTCCCCAAAGACTTAGGACGGTTTGTTTGGACTTGAGGAGGTGGGAAATTAGTTTGCCTAGCGTGCAATACAGTGGATAAATATTCAGGGGGTGGCACCCCAAAAGAACACTTTCGGACATCTAGTCAGATGCAACCTGTGATTTGTTCCACTGTAGTCAACAGCAAGGTCCAAAAGGGTTGTGTTTTGTGACACGACCATAATGTGTGGGAGAGGGACCCCCCTCCTCCACACACCCTCTCCAAGAGAGAAAGCGGCCTTACTTCTTCATTTATGAAATGTGTTGGTGTATAATACCACAGATACTGATTTTAAACAGGGTCTCTCTCCCTCCCGAGGGTGACGCACAATTATTAGCTCGGGTTAGGATTTCCTCCTATTGGTCATAGTCTAGGGTGATGCACAATTTCCTCTCGGGTTAGGATTTCCTCCTATTGGTCATAGTCTAGGGTGATGCACAATTTCCTCTCCCAGGCCTGTTGAAAGTTGTTTGGTAGGGCAGTCTGTAGTGTTACGCATATTATACATAACAGAAATGGCATGTGTCATCTGTGCAGTGTAGGAGACATTTTTCAAAGGGTGTGAGGGATCTTGTTTCCCTCTGAGTGGTTCTAAGGTGTGATAGTCAGTGGTGCAACTGTAGGCCGCGGCATGGTTTAGTTTCAGGGAGGCAGTACTCTTCTTTCAAGTGATCGAAGGATTTGATTGATCCTCATAGAAACAGGTCTCTCAATGTCTTGCACACCCCTTCTAGCCAACTGCTATATGAGAATTTATGTAGGCCAGGCATACATTTTCAATTACCCCAGAGGGGCATAAATGGGGAAGGACAAGTAGTGAGACCACATTTTAACCAGACTTAATACCAAACCTCCAGTGTTGCTCTCGTGGCTGGTTAATTAAACAGCGTTTTCGTCCAGTTTGTACGAGTTCGCCAGAGGATTTCCCAGAGTTCCAATGTCATGGTGCACAGTCAATCATGCACCACCCCTTATCGGTCTCTCGTGGAGTCCAATGTATGAGATAACAGAGGTGGGTAGCGGCTTAATAAGCTAGGTAGGGGACCCCCAGTCCTCCCTTGCGTGGGAGTAAGAAACCCTGCTTCCGACTAATCCTTTACGACCTGCCCCTACCGTATGGAATTTGTGCAAGTCAATTTAAAGGTCGGCAATGAAGTCACCTGATATTCAATATCTTAGGTAGTATGGTAAATTTATATGCAACTATTATGCCCAGGAGAGAGAGTTTTACATTTCCAACTATTCAACTCACTTCAGAGTCCTCGTTTCAGGTGTTGAAGATGGAGGTCTCGAGTTTTAGTTAATGTGGGGGTTAACACGAGGCCCAAGTAATTTATGTGCAAAGGGGCCCACTGTAGAGGGGTTAGCGATTGTATCTGGCCCACCACCGCCCTGGGTACAGACACATTCAAGATTTCAGATTTAGTGACGTTGATCTTAAACCCTACATGGTCTGGTAGAGATGAAGCTCCCTCAGCAAACATGGTTAATTTCAGCTCCTGGTGGTTGAATCGGATCCTCTTTTGTGAACTCTGAATACCAGTTGTACAAACACCTATTGGATTTGATTTAATAAACTATAATGTGACATTAAGGCAATGCTTCATGTTAAAGAAAATTATTTTGAAGCGAATATCATTTCACGTGATGTTTGTAATATGAATATGATCCGAGCCAGACCCTTGGCTCTTCTGGTTGATTTGTTGGCTCGCCTACCTCTACGCTATTCATTGCAGCTTTTGAAGTGCATTAAACCTGCAATGAAGATGGGGCCGGTGAGCTTTGAGGAGAAATCAAGGGAGTGACTAAAAAGAGCAAAGCATTCTGTAACTATTTTGTTGATATTTCACCATCAAGTAACTACATATAAAATATTGCGAACCTTAACTGAAAAATAAATAAAGGTTAAATTAATCAGTAGACATGTACTGTTTTAGGTTATGAAACCTATTGATAAATACGCTCACTACAGATGTCTGTGTGTGCAACCAGAGACCCATAGAATTCAATCCAGTTTGGTGTAGCAGGAAAAAGTTATGTGCATTATTAGTGCTCTGAGGAATCTGAAAGCACTTAGAATGTTTAAGTCATCATTTTAAATGTGCATTACATACAGTATAATCTAGGCTGCCACAAAATACGCATATAGGTTTGTTAAAGATAGTGCTTCTAAAGTATAGATTTCAGTAATATGCAAAATATATCTAGTTACAAAAATTTTTATAACCCTGCATTAAAAGTACGCACTCTGCAGCTCAACTTGGAACGCCCTTACAATACTACGTGCAAGGAAGACAAAGAGATACTTGAAAGAAACCACATGAGACCCTCTGTTGGCCAAGTAACTCAAGACACTACAAAAACAAGCATGTTTAAACACTATTTGCTCAAGGGTGTATGCTACCTTAGCTGCAGATTCATAAAGGTCATGCCCACCCCACCGAGTACATGCATTTTGTGGACGAGTTTGTTCAGGGGTAAACATACATCTATCAAAGCATTTTCACAAGATACAGTATTCAGGGAGCAATAAATATGTAAAATAGACATGGATTTGATGTTTCAGATACTAAGATTTATTTTCAAGTATTCAAAGACAGGAAAAATTAAGGCGTGCGTGTAGAAAAAGCTCAAAGCTTGGGTGTTATGTAGTTTGGGATCATAAAACCAGGTTAAATAAATGAGAATGGAGGTTAGTGAATAACATGATGTAGCTCTGCTCTTCTACACTTGTTTTTAATTACGTCTTCAGCATAACGAGACCAATTTGGGGGTTTGTTAATGTGTCATAAAATGCATTCTTCAGGCACTTCTATAGGCTAGTCTGCCTCATTTATGTGGCGCCTCGGATAAAGCAACATACTTTGAAGCCATAAAAACATATTCAAAATATTTAACTAAGTGCTGGCGTTTTGATGTTCTAGCTAAAGAAATATTCAGATCTGTTCCAGCAAAACATGCAAACATATATCCTAAGATGATACAACCAAAAGAGAGGCAGAGACATGGTTTCAGTGAACATTACTGGATTGATCTAGAATTTTAGTATAGTTTCTGCCACCTTTCGACCTATCTGCTAACCACTATTATTAAATTATACTTGAAAAGTAACCTTTGTGAACATAAGGCACACAGAAAATGTAGATAAATTGCTTCTTGGGGCCAGTTAAGAGCTATGTGTAAACGAAGGCCACAAACTGGGCTCTGAAATCAGCAGATGGTTAGGGACTCTCTGCTTTTTCCATATATTTCAATTCTCAGAAGGGCAGCACAGATGTACAAGGCTGCTGGAATGAGGGAAAATCCCAATTATGCAAGCAAGCGGAGGGATAGAAAAGCCCATTTTGGGTGACTGTTTCAGACAACAGATAAAGGATAAGGAAGCATATAGAGCGAAGAAGAACATGTACAGTGCAATGCAAGCTCAATAAAGAAGCCTGGATATGGATTCACCCCCATCTACAACCCACATGCCACTATGTTACTAATACAGCAACAGAGGCTACCACTTAACTGAATAAGCAAAAAGATACGTTAAGAATAGTATGAAGAGTAGAATTAGTGGTAAATCAAGGAATTGAATTTTGTTTGGTGTGAATCCAGAAAAAAGGGTCATCTAGAGTTAGGTTTATAGGTAAGCTTTGGTTTAGGAATAGGCTTAAGGCCGGAGGGACTGTAAGAAGAATGTTACTTAACTTGTAAGCATCATTCATAGAGTGTACTGCTACAGATTCACATGCTATGCATGCTCCTGACATCTAGTGTTGGCCTTGGACTTTATGTAGTGGAGCCGATGTAGTGGGTAGGGTGAGTTTGTGTACCACGATGTTGTAAAGTCAATCATAATGTACATAGGAAGGAAAAACGTTCCTGTCAACTAGTCCAAGTTTGATGTCGGAACGGAGACATGACACTTAAGTTTTCCACTGCTAACAAACTTGGTATATTTGCATTCTCACAAATGTATTCTGCATTATTTAAGCAACAACCAGTACAACTGCATGGCGTTACTATGTTGCTTTGCTTTAACTATTATTAAGCTGCACTTTACCTTTACAGCTTTAGCAGTTTCCAAAGATTGTTCTGGGGGGATTCCCACTTCTCGGTCTCGAAGTAGTTGTTGAATGAAGTATGTAATATCTCGACCAGCAATTGGAATGTGTTTGATGCAGCTTCCTATCACGTAACCTTCAGCCTAGAAATAAAAATCAGGTTGTCATTAGAATGCCTTCATCCAAGCACACGAAGAAACAGGTAATGTACTAATTAATTTTTATTAAAGTACTATATATATATATATAGAACAGAAATAAGCCTACCCAGAGGTACTAACCTTTTTAGGTTTACATACACAGACAGCTTCAGCTGTCTTGTCAAAGACCTATGATGTTCAATACAATAAACCCAGAGTGGATTTAGACCAGACCTTGGTCACGACTAGATGTGTTGGTCGGTCTCAGTTACCTGGGTCTTATTTGTTGGCTTTCCTACCTGCTCATGTGATAGTCACACTCCTGGAGTATTACCTCCTTTCAATATTTGTGTGGATGACTTTTATCCTTCCACAGATGATGGGAGGGGATTATGCGCTTGATATTGGAGTATGGTGTTTAACCTGCCATCTGTCAGGGTAGTGTTGGTCAATTCCTCTACCAAAATGGATAGCCTACTGCCCACCAAGTTTAGAGATCTGTGTTTAATAGAAAGCCAATGCTACAGCGTTTTTTCTGAAGATACTGAAGACTGACCCAGTGACCACTAGGTAGTCACTGAGCAAACATTTTTGCTTTTGAAATACAAACTCTCAAAGAAAAACAAAAACACTAAAGACCCGCTGGGAGGGGGGAGGGGTCTCTCTCTCGCACGTAAAGGGAGTCATTATTTCCCTGAAACAAAAAAATATTAATGGGACTATTCTCCTATAAAGAGGGTGGATGGTTTGATGCATCTACACAGACTGCCTGAAATCTACCAGGCCACTTGTGTAAGGCTTCTGTGGTAGAACACCTAAAATTTAAACTCAATCAGGCCCAAAATGTTTTTAGGCAGAAAGTATTTGTTTATTTGCCCTTTCTTTTGTGAGGGACACGCACGGTGCACACAGCTTTAGAGCAGCTCGAATTCGATACATCTTCCCACATCAATCCATCCTCCTCCCCCACATTATTACGATAATGTTTTTTAAACTCTTTGATCACTTTTGGCAACACCCATGTGCTATCAAAATCTGGCTTCTAATTGCTCTTGCCCTGCCACCCACAATATTTCTTCCAAACCCCTCCCCCAATCTCATTTAGTGACAGTCTGCAAGCTGTACACAGATAAGTTAAGTGCCAACAGCGCAGGGGAGGATAATGAAGTGAGAGCGGATGATGCTGGTTAGGGAAGATTCATGTAAACGTTGATGAGTGTCAGACTTAGGGAAGATCCTTGCAGGACTCTATGGAGGAGTAAACAGGCGTCTGAGGTGAAAGAGTGGTAGGCTGACTGACTCCTGCAATTCAGAAAGCGGCAGATACAGCGGAGCGCCAGACCTTGTATTCTGATGTTGTGAAGACATTGGGTAAGGATGGGGTGGGATACCATGTCAAATGCTGTGGAAACGTCTAGGAACATTAAGGCCGTTGTCTCTCTTTGGTTAATGTATCGTGCAGCTGTAGTCCATGATTGCAATGAGGGCAGTTTTGTTACTGTGGTTCCATCTGAATCTGGACTGCTTGGTGTTCGCTGAGGTTATTGGTGAGGCATTTGTTGATGATTTTGTCTAGTACCGTAGTCAGGAATGGAAGCAGCAAAATCTGTAGATGGTTGGCAAACGTATAGGGTTTCTGGGTTTCTTCAGCACAAAGGACTGGAGTGTTCTTCCAGGCATCTGGGAAGGTTTATGAAGGGATGGAGGTGTTTAGGATGGGTGAGAGCACAGCGTTGATGGGTTTAAGTCCCCTGGAATAGGCGAGTTGGGGGCCAGGGACAGACAGGGCCCTGGAGTGGGTGGATTTATAGTGGCATGACACTACATAAAGCATCCTAACCTACCAGAATATCACATTATAGCAGAACACAAGACCAGAAGGTATTGCAGTATTTTAGCTTTTGGAACCGGAGTGGCCGGAGCAGACTAGGTAGATTCTTGGCTTGGTGCGGAACTGGAAGGCTTTGGACATGCTTTTGGTGCAGAGTCCAAGTGCGCAGCAGCTGAAGCTGCAGTTTGGTGCCAATCATGCCAGATAGCAGTGGTTGCCCGTTAGCCTTTTGTTTTGTGGAAACTGAAAGTTTTTGTGTGGACATGTGAGGGGTTTGAGTACTCACAGCACCTTGACCCGGCAGCAGATCGTGCATCTCCGGATCGATACTCAACTCGGAGTCTGACTCTTGTAACAAAAAGTTTCCCTCTTCTTCGGCCACAGAGGTCTCACATTCTTCCTCTTCGATGCCTTCTGGTCCGAAGAAGGAATATGCTACTTACCAGTATGCATCTGTTCTTGGAATGTAGAGCTGCAGAGCCACACACTTAGGATAAGATCGCCATCTGGTGTTGGGCTCGGATGATTGCAGGTTGTTGTTGTCTTTGGAAGAAGCCTTTTGGTCACGAGATAGGCGACTCCTCCTCTGGACAACAGTGCGCATGGGCATCCACTCCATCCTCAGATTGTTTTTCGCCGTGATGGGAAATGATGGTGTATAAGAATAAAGAGAAAGGATGTCCATGTGTAATGTCTAATTAAGACAATGCTGGAACAGATACAGGTCCCGGGGAGGTGGGTGGGCGTGTGTGGCTCTGCAGCTCTACATGCCAAGAACAGATGCATACTGGTAAGTAGCATATTCCGTTCGAGGCATATGAGCTGCAGATCACACACACTTAGGATAGACTATATAGCAGTGTCTCCCCTAGCGGTGGTCACCTGTATCTGTTGCAGCAGTTTGGAATAGAGTTTTTAGGACAGCTTGGCCTACGGAAGCTTGTTGTTTTGATTGCACATCAACACAGTAATGTTTAGTGAAGGTGTGTGTGGTAGACCATGTGGCTGCTTTGCAATTATCTTCTAAGGGAATGTTCCCTAAGAATGCCATGGAAGCCCCTATTGTACGTGTGGAGTGCGCTCTAGGGGGAACTGTAAGAGTGCGTTTAGCTTTTTGGTAACATATTTGGATACATTTAACTATCAACCTGGCTATACCTGATTTTGAAATAGGGTTGCCTTTATGAGGTGGAGAGAAAGCAACAAACAGTTGTTTGGTTTTGCGAAAAGGTTTGGTTCTGTCTATGTAATAAAGCAAGGCTCTTTTAACATCTAATGTATGAAGGGCTCTCTCAGCTACTGAGTCTGGATTAGGGAAGAAGACTGGCAGCTCGACTGATTGGTTAAGATGGAAAGGGGAAATAACTTTTGGTAGGAATTTTGGGTTTGTCCTAAGAACCACTTTGTTACGATGTAGTTGTAGGAATGGTTCTTCAGTAGTTAAGGCCTGTATCTCACTTACCCTTCGCAGGGATGTGATTGCAATAACGAAAGCCACTTTCCATGTAAGGAATTGCAGTTCGCATTTATGCATAGGTTCAAATGGAGGGCCAATGAGCCTTGTTAGAATAATATTTAGATTCCACACTGGAGAAGGTGGTAATCTGGGAGGAATAATTCTTTTAAGACCTTCCATGAAGGCTCTGATCGCTGGTACCTTAAATAGTGACAAGTGTTGTCGATTTTGTAAGTAGGCTGCTAACGCTGCTAGGTGTAGACGTATGGAGGAATACGCTAAATTGCATCTTTGCAAGTGTAGTAAATGGCAAATAATGTTTTGGATGGAAGCATCCAGTGGACGTATATTATTGTTAGTGCAGTAAATGGCAAATCTTTTCCATTTTGCAGCATAACATGCCCTAGTAGTAGGTCTTCTAGCTTCTTTTATGATATTCATACAGTCTGGTGGTAGATTGAGGTAACCGAACTCTAAGACGTCAGGAGCCAGATCGCCAAGTTCAGTTGCTGTGGATCTGGGTGTCTGATTTCTCCATGGTTCTGGGTTAATAAGGCCGGGGAAAGGCGTAGTTTATGATGTGGAACTAGCGAGAGTTCCAGAAGTGTCGTGAACCAGGGTTGACGTGCCCAAGCGGGAGCTACTAGAATCAGTTTTAGAGACTGTTGTTTGAGCTTGCGTACCACAAATGGAATGAGTGGGAGAGGCGGAAAAGCGTACGCAAATCTGCCTGACCAGTTCATCCATATTGCATTGCCCTTCGACTGTGGGTGTGGAAACCTGGCGGCGAAGGTTGGGCATTTTGCGTTTTAGTGTGTGGCAAACAGGTCTATGTCTGGTTGGCCCCATTTTTGGAAGAATGGGAGTAGGACTTTGGGGTGTAATTCCAATTCGTGGATTTGTTTTGTCTGTCGACTTAGGAGATCGGCAATCTGGTTGTGAACCCCTAGAAGGTGTTCCGCTAGCAGGTAGATGTTTTGGGGGAATTGCCCATCTCCAAATGTTCTGTGCGAGTTGGGACAGTTGGAGAGAATTTGTCCCCCCCTGTTTTTGTATGTAATACATGGTCGTCATGTTGTCTGTGCGGATGAGGACAGTTTTGTTCCTTAGATGTACTTGAAAAGATTTCAGTGCTAGGAACACCGCTAGAAGTTGTAGGTGATTGATATGGAGCAGTTTTTGTTGAGTGGTCCATTTGCCCTGAGTGGTGTATTGTAGGAGATGGGCTCCCCACCCTGTGAGAGATGCGTCGGTTGTCAGCACTATTTGTGCAAGAGGCTCTAAGAACGGTCGCCCTTTGGACAGGTTGATGGTGTTCCACCATTTCAGTGAGCGAAGTGAGCGACTGTCCACCAACACCAGATCGGTAAGTTGTCCGTGAGCCTGGTTCCACTGTTGTGCTAGACATTCTTGCAAGGGATGCATTTGAAGTCATGCGTGAGGCACAATGGAGATGCATGACGCCATCATGCCTAATAGTTGCATAAACACTCTAGCTGGAAAAGAGTGTGGAGTTTGAAATTTTAAGATGAGGTTTTGTATGTTGGCTATCCTGGCTGTGCTGGGATAAGCTATGGCCTTGGAAGTATTTATGGTGGCTCCCAGATATTGATGTATGTGGGACGGTTGCAGTTGAGATTTGGGATAGTTGATGGTAAATCCCAAGTTGTGTAAGGTTTGAATAGTGCGGTGAGTGTGGAGAACGCATTTGTCGAAAGTATTGGCTTTTATGAGCCAATCGTCGAGATACGGGAAGACGGATTTGTTGTCTCCTGAGGGGCGCTGCCACTACTGCTAGGCATTTGGTGAATACCCTGGGTGCAGTTGTTACTCCGAATGAGAGGACTGTAAATTGATAGTGCTGTCCGTCTACCACAAATCTTATGTACTTCCTGTGAGCAGGATGCATGGGGATGTGAAAGTATGCGTCCTTGAGGTCTAATGTGGCAAGGAAATAGTCTTGTTGAAGTAGTGGGAGCACTCGTTGAAGAGTGATCATATGGAAGTGATCTGAGTGCATGTACTGATTTAGGAGTCCGAGGTCGAGTATGGGTCTTAACGTCTCGTCCTTTTTGGGGATTAGGAAGTATAGAGAATATACTCCTGTACCCTGATGTTGAAGTGGAGCTGGTTCTATTGCGTGTTTTTGAAGCAAGGACCGAATTTCCTGTTTGAGGAGTGTAAGATGGTGTGGTGACATTGGACTGTGTTTGGGTGGTATGTGTGGGGGGGGGTGTTTGTGAGTTCGAGGCAGTAACCAAACTGGATAATGTGTCTTACCCACTTGTCTGTTGTAATGGAATTCCAGACAGGTCGGAACTGTTGGAGTCTTCTACCTACCGGAGTGGAATGGTCTGGGGGGAGTGGAGGCAAGTCACTGTTTAGTGGCTGGAGAGGTGCGGGTGTTGGTATTGCCCCGACCTCGGCCCTTGGTGTTGTTTCCCCTATATCCTCCTCTAAAATATGAAACGCGTTACTTACCTATAACAGCAGTTATCCAGTATTGGTGTCTTTCATAGATTCACATGCCTGAATCATTCCCAGTCGTCGAGACGGGAGCCTCCGGTACATAAAAAAGTAATGTCCTATAGACATACATAGAGAAAAATAGGCCTAAGGGCTTCCCCCTTAGCAGCCTATCCTAGTCCTTATGTAAAAAGGACCAAACTCTTAGAGTCAGCCAATCAGCTATCACCTCCCTCTAGAACCTTCCTGGCAGGAGCCTCAGTCCCTCAGATTTTCGTACGCACCAAGCTAGGTAGGCGTAATATAGTTAGAGAGAGGCGTGAGTCCTTCCAGGGGAGGCGGGAGGGTTGCATGTGAATCTATGAAAGACACCAATACTGGATAACTGCTGTTACAGGTAAGTAACGCGTTTCTTATCCAGTATTAGGGGTGTCTTTCATAGATTCACATGCCTGAATCAGAGTAGTTAGCAATACATTATGCACATTTCTGATGTAACATGCCATAAAGGTATTGGAGATAATACAGTATTATCATAACAGTTCGAAACATTGGCATACATCAAAACAGTAAAACAGTAAAGAATGTGCATACCAGGATGGCGGGATGTTGGAAGGCTCACCTCACTGGACAGATGGCGAAGCACCGCCTGGCCCACTGCCGCATCCTTCGCAAGTTCGGCATCCAGGCAGTAGTGTCTGGAGAAGGTATGCGGTGACTTCCATGTCGCCGCTCTACAGATGTCCAAAATCGGCACTCCAGCGAACAGCGCTGCTGATGTGGACATCGCTCTGGTGGAGTGTGCTTCCACCCTGTCTCGCAAAGGCCGTCCGGCCCCTTCATGGCAGAATGCTATTGCAGAAGAGATCCACCTTGAAATGCTCTGTTTTGTTAGGGGCATACCCAACCTTGGCCTGCTGTAGGCCACAAATAACTGCGATGACTTTCTGATGGTTTTTGTCTTGTCTATATAAAACTTAAGACACCGTTTGAGATCCAGAGAGTGGAGCGTCCTTTCTGCTGCCGTGGTAGGGTTAGCGAAGAAAGAACGTAGGACCACCGGCTCGTTGAGGTGAAAGTCTGAAGGCACTTTCGGTATGAACTTGGGATTTGTCCTCAGCACCACCCTGTCCTGTTTGAACTGCATGAAGGGTTCCTGAATGGAGAGAGCTTGCAACTCGCTGACTCTCCTGGCAGATGTTAGAGCGAGTAACAGAGCCGTTTTCCATGAGATGTACTTGATGGAAGCTCGGTGAATGGGCTCAAAGGGGTGCTTCATGAGTTGGTTAAGGACCAAGTTTAGGTGCCATGTCGGCGGGACCCGTCGAGGTCTTGGAAAGGACCTATAAAGACCCTAAAGGAACTGTTTAATAAGTCTACTGGACCAGAGAGACGGGCCTTTGAAAGTCCTGGTAAAACGTGAAATTGCTGCCAGATGCACCTTTATGGATGCATGCGCTAATCCGGACTGTGCCAAGAGCAGGAGATATGGCAATATCTGTTCAGGCGTGATATGAAGTGGTCTCAGGCCCTTCTCCGAGCACCATACGCAGAAGCGCTTCCATTTGAGAGAGTAGGTTTTGTTGGTACTGTCCGCCCTTGCTCTTGCTAGCACGTCCCTGCATTCCTGCGGGATGTTCAAATGGCAGAACTCTCTGTGCTCAGGAGCCAGGCCGATAACCTGAGCGATTGCAGGTTCGGGAATTGCACCTGCCCGTTGGACATTGTCAGCAGGTTCGGGTGCTGTGTTAGACGAATCGGTGTCCTGATGGAGAGGCGATGAAGGTCCGAGAACCAGTGCTGCCTCGGCCAGTACGGGGCAATCAGGATTAGGGTACAGGGCTCCGCCTTCATCTTCCTGAGGACCCTGGGAATCATCGGGAACGGTGGAAAAGCGTACGCAAATACGCTGAACCAGCCTATGGAAAAGGCATTTCCGAGCGACTCCGGTTGGGGATGCCAGCTTGCGTAGCTTGGGCATTTGGCGTTCTCCCTGGTGGCAAACAAGTCGATTCCTGGGACCCCCCATTTCGAGAATACGTGTGTTAGTGCACTCTCGTTGAGCTCCCATTCGTGGGAGAGGGATTTCTGCCTGCTTAGGGCGTCCGCAATGGTGTTGTCTTTTCCCGGGACGTAGTCCGCCCTGAGGGTGATCCCCTGGAGAACAAGCCAGTTCCAGATCTTTTGCGATTCGCGCGATAGAGTGAGCGAACGCGTTCCTCCCTGCTTGTTCAGATAGTGCATCGTCGTGGTGTTGTCCGTTCTGACGAGCACATGGGAGTTCTGGATGCGTGGTAAAAAGGCTTGCAGCGCTAGGTACACAGCCCTCAACTCCAGCAGATTGATATGGAGGCGTTGCTCCTGATCTGACCATTTGCCACTTACTCTGAGGTCCTGAAGGACAGCTCCCCAGCCCGCTAGAGATGCATCGGTGGTGATCACCAGTGGCGCTGCTGGAAGCAGGAACGGTAGTCCCCTCGACAGGTTTCTGCAATCCTTCCACCACTCGAGGCTTTTGGATATTTGCGGTGTTATGCTCATAATGTCCTCGAACGAACCTGTACTCTGAGTCCACTGGTTCGTGAGAGCTTCCTGCAATGGACGCATCCGCAGCGAGGGATGAGTAGTATACAAGAAGACATCATTCCCAGGAGTGATTTGAAGGTGCGAACTCTTAGGGACTTCCTTGATGCCACCGCCGTGGCCAGCGATATGATCCTGTTTTTTCTTTCGTCTGAAGGAAATGCTCTTGCGCATTCCGTATTCAAGGTCGCCCCGAGGAAGGTGATGCTTCTTGTTGGGGACATATGTGATTTTTGAAGATTGAGAGTCAATCCTAGATGTTGGAAAAGATGGGTACAAGTGTTGGAGGATTTGGTTGCGCCTACAGCCGTGGGCGCCTTGACCAGCCAGTCGTCTAGGTAGGGGAAAACTTGGTGACCCATTTGACGTAGGAAAGCTGCCACAGGAGAAAGGCACTTGGTGAAAATCCGCGGAGCGGATTTGAGGCCAAACGGAAGGACCTTGAATTGGTAGTGCTGTCCTGCCACCTCGAAACGTAGAAACTTTGTGCCCCCTGAGTATCGGGATGTGATAGTAGGCATCCTGAAGATCCAAGGATGTCATGAAATCTCCTTCCTCTAGAATGCCTAGGATTTCTTGGAGCGTCACCATCCTGAACGACTGGCTCTTCAGGAAAGAGTTGAGTGCCCTGAGATCTAGAATGGGCCTCCACTTCTTTTCTTTCTTGCGTATCAGAGAGAAGCGGGAGTAGAATCCTTTCTCCCTCTGAGCCGATGGAACTCGCTCGATCGCTCCTTTCCTCAACATCTCCGATATTTCTCGGAGCAGCAGCCGCAGATGCCTGTGTGGAAACCTGCGGGGAGGGCTAGCAGGCGGGATGGTGGTAAATTCTAGGGAATGGCCGAATCTGAGGAGTTGGAGCACCCAACGATCTGAGGTGATGATGCGCCAATTTTTCAGGAAATGGGTCAATTTTCCTCCAATTTGTGAAGAAGGAGATGGTAGCTGGACTGGCTGGAGTAAGCGGTCACTGGCGTCCGCCAGTGCCCCTCTTTTGGTTCTTACCCTTGAAGTTAGATCTTCCGTAAGATGACTGTCGACCCTGTTGTTGCTTTTGCTGGTACTGGGTCTTATTCTGGAAGGAATACGAGGACCTATTCTGGAAGGATCCTCTGTAGGAGGACTGGCCTCTAGATTTGTTGCCCCGAAAGGACTGATTCCTTGCCTGCAAGGTTCCAAGCGCTCTAGCCGTGTCAGTATCCTTTTTAATGGCTTGGAGCGCCTCGTCAATTTTATCTCCAAATAGATGCTGTCCGTCGAAGGGCATATCCAGCACCTTCGTCTGCACTTCCTGCCTGAACGATGTAGCCTTGAGCCATCCTTGGCGGCGCAGGACTGCAGCCCCAGCCAGTTGACGAAAGCCTGTCATGGCCACGTCTATGGCGCAGTCGATCTCGGCCGCAGAGGCCTGGCCCTCGGAAAGTAGTGCCTTCACCTCGTCCTGAACCGCGCTCGGAAGTTCTGCTAAATATGGGGCTATATCCTCCCAAAGTTGGCGGTTATAACGCCCTAAAAGGGCTATGGAATTGGCCACCTTGATGGTCATTGCCGAAGTGGTCGAAAACCTCTTGCCTATAGTGTCTAATTTTCTGCCCTCCTTGTCCGGTGGTGCTGACAGAGGCGAGGAGGGATTCCAAGAATTTTTCTGGGCCGCTTGGGTCACGACCAAATCCGGCTTCGGGTGGCCAGTCAGGCAAGCTGGTGCCGTGGACGGAGCTTTATACTTCTTATCCAGGCGTGGGACAACCGCAGGAACAGAAGCCGGCGTCAGCATTAGCTTCTTTCCCTGTTCCCAGAGAAAGTCGATGATAGGGATCGATTTGGTCGTCTTCTTCGTCTGCTCCTTAAAGTCATGGAGGAAGCACTCCGTCTCCGCCGACTCCATGACCATATGGAACCGCGCCGCAGCCCGTTCAACTACCTTATGAAAACCACCAATATCCACTGGCGGTGAATCAGCTTGGCGCGGTTGTGGGGAAGGTGGTGAAGATGCTACATACTCCTCCTCCTCATCCTGGTCCGACTGGTCTCCCTGGACCAATCCTTCCTCTATCTCCTCCGCCTCCTCATCCGATGACTATCACCCGAGGTGGCGGTTTCTCGTGGCAGACCTGCGTAACCGGCCGTGATTGCTTTGGGGCTGTCGTTGGTGGGTTTGTAGTTGGCACTGGGACCCCTGTATCCAGCCTTGGTGGTTCCGGGAAACGTTGTTTATAGTCCCTGATAAGGAACTTGAGGTCCTTAACTATTGCCAGAGGAAGGCATACCATTGGAGTGACCTCCGTGCGAACCTGCTCCTGGACGGGGCGCTCCTGCGCGCTTGTATCTTCCTGCTCCTCGTCCGTACTTTGGCATTTGACATACAGTTCAGAAGGGGAAGTAGCCTGTTCAAAGAGCTCCTCTTCAGACTCTTCACTCTGCAGAATCTCCATAGGCAAATTGGTTTGAACCTTGCTTGGAGATGTCATTTCCGGCGTAATCTGTGGTCTGGACAGTTTGCCAGGGGCAGATCCTTGCACAGCAACCTCCGCGGTTTTCCGTCCCATGGACGACGACGTTCCCGTCGACGGCTCCGTCGTCGACGGTATGGCTGTCACCAACGGTGTCCCCATCGATGATATTTTCCTCGTCGACGAAGTCTTCGTCGACGATGCGGTCGTAGACGATTCAGTCGTCGTCGACGCCTTCGTCGACTATGCCTTGGTCGTCGACATCTTCGTCGACACCTTCGTCGACGATGCCTTCGTCGTCGACGCGCTAGTCATCGACATCCTCGTCATCGACTCTTCCGTCGACGGGGGGCTCCTCATCGACGAGGTCGTCGTCGACGGAACCATCTTCGTCGTCGACGTTTTAGACGACGGCTTTAACAGTATAATGGACGAGATAGGGGTACCTGCTGACGATGATGAAGGGGTCGTCGACGAGAGGACCGACGCCGCTGTGGATGTGGACACGGTCGTCGTCGCTGTGGAGACATGTCCGGATGGCCTTTTTTGCGCCGAGGATGGTGTCGCAATTTTTGTGGCCGACAGAGTAGGCTTCTTGAAAGTGAGAGAGGCTTTGTCAGACACTGAAGATTTGGAAGATCGTGCCTCTGAAGACTTCTTGTGTGTCTTCATAGGAGGAGCGTCTGAGGGGCCAGGAGATGTCATTCTCGGCCTCTTCAGGGAGACTTCAGAGGTTCCGGAAAAGCTCGCCTCTGAGGAAACCACACTGTCTCTGTCCTTGAGCCTGTCCAGCCAGATAAGCAGGCGGCCCTCCCTGTCTCTCAAGGTCTTATGTGGGAAAGACCTGCATATTTTACAGTCCTTAGGGACGTGGTCCGGATAAAGGCAATACAAGCATAGTTCATGCTTGTCGTCCACATGAAGCCTCTTCTTCCCACATGAAGAGCAAGCCCTGAAAAGGGCTTTCTTCTGGGATTCAGACATGCCAGGAGTTGTAGGTTAATTAAACACTCACTGCAGCAAGAAGAGGCGTGAAGTAGTCAGCGTTGCAATCCTTGAAGAAGAAAGTCACCAAAAACGTGAACAATCTGGCTTGAAAGAAATCCTGAGGAGAACTCAGGTTGGAGACTCCCTAGCACAACGTGCGGTAGAAAATCTGAGGGACTGAGGCTCCTGCCAGGAAGGTTCTAGAGGGAGGTGATAGCTGATTGGCTGACTCTAAGAGTTTGGTCCTTTTTACATAAGGACTAGGATAGGCTGCTAAGGGGGAAGCCCTTAGGCCTATTTTTCTCTATGTATGTCTATAGGACATTACTTTTTTTATGTACCGGAGGCTCCCGTCTCGACGACGGGGAATGATTCAGGCATGTGAATCTATTAAAGACACCCCTAATACTGGATAACCTCTGTTGGGGGATGTTTGCGCGGAGGTTTTGAAAGTGGAAAAGGTGTCTGTCCCAAAATTTTTGGAGGCTCCCCTATAGAAGGAGCGTCGAAAGGAGCCTCGTGGTTGTGGAGACTGTAATGCTCCCATTGATTTAGCAGTCTTGTTATCTTTTTTCATCTTCTCAAGTGCAGTATCTACTGCGGGCCCAAATAGTTGCTCTTGGTTGACCAAGTATTGTTGTTTGTACTTCCGGCTTAAAGCCTGAAATACGTAGCCATGCATGGCGTCTAAGAAGTATGCTTGTGTTGACCGCCCTAGAAGCAGTGTCCGCGGCGTCTAATGCACATTTGATGGATGCGTTAGATATGAGTTTCCCCTCTTGGATGAGGTCATTGGCCTGGGATTTGTACTGATCTGGTAGGTGTTATAAAAGATCTTCTAAATGATCATAATGAGCCCTATCATATCGGGCTAATAGAGCTTGTGTGTTGGCAATACGCCAATGGTTAGCAGCTTGTGCTGCAACTCTTTTGCCCGAGGCCTCTAATAGCTTGGACTCTTTGTCTGGGGGCGGTGTCTCCCCTGTTTGGGAGTTAGTCTGCTTTCTAGCGTTTGAAACTACTAAAGAGTCTAGAGGGAGCTGTGCTTTAATGTAAGCGGGATCTTGTGGGGCAGGTCTACATATTTTTTCAATTCGGGGGTTAAGAACCCTAGCTCTGACAGGGTCTTTAAAAACCTCTGTGGCGTATTTTATGACTCCCTTAATCATGGGCAAGATTTGGAACCGATTTTTGAGACTGTTCGAATGTGTCTAGAAGAAAGTCTTCTTCGGGTGGATCTGAATGCATGGTGACGCCATGGAAAAGTGCCTCCCTGTTTATCAGCTGCCCAAACCCTAGGTGGTCATCTGGAGGGGGGGTTTGGAGGGGTATGTAGTGGGATCAGGAATATCAGGTAAAGGGTAAGCCCAGTCATCTAAGGGTGCCGTATCCGGGAGTGTGAAAGGATCATTAGGATCAGTAAGGTCATCCGGATCACCCCCTCCCCCTAAGCCATCATCATCATCCTGTGGAGGTGGTGTATGTGAAGGAGATGGTAGAGGAGAAGGAGGTGGGGGCAGGGGGGGTGGAGTGAGGTGATATAGGAGAGTTAGGATGAATGGGTGAGGTGGCGGAGTCCTTCTTTATGGGAGCTGGAGAAGGTGTTGTGTCCAGCTTCCTTTTCTTGTATGGCACAGCGGTGACCTGTCCAGTTTTTGGATTGATATAAATCCTTTTTTGCGTGGGATCAGGGTGAAAAAGTTCTTCGTTGTCCGAAAGTGGCTTTGGTGCCGATTTTTTCGGTTCCGATCTATGTTTTGGATGATCGGTAGAGTCTTTTTGGACTTTAGACAGTTGTTTCGGTACCGATGATGGTTTCGGTGCCAAAGAAATTTTCGGTGCCGGCGGGGATTTCGGTGCCGAAGAACGTTTCGGTGCCGGTGGAGATTTTGGTGCCGAGAGGGAATCTTTGAGCTTGATAGCTTTAGATGCCGGTTTATCAATAGGTCTCGATGGTTTCGGAGCCTGCTTCGGTGCCGAGAGGTCTTGAGTCTTCAATGCCGAAGGTACTGTGGGTACTATAACATGTGGTTTGCTCGAGCCCGAGCCACCTGTAGGCTTATATTTCTTCGGAGCCGAGGGCGGGGCTTCTGAAGACTGTTTTCGGTCGCGACTGGGGCCAGCTGTCGGAGTCTTGACCAATGCCTTTTTGGGGGGGGTTGAGGTAGGGGTACTGGTACTCACTCGTTGCCCCGGAGTGATGAGGCCATCGGAATCGTCCGCTTCGGATAGAATTTGGAGTTCTTCGGAACCTTCTTCCGGGACATCCTGAGCAAAGATGTCCTCTGGTTCTGGAGCCGGTCTGGCCATGATATGGCGTCGAGATCTTCGGTCCCGGATGGTTTTCTTGGATTGGAATGCGGCGCAGGCTGGACAGCTGGATTCGTTATGTTCCGGCGAGAGGCACAGGTTGCAGACCTCGTGGTGGTCACTGTGGGGGAACTTTGCTCCACATTGGGGGCATTTTTTAAAAGGTGTCCTTTCCATGAGCCGTGTCCGGAACCGGACCGATTGAATTTCGACATCGAGTTGTAAAGGTTTTTCGCTACAAAAGCTGGATTTTCAGAAGTTTTCAGCGGGTGTGGAAAAGTTCATCCGAACCCAATGGCGGAAAAAAACAATCTGAGGATGGAGTGGATGCCCATGCGCACTGTTGTCCAGAGGAGGAGTCACCTATCTCGTGACCAAAAGGCTTCTTCCAAAGACAACAACAACCTGCAATCATCCGAGCCCAACACCAGATGGCAATCTTATCCTAAGTGTGTGATCTGCAGCTCAAATGCCTCGAACATTAGGCTTCTCCTCAATTTTGCATCTTTGTATTCCTCTATGCTGAGTCTGTTGGGCCCGCAGGGTATTTTTCGATCAAACCAATAGGCAGGCATCACAGTCTTCTTCCCTGTGCTCAGGGATAAGCACAGATTGCAGACCTGGAGAAGGTCAGTCCGTCGTACATTGTGGCACTGGGGACAGAATCGGAATCCAGTCCGCCTAGTCAGCAGTGTCATCGATGGAGTCGAGTGAGGGTAAAGGTATAGCCTGAACAGGTGAGGCCCAAAGGCCACGATCGAAGTGTGTCGATCTGATGAATGAATATCTTTCTAACTTTAATACGCAAGAAAGGAAACGGTTTCCAAACAATACTGTCGAGGAAAGAGTGAATTACGCACCGAAAGTCTCGCAAAAAGGGCCTTGAACCGGAGAACAGTAATACACGTCCGAGCCGGACGATGAAAAGAATATCTAATAATGGAGTCGATGCACATGCGCATTATCACCAAGGAGTCTCTTTACTTCTTAGCTTGAAAGACTTTTGAAGAAAAACAACTTTAAGACATTCAAACCCAAACCTAGGTGGCAGGAATATGCAAAGCATGTGTATATTCCTGCCACACATGCCTCAAACACAATTCTAGGTCTACCACTGCAGTCTAGTTGGGCAGCTGTTAAGCTGCCAACTCGAGGTGTCAATATAACGTTTGCCAAGTCCAAACCTTTTTAAAATTTACAATTCACAACAAAGAAGTCCTCAAAAGCTCATAAGATAGGGTGCTAAGTATTAAAATTGCCATTTCTTGACTAACATGTCCTAACAGTGAAAACTCACAAATGTTTTCATTGCAGCAAGGCTGGTAATCCCACTGGCTAACATGGGGTTACACTACCACAACTGATAAGTGCCGATTACAATTTGGAGCCATCAAATATAGTATTTAGAAGTATCAAATTAATTGTTACATTAAGGCAGACTTATTGCTGAAGTCAGATTTTAGCCCCAAAGATTTATTAGCTGTTTCTGATTAACTACAGCAGTTGTTAACCGAGACAACCTGCTGCCCACCTGCCAGGAGGTTTGAAGCACTCTCAAAAATGGGGAACCAAAGGAGTATTGGTGGGAGGAAGAATAGTTACTTACCTGTAATATGTGGTTCTCCAGTATTGGTGTCTTTCATAGATTCACATGCCTGAATCATTCTCTGTCATCGGAGTTCGAGTCCCACGGTACATAAAAAAAAGCAATAATTATGCATACAATAAGCAAAAAACCTAGGTAACAAAACCAGGAAGTAAAGTAGCCTAAGCTACAAGGAAAAAATGTCCACACTTATGACTATCATAGTCATTATGTACAGTCCAAACTGCAGCCAATCAGGCGAGAGCACCCACCAGAATTTTCTCCTCAGGCTCAGGCTCTCATTTTCTCGCACAGGAGTGAACCAAAGTATAATAGCCTAACCAGCCTCTGAGGGGAGGTGGGCGGGTTGCATGTGAATCTATGAAAGACACCAATACTGAAGAACCACAGATTACAGTTAACTATTGTTCTTCTCCAGTATTTAGGGTGTCTTTCATAGATTCACATGCCTGAATCAGAGTAGATAGCAGTACAGAACATAATGCTCATAAGGCGCTCCTTTTGTTTTGTACCATAGTAAATACACATCAAAATGTATCATCATAGATAAATACATCTGTGTTTAACATATGCAGAACAATTTGAAGATATAGAACAGTATGGAGTAAGCGTCTTATAGAAAAGTGCATAGTGGAGGAGGGAGAACAGAGGCTCACCTTATTTGAAAAGATTGCGGAGAACAGCTTGTCCCACTGATGCATCTGCATCGCTTGAGGCTTCCAAACAGTAGTGCCTGGTAAAAGTGTGTCTGTTGGACCAGGTTGCCGCTCTACAGATCTGGTGAAGAGGCACACCGGCAAAAAGAGCGGTAGATGAAGAAATTGCTCTTGTAGAGTGCGCTCTTGGGGTTGCCTGCAACGGTCTTCCCGCTTGTTCATGGCATAAGCAAATTGCAGCAGAAATCCAACGAGCTATGCTTTGTTTAGAGACAGAATTACCTTGGCGCAGTCTACCATATGCCACAAACAGTTGGTCTGATTTGCGTATTGTTGCTGTTCGTTGCAAGTAGAACTTGAGACATCTTGTGATGTCAATGGAATGCAAGGCCCTTTTCCGCAGCAGTGAGCGGATTTGGGGAAAATATCTTTAAAATTATAGGTTCATTAAGATGGAAATTCGCAGGGACTTTTGGCATGAACTTTGGGTTAGTGCGCAGCAACACAGATTTCCATGTAAATTGCAGAAAAGGTGGATGAATAGTGAACGCTTGAAGGTCACTAACTCTCCTTGTTGATGTCAGAGCCAATAGCAAAGAAACCTTCCAAGAAAGGAACTTTAAGTCCACTTTATGAATAGGTTCGAAGGGGTGTCGCATAAGTTGTGTAAGCACTACATTAAGGTGCCAAGATGGAGGTGGACGTCGAGTGGGGGTGGGGGAAAGGACATCCGAAACAACCCCTTGAAGAATTGCTGAACGACTATTTGAATAAAGAGAATTAGCACCATCCAGCCGAAACCTTGAAATTGACGCCAAGAACACCTTCAAAGTAGAATGGGAGAGGCCGGATCACGCTAAATGCAGAAAGAATGGTAAAAGTTGTTCTGGTCTTGCCCGAATAGCATGCAAAACCTCTTCCATTTTAGTTTGTAAGTCTTAATCGTAGCAGGTGCTCGGGCATTAGCCAAAACTTCCTGACAATCCGCAGGAATATTTAGGTGTGCGAATTCAAGGTGTTGAGGAGGCATGCCACTAATCTCAGCGATGCTGGGTCCGGGTGACCGATTTGTCCGTTCTGGATGGATAGAAGGTTCGGTATTGGCCGAAACTGGATGGGTTCGCACTCAGAGGAGGAGAAGTTCCGTAAACCAGTATTGGCGAGGCCACCTGGGAGCTATGAGGATCATGCAGCAAAGTTGTTTCTTGATCTTGCGGAGGAGGACTCGTGGAACCAACGGAATCGGTGGAAAAGCGTAGGCATATATCTGCAACCAGTTCATCGAAAACGCATTTCCGCTTGAGTCTTTGTGGGGAACCCAACTTGCAAAGGATGGGCATTTGCGGTTCTGGCTGGTCGCATACAGGTCTAGATCGGGGTGCCCCCACTCTCGAAAGACTCTGTTTAAGGTTGGCTGATGTAGTTCCCACTCGTGGTTGGATGTTGTGGATCTGCTGAGGGAATCCGCCAGAACATTGATGACTCCTGGGAATGGCTGAGAGGCTGATTTTGTGACTAAATCGCCCAGTCCCAAATCTCTTGTGCTTGCTGAGATAGTAGGGCTGACTTTGTCCCACCTTGTTTGTTCAAGTAATGTATACTTGTAGTATTGCCCGTTCATATTAGTACGGAGGTTCCTCTGATGATGGTACGAAATTACTTCAGAGCCAAGAAAACGGCTCGTAACTCCAGAAGGTTGATATGCCACCTCTTTTGCTGGAAAGTCCACCTGCCGTTGACTGTCATGCCTTGAAGGTGTGCCCCCCCCCCATCCCTCGAGGGAAGCATCTGTGGTTATGGTGAAATCCGGCATTTCGAACAGAAATGCGCATCCTTCTCTTTGGTTCTTTATTTGGCTCCACCAATGAAAGGTTTCCGGCATCCGAAGAGTGATGCGAACGATGTCCTCGAAAGATCCCGAAATCTGGAGCCATTGAAGGTTGAGTTCCTCTTGCAGTGGCCTCATTCTGTAACAGCAGTTGGGTATCAGAGGGATGCAAGAAGAAATCATCCCTAGGAAGGACTTGTACAAACGGACTGAAACGGACTTTTTTGACAGCAAGATTGCAGATCTCGAGTTGTCTTTCTTTTGAAACAAAGGCCTGGGTCAGCTTTGTGTCCAGTGTAGCTCCTAGAAAAGTCTCTCTGTGATTGAGTCAGATGAGAATTTTTTAAATTTATGGAAAGACCCAGAGATTGGAAAAGTAGCAGACACTTCTGAACATGTGCGGTTGTGGTTTGAAAAGAATTCGCCTTGATAAGGCAGTCGTCTAAGTAAGGGAAAAATTGAATGCCCTGCAGACGAAGGTGTGCAGTCACTGGCGCTATGACCTTTGTAAATACCCGGGGTGCTGAACGAAGACCAAACGGAAGGACTCAATTGAAAGTCTCTGCCAGCCACTCTGAACCGTAGACATTTTCTGTGTCTGGGTAGATCGGTACATGAAAAGCATCTTGGAGGTCGAGGGTGGCCATGTGATCCACGCCGAAAGCAATTGTAGAATTTCTTGAAGTGTTAACATTCGGAAGGATAACTTCTTTAGGTATTTGTTGAGGGCGCGAAGGTCGAGAATGGGGCACCATTTTCCCAACTTTTTTTCGAATGAGGAAAACTCTAGAATAAAATCCTGTTCCTTTTTGTAACGGAGGGACCTTTTCGATTGCTCCTTTCCGAATCATCAGATTTATTTGGGAAAAAAGCTCCTTGAGATGAGCAGGAGGTGGTCCTTTGGGAGGAGTGTTTGGTGGAATCTGTGTGAACTCCAGAGCATGGCCTCTGGCTACTATATCCAAAACCCACTTGTCTGTAGTAATTCTGGACCAGTTCGGGTAAAAGTGGGATATTCTTCCTCCAATTTTTGAGTGGGGCAACGGCAGAGATGGTGGCAGTTGGCTGACCTCATTGTTTTTTATTTGACTCCCGTCCACGAAACGATTGCTTCCTTCTTGACTGCGAATAGGAGTTACCTCGCTGTTCATAAGATTGCTGTCTGTAGGGTTGGAACCTTTGATTAGTTTGAGAGGTTTGATAAGATAGTTGTTGATTATAACCTCCCCTGTTTGAGAGGGATCCACGTCTTTTGGCACCACGAAAGGACGACTTACGAAATTGCAGGCTACCACGAGACCTCGCTGTCTGTCTTTTTTAATAGCCTGAAGGGCCTCATCAACATGTTGCCCGAACAGTGACTCCCCATTGAACGGCATGTCGATAATCTAGGTTTGGACCTCTTGGCAAAAAGATGTTGATTTCAGCCACCCTTTGTAGGAGAGTAGGGTCTGCTTCCTATGTTCACCCCCACTTTTTGCTTTTGCTCCACTGGTTTTTCGACTTTAGTGTGTCTGTGGGCCTGCTAATCAGACCCACAGCCCAGCTGTTCTCTCTCTAAATTGATACCATGTACTTTAGGTACATGCCAGATTGGATATTGGGTCACCCTTGTCAGTCCCTGTACAGTGTACCATAGGTACCCAGGGCATAGGTGCACCCAAGGCCTACCAGGGGCTGCAGCATGCATCATGCCACCCCTGGCTGGCCCTCTTAAATTGACACAACTGGCTGATCACTCAGCTGGGGCAAGATGGTGTAATCACCCCTTGCTTAGATATAGTATACCTATATCTAAACCTATATATAGACACATCGTTACCTATCAGTCACTCCTATGGCAGGCCTTGACAATCCTGGAGGCAGAGTGCTTGGTATTATGTGAGATGGTGCTCAAGCATGAGCGGAGCTTGTCTGCAGCTTTCTGAACCATGTCCTTATAGCTGTTCTATGATATCGCCTACCATATACTCTTATGTACATTATAATCCTCGCGGTTAAATGCTAACTTTGGTTTGGCTTTATCAAAACATGTCGTGTAAGGTGTCATACGCTTTGGAATACTACCCCCTCGCCAATTCTGGCGAAGGGGGTAGCATTCCACCCTTCTAGAGGGAGAAGACATGTAGTAGCTACTGTACCCGGTGAAAGCTAACTCGAACCTCAGCATCACAAAATGGATGCTGCTGCCACCGACACAAGTCTGACCTCCTGCAGCTAGGAGCCCTTCCAGCAAGGGAGGCCTGGACAATAGGTTTCCTGTCCGGGGAGGTGCAAGCACCTCCCCAGACATCCTTTAGTGTATTGGGGCAGGGTGGGTTAAATGAAACGAGACACTGCCTGGGGCACACAAGGTGCTCCATGCATAGCCCGGTTCAAACCAGTTGCTGGGGCACTGCAGCCCCGCTCTGGCGCGAAACTGGACAAAGGGAAGGGGGTGTAACCACCCCCCTCCCTGGTCCCACCCATAGGAGGGACCTAGCAGGTAATTCAGCCCCTTAGTTTAGTATAAAGCTAGGAGCAGAGTCTAGAGACTTTAGATTATCCAGGACCGACACTCTGATACAAAACTCTTGGACCTTCGACATTCTACAATCAGAAGACTGAAGAATCTCCCTTGTGGTCAAGGAGTGACCACCCTGTGCAAACAGGCACCAATCAGCTAACTGCCGGTTTGCTTTGTCGACGCTCCTGAAGGATCCCGACGACTCTGCTTCACAGGAACTGGACTTCCAGACTTCTCCGTCATTTATCCACATCCACAGCCAAGCTGAGACCCGTGGTGGACATGAGAAACGTGGGACCAGACGCCCTGGCCATCTTGCGACCTGCTGACCTGCGCTGCTCCTGAGGTATCCGAGGCTGTGCATTGGGGACTGAGATACCCCTAACCCGGGAACCCACTGCACCGAAGCCCAGCCCTCCATACTCCACGAGTACTGCGTGGGGCCCTTCTGCAGTTTCCTGCTCAACGCGTCTTCCCGGTTGCTAGCCCGTTGGCTAGTGAGCCTTCTGAAGACGATGCTTTTTCTTCTTACTGCTGGTCTGGTTGCTCCCGACTTGCTCCTGCTTCCCTGCAAAGGAGAAGCTCCACAGATCTTGCTGGTCTGTTCTGACACGAATCTTCACATCCTGCGTGGATTGCGTTGGCCAAAGCTTGTTGGCTCCCATCCAGGTACCGACACCGCCGGCCTTCAGATCCGTCGTGGGACAGCTAGAGTCCGGCTCCTGATCTTCATCAGCACCTCCTGGACCACGTGGCTGCGGAGACAAGTTTCCATTTCTTCACCTGAAGCACTCGGCGACACCTGGTTCCTTCCTGGTCACTGGCTAGTGACCCAGACTCTGTCCCCTGTGCTTTCAGGTTCTCCACTACTCCGATCCACTCTTGGATCCATCCGGACACTTTGCTCCTGGTCACCTGCAGCACTTCTTTGCAGCTCTCCATAGGAAACGACGACGAAACCCGACACGCTTTGGCACCTATGCACCCGGCTTCCCTGGGTGAGGTAACACGAGTACTCCGGTACTCCCGTGGGTAGGGACTATCCTAGTATAAAAGGTTTCTTTCCTAGCTTGACCGCAAGTGTCATGAATCTATTTAAATCTGACTTCTTCGTTCCCATTGTACTCTTATGAGAACCCGTGTGTGAGTTTAGACTCTGCATACACCTCCCGTGGGCCTCCCACTTCCTAACTATAGATCGTTTAGTGTAGCCCCAGCGATTCCCTAGGCCAACTCTGCATTTATGTTGTGGTACTTATACCACTTTTCTAGTATATGGTTTCCTCCGCCCCTAGGGCGCGACTGTATATGTGCAACTTAAAGTGTGTTATTTAAGCTTCCTGTATTGTGCTTTGACCTCTGACCTCAAAGAGAACAGAGGTATCGTGTTTAGAATAAATACATATATATTTGATATATATCTTGTGCGGTGTCCTTTAATTTGGTGTTCAAAGGATTGTTCTGGTAAAACAGCTGGCTTCACATGCCCTCTGAAGTTTTAGCCTAAGACTGCTTTGTCCATGCTACCACTAGGATAGCTGGTCTATAAGGTTGACTTTACAACCAATCACCATAAGGGTTGTTTGGACTGATACAGGGTGCCCACTAGAACTAGTGGACATCATGTATCAGGCCAACTTCTCACAACCTTGTCTCCTCAATACTGCTGCACCTGCTAATTGTCTAAATCCTGTGGATGCAACATCCACGGCTGCGTCGATGATTTCCGCAGAGGTATATTCTCCCTCCTGTAGAATCTTCAAGGCCTCGGATTTGGAAGATTCCGACAGCATGTTAATGTAGGGGGAGATGTCGGACCACATTTGCCGATCGTATCTCCCTAATATGGCTAGGGAATTTGCAGCCCAAACCGTCGTCGCAGCCATAGTGGAAATCTTCATTCCAATCGAATCCAACCACCTGCCATCACTGTCCGGCGGAGCAGTTATAGGTGAAGAGGGGTTCCTGGCCAGTCTCTGCGCCGCTTGGGCGATGACAGTCAGCTTTCGGCTGGCCGATGAGGCATGCAGGTGAATCACTTGGCACCTTATATGTTTTTGTCCAACCGAGGCAAGACTGCTGGAAGAGAATTTGGTGTTGCCATGATTTTTAATCCTTCCTTCCAGATAAAATCTATTATGGGAATTGTCCTGATCTGCTTTCTTGGTTGGTCATTAAAATCATAAAGAAAGCAGTCATCTTTCTTTGTCTCCATAGGTATGAGAAAACTCTTCGTTGCCCTCTCCAGGGCAGAGTCCACTGGGGCCGGAGCTGACTGTGATGGAGTTTGGATTTGGTATTCGTCCCACTCCCAACAGCACTGACTGGTCATCCACCTCTCCCTCTTCCCGGTCATCATCTGTTGTATTTGCATCATGGGAATGACGAGATGGCAGTGGAGAAGGTGGTCTGGGAGATTGTAAAGAGGTTATAGGAACCCTTGGCATACGCATGGATGGAAGAGACTCCGCCGATTCCGATGGAGGAAAACAACGATAATAGTCCTGCAACATATATTGCAAATTGTTAGGCAATTCCAAAGGCATCTGCGCTGAGGGAACTGTGACATGAGTTGGAGCTTGAGGCTCAGGACATGGTTCTTCCTCCTGGTTGTCCCTCCTGGTTGTCATCTTGGTATTTTATAAACAGTTCTGATGGACTCCTAGCAGTGCAGAATCTATCATCCTCTCCAGATTCCTTTTCGTCCCTCAGAATCGAATAATTGTTCAGGCAGCTTCAATGGTGACAGGGCTTCCAATGAGGAGCCACGATGTTGTAGTAGAAAAGCCGCCGTTGAAGGCAGGGCGGATGAAGCAGTAGCCGATGTTGCAGACCAAACTTGTAAATCCGTGCAGGAAGACAAAAGAGGCGTCAACAAGTGTGCCGTCGACGAGATAGTCGACGATGGTGTTGGTGTCAAAAAAGTGAGCGTCGATGAGGAAGCAGTTTGACGACGAGGCAATTTGTCGACGAGAGGTTAGCCGTCAACGAGGCAATCTTCGTCGACAAGGAGGTCGTCGACAAGGAGGTCGTCGACGAGGTAATCTTCGTCGGCGCGGCAGTCGTCGGCGCGGCAGTCGTCATCGGCGCGGCAGTAGTCATCGGCGCGGCAGTCGTCGGCGGCGCGGCAGTCGTCGGCGGCGCGGCAGTCGTCGTCGGCGCGGCAGTAGTCATCGGCGCGGCAGTCTTCGACGGCACGGAAGTCTTTGACGACGAGGAAGTCTTCGACGACGAGGTCAACGAGATCTTTGCCCTTACCGTCGATGGAGCGCTGACGAGAGATGAAATCTCCTTCGTCGACGAGATGGGTCTAACAGCAACGGAGACTAGCGTCGACGAAGCCGATGTCATGATCATCTTCGGTCTCGGAGACGAGAATGTAACCATCGACGTAGATGTAACGTCGACGATGATCATAGTCGACGAAGGAGCCGTCGACGGCGGCATTTTCTGCTGAGCTAATTCCTTGTCCAGAAGTCTTTTAGATGTCAGACTTTCCAGTCTTTCTTGGGGGCGTAGCAGGCTTAGATTTTGAAGGTGGAGCCCAAAGCTCGGATTAGGGAAGAAGGGTCTAAACATCTTGGATTAAGAAAGAGATGCACTGTGAGATTGTTTAGTATACAGTGGGTTAGGTTGGCCTTGAGGGAATAGCAGTCCCCATCCTCAAACTAAAAACTGACATAAAAGTGGCAGCTCTGGCAACCAGCCTCAGAACACTACTGGACTCAAAGAAAAGGACTGCTCCTGCTGAAACTGTGGACTTCAGAAAGAAAGGCTGCACCAAGGAACACTTCACCTGCTGAACCAATACAGGACTTCAGAATGAGAAGAGCTACTTACTGCTGTTGTATCTGTGGAAAGAGACCAAGACCTGAGCCTGCTCCCACTCTTGCCAAGGACCAGTGAGTGGACTTCAAGAGCTAGTTGGTTGGCCTCCTGCTAAGTTTCAGGGGCACAAAAGCTAAACAAGCCAGCACCAGAAAAGTGCCCAGCAGACCAGTTTGCAATGGACTGGACCAGGACCCTGCTGGTGTAGCCCGTGAGATCCAGGACTAGCCCCCAGACATGCCCCACAGGTCTTAGACCCTTGGCAGTTAGAGTGTATTTTTTATCTTCAGAGAACTGCAACTTGTGAGCCCAAGCTAAAAGATAATGTTTATTAAGCAGAGAGTCCAGGAATGAAAGACAACCACCACTTGCTGGTTCATACGTATCCTTGAATGTCGTTTAGACCCAAGGCTCTTTACCGAATTGCTGGACTTAATCTGTCCATTGACAAAATCATCACCGGACTCAAGCTACAACGAGAAACTAGAAAAGTTTTGTGCAAAGATAAAACTTTGATCAGGACCAATCCAGCCCCTGTACCTGACCAGTGGTCCATCACGGTCGGCCTGAATGATTGACTTTGACTTGGACCCTTGAGTTCGAGGCTCATAGACTACCACTAGGAATGAACTGCAGTAGTTAACAAAACATTTTAGAGTGAATTACAGTGAATTATGAAAACCTTGCAAATATAACTTCCGTTCCCTTCCTCAGATATTTGTCGTTTTGGTATACATACTATTTTTATAAATTGGTGTGGGGTTTTTGGGTCATTTCTAACTTATTGACTGTTTTGGTGCTGAAGAACAAGTTACTTACCTTCGGTAACGCTTTTTCTGGTGGATACAGTATCTGCCTGTGGATTCCTCACCTTGTGAATATCCCCTGCGCCAGCAACATTCGGAAACTTTTGTAGCAGTCCACGCCGATGAGGTCGAAGACGACGTCACAGAGGCACGGCTCCGCTCGCGACTCCGCTGAAGTCACCGGCTCCATAAGAAGACCTCCTCGGCGTGATGACGTCAGTTACGCCCCTTATTTCCGTGCCTTCGAGGCACACGGACGGACTGACAGCAATATGTACATAAACAGTATACACAGTACACAATATGCATATCAACACACACAGTGTGGAGAAGAAACATCAAAACACTAGAAATAACCCAATGCCTTTGACAGATGTAAACACATCTGAAACACCATCAATAGAATTATAGACATAAAGTCACTGGTATAGAAGGACGGACAACGGGGAGGCGGGTGGGTCAGTGAGGAATCCACAGGCAGATACTGTATCCACCAGAAAAAGCGTTACCGAAGGTAAGTAACTTGTTCTTCTGATGGATACATCTGCCAGTGGATTCCTCACCTTGTGAATAGATTCCACAGCAGTCCCCCACTCCCGGAGGAGGGTGTCCACCCTTCTATACCAGAAAGTCCTGAAGGACGGATCGCGCAAAATGTCCGTCCCTCCTCACCTCGGTGTCTAAACAATAATGCTTTGCGAAGGTGTGGAGGGAGGCCCAAGTTGCCGCCCTACAAATGTCCTCCACTGGAACACCTCTAGCTAAGGCAGATGTGGAAGACTTTGCTCTGGTAGAATGAGCCCTCAAACCCTCCGGAGGCTCCTTACCAGCTAGAGAGTAGCAGATCTTGATGCATAGCACAATCCATCTGGAAAGGGTGCGCTTGTGCACCGCACGACCCTTTCTGCAGCCAGCAAAGCCCACAAAGAGCTGGTCATCAATCCTGTAGTCCTTAGTCCTGTCCAGGTAAAAGCTCACCGCCCTCTTAGGGTCCAAACGGTGAAGTCTCTCCTCCTCCTTGGAAGGGTGTGGGGGAGGATAAAAGGAAGGAAGGGTAATGGACTGCCCCAGATGGAAGGGAGTTACCACTTTAGGCAAAAACGCAGCCCTGGTCCGGAGCACCATTCGTTCAGCATGCACAGTCAAAAATGGGGGTTTTGAACTAAGAGCTTGAAGCTCACTTACCCTCCTTGCCGAGGTGATTGCAATGAGGAACACTGTCTTAAAAAACAACCGTCTCAAGGGACACTTATGTAAGGGCTCGAAGGGAGAACCCATAAGATAAGTCAGTACAAGATTTAAGTCCCACTGAGGTACAATAAAGGGAGTAGGAGGAAATTTATTCGTAAGGCCCCTGAGAAACCTAAGCACAATAGGTGATTTAAATAAGGACGGCTGATCCGGCAGGCATAGGAAAGCCGACAAAGCAGATAAATATCCTTTTACAGTAGCCACAGCAAAGCCTTGCTGAGCAAGAGAAAGGGCAAACTGTAAAATATTAGACAAACGAGCCTTCAAGGGATCAATTGACCTCTCTCCGCACCAGAGAACGAATTTAGACCATCTATAGGAGTATATTGATTTGGTGGAGTGTCGCCTGGCCGATAAAATAACGTCCACCACATCCGGCGGGAGAGAGAAAGAATTCAGGTTGCCCCGTTCAATCTCCAGGCATGAAGGTGTAAGCTCTGGAGGTGGGGGTGTAGAACCTGCCCCTCCGACTGCGAGAGGAGGTCTACCCTGAGAGGGAGACGGAGCGGAGGGCACGAGGAGAGGTGGAGAAGATCTGTGTACCACACCCTTCTTGGCCAATCCGGGGCGATCAATATGACTTGGGCCCGGTCTTGGCGAATCTTCCTCAGAACCCGAGGAATCAAGGGTATGGGAGGAAACGCGTAAAGGAGTTGTGAGCTCCAATCTATCTGAAACGCGTCCCCCAACGCTCCCTGCATAGGATACTGGAGACTGCAGAATGACGGGCAGTGAGCATTCTCGTGAGTGGCGAACAGGTCCACCCGAGGAGTTCCCCACATCCGAAAGACGTGAAGAACTACCTCTGGATGAAGCCTCCACTCGTGATCGGCGGAGAACTGCCGACTGAGACTGTCCGCACGCACGTTCAGAACTCCGGCCAGATGATTTGCCATCAGACAAATCCGATGGTCCTGAGCCCAGGACCATAGACGCAGGGCCTCTGCTTGTTTATATACCACATCGCGGTCGTGTTGTCTGTCAGGACTTGAATCGACTGACCGCGAAGGGAAGGAAGGAAGGCCTTGAGTGCCAAACGTATCGCCCGTAATTCCAGAAGGTTGATGTGCAACAACCTTTCTTCCGGAGACCAAAGACCCTTGATCTCCAGATCCCCCAGATGAGCACCCCACCCTAGAGTGGATGCATCCGTTATCACCGTGGTCACCGATGGAGGTAGATGGAAGGGCTTTCCTTGGGACAGATTGCCCTCTACGCTCCACCAAGATAGATCCGCTGCAGCTCCTCTGGAGATCCTCACAGACTCCCTGAGATCTCCTTTGTGCTGATACCACTGCTTGCGGAGGCACCACTGGAGCGCCCTCATGTGCCAGCGTGCATGGTTGACCAACAGGATGCAGGAGGCGAACAGACCGAGCAGGCGAAGGACCTTCAGAACGGGAACGACCGCTCCGCTGTAAAATAAAGGAATCATTTCCTGAATGTCGAGAATCCTTTGAGGAGGAGGGAATGCTCGACACACAGTAGTGTCCAGTACCGCACCTATGAACAGGTTGCGCTGAGAGTGCACCAGGTGAGATTTGGGCACATTGATCGAAAAACCCAATCTGAACAACAGCGGAGTTGTATCCCGCAGATGGCACAGCACCTTCTCCGACGACTCCGCCTTGATCAGCCAGTCGTCCAAATAAGGGAAAACCGAAATTCCCGATCTTCTGAGATGGGCTGCCACCACTGCCATCACCTTTGTGAAGACTCGAGGTGCCGAAGTAAGACCAAACGGGAGGACCGCAAACTGATAATGCTGCGACCCTACCGTGAACCGGAGATATTTCCTGTGCGACTTCAGAATGGGGATGTGAAAATACGCATCCTGCAAGTCGAGCGACACCATCCAATCCTCCTGATTCAGCGCCTGAAGAAACTGCGCAAGGGTGAGCATCTTGAACTTCTCCTGTTTCAGGTAAAAATTCAGGATTCTGAGGTCCAATATCGGACGCAATCTGCCGTCCTTCTTCGGGATCAGAAAATACCGGGAGTAGCATCCCTGACCCCTCTCCTGCTCCGGAACCACCTCTATCGCACCTTTCTGAAACAACTTCAGGACTTCCTCCTGTAGGAGAAGACGGTGGTCCTCCGAGCAAACCCCTTGGCAAGGAGGGTAATTTGGAGGGAATTCCCGAAAGGGAAGGGCGTACCCATTTTCTACAAGATCCAGAACCCAGAGATCTGAAGATACAGATTCCCAATCTTGTAGAAAATGGGTAAGCCGGCCCCCCACAGGACCAGCATGATCCGGAATGCCGAATCTAGGGCTGTTTTGCGGTGGTGGGAGGGGCTGAGGAAGAGGAAGAGGAGGAGGAGAGTTGACGGCCACGTGAGCGACCTCTAAGTCTTCCTCTATATCCCTTGGAACTTTGCTGCTGCTGCTGGGCTGGTCTATAAGAACGAAAACTCGCCCTACCAAAACCTCTGTACCTCTTGAAAGTACCTCTCGGCTGGGATTGAAGGCCCAACGACCTAGCCGTAGCCTTACTCTCTTTGAAGCGCTCGAGAGCAGCATCAGCCTTCTTCCCGAACAGACCAGACCCATCAAAAGGCAAGTCCAACAAGGTTGACTGGACATCAGAAGAGAATTCGGAGGACTTAAGCCACGCACCCCTCCTGGTGGCGACTGAAGACCCCATGACCCTGGCAACTGAGTCTGCTGTATCTAGGCCACTCTGAATAACCTGGCGAGCAGCCGCCTGGGCATCCGATAGTACTTCATGGAAGCCTGCTCTATCCTCCTCTGACAGCTTCGGTGCCAACTTTTTAGCTGAATCCATAAGCGCATGGATATAGCACCCCAATAAGCAAGTCGCATTAGAAGATTTTAATGCCATACTGGCTGATGAAAAGACCTTCTTGGCCGATTGGTCTACCTTCTTGGCCTCTCTGTCCCCTGGGACTTGAGGAAACGCACCTTTTGAACGTCCAGAACAAGCCGCCTGAACGACCAGACTTTCAGGTGAAGGGTGTGATGACAAACTCAGGATCCCCTGGAGCCACCCTATATCTCCTTGTAACCACCTTGGACACCGCAGGAGCCGAAAAAGGCTTGCGCCACACATCCAACACAGGCTCCAATATTGCTTCATTAAAAGGCAACAGCGGCTCTGACACCGCAGTTGGAGAGTGCAACACCTCAGTCAAGATATTAGACTTGAATTCAACAGATGGCAATTGAAGGTCCAACAACTCTGCAGCCTTTCTGATTACAGCATGATAAGGTGCCGCGTCTTTAGAAGGTTCATCCGATGGAGGAGTGATCTCCCACTCCGGAGACAAATCCAACCCACTTGCCTCCTTCAACTCGTCAAACACCTCATCGGATTCGACCAATTCCCCCTCTTCAGCCTCGTCCATAAGATAGCGCCTCTCCTCCAGCACTCTCTGCGCCTCCCTTCTGGAACGGATCCGCACCTGCGGCGTCGGCGGCGCCGTGATCGAATCCGACGGCGCCGGCAGAGGCGTCGAACGCGGATCAGCTGGAGCAGCCGGCATCGAACGAGGTCGAGTCGGCGCCGGTGAAGAGGGAATCGGCGTCGATGTTCTCGGCGCCGGCATCTGCCAAGACGGCGTCGCCGGGAAGAAAGGCATAAACGGTGCTTGAGGATAAACCTGCGGCACTCCCAGATTAAAAGCCATCGGACCCATAGGTGCACCAGAGGTATACATGGCCCGAGAAAACACCCCGTACATCGCATTGAGATAATGCGAGGGGTCCTGACCTGGATTAGGGAAAGCCGGATACTGGTCAGGTAACACCGGACTCGGGCCAGCCGGCGCCGACGGTGGAACTTGCGGCATCACAGACTCACCCGGAGCCTGATCATCCTCATCCTGGGCCGGAGTCGGAGACGGAGCCGAAGGACCTGCAGGATCTGGAGAAGCCATCGGCGCCGGAGAGGACGCCGGCACCGGCGATTCAGCCGGAGCCGGAGAAGACACAGGAGAAGAAGGAGCAAGAGGCGAAGCCGGGACAGGAGAAGGAGACACTGTCTCCCTTCGACGCCGAGCAGGTGATTTAGACTTCGACGTCGAGGCCTTATGATGAGACGAATGCCTCCTCTTCTTCTTATGCTTCTTGCTCTTTGAAGCATGTCCCGAAGTCGACTTGGAAGCCGACCTCGACCTCGACCTGGATCTTCTTCTACCTCTTTTCTCCTTTTTCTTCATCCGGGCGATAAAGAGCTTTGCCTCTCTTTCCTTAAGAGCCTTCGAGCTCATCTTTCTGCAACACGAACATCCTTCAACATCGTGGTCCGATGACAAACACCAAACGCAGTCGTCATGCGGGTCAGTGATGGACATGTGTTTGCCACATTCACGGCAAGGCTTGAAACCAGACTTCCTTGCCGACATTCTCGAAGAAAGACAGAGAAACTTCGGAATAAACACAAAGTAACAGGTAAAGCTACCAGTAACGATTCCCGAAATCCGTTGGCGTCGTCGGCGCGGAAAAAAGGGAACTGACGTCATCACGCCGAGGAGGTCTTCTTATGGAGCCGGTGACGTCAGCGGAGTCGCGAGCGGAGCCGTGCCTCTGTGACGTCGTCTTCGACCTCATCGGCGTGGACTGCTACAAAAGTTTCCGAATGTTGCTGGCGCAGGGGATATTCACAAGGTGAGGAATCCACTGGCAGATGTATCCATCAGAAACAGCTTTTCTTTTGAGTGAAGCTTGACTGCTGTGTGCCACAGTTACTCAGGACTGAGTGTAGTTTTGATTTCAAGAAACCCAATTGGACCTGATAAGGATTACTGCTATTATTTCTTGGTGAGGTCTCATAATCACACCCCAACTAATAATTCACTTTTTTCACACAGGTGAAATTATAAAGGTTTCTCATTTTATGAAACCGATTGCCTAGGGAGTCAATCAGTCTACAAGAAGATCTAGCAAGGTGTAGCAGAGTATAAACCCTAAAGGAAACATGTGCAGGCTTAGACGGGGTCAACCACAAAGAACATACTCCAACAGGCCCGGTAAGGAAATGCATTTGTGACCAAACTTTCACACAGAATCATAGACTAGATTACTTTAATATAAGGTACAAAAATGTAAAAAGACTTTTTCTAACTCACTAAAAGATTTTTTAAAAATGAACAAAAAAAGAAATCACAAAAGAATTGGTCATGTTCGAGCTATTATCAATATAATGGCGCATTGCACTGGGTTGCGCTGTAAGGATCTTCATTGATGAGCTAGGCACACACTAGGGTGTACATACACTTAACAAAAATAGTGAGCTCTTTCTAAAGCATGTGCTAACTCGGTGAAATACATGACTTATGTAGCTGTATTGGATTCCCTCAGAGCTAGAGTGCATTGTGCAGCTGATTCTGAAAGGAGACAGATGTTTAGTAAGTATACAATATTTCTCTACAAATAAACAAATTACGCAGTCTCAATTCACAGATATTGTTCCTTCTTACATTGTTTAAAGTTACAACTTTAGCATAACACCGAGACCATGAATGGATAGCAGATCAAACTCTAGAAAGGTTTTTACTTAAGTAAACTGTGTTTAGCTCTAATGATGTAGTTGGAGGTCTGAAGGGCAACGGTATTTTTCCCTTAAGGGTGCAAGTATGTTTTTGTAATGAACTGGTTAAACAAGGTTCAGAAGTATTTCAACATTTATAACCTCCTTAAATAGCCACTTAAAATGTAGGAAATGCCCTATAAACTTACCACAGGAATGACATGGGTGACACCATCTCCACTGTCTATAACTGTGCCAGTGAGCGTCCGTTCTCCCACCTGTCTTGACGTCCAGGAGGCAGCTAAGGCAAGGACGGCCTAAAGGAAAAAACACAACATTGCTAAAAATCAAAATGTTATGTTTCTAAATATTTATCCCTGTTTTTATCAGTCGGACAACTGAACTCTTCAAGTAGTTGAGTAATATTTTATCATGCCTCAAGAGGCCATATTATAACCATACTTTCAACAGAACATTAATATATTATTGGCAGTTAACTGCTAGTTTGTTAGACTAAAATTCTACAACATACATTGGACTTATTTCTTGCAAATTTACAAACCACCATATGGACCCACAATGGCATTGGTATCCACTGATGGAGCAAACTGGACTACTTTGGCAAAAACTGCATGTGTGGGCATTCCTCCATCACTTCCGTCTGCTGTAATTGCCCTCCTAAAATTACCACGTTTCTGGTGGGCATCTTTCGATCTGCAAACAACTAGGTCCTTTTGGAGCTGACTAAGGTTGGTCCACAGAAGCCTCCAACAGTTCTAGGCAGAAATAACAATTCTGATAACCTGACAATTTATCTACACCAAATACAGTATTATTTGTCAAAGTTAGGGGATCCTTGAGAGATCGTACAATTTTCTTTAGATGTGTACACATTCAATACTGTCAGAGGTTACTGCCATTTGGAATGTTTTTGGTGAAAAGGGTAATTTTAAGCAACACATACTTATGCAGAAAGATAAAGCTACTAAATTGGTGAAGTCCCTTAAATACTATAGTTGAAGCTTCTCCATCCGAGTATGTATTTATTATTTTGTATTTGTAGTACTTTTATTCATGAAGTTAACAGTAGAATTACTTTAATAATTTGCATTAATTCTATAATTAAAATAGATATTTATGTGTTGACCAGATCTCTATATCAAGGTGTTTTCCAGACAACTAACCTACATTTTTACTGAGGTTCTATGAAATTTGCTAGTGTAAGAATCTGCCACAGCTTAAAGAAGAATTCTATTATTAACGAAAAATACAAGGTATTTGCTTTGCACTCTTCTGTGGAAATATTACATTTTATTTTCTGCAGGGTTCTCTCTTTTGGCAAAACAAGCAATATGTTTTCTTTCCTCATATCAAATATACAGAGATATGAATCAGCATATCTATCTTTGAATATGAGCCAAGTTTAGCTGTTTTGCAAAATGTTCATTTTATGAGCAATTAGTGTTCCAAAGATTTGTTTCAAAATGCAAGTTCATTGTGTGCAAAAAAAAGTTTATTTTATTACACCAAATTAATATAAATATTAAACTTAAGCTGCAGTTGATTCACACAACTTTGAAAAGCAAAAGTGAACATAATATAGGTTCACTTTCGATTGACCGGGTTCATTCAAATACAAATGGTAGCAAATAAAATTAACTAGAATAGAACATTCAAAGCTAGTTTATCAAACAGTAAATCAATACATGTCTACACTTCATCAAGAGTCATTACATGTTGCTTCAAGACAGGCAGGCTAATGTGGTGATGGTATCTTAATGATTATAAATATCCTATCTTGAATGAAGAAAACACAAATGCCTCCAGGGAGTCTACCACCAGCTATCTTGTTTGTATATATCTCAAATTCATTCCACAAAGGTTTCATTCCACCTCAGCATTTATAGACTCAATTTTTCTTTTGCCAACTTTGCTAAAGCAAGCAGGTCAACACTGCAGCAATTTCAGAGCTTTTCTATTGGTGGTTTCCTTGGGAGCACAGAATATCAGACAAAATGTAGTGTGATGAGGGTAAAGAGTTTGGTATAGCAAATGGGGTTTCCAAACAAAAAGTGAATAGTGCCAATGTTGTCAGTGAAGTATCTTTACTAAAAAGAGTAACAGTGACAGTAAACTTGTGGTGGGTGGAAAAGAGAACGTTTTATGTGGCTCTAGAGCAGTTAAGGGTATGGCCTCCCAGATTTACCCATTCACTGAGTCTTCACCTTATGACAACTAAGTCACAAGTTTTTCAAGAGAAAATAAATGTGTCTACAATCTCCAGGACAGACTGATTATGTCAAAGTATAAAGCATTAAACTTTTGGAGTTCAATCCATTTCAACGTCTGCTGAATATTGGTCTGCACCCTTTCTTAAATGGCTTGAATTGCGACCAGCTTCTTCCAGCAATTTTGACATTTGCTACAAAACACCATGAGTGTTGTAGGAACTTCAAACTTTAAAATGGATTTCATTAGAAGCCATTGAAAAAACATGGTGTTTGAGTTCCCTATATAGTACAGATAGGTACAACATGTTGGATGCAATACCTACTTCTATCATAATAACCATATTGGGCTCTTAGATTTGCAAATGCTAAATTTTTGACTATACATCGATCGATATAAGGCTTTCATTTTTTGACAACTCACTTGTGGAACAATTCACACAGGTGTTTTAAAGCTATTAAGGTATCTGTACTAAAGCAAATTATAAAACAGCTGCCTCTTTGAACGTCAAAGGCAACATAAACTAGAATTGGATTGCATAATGCTTCAGTGTCACCCAGCTTAATCGCTTTATTAAACCACAGCAATTTAACAGATTTCCTATATACACCATAGTGCTTGGCCTGCTTGCCAAGGACTGTATTAATGCAGCAATGTTAAGTGAACATACACAGAGCTTGAAAAAGCAGATCTGTGAAGGTATGTTCGCACATGCTGAAGTGTAATCAAGGACTGTACAATCCAGTTCCCTACATTTATAGTGATTAATCAAAATTAAAATCCACCCATCTTGCTAAAGATGCCTTTTTAATTGAACTTTGGTCATAAAGCCATTTTGTATTCTGAAATACGTTTGGAAAGTCGAGGTGATACTTTAAAAGTTATTTTCAGTGTGCAAGTAAATTTTGTATCTTCTTAAGTACACCCCTCTGATATATATGTAACAAATCCTCCTCCTCATAGAACTGCATACAAAGGACTCAGAATGCCAGGGCCTGTAACTCACTGGCTCTATGAGATGCAACAGCTGCCTAATTATCTACTCTAAGCATGGAGTCTTTGCTAGAATTCTTATACATCAGCTCCAATAATAAATGTATGTTGAGATGCAGCAGAGAAACAATGACAATGCGTTGCAGGCTTTTTAATAACATTTAAAGAAGTATCCTTGAGCGACTATCACCATTTTGTCTGATTGGATTGATGTCCACGGTTTGAGAATAACATTGAGCTATCCCCTTCCAGAGTGCTGCGAACGAAGGAGGTCATCGGAGATGTAGCTTAATGGAACTGCTCTTTTTATTGGGAAGTGGTTCCTGTTCACGTTTCCTAACTGATAGGCTGTTGAAACAATTCAAATTAATTAAAATGTAAAAAAAATGTAATGTACAACTCTGGGCAGGTCACGTGAAAGTACGCGCGAGGCTCGAAGAGCAGAAAAGATAGCATGCATAGAACCCACAACAAAGTTCTCCAATGCTGTACCAATTCGTCACGGATCCCAGATATGGTCTGAATAGTCTAGGAATGACTAATCGACTGCTTCAGATTCATTGGCCTCACTAGTACTCTGCGCTTAAATACTCTTATCAGCATGAAGAAATTTCTCTGTGAGGTTGAGGTTGATTATGTCTTTGCGATGACGTCCTTTCCCAGTCATGGCCAATGTGAAAAGGTGGAACGGACCACGAATGTTGTTCAATACTAAGTTGGACATAAACCCATCCATCACCAGCATCTCAGCTCAACCACCGCCCGGTTTCAATGTCTGCATTCCCTTCCGAGCTTTCTATGCCTAGTCCTTCTAGAACGTCGCAGGGTCCTTAGCAGTACTAAGAACATACAACAAATGAGGGATTTTAAACAAAAGATAGCACAATACTAAAGCAAGTCAAATGTGCAAAAGTGAACCTGGTTTCTCTAATATATATATATATATATATATATATATATATATATATATATATATATATATATATTCACTGAAAAAACCATAGGTTTCACTCACGTTATAGTTAGGAATTAGCATTTAAAAAACCTTGCAAATTCACTGAAAAAACCATAGGTTTCACACATGTTATAGTTAGCAGGACATTTCACTTGTGAAAACCAATGAAATTCCCCCGTTATAGTTAGTGCAGGCAACTATAACTCACGCGACCGCAATCCTCTGCTGATGACGTCAGATATTACATCACTGTATTTAGACACTAATTTACCCATGTCTTCTTCCATTAATTTTTAGCTATACATATATTACAAATATTTTTTTTTCAGAAAGACACATGTCATCAGTGATGTAATATCTGACGTCATCAGCAGAGGATTGCGGTCGCGTGAGTTATAGTTGCCTGCACTAACTATAACGGGGGAATTTCATTGGTTTTTCACGAGTGAAATGTCCTGCTAACTATAACGTGTGTGAAACCTATGGTTTTTTCAGTGAATTTCAAAGGTTTTTTAAATGTAAATTTTTTTTGAGATTTTTGTTAAAAAATAATATCCAACCTATGTATAAAATAATATATGTACTATATCCTGCATTATGGAATGGTTAATTTTTTAAAAATTAATGTTTACACACAGTTGTACATCACAGTTATCTTCTACAACCCTTGAAACGTAATTTTTTTTTTTATGAATTTTTTGCCGTGCGCGTACGGTAAGCTGACGCTACGCGCTCCGTACGTCATAAGTACGGTGCACTTACATGATACGTACGTGACGTACGTACGCACGCGTACTTCTTCGGCAACGTGTACACGCATGCGCGTTGCGCGGAACCAACGTCGTGGTTACAGGGGTGCGTGTAATGTGCATGCGCGAGTGCGTCATACGTACGCGCTCCGTAAGCGCTCCGTAAGTGCATGTGTATGTCACGTTTGCGCATGCGTACTTGTTTACGAGCGCGTAGCGTAAGCTTACGAAGCGCGCACGGTAGGTCATGTGATCCACAAAGAACACTTTATTGGTTTAAACTACTTTCAGTTCCAGAAACTTGCAACACCACACCCATTCCCCTCATTACTGCTTGAGATCCCCTAGGAGAAGGAGCTGAATTGACATTGAGATACAATGGCAGAACAGCAGTTCTCTTCTGAGAGTGAGCCTAGCAGCACCATCATCATACAGAGAAGGAGGAAACAAAAGGATTCTTTTGTGTGGGAGCATTTTACTTTTCCAGAGGGGCAGAAAAAGGTCAATGCTCCATTGGTCACTTGCAGACTTTGTGACCGTGTTTTATCTAGAGGAAATCCAAGGAAGAAGTATTCCTTTGGAAATCACTGTATGATGAGACACCTTAGGGATAAACATCCCAGGACCTTTGCTCGACATACTGGAGAAAACTCTTCAGTAAGTCACCAGAGCCCAACCTCAGAAGCTCAGCCGAGTACATCGGCAGCTCAGCTGAGCCCTTCCTCTGAGGTGGGAGCATCACCTTCCGATTTCGGAGGGTTTCAATGAGGTGTACAACGTGTTGTGGTCTTATTGTTTTTGGGGAGACCAGTGTTTCCCTTATTAACAATAAGATAGACCAGCACGTTTGTAGACGTTCATAATATTCCCATTCTTTCTTTCCTCTATCCCTGTATTAACACAACGGCTCTTTTAAGAGCCAACCTTACCTCCCATTTATTTATTTATTTCTTTTAACCTCTCCTTTTTGAAAAAAAATGTTTACTGTGCGCGCACGGTACGTGTAATCGCGGAATCGTTACACGAAGTTTGCGGAATTTTTCCGTTTACGCCGTGCGCGTATGCTACGCGCATTCGGCGATTTTTTCTAAAAAAAATTACAATTAATTTTTGCCCTTGGGGGTCCTTCTGGGACCCCTGACAAAGGCTAGGGGGTCAGGAACTGTCCACCCTGCCCCCTTTTCACGTTCTCCACCTTTATTTTTCATCCCCTCAGAGTGCGAGAGACAAAATGGCGGCCGACACTTCCTGGTTTCGACCGATTCTAATGTTTACTATGATCTAACAAACAATCAGAATCGCGCGCGCGGCGTACGGTAAGCTTACGGTACGCGCCTATAGATATATATATATATATATATATATATATATATATATATATATATATATTTTGATTTAAATGCTATTTTCTCAGGAAATACTGAACAGATTTACACGAGACCTTCAAAAGGCACATCCCTGACCTGAGGGCTAGCTCTCTGCCAAATTTCAAGTAATTCTGTTCAGCCGTTCGGGCTGTAGCTTGGACTAAAGGTCCTATGGAAAAATGCATGGGGAAAACGCGTTTTGGGACCCTCCCTTTTTCTCAGCCCCCGCTTGACGAATCCTCCCGAGACTTTCAGGGAAGGAGCGGAGCAGACCGCCCCACCTATTTTGAGAATTTCGCGAGGATTCGTCAATCGGCGCCAAAGTTATTCCAAATAGAATGTTGCGGATTTCCTATGGAAACACGGTCCCAACTATAACGAAAAGTTTCTTACCTGTCGGTGTAGTTTTGCAGCTTGAAGATCTTTCTGGATTCACTATGCTGTGCATTATTCCGCGATCTTGTGGTTGGGTCCGGATTCGTAGTCTTTTCTTTGTTTTTTTTGTAGCCCAGGTGGGCGTCGACGTCCACCATTTGGTGCACCTCCCGTGACGTCGTCGTGCTTCCTGCGGAAGTCCCACCTTTGGGGCGCCATCTTCGGGTTCTTTTTTCCCTGTTTTTTTTTTTTTTTTTTTAACCCATGGCGATTGATTAATCCTTTTGTCCATATTTCTGTACGTTTCCACTTCTTTGATCCTATCCATTTCACCCCCTCTTCCTCCAGCCTCATCTTCCTGGCGGAGGTGGGTGGGTTCGCTAGTGAATCCAGAAAGATCTTCAAGCTGCAAAACTACACCGACAGGTAAGAAACTTTTCGTTTTGCAGCGTGAATCTTTCTGGATTCACTATGCTGTGCATAGACTTTGTAGCGGTTTTCCTATTTTTGTGGTGGCTGGGTGGAAGATGATCGCTGGTCGTTGAAAATGTGTTGTAGCACCTTCTGTCCGACCTGTGCTTCCTTATTCATTTGAATGTCCACGCAGTAGTGCTTTGTGAACGTGTGCACAGATGCCCAAGTTGCTGCGAGACAAATGTCTTGGATGGGCGTGTTTGCCAGGAAGGCAACTGTGGCCCCCTTCTTCCTTGTGGAGTGAGCTTGGGGCCCCTCCGTTAGCTCCTGTCCAGCCTGTTTGTGACAGAATTGAATAGTGAGGGCAATCCACCTAGCGATGGTGCCCTTGGTCACTGGTCTACCCATGAAGCTAGTAGCAAAGGACACAAACAGCTGCTTCGACTTCCTGAGTTCCTTGGTTCTTTCAATGTAGTGCATCACCGCTCTTCTGGCATCGAGGGTGTGCAGGGCCTTTTCTGCGTTTGTAGTCGGGTTTTGGAAGAAACTCGGTATCTGGATACTCTGATTCATGTGGAACGCCGACACTACCTTGGGCATGAAGTGTGGGTCCGTCCTCAGGACTACCCTGTCTTTGTGAATTTGAATGTAGGGCTCCTGTAGCATTAGTGCTTGAAGCTCGCTCACCCTGCGTAGTGAGGTTATGGCCACTAGAAAGGCAGTTTTCATCGTCAACATTTGTAGAGTGGCCTTGTGAATGGGTTCAAACGGCGCCTTCATGAGCTCCGTCAGAACCACGTTTAAATTCCATGCCGGCGGCGGCAACCTTTTTGGGGGTGCCATTCTTTTGGCTCCCTCCATGAATCTCTTCACCACCTGCGAGGTGAAGAAACTTCCACCCTTCTCACCTCTTGTGTAGGCAACGATCGCTGCTAGGTGTACCCTTAGGGAGCTCGAGCAGAGGTTACTCTTTAGAAGGTGTGTGAGGTACCTCAGCACAGTTGAGTCTCTTGTCATTTTGTTTTGCAGGCCCTTTTTCCTGCACCACACCGTGAATCTCTTCCACTTTGCGCCGTAGCACTTTCTTGTAGTAGGTTTCCTTGCCTCCCGTAGCACTCGCATAGTGCTCTGAGGTAACCTTAGGTGTGCGAACTCTAGGTCTTCAGGAGCCATGCTGCTAGGTTGAGGGTCTCTGGCTCTGGGTGCAGGACCTCCCCGTTTTGCATTGAGAGCAGGTCTTTTCTCCTCTCGAACCTGTACGGATTGCCTTGCGCCATTTCTTGAATCTGTGAGAACCATGTCTGCCTCGCCCACTGTGGAGCCACCAGGATCAGAGTCATGTTGCTGGTTCTGCACTTGTCGAGCACTCTGTGCAACAGGGGTATCGGTGGAAAGGCGTAGGCAAATGTCCTCCACCAGCTTATCCATAGGGCATTTCCCTTGGATTGCTGATCTGGTTGCCTGGACGCGAAGCTTTGGCATTTTGCATTGTGGCGTGTTGCAAATAGGTCTATTGTGGGAGTCCCCCATCTCTGGAAGATTTTCTCCGTTTCCTGGCCATTGAGCTCCCACTCGTGCGATGCTGAGGTCTGTCTGCTCAGCCAGTCTGCCTCCACATTGTCCTTCCCTGGTAGGTGAATTGCCAGTAGATCTATCTTGAGAGGTATGGCCCATCTCCAAATCTCCTGAGCTAGGGATGAGAGGGGAAACGACTGTGTCCCCCCTTGTTTGTTGATGTAGAACATCGCCGTGGTGTTGTCTGTCTGTACCAACACCCTCTGGCCGAACAGGTGTCTCTGGAATGCCTTCAGGGCTAACAGTATCGTTTTCAACTCGAGGTAGTTGATGTGGCGGACCGCGTCTGCTGGAGCCCATAGACCCCTCACTCTGAGGTTGTCCATGTGCGCTCCCCATCCCTTCTGCGATGCGTCCGTGGTAATGGTCATTGTTGGGCTTGGTGGTGTCAGGCTTCTCCCCGTTATGTTGTCTCTGTTCCACCAAGTTATCTCCTCCTGCACTGCGTGCGTAACAACCACTAGATCCTCCCAACTTCCGTTTGCTTGTGACCATTGCTGTTGCAGCCATTCCTGGAATGGTCTCATGTGCAGGCGTACATTCGGCACCAGCTGGATACAGGACGCCATCATCCCCATCATCTTGCTCACCGCCCTCACTGTCAGAGCTCGCCCCTTCTGGTAGAGCTGCGTCTCCTTCAGTAGAGCATCTGTCCTCCTGTCGCTGGGCACTACTGTACTGTTGAGGGAGTTGATCTTTGCCCCCAGGAAAATCTTTACCTGTTCCGGTTCCAGCGATGATTTTCCCCAGTGGATGGAAAATCCCAGATTTGTGAGGGTGTCTGTTACGCGTTTTGCGTGCCTCTCGCACTTCTCGCGTGAGTTTGCCTTGACCAGCCAGTCGTCCAAGTAGGGGTATACGTGTATTCCCTGCTTTCGTAGGTGTGCCGCTACCGCCGACAGGCATTTTGTAAAGACCCTTGGCGCTGATTTTAATCCGAAGGCCAGGGTTGTGAACTGGTAGTGTTCCTGTTCGATGTTGAATCTTAGAAGGCCCTTGTGCCTTCTGTTTATTGGGATGTGAAGGTAGGCATCCTTGAGGTCCACGGTGACCATGAAGTCCCCTTCTCTTATCTGTGGCAGTACCTCCTGCAGTGAAGTCATTTTGAACCTTTGCGTTCTGATGAACTTGTTTAGGTAACGGAGGTCCAGTATGGGTCTGAGGTCTCCGTCTACCTTCGGAACCACGAAGTAGTTTGAGTAGACCCCTTTGTTGCGTTCCCTGAACGGCACTGTCTCTATGGCTCCCTTTTGTAGGAGTTTCCGCGTTTCTTCTTTGAGTATTGCCAGTTCTTGGGCTGATCTCTGTCTTCCCTTCGGCTTCCTGTTTGGAGGTCTTTTCTCCAAGTCTACGCAGTATCCGTACCGCACGATGTTCCGTATCCACTTGTCTGTGGTTATACGCCGCCACTCCTGAAGGTAGAACCTCAGCCTTCCGCCTACTGGTGACGTATGCTCGTAGGCTCTTGAATCTTCTCTTCCCCCTGATGACACTTTTTTGCGCCTCACCCTTGGGGACCTTACGAGGGTAGGCGTCTTCTTGCGTGCTGAGTCACTTCGAGGAGGGCTGATCGCCCCCTCTCCTCCTTTGGCCACGTCCGTTCCCTCTCCCGCGAAAGGACTGGCCCCGAGGTTGATATTGCCAGCTTTGCTTCGGCTGACTTTGTCCGTGACCTTCGCCCTGCTGACCTTGTTGGAACGCCTGGTGCGACGTCCCCTGTTGGCTTCCACCCCTACCGTAGGGTCTCCTCGAGGGATTTCCTCGTCTCATTCCCCTCAGCTGTAGGGCCCCCATGGACCTCGCTGTCTCGTTTTCCTTCTTGAGCTGGGTGAGCTTTTCGTCCACCGTTGCTCCGAACAGTGTCTCTCCGTTGAAGGGTGTGCCAAGGATGTTGTTCTGCACTTCCGGTTTGAATCCCGAGATTCTTAGCCATGCATGCCTCCTCTCTGTGACCCCTATGGCCATGAGTCTTGCTGAAGTCTCTGCCCCATCCAACGCCGTCTTTATACAGGAGTTGGCGATGTTCTTGCCTTCATCTACCAGGTGAGAGGCTCTCTGGCGGTATTCTTCGGGGAGGTGCTTTACTAGCTCCCCCATCTCATCCCAGTGTTGGTATTGGTGTCTATTGAGGAGTGCATTCGAATTCGCCATGCGCCAGTGCATTGCGGCGTTCCTCTCGACCTTTCTGCCTGTGAGGTCGATCCTCCTGCTCTCTTTATCCGGAGGTGGGCCCGAAGTTGCTGGAACGTTGGCCCTTCTCCTGGCCGTGGAGGCTATGATGGAGTCTGCGGTGACGCTACCCTTGATGTAAGGTGGGTCCAGGGAGGAGTGCTTATATTTCTTCTCTGTCCTGGGCGTGATCGACCGGCAGGTGGCAGGCTCCTTGAAGGCTTCTCTCCCCTGGTTCATCACGCTTTGTAGCATGGGGAGGAACTGACTCCTAGTCTGGATGGGGAGCAGTGTTTCGACGAGAAAATCGGCTTTCGGCCTCTCCTCGTCGAGTTTGACGCCGAAGGCCATTGCTGCGCTCTTCACCACCATATTGTACACCCCGATGTCGTCGGGTGGCGAAGGCCTCGAGGGGTACGTGTCCACGGCCTCCTCCGGGTTTTCGGTGTCGAGATCGTGCCATTCGACGTCGTTGCTGGTAGATGCCGCCGATTCGTAGAACGACTGTTGGTCTTCTTCCTCGGCTTCTTCCTCATAATAGGGCTCCTCTTCTTCCTCGAGACCCCTTGTCAGCCCTTCGGCGTCGAACTCGTCTTCGACCTCGACGACGTCCGCCGATGAAACCGTTGGAATCTTGAATTCCTTCATCCTGGCGTCGAACTCCTTCTTCCTTTGAAGGATGTTCTCCATTTCGGCCTCGAGCCGCCTCTTCTTTTTCTCCATTTCGGAGATGCTTTCGGCGTCGACCGCGGGTCTTTTCGATGAAACTTGCGTCGACGTCGAACGTTCTTTCTGCGTCGATCTGCCAGTTTCATGGGATGATTTCGACGACCCTTGCCTTTCGGCGTCTTTCTGCACCAGGGAGTCCTTTTGTAAGGATCCGCTGGGCCTTTTGTCCGAAGTTCCCCCTTTGGACGTCGAAGTTTTCGGCGCCGGGGCTCCCTTCGTGGACCTTGACTCAGTTTTTCTCGAGTCACCCTCGTTTTTTCGAGGTGTTTTTTGATTTGCGCTCGACGATTCTCTTACCTCGTCTTCTTTTTTCTTGTCGGTCTCTACGACCGTGAAGTTTTCGGCTGTCTCGGCGACGTTGTCCTCGTCGTCCGTGTCGAGGCCCAGCTCGTAGAGTGTCGGGGGTTTCCCTTTGCCATCCATGTTGGCGTTGGCTCTTCTCTGCCTCTCTCTCACCCTGAGTGTCTTCGGCGCGAAGGCTGAGCAGGCGTTGCAGTCGATACTCTGGTGATCCACCGGTAGGCAGAGGTTGCAGACCGGATGCTGGTCTTTCTGCGCGAACTTGTGGTGGCAGTTTGGGCAGAACTTGAATGGCGTCTTGTCCATTTCGCTCAGGGTCTCTGAGCGTGCATTCTCCAAGGCTGTCGAAGAAAAAAGGTTCGCTGGTCCTCTTTCTTCGCGCTCCTGATGAAATCTGTTCTATTCCTGATGTCTTCTCTTGATTCTATCGATGAAACTCGCTTTTCTTCCTTCTTCCTCCGAGTGAATTTCTGGAGCTTCCCGATGACGATCCAGACCCAACGGCGGAAAAAAGAATCTGAAGATGGCGCCCCAAAGGTGGGACTTCCGCAGGAAGCACGACGACGTCACGGGAGGTGCACCAAATGGTGGACGTCGACGCCCACCTGGGCTACAAAAAAAAAAAAAAACAAACAAAGAAAAGACTACGAATCCGGACCCAACCACAAGATCGCGGAATAATGCACAGCATAGTGAATCCAGAAAGATTCACGCTGCAAAACTATCTACTGGCGACCGCCAGTAGATAGATAGATATATATATATTATATATATATTACCTACTGGCGGTCGCCAGTAGGTAGTTATAGTTAGGACCACGTTTCCATAGGAAATCCGCAACATTCTATTTTGAATAACTTTGGCGCCGGTTGACCAATCCTCGCGAATTTTTCAAAATAGGTGGGGCGCTACGCTCCGCTCCTACCCTGAAAGTCTCGGGGGGATTCGTCAAGCGGGGGCTGAGATAAAAGGGGGGTCCCAAAACGCGTTTTTCCCATGCATTTTTCCATAGGACCTTTAGACACAGCTACAGCCCGAACGGCTGAACAGAATTACTTGAAATTTGGCAGAGAGGTAGTCCTCAAGTCAAGGAAGTGCCTTTTGTAGGTTTGGTGTAAATCTGTTCAGTAGATTCTGAGAAAATAGCCTTTAAAGCAATATATATATCTGAGCCAGCTTACGGGGCGCTTACGGTGCGCTTACCGTACGCGTACGGTGACGTGCGCGAGCGCGATTCTGATTGGCCCTTAGATCTTAGTAAACATTCTAATCGGTCGAAACCAGGAAGCGGCGGCCGCCATTTTCTCTCTCGCACTCTGACAGGGGGTGGAAAAACAAAGCCCCAAAACATGTAAAGGGGCTGTTTAGACAGCTCCCAAGCACCTAGCCATGTCCATGGAGTCCCCAACGACCCCCCAAGGGAAAAAAGGCAATTTTAATTTTTTCGAAAATTTCGCCGATTACGCTTACCGTACGCGTACGGTAAAAAATTTTAAAAAAAAAAATAAAATAAAATATCCACACTCTCCCCACCCCGTGTGCAAAAGGTGCCCGAAGGGAACCTTTTGTGCATGGCTTATTAGAGATAAAAATAACACATTTTAAATATCACAGCGATGCTCATCATATTTCCACCATGTGCGCACGGTGCGCGAAGCGCAGCGTGCGTTCATGGCCCATGTAGCGTAACGTGGGCACGCGGTGCGCGAAGCGCACCGCGTGCTCACTGTGCGCGCACGGTGCGCGAAGCGCACCGTGCGCGCACGGAACGAACTGCGTTAAGTGGGCGCACACGCCACAAATGGCGTAAAGTAACTTAGCATTTAAAAAAACGTACAAATTCACTGAACAAACCATAGGTTTCACACATGTTATAGTTAGCTGGACATTTTACTGATAAAAAAACCAATGAAATTCCCCCGTTATAGTTACTGTAGGCAACTATAACTCACGCGACCGTAATCCTCTGCTGATGACATATGTGTCTTTATGAAAAAAAAATATTTGTAATATATGTATAGCTAAAATTTAATGGAAGAAGACATGGGCAAATAAGTGTCTAAATACAGTATTAGCATCAGCAGAGGATTGCGGTCGCGTGAGTTATAGTTGCCTACAGTAACTATAACGGGGGAATTTCATTGGTTTTTTATCAGTAAAATGTCCAGCTAACTATAACATGTGTGAAACCTATGGTTTTTTCAGTGAATATATATATATACACACAGAAAAAACCACAGGTTTCAGGCACGTTATAGTTAGGAATTAGCATTTAAAAAACCTCAGAAATTCACTGAAAAAACCATAGGTTTCAGGGGTGTTATAGTTAGCTGGACTTTTCACTTGTACAAAACCATTGAAATTCCCCCGTTATAGTTAGTTCAGCTAACTATAACTCGCGCGCCCGCAATGCACTGCTGATGACGTCACATATTACATCACTCATGACATGGTCAGTGACATCACTGATGACGTCACTGACGACATCACTGATGACATCATCCAGTGAATGTGTGTTTTTCTGAAAATTAAATATGTTTTATATATGTATATCTCAAGGTCGATGGAAGAATAAATGGGTATATAAGTGTCTAACTGGATGATTTGTTTTTGAAAAATTGATTGTGTAACTGACTGATTAAGTGTATCATAGTGAATACATGGCTTAGTGAGTAATGTTTAAATATGTAAATATCTGTATCAGTCTCTCACTTTGTGTATAAGTGGCTGCATGGGTTGGTGAGTAGCTACATGAGTGTCTATATAGGTTATTAGTTGGTTTTTTGAGTATCAGTCTGAGTGTCTGCATGGTTCGGTGGGGGGTATTACGTAGTGCATAGGTGCATGAATGAGTGACTCACTCTTTGTATGTGTTGAAGACAGCATGTGTGCAGGACTGTGTGGATGAGTGTGTGTATGGGTGTGTTAGTGAGTGAATGACTGTCTCAATAGTGTCTTTATGAGTAACTACATATGTTTTAAACTAGGATATGTGACTATTGGTGTATATAAGTGAGTATATGTGAGAGTGAGAGATTGAAAGAGTTCCTTATGAATAAGTATGTGTTTCTACAAGTAATTGTTTAAAAGACTAAGTATGTGTACGTTTCCGTAGAAGTAAGTGTGGTGGTGTGTGTATAACTGTATATGCAAGTAAATGTATGTTTGATTCTTTATTAGCATGAGTGACTATGTGTGTGAGTAACTATGGATGAGTGGCATTGTGTAACAGGATGTATAGGTGTATGAGTACATATGATGAGTGAGTACATGTATGAGTGACTGTATAGGACTGTTGGTGAATGAGTGGATGTGTATGTGGATCTTAGAATTACTGTATAGGTTGTTGTAACTGGTATTGGTATGTCCATTGTTTTTAAAATTTTAATTTCTATTTTTGAATGTGTGTATCAAAGGTTATATTAGGGTGAGAGGAGGTCTGCCACTCTATCACAAGGATGATGTCATCAGTGATGTCATCAGTGATGTCATTTGAGATGTCATCAGTGATGTCATGAGTGATGTCACTGACCATGTCATGAGTGATGTAATATGTGACGTCATCAGCAGTGCATTGCGGGCGCGCGAGTTATAGTTAGCTGAACTAACTATAACGGGGGAATTTCAATGGTTTTGTACAAGTGAAAAGTCCAGCTAACTACAACACCCCTGAAACCTATGGTTTTTTCAGTGAATTTGAGGTTTTTTAAATGCTAATTCCTAACTATAACGTGCCTGAAACCTATGGTTTTTTCTGTGAATTTCAAAGGTTTTTTAAATGCTAATTTCTAACTATGCCTACAGAGATAGGACATGTGAAGAAAGAAGAAAAATGCACAGAAAGAAACAAAGGAAGTGCAGAAAGAAGCAACAGAAGTCCTCAAAGACAAAGAAAAGTGCAGGAAGAAAGATAACGTGCAGAAAGAACAAACAGTTACCACCAGTATCCGTCTGAAAAAGTTGAGGGAACAGGATGATTTTGCAACAAGGCTTCTTTCTGCTCTTCTGAGTCTGACTAACCAGTCCCAGAGCCAGTGCTATGTTAAAAGACACTTAGAATACAGTGAAAACACCTACATACACTAGGGAACATTATGCGTTGGGGTCCCCCTGTGACTAGCATGACCTCCTCTGTAAGCCCCAAGTATATAATAGGCAGGGGGATTAAAACTACCTCTTAAAACAGGCCACAGGGCGTTTTTGCACACGTTAACTCAGGTCCTGTCCCCTCCCTTCACCACTGTGTAAACACGCCCTGTGTCCGTTTTTAGTTGGGAGATTAAGTTCATTTGAATCCTGAGGGTCCCTAGGGTCCAACTAGCCCACTAGGTACCTCCAGTAAGTGCCACAGAGCTGCGTTGCAGAGAGGTGTTAAAAGTGGCACGGCCTGGACCACCTCTCTGCAATGCAGCTCAGTGGCGCTTACTGGAAGCACTTGGTGGGCTATTTAGCCCCCAGGGGCCCTCAGTATTGAAGGAAAATGATATCCCCAATTTAAAACGTGCCATAGTGCGTGTTTGCACAAGTCACCTCAGGCCCCGTCCCCTCCATTCACCACTGTGTAAACGCGCCCTGTGGCTGTTCTAAGTTGAGAGATTAAGTCCCCTTCAATCCTAAGGGTCCCTAGGGTCAAACTAGACCTCCAGTAAGCGCCAAAGAGCTGCGTTGCAGAGAGGTGTAAAAAGGGGCTTGGCCTCAGAACACCTGTCTGCAGCGCAGCTCCCTGGCGCATACTGGAGATGCCTGTTGGGCTAGTTGGCCCTCAGGGACCCTCAGTATTGAAGAGGAATTAATTCCCCAACTTACAACTCGCCAGGGGGAGCGTTTGCAGAGTGCTGCAAGGAGGGGGCGTGGCCTCCGGCACGATGCCAGTCTTTTATTTATTTTAATTTTTTTAAGAAGGGGGGCTGTGTGGTTCCCCTTCTTATTCTAATTTATTGGCCCTGATGACCCCATCCCCCAGGGCCTGTCTCCTAATTATATTTTTTTGACCCCAATCCCCAGGGCCGGCCACTGTTTTTTATTATTTTTAAAAAATATATATTTATAGACACACCTAGGACATAAGGGACAAACCGTACGTACCCATCACCTTGACGATTTGCATGATATTCATTAAAAGGCGACTATGCATACAATGAATCCACGTGGAATGTATTTACACCACTAGTGAAGCTCTGACATGTCTGATGCCCTACCGTGCCTAATCCCGGTAGACACCCTTGTCGTTTATTTATACAAACATGGGTAGCTATTGACGGGCACATTTAATACACATGCACACCAAGCCATTCAAAGGGGATTCGACAAAAATTCGACCAAAACTATGCAAGAAATCCCCCTCACGGTTAATAAAACACACATCCACTGCCGGATGTGTAATACTTTTTATTTTACTCTGGAAAGGGGACGAACATCACTTGAGAGTCACAGCGCGCACCTGGCAGAGCCCAATGCTGTGTTACACCCACCATTGCCTGCTGAGTGCCACACACCTCTGTGTTGTATTCCACTAGCTAGTGCGTATGCTATGACACTCTCTAGCCCATGTGCACTGTAACACCACCCCGTGAATATGTCATGCCACACTTGCCTTCGCACGGGTTATATTGCCCCATCTAACGTGCCTTCCTCGAAGCCTATGTTATAACGCACAGTGCTATGCCATATATATTACAATCTGGGATCCATATCTTTGTCACAGTGCATATGCACCGTTACACTCCCCAGCACATATTTTATATTACAACTTTAGAGACTAGTTAGGTTACACAACACTGCCCTGTGCATATTACACTCCAAGGCGCATATCGCATAGCACGCGCTAGTGCCTGTGCTATCTCGCGCTCTCCAATGAATCTGTCATTGCGCACAATGTATTGCATATTATATTTCACGCCCGGTTCATCTTATATCACACTTTTTGGTGCATAGTTTATACCATATACTACATCTAGTTTTCATTTTCAATCGTGCTCTCAGGACTATGTTCTATATAACACTGTGTTCACCTACCCTTTTCACGAGCATTACATTTTGCGATAGGGGGTGGAGGGTCAGGGGGTGTTTCTGCCAAGTGAGCCCGGAGTCACAGTCACAAACGTCCTTTTCTTCCTGAATAAAAGTGAGATTATGCTGCATACTTGTTCATATTTTAAGTAGTTCGCACAGACATACGTTTTAAAAACAATAAAGTTCCTAATACTCGCCTTCTCTGAACAGTTAGCTTGCTGCCCCATCCCCCTCCTCCCTATCCTCTGTTGTGTGAATCCATGGACTAGCCTCCTCCCTCCTGCCATGCATGGTCTGATGTGCTGCCACTGCCCTCAATTTAGTATGATGTACCAGTCCCCTCCTCCTGCCCTCCATTGCCCAATTCTATGCCCCATCATTGACCTCCTGCTTAAACTCTGTGCTTAGCTTGCTACCCCTATTCTCCTTCCCCCTGCCCTCCGATGTCTTTGTGCATGCCCCTGCTCCATTCTTTTTGCCCACCATGTTCCATGGACCTGCCACTCCTATCTACTCTGAGTGTTCTGTTGAGCTGCCACTCCCCGCCCACCTGCCTAGCATTGTCAGATGACAATAACCTGTCCCTGCCTGTCCACATGCCATGCCCCTATCCTCTTCCTCCTGTCCTACATGGTCCATTGTACTGCCACACCCTTCTGCCCTCCCTGGTCTGTTGTGCTGCAACTGCTCCTCCTGCCTGCCCCGTGCGGTCTGTTGTGAGGCCCCTTCCCCTGAACTTTGTCTGTGCACAGGTCCTGACCCTCCCTTCTATTCCATCGTCCTTTGTGCATGCCCCTGCACCCTCCTTCTTACCCATCATAGCCACTGTGCTGCCACTAACCCTCCCACTTGCCATGCATGGTCTTCTGTGCTGCCATGGCCCCTCCCACCTTCCCTGTGTGGTCAGTTAGCTGCCCCTGAACCCCTCCCACCTTCCCTCCATGGTCTGTGTGTATGCCATCACAGTCTCACTGTTGCTCTACATGGTGTGTCTTGCTTCTAGTGCTCATCCTGCCTGACCTCCATGGCTATCTTGCTGATCCTGCCCTGCCCCCTTGCCCCCAGCCCTCTGTTTACATGTGCAGACCCCTACTCCCTCCCTCCTGGCTTGTCTGTTCCATTGTAATGCCCCTGATCCGTCCCTCCTGCCCTTTATGGTCTGTTATGCTGCAGCTTTCTCTCCTGTCTGTCCATTATGGTCAGCTAGCTACCATTGCCTCTTGCCCCTCTGTTCTCTGTTACAATGTGCATGGTCCTGTCCCCTCCCTCTTGCTTTCTATGGATTGTTGTGCTGCACTCCCGTCCCGCATGCCCTGTGGGGTGTATTGTGCTGCTGCAAACCCTGATGCCTGCCCTGCAGGGTCAGTTTGGTGCACCTCTCCATGTCCCTCCTGTCCTCTGTTATCCAAGTCCATTTCCCTACCCCATTTCCTTCCATGATCCAATGTACCATACTTGCGAACATTTTGAACTTGGTAAGAGGGAGATTTTGAAAAAAAACTGGGGTATTGATTTTCCCCTTTGAGTTACATTGAATAAGAGGAGATTGTAGACAGGAGACAAATCAAATAAAGCCCATTTGAGCTTAAAAACATTGGACGTTTCCTGGCTGAATCGGGTCTGTTGGCATTTATGGTTGTACTACCATTGCCTCTTCCTTCTGCCCACAATGGTCTATTACATTGCCACAGCCTCTCTTGCAAGTCCTGTATTGTTGGTTTGTTGCCCCTGCCCCCCTTTCCACTGCCCTCCATAGTCTGTTGTGCTGCCACGGCCCTTCCTGCCTGCTCAGTGTGGTTAAATTGTTGCATTTGCACCCTCCTACCTGCCTTCAATTTTCAGAGTCTGTGCCCCTGGCCTCTGCCTCTCAACAGTATCCTAATGAACAACTAGATTGCCAACATTCTATATTTATTACAAAAGTGTGGAACGCCTAAAGTCATCTTGATATAATCAAAACTGTAATACCTAGAGCATTTCCTTTAGAAATTACATATATGAGAGGGTCTTATTGGCATCAAAATTATGGTTAGTGCTCTAAAAGACTAAAATAAGGACATATTTTTTGAGTTTTCAAATAGCGACAAATCACTTTTAAATTATTTGTTACCTTTATGTTTTTTTTATCCAGTTGACCACTTGATTAAATGTTGCACTTAGGGGAGAGGATGTGGTGTTACTTCCAGAACTGCAGACTTTGCAACTGGGGAACGAGGTTGGAGTTTCTGCTTCAGCTCGACATTCTGTGATTCTGGTCAAATCACTTAGTCTCCCCAGGTCTACAACCAAAATGAATTTGTTCTTGTGTGATGTAACCAATGCTCATGTAAAGCACTCCCATACCTGACAAGTCTGCACTATATAACACTGCAAAAACACAAAATAATAAGTGTTTTGCACCCTTCTGTCATTGGGCTATTTTTGGGCTACATCTGGGTAATTTTGGGCTACATTTGGGCTCTTTTGTCTCCGGTGGCCATCTTGGGAGATTTATTTGTTATGAAGTTTCCTAATTTCCTCATGTACTGCAATCTCCGCAGTAGGAAATGCTTTCAGTTTTTTACTTTGATTCCATCATGAAGGTATTCAGATATGTCACACATTTGCCATAAATTCTGAATGTTAGCACTCTAGTTGCTCATTAGATCACTGTAGTAAAACTACTGTTCACCATGGAAGTCTGCTCCTGGTATTAAAAGTGCATGTTTCAGTCTGCATGTCAGAATTTTATAATGAAATATAAGAGGGTTTGAGAAGTCACTCAAAATGTGCCCTCATTTTCTTTCTTCAGCATTAATCATAATTTCTATGGCAAAATGAACCCCCTCATTGTGTTCCTTTTAAAATTAAATGTTTTAAGTGTTACCAGTTTATTCCAATCAAGATGGTTTCAGGTGTGCCATACTTTTGTCATAATGAAGACAGTAAGCGCTCTAGTTGTTTTTAAGAACACTCTGGGACGTTCTGTCATTGGGCTATACTTGGGCTACATCTGGGTGATATTTGGGCTACATTTGGGCTCTTTTGTCTCCGGTGGCCATCTTGGGAGACTTATTTGTTATGAAGTTTCCTAATTTCCTCATTTACTGCAGTCTCCTCAGTAGGAAATACTTCAGTTTTTTACTTTGATTCCATCAAGAAGGCATTCAGATGTGTCACACATTTGCCATAAATTCAGAATGTTAGCACTCTTTTTGCTCATTAGATCACTGTAGTAAAGCTACTGCTCACCAGGGAAAACTGCTGCTGGTATTTAAAGTGCATGTTTCAGTCTGCATGTCAGAATTTTTTAATGAAATAGAAGAGGATTTGAGAAGTCACTCAAAATGTGCCCTAATTTTTCTTTCTGCAGCACTAATCATACTTTTTATGGGAAAATGAACCCCCTCATTTTGTTCCTTTTTAAATTAAATGTTTTAAGAGTTACCACTTTAATCCAAGCAAGATGGCTTCAGGTGTGCCATACGTTTATCATAAGTAGGACTGTTAGCGCTCTAGTTGTTCTTTGGAACACTCTGGGAAGCTGCAGTAGAACACAAAGGAATCAACTGACAGTCTCTGCCCTTGTTGGATGTACATGTTTTACTGAGAATGTCAGACTACATTCTCACATGACTGAGAAAGATAATGTGAATTTACAGAAAATAAGCTTTCAGTTTAGCTTATAGATCACCTCCCAAACCTCTGTGGGAAAAGCATGAGAAAATATTTTTCTCTCAATCATGATATCCCAGCAGAAGGCTTTTTCACATGGTGAAATCAACTTAGAACATACCACAATTCCTAAAATGAGTATAGTACCATCAACAAATGATTTATAATGTAACTAAAGTCTTAAAACCTTCTATTAACTGCAATGCTTTTTAATGAGGTGCTATCATGTATATTGGTCCCAAGATGGCTGCCAACACTTCTTGGATGAAGTGCTGACAGCCAATCAGATCTCAGGATGAGATGTGTGGTTAGGCTCCGCCCACATATATATAGGATTTTACTTTTGATTTTCTCAGGAACTACTGAACAGATTGACACCAGACCTGCAAAAGGAACAACCCTGACCTGAGGACTACCTCTCTGCCAAATTTCAAGTAATTCTGTTCAGCCGTTCGGGCTGTACCTTGGACTAAAGGTCCCTATGGAAAATTGCATGGGGAAAACGCGTTTTGGGACCCCCCTTTTTTCTCAGCCCCCGCTTGACGAATCCCCCCCGAGACTTTCAGAGTAGGAGCGGAGCGCCCCACCTATTTTGAAAATTTCGCGAGGATTCGTCAACCGGCGCCAAAGTTATTCAAAATAGAATGTTGCGGATTTCCTATGGAAACACGGTCCCAACTATAACTATATACTGGCGACCGCCAGTAGAGATATATATATATATATATATATATATATATATATATATATATATATTCACTTAAAAAACCATAGGTTTCACACATGTTCTAGTTAGCTGGACATTTCACTCGTAAAAAAACCATTGAAATTCCCCCGTTATAGTTAGTTCAGACAACTATAACTCGCGCGCCCGCAATCCACTGCTCATGACGTCAAATATTACATCACTCATGACATGGTCAGTGGCATCACTCATGACATCACTGATGACCTCATCCTTGTGATAGAGTGGCGGTCGCGCGAGTTATAGTTATCTGAACTAGAACGGGGGAATTTCAATGGTTTTTTACGAGTGAAATGTCCAGCTAACTATAACATGTGTGAAACCTATGGTTTTTTAAGTGAATTTGCAAGGTTTTTTAAATGCTAATTCCTAGCTATAACGTGTGTGAAACCTATGGTTTTTTAAGTGAATTTGTAAGGTTTTTTAAATGCTTAGTTATGTATGTATTATTATATTTTTTATATATTTTACAATAAGCTACCTATGTATATAGTTATAGATTGACTGTATCCTGTAATATGGAATGGCTCGTTTAAAATGTTTTTTTTTTTTTTAAGGTTTTTCACCGTGCGCGCATTCTTGAAAAAAAAAAAAAATGTTTTTTTCATCCTTCGGGGTCCTTCAGGGACCCCCTGACAAAGGCTAGGGGGTCAGGAACTCTCTACCTTGCCCCCTTTTCACGTTCTCCACCTTTCTTTTTCACTGTCACACACAAAACACACAAAATGGCGGCCGACACTTCCTGATTTCGACCGATTCGAATGTTGACTGACATGTAACCACCAATCAGAATTACGCTTGCGCATGTTAGGGTGCGCGCACGGTGCGCGCTTATAGATATTTATGTACTTTTAACTGCAATTTTCTCAGGAACTACTGAACAGATTGACACCATATATGCAAAAGGCACATGCCTGACCTGAGGACTACCTCTTTGCTAAATTTCAAGTAATTCTGTTCAGCCGATCGGGCTGTACCTTCGACTAAAGGTCCTATGGGAAAATGCGTTTTGGGACCCCCTTTTTACTCAGTCCCCCGCTTGACGAATCACCCCGAGACTTTCAGGGTAGGAGCTGAGCGCCCCGCCCCATTAGTTTTGAAAATTTTGCGAGGATTCGTCAACCGGCGCCAAAGTTATTCAAAATAGAATATTCAGATTTCCTATGGAAACTCGGTCCCAACTATAACTATCTACTGGCGACCGCCAGTAGAAAATAATATATATATATATATATATATATATATATATATATATATATATATATATATATATATATATATATCCGCAGATTGACAAAGCAAGAAAGCACGTCAATCAGTCTGTTTCTGCTTTCCTCAGAGATTATGGTATGGGTTCTATATACCACAACAACTTGCGTTACAACATGCAAGGCATTTACAGAGGAGACGGTGTACATTTCAATGATGAAGGGAACAGAGTCTTCCTCTTGAACTTTAGACTCTGCATCGGTACTTACTTGTAGGTACCAAATAACACTCAAACTCAATGGCTCTTTTTAGAGCCACCTAATATCTAAACACTTAATCTTTTTGTTATCTTTTTTTTTTTTTTAAATGTTGCCATGCGTGCACGGTGCGCACAACCCGCGAATTTTTGTGACCCCCTGACAAAGGCTAGGGGGTCAGGAACTCCCTACCCTGCCCCCTGTTAACGTTCTCCACCTTTCCTTTTCAGTGTGACAGACAAAATGGCGGCCGACACTTCCTGATTTCGACCAATTCGAATGTTGACTGACATAAAACCACCAATCAGAATTACGCTCGCGCACGGCAACGTGCGCGTACGCGCTTATAGATATTTATATGCTTTTAAATGCTATTTTCTCAGGAACTACTGAACAGATTGACACCAGACCTGCAAAAGGCACTTCCCTGACCTGAGGACTACCTCTCTGCCAAATTTAAGTAATTCTGTTCAGCCGTTCGGGCTGTACCTTCGACTAAAGGTCCTATGGGAAAATGCATGGGGAAAACGCGTTTTGGGACCCCCCTTTTTTCTCAACCCCCGCTTGACGAATCACCCCGAGACTTTCAGGGTAGGAGCTGAGCGGAGCGCCCCATTAGTTTTGAAAATTTCGCGAGGATTCGTCAAACGGCGCCAAAGTTATTCAAAATAGAATATTCAGATTTCCTATGGAAACTCGGTCCCAACTATAACTATCTACTGGCGACCGCCAGTAGATTTTATATATATATAATACAAGGGAAGAGCGAAACCAGGGTGCAGAGGATAAAGCGGGGAAAACAGGTTGGAAAGGGGAAAGGGAAGGAGTTACCGACAAAACAGTTTCTTTGTGCAACAAGAAATCGCAGAGCTAACAAGATCAGAGTCCCAGTAGAGCAGAGATTATTTACCAATAATCAGAATAGAAAAAGGTAGATCAGATATCAAATGTAAACGTAACCCACAGCAGGATAAGTAGGAAAGCTAGTGTCTTAATTAGAGCAGATTGGAATGCTGTCCTACCCTGCATATCTAGTATGTTACAAAGAAGATTGTCAGAAACCTTCAGTTCTTGTTTCTACATCTCACTGTAACACCAAATGCTGGGAGCAGCGAAGTGTGATATACTGCTGGGTTGTATCAAAAATTAAATCTAAAAATGCTTTTTTCCCTGCAAAATCCCAAAAATAAAAGCATATCGCCATACTTCAGCTACCTTTGGCGAGAGACTGTAAAGGTACAAATGTTAAATGTTCCCTTCTACACACTAACAAAATCTAGGCTAGGCGTAGTAAACATTTAACATTGTAATCCTAAGTAAAACAAAATAAATTGTGGAGGGTTTGTTGATACTAGTGAAGGCAAGCACAAGGCGACATTGTACACAACTGCTTTCAGAACAATTTCCAAATTGAACCTCTTTTTGTGTACAATCTTTTTCATAAAACGCCAGCATGACAATGTATCACTACTTTAAATAAGCGCTGCATTAAAAAAATCTAACCAAGCATTTTGAACATTAAGAAACCTAATTTTGTGCAACACAATTACAATATAAATGGAAAAGGACTTCTATTAAAAACTATTTCTGTACCTGAACAGCGATGTACAAGCCAGGAACATTGAAGGATTCAAACATAATTTCAGCAGTGTATTCCCTGTTTTCTGGCGTATTTAAAGGCGGCTCAGTCTATGGTGTTAAAGAAAAAACATTCTTAAATAAAGAGACATACTTTTAATTTCCAGTAAGAATTTTAAGCAAATAAGTCTACATGATTTCAATGCAATGAAATACAGGTTAATGCTCAGATCAAAAATCACTGGAATAGGAACAGTTTATGTATAATTCAGCCCAACATGGGAGGCATATAAGAACAATAGAATGATTAGCGACCATCTCTACCGCAATAAACAACAATAGGGAAATTGCAAATTTTTACTTGCTTTCATGGAAAATTGCTGAGGAAATATGGTGAAGGGCAGAAATAATATTACAGAGTAAAAAATGGTAATGAAGAGGAATGGCAGCAAAGCTCATCAGATCAATAGGCCTTCTGAAACAAACCCAGTTATGTAAAAGTTTATCCTGACAGAACAAAGGAAAAGGAATTTAAAGACAGTTAAACTGCTAGACTCTGTGCCTCTGAAGAAAAACTCTTTCAAACGGTTTCCATGGCCATGGTAAGAGACATTAAGAAAATCAGTTGGATGCAAAGGTGCCAACGATATCATTTTATACCACTGTGCGAACTTTATTTTATTAAGAGGGAAGGAGGACCTACCAAGAGAAAATAATGATCTTCTGGCTCTGCTCTTAAATATTTAAAGATAACTTGTTCCATAAATCTTTCCATCAAGTCCCAATCTTCAACAATACCATGACGGATAGGCCACTGAAAAAAATAAAATTAGCATTTGAAACGTTTGCCAAAACAAATAGGTTTATAAGTTAGCGATGAAGTGAAAATTGCATAAATGCATTCGCTAAAAATAAACCAATAAAGGGGGCAAGAGCAAACCATAAAATTAAAACTATGCAACAATGTACATACTCAGATTTTTTTCATGTACTCTTGTTTCTTTATTGGTCAGGTTTCAAGTTTTTTTAAATGAAAAACTTCTCCCATGCAACCAAACAGATGGCTTGCTCTGTAATGAGTAATTTATTGAAAAATGATAAGTGTGCATATTCAAGATCAGAGCATACCTGTAAACTAGAGGTTCCCCTTTGATCTACCCAAAAAACGAAATAACGAGCTTCCAACCATACTGCAGAGAATAAAATGACCCTTATTTAAGAGACCTGTGCTATCACTTGAATGTTGTCAGTTACTAAATGTTACAGAGAACTAAGAATCCCACTACCACCTTCTCTGTAACATGGTTGGAAACCTTGCAGACCACCTTTTACTAGTCTACGAGAGGGTTCAACATTACAAAGCCAAATAAATCATAAATCATACCAATACAATAACCTAGGAAATTGGGTGCTGTGATATCTTCTTTACTACACAATTGTCAGAAAAAAAGCGTACATAGAGAAAGTGTCTCCTCCTTTTGAAGCTTTAATGCTTTAATATTTAAAATATTTCATATCATGTTTTAAAGTCACATATAGTTTCAATATGGTCTGCAGAAATGTATGGTTTAGTTTAAAAACTAATAACCCTTCATAATATATAAATATATATTTTATGAAGAGTTATTTGTTTCTAAACTAAAACCTAAAATTCTCGCACATCCAAACATGTATTGATTATATATGCGCGTATTTCACTGAATAAAACAGTTAAATGTTAGTATTTGATCGTCAAGAAACAAAATAAAAAGCTCTGGCATTCACAAGTTATGGAGCACACTACACACTATTAGTCATTTCTCACCATCTTTTGCTCTTGGTAGGGAGCCATTTTTAACATGACATTGGCTTAGGGGTCTACGGAGCATGGCAAGGAGTGTCAAATAGCACCACAGTAACTAGTCAATGAAACTTTTATTGCACTCATTTTTCTTTGCCCTCCACTGACAGATCTGCTAAAAAAATAAGCATGAACAACAGAAACTTAATTTGCAAAACGTCTGTCAAATTTTGTGCATATTCAAATGGTGCCAAATTTGGTTAGCACATTAACATTGCTTTACCCACTCTTTAAATCTACTCATCATTTGTGGGTCTGCATCAACTGAGAAAGCCAGGACTAGGCTAAACATGCCAGGTATCTTCCAAATTTCGTCCAGATCTACAAAGCAATGCAATAGCTATTAGTAAATCAAAAATAGTTAGACACATTAACTTTGGTCTCCTCTACTGAATGTGCATGAAACCTGAAATACCTGCGTTGGGTGTCACTTTGCAAGTGCCTGCACATAAGACGCAGATTCAAACAGTCCTTGAAGGTCTTAGCAAACAAATGTTTTACTTTCCCATTCCCTTATTTGCTGCTTTCTAGGTCGAGCCAGGTCAGCGCTTGAGCTGCTCTGCAAGGCATGCTGTATTAGAGTATGTACTTGAAGCTGCACCCACATTTTTCATTGACTTGTGTCTTTGTCCTTTGTAAATGCTGGCTTCTGATTCGTTAATAGGCTTCTTAGTCCCTCCTTGGTAACGCCTCGCCTTCATTTGTAACAACCTGTGAGGACTTGCACTTTTACTTCGGTTGTTACACAGCATCTCTTATTTATTCTGTAACCACTATTTTCTTTAATGAGTTTCTCCTACTGCAGGCATGACATGCTTTCCTGCAAAATTCAGTCATTCAGCGCACCATGTGCGCTTTCACAAAAAAAAAAAAGTTTGTCAACTTGACAAACACATGCTTTTTTGTTAAAAGTGCCCCTTACCGCACTTTCACTCGTCTGAGGTTGCGACGTGTCCTCACCGCTCCTTCTCTATAGGCAGCTTCCCCTACTCTTCCTACCTGGACCGCTGCTCTAGCAGGATAACTTGCAGGTGCAGAGTGGTCCCTGTCCTAGCTATGGACTCATGTTCCCAGCTTCCCCCACCCCCACACACACCCTCAAAGGTGCTCACGAGGGTAGGGTGGGTAAATAGTGATGTAAAAAGGATGATGACCGAGTTGCAGAAAAATAAATATCGCAAAGCATGCTAACCATTATTTTAAAACTTGTAATGCTAGTTACAAAAAAAACCCTGACTTGTAAACAATCTTAAGTATTTCACGAAGTGTCTTACCTTTACATTTTATTAGTTGTGTTTGTCATTGTAGCTGCCATTACTGCATAAGAGGAACTGGGGTTGAGGGTGCGGGGCAGTTCACTGACTGACGTCCCCACGTTATATCCTGGCTGATAGATGGCTGTCGCATTCACATTTTCTACCACACGTACCTCACCCACAGTCCTTACTGGACTGTAGTCTATTGCACTTACTGGAAGCGGTCTCATCTCCTGGTCCCACAGCTGGGCTCATGGTCATGTTCCATTGAGAGCTGTTCCTTTCATCTTTCTTTCCGGGCAGTTGTCTCATCTACTCACTGTGCACTTTCTGTCACTGACTTCTTTCCGTATTTCTCTTTTCTTTCTCATGCTGTCCCCGGCAGCCAGCTCTTTGCTATGCCGTCACTTCCTGGTAGCTGTCTTTTCCTAAGCTCTCAGCAAGAGCTGCCCTTTAACTGTCAATGACCGTTGCCCTCACTGACAATGTTTTTTCATATGCCTACACTATCGGCTGTCTCTTTCTCGTGTCCTCACAGAGACCTGTCCCTTCAGTCATGTCCACATGGACAGCTTTTTCTTTTCTGTATCTAGCAGGAAGCCCATCGCCCTCCACACCCACCCCCACTTCCCTGTGTACTCAGTTGGAGCACTCTTTTTCAGTACTCTAGTACACCAACAGCTTTTTGTGTCCTCACTGATTCCTTCTTTAATTTTGACCGCCACACACTGACGACTCTCTCATTGCTGTATCCTCCCTAAGTTCTTTCATGTTGATTCGGTATCAGTTGACTCATTCCCAAATGATGAGTGTCTTTTCTCCTTACCCTCATCACACACAGTTCTCTTCCCTTCTTTTCCCTTCCTTTAACAGCAGCCGCTGACCTTTTAGACACGGCTCGTCTAAAGAAAGGGGCGTGGTGTCTATTAACGTGAAATAATATAATGGTGCGCTTGTAAACATGTCTTTGCAATGCCAATAGCTCTTGCATTTAGAAACTTTGACCCATTGGTATTGTAAATGACAATGCCTTTTATTATGGCAGGTTTTTTTAAACACGAATAAAAGGCATTGTCATTTAAAATGCAAATAGCTCAAAACCTTGCAATTGCCAGACCTATTGCATTGGAAATGCTTGTTAACGGATTGTCACAAAACTTAAGATACTTACAGAAAAATAATCCTTCAAAACATTCTGGCAAATTTTGTGCAGAATTATCACAAAGTGCCAAACTTACTAACAATTAATACATTTGTGGTCCGTCATTTATAACTAGCCACCCCTCAGTGGATTTGAACAAATTTAAAAATGCGAAGACCAGGCTAAACGTGATCATTCTTTGGCAAAAGATGTGCAGATCCATTTAATAGTGCCAAAGTTATTAGTAAATCAAAAATGGTTTGACTCTCCACACACCCCCAACGGGTCTACAGGAAACCTGAAAAACAAGAACTGGTTGCAACTTATTAACCAACTCCCACATTTGATGCAGTTTTAAAATATTGCCAAAGTTATAAGCAGATGAAATTTGCGCCAGTATGGAACGGCACAAATCATGACCGTCCCATAGAAAAGTAATCCGTCCAGGGTTCTGTCAACTTTTGTGCAGATTCACTATGTAGCAATGAAGGTATATGCAGATGAACGCGTTATTGAACGTCCTCTGTTCCAGACGCCGCAACGCGCCAGCTAGGATAACTAATCCTCCTGAGACGACCTACTAAGAACCTGGTTCCTCTTAACACTAGGCCACCTTTAATACTTCCTGATCACTCAACTGCCAGTGGACCATCCGAGACAGTCTTCCAAAGTGCTGCAACCAGCTCATACTCACTTTCCTCCCCGAGATTCTCGTGGCTTTCCCACAACTACTTTCACCATCGCTACACTCTTCAAACCAGGGGTCTCACCTTTTTCGCATAAAGGCTTGCTCTCGACCTCTCGCCAGCAAACACAGCCCAACTTAGCTCACTAGGACCTCTCTCCAGTTCTGCCCCGCCTGCAGTTCACCACAGCATACTTCACCTGACATACAGATCCACCCGGGTCTATGTGCGAATCTCAGCACTTTTTATATATGCATTACATTTATTTGGAATTGCTTCAACTATTTGGGATGCCGTGGTATCCTCTGAAAACAAAGAAATAGACACTGAAAACTGAGAAAGAAAGGCTACTTAATAATATGAACCTTTTGTAGTACCGACATGAAATGAACCATAAGTCACCCAATACATTAGCACCTTCTTCCATATCTGTCCGATATCTCCTTTCCTCCAACACCCTCTGGGCCTCCCTCCTTGACCGGATCCGGGGAGCCAGCGTCGACGACGTCGTACGCGGCGTCGGAGGAGCCAAAGGTACCGGAGTCGGCGGCGCCATAGGTGGAGTCGGCGGCGCCGGACGCGGCGCCGATTGAGTCGGCCTCGGCGTCGAGGAAGGCTCCAAAGTCCGCTGGTCCTTCCGAGGTCGAATCGGATCCCCAGACGGCACCGGAAACTGCCAAGATGGCGCCATCGGCATAAAGGGCATAAAGGGGGACAGTGAGAAATCCACAGGCAGATACTGTATCCACCAGAAAAAGCGTTACCGAAGGTAAGTAACTTGTTCTTCTGATGGATACATCTGCCAGTGGATTCCTCACCTTGTGAAGATCCCCTGCGCCAGCATTCCACGGAATATCAGGAATATCCCCTGCACGTGGGCGACTTCATAATGCATCGGCTCCGCTCGCGACTCCGTTCGATGTCACCGAAGCCATAAGAAGCCCACGTCGGCGTGATGACGTCAGTTCCACCCATTTTTTCCCCGTGCCTTCGAGGCGAACAGGTGGACTAACGACAGACTCAAAGTATACAATAAACCATAACATATATATATATATATATATAAAATATGCAAAGGAAAGGAATGCAAAGAAAAACAAGCATTTCCTACAACTGTACCATACAGCAAAAACACATTTCTACAAGACCTTTTTCATGGTATATGAAGGTGGACAACGGGGAGGCGGGTGGGCCAGTGAGGAATCCACAGGCAGATACTGTATCCACCAGAAAAAGCGTTACCGAAGGTAAGTAACTTGTTCTTCTGATGGATACATCTGCCAGTGGATTCCTCACCTTGTGAATAGATTCCCACAGCAGTCCCCACTCCCGGAGGAGTGTGTCCACCTTCCTATACCAGAAAGTCTTGCAAGACAGAGCGCGCGAAGTGGCCCTCCCTCCTCATCTCAGAGTCGAAGCAATAATGCTTTGCGAAAGTACGGAGGGAGGCCCAAGTCGCGGCTTTACAAATGTCTGCCACAGAAACACCCCGGGCCAAAGCAGACGTAGATGCCTTAGCTCTAGTTGAATGAGCCCTAATGCCCTCAGGAGGGGTCTTACCAGCCAGGGCGTAGCAGATCTTGATAGCCAGTATTATCCATCTCGACAGCGTGCGCTTGTGCACCGCTTTACCCTTAGAACGACCAACGTATCCAATAAAGAGCTGGTCATCAAGGCGAAAGTCCTTGGTTCTGTCCAAATACAAACTCACAGCCCTCTTTGGATCCAGGCGATGGAGTATTTCCTCCTCTTTGGAAGGATGAGGAGGTGGGTAAAAAACAGGGAGAGTAATGGACTGCCCCAAATGAAACGGAGTGACAACTTTAGGCAGGAAAGCAGCCCTGGTCCTGAGAACCATCCTTTCAGCATGTAAGGTAAGAAAAGGAGGTTTGGAACTAAGAGCTTGAAGCTCACTTACCCTCCTTGCCGAGGTTATGGCCACAAGAAAAACCACCTTAAAGGACAACAGCCTCAAAGGACAACTATGTAGAGGCTCAAACGGGGACCCCATCAGAAAGGTTAAAACAAGATTAAGGTCCCACTGAGGCATTACAAATGGAGTAGGAGGAAACATGTTTGTAAGGCCCTTGATGAACCTCAGAACAACCGGAGATTTAAATAGTGAAGGTTGATCTGGGAGGCACAGAAATGCAGATAAGGCCGAAAGGTAGCCCTTGACCGTGGCCACAGCAAAGCCCTGCTGAGCCAAGGAAAGAGCAAACTGGAGCACATTGGAAAGATGAGCCTTTAAAGGGTCAATGGATCTCTCTCCACACCATTTTACAAATTTTGACCACCTGTAGGAGTAAATGGACTTGGTGGAGTGTCGCCTGGCCGATAAAATAACGTCCACCACATCAGGCGGGAGAGAGAAGGAACTCAGGTTGCCCCGTTCAATCTCCAGGCATGAAGGTGTAAGCTCTGGAGGTGGGGGTGTAGAACCTGCCCCTCCGACTGCGAGAGAAGGTCTGCCCTCAGAGGGAGACGGAGCAGAGGGCACGAGGAGAGGTGGAGAAGATCTGTGTACCACACCCTTCTTGGCCAATACGGGGCGACCAATATGACTTGGGCCCGGTCTTGGCGAATCTTCCTCAGAACCCGAGGAATCAAGGGTATGGGAGGAAACGCGTAAAGGAGTCGTGAGCCCCAACTCAACTGAAACGTGTCCCCCAACGCCCCCTGCATCGGATACTGGAGACTGCAGAATGACGGGCAGTGAGCGTTCTCGAAAGTGGCAAACAGGTCCACCCGAGGAGTTCCCCACGTCCGAAAGACGTGACGAACTACCTCCGGATGGAGCCTCCACTCATGGTCGGCGGAGAACTGCCGACTGAGACTGTCCGCACGCACGTTCAGCACTCCGGCCAGATGATTTGCCATCAGACAAATCTGATGGTCCTGAGCCCAGGACCATAGACGTAAAGCCTCTCTGCAAAGACAAAGAGACCCCACTCCTCCCTGCTTGTTGACATACCACATCGCGGTCGTGTTGTCTGTCAGGACTTGAACCGACTGACCGCGAAGGGAAGGGAGGAAGGCCTTGAGTGCCAAACGAATCGCCCGCAATTCCAGAAGGTTGATGTGAAGCAACCTTTCCTCTGGAGACCAAAGACCTTTGATCTTCAGGTCCCCCAGATGCGCACCCCACCCTAAAGTGGATGCATCCGTTATCACTGGGGCCACCGATGGAGGTAGATGGAAGGGCTTTCCTTGGGACAGATTGCCCTCCACGCTCCACCAAGACAGATCCGCTGCAGCTTCTCTGGAGATCCTGATCGACTCCCCGAGATCCCCGTTGTGCTGATACCACTGCTTGCGGAGGCACCACTGGAGCGCCCTCATGTGCCAGCGTGCATGGTTGACTAACAGAATGTAGGAAGCGAACAGACCGAGCAGGCGAAGGACCTACAGAAGTGGAACAACCGCTCCATTGTGGAATAAAGGGACCATCTCCTGAATGTCGAGAATCCTTTGAGGTGGAGGGAATGCTCGACACACAGTCGTGTCCAGTACCGCCCCTATGAACAGGTTGCGTTGAGAGGGCACCAGGTGAGATTTGGGCACATTGATCGACATACCCAAGTCGAATAACAGCTGAGATGTTACCTGCAGATGACGCTGCACCATCTCTGGGGACTCTGCCTTCAGAAGCCAGTCGTCCAGGTAGGGGAAAACTGGAATCCCCGATCTCCTGAGATGAGCAGCCACCACTGCCATCACCTTCGTGAAGACCAGAGGTGCGGAAGTAAGACCAAACGGGAGGACCACAAACTGGTAGTGTTGCGACCCAACCGTAAAACGGAGATACTTCCTGTGCGACTTCAGGATTGGGACATGAAAGTACGCGTCCTGCAAGTCGAGCGACACTATCCAGTCTCCTTGCTGCAACGCTTGAAGAACCTGCGCAAGGGTCAGCATCATGAATTTCTCCTGCTTCAGGTAAAAATTCAAGATTCTGAGGTCCAGGATTGGACGCAATCTGCCGTCCTTTTTGGGAATCAGGAAATACCGGGAGTAGCATCCCTGACCCCTTTCCTGCTCCGGAACCACCTCTATTGCACCCTTCTGAAGCAAGGCTAGAACTTTTCTGCAGGAGAAGCAGATGGTCTTCCGAGCAATAACCTTGGCAAGGAGGGTAAGGGGGAGGAAACTCCCGAAAGGGAAGGGCGTACCCAGTCTCTACGAGGATCAAAACCCAAAGGTCTGTTGTAACAGATTTCCATCCCCGTAAAAAGTAGGACACCCGACCCCCCACAGGTCTTACATGATCCGGGATGGGGGATCTAGGGCTGCTTCCCTGAAGCTTCATTGGGAGCAGAAGAGGAGGAGTAAGAAGAAGGGTTGCGCCCAGAACCTCTCCGACCCCTTTGTCTCCCTCTATAGGACTTATAGAGGGGATTCTGCTGCTGTTGTTGCTGCTGCTGTTGGGGCTGCCGGTAAGAGCGAAAAGACGATCTTCCAAAACCCCTAAATTTTCGAAAAGACGAACCCTTAGTTGGAGCTTGCAGTCCCAAGGATTTCGCAGTCAACCTGCTGTCCTTAAATCGCTGCAGGGCAGAGTCTGCCTTTTCCCCAAACAGCTTCTGTCCGTCGAATGGCAGATCAACCAGCGTAGCTTGCACATCAGCTGAGAACCCAGAGGTACGGAGCCAAGCCTGCCTCCTTGCGGCAACAGACAACCCCATGATCCTTGCCACAGAGTTCGCAGTATCCAAACCTGATTGGATAACTTGACTGGCAGCCGCCTGAGTGTCTGCCACAACCTCCAAAAAGGACGACTTATCCCCCTCAGGCAACTTAGGGGCCAAAGACTTAATGGAGTCCATTAGCGCATGCACATAACGCCCCAACAGGCATGTAGCATTAGTTGATTTTAACGCCATACTTCCAGTGGAAAAGGTCTTTTTGGCTGCCTGATCAACCTTTTTAGATTCCCTGTCAGCCGGAGACTGAGGGAAGGCACCCGAAGCATGCTTGGAACATGAAGCCTGCACAACCAAGCTGTCCGGAGATGGATGAGTTGGAAAGAAGTCAGGATCCCCTGGTGCAACCTTGTACCTTCTTGCCACCTGCCTACACACCGCCGGAGATGAAAGGGGTTTCTTCCACACCTCCAAGACCGGCTCCAAGATGGCCTCATTGAAAGGCAACAAAGGCTCTGATGTTGATGATGGAGAATGCAACACTTCTGTAAGCAAGTTGGATTTGTACTCCACAGAAGGCAGCTGCAAATCCAAAAGTTCTGCCGCCTTTTTGATCACCACATGATAGGGAGCCAATTCCTGAGGTGGAGAAGACCTGGCAGATGCATGCTCCCACTCTGGGGTTGTATCCAAACCACTAGCTTCATCAATGCCTTCAAATTCATCTGAGGAAGAGTCAACCTCACCTTCTTCCACATCTGTCCGATATCTCCTTTCCTCCAACACCCTCTGGGCCTCCCTCCTCGACCGGATCCGGGGAGCCGGCGTCGACGACGTCGTACGCGGCGTCGGAGGAGCCAAAAGGTACCGGAGTCGGCGGCGCCATAGGTGGAGTCGGCAGCGCCGGACGCGGCGCCGATGGAGTCGGCCTCGGCGTCGAGGAAGGCTCCGAAGTCCGCTGGTCCTTCCGAGGTCGAATCGGATCCCCAGACGGTGCCGGAAACTGCCAAGATGGCGCCATCGCCATAAAGGGGGCCTGAGCATACTGCTGCGGCACCCCTAGTGTAAATGCCATCGGACCCACGGGACCAGTTGGTGCTCCGGATGGGTAGGCCGCCCTATTAAAAATGCCATACATAGCATTTAAGAAATTGGTAGAATCTGTACCTGGAGCCGGGAACTGAGAAAAAGGAACAGACCCTGTATCCCCTTGTGGAGTCACCGGCGTCGGCTCCGCAGTATCTTCAACCTGAGCCTCAAGACTCTTCAGGCACCGGAACAGACTCTTCCTGCTCCTTTTCATGCATGGAAGCATCCGACTCCACTCAAACCGGAGTAGACTCCTTAGACGGATCCGATGACCACGTCGGGGACTGAGCCGGAGTCTGCTTCTTCGATGGAGAACCCCTCAGTGACTTCAAAGGTGAAGGAGAAGGAGACAAGCATTTACTCCGGCGTCGAAGGGGCGAAGCCGACCTCGACTTCCTGGACCTCGAGGACCGACGTCGAGAAGAATGTTTCCTCTTCTTGTGATGCTTCTTCGACCTCGAAGTCGATGACCCCCTCTTCGACTTCTCCTTTTTCCTCCCTCTTCTCCTCACCGATCCTCTTCATGAAGAGCTTAGTCTTCCTCTCTTTGAGTGCTTTTGGGTTCATGCTTCTACAGCATCCGCACTCCTCCATATCATGTTCCGAATAGAGGCACCATAAACAGTTCTGGTGTGGATCAGTCATCGACATCAGACCTCCACATTCCCTACAGGGCATAAATCCCGACTTTTTAGTCGAAGACATACTCGAATCAACAGATTAACATGGCTAAACTACAAAGTTGCCAACGAGCACTGGAAAAAAAGAAACGTTGCGCGTCGAAGGCGCGGAAAAAAGGGAACTGACGTCATCACGCCGACGTGGGCTTCTTATGGCTCCGGTGACGTCGAACGGAGTCGCGAGCGGAGCCGATGCATTATGATGTCGCCCACGTCGACGTGGAGTGCTGGGGAAGAAAAGTTCCGTGGAATGCTGGCGCAGGGGATATTCACAAGGTGAGGAATCCACTGGCAGATGTATCCATCAGAAATTCCCTATGGAACCTAAAATGGGCAAACTCCTTTTTGCACCTCTGCCTTCCACCCACTACCACTTTAACTTGTTTTTTGTGAAAAAGAATTGGCACTGCGGACCTAAACAGTCAAAACCTAAGCAGGTGTCAAATCTTATGCAGATCCGTCTACCAGGACCAAACTTCTAAACAAATCAGAGAAGCTTTTTCAATGGAAAGTACAACTCACCTAAAACTACACAGTTGCTACTCCTTTATAGATAGTAAATGGACACAAGATGGATATCAGATCCGGTCCACATAGCAGTGATGTTGGCATCTCTGTAGTGAACCCCTCAACCGAATCGCATGGAGTTGGTTGTATGTGTGCCCTGTGGCCACAGTGTTGGTGGAGGCACCTCCCAAGAAATTTGCCACCATAACGAGGTTGAAATACATACAGGTGGCTTGAGAGATTTCATCTGTTCATCGCGCTCTGCTTGTTTGTGTAAACGGGAGCATATATGGATTTTGCATGGGTGACCGACCAAATGCAAGACTATTTTTAATCCTAGAAAACTAAGGAACCAGCTTACTGACCGCACTCTGCACAAACCTATCAGTTGTCTGCTAGATGGCTGATACTGTGCACACGGGAGGTAAGAACTTTGCTAGTTTTGATTTTGGGTAGCTTAAAGAGAAAATACATTTAAATAGTGTACAGATGACTGCAGTCTGCTTGTACCCTGTGCAGAGACCAGAGTTATTGAGGAAAAAGGAGTGTAGGAGAGCAGGGTCTGCTTTCTATGTTCACCCCCACTTTTTGCTTTTGCTTTACTGGTTTTCGACTTAGATGTGGCTGTGGGCCTGCTAATCAGACCCACAGCCCTGCTGTTCTCTCTCTAAATTAATACTATGTACTTTAGGTACATAACCAATTTGGATAGGATCACCTTATTGGTCCCTGTACAGTGTACCCTAGGTACCCAGGGCATAGGTGTACCCTAGGCCTACCAGGGGCTGCAGCATGTATTATGCCACCCCTGGCCTGGCCTTCCATTTTGACACAACTGGCTGATCACTCAGCTGGGGCAAGGTCGTGTAATCACCCCTTGCTTAGGTGTAGTATTCCTATACCTAACTTACATATAGACACATGTGTACCTATCAGTCACTCCTATGGCAGGCCTTAACAATCCTGGAGGCAGAGTGCTTGGTAACATGTGAGATGGTGCTCTAGCATGAGCTGAGCCTGTCTGCAGCTTTCAGAACCATGTCCTTATAGCTGTTCTATGATATAGCCTACCATATACTCTTAAAGTGCCTTATAATCTTAGACGGTTATGGTAACTATGGTTTGGCTTTATCGAAACATGTCGTGTAAGGTGTCTTAACACTGTGGAATAATACCCCCATGCCATTTCTGAACATGAGGATAATATTCCCCCCTTCTAGAGGGAAAGACATGTTAAAATCATACTTCACTGTTCGCCTCTGACCAAAGCCTCAGCATCACAAAATGGATGCTGCTGCCACGACACAAGTCTGACCTCCTGCAGCTGGGAGTGATCCCAGCCAGGGAGGCCTGGACAATAGGTTTCCTGCTTGGGGAGGTGCTAGCACCTCCCCAGACAGCCTTTAGTGTATTGGGGCAGGGTGGGCTGAAAGGAATGAGACATGCCTGGGGCACACAAGGTGTTCCTTGCATAGTACAGTTCAAACCGGCGCTGGGGCACTCCAGCCCCAGCTCTGGCGCGAAACTGGACAAAGGGAAGTGGGTGTAACCGCCCCCTCCCAGGTCCCACCCATAAGGCGTGACCTAGCAGGTATCCCAGCCCCCCAGATTAGTATAAGAGTGGGAGTTGGGCCTCAAGACTTTAGATTATCCTGAACCTGCAACTTGAACAGAAACTCTGGACCTTCGACATTCGACGAAAGAAGAAGACTGAAGAATCTCCCTTGTGGCCAAGGAGTGGCTACCCTGTGCAAACAGGCACCATCAAGAGACTACCCTTTGCTTTGCCCACGTTCTACGAGGAACCGACTGCAGAGCCCGACCAGAGCCTTGACTTCCAGACTTCTCCGACACTGATCCACATCCACAGCAGAGCTGAGATCCGTGGAGGCGACGAGCGACGTGGGACCGGCTACCTGGCAAAAGTGGCTAGTAACTTCAAGCGCAGCTTCTGAGGCACCCTCGAAGTTGTGCACCGGGGATTGAGAAGCCCCAAGCACCATCTGCACCGAAGATCAGCCCCCCACACTCCACGAGTCCTGCGTGGGGCCCTTCTGCATTTTCCTGCTTGCCGCGTCTGTCCGGTTGCTTGCCCGCTGGCTAGTGACCTTTGTGACGACGCACCCTGAAATCTTCTGCGCTGGTTTGGCTCCTCCAGACTGGCTCCCGCTTCTCTGCAAAGAAGAAGCACCCCAGACCTTCCTGGTCTGCACCAGAAGCAAGTCATCCGTTCTTCGTGGGTTCCGCTTGCCAAGGCTTGGTGAGTCCTAGTCTCCTAGTCCAACTTCGGCGCCGCCGACAGCAAGAGCCTTCGTGGGACAGCTCGCCTCCTGGTCCTGGTCGTCCTCGACGCTTCCTGGTCCTCCTGGCTGCAGCGACAAGCTTCACCTTCACCTGCAATCTTCACGACATCACCTGGTTCCTTCCTGGTTCCACGTGGTCACTGGCTAGTGACCTTGACTCTGTCCCTTCTGCTTGCAGGTCTCCTCTCTTCTTGATCCCAGCTTTGGGATCCACCGGACACTCTTCACTGACTGCCTGTCAGCATCTTTCTTCAGGCATCCATAGGAGTCGACGACGAAAACCGACGCATCTTCACACCTATGCACCCGCAGCCTGTGGGCTAGGTAACTTGGGTACTCCGGTGCTCATCAGAATAGTGACTATCCTAGTGTCTAGTTTTCCAGTCTCGACTTCCTAGCTACTCCGGAAGTGTCCTAAATCTATCGTTTTCTAAACTGCACTATTGCTAGTGACTTTTACGCATTACGCGTGAGTGTTTCCACTCTGCACACGAATCCCGTGGGCCTCCCACTTCCTAACTAACGCTAGTGTAGTGTAGCCCCAGCGATTCCCTAGGCCTAGGCCTATTCTATTTCCGTGACAGTGGTCCTTATACCACTTACTTAGTATATGGTTTGCGTGGTCCCTAGGGCCTAACTGTATTACTTACCTGTGTGACTTAATGTATGCTTAAATAAGACTGTGTTGTACTTACCTCTAATCTCATAAAGAGTGCTGAGGGTTTGACTAGAATAAATACACTTTATTTTATATATATATCTGTTGTGGTGTCCTTTCATTTGGTATTCAAGGGATTATATATGGTATCACAGCTGGCTTCACATGCCATTCAGAGTTTAGCCTAAGACTGCTCTTGTCCATGCTACCACTAGGATAGCTGGTCTATAAGGTTGACTTTACAACCAATCACCATAAGGGTATTTGGACTGATATAAGGTGTACACTAGAACTAGTGACATCATACATCAGGCCAACTTCTCACAAGGAGCAACGGACTTTCAGCAGCTGCAGAATAGTCACCAAAGATACAATTATGGTTAAGAAATGGTAACTAACGATGGCAAGATGATCTTGCACAGTTCTGGGTAACCGTCTCAGTACTGTGCTGGATACTTAAGCGTATGTCGATTAAGAGGCTCATGCTTAACAGTCATGGCTGCCCTAATAAATTGGAACTTATTTTATAGGATAAGTGGCATACATAAAATGACACCCTGCATATCTTATGGACTTTGAAAACATAGCTGAAATTATGTCAACGTAATCCCTCCTTTTAGTCCTATATACAATGCTTGAGTTTTGATCCAAGTTATAAGTTATGGTTACGTAATGGGCCTTCTGGCATCTGATATTCTCCATACATGTACTAAAATGCTTTATCTTATCAGCTATCGGCTTGTCATATGTTGTTTTAAACACAAGACACTAGGTTTAAAAAAAAAAAAATACTATGAGAAGAGTAAAGTATAAAACAGTAAATTCAAATTAAGTTGAACTGGTTAATTATTTATTCTAAATTACCTTTGTTGCATATGTTGGTTTGTCTATTGCTTCATCACCAATGAAGAAGTCTAAGTCGTCCACACCTTTCATCAGCCTTCTTTGTGCCTGGTCACCAACCTTCGCAGACTCCTTAATAGCAATGCCTGCAAGAGACACCAAAAATGCAATTACATGAAACAAATGTAAATTGAATATCACGATTCGGGCACAGTGAACGGTTATTGTGTCTGGCTTGAATAGAGCTTAACGACAGTGCACGAAATTAGTGACAGGGAAGGATATCTAGAGGTCTAATATTAAGGTTACAGAAGATCACTACTTTAATTGGCGAGGTCCTCGAATTTAGCTTCTAGTAAAAATAAAAAAGCAGTCACTGTTGAGAACTGTTGCACCTATAGCAGAAAGGTTTTTCATCAGCTAGAAACCTACCAATGTATTTATTCATTCTCAGCACTGCAAACATCCCTGAGATGCAACAGAGCATTTTACAACAAAACAACAAGTACAAAAGATTTATAGGCCAATTAGCAGGACTGTAGTGTGAGAAGGTGATAAGCTCTCATATTGAGAAGGAAGCATTTTACAATGATTTAAAATCTGTGTCATAATAAAAGGGAACCAGAACGTGACAAGTAATAGAAGGGGGAGTGACAGTCCAAATCTGCAGCACAGAGTTTTCTGCGGAAAATACAGATTTTTATTCCCTGCATAGGTTTTAAACAATTTGGAAATAACTGAAAATCTTCTACCTCTGCCTGCACTTTTCAAAAGAATGAAAGTGTACAGAAACATTAGAAAAGACAATGTAATTAGAGGTCAAAGAGGGCGAGCAACAATGGCATCTAATATAAACTAGCAAACTGTAATTGCAGACTGGACTAAAAAGTGGACACATGCAAAATAATCCTATGTACTGAAGCCAACCAGTCCAAGTCACTGAGTCACCCAGAGATTCTTAGAAATGTAGTAAGCTCTTGGGCGTTGTTAGGTGTACAAACATTCAAACGGGGGTCTGAGGAAAACCTATAAAGGGGTGGAGATCCTAAAATTAGTATGGAGATCAGCTACGGACAAGTTCAGTACAAGAGGTAGACCTGTGAACAAAAGCGACAACACCCTGAACCAGGTACTTACAAATGTAGCTGCAAAGACGTGCTTGACAGAGACCCAACATATTTAAATTCACCTGCTTCCCAAATATTCAAGGATGTTAAAAAGAATTGCAAGGCTTACGAACTTATGTCGTTTTCTCAATATTTTGGGGCATTTGTTTAAGAAACTTCACTGATTTAATATCACCTTTGTTTCAGCATATTCCGTTTTTTTGCAGGCATGTAAATGTTTTTGAGGGGGAATTGTTGCATATTTTATTAATTTCTCTGCCGAGTTGGTCTGGCTCTAGTAAAGGGAAAATGGGTTTAAAATGATGTAGATTTCACATTGAATTCCGAGGGGGTCTGCATTGAGCAGCAATATTTAAATGAAGCACTACGAGGCAAGCTAATACTTAGGTGCTACAAGTAAACATTTAATGAAAATATTCTTAAAGGAACTAATAGCGGAAAATGTTGAGTCTTTTTGTTCCGACCGTGAGTAAGAGGTCTTGCAAACTGATTTACCAGGAAGAAAAAACATGGAAAACCAAATTTGAGCAACGACAAAAGCACAACCGAGGTAAAAGTAATTTACACAAAGCAAAAAAGTGGCAAGAGGCTTTTTCTGTAATTTTTCCATTTTCTTTCCCTAAGCAGCCCAACTGAAGACTGACATAACTTCTGCAAGTAAAAGATAGCAAGGAGCAGCCTTTACATCAAGAAATGCTCAAGTTCAAAGCCGCTGCCAACAAAGACGATATGAAAAAGTACTTGAATCATGCTAATTTTACCTGCCGTGGGATGAAAACGCTTGGTATGCCAATATAGCAGCACTATATAAACAGATCATTTACTCCGCACAGTAAAACTGTGTAAATATTGTGCCATAATCTAATAAAAACACCAACACTGGATGACTGTAATGACATGTAAGTAACTTCTTCCCCGGCTTAGGATATTGCAACTTATCATATACTTTGACACTGAATAGCAAGCAATATGTACGGAAAGGGTGGAGCAATGAAACCCAAGTTCTGTAGTTGGCCCACCTTTTTGGTAAATAATTTCGCTCCGGTTGCATGAAAGTAACTCTGCTTCTATATGGCAGGGGTCTAATGGGTTTTCGACAACAGACCTACCACTATCTTTCTGGTAACAAACACCATGTCAAGACAAAGGCTGCAGATTAACGGAAGAACCATAAAACAGATAACTTTAACAGACAGAATATCAATAATTATTTTTAGGCAATGACAAAGCAACCCTAACATCCAGCATATATAACCCCTTCTTCTGTGACTACAGAAGAAATATGGACAACTCCGTTAACCACATTGATTTATTACTGTGATAGTCTGGCAATATGAAGGAAGCTTAGGAGTAAGAGTAAACCTAGGTCTATATTATCGTGTGCATTTAATTGTATTAAACCATTTATTTAGCACTTCTGAACCCTGACAGGGACGCAAAGCCCTCCAATCTGTGTCAGGTACCCTGGATGCCCTTTTAAAATGCTTGGATGAAAAGTGTTGATTGTACACCGACCTGTATGGGAGGCGGTGGGTCCGGTGTGGTGGCATGCTCTAAACGTCTCTTCCCACTTAAGCATTAAGTGTTTTGGCGAGTGTGAGATCAGAGCCAATCATGCATGCAAATACTTACCATCTTTAGGGTGATCTGTCACAGACTGGTGGCAATCACTGGGGTTCACAATTAATACACTATACGGGTCTACCTTGAAGTGACAGAGGCCAGTTGGACAACTGGAGAATACTATATGCATGTACCAGGAGCAACAAAGCTCAACCCCGGGAGACAAGCTGAAGCCCAATTAGATAAGCCGAAGAGAGTCGGCAGTGATTCTATGGAAGAATTGCATTCAGGTTGCTGTACAGGAGAAGGTGGTCAGGGCTGTTGGTCAAAGAAGGAAGTAAGAGGGAGTAAAACAGGCAGGGGACCGGGCCCTGGCAATAATCCTCTAGCAGATCCAAACACAGAGGACGAAGGATGTTGCCCTTCACTATCCACCCTTCTTCTGGACACCAAGGTATGGGAGGTTAAAGACATGGGAGAAGCGGGAGTCCTGAAGTGATGTCAAGGAAATATCTTCAGATGAGAACACGATGCAGCACACAGAGGAAAAAAGTGAATGTACCCTTTGGGTTTGCCCCTCTCTCAATTTTTCAGGGTCTCTGCATTGTCAGTTGGGCAGGTTCAGAAGCCACAGCAAGCCTGCAGCAAGTCAGACACTCTGCCTCTGAAGCGTCTTTGGTTTTATAGCATGTGAAGATGAAGCATTTCCAAAACACCAGTGCATACAAAAACACCCAGAATGGTTACTTTATCCTGTGAATTTACTTTAAAATATTTTGCATAAACCTTTTAAGATCAGACTTTAGGTTTGTCTCATGGTTTTAAGGCAATATAAACTATTCCCTTTTAGGATACTGTGGGTCATAAGAGCAGAATTAAACGAGTGCCTACTGCTTAGGAGCCATACATGCTTACATGAGGAACCTTTTTGGTTGACTGTCTACATAGCAATTCTATGTCAGGACTGGAGGCGAGGATTATGCCCTTCTTTCTTCACTTTATTGAACAGCAGCGTTGAAAGAAACTAACAAAACTACTTTTCCCATGAACCATTGGGAAAAAAATGTAGTTACAAACAGAGTGACAACAATCAATCATGATAGAGACAGTGTCCAATCAGGGCTGTCCAGCAATCCTATAGTCCCTTGTTAGTGTCCTGTCCTCCTCTTTCTTCGCTGCTGCGCAGCCAGTTAAGTTCTCCTCAGATTTTCTCTGTTTGGGGGGCTTGAATATGACATGATGCAGAATATGCTTTGCTTTGGTTGTAGCGCGTTTCTTTGTAATGTATCGCCCTTGCGCTAAGATGTGATTGCCTTGTCACTCTGTTTATGCATTTTTTCCCTTTTGTGCAGGTATCGCGAGTAATTTCTTTGGTTGTCGGTTTCGCGCATATCGCGCGGGTGTGATTGTTTCATTGCCGCGGGAGCGTTTTCACTCCTACGCGGTTGTTTTGCTGGTGTGCGCCGGACCTCCCGCCGCCTGAGGGCGTGGGAGGCTGTGACGAGCGCGGCGCATCTCGGCGGTTTCTACCGTCTGTCAGAGACGCGCGCGCGCATTTGTGCTTCCACGGAGCTCCTGGGCGGCATACTACGCCAGATTTGGTCCGTAATTAGCTCGCGAGCTGTTTGGAACAGCTCGCAGCGTTGGATTGTTGTGACGCTCGTTTTCCTTGAGGGGGATTTCGGGTCAGGTACCGCTTTTTAAGCGCCGACGCCTCCTTCAGGGGAGGTCTGTAACGGCCATTAGGCTTGCTCTGACAGGGGATATTGCCAGCCCAGGGTTTTTTCTGCTGAATAGCTTATATTTAAATTGTGGTTTCACCAGCTCCTATCCCCGGTGGGGTCAGTCACCCTCTAAATTGGTGGTTATTACCACGCGATAAACTTGCAGCTGACACCCAGCTCTACTACTATTTGCTGTTGTGGCATAGACTTGTTTACTTTATCTCCAGTAGAATGGAGTTTTATGATGACTTCCATGAGGAAGAGGAGGACCCCTTGGCGGACATGCCGTGGGGGGATGCCTTTTATGAGGCGGTGGACACCTCCATTTATAAGGCGGTTGACCAAGCCATGTCTCCTTTAGAGGACAGGCTTTCACGCAAGATTGATCAGGCATTTTCTCGCCTAGAGCGTAGATTTGGGTCCCATCCTGCCCCAGCAGCTCAGGACATCCCTGGCTCGCCCTTGCCTAAACGTCCTTGTTCACAGGGGGTGGATGTAGACGCTTTTGAGCGCCTCAAGCAGGCTTTTATTGACAGTCAGCCGGTTAGGGGTTTAGGGGACTCCCTACCTCCAGCTCCCGCTCTTTCCCCAGAGCCCGGTCCTTCAAGGGACGCTGATTCGAGCCCGTCCCGTCCCTGGCTGCCCTCCCGACCCTCCCAGCCCCTGCAGTTGCCTGTGGTTCCCTCTGATTTGCAGCCTGCCCCGACTCCTTCTGACATGTTAGATCCTAACGACATAGTGCACCCACGGTCTTCGGACTGGACCCCTGCGGAAAAAGTCGCGACTTATGTCGCAGAGCACATTAGAAGGCCGCTGGAGAAAGAGGCCCGCAATTGTCTTAGGGCGGAATGTCCCCGTCCATCCCTGGAGGGTAAAGTGGCCCTCACTCTAGAAATCGACCCCAGAATGTCGACTTTTTTGCAAAAGTTTATTAGGGACCCCAAAAAGGGCATTGATAGGTCTTGGAGAGCGTGCCAAGATAAGCTTTTGGACGTCCTTGGACCCGCCACCAAAATTTTGGACATGGCGGAAGAAGCCAAAGCTTCCGGCTCCATGATTTCTCCTGAGACACTATCCGGCTGGGCTCAGAGAGTAGTGATTTTTTTGGGCAATGCTAACTGCGCCCTGTCCACCGAGAGACGCAGGTCCCTCCTTATTAAAATTGATCCGAAACTCGGTGACCTAGCTGATTCGGAGGCGGGTGCCATTGCCCAGGGGGGTCTGTTTGGTGAACCATTCATTAAGGAGCTAGGTAAATTCGTTAATACTTTTACCTCATTAGATAGAGCTCAATCGACGATTAAAATAGTGTTCCCTCGTGTTTTTCGGGGGGCCGGTCGAGGGAGGGGCCGCTCGACCGGTCGGCAGAACCACAAATCCAACCAGAGAGGCCCTGCCCAGTACCAGGACCAGTCCAAGTTCGGCAACTTTTACCCAACAAGAGGTCGCCGAGGCAAAGGCAGAGGATACAGGGGAGGAGCGTCTAACGCAAACTCTGGTGAGTGTTCCCCTTTCTTCCCCACAAAACATAGGGGGGAGGCTGGCACATTGTTACGAGGCATGGTTGTCCATCACGCACGACCCATGGGTGCTTCAGACGGTGAGGGGTTTCCATATAGAGTTTGTAGGGAACCCTTTACAAAAGGTCCCTCCGCGACCCATTCAGTTCTCACTTTCCGACACACAGTTGGTAGACGAGGAGGTGGCCTCCCTTCTTCTAAAAGGCGCCATTTCGGTTACGGCACCCCATCCGAGCGGTTTTCTCAGCAACATCTTTTTGGTCGACAAGTCCGACGGAGGCAAGCGCCCGGTTATAAACTTAAGCGAGTTCAATGGATGGCTGGTTTACCACCATTTCAAGATGGAGGGCGTTCATCTCCTTCGAGATATCCTCCGTCCCCACGACTGGATGGTCCGTCTGGACTTGAAGGACACGTATCTGGTAATTCCAATTTTTCAGCCACATCGGCGATTTCTCCAGGTCGCCTGGCGTCGGCAGGTTTACGAGTTCAACGTTCTTCCTTTCGGTCTCTCTTCAGCGCCCTGGTGCTTCACCAAGGTGCTCAAGCCCGTGGTGGAGTTCCTAAGGGCTCGAGGGGTACGACTGATCGTTTACCTGGACGATCTTCTCTTGATGGCGACCTGTCCTCGTCTGTTGACGAATCAGCTTCAGATGACGGTAACTCTGTTGCAAGATCTTGGGTTTGTGATCAATGGGAAGAAATCCCTCCTTCAACCTGCTCAGACCGTCACCTTTTTGGGGTTCGTCATCGACTCCACTGCCTCTACTCTCAGTTTGCCAAACAAAAAACTGGCAAAGATTCGTCACGAGTTGCGGCGGGTTCTGGCCACCCACCGGGTGTCCCTTCGTTAGTTGGCTCGTGTAGTAGGACTCCTGTCGGCTTCAATTCAGGCTATCTTTCCAGGCCCTCTCCACTACAGGGCCCTTCAACGCCTCAAGGCTTACTTCCTTCGGAAAGGATTTCCGTACTCCCACAAGATCCTCTTGACAAACGAGGCTCGGGAAGAGATACAATGGTGGTTAACGCACATGGAGGCATGGAACGGGAGGGCAATATTTGGTTCCGTTCCAGATTTAATTATCGAATCGGACGCAAGCAGGCTCGGTTGGGGCGCGCGTTGCGGAGACCTTTCTACAGGGGTTTGTGGTCTCCCGAAGAACAGAGGTTACATATAAATTGTCTAGAGCTGCTGGCGGGCTCGTTTGCCGTCAGATGCTGGACGAGAGATTCAGTGCAGTCGTGCGTACTCCCAAAAATGGACAACATTTCGGCGGTCCGGTATATCAACCACCTAGGAGGCACCAAATCGAAGGCCCTGTCGGACCTAGCGGCAAGTTTCTGGCAGTACTGCCTGGACAGTCACGTTTCTGTCACAGCGGAATACCTGCCGGGCCGCGACAACGTGGAGGCAGATTTCCACTCGCGCCACTGTCGGGATACCAGCCTGTGGAAGCTGGACGTCTCAGTCTTTGCGTCCCTCAACGGCCTTTGGGGTCCGTTTTCTGTGGATCTCTTTGCGTCCCGCCTGGACCACCAACTCCCGAAGTTTTTCAGTTGGAGACCCGATCCCCGGGCAGCAGCCACGGATGCATTTCTCCAAGATTGGAGCAAAGAACGGGCCTATGCGTTCCCTCCGTTCGCGATGATCACCCGTTCGACAGCACAAGTCCGCCGGCAGCGAGCGGATCTAGTCCTAATCACCCCGGTTTGGAGGTCTCAAGTGTGGTTTCCAGTTCTTCTGGAACTTTCCTGGGATTTTCCAATCCTACTCCCCCGGTCTCCGGATCTTCTCAAGGATCCGTACGGCGCTCCTCATCCTCTAGCGTCCACCAATTCGCTGTGGCTCATGGCGTGGAGGATTTCAGGGGTAGATGGCTAACCCCAGGCCTTTCGCGAACGGCTGAGGAGCTCATTTCCAAGGCATGGGCTGACAGTACAATTAAGAGGTACAAGTCCGCATGGGGCAGATGGTCCCGTTGGTGTTTGCGAAGGGGTCTCGATCCCCTGGTCGCGGACGATGTCCACATCGTAAACTTCTTGGCGAAGCTTGCTTCGGACGGTATGGCCTATAGGTCTATCAACACTTTCAGATCAGCCATTTCCTCTGGCCATGGCCCGGTGGGGGGTTCCTCTGTGGGGGAACACCCTTTGGTTTGCAGACTGTTAAGAGGTATCCGTCTTTCTTTGCCACCGGAGCCGAGATATTCGGCTTTATGGGATGTCAATCAGGTCTTGAATCTTTTCCTCTCTTGGCAGCCTAATAGATTTTTATCCCGTAAGGAGTTATCAGCTAAGCTCGCAATGCTCCTTTGCCTGATCTCTTGCCGAAGAGTCTCGGATGTGCGTGCACTTGCTATCTCCAGTCGCATGTTCACTCCGGAGGGGGTGACGTTTACCCTTTCACGACGAACAAAGTGCCACACAAGGGTCATCTCCTATCCAGAATTTTCGGATTCCCCAAAGCTGTGCGTGGTCCGCTGTCTTAAAGCATATGAGGAGATGACAGAGGAATACCGGCCTCCAGGAGAACGCCAGCTTCTCATTGCGCTCCGGAAACCCTTTAAGGCTGTTTCCTCGCCCACCATAGCCAGATGGGTTCGTTGGGTGATGCAGGAAGCAGGCATTAGCCTCAGACATTTTGGAGCGCACTCGGCAAGAGGGGCCATGGCGTCAAAGGCATTTGCCTGGGTGCTCGCTTGGAGGACATCCTCAACACCGCGGATTGGTCCTCCGATTCTACCTTCAAGCGTTTTTACTTCAAGCCAGTTCTAAACATGGCTCATTTGGTTGTGGGCAAGCTTTAAACTAGCATAATCCTCGCCTCCAGTCCTGACATAGAATGAAAATTTTCCTAGCTATCGTACCGGAAAGTTTCAATTCTATTAAGGACTCGGAGGCGAGGATTATCCCGCCCTATGCTCTTGGAAGAGATCCCTCCCCGTATGGAGGTAGGTATGTTTCCTTTTTTCCTATGGTGGAAACTGTTGTGGTTTGCCTCATGACTGACTTAAAGAATGTTGGTATTGTGCTTTTTTCCTGAAAAGATGATACCTATGGTTGTTTTTTTCTTTGGTAATACGTCCTTGTTTGTTTCAAGATTGGAGACCCACAAACAGGATTCCTGAAGATGATGATTTGGCTGTCTTCGCGCTCCGAAAGAGGAGGACAGGACACTAACAAGGGACTATAGGATTGCTGAACAGCCCTGATTGGACACTGTCTCTATCATGATTGGTTGTTGTCACTCTGTAACTACATTTTTTTCCCAATGGTTCATGGGAAAAGTAGTTTTGTTAGTTTCTTTCAACGCTGCTGTTCAATAAAGTGAAGAAAGAAGGGCATAATCCTCGCCTCCAAGTCCTTAATAGAATTGAAACTTTCCGTTACGATAGCTAGGAAAATTTTCATTATTCTGTAAAGTAAGACTTATGTTGATTTATCCCATATGACCAATTTGGTTTTACCTCGATATTATAGAGGCAGTGCAATGTCATTTTGATGAGGGTTTTTTGTTTTTTAAACCATATAAAATTAGGAAAAGCTTGCCTTTGATAGGTTTTTATGGGTGGTCCAATGTATGTACACATTCTAAACCTTTTATCCTATTTGATTCCGGTTTCATATGATCATTCTATATTATCCAAGTTCCAGGGTCCCTGTATGCAGCTGGGAAATATTCTAAGGTTATGACCATCAATGAAGATCCCACAATGCACAGCCTTCTTACCTCTTGGAAGATGTTGGGCGGGTAACATAATTGTGCAACTGTTCAGGCCAACATCCACCACTGTTAAGAATATTAGTAGTGCCTGGATGAGCTTCTCTCTACCTATTCCAAGTTTAAACAAGGATTTAACCATGGTAAAACGGCCATCTGTAATGATTCATATAGGGATTCCCATAAATAATTTAAGGAAAGACAAAAAGCCATTTTAACAGTTGAGCTTTAGAATGTTGATCTGCAGCCTACAATTGTTCTTTGACCTCAGGTCCTGTTGTTGTTTGATAAGGAGAATTCGCCCTGCATTCAGGAAGGGAATAGCATCAGCCACAGGACTGATCAGACATTTCAGATGTACAGAAGGACAATGGTGGCAGTCCACACACATGTTGAAAGCAGGAAATCATGAGCACAGTCATCCAATCACCAGCAGCAACCGATTGCCCATGTTCTTCTAAATGCATCAAATCTGTAACCTGCAACCCTGATTTAGAGTGATAAAAATAGGGCAATCAGTACCTCCAGTGCTCTGAGAAAACGGATACTTTGTCAAGGTAGTGTGGGCTGGGTCCTCCTACAGCTTTCTGGGTGACCTCTACTGATGGTTCCATCCTCAGCTGGTATGGAGAAGAATTGGAGTTCAGTTGCTATGATTGGTATTCTGCAGAAAAGGACTTGATATTTGAAGACTACTGCTCATGTCAAATATTGCACATCTATCGTCATGGCTTAGTTTGTGTCCTTTATGATCAAGTTTGCATATTCCATTGTTCTGCTTCCTGCACAGACCCAATTCCTCCAAGCTATTACAGAACAGCACGGTCTGAATGCCAGGTTCAAGAAAACATATTTAGAAAGCCATATAGCAGAAGGAATGATCCAAAAGCCACACAGAAGCAGGTTTAAAAAAGATCCACTGAAGTGGAAGGGCTTATGACTAAGGACTTTGCTTTTCCCTGCCTTTTCTACAACAGAAAGGAGCAATCTGACATACATGCATATGTTCTGGGGTGTACTAGAAATAGGCCATTTTCCATAATTAAAAAAATTCACAAACTCAACCACCACTCACACAGCACCCTATCTAGATTTCCAGATGCTTGAATTCTACACCGGTAGCTTGAGGTGTCCGAGGGCTACTTCATCATGTTGGTCTCCTCAGGGTAAAGACTCTGTATGGCAGATCATACTTGTATGTCGCCAATTTTATGTACCTTAAGTAACTGGCAATAAAAAAATATTTTTTTCATGAAAGCCTTAGAACAGTAGTCTTCAAGCTTTTTAATGCCGTGCTCCCACCCCCCCCAAAACCTGTTTGGAAGTTTGCAAGGGGGGGGGAGCCTTCGGGAGAAATACGGGCCCCCACTCAAAATCTTTCACAATTATTCTATTAAACTGGCACTGTTGAAATATGTATATACTTATTTAAACGTTGCAGTTAATTTCTGTTACCGTTTTAAAAACTCAATCAAATACATGATTGCCAAACATACTATTCCTGTCAAGCAGGCCTTAGTAACTGTAGAAGTATCCACAGTGTGATTATTAAAAATGGGGGTGGGGTTTTTGAAATATATTTGGAGTCCCCTTCCCATTTGATACCTACTTCCAGCCAGGATATAAATGAGAAAAGATGGTAATGATGGCCAATTACTGCTGCTAATTTTTTTCTGCTGAACACAAAGCCCTGACATCAGAAGAAAGCTTCTTTTGTTTTGACCAGAGTACCCCCCTCCCCCCAACCCGGATCACTTGAGGCCCCCCTAGAGGGACCCACCCCCCCAGTTTGAAGAACCCTGCCGTAGAATTTAAAATAAATGCCTCTAGCTGGATTTGGGTACTTAGACGTTCGCAAGCACAAAATACCATACAAAATTAATCAAATATAACATTTACCACTTAGCTCTTAGAACACATCCAGGTACTAACTAACCAACTAGATGTGACACGTGGGGGAATCTAGTCATGTAGATGCATCTATGAGCATTATTCTAAAACTCTTAGAAAGGTAATCTGGAGGGATTGAAAGTCACTTAAAACTAAACCTAGATATCAAACATTCTGGTAGTCTCAAGCATGGTCATTAAATGATTCAAAGTTGGTCCAGTTAAGGGAGACTCACATGCACAGTTACCCTCAGCAGAAAAATTATAAACGCAATACAATTAACATGACTGTTAAACAGACAAATTTAAACCCAGAAAAGTGAAAATTGCTGTAGTAGCTAGAAGGACTGGAATGGGTATTCCAAGTTACCAGAACAAAGGGGGCATTAAAAGATATAACAAAATATCGAATTAACGGACTGACAGGTCTGAAAAGATAAAAAGGTTTAAATAAATAAGTTCCACTTTAGGAGTAAAAATTGATAACAGGTGAAAATGAGTTCTACCCTTGAAACCTTTGGAATTCTGACATTTTCGTCTGAAGCGGAGGTGTAAGCCTACAAGACCCACTAGTCAATATCATTCTAATCTGCAAAAGACCACCGTTAACACATGGCAGTCTTGTTTTTCACAGCAGACTGACTAATGCACGTGTTAAACCTGTAAGGTGTCATGGGTGTGCAGTAACTGCACTAAATTAATCTATTTACTAAGGAGTCAATGTTCATATCCCTATAACAAAGTGCATGTTTATTCAAACGTACGTGAATGACAAATATTGGCTTGGAACAGCATCAAGGCTAGGACTGTTCCAGCTGCCAATAAAAGTCATAGCATAAATTATTACGTCGGTGTGGCAATATAAGAGAAACAGGCATGCACAGATGTTGGTCCTGTGCTATCTACGCCTCAGGACTGAAGCACTGATGACGCCTAAGTAGGCCAAAACTGGACTGGGGTTGCTTGTGGTCCCATCTAGAGGGAATCATATCCGACCGTTTACGCTGAACTGTTTTTGGGGAGAAATCGTGGGCAAAAAAAAAAACGACCTGAAGAATTGGAAAACGGTCCCAATTATTTAACAGTGCAAGAGTTTAATTTAGACATTACATCGATGACCTTTTTGATTCCTTTAATAATGACATTGGCAAGTTAAGCTCTTCTAATGTTTAGTGAGTTCTATGTTCAATGAGGACACCTCTAAAGCAAAGCGAAAAAAAAAAACACTTTGTGGTGTGTAGTTAGTTGTCTTTATACTTGGACAAGGATTTCAGTGATTCATTCCATAACAAATACTCGTTCGAAGTAGCAGTCCAAGTGCTGCGACAGTAACACAAATATAGATATCCCTCTCACACCCTGCTTTGCCAGTTAAAGTTCATTTTGCTGATTGCAGAAATACGATACACCGGAACAGGACCAAAAGTAATAATCAGTGACTGAGTTAACTTGAAGCATTCCACCGAACATTATTTCTAGGTCTCATCTAGCATTGCAGCGCGCATGCGCTGTTCACTCTGCGAGAGGTAATGTGATCAGGAGATTTCAGAAGGGGACTTGAAGCCCCGCCCATCATTTTCATTGGGTAGCGTCAGCGTTTATGCTAAACGCTAGTTTCCCACTGAAAAGGATGCTTCTTAGTTATCGCCCTGTCTCCCTTTTGGACGGCCCATCCGGACTGGGTCGTCAGCTTCACGGCTGTCGTGAAGGAATTTCTTATCTAAAGGGGCGTGTTAAATAAAGACGCCATAAAGAAAAGGATCCAGTCCGGTTGGGCCATCCGAAAAGGAGCAGGGCGGTAGCGTAATGACAACAGTTTCCCCTTTCGTCTGTCTCTCTCCCTGAGCAGAGTCAAATCTGCGCAAGTGTGCTCTTTTCTATTCCAAACTGTCTGCCGGCGTATCACTATTGCCCAGAATCAATTAGTCTATTTCAGAGAGAGCGGTCAGCTCGTTATTGTACTCTCGCAGCCTCTCTTCACTTTTAAGGAAGTACATTAGAGAGCGCGTGAAGGCCACGCACTTAAATAAGAGAACAGCAGCAGGTGGCTTCACAGACTGATACATTACATGTAACATGTATCCATGATTCAGGAAGAGAAAAGAACAACACCCAAGCGAAAGTTTCAATCAATATTTTAAGAAGTAACAAATAAATTGGGCTACAATGGTACAATTGAAAGAATTGTGTAAGAGGGGTGACATGTAGAAGTAAATACAGACAATACACTTAGTATAACAAATAAAGGAATAGTTGGGAAAGTGCGATATTTGGTAAAGTCCATATGATTGATCGCATACGCCTCCTGTTCATATGTTCATATTTTTAATAAGCGTCACGGCGGGTCTTCTTCGGGACGGAGGAGTGTATGTAGCCCTGCGCAAGAGTCATTAATCACTGCGCGTGTATTATGCTTCTTTTTCAAAAACGGGGTCGATTTAGGTGTGACCTCACAAGAGACACGAGTCAAAGAGGTTTGGCAAAAGTCCAAGTAGTTAATTCTTTCGGTCAGTCGGGTGATTGACACTATCTGCTCAAAATGACATCTCTCCATCTCTCAGTGCGAAGCATAATACACACGCAGTGATTAATGACTCTTGCGCAGGGCTACATGCACTCCTCCATCCCGAAGAAGACCCGCCGAGACGCTTATTAAAAATGTTTGCGCCTTACATAGGGTCGAAACGTCGACGCATACTAAGAGTCTACGCAACGTCTCAGTTCAAAAGCCTATTCACATATGAACAGGAGGCGTATTAGATCAATCATATGGACTTTACCAAAAATCGCACTTTCCCAACTATTCCTTTATTTGTTATACTAAGTGTACTAAGTGTATTGTCTGTATTTACTTCTACATGTCACCCCTCTTTCACAATTCTTTCAATTGTACCATTGTAGCCCAATTTATTTGTTACTTCTTAAAATATTGATTGAAACTTTCGCTTGGGTGTTGTTCTTTTCTCTTCCTGAATCATGGATACATGTTACATGTAATGTATTTATATTGTGAACATCCCAAAGCAATTGTATTTCCCCGACAGAACCATTGTAGCCATATAATACAAATACCCAGGTTTTGAGGGACACAGGGTCACCCCATTTTTTTTCATAATTGTCACAGACAGATACAGCATTTGTTAAAGGCAGCCGCGTGTTTTGTTTTGCATCGCGCTTTCACTTAAAGTGAAAGCGCAATGGAAATATAAACACGCTGATTCCTTTCCGCAATGGCAAGCGCTTGTGTTGTATTGACTCTGCTCAGCCTCTCTCTCACAACTGGGCGCTGTAACTTCTTTTGATCGTGTTTTCAGAACGTGCAACGTTCCCGTTTTACACGATTTGCGTCTTTTAGGGCGCTCGGGAACTCATATGTATGTCGAAGCGCCTCGCGACCTCGCCCAGTGGTAGGAAGCGCTGTATAAATAATGAAAGTATGGTCGCTATTTAACCACTCCGGAAACGCTTTGGGCATAGCAAGGGGGGTATACAAATATAGCTCTGCCCAAAACCCTGACCCACTTACATCGCCTGCCTACTTTATTTTTTTTGCACTGAACAGCACTTGTCATTGCACTGTTTCTCTGCGCTACCTCATTCCTTTGTATGCCACGTCAGACACCTCATCCTTCGTTACACCCGGTGGCAGTGCTGCGTGTTGTGGTGTGCAGGGCACTATTCTTCCCCATCACTAATATCTACCTTGTTTTGCACCAAAAATGTCCCCGTGGCCCGCACTGCATACAGCCTTTTCGCCCTGTTTGTGGTAGTTTGTCGACATGTACTTTCGGGCCACGCACCCTCTTCCCCAGATACCCCGCATCGTCGGGTGCAAAGCACAGCCCCATCCCCTGCAGCAAGGATCAATGTGTCTGGTGTTAAACACTACCAGCCAGCCCCAGGGCTGCTCACCCTCTGCCCCGCATATCAGACACTGCACTTAGAAATCCCTCCAAGTGAACTACCAGCTAGGGGAGCCTTCTGAAGTCACCCCAATAAGCCAGTGGGGCTTGAGGAAATGCAGTGAAGCGTAAGGTGACGTCGCAGGAAAAATGCTCATTTCTCTGCAGCCCAGATTGCATGTGTCTAGTCCCAACGCCACACAGGTTTCACATTGGTCATTTTTTGTATATGCATCTGTGCACGTTTCTGCCTCCCTGCAGCTTCTCTTGTATAGCCACGCATGGATTTCCTAGTACGACATTCCCTGTTCTGCACAGCTTGAAATGGAAATATACAAGTTCAGGTGCTCACTATTTAAAGTACCTACCTGTTCCTGAAGAATGCCGGTATTCTCCCATTAAACGTACTGCAGTAGTGCAGAGATGTGCAGGTACTCTCCATTTTAAATTAAAGTAGTGCAGGTACTCAGTACCTTGCCCATTTAAAGCACCGCTGTTCCTGGGAATTGGCGCCCCTAGACTGAAGGTGAACTGAGAGCCCAGTAATATTCTGTCCTGCTCAGTGTCTGCTAGAGGGCGCGTGTGATCCATACAATATTTCTGCGGGCTCCCAGCAGACTTCCTAAGTGCAAACGTCTCCTTGTGCATGGCAGCAACTTAGGACTGTACAGGTACACCCAATACGGACACAGAAAGAAGGGTCGTTTACACTGGGGCAAAAAGGACCTTTATAGATTTCCCCCCCCCCCCCCCCCCCCCCCCATATACTTATTTTGAAAAAGTAAATTTAGCAAACTCTGTATCAACTGGACCTTCTTTATACCAACCTATTTGCATCAAGGCAAAAGGCATTATTTACAATGCCAATAGCTGAAACACGTATAAATGCAATGCAACAGGTCTCGCAGTTACAAGAGTTTAAGCTATTGGCATTGTAAATGACATTGTCTTACTTTGTAAATTGTCATTTACAATGTCAATAGTTCAAAATAATGTAAATACGAGACCTACTGCATTGCAAATGCTTGTTTCATACTGAAATCCTTGGACAACAAACAAACAAGTGGTTTTCTGCTGCTTCAGCTAGCCAAGACAAAAGAAAATAGAAAACATTTTACTGTAAAGACTACATATCCCATGAGTCTTGGAATTTATATTAAAAACAACCATGAGAATGTTCCATATAAACATCAAGGAAAAGCACTTTCTCTTTCTTCACTGCTCAGCAGTCAGATAAGTGGTTTTCCTTAATATTGTTTATGAATATAGTGAATATGAACACGATATTGTTTATAATATTGTATATTGTTTATGTTTTACTTCTCTTGTAAAACGGTGAATGTATTAGACCTTGCTTGTTGACTGCAGTGCTTACCAGAGAGTCCAGTGGTGCATGCAGTGTGGTTGAGGGCAAGGCTTTCGGTTTAAGGTTTCCCCCGCTTCCTGGCTGCCCGCCATATTCCGTGCAGCTTCTCTGCAAGGTGAAGCAGACGGCTGGCTCAGGCAGCCATCGTGTTAGTGTAAAAGGCATGGGGGAGGTGGGGGGGCGTACCTGGTAATTCAGAGGTGATGTGCGGGGAACAGCGTTAGTGGTCTGGGGCGGTCTCCCTCCCCAAGCGTTTCCGCTTCTCACAGCATTCGCAGAGGAGCCGCATGGTCCCTTCACATCCCTAGTCGGCTCTCAGTGCGTCGGTCAGCTTCCTTAGGAAACGGACTAATTTTCAGCATGCACCCGACGCAACTAAGCTGGTTTAGAGCTACCATTTTCACTACCTTTCACTCTAGGCTCTAGTGTGCAGTTAGACCACAGAGCAATTATAGTCTTTTGGGCAGTGTCTATTGCAGGCTTACAACAAATAAGCCTTGGCCCATACAACAGAAGTTTAATCAAAACTGTTTGGTGCTCACTATAGGTTTGACCCTATTCCACCTTAACACAACGGCAGGTGAGTTCGATGCTTGGGACTCCGTGGAGAAAGAGCACTCTGCTCCCCATTCATGTGGAATTAGTGGATGCCATTGATAAGTCTCCGGAGAGGGCGGTCGCCTAAGCTCTGGAGCCCCTGAGCTATCACAATATAAAGCTCACGGTCAGGCGCACCGTGGTACCCTCAGAGGAAGTATGGAGGGAACCCTGTTACTAGTGCAAAAGGGTCCTCCAGGGGCAAAGGCAAGGCCAAGGCACGTACCAGAGCTGCTACCTCTTTGGATGCCTTTGAGAGGCTGCGCCAGGCCTTTCTTAAACAGCGCCTGGATAATGAGGCGCGAAAGGATTCCCAGCCGGGCGATACATACACACCCTTCCTCCCACCCCAGGACGATATCTGTATACCTGTCCCAAAAGAGTGGCGGAGGACAATACTGGGGACAACACTGATGACTCAGATGGAGGCTTTGATAATGGTCCAGGCCGAGCAGACCCTGGCACCAGAAGTGGGTGCTCCTCAGAGCCACAACTCAGCAGATCTCAGGCATGCTTAACCATGAAGATATATACCACTCTACCGCTCTGCAGATTGGATAGCGGGGCCAGACGTGGTGTCTTACGTGGTCAGCCGCATTAGGAAGCCTATGGACCAGGAAGTCCGCAGTGGCCGAAATGCAGAATGCCCCAGGCCATCCCTGGCAAATAAAGTGGCTAGTACCCCAGAGACGGATGCCAGAATGGCAACGTTTATCAGGAAATTCATCAAAGGCCCTAATAAGGGAGGAGGAGCCAAGATGGCGACCGAGATGGCAGCGTAGGCTCCCGGCTCTGTGAATCTCCGCATCCCGCACAGATATCCTGCATGAGATCCTCAGCCTGCGCTACATGCCCGTGTTGGTGATTGAGAGCGGCAACCGATCGTGTGATCCTGAAGCTTCTAGCGGCGGTACCGCCCGAGAAATGCTCGTTTGAAGTTTGCGGCCTGGGCAGCCCTGGGGCCGGGACCTCGAGTGGACAACATGGCCGGGCGGCAGTTCAACAACAGCGGCCATTGGTGACCGAGTGGAGTCGGAATACCGAAGCGGCGCGAATATCGGCCTACATCTCGCTGTGGTTACTCCTATCACCGAGAATAGCGTGACGGGTGCATACCCGGGGTGACGATTCCGGGGGTTATCGGCGATCGCCTGGACCCTCGCCAATGATTTGATCGGTCGCGGCCTGTGGCTCGTCCCGATCTGCACGGGCTGCTCCTGGTCTTCGCAGACGCTGGCCCAGGGGGAGAACGACTGTCACCTGTGACCACACACTGGATACACATCTCGCCTGCCTCCGGACCCTTGTTTGCAGCGACATGGAACTTGATGTGCTTGTGACTGAGACCCGGTCCCCATCTGGGGTGGCCCTGCCCTGCGGCCATCTTGATGGGATGGACTCTACCATCCTGTACGCTGGGCCGCAGCAAGATTGGGAGTGTGTGGCGCAGAGGAGCGTGGCGGAGCGAGTGCGAGGGGCCGTGCTGGGGTACGGTGACCTCCTCGATACTCTCGGAGCCCTTCATTCCACCCTGGTTCATGGCGCTTGGGTATTGGGGAGGAAGCTTGATGGTATTGTGTTGGCGTCGGAACAATTGCGGTCTTCCTGTCCCCAGGTACATAAGGCACTGTCTCACCTTTCACAGGAGGAAAGTGCCGTGACCGCCTCTGTGAATAAGGGACGGATGGAAACTTTGGACACTGTGGCAGCGTGTGGTCGGCTGGCTGTGGGGTCGGTCTGTTCTGGAGATTTTGGACTTGAGCGGAGGGTGGTGACTTTGTCCCATGCGTGGCATCCGGCGACCCAGGCAATCTTCACGCAACGGTCGCCTGCTCTGGCTGATTCCTCCTTCCTGGACCTCGTGTGTGGCGCAGGCCTTGGGGCAGTTCTGGGAAAGGTGATCTCCCATGATGATGACTGTGTGGGTGTTCCGAAACGTCCTCCCCACATGTGTGTGTCCCTTCCTGGTCAACTCTGGACGCCCATCTTCCTTGTAATCTCGGACATGATAATGGATCGCTGGGTATGCACTGGTGGTTTCGCAAAGAGTGGCCAAGGATAAGGCTGATCCTTTAGAGGTTGTCATTTCATAGGCGGGCGGGCTTGGGGGTTGTGTGCTTTCACGATGTAACTAATAGTGTAGTCGGTGAATACTGCTCCCCATTTCCCTCAGACATGGCCGAACTTTTGCTGTTTAATGTTCGTTGGGGAGGAAGATATTGTGCGGGAGGGAGAAGCCGGGGGCCTGGTTGAAGGCCCTCCTCCAGTTTATTATTACTCTCTCCCCTTTTCTGTTAGGGGGGGATTTCCTCTCTTTTCCCTTTTTCTCTGTTTGTTCTATATTTCGGGTCTGGTTCTGGGGCGACAGGCACGCTGCGGGGGGGGGGGGGCGTAGTCATCTGCAGAGGTGCAGGATGGGGGGTGGGGGAGGGGTTTCTATAGTCCTTTATCGTGTTTCTATGGCCTTCTTTTTCTTCTCTTATTCTTCTTTGTCTTTCTTTTCTGGGGTCAGTGCGGTAGGTTTCCTTCGTGGCCAATCATTGTTTTTCATTTGTGCCTCATTTCCGTGGGGTTTTCTGGGTCCTAGGGCAGGAGACTGCAGGCGCAAACGGCTCGTGATATCCCTCCACATCCTGAACTTCCTGTTTCAGCGCCATTGATTTGATAGATTGCTATTTATTGTTTGACGTTCACTATTCTGCCTGCCAATTTTCGCTGTTGAGAACTTGATTGCCACCTGATCCTTCTCTCCTTTATTGTAAAATGAAAACCTTTTATATCCTGGTTTCCCTCTTGGGCTGTTCAGTGGATAAGAGAATAATGGCATTGAGAATCGACTTCCCGAGGTGCTGCATGTGATTATAATCTGCTCGCTGTTACCTTCACTGTTTGGCGGCCGGCCCCGAGGGTTGTAGGCCCATACTTGTCTTTATTTGCAATGTCAATAAAGGTTTTTCAAAAAAAAAAAAAAAAAGGCCCTAATAAGGTACAACACGTTCTCCTCTTTAGGCAAGGCCCAGCAATCTAATAAGTCTTTAGCCAGCCAATTTTTTTTTATGGGGGGGGGGGGGGCTTGAAGAGGTAGTGGGCGCTCCTCCAGCCGTTCATACAATGCCAAACCCCACAAGCTCCACACAAAACGTTCCATGTAGTGGCAAAACCAGAGAAGTTGGGAGGGTTCTATCCCTAGAGAGGCCGTGGCAGGGGACATGGCAGAAATGGCAACTTCCACAGAGCCAGTAATGCACCAAGTGCATCCATTGGTAAGGAATACCCCCTTTTTCCTACCGGGGAGGGGGGGGCGGAGGGGGGCTAGGGGGGGCAGAGGGGGGGTTGGGGGGGCGACAGCAATGTTTGAGCCACAAGTGGGAATCCATTACACAAGATGCATGGGTACTACAAACTGTACCTGGTTTTCACTGAGTTCCATGGGGCACAACACCAGCTTTCATGACACTGTCCTTTAACCCCTTGCGTGCCCATGACGGAACCACTCCGTCATGAGCCACGGGCGGCGTATGCTCATGACGGAGTGGTTCCGTCATGCTGCGGCCACTCCTCCCTCGCGGCACTGATTCCCCGCCTGTGCGGGCGAAATAGAGAGCGGGCGGAGTCGTGACGGAACCACTCCGTCATGAGCACAGCTCGCCCGTGACTCATGACGGAGTGGTTCCGTCACGAGCATGGCGGCGCCGCGCTCACCCCACACCCCCCCAGCACCGCGGCGGAATTCGCGCCGCAGCAAAGGGGTTAATTTTCTCCCAGTAGGGAACACAGGTGGTAAACAGACCTCCTACGCACAGGGGCTATTGTTCCTGAGCAATATCTTCTAGTCGAAAAGAAAGACAAGGGGTTCTGGCCAGTTATCAATCATCGAGATTTCAACCAATGGGTGGTGTACCACCTGTTCAACATGGAAGGAATTCACCTTCTCAGGGATGTTTCATTACCAGACTAAGTTGGGACAGCTCGATCTAAAGGACGGCTACCTGACAGTACGGATATTTCCTACCGACAGACTGTTTCTACAGTTTCAGTGGGACAGACACTTACGAGTTAATCTGTCTGCTGTTCAGTGGGTCTTCAGAGCCTTGGTACTTCACCAAGCTGTTGAGGCCAGTCATGAAATGGCTTTGGGCGCATGTCTCATTGTGTACCTGGGCGACTTCCTTCTGATGCACTAGGAGAAGACGATATTACTTTCTCAGCTCCGAATGAGTCCGACTATTGCAGGATCTAGGTTTCATCTTGAATGGTCTTGAATCAGAATGCATGCCAGCACAATGCATACCTTTCCTGGGTTTTTAGGTCGATACAATACAACATCTCTGTTTACCCTAACAGAAGATACGTTTGATTCACAGGGAACTGCAACATACTTTGGCGAGGGAAAGTAATTCCCTACTCCACTTAGCCTAGATAGCCAGCCTTCTGTCGTCCTCGATTCAGGCGATCTTTCCAGGCCCGCTGCATTGCTGGGCTTCACGGCGCTTGAAGACGCAGCACCTACATCGGGCCTGACGTACACACAGGAGATTTTCCTTTCTCTAGAAGCTCGCACGAAGCTCCTTTGGTGGGTCAACCATATGCAGCACCGGTCAGGTTGCAGAGGGGGGGTGATCTTGGTGACGCCACATTGGAAGTCCCAAGTGTGGTTTCCAGTTCCTCTGGAACTTTCTATGGATTTTCCAATCAACCTCCCCCCCCCACCACCCCCCCCCCCCCAAATCAGCTGACAAACTTGAACGGCAAGTTGTACTCTCTGGTCTCTGAACTCCCAAAATCCTGGGTTGGAAGATTAAAGGGAGGGGGTCTCAACTTTCTCGCTAAAGAAGCCTTTCTAACCAGTATTTGCCACTACAATTGCCCGATGGGTGCTCCAGGAAAAAGGTATTGATACTGTGACCTTTGGAGCTCACTCCACCAGGGGAGCCATGGCTTTGAAAGCTTTCTCCTTAGGATTTGTCTTGAGGACATCCTCAGAGCAGCAGATTGGTCCTCAGACTGCCTTTTTAAGGTGTTCTACTTCAAGCCTATCACAAGCATGGCATTTCTGGTTGTCGATCAATTTTGAACTAGCATAATGTGAGCCTCCGATCCTGAAACAGAATATAAAATTTCCTAGGCACTGAAGTGTTTCAATTCTATTAAGGACATTGGCAAGAATTACCCCCCACCCATTTTGGTCATTCTTTCCTTACCCTCCCAGGATACACTGGAATTTATGCTTTGGATAGTATAGCTGGTTTCAGAGGGTTATCACTTAATGCTGACAGTGGGTTAACAATGTCACAATAATTTGATGATTGGTTGTCATTGCCTAACTTGTGTCTACATTATCAGGTACTGTTTTCTGAAGTTTTGGAATGATGTCAAATATGTCTAATGTTAGTTATCTTGTGGATCAGAAACAAGAATATTTATAGAAAAGTGGGATGATGCGGATTTCGCCCGAAAAAAGAGGGAGTGCTGTTCCTTGATATTTATATGGAACTGCCTCTATGGTTATTTTTCTCATCACTACAAAGACTCATGAGATGTGTAGTCGTTTGTATTTAAAGTGTTAAGGCTGCTGAGCAGAAATAAATGCAAGAGAGGAGCATAATCCTCGCCTTAGTGTCCTTAATAGAATTGAAACATTCCTTCACGATAGATAAGACATTTTAAATACTCCAAAACTGCACTAGAAAGATGAATTACAGAAAAGAAAAGTAACAGTATTGAAATGGAGACTATGCCAAAGCAGACAAGCCACTTCAAGCAGAAATGCAAAGGTAGCACAATGTCCTCCTAGAAACAAAACATGTGGGGCAAACCTTCAACTAGACTATCAATGCGCAGAAAGATTTGTCCTGCTACCACCATGGAAATCTGAATGAACACCCCTCCATCCCATGGGCACAGCTGCTTGCCTTTCCTGTAGTTGAACGCAGCACTTTGAAACAAACATCTGTTCTCCAGACAACAGACCTGTTTTGAGTTATACCCAGACACACGACCACCAATTTGCGTACACAAGGGTGCTGTTGCCTGCCTACGTGGCAAAGAGGGGACTAGGGATGCATACAAGGATGGACAGCATTCAAAGGTAGTAGAGGTAATGTAGAATGTCTGTACCTCGTACTTGGCTCTGTAATCCGAATATCAGCACCCTGCCATTAAATCCCATACAGAAAGCCAGCATTCTTTATAATCTGAGCAAAATAGGATTAAGAGCATTTTTGTGATAATACACAGACCAAGTTTCCAGTTCCAGCGAGGAAGGTTCCAATTAGCCCATTATCTCATAAGTGAACTGAAAAATAATTCAGTAGACTACCTGGCAAAGATAAGAATTTTTTTTTTAAATTACCATTATTATCAATTTGCTGTTTAGAAAATGAGCTGCTTTAATGTAGTCAACATGCAAGCGTTTAGTTTATCCCTAGCAATCATTTTAAAACCTATAACTTTTTAATGGTTTATTTTTAGCATGCTGCACATGCTTATGATTGATGCAATCTGTTCGCAACAGAGCCCTGGCCACCACTCCTGCATCATGCAAAAGACTGTTTAAATGAGAAAAATGAAAGACGGCAGGTGCAGAGGGGAAAAGTGGAGTAAATTTCCAAAACACCTAGTACAGGGTCTTCAGGCATCCCTTTAATGCAGCAGTCATCTTGTGCCCTAACTCTGAACGAACCAAATTGCCAGAATCTTGTCATGTTGGCAATTAACCTGCAACCACTTCCTGACATGTTGTCAACTGCCTATTTGCAGATTGCTGGAACTTGGACCAGGATGGCCTCAATGCGTCTCAAGCCTTTCAATCTAGTCAAACTATGGGAAGCAGTTTCATGCATTACATCGACGTGCTGCATTTTAGATGACAATTTCTCTAAGCTGTGCTCTTAGGAACTATTCATAAACACTCAACAAATAGTCGGTTATCAACTTTAGATGCAATGTACTCCATTTTTAGGTTTCGCATGTACAGCACTTGCAAAATCTTAGTACAGAAAAAAAAAATGTTAAAAAAGGGCTTAGAGCCTGCCCATTACTTACCATTGGTTGGCTCCCAACACAGTCTTTATCCATGCCATGGAGCATGGACCAAGTACTGAGGCCAGTGACCTAACTGGTCTCAGGTCCTTTTTTGTCACTTTTCAGCATGCACTCAGAGTGCATGCCTCTGCAATACCTTTCTTTCACCCCTACCCTTTCCCCCTTAGTGTCCCCCACCCTCCCCAGTCAATCCCCCCTCCCACAGTCTGATATTTTAACATACCACCCATTCTTTTTAAAACACCCCCCTTTCTCTTAAACCCACCCGCTGCACATTCTTTGTATCCCACACTCCTGTAGTTGCCACCCCAACCCACCTGGGTACCATTTTAAGTTTTAATAAACAGCAGCGCTGCCTTCTGTGCAACATCGCTTATAATTTTTTTTTTTTTTTTTTAAATAGCACTATGACGCAGTAAATGCGGACCGTATCATAGCTTTTTTTTGCATAGCATATACATGCTTTTTTGCATTACGAAATATTTGCTACAGAATCCCCTCCCCTGGAAGGTGTTGCGTGTATATTTATCCTCCTGGAGACCACGCTTTGAGAAGAGGACAATGGATCACATGCCGGGTCTCGCCGGTAATTTATAAAAGCTAACAATCCAGTGAAAGCTACTTATCAGGGAAGACAATTTTTTGTGTTAGATACTGTAAATCCTCACAAAACCCCACCCCATTTACTGCTGCCTGGGGAGGAGGTCAGTCAGGAAGTGCCAAGGAGAGTTGAAAAGCGTTTCAATCACTCAGCACGTGCCATGTTTAGCTTACATTAAATTGATATCAGGCGCAATAGGGTTTTATGCTGACATTTCACCTTCTTTTATAGCGGGGGTGGGGGGAGCTTGCTACACCAGCTTCAATTTAAGATTACACAGCCTGCGTTTCACTTCCCAACCCCAAACTTTTGCATTACCCAAAGTTTGTGCAATATGAACTGAAGGGGGAAGTGCAAAATGAGTTTACCTTCAAAACAACAGCATGCTGTGCCCTCCATCTTCGTTCCTCCACAGCCAGGATAAGGGAAACATCTGTCTCTATAAAATCCCCCACCAGCAGATTATTTTGATTAGAGAAGCTTGGTTAGGGGGCTGTGCGGCTTGTTCAGGTGATGGACTTCTATCTCGAACAGTTCAGTACTTTGAAGAGCTTTTTATTACAGCTTTCGCAGATCGCTACCTTTTATCACTAGGTCTACTTGTGGAGTTTTACAGCTGCTCTGTTACCACACTCCAGTTCTGGGACTTCATTTCACAGTTAATTGAATTCTGGGAGATATAGTCATGGTTTAAAACAATTGAACCAATCAAAGTGAAGTAATAGATGGTAGGGGTTGTAAAAGGAGACCCACAAAATGAACAGTGTAGAGTTTGGTGAAATGGAATCAAAAGGTAGCACCCCAAACGCAACCCCCCCACCACCAATCCACTGACCAGTATTGGTTTCGTGGTTTCAAGTGTTGTTTGCAATTAAATCTTTATTCCTACTTCTGGGACTTCCTGATAAATTTACTATGGCATCAGTGAAAGGCTCAGCAGAGGAAACTTGAATCTTTTCTTCCATCTGCACCATCTCTGGTAAACATGCTACTCTTTAATGGCTAGTAACCTATGTGGTGCAGGGCACAGGCTGAAATATCTCCAGGTGAGCAATAAACTCACTTTTTTTTTTACATTTTCAAATGCTTGCAAAACGTTCTCTTTTATAAACCAACCTCTAACCCCATGTCCCGCCCATAACCGTGCTCGTTCAATCCTGTAGATCATCCATTGTCTTGATCACCATAGGACGAAAGGTGGATTTGCCACATCAGAATTCAAACCAGAGAATAGCAGATTATGTGAAGGTGTTACATCACGCAAATTTGTATGCCAAAAGTTACTATTAGTTTGGCACCAAAACACTTTCAGAGAACCTATGTGTCCAAATTTACTTAAGTCGGTTGGGTAAACTTGTTTGATTGTGTATGGTTAGTACAAGTTTGATAAGTGTGTCGCAATTGGTAATGGCCAGTGTTGGCAATGTCAAAGTAGGATTCATTTTGCCCTGCTGAAGATCCTTCGAGCATCGACAGCCAGATAAGTAAATGTGATACAATGTTGTGAACATGAGGTTGTTGTATGTTTAAGTGAAGTGTAATTGGAAGCACTGTGTACTGAGTGGTGAGAGTGGAATAAAAGAAGTGTGTTCAGAGCAGGCGTCTCCAATGTGTAGCTAGTGAGCTACTGGTAGATCTTCAGCTACTTGAAAGAAGCTCTACTGTGTGCATTGCAAACTACTAAGTTAGACGATTTTGTTTGGAAGAATAGATGTATATCAAAATTGAAATGTGTGCATTCAAGAAGAAAATGTGTTTAATTCAAAACTCGTAATTTCCAAAATATAATCAAACTGATATTTGAGTGATAAATGATGTAATGTTGACGATATCTAGTACTAATATTAATAACTTTTGCTAGGGGCATTGCAGCTGTACCTGATAAAAATTATCCCTGTAGAGGAATCCCAAACTGACCGCCTTTTTAGCATTAATGCCAGTAACTGTGCACAGAGGTGATTACAGCTAGTAATCTTGCATAGGATGGCCACTAATGTCATCTTGCCTGATGTGGTATAGCACTAATAATAATTAGTAGCTCAGGAGGATTTTCATCGAACACAAATAGCTCTTATTACTGGAAAAGTCGGAGACCACTGGTTTAAAGCATGTGGAAAGGTCCCTCTATTACGAGTTAATTGGGTGGTTATCTTGTGCGTTTGGTTTTGTTAATTATATTTGTTTTTTTAACCCCTTCAGTGCCCGCCCCTTTCCCCGCCCAGTGCCGGCCGTTGCATTAGCGGGCAGGGTCTATGACGAGCTGGACTCGTCATGGGCACAGCGCCACCGCGGCCCATGACGAGTCCAGCTCGTCATGGGCACTGAAGGGGTTAAAGGTGTTGCACAGGAGCAAGGGCTGTTGTGCAACACTGTTTAAAGTAAATAAAAACAAAGCAAAATGGTATGGTAAGTGCTTAGTTTTTATTTAAGTCATGTTGCACAGCAGTCCATGTTGCCGTGCAACACCATTAAACAAACATTGACAATGCAAATAGGTCATTCAAAGGTAAAAACCTATAGGCTTTGGCAATCCGTTTTTTTGTTTATTTCTTTAACCTCAACACAGTATTTTCTCAAAAAACAGATACAATCTTGGATTTCCTTAAACCCCCTATTCTTAGGAAAATACAAAAATCAGAAAGGTAACCCACAGAAATTTTCAAAATCTTACTTGCATATGTAATCACTGATCTCATAAAATCCCAGATCAAGAGATTTATAGCTACTTTCCTGGGATTATGTTCTGGAGAGTACGTTCTATGTCATTAAGATGACTTGAGGTTAAAGATTTTTCACTGGCTACTTCATCACATTCCAAAGACAGCAAAAATGTATTCTTGAAAGCAAAATCATCTGCTTCAGTACTTTTTACTAGCTACTCAAAGGCAAGAAGGCACTGCTCGACTATCCCCGAATAAAGCAGTGCCTTGCAACATCGATTTTTCACCCAAGGTAATTCAGAACTCATTTATCAAGTCCTGATAGTTGGACAAGAAAGAGGCTGAGGTTTTCTTAGAAATCCTTGAAGTAGGAATGCTATTTGTTCAGGAAGCAGATGATTTAGTGACTCCTCTTGCGGGAAATGCACATGGCCATCAGCTCCATTGTTAGACTGCTTTAAAGCACGGAGGGTGAGGACCTAATAGGAAGCTAAAAGATGTACAGAGATGTCCATGAGAAAGAGAAAAAAAGAGTAAAGGATACAGCAAGGGCCACATGCGTCTGCGGAGGAGGGTTGGAGCATGCTAATAGACAGCACCACATGCCACAAAAAAATTCTTACAGGGCAACATTTTCCGTTTGAGGCATGCATGACTGCAGATAGACATGCTAGGCATTGATGGTAAATCAGTCCTTCCAAAAAGTGGTGGCTAGCCTGTGGGTGTTGCAGCCGACTGAACGAGTGTACAGAGCACCATTAGCTTGCTGGTGGGCTAGTACACACACAGTAATGTTTCGTGAAAGTGTGTTGTGTAGGCCAAGTAGCTGCTTTGTATAGGTCAGCCTTGGGATGTGACCAAAGGAGGCCATGGAGGCTCCTTTATTCTGAGTGGAGTGGGCTCTAGGAGGAGTGGGCAGTCTCCTTTTAGCTTTAGCACAATATGTCTGGATGCATCTAACGATCCATCTGGCAATGAATGAATTGGATAGAGCCTTCCCTTTCTGGGGTTTGGAGAAATACACAAGTTGTTTTGTCTTGTTAAATGGTTTGGTTCTGTCAAAATAGTACAGGAGGGCTCATTTTACATCCAAAGTATGAAGTGCCCTTCTGCAACTGAATCGGGTTGTGTGAAAAAGATAGGAAGTTAAATGGACTGGTTAAGGCGTGAGAGGCCAGCTTAAGGAGGAATTTGGGGTTGGTGCAAAGGACAACTCTATCCCTAGAGTTAATGCCTGTAGCTCACTGACATACCAGAGTAAAGTGATAGCAAACAGAAATGACACCTTCCACGAATGGAACTGAAGGGTCAGGAGTGGAGAGGATTAAACTGAAGGCCTACGAGTCTCATGAGTACAATGTCGAGATTTCATGTCGGGACCCGAAGAGGAATGACCGTCTTGAGCCACTCAATAAAATATTTAATGACCGGAATACTAAAGTGGGAGAGGTGTTGTATATTCTCAAGGTAGGCCGTCATGGCGGCCAGGTGCAGTCGTATGGATGAAGACTGGAAACCTGCAAGTTGAGTAAGTAGCAGACAATGTTCTGCAGTGTCGCTTTAAAAGGATCAATATATTTTGAGTGGCAGTAGTGCACAATTCTTTCACTTGGCCGCATAGGAGGTGGAAATTTCATGTACGCAAATTCTATGACCTCAGAAGCCTGATCACAAGTTTGAAAGGCCTTGGTGTCCACTTTCTCCATGGTTCTGTACGAAAAGGTTTGGCCTGTTGGGGAGCCTCCAGTGTGGAATCAAAATTTGAGGAGATTCGTGAATCAGGGCAAGTGGGAGCTACCAGGGTGAGAGTGAGGGATGTGTACCAAAGCCTTGGAACTACAAATGGAAGAAGAGGGAGAGGCGGAAAAGTGTAGGCTAATGTCCCTGACCAGTTCAACCGTAGTGCATTGCCACTGGACTGTGGATGTTGGAACCTGGAGGCCAAGTTTGGGCATTTGGCATGTGTTGTGAACAGGTCCATTTTGGGGAAGCCTCATCTCTGGGAGTAGCGGAGGAGGTCTTGCTGGTGGAGTTGCCACTCAGGACTTGTTGCCGCATCATGCTGAGGAGTTTGGCAGTCATTGGCCATCCCAAGGAGGTACTCAGCTAGCAAATGGATTTTGTGGCGGAGAGCCCATCTCCAAATGCTCTGAGTGAGCTGTGAGAGTTGTGAAGAGCATGTGCCCCTAGTACAAGGCTGCTATACTGTCTGCCCTGACAAGAACGACCTTGCCGATGAGGTAGGAAAGCCTTCAACAATAGGTCTACAAGTTCCAGGAAGTTGATACAGAGGCCCTGGTATCTGAGCTCCCAGTGGCCCTGGACAGTCAGGTCCTATTAGTGCTCACCCTTTCTTCTAATGGAAGCTTCTGTTGCAAAAGTCCTCTGTGGAACAAGGTCAAAGAAAGGCTGCCCCTGCAACAGTTTGCTGCTGTTTCACCACTGCAGAACTGCGGCGGCCAACCAATATTAGATCATCCCAATGACCCTCTGCCTGAGATCACTGTTGCGCAAGGCATTCCTGCAACTGATGCGTGTGTAACCAGCATGGGGAACTATGCCAATGAAGGAAGCCATCATGCCTAGGAGGAGCATGACTGTTCTGACCGTGACCTGTCGATCTGGCTGAAAAAGAGGAGGAAGTGCCTGAAAGTACTGGATCCTGGTAGCATTTGAAAAGGCCATGCCTATCTCAGAGTTGAGAATGGAAACCAGGTAGGGTTGGATTAGGAGGGGATGGAGGTGGGATTTTGATGGTAAACCCAAACGTGTGAAGGTTTATTGTGACCTGTGCGTATTAGCAGCATTACTGGCGGGTGGCACTCTTGATCATCCTGGAGAGAAACCATACGGAAGTGCTCTACAAAGATGTATTCCGCTAGGGGCATGCGGTCCAAGATGGATCTGAGGGACCCATCGTTTTTGGGTATTAGGAAATAGAGTATACACTCCAGTGCCCTGCTGATGGTGGGAGACAGGTTCTATAGACTGATAAAAAGCACCTGCACCTTCTCCCTGAGAAGCCTTTGGTGTTTTAGGGAAGGCATGCGTTTGTGAGATGGATTATTGCCCCTGTAATACCTTCCAAAGTAACCCCTAGGACAAGATTTCTGTCCCTCTGTGCATTGGTAGGATGCGGAGGCCTCTGGGGAGGTGGCCATTAAGCCTCCACAATAGTGTGTACAGCAAAAGGAGGCACAGGGAGCAGATGTCTGAAGTGTGCCCATCACCTCAGCTGTCTCAGTATCTTTCTTGATCTTTCCTAACATTTTGGTCAACCAGTGGACCAAACTGATGCTGGCCATCAAACTACTTGTTCAGCAGGGTCTGGAGCCAGGCTTGTCTGCAAAGAGGGATGCTGGAATTAAATTCCCTGGCAGGGATATCTGGGGAATCTAGGGCAAAGCAAATAGTAGTGTTCAATATCCGTTTGTCCTCAGAAACTATTTCATGTCCCTTTTTCTGTGCTCTTCCGGAAGGTACTGGAGGAGCTCCTCTGATGGGCACGATCTTATCGTGAAAGGAGGCCAACTGAACTGGCGATACACCATTGGTTGGCTTATTGCGCAGCCACCCTTTTGCCTGCTGCATCTATGCGCCTCCTCTCCTCCGGTGGTAGAGCATCCCCGCTGGCCTGGGAGTTGGCTTGCTCAAGAACATTAGAAACTACCAGAGGGTAGGGTGGTTGCTGGCCACAAATATAAACTAGGTCAGTAGGGGAGACTTCATATTTCTTATCCATCCTAGGTGTTATTTCCCTGGCTCTGAAGGGGTAGTTGAAGATGTCAGGGGTGTGGTGTAGCATGTCCTTAGCATAGGGAGGTATGGAGTAGAGCGGTGAGTGGAGGAGAGAGTTTTTTTAAAAATCCTCCTTTGGTGCTCTTTATGAAGAGCTACCTTATGGAACAAAGCGGCCCTACCAAAGAGATACTGATAGGATGTGGAATCGTCCGGAGGGGAGGGACGGGCAAAGTCTGTGACCCCTGGGTGGTCTGTGTTATAGGAATCCCATTGGGCAACCTGCGAAGGGGTGTCAAAAGTGTTGTCCCCTCACCCACAACCACCCATGTCAAAGTGAGGATACCCCAGAGATGTGATGACAAGAGGATCCGCTGGAGAATTAGGTAGGGAAGGTGAAGAATAAGGAACAGGGTCTGGCTGTGGTTGTGCATTGGATAAAGGGTTGGCAGACTAATCCACCTTCTTCCGTTGCTTTGGAGGAGAATCAGTGTCCAAGGCTTCCTCAGAAGGACAGCATGCGTTTTGAGGGTGGAGCAAAAGTATACCCCAGAAGGCGAGGAAGGATCAGGCCCGGATGGAGAGGATGATTAGGTGCTTCTGCCTTGCATCGATCTCCTCCTGCAAACTGTGGAGAATTGGTTTAACTGTGCCCCCGTTGACGTCTGTCCTAGTGGTCAATGTCGAAGTCTCCGAGGGCGGTTTTGGTTTCGGCGCCAAGGCAGATTAGGTCGGAGTCAGGGGTCGGCTTGGCGCCAGTGTTAAAGTAGCTGGGGCCAAAGCAATCTGTCTCGAAGGTTTCTTCGACGCCGAGCCAGATGGAGTATCCGAAGTGGTTGGTCGATGGGACCATGGCCTGAAGGCAGTGGTGGCCCGAAGGCCTATCTCTGGCACTCCATAGTGACTGTGTGCCCTTTAGCAGAGGTCTGCTCAGATTGGGAGTGTTGGAATAGGGGGCTGCTGGCCTGGCAGAGATCCCCAATCTCCAGTTCAGAGCTAGAGCTTTCCTCAGGGAACAAAGCCTCTTCATCAGCAGCCGATGGTTGTGAATGATGTTCCCCCTCTATATCTTTGGAACCGAACAGGTCAGGGATGTTGTCACTACTATGCAACATCTCGAATTGACGTGCCTGGCGGTCACAAAGTCTTTTTGGAAGGAAGGAGCAGCAGGCATCTTCGTTGTGCTTGGGCGACATGCACAAATTGCAGATTTGGAGGTCAGTCCAATGATATTTTATGTGGCAGAGATGACAATATCAGAATGGCGTACGTTCCATCACTGTCGAAGCATGATGAAGAAATACAACAGATTTGGAAGTATGCCCAGACCCCGCTTGAGAAAAAGTACCTAAACGACGACCTGAAACAGAAAAGGAGACACAATCGAAATACAATACCAACGGAGGGACGGAACCATTGTGAACTGAAAAAAAAACACAATAATGTTGACCCTGAGCACAGGACCAGACGTTCGAACCCAACGGTGAAAGGAAATCAATTTAACAATGTAGCAGTTAACAATTTGCATTACTAGCAAGAAGAGGAGTCACTATAAATCGCTAACTCCAAAAACGTCTTCAAAGAAAAACAACTTGCACCCATCTGGGTCCAACACACCCGAGGATCACAAACCTACATACCTGCCCAAGCACATAGATACTCTCTTGGGTGATTAGTGCGCTATACAAGTCAATATAACTTAACAAAACACTAGCTGGTACGAGTATGCAGAGCATGTGTATCTACAGACACGCATGCCTCAAACATATACTTTGGGACAAGATCTAGCTTTAGTTGCTCATAAGCGCCCCAAGATTTGCCAGACTTGCCATGTACTGAAGCCCCACAGTTGACCACTAGGCCAGGGAAAATGTTTTTGTATTAACATTTAGCACAGTGACTGGTTTAGGTAGGTGGTCCACTGGTTGCTTACTGAATGCTGCCCTTGTTATTAATACCTGTAGGGCAGGATGCCCAGTTGACTGAGCCAGAGTTTGCAAATTCTTGAGGTTATCATAAGTCTCTCCTACGCATTTCCTGTTGTCGCTTGGGTGCTAAGAGAAGGGCTAGGATGCTGTCATGTGAAGGTTGATCAGAAGCTGCAGAATAGGAATGGTTGGTCTTGCAAAAACATTTTACACCTTTTCGGTTGCTTTTGCACATTACATAAGGAAACAGGGAATAGTAGCATGGATGGTATAGGGCATTCACTTGGAGTAAGTCATGTATGGCCAGAACTTCAGTTAACGGAGTTTCAACATCTTTTTTTGCAAATTAAAGGTGAAACCGTATTTAGTCAGATATTCAACGATTACCACCTCAACGTCATTAGGTGGATCCCTGTGATTTGACTATGTTGCTTCCAAAATGATTGCAATTATGATTTCTGGCTCAAAGCCTGCGGTCAGCAACTATTCATGCTTTAAAATGACAGACAGAATGTGTACTTTTTATTTTTCTGAGAACTGATCCAAATTCGGCAAGATTGATACATGCACCATTGTCATAGTGGGCTTTTTGTTGCCTAGCAATACTAATTTTCTAGCATGGCTGGCAAAAATCTATTCACTTCGAAGATGAAAACAAGTTACTTACCTGTAACTTTGGTTCCCCAGTATTGGTAACTTTCATAGATTCTCATGCTTTGTATCATTCACCGTCGTCGGAATGGGAGCCTCGGTAAACAAATATATATATATATATATATATCATAACCATAGAAACAAAAGAGAAAAATAGGCCTAGGCCTTATCTCCTTTTGTAGTATATCACCCACTTTGTGCAAAAGAGCCCAAACTTTTGCCAGGACCAATCAGCACAGCCTCACCCTCTGGAACCTTCCTGAGAGAGCTCAGAGCCTCAGATTTTCGTAGCCGTTGTGCCAACAGCCACTACCTCAGTAAACCGGCAGAGCTTTCCCAGGGGAGGTGGGTGGGCGCATGAGAATCTATGAAAGTTACCAATACGGGGGAACCAAAGTTACAGGTAAGTAACTTGTTTTCTTACCCCAGTATTGGAACTTTCATAGATTCTCATGCTTTGTATCAGAATAGTAAGCAGTACATCAGAAAAGCCCATTTGGAAGACACATGGCGTTACCCAACCACCTCAGTGTACATGAAAAAACAACCACCTCAGTGTACATGAAAAAACAATCATTACTGAAACCAAATGTGCTTACCAGGATGGCGGGATTGTAGGGAAAGCTCACCTCTCATTGAAAAAGATTCCGGAGGACTGCTTGACCAACAGCAGCTTCATCTCGTCCCACCGATTCCAGGCAGTAGTGCTTCGTGAAGGTGTGTACACTGCTCCACGTTGCTGCCCTGCAAATGTCCTTGATCGCCACTCCAGCAAAGAGAGCCACTGAAGACGCCATCGCTCTCGTAGAATGAGCCCGGGCCCTTTTATCCAAAGGTTTGCCCGCCGCCGGATGACAGTATTGAATTGCACTGGAGATCCAGCGGGAAATGCCACTCTTGGCGAGCGGCAACCCCTTCCGTGGTGCACTGTAGGCAATAAATAGCTGAGTAGACTTTCTGAAAGAGCGTGTGCGCTCGAGATAGAATTTCAGATATCTCTGGACATCCAAAGAATGCAATGTTCGTTCCGCCTGGGTGGAAGGACGCGGAAAAAAGGAGTTCAAAATTAAGGGTTCATTCAGATGAAACTCCGAAGGCACCTTCGGGATGAATTTTGGGTTGGTTCTCAAAATCAGCACATCCCTCTTGAACTGCAGAAAAGGCTCCACTATAGAGAGAGCCTGGAGTTCACTAACCCTCCTAGCCGAAGTTAATGCCAAGAGAAAGGCTAGTTTCCATGACAGGAACTTCAAGTCCGCCTTGTGAATTGGCTCAAAGGGCGCTTTCATCAGTTGAGCCAGTACTAGGTTAAAGTTGCCAGATAGGAGGGGGTGGTCGGACCGGAGGAAACCTCCGAAATAACCCCTTAAGAACTGCTTAACAATCCTTGCGGACCATAGAGATGGCCCCGATGTCTTCCGTCGAAAACGGGATATGGCAGCCAGATGTACCTTGACCGAAGAGTGCACCAGACCTGATTTAGCCAGAGACAGGATGTAAGGCAAAACCTGATGTGGCCGGGATTTATAAGGATGGAGTTTATTCCTGTTGCACCATAGACAAAATCTCTTCCATTTTGCCCTATATGTCTTATTAGTGCTTGGCGCCCGCGCCTGAGATAAAACATCCCTGCACTCCCTGGAGAGATTCAGATGACGGAATTCTCTGTGTTTAGGAGCCACGCTGTCAAGTGAAGTGACTTCGGATCCGGATGGAGCACCTGCCCCTGATCTCGCGACAACAGAGATGGAATCAGTGGCAAGCGAATCGGGCGATCCTGGGAAGGAAGCAGGAGTTCCGTGAACCAGAACTGCCGCGCCCATGCTGGAGCAATGAGAATCATCTTGCATGGTTCCGCCCTGACCTTCCTGAGAACTCGAGGAATGAGGGGAATGGGAGGAAAGGCGTAGCAAAATGCGCCGAACCAAGCAATCGAAAGGGCATTCCCCAGAGACCCTTGATGGGGAACCCTGCTTGCGTAAAACCGGCACTTGGCGTTCTCCGGAGACGCAAAGAGGTCTATGGTCGGAGTACCCCATCTCTTGAATACTGCCTCCAGCGTGGCCTGATGTAACACCCACTCGTGAGTCACTTCCGTCTGTCGACTTAGAGCATCCGCTGTGATGTTGAGACACCCTGCTAGGTGCTCGGCTTGCAGAGTGAGCTTGTGAGAGATCGCAAAATCCCAGATCGTCTGAGCTTCCTTGGACAGAGTCCGTGACCTTGTTCCCCCTTGCTTGTTGATATAGTGCATGGCCGTCGTGTTGTCTGTCCGGACCAGCACTGCACGATTCTGAAGTCTGGGAAGGAACGCCAGCAAGGCTAAGTGAATGGCCCTCAGCTCCAAGAGATTGATGTGGCGTAGTCTGTCAGCTGGACTCCAGTGACCGCTGACCTGAAGCTCCTGGAGAACAGCTCCCCATCCTTCTAAGGAAGCATCTGTGGTCACCACCATAGGAGAAGGAGGGATCCGAAACGTTAATCCTCCTGCGATGTTCTCCTTCACCGGCCACCATTCGCAGGCTTTGCGCATAGCAGGTGTTATCCACACCTTGTCGTTGAACGACCCTTCTGCCTGGTGCCATTGTTTGTCCAACTCCTCCTGCAGAGGACGCATATGAAGCCTGCAATGCGGTATTAAAGGTATGCAGGATGAGATCGATCCGAGTAAGGACTTCTACCGTCGAACCGATACACATCTCCTGTGCAGCATTTGACGAGCGGAGGTGGTCAGTTTGCCTTGACGCTCCTCCGATGGACGAGCCGTGCATAGGTTCGTGTACAGAATAGCCCCAAGGAACTTTCGTGACCTGGAGGGTATCAGCACTGACTTGGACCTGTTGAGCTGAAGACCCAAATGGGCGAACAACCGTATGCAAATTGACACGGCCTGAGACGTTGCCTTGAACGTCGGAGCCTTGACGAGCCAGTCGTCCAAGTATGGGAACACTTCCAAGGACTGCTTTCTTAGAAAAGCAGCGACTGGTGCCAGCATCTTCGTGAATATTCGAGGTGCCGACCGAAGGCCAAACGGAAGCACCTTGAACTGGAAATGGCTCTTGCCTACTGTGAAGCGTAGATATTGCCTGTGAGCTGGGTGGATCGGAACGTGGAAGTATGCATCCTCCAAATCCAGGGACGCCAAAAAATCTCCCGGATTCAGTAGTCGTAGAATATCTTGGAGAGTGACCATCCTGAAAGAGAGTTTGATGAGATAGGTGTTGAGCTCCCTTAGGTCTAGTATAGGACGCCATGCATCTTCCGAACCAGGAAGAACCTGGAATAAAACCCGTTGCCCCTCTGCGAAAAAGGTACGGGCTCTATCGCCCCCTTGATGAAAAGTTGGTGGGCTTCGAGATGCAACAGTCGGAGATGTTTTGATGGACGGGCGTCCGGAGCTCTTGTTGGAGGAATATCTTGGAACTCCAACGTATGGCCACTCTGAACAATATTTAAGACCCACCGGTCCGATGTTAAAAGAACCCAGCTGTCCAGACAAAAAGAGATCCTGCCCCCAACCGGTGTTCTTGGAAGGGGAGGAACAGTAGCCAGAGCCAGGAGGCCGCTATTGCCTCTTGGCGTTGTCTCGTCCCTGACTATTCTGACGTCCTCTCTGGGACTGACGAGAGAAAGACGCCGAATGACCTTGGCGTTGACTGGAGTATTGACCTTTATAGGACTGTCCTGATTGTGTGGAATATTGACGTTGGTTTCCTCTGTAATTAGAAAACCCCCGACCACATGCTCCTCTGAATGGTACCTTGCGATAGTTCAAAGACCCCAAGGACTTAGCTGTGTCCGTGTCCTTCTTTATGCTTTGGACGGCATCATCCACATGCTTACCAAAAAGCATCTCCCCGTCAAAGGGAAGGTCCAAGATCTTATTCTGGACCTCCTGGCGAAACCAGGTCGCCTTCAACCAGCCTTGACGGCGCAAGACCGCTGACCCTGCCAAAGCCCTGAAAGCAGTAGAGGCTATGTCCATCGCACAGTCGATGACTTCCGAAGAGCATCTTTCCCCTTCCATCAGAACCTGCTTGGCTTCCTCCTGACGCCTCTGGTAGCTGGTCCATAAATGGCTCCATGTCGCACCACATCTGGCGGTCATACCTGCCTAGAATAGCCAGAGAATTAGCTGCACGCACCAACAAGCTGGCCATGGTGGAGAATCTTTTTCCCACATTGTCCAGCCTCCTGCCTTCTTTATCCGGAGGCGTGGTTAACGGAGTGGACAGATTCTTTTACTTGCTCTGTGCGGCCTGAGATATTACGGAATCCGGCTTAGGTTGTCCTAGGAGACATGCAGGACTGCCCTCAGGGGCCTTGTATTTCTTCTCCAGCCGGGGAAGAACCGGGATGACCGTCGCAGGATTCTGCATCGTTTTAATTCCTTCATCCCAGACATGTTCTATGATGGGAATTGATCTGACCGACTTCCGATATTGTGCTTTAAAGTCATAAAGGAAACAGTCGGACTGCTCCACTGTAAGGGGCAGACCAAACCTCTTGGCTGCCCGTTCCATCAAATTATGGAAACCACCAATATCTGCTGGAGGCGATATATTTGTCTCCCGGCCCACAGCATCCGGATCCTGCATACCAGTGTCATCAGGGTCCCCAGCCGGATCCCCTGGATCAGTAAGGGGGATCACATGCCACTCATCGTCCTCATCTGTATCCAAATCTTGTGTATCCTGATTGGCAGGTTCCGAATATGAAGGCTGAGGAACCACTAACGGTACCACCGCAGAAGTGGTACGAGGTATGTCCTTAGGCAGAGGTGGCAAATCCATTGCCATGTCTCGTGGCACCACAGACGTAGAAGGACGCACCGGTGTGAGGTCTGGTAATGACGGAAAACGAGCTTTATAGTCTTGCAGCATCATTTGCAAATCCGTCACTAAAGCCACTGGCAAGGCTATCATATCCTGCCTCAGAGAGCGGGGTTGTATTTCCTGTGAAAAGCTTTGTCGACCCTCCTGCACTTCTGGACCATAAAAGTCCTCAGTATCTGTGTCCTGCTGTTTCACATTCCGGTCTGAAGGGCTGTAGGCGTCCCCATACTGCCCATCCTCTTCCTCCTCAGAGTCATCGAGAAGCATGGATGGTGGCAAAGGCGTGACCCGCCTAGGGGAAGTCATGTCCGGCGTAATTTTTAACCTCTGGATGGCAAATCCCGAATTCTTCGTCGTCGACGGTCCCGTCGACAGAGTCGTCGGCAAAGGGATTCCATGCGTCGACGAACTCGACGACGACACCGTCGACTGAAGGGTAACTGTCGTCGACGGGGCGAGAATTGTCGTCGACAATGAGGATGTCGACGATACTGGAATCGTCGTCGACGGTAAGGTCGTCGACGGAGCCTTCTTCTTCGTCGACGGAGCATGTCTCATCGTCGACGGGACAACCGTCGACGGTCTCGTCGACGAACTCGTCGTCATTAACATCGACGAACTCGTCGTCGTCTATGTGGTCTTCGTCGTCGACATCGCTGTCGAAGACGAGAAAGAAGCAGTCGTAGACTATGAAGTAGATATCGTCGACTGTCCCGTCTACGACCCCATGGAAACAGTCTTAACTATGGAGATCGTCGTCGACGTACCTGCTTTAGCCAGCGTCGACGGGCGCGGTTTCTTCACTGGAACTGTCTGAGGAGTTCCTGCAGCATGTTTCTTCACAGGTTTCTCCTTTTGGGACGGAGGAGAGGATGTTGTAACCTCCTTCTTGTCCCTAAGGGCTACGTCCACACCAGCAGCCCGTCCCTGCCTCTCCTTTACACTTCCGTGAGGAGATTTCATGGGACCAGCCTCCTCAGACCTATCAGAGATCCCGTGAGGGGCTTTGAGAGGGGGTTCCGCAGAGGTGGAGGGAGATGACCTACCCCTCCTAGATCTCCTGGAGGAGGTACCAGAGATTGAATCCTCCTCATCCGAATAGAGAACCTCCGTCCTGGTCTTTAACTTCTGCAGCCACGTCAGCAACCAACCCTCTCGGTCTCCCAAGGTTTTGGTAGAGAAGGTCCGACAAATTTTACAGTCTGTGGCCTTGTGCTCCGGGTATAAGCAGTATATGCAGTTTTCATGCTTATCTTCCACTAACAGTCTCTTCTTCCCACAAGAAGCACAAGGTCTGAATAAGGCTTTCTTCTCCTTTTCTGACATTATGTCACAAAAGATAGCAAATAAAGATGTTCAATAGTAAAGTTCTGAGAAACTGAGCAGAACTCAGTGGAGACTCCCTAGCACAACGTGCGGTAGAAAAATCTGAGGCTCTGAGCTCTCTCAGGAAGGTTCCAGAGGGTGAGGCTGTGCTGATTGTGCAAAAGAGCCCAAACTTTTGCCAGGACCAAAGAGGGTGATATACTACATAAGGAGATGAGGCCTAGGCCTATTTTTCTCTTTTGTTTCTATGGTTATGATATAGATATAGATATATATATATTTTTTTTTTGTTTTGTTTACTGAGGCTCCCATTCCGACGACGGGGAATGATACAAAGCATGAGAATCTATGAAAGTTCCAATACTGGGGTAAATCATCTACTCCTTGATCATGAGAGCAGCCGTTAAGTGAGCTGGGCAAGCATTAGAAGTTACACTCCATTTCTTATTGGTTCTTGTCCACTGTGTCTGCAATTATTCTCAACTCGATCAGTTGCAAACTAGCTTTTCGGAGTTTGAATCATTATGGATAGGGAGCCAGAATTAAGACTTTTTGAATAGGGCCCATAGCAACAAGTTCTGGGAAAACCAGTGGATGGTCATCTGTTCAATGGTCACTAGAACCACTGTGGAGATGTGTGGACTCAACGGTCAGCGTGGGTGTATCCACCACTTTGGAAAATGCAGAGATAACTGTATCTTGAATCATGCCTTCAAGATCTTGTAAAATACATAGGATGAGGTCAGCAATGGACCGGTCAGTCAAGTCCTGAGGAGAATTTAAGAAGATTGTGTCACAGTATTTACAACAGCCATATAAAGTGAGAGCTACTCAAGTTCTATAAACAAAAGTCTCATTTGGTGCTAAACATCGGTGACGCTCCGGCTTATTTGATGCTAGCCACCAGCTGTAAATAAGGAATATGCAACGCCTTCTAGGTTGCTGGGGCAAGAAGCTATGGCTTTCTCAGATGCTCCGGGAATGGCATAAGCTGGCTGGCTTGTTGATGGACTGTTTGCAGCAGCTGTTTGGCCCTTCAGAAGTATAGATGACATATCAGACCAATGTTGGAGACTGCAGATGTGGGGAGGGGGATCTTGCTGGCCTTAGAGGAATTGCTCGAAGGTAGAAGATCTGCCTTTTCTGATGCAGGGTGATTACCCTTGTTGCTAGTACAGGTAGGATCGAATTGAGCTGCACCCTTCTTGAAGCGGATGAACACTACTTCTAGTGGCTGTGGGTTGCAGCCCAACATTCTGTTAGACTGATGGAACAGTCAGTAATGCCCCATGGCCAATGTACCCAGCCACCCAACCATGGATGTAGGCTCAGTGAAGCGGGTGAACTTTGCGGCACACAGGGAAAGCACACCCACAATCAGCCAAAGTTCAAAATGGAGAGCTGACAAATAAAATGTGTATTCAATGAATCAATAGTTCACGGAGGAAACTATGTTGTAGCTGAGGAAGACAAGTAGGGAAAAACAGGGAGCAATATCCGACTGGCAGTACCACTATCTATTTCACTGCATCTCCTCTGAGATTCGCCCACAAGACTGCATTTCAACTGATCGGGAAAGAGGGAGAACACAAGCACACCAAACAGGAGCTCCAATAAAGGTGTCTCCCCCAAATCAAGATATAATTCTGTTAAATATTTCAGGAATGTCACAGGAAAATCTATGTTTAAAAAAAAAAAAATGAAGTTGGCACATTTCAAAAGATAGAATACAAAGAGAATATTAATCTAAACACAATAAACAATGTTAGGCTAAGAGGAGTATTTTGCATACTTTCCTCAAGCGTCATAACAGTTATATACAAGACGAGGCTTGCCGTGTTTGCAGTGTGCTTATTATGAACTGACACCTCATAGCTATAGTTTGTTGCTGTGCCAATCATGTTCTGAGTGGGTTTTGTGGGAGGGAAGAGTAAAAGATATTAGAACAGAAATTAAGAGGTCTGGCTCAGAGCTTCAGCAGAGTTTTAGGAAGAAAAAAAAAAAAGATCCATGGGAGTACCTCATGGGAACAGTTTGCCACTGATGTAGCCAGATAGAAGTGTCATCCTTTTGTTTCTTTGAGAAAAAAGCAAGTGACAGACATTCTGGCCAACAAAACCCCTTCACAACTCTGGCACCAAACAGAATAGAATGGAGATTAATTATCCAAATGGTTAAGTGGATTCCTTAGATATCTTTTGGGGGCAAGGAAAGATTGTCGGTTCATTTAACTGAGAAGTATTACCTTTGTTAAAAAGAAGCATAAACTGCCATGGCAGTGAAGCATCTTGCGCTCCTGAAGCAAGTAGCATAGGCATGCATAATGGCATTCCATTGAGCCTTATAGCAGATTTAACAGAGGTTAGTACAGATTTAAGAGAAAACTTATTAGGCATAGGATTCCCTCTAACCCCACCGTAGGAAATGGTTTACCTATTCAGGACTTTTAATAGGTGTGTACATCTAACCAATGAAATTAACAATGAAACTGGGATTTCACTAGGTTTATACATTAGGTGCTTGTAATGTATTTTAGAATATATTAAGTGCCTTATACCTCTGATGTGGCAGCAAAGCACTCAGATTTTCATCTGGCAACTCAGCGTCCTTTCTAAATGCACTGCTGATCGGTGTTGGATGTTTGGACCACTTAGGATGCACTTTGTGAAGTAGAATAAAAGGAGGATGCCGAGGTAAGCACCACTCCAAAGAATCTGGTATTGTAGAGGGTTAGAATGAAAGCATACCTACTTTCTCATATGTAGCTAGCAAAACGTTAAGACAATGATCAGATTACAAGAAACCAGGAAAAGCTAAACAACTTCTCTTCATTAACACTATTCCTGGTAGAACCTTTATCTAACCAGATTCCTCACCTCAGAAAATTCCTTAGGCACTTTAATGGATCCAGAGATTTCCCATAGCAGTGCTCCATGTGGGTGCCAGTTTCTTATCTTTTTTTGTGTGCCCTCTGACGCAAAGCATGAAAAATTGTCGATTACAGTGTTTTAAGTACAAATTAGGGACTTTAGAGTATCCACATGATTGAGCACTACTGAAGGTAAGTAACTTGCTGTTCTGATGAATAATTCTAACCATAGATTCCTCACTTTAGAGTAGATGTGAAAGCAGTCCCTTCCCAAGGTGGAGGGTCTGCTGAGTAGATTGAGACTATAAAGTTTTGCAAAAACGAGTGTGCAAACTGTCATTTCCGCTGGACCTGGCTGTCAAGGAAGAACTGCTTTGTGAACGTAAGCACCAGCAGATATGTTGCAGCATGGAAGATATAAATGACAGGGACTCTTTCCACCAATGGAGTGGTAGCAGCCTTAGCCCTGTTGGAATGGGCTCTCAGACCTTGAAATGAAATGAAAATAAAATGTATAAGGCTAGACAATTAGCTGGAGGTATCTAGGCGCTAAGCGGACATTATAGCGAAGAAAATCCAAAAGATGCCAGTTATTTGCTTAAGTGCCAGGTTTTTAGATGTTTCCTGAAGTCCAACAGATTTGTCTTAAGTTTAAGTTTTGTCGGAAGAGAGTTCCACAGCCTCGAGGTGGATATGATGAAGCCTCTCCCACACCAGTTGGCTTTTTTAAATCTGGGGACTACAAAATTACCACTTGTGGATGAGCGTATGGGGCGTGTTGGGGTGTAGCTTTGAAATCGTATAAAGTAGTAAGGGCCGACAGCTTGTTGATCCCTGAAGGCAATACAAAGTGACTTAAACTGAATGCATTTATCTATGGAGAGCCAGTGTAGTTGGATCAGTGGATGGGAAGCTGATTTTTGTTTTGGAATGCCCAGTAATAACCGGGCTGTGGCATTTTGTAGCGGTTGTGGCTTGTGAAGATTACGCTTTTGGATATTGATGAAGAGGGCATTGCCATAATCTACTTTGGAGGAGAAAAGAGTTATAACTACCATCTTCTGAAGGCTCGATGGAATGAAAGGCAACACTTTCCTTAGGGTTTTCAAAATTAAGAAAAAAAAATTTTGTCCTTCAAAGGATAAATTGGTGTCAATAATCACCCTAAGTTTTTTAGCTTTGTCACTGGAGGTAGGCAAAGTCCCTAGTTCCTGAGCCAACCAGTTATTAGATCAGAAAGAGGGATTGTTGCTAAACAGCAGGACCTCAGTCTTTCAGGAGTTTAGTTTCAGGCAACTGATGCTCATCCACTTCCCGATATGAAGCATGCAATCGTAAAACTGAGCTGCCGTGGCTACGGGGTTATCATTGACGCATACAACAATCTGCATATCATCCGTGTAATAAACTAAGGAAAAGCCAAATGATCTAATTAGGGCTGCAAGTGGGGGATTGAACAAAGTGGGGCTCGGGGATGAGCCCTGGGGAACCCCACAGGGCAATGAAAAAGCTGGTGAGGTGAAATCACCGACAGACCATCTGGATGCAGTCAGCCAAGAACGAGGAGATAAACTTAAGTGCGCTGCCTTTAATCCCACTTGATAAAAGGCAATCAATAAGGAGAGCATGGTTGACCGTTATCAAATGTGGCTGAGAAATACAAAAGGATCAGAGCTGCATTACCTCCACTGTCTATTATCTACCTGGGTTCTTCCGTACCTATGATCCGCACCAGCTCCTTACTGTGGTGAGTTCGAAAACCCAACTGGGTAGAGTACAGACCTTCGGATTTGTCTAGGAAGTTGCTTAGTTCATGGTGGATGATTTTTCTACCAATTCGGCAGGAAATGCTAGTCGAGTGATTGGTAGATAGTTGTTGGGGTCACCCATGTCTATGTTGGTCTTTTTTTTTTTTAAATGATGGAAGAACAGAGCCAGCCTTCCAGTTTTTTTTGACAATAGCCTGCTTCAAATAGGTTGTTAAAAATGGCTGTGAGGTGTGTGGCTATCACCTCGGGGATCAGATAAATAATTCTGGCTGGACAAGGGTCCTGTAGAGAACCTTATTTGATCTGAGTCCGTGTCCTTTGCAACTGATCAGACGTCAAAGGCCCAAAATGGGATATGTACTGACGTTGAGAGCGCCCTTCGGGGACCTATGTTTAAGTCATCAGTTTGATTGATGTCTAAGAAGGAATCGTAGACCCATTTGACTTAGTCTTGAAAGTGGAGCGCTAACTTGTTGCAGAATTGTTGGTTAGTATTTGGGTTCCCAGAGTCTGGGAGTTTTGATAATTTTTTGACTGTTGCAAAAAGTACTTTAGAGGAAATCATAGCTCCTATTTTTAGCTCTTTTTCGCTATCAGAAACATCTTTTTGCAAGTCTGCAACTTGGTTTTAAAGAACTTTGTCAACTGATTTGTACTAGTCTCCATTTACTTTCTGCTATCCAACATTCATTTTATATCCGTCTATGATTGTCGTTGAATCAAGGTTCAGAAGGATTAGACTTACCGTTATGAGATTGTTTTGCTGGAACAAGCCGAGTTAGTGACATAACCAGCCAATGAGGTTAGTTGCGAGGGACAAGTTACTTACCTTCGGTAACGCTTTTTCTGGTGGATACAGTATCTGCCTGTGGATTCCTCACCTTGTGAATATCCCCTGCGCCAGCAACATTCGGAAACTTTTGTATTAGTCCACGCCGATGAGGTTGAAGACAACGTCACAGAGACACGGCTCCGCTCGCAACTCCGCTGACGTCACCGGCTCCATAAGAAGACCTAGTCGGCATGATGACGCCAGTTCCGCCCTTTTTTCCGTGCCTTCAAGGCACACGGATGGACTGCCCGCAATATATACACAGTACATAATATACAAAGCGACACACACAGTGTGGATAATAAATAGAAAGGCAAAAGGAACAACACAATGCCTTTGACAGTAACAAATACATCTTGAAACACCATCATATACTAAAAGGTATTACAAGGGTGGACAACGGGGAGGCGGGTGGGTCAGTGAGGAATCCACAGGCAGATACTGTATCCACCAGAAAAAGCGTTACCGAAGGTAAGTAACTTGTTCTTCTGATGGATACATCTGCCAGTGGATTCATCACCTTGTGAATAGATTCCCACAGCAGTCCCACTCCCAGAGGAGGGTGTCCACCCTTCTATACCAGAAAGTCCTGAAGGACGGAACGTGCAAAATGTCCATCCCTCCTCACCTCGGAGTCTAAACAATAATGTTTTGCGAAAGTGTGGAGGGAGGCCCAAGTTGCCGCCCTACAAATGTCCTCCACAGGAACACCCCTAGACAAAGCAGAAGTGGAAGACTTAGCTCTAGTGGAATGGGCTCTTAAACCCTCTGGAGTTTCCTTACCAGCCAAAGAGTAGCATATCTTGAGGCACAAGACAATCCATCTGGAAAGGGTGCGCTTGTGCACCGCTCTGCCTTTCCTGCAGTCAACAAAACCCACAAAGAGCTGGTCATCAACTCGAAAGTCTTTTGTCCTGTCAAGATAGAAGCTCACCACCCTCTTAGGGTCCAAGCGGTGAAGTCTCTCCTCCTCCTTGGAAGGGTAAGGGGGAGGATAGAAGGTAGGAAGGGTAATGGACTGCCCCAGATTGAAGGGAGTTGCCACTTTGGGCAGAAATGCAGCCCTGGTCCGGAGTACCATTCTTTCCTCATGAATGGTCAAAAACGGGGGTTTTGAACTTAGAGCTTGAAGCTCACTTACCCTCCTTGCTGAGGTGATTGCAATGAGAAAAACCGTCTTTAAAGACAACAGTCTCAAAGGACACTTGTGTAAGGGCTCGAAGGGAGAACCCATAAGATAAGTTAAGACAAGGTTGAAGTCCCATTGAGGCACAATAAAGGGAGTAGGAGGAAACCTGTTTGTAAAGCCCTTTAGAAATTGTAGAACAATAGGTGATTTGAACAATGACGGCTGATCTGGAAAGCAAAGGAAAGCCGACAAGTATCCCTTAACAGTAGACACAGCAAATCCTTGCTGAGCAAGAGAAAGGGCAAACTGCAGAATGTCAGATAAGCGAGCCCTCAAAAGGATAAATTGACTTCTCTCCACACCAGAGTACGAATTTAGACCACCTATAGGAATAGATAGATTTGGTGGAATGATGTCTGGCAGACAAAATTACATCTAGCACATCATGCGGGAGAGAAAAAGAATTCAGGTTGCCCCGTTCAATCTCCAGGCATGAAGGTGTAAGCTCTGGAGGTAGGGGTGTAGAACCTGCCCCTCCGATTGCGAGAGGTCTGCCCTCAGAGGGAGACGGAGCGGAGGGCACGAGGAGAGGTGGAGAAGATCTGTGTACCACACCCATCTTGGCCAATCCGGGTCGATCAATATGACTTGGGCCCGGTCTTGGCGAATCTTCCACAGAACCCGAGGAATCAAGGGTATGGGAGGAAACGGGTAAAGGAGTTGCGAGCCCCAACTCAACTGAAACGCGTCCCCCCCAAAAGCTCCCGGCATCGGACACTGGAGACTGCAGAATGACGGGCAGTGAGCGTTTGAGAGTAGCAAACAGGTCCACCCGAGGAGTTCCCCACATCCGGAAGACGTGACGAACCACCTCCGGATGAAGCCTCCACTTGTGGTTGGCGGAAAACTGCCGACTGAGACTATCTGCACGTACGTTCAGAACCCCGGCCAGATGATTTGCCATCAGACAAATCTGATGGTCTTGAGGCCAGGACCAGAGACGCAGAGCCTCTCTGCAGAGACAAAGAGACCCCACTCCTACCTGCTTGTTGACATACCACATCGTGTTAGTGTGGTCCATCAGGACTTGAACCGACTGACCCAACCTTTCCTCTGGAGACCAAAGACCTTTGATCTCCAGATCCCCCAGATGCGCACCCCACCCTAAAGTGGATGCATCCGTTAGCACAGTGGCCACCGATGGAGGTAGATGGAAGGGCTTTCCTTGAGACAGATTGTCCTCCACCCTCAACCAAGACATATCGCTGCAGCTTCTCTGGAGATCCTCACAGACTCCCTGAGATCTCCTTTGTGCCGATACCACTGCCTGCGGAGGCACCACTGGAGCGCCCTCATGTGCCAGCGTGCATGGTTGACCAACAGAATGCAGGAAGCAAACAGACAGAGCAGACGAATGTCCTTCAGGACTGGAACGACCGCTCCATTGTAAAACAGGGGAATCATTTCCTGTATGTCGAGAATCCTTTGTGGAGGTGGGAATGCTCGACACACAGTAGTCTCCAGTACCACCCCTATAAACAGGTTGCGCTGAGAGGACACCAGGTGAAATTTGGGCACGTTTATCGAGAAACCAACAGTTGAGTTGTAACCTGCAGATGATGAAGCACCTTCTCTGGCGACTCCGCTTTGATCAGCCAGTCGTCCAGATAGGGGAGAACAGGAATCCTGACCTTCTGAGATAGGCTGCCACCACCTTCGTGAAGACTCGAGGTGCAGTAATAAGACCAAACGGGAGACCCGCAAACTGATAATGTTGCGACCCTACCGTAAAACTGAGATACTTCCTGTGCGACTCCAGGATCGGAATATGAAAGTACGCATTCTGCAAGTAGATCGACACCATCTAGTCCTCCTGTTGCAGCGCTTTAAAAACCTGCGCAAGGGTGAGCATCTTTAACTTCTCCTGGACAACCTCCCAAAACCTCTGTACCTTCTGAATGAGGATCCTCTAGACTGAGCCTGCAGGCCCAGAGACTTAGCCGTGGCTTTGCGGTCCTTGAACCTCTCCAAGGCTGCATCTGCTTTCTTCCCAAACAGTCCAGAACTATCATATGGTAGATCTAGAAGTGTTGCCTGCACATCTGGAGAGAACTCCGACAACTTAAGCCAAGCACTTCTTGTGGCAACCGAAGAGCCCATGATCCTGGCAAGAGTCCGCAGTGTCCAAACCACTCTGTATAACATGTCGTGCAGCTGCTTGAGTGTCCGACAAGACCTCATTAAAATTCTGCCTGTCCTCCTCTGATAACTTAGAAGCCAGTTGTTTTGCAGAATCCATCATGGCGTGGATGTAGCCAGTTGTTTTGCAGAATCCATCATGGCGTGGATGTAACGGCCCAAAAGGCAGGTGGCATTTGTGGACTTCAAGGCCATACTTGACGAGGAGAACACCTTCTTGGCCGACTGGTCAAGCTTTTAAGACTATCGCTAGGAACTTGAGGAAAAGCCCCAGAAGACTTTTTCGAACAGGCAGCTTGAACCACCAGACTCTCAAGAGAAGGATGGGATGTAAGAAAGTCTTGATCTCATGGAGCCGCCCTGTACCACCTAGCAACAGATTTAGACACTGCCAGAACTGAAAAGGGCTTACGCCAAACCTCCATAACTGGCTCAGTGATGACATCATTAAAAGGAAGCAAAGGTTCTACCACAGTGGAGGGGGAATGAAGAGCCTCCGTCAAGATGTTGGACTTAAATTCAGCCGTTGGGAGCTGCGAGTCCAAGAGCTCCGCCGCCCTCCTTATGACTGTGTGGTAAGGAACCACATCCTTAGAGGGAGCATCTGATGGCGGAGAAAAATCCCGTTCTGGGGACATATCAAGGCCACTTGCCTCCTTTTAATTCTTCAAAAAAGTCGCCCGACTCCTGAAGTTCACCCTCTTCCATTTCTTCTGCCCGATATCTCTGCTCCTGCAAAATCCTCTGCGCCTCCCACCTGGATCTCATCCTGGGAACCGGCGTCGGCGGTGCCGCACACAACTCAGACAGCGCCGAACACTGATCCGGAGGCTCAGCCTGAGTCGAACGAGGTCGAGCTGGAGCCGGAGATGAAGGGATTGGCGTCTTCGGCACCGGGAAATGCCAGGACGGCGCCACTGGAAGGCAAGGCATAAAGGGAGACTGAGCATAGGCCTGAGGAACCCCCAAATTAAAGGCCATTGGACCCATGGGACCCGGAGGTGCTCCAGAGGGGTACATTGCTCTTGAAGAGACCCCATACATGGCATTCAAGTAATGCGATGGGTCTTGACCCGGACCAGGGAAAGGCGGGTAAGGGCTCGATAAAGGCTCAGGCTGAGGCATTACCGGACTCTAGCCAATCGGCGCCGACGGTGGAGCCAAAGGAGTCGAAGACTCATCAGGTAACGGAGCCTCTTCCACCGGAGCCGGAGAATGTGTCGGCGATGGAGCCAGAGCTGGAGAATGCTCCGGAGAAGCTACAGGCTAGGTCGGACAAACAGGTGAAGCCGGATTCGAGGCTGAAGGAGAAGGTGAAACATAGTCCTCACGGCGCCGAGGAACTCGCGAAGTCTAATTCGGAGCCGTCTCCTTATCTGAACGGCATCGAGAGCCGTGGCTCTTCTTCTTATGCTTCTTTGATCTTGAAGCATGAGCAGACGTCGACTTCGAACCAGACCTCGATCGCCTTCGACCGCTTCTCCTTCCTCATCTTCGCGATGAACAGCTTGGCCTCTCTCTCCTTTAAAGCCTTCGGGTTAATCTTGCGGCAGCAGGAGCACCCCTAGATGTTGTGATCAGACGATAGGCACCAGACACAATCTTCGTGCGGATCCATGATTGACATATGTTTACCGCACTCTGTACAGGGCTTGAACCCGGACTTAGACGACATCTTCAGGAACAAACAATAGAGGACCAGAAACAATCCAGAAAAAACGAAGTAACCAAACAAGCTACAGAGAGTCCCAGAAAAATGTTCGCGTCTACGGCGCGGAAAAAAGGGAATGGAAGTCATCACGCCGACGAGGTCCTCTTATGGATCCAGTGACGTCAGCGGAGCCGCATGCGGAGCCGTGCTTCTGTGACGTAGTCTTTGTCGGCGTGGAGAGCTATGAAAAAATTCTGAATGTTGCTGGCGCAGGGGATATTCACATGGTGAGGAATCCACTGTCAGATGTATCCATCAGAACACAAGACACTGGCATCATCCATTCTTGAAGTGATGAGCGCGTGTACCACAATTTTTCAAGGGCACGGAAAAGGAGGTTGACAAACTTATTCAAAGTGCACAATAATACTAAACAAGACTATTACCGAAGAAAAACGACAAAAAAAAGAGCGGAGAGTCAAATTTAACACCAAGATTCTTGGCAACGGATTGGAAGGGAGCCAATAAATAAGAGGGCCAACAATCCTCCTACCAATTACAATGGACATTGCCAAACAGCAGGATTTCCATCTTCTCCAAGTTACACTTCAAATGACTGTCACAGATCCAGTCCAGAATCACTGAAAGAGGTTATGAACGGTTCCTGCATGGTTGTAGAGTCGCGCTCAAAGGAACGGAGCAACTGGGAGCCATCTGCATAGCAAACTACTTTAGATGGCCTCTGGCCCCTTTAATCGAGTCATTTGATTTTAGATAGTAAACAGAGTGGGACTCCGCAAAGACACCCGACGTACCCCTTAGATAAAATGCTTAATAACGGAGCTGAAAGGTGCGACCCAGACCACCTACCTGGTTATACAGAAAAGAGTGGCGGGGATTTATTTGGGATTCACTTAACGCTCCCTGGAGTGGATCGTTTGGTGCAAAAATCCAAGTCACCAGGCCCACACTACCCTCTGGCCACCTGCCTGTACCCAAGAGGGCAAGAAACATGTTTTCGATCAGGTAGCCATTAGAGTATCTGTAAGAGCAACACAAAGTAAACAAGATGGTGGAGAGGTGTGGCTCACTGGTTAGAGGCGGCAGACCCGTAAGCAGAGAATCGGCCAGGGACCAGGGTTCAATTCCCGACGCGGCAGGGTTGTGGACCAGGGTCAAAACGGACTCGATAATTCTCGCCTCGGTACCTACTCTAATCAGGAACACACTCGGCAACTCTGGGCATTAAGCTTGCCTCATCTCTACAACGGCCCCCCACAGACGCCAGGGATGCCTGGTTTCACCTTGGAGATACCCAGAAAGGGACCATCTTACAGGGAAAACCAGGATGGGTTCCCCAGCGGTCTTCAGCGCCAGGATACTCCATGGAGTCACAGTGCGCTTTACAAGTACACCCACATTTACATTTACATTTACAAGATCTTAGATGTTCTGGGCCAGACTGCAGGATGTCTGTTAAAACATTTGTTTTAATCTTAATGGTGGGTGGCTGTAGCTCTAACATCTTTGCTACCCTCTGAATTGCAAATGCGAATGAAGCACTCTCCTTCAATGGTGCCCATTTTGTGAGACAAGCACTGTCTTGGGGGAGATGTCATGCCCGCTGGCATGTTTGGCATCACTGGAGTGTTATCTATCCGGCACAGGATCAGAGAGAGCCAAAAAGTTAACAGTCCGATACCTGCGATGCAGAGCGGTACAGGCAAAGGATTAGATTTGGGCTCCATGGCAACTGGTTGCACATTTGTAATTTTGTAGGGTGAGATCGATCAAGCTCACACTGACTTAGACATAGGCATCAGTACCTGGTCATCTTCCTGCAGCATCTGCACCAGCATGGATCAAGTGACTGGTGTGGAAGTCTGCCCTACAGTTAGTACGGTCCTGGTAGCTGGTCCTAAGGAGGCAGAGAGCACCAATAGAGTGCACGCAGGTGGTACGCAAACTAGAGGCCCATCAGTGGCACAGGGGCAAAACAGCAGTCAGAGGGAACCAGAGGCACACTGAATATATGCAGCATGGCCTCTTTGAATACCTCAATCTGGTGCAATGTCAACAACGCCCAGGAAACCCAAGTGCTCCAGGACGAGCCGAAGGACCGGGTCAGTAATGTGCAACTTGTTGGGAGTGATACTTGGATCTTGACGGCCTTGTTCATTCCAGTCGGAATGGCAGGATGGGGTCAAAAACATAAAGGGGAAGTGTGGAATAGTAATGGGAGCAACATTTAGATCGGGACAGAATCTGGGCCTATGACTTGGAACAGGAGCGGGACCAACATGAAGATTGACCTTTTTGTGCTCAGCAACGTACAACATCGACTCCCAGTCTTAAATTATCTACGGATGCAGACGATTGCATTTTTCACCTGACTTAGGAGCCCAGGCACCAGAGACACGACTCATGATGATCCATGACTTGCATATGCTGTTACGGCATGACTTAAATCTAGTCATTTTCAGAGATCCATGGTATCTTGCACACTGAATTTTGCAAGTTGTTGGAAAACTTATGAATTCTGGAGCAGAGCTCCCGATACACACTGAAAACTGCAGAAAGAAAGAAACGGACATCAGCGTACAGGAATGTTGCTTATATGCAGCTCGTTTCAGTCACTTCTGGGGTAGTATGGAGCCAACACGGGGGGCACCTAGTGCCAATCTTGCCGCCGAGGCAGTACTATAAAGAAAAATCTCTGAATCCAGTCTGGCATATGGGACATGTTCTCAGGTGAGGAAACTATCTTTAGAAGTATCCTTCAGGAAATGAAGAATTTCCAAGAGCAACTGGATTCAAAATAGCCTGGCTGATGAGGGGTGATACTCCAAAATCAGTCCCAGGATGCTAGTTTCCTGTTCATATCCTGAATATCTTGGCTTCACCGCTCGGGAGGATAAGCCCAAAACTGCAGCATATCCAGAACAGTTCCAATGAAAGCAAGAGTCTGAAAAGGAGTTAGGTGTGACTTTGGCACAAGGATAGTGAACCCCAGCGAATGCAGAAGGTTTGCCATAGTCTAGAGGTGGGAGACTATTGCCTGTGGCGAGCAGGCCTTCAACAGTCAGTCGTTGTGGTGGTAGGGGAAGGCTGGAAACCCCAACGTCCTCCATCACTTTCGTTAACACCTGAGGGGCGGTGGTAAAGCCAAAGGGCAAACTAAGTGTCCTTGGCTGATCGTGACCCCCAGGCAAAGCATGTGGGCAGGCAGGACAGAGATGTGAAAAGATGCATCCTGCAATTCCTGTGATTCCATCCAGTCTCCTGGGTCCATGGCTCACAGGACTTGGGTGAGCATCCTGAATTTCTCCATTTTCAGGAACAGATTGAGAGGCCCAGGTCTGGAATAAGACAAAGGCTTCTGTCCTTCTTGGGCACCAAAAAGTAGCAGGAATAGCAACCACGGCATGCTTCTGATACCAGCACCTTCTCTATAGCTCCTTTGGCCAACAGAGCCAACACTTCCTGACTGAGGAGAGGTGGTCCTCCATCAGCTCGTCGTGGCTTGGGGCGAGGAGGTTTTACAATGGGGAGGAAGTAGCTGGTTTGGATGACCTGCAAATAACAGCAGTTGGATATTATTGACCTCAAATTGTGCAGGTGAGGAGTTGTGGCTGGCCAGACTTTAGTCTACCAGTCCCACGTAATCTGTGGGAACCAAGTACTCGGCCATGAAAAGATTGTTCTATTTGCTGGCCATGGGGGCTGGGTGTATAGGGACTAGACTGAAAGACTTCGGTGGCCACAGAAGGGGCGGAAAGTGGACTGTGGTTGGAATGGGGTCAAGGAAAGGCCCAAGGACCTGGGCATAGCCCTGCTGTTCTTAAAGCACTCCAGTGCAGAGTCCACCTTCTCTACGAACAAACGAGAGCCATCAAAGGGCATGTCAATGAGCGAAGCTTGGATATCCCCCGAAAAGCCAGTGGTTCTCAACCAGGTACGGGGCCAAATGGCCATTGATTAAATTGACCTGCCCAACAAGTCTGCCGTGTCCATCCCACATCTTCTGGTGAACTTGGCTGCATCCCTCCAGTCAGTAATTGCTTGAGAGTATGGCCCAAGAGGCACACTGTGTTCACCAACCACAGTGCTAACCTGGCCGAAGAAAACATCCTCTTCCTGAAGGTAGACAGCCTTTTGGATTCCTTATTCAGAGGAGTGGTAGGGAATGCGCCAGGTTTGATTTTTTAGGTGGTGGCAAGGACCACCAAGCTCTATGGGGTAGGGTCCTTGGTGAGGGCTTAATTAAATGGGAGTAATGGTTAGTGGGGAGCAACTCCCGGCTGAAGCTCTTGAGTTAAGACGTTTGTCGTGACTGCCACTGGGGGTAGTGTAAGGTCCAGGAACTTAGACATCCTCCGCTCCACCACAGTGAATAAAATACCCTCCTCCATAGCCACGGTAGGGGGAAGAGACCCGGCCAGTGCCTGGGGAGGTGTCCAATGAACTGGCATCTGCCGGATACTGATACCGGTTGTCCATGGGATCTTCTAATGTCTGATATCCATAAGGGTCCACAGACCCTTCCCAGTCATCACCCAAACAAGGTCTTCAAATGAATAAATCGCTAGCTCCTTCATTGGGATTCTGCCCCTGGTCAGCGTCTGACACCCGTGAACCCGCAGGTGAAAGCCCAATAGGGGCTTGTCCACAATCCGTGGGGCCCTGTGACTCGTCCGAAGATTTGTCTTGTGAAGTCGAAGACCTCTTCGACTTCATCTACTTGTGGGACTCTACCAGACCTACCCTGACTACTTGAAGTAGGACAACAATCCCCGAGTACAACTTTGCGCACGATCTCAGGACTTTCCTTGCGACAGAGACATGAAACTTTGCGGAGCTGATCAACGTCAGGTGGAAAGGATCCTAAGAAACACTCCGAGTGCCTTAGGGTGCATGGCGCGGCAGTCATTGCATGTATTGGTGTCTTGGTCTCGCTCAAGACACCGGAGTCAAAACAACTGCAAGTCCATCACCGACATTTGTCGGTGACAGGCACTGCATGGTTTAGAACTTGCCTTTCTAGTAGACCTCCCACACACCTAGATGTAATATAAAAAATATTTGACAAATGGTCAAAAAAAGGCCTGGCAAAAAGTGACTTGGGTAGCCCTTCTCCGAATCAGCCAATTGGCTCAGAAAGAAAAGAACTGACATCAGTGCACTGGGACAGTGCCTAGTTCTGGACTGCGCACGTCCCCTCCGGCGCAGACGTCACGCAGAACAAAATGAAGCCACCTACCGGCACGCATCTATAAAACATTAATCAACAAAATAACTAACAAATTAGGAAAGACATGGGTAGGATGGGCTACAGATCTGAGGAAGACAAGGCTGATTCAGAGGAAGCTCTTCAATACCTTGGGAAGCAGCTATAAGAGCTGGGTTCAGGTTTGTACAAAGAAAGATTATCCACAGAACAATATACTAAAGAATTAAAATGGCTACATTTGGTGGGACAAACTCGGAACTGAACCTTTGAGGATGTGGACCGGTGGGAACCTTTTCCCAATTCTTATGGGAATGTGTTCAGTTAAAAACTTTTTGGGAAGGGACCTGGTGTGTTCTATCACAAGAAGTGAAACTTTCTAGAAGTGATGAGGCATAACTTTTTTTTATTTGTTATGTGGAACAATGGTGATACTTCCACAAGCACACAATTACTGTATACGTCAGTTGGGAGCTGTAGACCTCCCTAGTATACATCCAAAGAAGTCCGATATAGAGTGGTGCATGGGTGCAGGAAATGCACGTTTACGTGAAAGACATGGATGCTAAAGAAAATTTGGTGACCGGAGGAGCAACCAAAGACTTTAATTGACCCTTCTCTTTGTTTATACAGTGTGTGCCTTGGCACTGAACTAGGGAGGGAGTAATGGTCTTATTTTGAAATCTGTCTTTTTGTAACACTCCTTTTACTTTGCATCACTAATAGCAGCAAGCTGTGTACATTTAATACTTTGAGAGGATCAATACAAAAATAAAATATATATATTAGTATAAATTGAGAGGACATGCCAGTGGTCTAGAACAAAACAGGCCCCTGAATCACAGAAAATCCCCTCTGTGAAGAAAAAATAATGCATGCTTAGCATTTTTAACTTGAGAAGTTATGTAGCCTGGAATAGTATCAACCCATTATAAGGATTCCTCGAATTGCTACAAAAAAGCAGTGTACATTCACAGAGTAAACAAGGGGAGAGAATATTTTAAATCTCACTTTAAAACAAACTGCAGACCAATTTCAAGCAATCCCGCAATTATTTTTTCGGATGTATGGTTAGTTGGTACAGCAATACAGTGGTTAGTGGGCAGAATCTAATTGTTAATTTCCTTTTACATCAGTTAGCCTTCTCTCGACTAAATGCTCGTTGACAAAACGAAGATGGTGAGAGCATTTATTAAGCCTTTTAATCAAGTGTGCAGCTCCAATTGCTGCTTATTAAATCACGTTAATTCAAATTCTGAATAGTGCCTCTTTTTACTGAGCAGATATTTTAAGACCATAATGAAAAATACGATATATATGCTCTGATTTGACAACATGCTTCTTCTGCCACTATTTCGTGACCCTCAGCAAACTAGATGTCCAACTTTGAAAATTAGGAAAAACAAGCTGGTCTAGCATTTCTATATGAAAAAATATCCACTTTAGTAAGATCTTTAGAGTGAAGAATGACTCCGTGTATTAGTCATAAATCAAAAACCCATGGCAAGCGCAATAAGGGTTTCTTTTTTTACAATGTGGGTTGGATTAAGTTTTAAAGAAAAACATAAATGAATAAATTGGTGTTCCTGTGATTTCTAATGCTCTGCGTCGTACCACCATTCTAAGACCAATGCACAACATAATTCTTTTTGAGATCTGAAATGTTCTGTCATATAAAATATATTTAATGCCCAGTACTGCTCAAGCGGTTGTCAATGTTCTAAATTATAATACAGCACTGCAAAGCTCAAATAAATACATATCAATCAAGGGGTTTATCAAATACATACATGATGGGATGATAAACTGCGGTTCTGTGTTTCCAGCATATCCCAGTTTTGTATACCTAAAAGGAAAAAAAAAAAGATTATATTTAGCAAACAGTTAGCACTTACCAGGAGCAAAAGACTTCGATGGGAACAAGGGGTGGGGCAAGGAAGCGATGTGTAAACATAAGCATGCTGCTTTCTAATCCATTTAAGCACACCACAGTAACATCGTGACAAAGTAATACAGATTCACACGGTGCTACCGACAGGTCTATTTTTAAAATCAATCCATGTCACACGATGCTAAGCAACAGCAGCATTGTTAATATTCACTTTGGTCTCCATGGAGGAGGTTGTTAGCAAAATGTCAAGTATTCTCTTTGTAAGAAGAAAAGCTAACTACACAAACTAGTTATTTTCTTCTATTTGCACGTTTATTCCAGCTAGGTTTGGTTGTATACCCGTAATAAAGTAAGGCGCTCCAAACTGGGGACACCACTATGTATAGGACTGTCTGCAACAGGCAGAAGAGGCTGTATTAGAAAGCACAAGCAAAGGCCCTAGAACAGTGGTTCCTAACCTGTGGTCCGGGGTCCACAAACCCTAATCACGGGGTTCGCGGCTCCTTAGAAGATTAAATAATAATTACAGTTTAATAAAGTGGATACAAATAAAGAGTAAAATGCACAATTGAAATGTTTAAAAACGTTCTGTAAATGTGAAGGGATTTGAAAATAGATGCTAAAATTAAGTTAGTATTTTCAGATTGATTAGAGGGAGCAGTGTAAGTACATCAAACAGAATACAGTATGGATGATAACTCGCCTCCAATTTAGAAACGCACATAATTAAAATGTTTTTCTATTTGTGAAGTACAATATTTCATCATTTGCTTGTTTATTTGTTTGATGAATGCTTGTTTCTGTATTTTGTGTATTGTTTTGCGGTTCAAGTTATCAAAAATGCTCAGGCTGGGTTCCACGGCTTACAGTATTGACTTATTGTGGGTCCCTGGGTTTCCAGAAATTATAAAGCGGTGGTCCTCAGATGTCAGATAATGTATAAATGTGTCTAACAAAGGAAGGACTCTACTACTCCCTTAATGTTATCAATTAGCATGCGAGATTAATGCAGCTCTAGGGAATGCCACGAGTGTGCTTCTTGCCTTTAATGTTCCACCATCCTAAAAAAACGAGTGATGAGAGAGATAGGGAGATAGAGGAAATGTCTTAAATACACCAACACTGGGTTGGCTTATACGTCATATCTCCTTATGATGTTTTTGAAGGGTTAACTTTAATTTGAGGAGGCTATGTGATGAGAAATAGTTGAAAGCTGCAATAACCAATAGTGGACATTTATATAAGACTGGGAAGCTCCTTACATATGCTGATCTTTGTCAAATAGTTGACATCTCTAGAAGGACAATTCATGAGTGAAAACGAATTTATAGAGCAGGCAGATGCTCAGACAGATGCTCCAGAGAGTGTCCTAACACTAATAACTGACAAGAAGAGGATTAGTTCAAGGCAAATAACTACGTTTTGTGTGTTTTTTCTGAAGATGGACTCCGAGTTAAGAGAGCCAAGATACAATAAGAGTAGGTTCCAGGTAATCCATAGCCAAGACCCGTCAAAGGACGGAAATCAATGATCCCGTTAAGTGACCGTTAGTGGACCTCTGCAATTCATTGAAGTATATAGGATGTATATAGTGGCTGCCTGCCATCAGTGTGACCTAATGAAGATATACATAGCCTTATTCTTGCCAAAAGATGCTCTTGTTAATACGTTTTGTTAAGTAAATGTTTCATATACATGTTTAGCTATTAGAAGATAACATGTGGTCCATGCCTGGTTGACTGAACCCTCACCCTTGTAAGATATCCTCTCGAATTGTGTTGCTTAGTACGGCGCAGAAGCGCACGATCAATATATGTTCCTCTATGGTACTATTCTTTTCTCTTGTTTTTAGGTCTCGCCTGGCTTTAGCAGCGCGCATGTGCTACTCTTGCCATGCAAGGGCCTTTTGGAATAAATACGGATTCCAGATGTGCACGCGGACGACAGAAGTGCCGCTCTGTCCGCTTTTAGCCCCGCCCACCGGGACTGGATGCTTTACTCTCGGCGTGAGACGGTCTACAGGACGCACTATATTTTTTTATTGAAGGGAGTGTGGTCCTTTAGACAACTAAGACCCGTTCTCTGTCATCTCCTTCCATCGACTTGCATGAGAACTTTATCCACCTCTGACGTTGACTCGTTTACCCTGGTCTTTAGCATAAGTAGTTAGGCATATGTTTCAGGCTGTGAATATTGCTGGGGTATTTACTAACATTTTGCAAGTCTGCAAAATGTTTGAGTACCCACATAGTTGCGAGTGGTAGAGAAGTGTTCTATGAACATTCCCATAACGTACAACATAACACTTCTACCACTAAACATAATATATGTTAATCCGGGCACTAGTGAATTCTTAAACAACCCTAATCTCAAACCGTTTAAATGAATCCGGAATCTACGCTTTCAGAATGACATTTTCACACAACTCCACTTTAGGAGCATGGTTGGCGAGCCCGGCACTATAGGCTCATTAACAAACTGCCTCTCTGCGCTAAAACATCCAGAGTCCACACTGAAGTGCCCAATCAGAACACAGTGCCAGCAACCAAACGGCAGTGCGCAGTCCAAGCCAAAGCACTCCCTAAGCAAACAGATTAATGATGAGTCTAGAAGGTTAATCGTGGGATTTGCTGGTGCTTGACAGCAGCTACTCCGCAGTGTGCAGCAATCTGTCAAGCTGAGCTGCTCTCTGCGAGGTCAGCTGCCAGGAATCGGTAACAGGGGGGTAGCAAGCAGGTCCTGGAAAACCAAAAGTTCTCTTGACTGGTGCGTGCTGCTTATGTGGGAAACCATAAAACATTGCTCTTATCTGCAAAAGGAGTTTCTAATCCCAGAGTGAGTCAGCGATCCTTCATTTATTCACACTGTTGCCATGAAAATATGCAGTGCTTGCTGCCAGACTCCCAAAAATGCCGCACGCGGGCTTCAGTGCGCGCCGCTTGCAAGCAATAGGCACAGCTATCTCCAGGCAAACGCAGCAGAGGCGGGCACTGCCGCTTTCCTCAGACACACTGTGCGTTTAAGGCGTCATACTGAACACACAATTCAAAGTCACACGGAGTGCCACTGGTATAGCGGCGCATCAGAGTGCAGAAACTTGGAATCAACAGGAGAAGTCTCGGCAAACCTCTTGCCTGGCTACTATGTCGACAAAAAAAGGCACCAAACGCACATTGTTTCCAATAGTTTTCACTTATTCATATCACACAGGCAGCTCAACATGTTTGCTACATATGCCAAATCATAACAAGCATTTGCATTGCAATAGGTCTCGCATTTACGAGAATTTGAGCTATTGGCATTGCAAATAACAATGCCTTTTATGTTTGTTTTCGTTATAAAAACAGAAATAAAAGGCATTGTCATTTACAATGCCAATAGCTTAAACTCGCTTAAACTCGCGTAAATGCGAGATCTATTGCATTGCAAATGCTTGTTCTTATCTGCTTCTACACCATCGAACTTACCAACCGAAAAATGTTTGCAATATTGACAGAAAATATATGGCTATAAACTGTAATTGTGTAAAACGTAATAAACAGATGATTTTAAAAAAAAAAGTTGGTTCCAGGCCTTAGTCAGCAGGTAAGGTACTCTGAACACCTTATAAAGTACAGCCACTATAAAAGATCAATGCAATTAATTCTTACATTGGAGGACAGTAGTGACAGCCTCTGTTCAGCCCGGATTAGCAAGGGTAACATCATCCTGGACAAGTGTGCTCGCAGTTCGATATTGGGAGTATCCCATCAGATGATAAATGTAATTGCAAGGCAGGAATTGTGGAACATATGTCTAGGAATGATTGCTTACAATTACTGCAGTTCATCTTTTTAAACCATACCCAGCAGACCTCTCAGCACCTTATATTTAATTTAGAAAAGCGTACCAAGCAGCTGCACTAAATCAGATTGAGTTAAGGCTGATTTCTATTATATGGTCCAGAACTGTAAAGTAGTGGGAGTTTGAGAAAACAGGCAATAAGGAATTAATGTCACAATCCAGTAGCAGTAGATCTATTTACGCCTGAAACCTTTCTACTGGTGCCAGGGACCAGGTTGAAGAACACAAATGGTAAGTGAAGGTTTGTAGATTTTGTTGGATTGATAGCAAACCAGAAAAACAATGATGGGTTGGAAATCAGAGATCCCCAGATAGGTAGGCTGGCTTACAGGCGTGACCAAATGCACAGAGGCTGAATATATAGTGATCAGTTTATCATCCATTTTAGGACATCCTCATTCCTCTTTCCTCATCCCTACTTCATATCCTTGCTTCTTATACCTATTTTTTATCTATCATCCCTACTTCTCACCAATCATCACTACTTCTCACCCAACTCCACAACCATCATCCATTCATCCCTACTTCTCACCATAACTCCTCACCCATCATCCCACAGTTATACAAACACTTTCAATGTTGTGAAACTCCCCTCCAAACTGATTGGTTGGCTGCAGCCAAAGTTAAGAGGGAAGACTGCATGCTATGAATCTAGCCACTGAAAAAACAGCCTGGGCATATTCAGAGGTGAGTCCCGGGCTCATTGTACCACTGAAACCAAGCTATACCTGGCCAAAGAGCCCTAACTAGGGCGAAACTAGCCCTGGGTTGCTTTTGTTCTGGTTCAGGGAGGACCTGACCTGGCAGTTCGGCCTGGGCTATTCCCATGAGGAGCAGGGTCTAGACTGATTTGCATATGGCTGGGTCCAAACTGAAGTGGCATGGTGGGCACAAAACGATGGACTGGGATGCAGTCCAAGTGACTGCCAATAGCTGAGATTAATTCAAGCATTCCATTCATCACGTTGTTGGGTGTGTATTTGCCATATATTACAGAAAAACACTGCATAAGCGGCTAATAGCTCGCTGAGAAGTTATTTAAAAATGCCACCTTTTCTTAACAGCAAAACCTGATTAAGACAGTAGTATACGCAACTCTGCTATTCAATAGCATGACCACGCCTCCTGAGCACTTCTGTTGAATTCTGGCAACAAACTACTTTGCAGTTTCCACCTGTGTACACTTCAACCTCACATTCTATATTCACTTCTACAGGTAGTACAACAAGGCTTACATTTCTGTCCCTAAATACACGTGCTCCAATTTTGTAACTGCCTATGGTCAACCATGGTTCCAGTGTATAGACCACTGAATATCAATCATTAGTCAGCGTACACGAGTTCCTTTATCTGACAGCTCTCAAACGCCCTCCTCCAAACACTTGCCACAAGTTTCAAAAAGGCCCAACACTCTACTACTTACAAGCTTCTTGTTCCTTGTGGTACATCTGACAGCTGTGTTCAGAAGAACTGGAAATTCATCTCGACTTGGGAAACCACAGCAAGTATGAAAGTCCCCAGGTCCACATTTACCTCTTCTAAACCAACTTTAATGGGGTCATCCTAGGGGCTGCATGTTCTCAGTATGCCCTCTGGTTTCTAGATGCTACACTTTATTATGTATCAGAAATAAAGTGATGTGTGTAATACATAACTGAAAACCTGGACTCTCCTGCCTCCATCCAGACACTGCTAATTTAACTTTCTTGCACTTTTAAAGGCTGCCCTCATTTTCCATGCTGATCCTCTGTCTATAGCTTATCTTCAAATACCAGGACCTTATTAGACATTTCTTAAATGGAGGACTTCCAGGGGGTATTACGGACCTCTGGTCTTTAATTAGTCCTGCCATTTAACCCTCATCTCCGTAACCACCCTAGTTCTCGCCCTAAAGGCTTAGTGTGATTTTTTTTTAGTTCTGCTGACCTGTTATTTTGGCTTTCCAAGCACTGCACTTTGAAGGATTATTCTTTTCTGCAGTTTCCTCTGACCCTTTAAATTCCCAGATTCAATTACAAGTTGCGACCATGCTGTCCATCTGATTCCAGGCACACCTTATGAGTTTTGCTAATTCAGCGTGGTACTAGTTAGGTCTTATGAAGACTGGGAACTTCCCCTAGGATGGGAGCCAAGGCCTGCTACTCAGCCCTTAGCTGGCCCCTGCAGTGTAGTCTATGCTAGTGGTAACTCAACAGCCTTCAGTATCTGCTTCCTTGTATTCCTCTGTTTGAGACACAATAGCAGCAGTCAGAAGTCCCCATTTTCAGCTCCAGGACCACATTATCATAGCAGTAAAGGCGAAAGACACGGTTTAGATCAGCAAAGGGGTGGTGGGGAGAGGAAGAGTTTCCATAACTGTCAGGAATTTCAGTGGCTGATCTCTCACAGTACTGGCAAAGACCACCCTCATTCCACTCCTAGCGATAGGACACTGACGTACAACTAAAGCGGAGGTAATAACCACAATTAAAGTCAGGTGGTCACAGAATCATAAAGAGCTCTAAATTACCACTTAATTAGAAATATAAGCTGAGAACATTTTATCTGTAAATGCCACCAGCACTATTGCCTCCCATCTACCCTGTGTGCGCCTGTGTTCTGTTACTGCAGGCAAAGTCCAGGAATGCAAAAAAAAAAAAAAAAACACCAAACACTGCACTATGTTTTAACTGTAAGGTTTTCAGGGCTTTCTTCTTTAATTTTTAGATTGATCTATTCGTCTAATTATGAAGTACACCCACGGGAGATTTTCTTATAATATGTTATTGGGATAAAATGGGATGGGATTTAAATAGTATATCATACTTCTCACGCCTATAGTGTCAGAGAAATTACATGTTTTCTCAACAATCTGTAAAACAGGTTTAAAAACGGGAACAGCAATCTATCTGCAAATATCTTGATTCCATGTTTTCACTTCTTAGAGTCAGGCTGCATCCAGCAAACATTTCTACAAAGTCTTGCTCATGTAGATGCAGCACTTCCAAACACTGTCAAATAGACGTTTTCAAGGTCTAACATGCACAAAAAATGTTTTCATACAACAGCCGTGGTTCTCGACATGCGAGTTCTGTCACTACTGACTTAGTCATGTGAAAGACAAGGGGAAAAAAATGAAAAAACGGTAAATGTCGGATTAAATAACTAAATAGCAATAAACAAATAGTTACTAAAAGTTAATAAAGTCGGCAAATATGAGATATAGGTGAAATATTCGATTTAAATATATGGCTGAAAGTGAGGGGCCTTTGGATTTTTTTTATGGTATATCTCAAAGCAACCACTGTCCCATCCACAAAGGCCTATAAATGCCTTATTCCTTTTTTCACCCCACCATATATCCAAACTTGTTCTTAATCACATAGTAGAAAATTAGCGTATGTGTCCAGGGAAAAAGGTTTTTCGCCCTTCCAGTCAGTAGCAATTATCTTCCGAGAGGTCGTTGCTGCGTGGTTAAACTAGCATAATTAGGAGCAAAACCTTTCAAAAAGATATTAAGGAACTGTGCCGAACAGTCTAAAAAAAGGGACAATTTTAAAATCTAAATTAACGTCCAACAGTGCCTGCCAAATGCCAGTAATTAACAGGCACACGCTATGCTATATGAACAAGCGGAAACAGAGAAAACGCCCAGGGTTATTCTCTGCGCACTGGCACCATTAAATAATGAAGCTGAGCAAGAAGTAAATTGAGGGGTTCCAACTAAACCGGTTTAAGACTGAAAAACAGTAAAGTGTTCTCATTGAATACGAAGGTTAACAGTAGGTGCAAGTGTTCAAGACTTCAACGCTACCACACCAATAAGCAAAGAATATCTTCTTTTATTCAACACAAACGGCACATGTGCAAATAGGCCTTTTATTTCCATGTAATTGTAAGCAATGATTTAATAGTTTATGACATTTTATTTGCACAGCTCGAATGTTTTGCTTCCCACATTTTCCAAATGAATTTAATACCTCGAGTTTCATGCTGGGTTAGACTTTTGAAAGGTTATACCAAACTCAGACATATAGATAAGTCCAATTTCAGCGTACAAGGGGAGAACTGAAAAGCAATAGGTCCATTAGAGGTGGCCACATATTTTAGGTGATAGAGGGGTTTGTCTTCTCTAACCTGCAAGCTTGTGAATTAACATCTTCAATTTCAATAATCTTTATTTCGGTTTAAAAAAAACCATACAAGATATACATACACATATAATAAAAACATCTCAAATGTACCGGCAGACCTTGGCATTAATATTGGTAATGTGTACCCAATACAGATCTCTCTTAGCAATTTAAAATAATATATAAAAAATAAAAAAAAGTATAAAACATTAAGAGGTTACATTGGATCTTGCTCCGAATAATATATACAAAGTGCACTAAGCAATTAATACTTTTCCTTTGATATGGTACAAAATTAGTACAGTGTTAGTCGTAAGTTCCATATGCCCAACCTAAAGTGCGAGTGGAGGACAAAAAGTGCTTAATATGTTTCCACAAAAATGTCATGCCTTCCCTTTTCCTTATTAAACTCACGCCAAATAAATACCTGCTCACGCTGAAGACAACTGGTTGGGATGTATCGGATCTCAATATTCTTTCTGCCTCATTACAGGATCTTGTGCCCAGTAAACGGCAGGTGGGTTTGATCCATTTCCTTCAGTATTTTATGTAAGCTGGGCAGAAGAATAGTAAATGTAATTCATTTTCTTTTACGCCCATAGAACATAGATCACAACACTCAGTACTTTCATTATCATTTTTATGGGCCCATTTCGACGGGTTGGCATTTATCTCTAATTTCCTGTATCAAAATTTAAGATAGAGATTTTGCCAACTGTGGCTGGACATCATCTAAAAATAGCTCAAAACTCCAGGTTGGTTTCATTGAAAGAAACCGCATTGTCAATGTACCTGATGCTGAGCTATGCGACAGATTGTCTTGAATATAGGCCCAAAAAGTTAGCTTTAGTAGTTTTTTTTTTAAGCCATAATCAGTTCAGCCGGACATTCCCAAAATTGTTTAAGTCCTAATTTATAGAGCCAGCCATGGATCGGTTTTAGCTATATTAATCCTTTATTATTTCTGAGCTTTAAAATTTCCTTTAGTCCTTCTCTATAGTGGACAAGTTCTGCTGTAGTGAAACCACACTAGCCCCAGGTTCTACTGGGGAAGGGAACTAGAGGCACAATAGGGCAATAGGAGCCAGCCAGCCTCCAAAACAAAATGTTATGCACAAATAAGGCCGCTCCCATCAGAATGACCTAAATGGTGCTCATGTGTATGTGTATGTGAGTGTGGACATCTCACAAAAAAGTCCTAAACTTTTTGTGAGATGTCCACACTCACATACACAACACGCCTGAGCACCATTTAGGTCATTCTGATGGGAGCGGCCTTATTTGTGTATAACAAGTTCTGCTGTAGACCACAGGTGAACCCAAAAAAGTAATGGTCATAGACTCGCCTGATATACGGCATATGTTAAGGTCCATTACTATGGGAATTAGCGGCGTGTGCTTCGGAAGGCACAATAGCTTTCTAAAAATCTTATTCTCCTCCACCACGAGAGTATTATTTGAAGAGCCCCATAATTCTGCCCCATATAGGCATGCTGATTGTGCCCTATATTTATATACCTCAAGGGTAGGGGAAACCACTTTAGATATAGAACTCTCATGTTTAACAATAGGAATGGGATATGGATATTCTCCAGTTGCGATTTCCAAGTCATTTGGTATCCAAGGATATGCCTAACTAGCTAAAACTATATACATATTCTAATCTCTAATTATTGACAGGTTCTTTTTAAAGGATTTGTGTGGATTAATTGCCATATATTTAGTTTTATTAGAGTTTATTTTCAGGCCTTTAGACTTATAGTAAACCCCAAAGGTGTCTAATAATCTTTGTCAACCTTTTGGTGTTTGGGAAATTAAGATGGTATCATCGGCAAATAGAAGAGCCGGTACTGGCACACCCCCCAGTTTGGGAGAATCATGTTCGCAGCCCAACAAATATTCAGGTATGTTGTGTACATATGATGAAAACAAAGTGCGGGCCAGCACACATCCCTGCCTTACACCCCTGCACACCCCAATAGGATCAGTAAGTTCCCCGCCTAGGCCCCATCTAACCCTTGCTAAGTTGTCCTCATGCAACCTTATTTTCTGCACGAGTATTTGTCCCAGTATCCCTTGTTTTTTTAGGGATTCCCAAAGGAGATTTCTGGGGATGAGGTTGAAGGCGACCTTTAAGTCCACAAAGGCAATATACAAATGACCCTTCTTAAGTATTGTATATTTCCAGTTCATACAAAGAAATCTGAAAACCTGGTCAATAGTGCTCGTTTTAGTTTTAAACCAGCCTGGTACCTTGATAAAATACTATTTCCTCAATCCAATCATTCAATTTGGTTAAAATTTGACACGCATATATTTTCTGTAAAACATCTATTAAACTAATCGGTTGGCAATGCGAAGGGTCATATCGGTTACCTTTTTTAAAAGTAGTTGTGATCTCAGTTCCTTTCCATGATTTCGGTATAGCTGCACCTGCAGCCACTGAGTTACATATAAAATAAATATAAGGGCCCCAAACCTCTGTATCATGTTTCCACAGATCTCCTGCTATCTTGTCTGGACCTGGTGCCTTCCCTGGTTTGATTGCATCAATGGTGCCAAAGTTTCTTCCAAACTAAAGTGTAAAGGGGCTGGGGTAACAGTAATTACATGTTCTCGTGAACTGAACTCTGTATCGCATTCAGCTATTGAGTAAAGTCGGGAAAAATGGTTTACCCATGTGTTTGCATCCAAGAAAAGATCTTTAGGACCCCTTCCCCTATTATTGCCTTTAGATATTAGACACCAAAAGCTTAGGTGGTCTTTGGTTTTTGCCGCTGTAATTAGCTCTGTCCAAATATGGTCATTCCAATTTTTTCTTTGCTTCGATTAGTAACCTCTTATATGTATTCCTTTTGTCCCTTAAGGAGAACACATTTTTACCTTTAGCTGCCAAAATGAGTCCTATTTTCCCTGTCACGGCATTCTTTATTATACCACGGATTACCTGAATTGCTCAACCCAGTTATCCCCTTTTTGCATTTCTTGGGGATCCTACTTAATATTGGGGTAAGGGACTCTACCAAGTCTTGGTGTATATTCCTAATGGAGAGGATCTGTTGCACCACTTCCGGAAGAGGCTAGTCTGGTGAGATAGCCATAGCTGCAAAATACAGCATGCGGTAAAGGTATTCAGCAATATTCTCTTTTAAAACAGAGGTGCAGTGGTGCAACAGTATTCTGGGCACAAAGCCGGAAAACAAGAGGAATTAGTTATGTCTTCCCTTAAATCCTTAAACAATCGTATTATTTGCATCTCTAAATTTGAAGACCATATGGATACCCCCGGGTCTCGCCAACGCTATATAAAACTCTTTAAATAAATATAGACAGACATTATAAAATAAATGTGCTACGAAAATGCATACTTCGCGCACCTGCCCAAACAGCACCCAAAAATTCCACTCAAAAAAAGAAGCCCCAAATTGCTTATATCCACAGCCTCAATACCAAACACCATTTCTTTGACTCCCATGTTCTCGCATAACTAATGACCCTTCTTTGGGGTCACTTTGAATATAATATCAATCACCCTCTGTCCTAATTCCGTTTTAAAAGGGGAACTTTTGTAATGATACTTTACCTAGATTAACACACCTTTCTGTGCCAACTCCAAAGCAGCCCATCTGATTAGAGGCATATTGGTTGTTTTTTCCCCCATTAATTAGGTATGTGCTCCAAAAATACAATCTTGGTAGTAACTGTTTAGCAGCGCTCTTTCTAAATTATCACCCTCACTGGCTTAGTGATATATTCAGCTCTCCAACATCCAGACTCAATACTGTTTCTGCTGTATTACCATTAAGTTAAAAATACATGGTTTACATTTATGTAAATATGAAGCTTTAAATATAAAACTGGTTTAAATTAGCGGGGGGGGAATAGCCAAACAAGTTGTGAAGCACGCTGTCTCCTGCAATAGAGGGGGGGGGGGGGGCGGCTGCCGCGTAGGAGACTCTGTAAAGAAGCATTGAATAGCCAATTGGTCTTGCCTTTGGGACCTTGTAAGTGTTTAGCATTGCAACAGTTGATGTTGCACCAAGGATATTGTCCTGCATAACTAAATACTTCTATGTTCTGAAAGGCGAGAAGTATTGGCTATGGCAATGTTTTTATAGCATAACTATGCTTCTAAACACTACTACAAAGTAATGAATTGTGTGCTACTGAAAAATCTTGTTCTAGCTTTTTTGCTTAAAAAGCAAATGTGGAACAGCATTGCAATCAGTATTGATGCTAAAGTAGCCTGAAGGCTAAAAATACAAAATGTACCTTCTGAGCAATGTGCAGTAATATTTTTTAGCATACATAAAAACTCCCAATTAGAGCTTGGTAGTTTGAATTTTATTTTTGAGCATTGCTAATATGTGTTGTTTTTTTTAGCACCTTATAAGTGTGTAACCAAAGATATTGGCAATGGTTTGTCCAGGAATAACCTACACATGTTTGTTAGTTTAAATTTTATTGCAAGACTTTAGTGCTTTAAAGTAAGTTGAGTGGAAAAAATATTTATGATGTACATTTATACATGTCTTATAAATATATTCTGTTACAATATCTTAATATTTTTGCAATAATGCCTATGCAAAATATTACTTCACGTGTCTGCGGTAAATATGGCATAGGTGCATCGGATAAGTCTTCCACATCTGTATTGATCATAAACCAGTCCATTAGAAGTTCATTGCGAATATCCATAGATTGATAGGTTTCAGTATTGTGCACTTGTGTTATTGTAGATGGCCCCAGAAATCTGTGCACACACAGCAGCCACAGGTTCAAATGAAAGCAGAGCTGACTAAGTTTCATCCTTCCTATAACTTGAGAAGAGGGGCAGCATGTGCTAGGAGAGTGTGCTTGTTTATATGGTGTGTGTAGAGAGCAGCCCGTTTTAATGAATACTAAAATACATGCTAGCAGATACTTTTGACAAAATAAGATTATTTTTAGTGCAGCTGATAGATAGGTAGCACAGTTATTGGCAGAGATCAACAAGCCACAAAAACAGATGGCCCCAGAAATCTGTGCGAACACAGCAGCCCCAGGATCAAATTAAAGTAGGGCTGACTAAGTTTCATCCTTCCTATAACTTAAGAAGAGATGCAGCATGTGCTAGGAGAGCGCACTTGTTTATACGGTGTGTGAAGAGAGCAGCCCCCGTTTTCATGTTTTATACAAAAAAACATGCTAGCAGATACTTTTAACAAAACACGATTTAAAAAAAAAAAAAAATGTAAGAACAGCTGCTAGATATGTAGCACAGTAATTGGCATAGATCGAAAAGCCACAAAGTTGTTTAAAAGGAACCGGTTGACAAGAGAGGGTGAGGCAGGCAGTGGAAGGGAAAGTAAAGAAATATAAAAAAGCGCACGCGGCCACGTTAATTACAAACAGATGGCCCCTGCGCGCCGTTGCTCGCTCCAGCAAGGTGGATGCCACCATAAGCACGAGTGCTTGAAAAGTGCAGACCGATTTCTAAAGGTCACCTCCTAGAGCAGCGCATGCACGCTGCACTAGACTCGACCTAAAAATTACCCGGAAACAGGTGAGGGACAAGACTGTCCAAGCTGCACTGTCTGAAGGAAGGAGGAGAGGCCTTGGTGCCATACAGCTGCGATGAGACTGACAGGACTAGGCAGAAGGCAAGGCCCAGGACAGATCACAGGAGTTATGTGGCTAGTGGGTGCATCCAAGTTCGGGCATGAGAGACTGGACCTCTGGAGCCGAGACAGGGCTCAGCTATAAAATAACCATTGAGGTGTGATTCTTAGGAAGTGTTAAACAAGCACTTGCAAGTGCAATAGGTGTTGCATTTGTCAGAGTTCGAGCTAGAGCTATTCCCGTTGTAAATGACAATGTCTTTTATCTATGTGTTTTGGTTTGGGGTATAGTTATTGAGTGAACACAGACGCAGCTGCCGCACGGTCTAGAGGACTTGCAATGTAGGAATTACTGACAGGACCAAATCCGCAGCTGCAGCACTGCCTAGAGGCCTTTGAATGGGGAAATTACTGACTGGATCAAAGAAGCAGCACTGCCTAGAAGACTAACGAGCATTTGCATAGCCAATAGGTCTCGCCTTTGGGACCTTATCAGTGTTTAGCCATGCAACAGTTGAATAACTAAATACTTAAAAGGTCCCAAAAGCGAGACCTATTGGCTATGCCTCGCGGCCGTGAAAGTGATTGCGATCAAACATCAAAGCGGCCATGAGGCCGCAAAAGTGAAAGTAATTGCAGTTAAGCACGGCACGCGCGCCCGCACACATGCACTGTAGGTCTAGGCTGGCCTGGTAGCATTTTTTGGAGCCCTCTCAATAAGTCTCGCCAGACCAGCGCATGCACTGGGTCAGGCGAGACCTAAAAATTAGTAATTACCACTGTGACCAGAGACACAGCTGCAGCACAGCCTAGAGGACTTTGAATGGGGAAATTACCAACAGGATCAAAGAAGCAGAACTGCCTAGAGGACTACAAATGAGTAATTACCACTGACCAGCGACAGCTGCAGCAATGCCTAGATGATTTAGAATGGGGGAATTACTGACGGGACCAGAGAAGCAGCTAGCAGCACTGCCTCAAAGTGTAAAAATTAAGAATTGCCACTACAAACAGAGACATCGCTGCAGAACTGCCTCGAGGACTAAGAATGAGGAATTCCCGCTGGGACTAAAGTAGTACCTAGCAGCACTGGCTGGAGGACCATACGGGACAGGAGCTCACTAGCAGGCAGAAAAGCACCAATTCCCAGGAAATTCCCTCTCTTGAGATGGAAGACTTTCAAGACAATCAGAGTGGGGCAGATGTGCATGGCCCGATTAGATGGTGAAACCACAGTTTCTCAGGTAAGTACTTATCCGGAGGATGGAACAACACAAGACTTCCTACTAGTTGAGTGTGTTGAAGTGGCACAACTGCTTGGGAGTACTCCTAAGGGCCCCTTCACACTGATTAGAGGCCTAAGCTCTCTGGAGATGTTCATGCTGTATGGCATTCATTTCCAACAAAAGAGCAAATTCGAAAAAATATCTTCCTGGAAAGGGAAGCGGGGGGGGATGATTCATCTTGTCAGGCAAACGGAAATGCCACTACAGGGATGAATCCTGATTTGGAGTCTGTATTGAAAAGTATATTGCAACATTGCAACATCTGCCTTGGGCAATGATCACATCGATCTTCAACTGGCATTACAGATGCAATCCTGCTTGGAGAAAAGGTCCAGGACTCATGGGAAGTGGTCCACTTGCATGCCAGTCACAGCCACACCTCCTCTATTTATCTGAAGTGCTACAATCTGCATTCTGCAACAATGCATAGGTGGGTCAGGAACAGCACCATGCATTTGATTTTGTGTGGACGCAGTTCTCTTTACATTGCCTAATTTGTGAGTCTCTGTTGCTGCAGCACCAAAGTAAAGCCTGGGATTAACAGTACATGCAGCCCTCCACCTCCAAGACAGGCTACGTGCACCATGTCTAGCGGATGTAAATCTAGCTGTTGTCAGATTAAATTGGTGACAATCCCAGATATTTGCAAACCACAGGAGGAGGAGGACAGGAAAGAGACATGATTAGCTACAAAGGTTTGTGAAGGCCTTAGTCCCAGCACACATTTGAAGAAAGTCACACCCAGTAAACCAGCAGCATTCATATTATTAAAATGCAAACAACTCATTCTCATGATTGGATTACTTGTTTGTTCCCAGAGTATATAGTTCTAGATTTGGAGAAACACTGCATTTGGCACAAAGCATTCCTGAAATCTAGGTCCCACGAACAGATGGAGGTTAGATGCATCAGAATTGAGGGTCAGGAAGATTCTGGAGGGCCTACCGACTTATATGGATAATTACTCTAAGCAGAACAGTGTAGTCAATATCGTTATATGGAAAGCCTTTAAGATGATTTTGAAAGATCAAATTATGTCTAGAATAGCAGGGAAAAGGCACAGGCGATTAAAGGGATAAATGTTCAGCTTGTCTAACTTGAGTGACCACCTAGTTAACCCAGCTATAAAATCCCAGTGATTCATAACATTTGTAAGGTAAGGCTAGCAAAATGCAGTACAGAATGTAGACATGAACTATTTCCATAGCATACAGCATCGCCTGTGTGTAGTGGACAGCAAAGCCTGTAAACAAACTCCACAGCTGAGTAAATGCAAGAAAGGTAGTAATTGAATAGCAGATATTAGGACCAAGATTATGGTTACGATTTTAAGGGGTATTGGTAGACTACATTTGCTCCCTATTCAAGCTAAGAGTACTGGGTTGGAATTAAAAGAGAGCACTTTGTGGGAGAGTTACCAGTTCTTAGACATCGGAGGGCTGTCCGCTATCTATGCTGCATTTTGCTGTTTTGCTAGAACCATTGGTGTGATGGGTGAAACAAGATGCATTGGTAAGGGGACTTCTATTAAATGATGGATGGTATGCAGATGGATTGCCATTAACCAATTTGACCGAGAGGCTGATGTGGATATATGAAGTGTTTGGTAAACAGCCAGTGTTTACAAAAAAATGCAGCATATCTTTCCTGAGTTCAATAATGAAATTAGTTACTTCACTTAATTTACATTGCCCACCCAGGCATTTAGGGTACAAAAGGTGGCACCCGGTTTGTTGATACCAACTTGAAACCAGTGTTGAAACAATTCCAGGTAGATGAGACTCACTGGAGACAACTGCTTTTATCCTCATTCTACCAGGCTCACTTTATAATATAATCTTTCTGCCCATATTTTAACATACTGTGCTCTTTATAGCGGAAGAGTTCTTTAAGAGTAAGGACTCAGCACTCAGACATTGCCTCATGAAACTAAGGCTCCAATAAAAGAAGGGAAAACTGAATGAAGAATATTCTGGGATACTGTTATGCTCCCACAAATCTTGGTAGGAGAGGATGGTTGTACGTTAGAAATATCTTATTTCGCTAAGAGACATTTTTTAGGTTTCCTTTCACTGCTTATGACCAGTTCAGGGAGATAGTGGATTTTCTGATGGAACACCCGGTATCGCGATTTTGGCAAGTGGCCCTACTTGCAGTGCTGTTCCTGAATGATTGAGTTGACAAATGCAAAAAGACCTATTGACGGACAGAATGCAGAACAAGGTCATACATTCACCCCCAGTGCAGAGAACCGGGCCTAAATACATCGTTTTATTGCTCGCCATGCCATTCCAGTTTGGACCCAGCCATATGCAAATCAGTCTTGACCCTGTGCCACTGGAATCAAGCTATCCTGGCTGAAGTGGGGTGAAACCCCGAAACCGGTTCTAGGATGCTCGTTTCCGGTCCAGGGAGGACCTGGTTTGGCAGTTCGGGCTGGACTGTTCCCATTAGGCACCGGGTCAAGACTGATTTCCATTTTCCCGGCCAGGCGCCAACCAAGATGGCCGCTTGAGAGGCGAGCTCCGCCGGAGCCGGGGCCTCACCCCTTCATACCTCTGTACAAAATCCGTCAGGAGGACCCCCAGGGTGCCCCAAGAAGCATCGCAACCCAGTGGGACAGGAGCGCCGAAATCGCGGCGAAAAACGGATGCCCGGCGGCCGCGCCACGATCCGAAGGGAGCCGAGCCAGCAAGGAGGCGCGCCGCTGGAGAGGGCGGGGACGGCCGCCGAAGAGAAGGGCGCGCGGTCCGAACCCCCAGAGCCGAGCAGATCCGCACTGAGCCCTCTGATTGTGTCTAAAGGAAGTGGCGGGGCTCGCGACACCGGCGGTGCTGCCGCTGCGGCGGAGGCGCACACAGAGAAACTGCCGAACCTCGGAAAACGGCGCGGCGGCCCGGGCGCAGCTCACACGCTCCTGTGAGCATAGCGTGAGCCCCGCGGCCGGTGCACGCCCGCTGCCGATGGTGGCACGAGGGGGCAGTGGCAGATATCCCCGGAGGGGCACACATAACTGAGAGCCGGAGCGGAGCTTTGAAACCCGCGAGGGGAGAGGACCATAGAGGGTTTGCTGGGGGCCTCCCCTCCCCCCCCGTGCCTCGCCTTCGGGAAGCGTTGCTGAAGGGGCAGAGTGGGGGGCAGGGTTGGCCGAGGACCAGGGGACCCTACACCCAGACTGCTCTCACATCGGGGCAGACAGCAAGCACACGAAGCCCAAATAGAGTCCCCGCCGCCTCCGCTGGCGGCCTTTGGCCTCTAGGTGCGGGTGCCAAGCCCGGGCGCGCTGGCCCAGACCACGCAGCCGGGGGGCGGGGGGCGGGCGGCGAGCGGAGAGCCGCGCTGGTGGAATTGGAGGGCTGGGTGTGCCCATCCCCCACATGAGCTTGGGTTTGAGACGCCGGCAGCGGATTGCTGAGGCGCCGTGCGGGCGGGCGGAGGCGGAGACTGGCGTGCACTGGCGGTGTACAACCCTTTGGGGGACGGAGGAGCGGCGGGCCCAGCAGAGGTGGGCCCTCATTGGCGCCCGTGGGTCTAAAGGCGAGGAGGAGGCGTACGCTCTCGAACATCCCGGACCGCCCTGCTGACCAGACGCTCCACCGAGTAAGTGCAACCAGACAACCCCGGAGGGCGCTCAGTTGACCCACACAGTTATTAACCCGACGTGGTGAGACCCAAGGGGTGGAGCAGCACCATGAAGCCCAAGCATGAGGCACCGGTACAATCGAACAAACACGCAGTACCGAAACCAACGCCGCAGGACGGCGATGCACAGGGAGATCAGCCTAGCGAGGGAGAACCATCTCTACACTCCATAATGGCGGCTATCAAGGGTCTAGGGACTACCCTCGAAACCAAGATGGATAAAATGTCCATCGAAATGAACTTGATGCGAGCAGACATGAACAAAACGGCGGACAAGGTCAAAGTAAACGAAGCCAACGTGCTGAAACTCCAGACCTCCACAAAAGAACTAGAGGAGAGCATGAATAGCCTCACACACCAGCACCGCCAAATGGCCCTAAGGATCGAGGATCAGGAAGGACAGGCCTGTCGGAGCAACATTAGAGTGGTGGGGGTCCCTGAGGGCCTGGAAGGGCCGAGCGTAGACCTCTTCCTGGAGGACCTCATCCTTAACCACCTCAAACCAAAGCAGCTCTCCTCACTCATCACTATCGAGAGGGATCCCCAGACCCAAGCCGGGGGCACCTCCTAGGACCATTATCGCCAAGATCCTCAACTATAGAGACCGCGATGCCATTTTACAGGCGGCCCGGGCCCAGGGAGACCTGCACTACGAAAACTCTACTATCCGTTTCTTCCCGGACTTCACACTCAAGGTCCAGCAGGAGCGACGCTCCTTCGAGGGGGTGAAGGCAGTCCTGCGGCAGCGTGGACTGAAATACATGATGTTCTTTCCAGCGAAACTCAGAGTAATAGTGGACGGAAAGACGCTCTTCTTTTCCAAGTCGACAGAGGCGCAGGACTGGCTAGACGGGCAAATGCCACAGCAGAAGACCTCCGGAGCGAGCGGCGGTCGGAGGAGCCCCCAGACTCGCGGGTCGGGGACGACGGGCAGGAGGCCTGACGCAGAAAGAGGTTGCGCCCGCTCCTGGAGGTCGAGATCGAGCAGCCCTGGGGCGCATGCAGCGCTGAGAGACTGACGGAACCTGAGGTCTTAACCCGGACTCAGATAGACAATACCTGCAAATCGTGATGTACACATTGTTATTGATCACTTAGAGTGGGGGTGGGTGGGTGGGGCAGCTCTGTCTCCCTGGGGGGGGGGGGGGGGGGGGTCGTTCCGTTCCCGCGCACGTCGCTGGCGGCACGGGGAGGGCGCAAGGCGGGCGGGTTTTTTCTCTGCTCTGCTGAGGATGGGGCAGAGGCCCCCAGAGAATGTGATGAGATACCAATGATGTGTGATAGGGGGGTCCCTTACCCTGGGGAGTTCAACTACCTGGGGATAATCGAAACTATAGGGGGGGGGGGCTGGAGTTGGTTCTGGCCCACCACCTCACATCACAGTTAACCAGTTCGCGGGGCGATAGGCACTCTTCTAGTTGGGAATGTGGGTAGTTTTAGACCTACATGGCAGGGTAGCGGAGTGGGGGAGTGTTGTTTGGGGAGGGGGGGAACCGGAAGGGTTGTTCTGTGGTCAGGCAGAATACATAGTATAACGAATCGATGGAACCGCAAGGGTCGCAGGTTGTACAGGGAAAGCCAGTGCCACACCAGAGATGCATTGGGATAAAAGTCTGAAACTTTTGAGTTGGAACGTCAATGGGTTGGGGGACAAGGTGAAGCGGAGTATAGTGCTACAGTACCTCAAGCGATATCTCCCGGACGTAGCACTACTCCAGGAGACGCACCTGATCGGTAATACCTGTAAAGCACTAAATAGATGGGGATAAACAATGGTGGCTCACGACTGGTTCACGTCAGGATCCAGAGGAGTGGGTATCATACTCAAACGCACCTTCCCATTCAGTATCCAGCATAGGTGGGCAGATCCACTGGGACGCTTCACAGCCGTATCAGGGCAATGGGAAGGGCAAACGCTGATTTTGTTAGCAGTCTACATCCCACCAGGTCTTCAAACACAGTCCTACAGGGACCTTGGTACTCTCCTGCTTTCCCTACCGGAGGGGGTACTTATAATTGGGGGAGATTTCAACTCAGTCGTCTCAGTAGCGATTGACCGGCTCCCACCCAGGGATATTGGTGCCAGCCACAATTGGCTCCCTAACTCCCTTGAGGCGTTCGGCCTCGCAGATCTCTGGAGACAGCAACACCACACCCTACAGAAATATACTTTCCTTTCAGGGGCACACAATACCCTCTCCAGAATGGACTACATCCTTATGCACCTGCACCAGGGCGTGAACACCCAAGAAATTAAACACTTAGCTTGCGGCATCTCGGACCATTCCCCACTATGGGTCCACCTCACGGTTGGGGAGAGGGGGGTGGGATGTGTTACACCGATCAATCCCTGGTACCTCCAAAACCAAGAAATCAAAGCCACCCTCACGCGGGCCATAGACCAATACTTCGCAGAGAATGAGGGTACGGTAGACTCCTCAATTACACTGTGCGAAGCATTTAAAACGGTAATAAGGGGACAAGCCCTCTCAGCAATAGCGGGGATGCGTAAAGAGAATGGGAAACAAATGGTCACTATTGAACAAGACATTACCCGTCTTGAGGAGGAGGCAGGAGAGGGTGCAGACCACGCTGCTATCCACAGATTGCAAATAAAAGTAGCTGAATATAAGGCCCTAGCCACTGACGCTGCAAAGGCCCTTGCTAGGGACAAGGACGGGCGGATATACGACCAGGGAGACAAAGCTGGCAAAATGATAGCCTGGTTAGACAAAAAAAGAGGGCGTGAAGAGTGGTGCCAGAGCTAAAAACTGGTACCAGGACGGTTCTCACTGAGCCCCATGACATTGTCCGAGAATTCGCAACGCACTTCCAGGGGGTGTACAGGATGGGATCGGAACTCCCAGAAGAAAACTCCTCCGATCTACTGGCAAAAATACAACTGCCAACCCTCTCGGACTTGGATAGGGAGACATTAGACAATGCGCTCACGAGCGATGAAGTGGCTAGGGCAATTCGCGACCTCCGCCCAGGTAAGGCATCAGGCCCAAACGGCCTACCCATAGAGCTATACAAGCTCAAACCGGACAAAATGGCACCCTACCTTAAAAGTATGTACGAAGACAGAAGAAGACGAGAGCTATTGCCGAGAGACCAACGCATGGCCACGCTAGTGGCCATACCTAAAGAAGGGAAGCCTAAAGACAGCTCCCTGCTCAATGCAGAACCCAAAATACTTGCGAAGCTACTGGCCAACAGACTCCGCCCTATAATAGCCAAGCTGGTACACCCAGACCAATCGGGCTTTATGCCACACCGCAACTCTGCCCTCAACTTGATACGTCTGCATGGTGTACTGGGGCACAGCCGCACAATACAAGAAGATGCGATGGTGGTCTCATTGGACGCCACCATGGCATTCGACACATTGGAATGGGCATACCTCACGGCAGTACTCAAAAAAATGGGTTTCGGCCCTAATTTTGTCGGATGGGTACAGCTCCTCTATGCTGAGCCCCTGGCGCAAGTAGTGGTTAATAATAAAATATCGGAAACATTCACACTTGGAAGGGGAACAAGGCAGGGTGGTCCACTTTCACCGTTGCTTTTCGCGCTCTCCCTGGAGCCGCTGGCGGCCTGGGTGACGCGTCGATCCGGGGACTGAAATGGGCAGAGGGGTGGGAGGACCGGATCTCCCTATATGCAGACGACATCCTCCTATCTTGCTTCCCCCCGGAAGTCCTTAAGAGTGGTGTTGGATATCTTCACTAGTTTCGGGAGGAACTCCGGGTACAAAATCAACTGGAGTAAGTCTTTAATATATGTCATACATGGGGACCCCCCCGAACCTGCCAGCCGACTGTCCTATCCAGGTGGCCAAGGAAGGGTTTAAATACTTGGGGGTATTTATCACCACTGACGCTAAGGCCCGGTACGAGCGAACCTCGTTCCACCCTTGCAGAGACTCCGGCGTGACACTGACACATGGAAAACACTTCCTATGTCCTTATTGGGAAGAGCCGCGCTCTTTAAAATGATGGCCTTCCCAGGTTTCTCTATGCCCTCCAGAACTACCCTGACCCAGTCCCAGACAAGTACTTTGCGGCCATCGAAACTACACTGAGACCTACTGTGGGATGGGAAACCCCGAATAGCCCTTCAAAAGCTAACCTTGGCAGAGGTATTGCCCTCTCCGACATCAGAAAGTACTACTGGGCAGCACACCTCTCAGCCATAAACCAGTGTAGGTACAGCGACGGGGGCGACCCAGCTTAGAGTATGGACAGGTGGCTTCTCCCGGGTGGAGATTTTGCCGGGGCATTGTACTCTAAACCGAACAGATACCCCCTCACAGGACCTACAAGACAGTGCATCTCTGGCACGTGGTCAACCGTAACCTGGGGTGGGCAAACAGACTTACACTGGCAACGCCACTCTGGGACTCTGAGCGACTGGGCACGCTGGGGAGGACAAAAGGGTTCGACAAATGGGATCTCATTGGGATCTCCCGTATAGGGGATCTATGGGGGAAAAATGGAATGGTGTCTTTTGTGTCGCTACAGCAGACATACGACATGGCAGACTCGGAACACTTCAGGTATGCACAAGTCACACTCCCTACATGCTAACATTCCACAGGGGTTAACATTGCCAGAGTCTTCCCCTCTCGAGGACAGACTCTTAGACGGACACCTACCCGAAAGGAGTATATCCCTCACATATAAAAAGTTATTACACCACACCCCGGACCCCCTGCTAGCGTTGAGGGAGAAATGGGGAAGAGACGGACTTGAAAGAGACTATGAGGAATGGCAGGAGGCCTTGTCCTCCCCTAAGGAGGTGGCCATCTCGGCACGGTTACAGCTGGTGCAATTGAAAATTCTTCACCGGGTTTATTTTTCCGAACGGCAATTAGCACATATGGGTAGGAGTATAGATGGTATGTGCAGGAGAAAATGTGGCCAGGAGGGAACCTTTCTGCACATGCTCTGGGAGTGCCCGCTAGTCCAAACTTACTGGAAAAAAGTACACAAGTGCATGAGTGCGATATGGGGGTCCAGCTACGACCTGAGGTGAAAAGGTGTATTCTAAATATATGGGAGCCCACGGACCTAAATACAAAGGGTAGGCACTGGGTGACGCTGGGGCAGATGGTCGCTAAGAGGAATATAGCTATGCACTGGGGAGCGACAACGCCACCAAAGATAACACCTGGAAAAAAGACATGGACTGGCGTATGGCAAGGGAAAAAACGGTATATGTGTCCCGTGGATGTCCTCGAAAATGGATACAACTCTGGACTAAATGGAATGTGTATCGGGGGAATATATGTGAGCCCCCACATGCCACCTCCCTAGATGAACAAGTAATGCTTTGTAATCCCAGAAATGAGACAGCACAATAGTTTAGATTTAAATGTAAAACAATTGCTATAACCTGTGACAGACAATGTACCTTGCGGAAGGAAATGTTAGCTTGTACGCCACTGCCTTTTTATTTGTTCAATAAAAAGATTTATAAAAAAAAGACTGATATGCATATGGCCAGGTCTAAACTGGGGTGGCATGGTGAACAAAAGAATGATGGATTTAACCCAGATCTCTTGACTGGGGGTGAATGTTTTGATTTGTTCTGCATTCCGTCCATCAATTGTGTCTCCTGAATGATTGAGTGCAAGTACGAACAGTATTGGAATGATTCCGCAATAAGTGCATGTTTCTGAGGTGCCTATGGAGAGAGTTGAAGTGTGAGTTTGTGAGATGGATTGATATGTTGAATGTTAAGTGTTTGGTTATGCAGTGCTGATTGTGGGCTTAACTGGTGGTTTGATCACTTTTGTTTTGATGTACTATTTCTATTTTTGTTTTATAAAGAATTTGTTTTATTATTGTATCATTTGGTTATTGGGTTAGCTGACATCCAAGATCAAGATACTGTGGTTTCCTTGTCTGCATAAGATTGCACCGCATGCACAGGGAGAGTGATTTCTGAATTAACAAGATTTCTTTTTCAGGGTTGTGCTTTTAGTCTGGGTTGGTTGATGTGCTTTGCTTCCAAGTGCTCAAGAGTTGGGTTTTATACATGTACTTCCATTTAACGGCATGCTTATGCTACTTCTCATAAAAAACGTAGTTAACTTTAGACTGTTTCTTTAGCATTAGAAATCTAGATTTCCTGAGAGAAACAATGAATAAATGAAACCTCAGTTAATTAGACCTACACAGTGTTTAGGCACCCTGTGCCAGTTTAAGATTTTTACAAGACCCTCACCTCCAAAACTATGCATTTTCAGGAGTGTAGATTTGATATCGCTTTTCTTTTTTATTGATCAGTGTACAATTCCCAGCATGCCAAACATTTTGGATATCGGGAGAGGTCGCAAAGAAATGGGAACATTTGCTAGCTACGCATGTGCTAATGTATGCAATTTGTGTGCACCCATGTGTTTTTTGTTTGCTGTACAGGTAGGTGCCTGTAAACGTTTGTGTGCGCAGTTGTGTGTATGCTGTGCAGTGATGGCTCATCAACAAGGGAATAAAAGGAGGAGGAGCCTAGCGCGCAACCAAGATGGCCACGTAGGTGCGAGGCTCCCGAGGACCTCCGCAACCTCCTACGACTATCCTGAATTTATCCTGTCTCGGACAAGGGGAATGAGTTGGTGAGCCTGAGCTGAGGTGGCACCCGTTTCCCGTTGTCAAATCGGACCTCGGAGTGAGCACCGATTGAAGTCTGCGGCCTTCTCCTCGCCAGACCCCGGATTTGTGCTGAGGGGTGACCCAGTGACAAAGTGAACAACAGCGGCGGGCCGGGCCTGGCGAGTCGCGTACCCCGCACTTTCGCTTTCGCACACCCTTGCCGTCTCTGCAGGGTTGGGTCGCGGGGCTCTTTGTGTTGGTGTAGTCTCGCGGGGAGATTCGGCCTGCCCGCCGGCTGTGACCCACCCCGCCGATCTGGGGTGGCCCCCCCCCGGAGCTTGTGGCCCAGATTGCCTGCCCTTCACGACGTGGCTGGTGCGACCGGGGGACTGGTGGCCATGGCCACGAAACAAGATGGAGACCGGGCAAAGACCAAATCGACCCGGCGTGGCACCACCCATCAGGCCAACAGTATGGACCGCTATACCCTCCAGAAGGGATCTCCCGGCGGACCGCACAAATCCCCTGAGGGCCCTCCTGATGCCCCGGACCTGCCCACGGATCTGACTCTGCGTCATGGGCGCCATTGCCGAGATGAAGGCCTCGGTGGGCCAGCGGTTCGACACACTGCCACAGAAGATCGACTCGGTCCTCGTGGATGTTGGCCTGGTGAGGGCCGATCTTTCCAAGACCAACGACCGAGTTGATTCTTTGGCCCACACCGCATCGGGCCTTACTACTGAGGTGGCGGCACTACAAACAGAGGTGCGCCGGCTTAGTCAGGCGAGCGCGCTTATGGATCGGCGCCTGGAGGACTCCGAGAGTCCGGCCCGGAGGAACAACATCCGCATCATCGGGGTGCCCGAGGGACGGGAGGAAGCGGCGGCGGACCTATTTGTGGAGGACCTGATCGCTACCCATCTCCAGCCACGGGGGCTGAGTAAATTCTTCGCGGTGGAGCGGGCCCACAGGGTTCCCGGGGGAAGGCCGAAGGTCGGAGCCCCTCCGCGGCCTCTCATTGCCCGGATTTTCAACTTTCGGGACAGAGACGCTATCCTGCAAGCCTCCAGACTGCATGGGCCGGTTAAGCTTGACAATATGGAGGTGAACTTTTACCCTGATTTCACCCCAGCGGTCCAGAAGCAGAGACTGAGCTTCCAAGGCGTCAAGCGCCGTCTTCGGGACCTGAACCTTAAATACGCTATGCTCTTCCCAGCCAAGCTGCGAGTGGAGGTAGAGGGTCGCACGCACTTTGACCGTCCCGAAGCGGCCGGAGACTGGCTGGACACTGGCTGGGGATCGTGATCTGGGGGGCGGGGGGGGGGGGGGCGGCGGGGGGAGACGGCACACTGGATCGGGACTGAGGGGGTAATATTGGGCTTCACTCTGGACAAAAATGATGCCACTCTCGATTAAGAGTCTGTCCGTATAATTTCCCCTCCTACGGAGGTTGTGTGGGGTCTACTGGGGGTTCTCCTTCCTCCTCTAGGGGGTTTAGCTAGTTTTTACTATATATATGGGGCGACAGGCACACTGCACGTTGGGGGGGCTGTTCGGGCTCATGCAGGGGTGCAGGGAGGGGGGAGTTTTGTTGGGGCGGGTGGGCAGGGATGGGGGGGGGTGTTGTTCGTTTTTACCACAAGGCAAAAGTATTATTGTGCTAGCTCTATAGTGCTCTCGGGGGGACAAATGGTGGCTTCTGTCTACGATGGGGGGTAGGGAACTAACCCTGTTGTCCTGGAACGTGAATGGACTGGGGGACAGGATAAAACGAGGTGTGGTCCTGCAGTTCTTGAAGCGAATCTCGCCCGATGTAGTTTTTCTGCAGGAGACACACCTCATTGGCAACTCCTTCTGCGCCATGAATCGGCGTGGCTATCGCCTAGTGGCCCATTCGGGCTTCACGTCTGGCTCAAGGGGTGTGGGCATCATGGTTAAGAACTCGCTCCCGTTGGAGATTGATGAGGTGCTCCATGACGACAGGGGACGTTACGCGGTCTTGGTGGGAAGGATGGAGGGCAAAGTGGTCGTTTTTGTGTCAGTATACGTCCCGCCGGGGCTGCAGTCGACTACCTTTGCGGACCTGGGGCGCCTCCTCCTTGACCTTCCGAGGGGGATTCTGGTGGTGGGGGGGGGGGGGGGATTTTAATGCGGTGGTTTCCGGGACTGTGGATCGTCACCCCCCTAGGGACCTCCCCCGGGCCCAAGCGTGGCTATCTGGGCTATTGGACACCTTGGGATTGGTGGATTGCTGGCGTTTAAAAACATCCCACGCAGTTACAGTATACCTTCCATTCGGGGGCCCATGGTAGTCTCTCACGACTAGATTATGTCCTGGTCCCGGCGGCCTATGTTGGGAGGGTGGGAGAGGTGCGTCATTTGGCACGGGGTATCTCGGACCATTCCCCGCTCCTGTTACACCTGGATCTTTTTCCGAGGGGTGAGGGTAGGGTGGTCCCGATCAATCCCTGGTACCTGCGCGACCCCACCATTCGCGATGAATTGATTAAATCCCTCCAGCGCTATTTTGACGAGAATGTGGGGTCCGTGCCGTCGGCTCTCACTGTGGGAGGCATTCAAGACAGTACTACGAGGAGAGGCCCTGTCCCTCATTTCCCACACCCGGAGGCGCGAGCGGGAGGAGGTGACCCGGGTGGAAGCTGAGATAGCCGAGTTGGAGGGTAGTCTAGAATGTGGGGTGACGGATGCCGTATTACATGTCCTCCAACTCAAGCAAGCGGCCTATAGGGCCCTCGTCACGGAGGCGGCCAGGGGCCTCAGTAGAGTGCAACAGGGGAGACTGTATGATGTGGGTGATAAGGCTGGTAAATTGATTGCGTGGCTGGACAAAAAGGAGAGAGCGAGTCGTGTAGTCCTGCTGATTGAGAAAACGGATGGTGTGTGTGTGTTACTGAGCCGGAAGAAATGGTCTCCTGCTTCGCGGATTATTTCCGTGGGGTGTATTCCCCGGTGTCTTCCCGCTCTGAAGAGGATTCCCGTGCCCTGCTCAGGGATATCGCGCTGCCTTCCCTTTCGGAGGAGGACAGAGTGTCGTTGGAAGCCGCTCCAACCTCCGACGAAATCGCCCTCACCATACGTTCGGTCGCTTCCGGCAAGGCCATGGGTCCTAATGGTCTCCCCATCGAGTTGTACAAGTTGCAACCGGATACGCTGGCTCCACATCTCCGATCGATGTTCCTGGAGGCTCATTCGGTGGGCTCCCTCCCGCTGGACCAGCGTCTGGCTACAATCGTGGTTATCCACAAGGAGGGCAGACCTCGGGACCGGGTTACATCCTATCGGCCCATTTCGCTACTGAACGCGGAGCCCAAAATTCTCGCCAAGGTCCTGGCCAACCGGCTGGTCGGCGTGGTGGGCGAACTGGTTCACCAGGATCAGTCCGGCTTTATTCCCCATCGTAACACGGCCCTTAACCTGCGGCGTTTGCATGGGGTGCTCGCACGTGTTCAGTACATCCGGGAGCTGGCCATTTTGGCGTCCTTGGACGCCACTATGGCGTTTGACACGCTTGAATGGCCATACATCTGGGCGATGCTTGCGAAGTTTGGCTTTGGCGCTGGGTTCATCAGTTGGGTCAAATTGCTGTATTCGGGCCCATTGGCGCAGGTGGTGGTGAACGGTAGAGTATCGGCTCCGTTCGAGCTGGGCCGGGGCACGCGGTAGGGCTGCCCCTTATCGCCGCTCCTTTTTGCGCTTGCCTTGGAGCCCATGGCGGAGTGGCTGCGGTGGGAGCCTTCCATCCGTGGTCTCCGTTGGACCCCCGAGTATGAGGACCGCGTATCCCTATACGCTGATGACATCCTCTTGTACCTAGCTTCCCCACGTAAATCACTGATAGTACTGGTTGATGTTTTGCATTCATTTGGTCGTAACTCCGGCCTTGTCATCAACTGGGCTAAATCGTGTGTGTATGTTCTCTCTGGGGAGGCTCCTATTCTCCCGCGGGGCTGTCCGATCCAGATCGCCCCGCAGGGATTTCGGTACCTGGGTGTCTTCATTACACTGGACCCGGAGGCCCGGTATGATCGGAACTTGCTTCCCCCCCTCCAGCGCCTGAAGGAAGATGTCACGCGCTGGCGGCGCTTGCCGCTTTCGCCGCTCGGCCGGGAGGCATTGTTTAAGATGATGTCTCTGCCGCGTTTCCTGTACGCTTTGCAGAATACTATGGACCTCGTCCCAGCGCGCTACTTCCGTGAGGTGGAGAATTTGCAGCGCCGCCTGTTCTGGGACGGGAGGCCGCGTATCGCGCTGGCGAAGCTGACGCTCCCATGGTATGACGGAGGGATCGCCCTCCCGGATATCAAACGGTACTATAGGGCCTCCCAGCTGGCTGCGATTAATCACGGCCTGTACGGGCCCGCCTTAAACCCGGCATTCGAAATGGATAAGATGCTACTCCCGGGTGGGGACTATAATCGAGCGCTCTACTCCAGCGCGCCCGACGCTCCGCTGACCGGCCCCACGCCTGTCATGGTGCGAGTGTGGCACGCGGCCAATGTGGCGATGGGGTGGAAGGACCGTCTGACCCGGGCATCGCCACTATACGCGTCCGAGCAGTTGGGCTCCCTGTGGACCTCGAAGGGTTTCGAGAAGTGGGACATGATAGGCATCAGCAGAGTGGGGGATCTCTGGACGAGGGGAGGATTTAAAACGTTCGAGATGCTGCAGACGGAATTCCAGTTGCATGACAGGGAGTACTTTCGGTATTTGCAGATCCGTCATGCACTGGGCTCCGTCTTCCCGGACGTTGCATCCATCCCGGAGTATTCCCCCCTGGAGGATAGAGTGCTGGATGGACACGTTCCGGACAGCACGATCTCACTGATCTACAAAAAACTGATCAATGACCGCTCGGGATTGCTGACTGCCCTTCGTGAGGCTTGGGTTGCCGATGGACTGGAGCTGGACGACGAGGACTGGACCTCTGCGGTGGCCTCCCCGAAAGAGGTGGCCATACCGGCCCGCCTTCGCTTCGTCCAGCTTAAGATACTCCACAGAGTCTACATGACGGGGCCAAGGCTCCTGCGTATGGGTTATGCTGTGGACGGGTTGTGTAAGCGTGGGTGTGGCGCTTTGGGGACCTTTCTACATATACTGTGGGAATGCCCGGAGGTGGAGCGATTCTGGCGTGGTGTGCATGAGGTCCTGCGTGTGGTTACGCATGTGGTGCTGCTACCCGAAGCGAGGAGATGCCTGTTGAATGTGTGGGAACCTACCGACTACTCGGCGCCACAGACGTGGTGGGTGACCCTGGGATATATGGTGGCCAAGCGTGATATTGCTCAACTGTGGGGATCCCAGAGGTCCCCGACTGTCTCGGCCTGGAAGGAACATATGGATTGGTGCATGTTTCGGGAAAAGGTGGTGTATGTGGCGAGAGGTAAGCCTGGGACATGGGTGAAAGTATGGGGCCCCTGGAACGCCTACCGCGGGGGAATTTGTGCTCCGCCGTTATTGCCCGATCCGTCGCCTGCCCCATCCCCTTAGCCGACCCATCTTCCTTGTTCCGGGCATTGAGTTTACCCAGCCCTAGTCCTGATCTCTTCCCCTTCTTGATTCTCCTATGGACTGGTAGGGTCCCCCTCTCAGGGGAGCACATGCTGCTATTTCGGATTGTGGATTGCCTTGTGGGTTTGTTTTTCTGGTTGTTTTTTCAGTTTAAAATGAAACCGTACAGTGGGGTCCGGATGGTGTGGCTATCAACGCTGCTAACTCCTGTGCATCTTCCTCAGCCGCAACGCACGCTCTACAACGTGTATCATATGCTCCTTTTGTCTACTAGCGGCCGGCCGGCAGGTTGTAGGCCCATCTTTGTATATTTTTTTGAGTTTTGTAATAAACGGTTTAAAAAAAAAACAAAAAAAAAAAAACAAGGGAATAAAAGCAGAGCTCTGTTGCCTGAGACCAGTCACATAATACATCAAGTCTCAGCACACACTTCGCTTTATTTTGTATACTAGTGTTTCCAAGAACATTGCAAGTGCAGGATAGTCCTCTTCCGCACACTAGGCTCCTGATGACAGGCAGGAGAAAGAGGGCCTTTTGGGTTTTGCCACAATGCATCTGCAAAGTGCTGTTTAAAAACACAATATTCTCCAAACGGATGTAGTGACGTGCATGTTTAAGGTCATCGTCAGAAACTGCCATCTTTTGCATAATACCCTCCCAAGATTGTGTCCCCATCTGTTTTGCTGGCTTTAGAACTCTGTGCACTTTTCTTCTGCTAACCAGTGGTAAAGAGCCTTTAAAAATGGTTGGATTGGCATACTCTAATTGGCATATTTAATTTACAGTCAAGTCCCTAGTATACTGTACATAGTGTACCCAGGGCCTGGAAATGTATTAGTGGTCTGAAGCACCTATTGTGGCATATACTGCAGTGACAAAGCAAACAGGTCTTCAAGCCTACTGCTGTAGCCTGACTGCAGCATTGTAAAACTGCAATCTGACCTGCCAAAATAAACCCTCGACAGGTCAAAAATTCTCTAATATTAATAAGTCACTCCTACGTACGTTTTGCAGCCTACAAGGGAAAGTGCATGGTATTTAATATTATGGCATGTAGAAATGTAATGTTAACATGTCCTTGCATTAACTAGCACCCAAAAGCTTTTTCACTGATAGAAGGCTAGCAGGCCCATGGAGAAACACTGGAAAACAATATTAAAATACTAATCCTGTATCACAGGAATGGTACCACTCAGAAAAATAAACAATTGTTTTTAATAGTTCCTTAAAAATCCAACTCAATGAAGTGGGATTTATAATATATATTCAGGAAAAGTAACATTAAAAAAGTTGCCTTTTTCCTGCCTGAAGTTCCTGGAGGCTAATTTGCATTAACTATGCAGCAACTGCCAGCCTGCGCTAAGCCCAGAAAGCAGTATGAAATTCCTCCAAGGAACAAACAGGCCGACTTGAATGGGCAGAAAGGACCCCTCTCAGTTCAGCAGAATATGCAGCGTGGGCCTCCCTTTCACAGCACAGAGCCAAATCACGCATGACAGGTCTGCTGAGCCACATGTACACTTGGGGCACACTTGAAAAAGAGAACAGGATGCAAAGACAATTATGCACCCACATTCTGGTTGCTGTAGGGCCATGCTTTTTCCCTTCCAGATCGGTCTCTGGGTTTGTTGTGGGTACAGTGACTGCCACTAACTGTATTTAAGTATCAGATGTGAGGGGGCTCAGCTACTAAATAAATCAGCTAAATATTAACACATACTTATAAACGTGGCCCAAATAAACCAACACATTGCAGAGATCACTGTGTATTAATGCATATCATGATGCAATTGGGCCCAGAAACATGTGAAAAACAGAGCAGCACAGTAATACAGGAGGACATAAAGATTAAGTTACTTACCTTCGGTAACGCCATATCTGGTTGAGACTCTCTCTCGCTGCTTATTCCTTACCTTAGAATATTACCCAGGCGTCAGACTGGATCCAGAAATTTTCGAGTCGTCTCCTTGCGCACAGGTAGGTAGTGTCATGGGCCGCTCCAGAAGTGATGTGGGCAGTGCCTATATAGGTGCCACCCCAGCACACTGACCTCAGTTCATTACCTTTTTTCCACACCAGAAGCACGGAGCCAAACTGAGGTGGAATGATCAGTGTGCAAGGTGAGGTCCTGAAGGATCTCTGATGTGCAAAATACAGTTCAGAGAACATGGAGAACGGGAGGGTAGGTAAGGAATATGCAGATAGTCTCTCTACCAGTGATTACCAAAGGTAAGTAACTTGCCCATCTGATAAGACTTCTAGCTGCAGATGCCTTACCTCAGGGAAGAGTGGAGCAGACCCAGAGGAAGGTGCAGGCTCCACAGGGACGACATGGTAGCAGCATCTAGACTTACCTGAAGTAGTCCGGGGTTGTGACAATTACAACCACGAGGAAGGTCCCGAAGCAGCTCTAGAATGAGACCGGTCACTACGTGGAGTTGCATGACGAGTGGCAAAAACTTTATGGCTCACTCGCGGATGGCTTTCAGATTAATAGGTCTGCAATCTGCACAGGGCTTGGAGTCGTCTTTCCATTCCAGACACACCAGGTGGGTGGTCTGTCAGACATTTGGCGGTGACAGGCACAACAAGACTTGAAACCAGTCAGTTTCTTTGGAGACATCCTCCAAAAACAGATGGCAAAAGGGCACACTGGTCGAATTCGACCAAATGGTCACAAAAGTCAGTCAAAAAATTACTGAGGGGAGCTCATCTGTATCCACGCTGATGGTGCATAATAGAAGGAACTGAAGCCAGCGTGCTGGGGTGGAGCCTATGAAGGCACCGCATAAATCTTCTGATGATGCCACGCAGAGCCAAACAATGCCACCTATGGGCACTTAAGGAGACTGATCAAAAATGTCTGGATCCAGTCCGATGCCTGAGGAATATTCTAAGATAAAGAATCTGTGATAAGAAGTGCCTATAAGATAAGGTTATACAGACAGGGACTAGTCTATGGGAGGATATTTTGCCAATCTTAGTTTATCCAGTTAAAGTATTTAATGTTGATGTTTAACCCACAGCAGTGTTGGTCTCATCAAGACATAAATAAAAAAAAAAGAAATGGTGTTCAGTTTGTCACCTAGAGCAAATGAGAAGGAACAATAAATAAGAGACAGGCCCAGTCAGTCTAGTGCATTCCCTACAGAGTTGCTTCACTGGGCACAAAAAAGGCCACGCTGGCCAGGAAAAAAAAAAAAGTTTGAAGAATTATTTCAGCTATTCAACAGTAATGAGCGATTAATGTTTGAAACAAGTCTACATGGGAGTACACATGAGTAAAGGGTGCGTAATAAAATGAAGGTGTACATTCCTCTGGGTGTATGCTGCTTTCTGCTCGCTGTAATTTTACAGGACTGGTCATGCCCTACCCAAGAACCTGTACCAAGCCTTTTGAATAAAATGTGGCTTAACACCAAATATTTTGTACATTTGTACACATTTACATGTTGTAGTACATCATAAGCATCGATACTTTTAATATCATATGGGTAACACTGCACAACTTGTGAGCTACAAAGAGACTGGTATCCAGGAAACTCATTGAACTGGAATTATTGCCACATTAAGAAATAATGTCTTTCTAAAAATATATTGGCCAGCTTCTGGTTTACATGGAAGAAAGTCTAATGTCATGCTTTGTAGCTAGACAACCAGCTTAGCAGAACACACCTAGTGAGCATGCCCCTCGTCCGCCAGTGGTTAGGATCATCATCATGGTTGTGGGAGCACACTAGTGCTTCCCTGTCATCATAATGGCAAGAAGAGGTCCTAGATTACACTGGTGGTGGGAATGGACTGGAGGAAAGAAGATTCATGCTGCTGTTCACAACAGTAAAGGTAACACTTCAATGGGGCAACCCCGCCTGCTTTTGCCCAGCAGGTCCTCGGAGACACACATGGTCAGTTCGGGAAATGGACCAGTGGTCCTTTTGGGGGCCAATGAATAGGTGGCGTGTGCTATGATCACCAGTCACACAAAAAACCACGCAACTTTAACTTTGGGATACTTATGAACATTTAAAATCATCAAATGCTATAACATGTTTCATTCAGTAAATATTTGTATAATTCCTATCAAAAATACACCAGAGAGGAGAAATACAAGGTCACTTAAAGGCCTGGGTAAATGACTTGCTAATTATTGAGCACGCTTCAAGAATCGGCCTCTTGTAATACAGTCACTCGTCTATTTACCACATCCTCGGTCATAAAAAAACCTCCAGTTTTCAGTTCTGCTGCTCAGCAGTGTGCCTTTTATGAAAGACACACACCAGACCAAGCGCTTCGATGGTTACACAGCCTACTTGATCCACAAGAGGTCTTTGAAAGCTTAATTTAAAATTAAGAATTTCCATGACTATTTGTAGAAGATTATAGAACAGAAACAAAATCGAATAAAATATTTTATTCAAAATGCAAATAATACAAGCTTTATCTTAATTTCTGAGTGGCAGTATATTTTCTGTTGAAAAAGCAGTTTTATTTGTGTTTTGGCATACATTTCACGTATCTCACTGCCTAACTAGTGAGGAATGTGTCCCGTAAAGAACACAAAAATGCACAGCAGTGCAAGCTACGACAAGTATGCATCTTGCAAGTATTTTACAGCTTCAGGTAAGCACTCCTGGACATAGTTAACTTGTCACAACAAGTCTAGTGTTGCAATGATTACAGACTTAAAACATTTTGCTGGTGGAAACGTTCCTGCCATAAAAAAAACATCGAGTATTTAACCAACCTTTCATTTGTATAAGGAATGACCAGAAGGTAACCGAAGAGAGGAAGCGGGTTTCACTTGTTATCTACTTCTCAAATCAGCCAATAATTTTGCAACTTAAAAATCAGGAAATAGTAATTGGCAATACATGCAGGTCTGTCGCAACACCGCAAGAAGCACATTTTTTTCCAGGACTTGGATAGTCCGTGCATTTTACGGTCCGTTAATTTAATAACAGGTTTTTATTTAGCGCCTTAGCCATACCGCACTTCTGCTTTTTCTTAGCACTCTAAAATTGCTAGTGTCATTACGCAATTTATTGATACTTAGTTTATATGGAAGGCTGAGTCGGCCTTGTTCGATTTGTGACCATCAGAAAAACTAGTTTCAGAGGGAGTGTTTAACTCACTAAGCCAGTTTGCTAGCTGTAGGCCACAGAGAAGTATTAGGACTAGAGGTCAATGTACTTACTCGAGAACAAATTCTAAAACGAATGGGTTCGTCCAATGAAGGCCCCGAGATACCCTCTCGGATGACTAGTTTTTTCTTCTGAGTGCTGGATGAAATAACGGAGCACAAATGGACCTTTTACCTGCATACCCCAAAACCGAGGCCAGCATTCCATTTGTCTGGACATTTAGGAGATCGATATGATTCCGGTTTTAAGTGGGTCTTGAAGCTGTGGTTTCGATGGTTCTGGGTTCTTGTGCTACGCCCGAGCAACTACTATAAACAATTCTAACAGGTACAAGTATATGGCCCATCAATTTTACAGCCCCTTTGTGATCTTTACAATAGACACCTTAACACTAATGAGCAAACCCAGTATTAGCCTTATATTGCTGGTGCTGCTAGTTTAAACACTCGTCGACAAAAAGCAAACTCTTCCATTGTAAAACAGTCGGGACAATCCTGAAGCTGTTATAGTAGACTCTGTCCGCATGCATTTCACGCCTCCCAGCAGGGTCCCCCTCGCCAGCAATAACATGCATCACAGAGAGGACGGAACGAGCAAAAACACTTGCGGGCACCACAGCAATTCAAAACTTCAGAATTCCGTATGGCGCAGGGAGGAGTGTCTGAGGTGCCCAAACTCTCAAATTCACTACCTCGCTGCTACAGGTGAGCTGCACGCTGCAGACGCCTCCTTTCTCACAATGTTCAGGCAGTGTGGCATGTCAATTATTTCACTTTAATTACTTACTTTCTTTGAGAGAGTTGTGTTAGTAGTGGTAGGTGTTTTCGTTTCCACTTGTATATTTCTTTTTCACATTGTGGCATTGGATATATTTTGTGGGCAAGATCATCAGCTATTTACAAATTATTGCTAAGGCAGGCTTTTTTTGTTTTGTGCATCGATTAAGACAGAAGTGACTACTCCGCCTGCCAGTGAAACTCCACTCAGCACTGCAGAGTTTTTTCGCCACGTCGAGTAGTTCCGTGTAGTGTTGCTACATGAACTCCACCCAGGCTTAATATTCACACACAACTACACTCTCCCCCCACTGCCTCCCAGAAGTTCAGGCTTTAGTGTTTTGTAGGCAGTTCCCTGTGCCCCACTCCTTCCTTACTCTTGCGACTGTGGTTATTCCCCATTTACATTAAGCAACATTAAGGTTAAGCAACATTCAGGTTAAGCAACATTCAGGTTAAGCCCCACTAGTAGTCTGAGTCTCGCATTCACTCGGACTCTATAGTAAATTAAAAAGTGTTCCAGCTGCAAAGCGCTATTTAGAAAGCTTCCACAGGTCAGACTAGGCCTGAACTCAGTCTAACCCACACCTGAAGAGTCCAAGGTTCCGGAGCGCGCTCCCTCTGCAGGCACAAGAGAGGAAGCCATTCACCAAAATTATTTTTACTTCAATTTCGATTGGTCCTGACGAAAGCCTCTAGAACTATAACGAAGGCTGAAACTAGTTGACCTTAGTTTCTAGGGATACAAGGAAAATAACATTCCTAACTATATCCCCTTCTCTCTTTTTACACTAGTCCTGGGACCCTTAAAATTAAAGTTTTTTCAAAGGGCATTTCCCTGAGACTTTTTTAACTCTTAAATCACTTCACAAAGCACTTCACTCACTGCTCATAACCCTGCTCCGCTGTATCTCAGGCGTTGTAGCACAACTGGATTGTGCTAGACAATCCAGTTGGGCCCCGATGATGAAGCAAGCCACCTACTAGGTAGGTGGGTGAGGGGTTTCCTACACAGTCAGGTAAGTTTACTGCATGCGACCAAATCAGGCTGCATAGAAGACCCCAGAGTTCCACACACACTGTCAAGCTCCCGCACAGACTGCAGGTTCCTTGGGGTGCCTCCTGGCAGGGGAAGTCTTTTAGTCCATCTCTCAATGGAGAGGAGGAGATGTGAAGGCCCTCATGCTGGTCCTGCGTCCCGATATAGGTGCGTGTAGGATCACATAAAGGCCTCACTCCTCCGGTGACAGTCCAATACAGGCCGCACTCTTCTTGCTAGTTCCAATGGCCCACCTCTGGCAAAAGGTGGTTCACCACAAATCTGCCATACAAGGGGACCGACCCAATCACATAGCAGATGTCTGCACGGCGGCCCCTCCCGGCATATGGGGTTCGCCAGCTTTTCACTGCGCTACAGCTCCTATCAGAATACAGGGGCTGGAATCTTCACTGCACACCGGCTCCAACCCGATCTGCACATTAATAAGGGTTGTTCATTTTTTGGTGGTCTTTCACTGACATACGAGGGTCGTCGACATCCTCATGCATGCAGCCAACGACCCAATGGGTGCAGCTACTCGACAGGATTCCCCACTGAACATCCCCTCCCCCCACGCTGTCCTCTTCCTCGAAGGACACACTGGTCTTGCCAAGTGGCAGGTGCTGGTGCTCCAGGGCAGGTGGTCATGGGTTACCCGAGGGATGACCCCCTCACCCAGCACAGAGACCAGCAGGCTTTGGCCCTCAGTCCTGGTCACAGACAAAAGTCTTTCAGAGCTTATCCTTCTCGCACAACCCGACTTAATTTGGGGGGTTCTAATCTCCCTCCTGATAGCCCATTTCCAGAAACCAAATGTGATTTAGAGCTGGGCCTTTGAAGTTTATATGGTGAGGTTTGCTTATTTTAAAGTGTCCACTCTCCTGCCCTCTCTTCCTCTTGAAAGAGGTCTGTAACAGCTGGAGCGACTCCAAAGCCGATAGCCCCACAACTTAGGCCAAGTGACTAACTAGAGTTCACACCTGGATTTAAGCCACAGTGATGTGTATATCAAAAGTTTAGCCCAGGGCCTTTTTATGACTTATCAGCCCAATCTCTTTCCCGAGATAGGCCCAGGCCCCTACTTTGTGACTTGTCTCTGAATTAAAGAGCAGTCTTAGAAGTGTACGGAGGAAGCCCAACTCTTTCTCCAGTGTGTCCTACCCTGCTTTCAGGAATGCAGCAATACACCAGTCTGTCAGAGGAATTGCTCTACCTCTTGTTTCACCATGCAGGCTTGGGTCTCCCAAAATGAAACTCGTAGCCATGTGTTGCCATTCACAGGCCCACATACATTTAATATACACACACTGCACAGCACTGCATTCTTAATGTACTCCACTCACAGGCACATATACTTCCAGCGCAGATACACCACTCGTGCGCTGCGCAGCACTTCACAGCAACTAGATGTAGGCCAAGGAGTGGAAGAGGACTCTCCACTCCTACTGATCACTACACGTTAGGTTTCCACCACCGCAATTGTGCTGCTTAACTCCCGGTAAAGGCAGGAGCCTTTAACCACTATGAGGGTAGCGCTTTGGGCCTCCCTCCTGGTCCAACAAGGCCACAATCTAGGAGACAGAATTGGAATTGGCATTGGGGGATCCAGACATCAATTTCAGCCCAAACACTTTATAACACAAAACCATTAAACAACAATTAACTGACCAGAAGGTAGGGTATGCCATATTCATTTTATATCGAATCCAAGCAGAACTGTGTCCCATTCCATCAGATTGATCAGATTCCCAGTCCTGTAAACAGTGCGATTGTCCCTTCCTCCAGCGGGACCCATACATGAACCTGAGCCCACCAGTTCACCAACTGCAGTGAGTATTGGGACTTCAAGCAAACAGCTATTACTCTATATGCAAGTACCTCTGCAAAGTAAAAACAGGTGATGAGTTTGCCTCCCTTGAGCCTGGCCATAAGGACCAGCAAGCACACCTGTGGTGCGCCCATCCAACTTTTACCTGCCCATTCCTGGATCAGCTACACTACTTGCTTCCAAAACATGCTTAACGGCCACTAGCAAACCATATGATAAAGAGGCATCAGGAGTCGTACAACGGGGCAACCACCCAACACCGCAGGGAATATTCTGAGCAATCAATCATATGAGCATAATTTAACTGAATATGCTTCAAAAGGGAATTTCGGGAAGCTCCATAAAGGCGCCTGAGAACTCTATCTCCATTAGCTCAGCCCCAGGTCTGGTTACCATGCTATTTTTCAAGTAGAAATTGCCATCTGTAGTACGCGGTCAGTCTCAGTGGGAGCCTGTTTCCATGTGGCTGTTACCTCTCTGGATACTACCGCATAACCTAGAAACTGACCCATTGGCAGATTATATTCTGCACTTAGTTCTGCAAAAGACAGGAGGGAACCAGTCTAATAAATGCACAACCTGTACTATGGTGACAGTGAAACAGGCCTTGTGGTTCTGAGTTTGCAACAGCTTAAAAATCCTCCGTCGTCTACCAGTGAGGGTTCTCAGGGGCATACACAAATCTTTGTTTAGTTCGCTGCAAATATCTGCACCAGCAGTACCTGCCATTTTCCAGCAATAAAGGTCCTCGGCGTGGGCAATGCCTTTCATCCAGAAGTATTCAACCAATGGGCCTTCCTCATAGATGGAGCTAGTTAATCATCAACCTCCTCCTAAAGGCACAAGTGGACACCTAGCCCTGAGGCGGTGATCCTGGTAGAATTCAAGCCAATTAAGAGATTTGAGTATAGGTAATGCTTCCCAATTCAGTAAGGATCATTGACATCAGCCCCATATATAATTAAGGATGTGAAAATAAACACAATGTTGCTCTATTCGCTGTTATTAATCCTGGGCGTAAAAGGACGGAGTAGAACAGGACTTTGGTTTACCATACACAATTTGTCCATCCATCTCTTTATGCATGAGCAGGTCTGACAAACGGAATCTTATGTTTGCCAGAGTACGGTGAAATAAAATTAAAAACATAGCTAAATCCCGCCAGCTGCAAGAAAGCCAATGTAAGTGGCTACCAGGACTTTCTGTACATAGGGCAGAGAAAAACAATGAAGGAATTACAAAAAAATAGATTTAAAAATCTCGTCTAAAACAACAGAATGTGGATATCCTATGCCTCCCTGCACACACATGCATACTAAAACCTTGCTAGTTTGAAAACTTGGAAACTCGTAAGCTAAGATCATCAAAACGAAGGAAACGGAAATACCTACTAAATGAAACATAAACAAGACTCCGCATATATTGTGTAGTCATGACTAAATGAAGCCTACACTGCAAATCTTCTAAGAATGGTGCCCTTTCAGCTGAAACTGAAGTGAAAGCAACAGGAAAACTATTCATTCCCAGTTACCAAAAAAAAATGGATCAAACTTGTGAAACCTTCTAAAGTGTTACAATGTCTAATGGAGAAACTTTCAACCTTAGTAATCTGGCCTTTAAGAGGAGAGGCTACACTTAATGTGCAACGATGCCTTTCTATTAGAACATTTGTACGAACTGTAAGCGTTGCTACAGCATGTAGAGGAACTACTAAATGCACTCTGCAAACCAGATGGGATTACTTTAACCTGTGAACTTCAGTATTTCTGCAACACCGGCTACAGCAGAGATAAAGTCGAACTTCGGGGACGCGCTGACTGGCAAGCAGACGTGGTCACTGGGAAGCCATGTTCCTTATATTGAAAAAGGCTGCGAGTGGCATCTTTGGTAATTTCCGAGCAAACCCCAGAAGACGGCAGAAGGTCGAGGGCTCGCTCACAAGTGTTATAAAATAATGTAGATATTTTATGAGAAAAGAAATGCAGTAGTTTCAATTATTTTCTTCCACGTAGCTGCTAAATTTGCGAGTACAGACCACTTGTGGATGCTTGAAGATATAACGGGGAAACAAAAGCGATGGGTGGATTGTCTGAATTAATCTCAGCCACTGGTCGAAAATCTGTACCACAATCCAGTCCATTATTTATTTTTTTATTGACCATGCCACATCAGATATAAATCAGCCACATGCAAATCAGGCTGGGTCCTGCTCCTTAGAGGCAAGACCTAGAGGGATTTGAGTGTGGTTGGACTCTGTCCAGGATTGACAGCGGGCAAACATATGATTGTCTGAATGCAGCCTGAGACAGTCCATAGCTGAGACTAACCTTAAATTCTCCTGCTTCTTTTATTTTTAAATGGAGCAGAATTTTGAATATATGTTTACAGCTGTTCCCTCAGCGGGTATGGGGGTTTAGTTCTGTTCACTAGTAGAACCAATTAGTAGGAGTCATGGCCTATTGCGGAATACTGCAGAACTTTAGAAGCAAGTCACCAGGCGTGTGGATGTGACAGGAGAGCAGGGGTGCAGACAATCAAAAAGCAACAGGAGACCTGATGCACAAAAAAGCAATGGGTAAGGAGGAGCGAGTGGCCCGTTAGTCAATGTCACCACAGAGCTCTTCTTTTCCCCCACATCAGCCATAGAAGGATGGGGAGGGGGTTTATTGGAGATTAGCAACTATTACAGAAGTCATGTGAAAAGGCTAGACCGACAGAGTTCTTGCAAGGGTTGTGGCCTGAGCTCAGCCTTCATCCCGGTCACCAGATGGGGAAACAAGAACAGACAAACTCTTGGATAAGAAGACTGACACACTGAACGGCATGGGTACCAGATGGCTGGACAGGATGAAAGGGAGGAGAAACAGTCCTTGAGGAGCTGTTTTTCTCTTTACAGGAGAACATCTACTTAGAATACACAAAGGTATCTACTAAGGAAAACCTACACTGAGTCTGCAAGAACTAAGTGCTCAAAGATTACTGGTATTTCAGAGGGAAACTCAAGTGAAGGGTAGAAGAATGGATCTAGGACACGACAATACTGGTTGTATTCAATCGTGAATGAAGCTGAACAAAAACAAAAAATTAGGCTCTTTCCGTTTCAAGCTGGCTGCACGAAGGGTTTATTAATACTTTCTCTTAGACTTGCTCTAGACAAAGTGCTCTAGAAAATTAAAAGTCTGGTTGGAGATCTAACCATACAATGTTCTTTGTGTCTGGTTAAGACAGATATTCCCTGGGTTCTGTCTATTTAATAAACAAAAACCCGCTCACCCATATGGAACGAAAAAAAATCTGATGCAAGGATTTTTTTATTATCATCGTCCTCTTGTTTCTGACGGAGACAGGCAAAAATCTTATTTCAACAAGAAATGTGGTTATTGAAATAATGCACAACAACGGTCCCCAGGATATTTTGAAATTATTGTACAATAAAAAGTTGAGATTAAACTTCCCAAGGTTTCCATATAATAATCACACCACAATTAGTATAACAGTAGAAAACAAATCCAAGAGAAAAGCATTCTGCAAAATAAATAATTTAAATTATGTATTTCAATGAATAGATTACATTTGTAAACAAGGGCCTACAAAGTAAATGTAGCAAACGTGCAAGGGAGTGTTGTGTTGATAACTGAAGTTGGTGTGTGTATATAAACAGACAATGAAAATCAGAGCTGTATCGCTTTTTAAACAAAGCAGATAGCATTAGAAAGACACAAAATTAACTGATTATGGGTTCAGTCTGGTGGTATGATAGTCGATGTTTCAACACTAGTAGCTTGTGTCAAGAGTCTCATCCGGCAAGAAAAGCATCAGTGTAACCCAAGCCTCCAGTATTCTACAGTCTTGGCATTGCAAAAAAAAAAAACAAGCATTGGCATAGCCAATAGGTCTCGCCTTTGGGACCTTATAAGTGTTTAGCCATGCAACAGTTGCATAACTAAATACTTATAAGGTCCCAAAAGCGAGACCTATTGGCTATGCCAAGCGGCCGCGAAAGTGATCGCGATCAAACATCAAAGCGGCCGTGCGGCAGCGAAAGTGAAAGTAATTACGGCAAAGCACGGCGCGCGCCCCCGCGCACATGCACTGTAGCTCTAGGCTGGCCTGATAGCACTTTTTGGAGCCCTCTCAATAAGTCTCGCCAGACCAGCGCATGCGCTGGGTCAGGCGAGACCTAAAAACTACACTCGAGTTAAGAGGAACCGTAGAGTAGCTGTTGTCTGCTTAAAGGAAGACTGGACTGTTGAAGGAAGTGTTAGGGGGTCAGCACAACTGCTGTTGCTCTCCGTATACGAAAGTCATTATGTGATGACTTTTATACGGTCACGTGTTGAAATGTAGGTACAAATATATATTAGGAAAAATAAGTAATTAATTGTCTGGAAATCTACCGGACTAATGGTCATAATGAGTGCCATTTTTCCTTTCTGTATTTTATTGGGTGCATGACCCCATCACTCCTATTTTAATCCGCTTTTTCATGCCAGGCATGTAGCTTGCCATTTTAGGCTTCCCCGTATTACGTCATTCCACATGCTCATTGCCACTCACTGTATTCCTTAGCCGTTAACCCATTCAGGCTTCCCAGTATTCTCAGATCCTGTTTCTCCTCCTTCCTGGGGTTGCAAAAGAAATGAAAAGCAGGCTACCAAAGCCCAACGTACTCTTTTAACTAAAACGGTACCGATTTCCATTTTTATATATTCAATCGTACAGCAAATTATTTAGACTAACTTTTTCGTAACTTTCATTCCTTAATGAGGATCCACGATTCTATATTAGATCTTTGTTTTTTGCCATCATCAGTACCTCTTCTCCATAAATGTACCAGTTCGGGAACTTGGGCTTTCTTCAGATTACGCTTTTCTCATTTTCAGGATCCGTAATTATGTTATAGTCAATAAAGCACTAATCAGTGCTGCTCACGTGCAACATCTGTTCCAGACATATTTGCTTGCTATTGTGCCAGTACCTCTCTGCAGTTGGGGCCTAGGCACTGCAAATCTGTCTCTGCAGTTTTTTAAATAACCTAGCACAAAATGCCCAGGGTTTTCCAACCTTAATGCATCCCTAAAGAACCCTAAACGTGAGCTCACTAGAGTAGACACTTGAGCAATCTACAAGGCGGACTTCAGCTTTAGAAACTAAATCAGGTCACCATAACCTAGATGTGCGTCAGGGCCTGGCCTTCCTTCAGCATTCTATAAAGGATTGGTCCTTTACTAAGGTGCCACAGGCCTCACAGAATGCCAGACACAAGTGAAATTCAGGGGGAGATTAAGATAGGGTCATACTCAGAAACCCTTCTTTAAAGCTCTTGACCCAGCATTTATTAGGGACAGGCTTGTGAAAGGTCTGACTGGGGAGATGGCACTCTACAGTTTGCCTGGGCAGTTTGGCTTGCTCCAGAAATTCCTCAACAGTCAACCTGGTTTAACAGATTCCTCAGAGTGGTCAACACCCTGACCAATAGATTTTGTTCTCAACTCTCCTGCTCCCTTCCCTCTTTTTACAGCTTCCTAATCTCGCTCCATCACTCTCTTTGCAGCAGCCTAGGATCTAATACAAACCGGAACTTTAAGACTATGGAAGAATTCTACACTTTAATATATTTTTTATAGGGCAACACACCGTGCGCAGATAAAGGCATTCATAATGAGATGATGTAGAGTAGCGCTACCTTATGCATTTAGCTGGTGGTGGCAGCAAGGTGCAGAAGCAGGTGTCAAAGCTTTCCCTTCAATCAGGAAGCCCCATTCAACATTGACGGGATTTATCAAGCCTATGCCAAAATGCATTTCCTCTTTTAACTAAGTCCACTACCTACAGCAGAACGCTTTGTTAGTCCCACACAATATTTTTCTCATTGACCCTACTAGGCCCACACAAAAAAAAAAAAAAGAGCGGATCTTCAGAACAAACTTTTTTTTTTTTTAATTTAAAGACAATCTTATGGATTGACATGAGATTTTTTCCATTCGTGGAAATTAGGATGTCCTTCCGATCAGAAAGAATAGGGAAGATCGTCCTCAGATTTCAAGATTAAACAGAAGACGCCCTAGTACAGTGCCAAGGAAAGTGGTGATGCATTTGTAGGTTTCGTCTGTAGGCAGCATTCAGCTGTTGTGAAAGACGTCTTGTGCACCATAACAAACACTTACAGTAGGCTTTGTGCAATACCACTGCTTATCCTTGGCTGGCTCTCCTGCCACTCATTTGCTTGCTTCTTACTCAATGGATTTCCTTCCTCTTCATCTGTTGGCCCTTCTCCTGCAGCATAACTTCGTTACTATCCTTTTGGTTATATGACTTGCATACTTCCACTGCTCACTTTAAGGAACAACGTTTTTTTTTTCCTATCAGCATTTCATGCCTTTCTGCACTGTGCATTTTAATGTAATGCTACACAAGACCCTGAAATACCCACTCCCACCCCCGTGCTCAGTGAGATTTCCTCCTCACCCAGTGCATTGCTTCTTCCCCCCTACTTTATTTATTCTCGCCCTCCCTCAGTCTCCGACTTGTCAGTTGCTCCCCTAGCCACTGCTCCTCCTCCTCTTCACAGTCCTTAAAATAATTGGAAGCACTTTTAGAGGGCCCACTAGCTGCCATTTGCTGTCGGGTCACTTAGGTAAAAATAACACCTGTGTGATGACACATTCGCATGCATATGTCAAGCACTGATGCACAAGTCATGAATGCGCATACAAAATGGCGACACACCAGCAGCATCATGGCGCATATTTTTTGCCAATGTTCCACAGCAAAGCCAAAAAGAATTTATGAAGACAAAATGATGAAAATGAGAGACCATCTAGCGCTGTTAAAGTTGATTTCATTATGAAGGTATTTCACACTTACACAGCAGGTCATTTATATTGCACTTAAAGAGCAAGTCATTCAGAAGGCAAGAGGAGATTTGATTAGGAGATGTCATGCATCTTTAGTGCACTCTTTTCTTTGTTAGAGCAGCTGATCCGAATTATTATGGCTGGACAGACAGTAAGGTGGAGGCACTCAAGATCCAAAAGGCCAACTAGCTGCTATCACTACTGCCAACTTTGCAGGCTTGGAGACTTACTTTGCCTTATGGGAATCTCAGCGCAAGAAAGCCCAACAAAGAAGCAGGGTAAATACCTTTCCTTTCAAACTACAAGGGGATGAAGGAGAAGGGAGCTAGTGAGTTGTCCACTTTCATGCATTAATAGCATTACACCAATAACACACTATGCACTAAGACCCAAGATCATTCATGCACTTAACTGCCTAGATAGTGAAGCAGGGCTGCAAAGACATTTCACAACAAACAATGGCAAAGCCAATAGGTCTCGCCTATGCAAGAGCTATTGGCTTTGCCAAGGTCTTTTAGCCATTTCTAGAGCAGCACAACTGCTGTGCAGCATGGCTAAAGGTAGTACAATGAAAAGAACTATGATGCGGCCAGCGCTGGCAGAGTTATGGTGCTTATTTTCTTACGGCAGCTGAAAGTAAGCAACAAGGGCAAAGGAAAGTAGGGTGGGAAGGAACGAGCAACACCGATGACAGGGAGGGTGGGAGGGAGGGAAAGAGCAACAGGATTTTTTTTAAAAACACAATGACGTAGTCAGTCGTAGCTCTTTTTGCTTATGGCAAGGGGGGGTTGGTTAACAGACAACAGGAGTGCGGGGGGGAGAACCAACAAGGAAAAGTGGGGGAGGGATGAGAAAGAAGCGATATGGAAACAGAGGTGGGAGGGGAACAAACAACACAGAAAAGGATAAGCTAATAATTTTTTTGTTTTTGTTTTTTTAAGTACTAGAATCACAGCACAATCAGCGCAAGGACCGCAATCCAGCGAAAGCAAATCGGTACTTGGTCCATGCTCCAGCTGAAAGAAAAGGAAGCGAACCTGCCATGTGCTGGCCAATTAGAAGGCAGCAAATAAGAGTGACAATGAAGCCAGCGAATGGTAAGCAATGGGCAGGCTGCAAGACCCTTGTATACAATATCTTACGCAAGCAAAAGCACATGCACTGTACCAGACAAGACCTAAACAGTGCCAATACATGAGATGAAGGGCTTCCACATTAGTCATTTAATATCAGCAATGGCATTAAGTGCCCTCAAACAATAAAGAAATCCCATTAAACCCTACGTTTAACCAACATAGCACTAGGTCTCATATCAATTTTAAACATATTATACAATACACCAATTTTGTCCACTACTGTCAGTTTACTATATTATGACAGAGCATACAATTTGGCCACTGATACTACCATATACACTTCTGTAAAATAAAATAATTTCCCTTTAGACACCAGCTTGCCACTTTCTGAAAATACCAACAATTTTCTCCAACATGCTCATTTTGGGAAAAATACACTGAATTTAAATAACTATTTTGTCCCCAAATAGCTTTTTAAAGAACACTTATTTTTTTAAACGTACGCAGAGATAACACAGCCCAAAAGGACCATGTATTGAACCCATGCAAGAAAAGCCAAGCATAAGCCAGTGATAGCCAACTTATGCCAGCGATACCAATCTGAAGCTTACAAAGGCAACTGCCGAACTTTGAAAGTGGTGAGGCATAAGAACCCGCCCTGAACAAGTGAGCAGGTGAAGAATACTTGCCCATGATTCTGCATTAAAGTTGAGGAGGTTGGAAAGGGGTTATTTTCCCATGAAAACTTTGCAAACGGGCAACATTGTGTATTTTATAGCATTTTCGTATAAAATGGGTGCAACCTGCCACGAGGCCTTTTATAAAACAGTGTTAATATGAAGCTTTTTTCAGCACAATATCCATAAAAATTATTATTATTATTTTTAAAAACAAAAACAGGTATTACAAGCAGTTATACAATCTTGGAATCCGCCATCATTTTGACGTCTGGCTTGACAGATCAAATGTTCGCATGACCTATTGTAGCCAGTTTTATTTATTTTTTTTACACTGGGTAGGCTTTAGCACCGCCCACAGGTGTATTTCTCTCTCACTCCTCATGCTGTGGGGTGTTTGATGTATCATTCTACCTCAAATGGAGGGTTTTTCACTGCAATACATTAGGAAATATTTACATCTCAAAAGTGCATCATTATCTCCTATATGCTTTGCATGCAGAAAGCAATCGTTGTCTGACTTTGTTTTTTCAATGCACAAGGCTATTTTTTAATGTTTTATTCAAAATGAAGCTAGACCTACTGGCTTTGTCAATATATATATATATTTTAATTTATATTGCTTCTTCCTTCATGGGTACAGATCCTCTTTCATGTTTCCATCCTGCCCCTTCTGAGTATATTTGCTGTCACATTTAATGAATATCTAGTTGAAAAGGCAGTGTTGGAAATCAAATATTTACATGGATCTCACAATATCAGCCTGAAGAAAGCAGATGTAGAGAGGTTATAGGCTCATTCTTCAGTGCTAGGTCTCAGGTTACAGAGAAGTTACAGGTTTACGCGGCAGTCATGATACACCAGTCTTACCAGTATACAAGACCAAATGCCTCCATGTAAATCGGGAATCACAAGTACCACATACATCTTGTCATGTTCTGAAAGTATAACTTATCAAAATTAAAGTTTCTCAATTTGGTAAATAAACTATCCGTTGGTATTTGTAGAGGGCTCCGTCACCCATGAGGATATCTTGGTGCTGGACTCAGAATGTAGTCAAAGAGCCAGATATTCAGGATTTTTTTATGGAAATGCAAGAAGGGGGATGGGGGGGGGGGAAATCTGTATATAGAGAGGGAGGCCTTTCCACGTTTTGGCTGCGATGTAGGAGAAGGTCCAGCCCCCACTTCTGGTCTTGTGTGACCTGAGGTGTCTTTTAGGGTGGTGGAAATGGATTCTGCTGTTGTATCATGGTCCAGCCTTTTAGAGTGCCTTCAAAGTAAGGGTGAGCAGCTTGGGCGAGATTCTCTTGTGGATAAGTAACCAATACAGTGTCTTGAGATGAGGCGCAATGTGTTTTTGATAGGGGTCGTTTTGCATGAAGTGGGCAGCTGGATGGCCTGAAGTCTGCAGGTTAGGTATTTGGTTACTCTGCTGTAGAGGCTGTTGCTGTAACAGAGTCTGCTGCTGAGGAGCGCTCATCTGCTTGGTGTCAGGAGGGAGTCATCAGAAAAGCCTTTTCAGTAGGTGGAAGGAGGACATGGTCACTATGTTGATCTGAGCCAACATGTTCAGTTTGTCGTCAATGATGATCCCCAGACAATGGTTTTGCGACCACCAGGATTGAGGTCTCTTTTCCGAAGGTGATCTTTTTTGTCCAAGTTGAGTTTCAAACAGTTGTCTTTCATCCATCTGGTGATATCAGACATGCAAGCTATGCATCTGTCCCTTGTGCTAGTTCTTCGTCCGACAGGAATACAATAACCTCAGTTTCATTTGTGTAGGACAGTACTTCTATGTAGGGGGCCATCTATATGTTGTAGTTGTTGAACTCGATGGCCCATAAACAAAAGCTTTTTTTTATAGCAAGGATATATAATTTCATTATAAAATCACCAGCTTTTCAGTTTTAGTAAATACACATTTGTTCCTCGTCCACTTTTTATTAAATTCTCACATGCAACAATTCCACTAAGAGAGAGAATGAGATTAAAATCTCCATCCTTTTTAGATCACACCGTATAAATGCCCATCATATGCCCGGTATTTTCATCATTATCCCATGGATGCTTAGAACTGTACTAGGAATATACACAATATGCCAAAGATGAGTTCTACAATGTCAAGGATGCCCACAATTTGTCAAGGATGGTCAGTTTTGACCACCATCATAACGGATTCCAAAAATGACCGCTATTATGCCTGGGTTAGGATTAGCCAGTGAGCTGCCCCATACTGCCTATGAAGCCTGCAGTATGCAAAAGATAGCAAGCATAATGACAAGGTTGGGCACCAGACTACCAAAGGTGGGCATCATCATGTAAGGACCAGCATTAATGCTAGAGATGTAACTAACTAAGCCCGATGATGACCACAAGATGTCCGGCATGGGTAACATTATGCAAAGTGTGAAAACGACGAGGATAAGGCTGCCCCCAACATCCCAAGAACAGTCACATTATATGGAAAATGCCGTATGCCAGGAGAAGGCACAATCTGTCCAAGGACGCCAAGCCCTTAATGTCCATCATTAAGACAGGGGTGGCTCCATCACACTAGAGATATTGACTGTTTAGCAGGCCCACTAAATACCATGAATAACCACCACAGAGTGATATGGTCAAGTCAGAGGGGCACCATGCCAGGTATACTCACATTCTCTTTCTGTCTTTCAAATAAACAAAAGCCAATATACATACAGCACACACACATACACACACACACACGGCACAGATACACGTGCACCCTAAACTCTGGTTAGACTTAGCAATGAAAACCGTTTTTTTTTTCTTTTTACACTCAGTAGCCTCCTCTGCTCATAAAACACTCCAAGCCTTAGCTGGTTCTACAATCCTATGCTCTGGCTCCCGCATTTTTCAGTGGCAGTGTTCCACTTCATCAGATCTAGGCCCAGCTACTAACTTGCTGGCAATTAGGGTGTGGAGAAACAATGAGACAACTGAGGGTCATAGGTCCAACTCTAAAACAAAACCCTAGAATTCCCTCCCATCAAGAGGCTGGAACGTGCGTGTGTGATGGGATGCTCAGATCATCATACAAGTGCAGAAAGTAATTTGATTTCCCAGTCATGCTTGTGTTCTGGAGCTGTACAGCACCGCCTCCTCTAGTATGCATTAGAAAGAGCTGCCCATCTGCAGAAGCTCAGTGCAATAGCCATAACTGCAGCATCCTGCACCGACATGGACAATCTCAGTGCAGCGCCCAATACAAAAATCATATTTAGCCACTGGTGCAGAAAATAACTGTGGTCCTATTCGCCGTACCATCAACATTGAGCATACTATATACATTACTACTGTATCTCCATGCCGAGTAGCTGAATATAAATTATTCTACCTTAAGAACCTGTGAACATTTTGGCCTTGCATGTCACAAGAATCTTTTAAACAAAATACTTGCTTATGGTTCTCTCAAATTCTATCTTGAAGATGATTCAATCATTAATTCAGGGTTGAAACACCATTGACATACCAGACAATTGGACCTCAAAAACGCATTGTCTATATTAGGCTCCTGAATGCAAAAAAATGATTTTGTACCAACATTTTCACCTGCTTATATTGGTCTCTTTCTCAACTTTGTATATGCATGCGTTTTAATGTTCTTCATTTGCACTGAGGGCGCCCATGGGCACTGTGCACTTTTCAAATCATTTTAATATTATGATTCAACAATGTTAAATTATGATTCTATAAAAGCAAATATTTCCGTTTATTTTTCACAACGGTATTGTGACACCACTTAAAGTCACATTATGCCAGGGAAACCACTATATTGTGAAGTCCAATGTTATGCTAAGGACTGCCACTGCCATTATTGCGTGCCAGGGTCACCATTTTCTCTTGAGTAACAACCACCTTGCCCAATAGGCCTCGTCTATAAGACCTATTGGCTAGTGAAATATTTTTTTGCCATGTAGCAAAGCATTGGGGCTGCTGTGCAGCATAGCTATTAAAACAAGCATTGAAAATGCAATAGGTCTCGCCTTTAATTAAGTAAAGCCATTTGCTTTGCTAATGGTATTGTATAGCAAAGCAAATGGCTTGAAGTTAATAAAAGGCACGACCTATTGCATTTTTAATGCTTGTTTTTCCTTGCGTGCACCAAGGCACTGTTTGCAGTTTGGCTCAGGAACCCCCCTCTGTAGTATTTGAGACCCCATATTTGGAAAAAACATGTTTTTGCTGTTTCCTATATTTGCTTCAGGATAAGAGTGAGTTTCGCCTCCTTGCAGTTTCTAGGAAACCTTTCCTTTCCTACGCACAACACGTGAGTTTCCCAAATGAAGGTATGGCAGTGTAGCATACAGGGCCTGGGTCCCCCACTTCTCCCTGACCAGGCTGCGGACTTTTAAATCTTTAACAGCAGCTGGGGTGACAGTGGATGTTAAAAGTTTGCTGGAGGAAAGCGGTGCGTTCTACAGTTCAGGAATTTGAATCTCTGCTGGACCAACTCACCCTCTCATCCTCCAAGGTTGATATACTATGTGTACTATTAATACTTAGCAGTTAAAGCACAATATATTGTTTTATTATCGGCACCTTTTTCCCCATTAGAGCACGATCGACTCCACATTTCTCCACGAGGATATACGTATTTACAGTCTGACCGTTGCATTTTATAACACCTCCACCCTTCGGATGAAAGGCGGGTCGACATTACACTCAGACAGACCCAGTAACTGCATTAAGGAGTAAAACAATCCGGCAAGACCTCGACCACTGTTATTGCAACTTGAGATAACCAGGACCATAAAATGTATGTACGGTAAAGTGTAACACTTACTATTCCACAAGAGCCCAACGTGTTTTTCAGCATATACTACTGAGAGAAATTGGTATTTAAATAATTGTTAAAACAGCTTCTGAACACGCCCACAAAACATTCATTAAAAGTTTCGAGTCTTTACTGTAAATGAACTAAACAAACGGGAGGCGCAGGAACATTTTTTTTTTTTTTTTTTAAACGGCCATGACGCGGTTTCGTGATGCATTTAAAAGTATAATCCAGGGAAGAAATATCAGGAAAACAGATATTAGCCTCTGTGCATTATGTGGCATTTCATTGGAATTCTATCTTTCCTGCAACGCAAACATGATGTATGGGAAGTACTGGGTCAGATATTGGCAATTTACAAGAGACTCCTGTTACAGCTCCTGAGGGCGCGCAGAGACAGCAGAAAGCCAGCAATGGTGACCTCCTGAGGGCCTGCTTACATCACATCTCAACAGGTCACAGGTCACTCAGCCTGGAGGAGGGGGGGGGGGGGGGGCGGGCAGAAGAAGCTTTCCAGGGGTGTTTGCTGGGCAAGTATATCTGAGCCTGTTAGTTTGGGAAGGGTAGTTTGGCGTGAGGCAAGTCAACCGGTGCAAGATGGTTGGGATGGGTAAATGTGTGAATGAAATGGTGATCTTGACCAGGAATGTTTACGGGCTTCATCCCTGGAAGAAGCAGGTGATCAGTAGATGTCTGCAGGACAGCCACGCCTAGATTATAATTTCGCAAGAAACGCACCTAACCGCATCAGAGTGCAAGGCACTTTTTAGTGGTCAGGTGTGGGAGCACAAGGTCATGAGCTCTGCTCAATCACTGGCTACTAAGGGAGTTTCAATCACCATTAGGGAACCTGACAGCTGCACTAGACCGTTCTCATCTAAAAGTAGGATTAAAACCTTGGAGCAACCACTTCCCACGAAACCCTCCATGGCTTACGAGCGCTCAGCCTGCTTCCTGGCCAACAGCTGGGTGCCTCTGTCTGGTTTGTTCGATTACGCAGCAATAAACATGTGTCTAAACCAGCCGAAGCTATTCCTTCTAATCTGTAGGTGATACGTACACACGTAACTACTGTTTGTTGTGAATAATGACAACAGGTGAAATTTAAATTCTGAAAATATCAGAAAAGGAATTTAACGTCACTGAACCTGCAAAGTCTACTCTCGCTTGCACAGCTGTTGGCTAGAAACAGGCAGTGCTCATTTCCCCCATTTTACACTTTTATAGCGCTTAGCAGATTCCTGGTTTCCGCGCCTTTATAGACCTTCCTCCACGTTTTACATCCCACTGAGAGCAGTGGTAGAGGGGTCGGCTTCTGGTGGGTGGGATCACCTGGTGCCTATTATTTATTCTAGCGCTGTCCTGCCCCTCCGTAGTTTTGTTGAAGCGCTACACAGCAAGTGACAGCAGTGAATCCCCAGAGAGAAGTGGGTCGCCTCGGGGCAGAGGAGAGGATCCCAGAGAGCAGGGGCTCTGTCCTGGGGCCGGCTCCGAGGAAATCTGTACCCTGGCGCTTCCGGCTGTGTCGGTTTTGTTCCTCGGCGCATCAGGTGGTACAGGGCCAGTGACAACCACGTGCTGTCCACACCCACTGACAGGACCAGAGCGGAGGACTAAGAGCGATCCGCGCATCCGGACGCCACGCCTCCAGCCATGTAAAGACGTCCCTGTCACCTACAACCAACTCTGGGTTGGGAGAGTGAATGGAGACTACACACGCGCGTGTAGTAAGGGACTGACAAATGGTGCAATAACATTTTTACTATGGATCGGTCATGCGTTGGAGGCAGTGATCGAAGTGGGGAAAACAAGCGCAGCTGCAGAGCAGGGCGAGCATGCACGGCCGGTCAGAGTGAGAGCGGCGGTGAACGCGGGAGGGGGGGGGAGTGAGCGCGGCAGTGTGGTGAACGCACGAGGGGCGGGGGGGTTAGTTAGTGAGCGCAGGACCTAAAAACGAAGTAGCTGAAGCACTGGAAGGAGAAACAAGAGACGAGCCCCCCTCTGCTGCTAGGCAACCTGCGAGGCTGGGCCAATCCCAGCGCAGCTCGCAGTGACGTAGGAGCCCACAGTCAATGAAGCTCACGGCGGTGATCTCTTGTCTTTATGGGGCCATATGTTTAAACACATGGCCCCATAAAGATAAGAAAACGTTTACGACGGGCATAAAGCAGGCGAGGGAATCCAATAGGCCGTCCCAAAAAGCCAAAGGGAGGCAACCTAAAACCCCTTCTTTTCAATGGGAAGTCAGCGTTTAACATAAACTCTGACGCTACCCAATGAAAATGAGGGGTGCGCCTCGAGTCTCCTTCTCCAGATTACTCCAAGTCTCGAGACGAGGAGCGCATACGCGCTCCAACGTCAGCCGAGACCTAAAAAGGGATTTCATGTGACCATAGCCACACCCACTATTGAGACGGAGGCCTAGAACGTCCCTATGAAGTATTAAGAATACAGGAACCCGTCACGACTGCAAACGGGATCTTTAAGCTGCTTAGCTTTACAGAATAAAAGATACATTACGAGAGTCTGTAGCCCTTCCACATGAAGCAAATAAACTACGTTTAACAGCCTTAATCCAACGATAAAAGTCCGTACCGGCGCTATATGATCCATTATGAAAAGGAGTTAAGAAACCATGGCTACCTGAAGAAGGCTGAACGCCGAAACGCGCGTAGATTTAATAGCCATGTTTAAAAATAATTTTTTCTTTTTGTGTGTATATGTATTAATATGTAATTAGTTGACCAGATATGCAATGATATAGTACCCACAACAATAATTGTTTATATCAAAAAACAATATTGAAAAAATGAAATGATTGATGGTACACATGCTTATAAACAAATGTATAGAGGTATAAATAAATAATAAATGGATAGAAACAACTTAGTTTCTTTGGGGTCATAATTGATCAATAAGATAACATCAGATATATTTGTGTTTATTTATTATATTGTGTTTGTATAAGAGTCTACTGATTTTGTATAAGTTTCCTATTTATCGTTTCACGAATATTTGCTTTAAACCCTGAGATAGGAAACTAAATTAGGGGTACCCTTGTTATACTACACTATATAAGGTATCTTGTTTTACAATGAATCAACGCTAGGGCAATGTGCAGCATCCATAAGAAGACATAAATAGGACAATGATAAGGAAGCTGGAATAATGGTATGCGACAGGCCGAACAATAAGCAGGGCTATACTTACTAATGATGTGGCTGAAACTGGACAAGTCCCTGGATGACAAGGACCTTATCGAGATAGAATGGCTGGGGAGACTGTGTGAATTGGAGGACACGGTGGCCAGTTTCTGTGTTGTATATGGCAGCCTATAACATAGAGGTGGCCAAAGTGAGAAAGCTGCCAGCATTATAAACAGGCTGAGCCTGCGACGGAGCTTTACTTACTGCATTCCAACTAGAGCACATGGCGTCCCGGGATAGAGTACGGGGTAATGGAGACACTCGGCGAGAACAATAAGTGACGGAAGGTAAATATGAATGCACAACCAAGCAGTAAGAGAGAGCGCCATCTTGGATAAGAAAAATGGTATGGCAAAGTGTATGAACCAGAATAACAGCAATAAATCTATATGCCATTGGAATCAAAAGGGATGAAAAGAGACTACAGAATAAAAGAAGATAAAGAGGTCATAAGAAAAAAGGTTGTAGGCTCTTCATGGGAGATGGCCCACTTAAGCGTATGAAGGCAAGAAAATAATATATGATCTCGAAATGGAATACGACAACATGGTAACACTATGGGGGCCATGAGAGGCAGGAGAGATAGGTGGATGCATCGCGCATGTCCCAGGTAAGATCATTGGACTGGTAAAGGCAAAACCCTGCAGGAACAGGGAACACTATGTTGGAAAGGAATAGTGGTGTGAGAACAGTATTACAGAAATTCTGCAGTGGACCTGCCAATGTCAAAGGAACCACTAAGATGAAAAAATGGTGGGGGCGTGGCCAAGCCGGCTACCATGGCGGCTGCAGCTTGCTAGGGCTCCGAGATCGGGCCGGACAACTGACCGTCTCCAGGCGTTGCTCCTGCAGAGACACGCAACCCTGGGCACCGGAACGGTCCTGGTGTCTCCTGCTGTGTAGCCGCGGGGCATTGAAGGGAGGAAGAGCACCGGAGATGCGATGAAACTTCGGACCGGGACTCGATGACCCAAGATGGCGGCGAGCGATTCCGGAGGTCCGCGATAACGCACCCGGGGGACGGCCCCGACACGGACATAACCAGTGAAGCTCCCCAGTGCCTCACGTTTGCAGCGGCAGTGACGAGGGATCAGCGCTGGCGAGAGAGTGCATATCCGCCTCCTTGTATCGGCGCGCAGAAGATGGGCGGCCATGACAACTACGACCCGCGCCTCGCGCCGTGACCGGCTTTACAGATGAAGAGGCGAGGCAATACAGGCCCGGGACAATTCATCCCCTGCAAGGCGCTTAACCGCTGGGACTTCTGTGGTGAGGGCAACACGGAGGGGGAGTCCTGGTGTATCTTGGTTCGGGGCGCCTGACCCTAAGATGGCGGCCGGCGGGACATTGCAATAACGGAGCCTGGAGCTCGAGGCAAGGGAAAAAGACGGCCAGCACTGGCGAGGAACGACCTGCGCTCCCCCCTCATCAGGCCTGGGACACTCCACCTTACAGGGAGACACAAGTTTGGTGGACACCAGGCATCAATGTCAACACAGCGCCCTGCGTGTCGGCGGAGGGCAGCTCCCTGGCAACCAGGTGAGGAGGCGCAGTGGTGCAGGCAAGGGACAACTCATCCCCTGCGTTGAGAGCAGCACTGAAGGGGAGTCCTAGCGTGTCTTGGCGCCTGACCCCGCACGACTGACACCAGGCTTCAATATTCATTCAGCGCCCCACGAGTTGACGGAGGGCAGCCCCCTGGCAACCTACTGGAGAGCACCAGGCGACAGAGTGTCCACGGGACCTGGGGAGGCCCGCCTCGCGAGGAGCCACGCGGTGAGACGGGTCCTGACCTGCGCTCTGCTCACTAATTCCTGGAGGCGACGGCCGGTGGCCTCCTTGTGACCCACGGGCAGGGGAAGAGCAGCGGAGTGTCCGTGGGGCCTGAGGCGGCCAGCGGCAGTGTACAGACGCCCCAGGCGGGGACACGGATCGCTGGTGAGGGCGGGACGGACAACGAGGCGCCCCCTAGCCTACCTGAGGGGAGAGGGACTCCACGAACTCGGCGGACAAGCTCAAGGCACTGACGTACCCGGACAACAGCAATGGGGAAACCCCGGGGGACCCAACAGACGGCGGTTCCCGAGACAGCCCCTGAGAAGATGCCCAAAACCCGGACATGGGTGGGTGCGGTGGAGACACAGCCCGACTCCTCGGTCTCCGTCAAGTTGGACCAGGTTCTAGCCGCTATTGAGCATTCCAGAGTCTCGATGGAGGAGCGGCTTGGGACGCTAGCGACAGACATCAGCCTTATCCGCGACGACCATCGGAAACTGGTGGATAGAGTGAAAGACGGAGAAAGGAAGTTGGAGGACATACAGCCGACGATTGATAAGCACCAGCAAACCCTCCAGGAGGTGCTACATCGCCTGACACTCATGGAGGAACGTGCGGACGATTTAGAAGGACGCTCACGACGCTGTAACATTCGCGTACTGGGGCTACCCGAAGGAATTGAAGGCACGAACCCCCTGCAGTACTTGGAGACATGGGTGAAATCCTTCACTCCGGAAAAGGATCGCTCCGCATTCTTCTCTATGGTGAGAGCCCACAGGGTCCCGGCCCACAGGCCACCCCCTGGGGCGCCTCCACGGCCGATGCTGGCGAAGTTCCTCCATTTCCGGGACAGGGATGCAGTGCTGCGTGCGGCACGGGTGGCGGGCGCCCTGCAGGTCGACAATCAACGGGTCATGGTGTTCCCTGACTATGCGAGAGCAGTTCAACAACAACGGGCCTCCATTCTGAGTGTAAAACGCCGGCTACGCGAGAACAATATCCAATACTCCCTACTGTTCCCGGCTCGCCTCAGAGTGGTCCACGCCGATTCCACTGTATTTTTCACAAACGCCTCGGAAGCACAAGATTGGGCAGACCTACATTGCACACGACAATCTAGATCGGAGATCGCAAGAGACCCGCACCCTAAGCCCTCACGCTCCGGAAGGAGATCGCAGCGGCACCCACGCAGTGGAGTGGGTGGCAGAGCCCGTGCCCGCACCCAGGACTCTCCTGATCTAGAGCAAATTGTGAAAGAGCGGAGGGAGGCCCTACAAGCAGTGATCGATTTGCAAGCATCTCCCCTGCCGGACGACATAGACCGACCACCGCATATCTTTACCTCGGAAGGGGAGAATGAAAGTGATGGAACGGTGTCGGGGGAAGACTCGGTGACGCCCCCCATGGTCACTCCTCAGACGGCGGACCTTATTCTGGACGAACAATCTGGCTCCCGAGCGAAATGAGACGGGACTTCTGAGACTGGCATAGAGCTAAGTACACTGTCTCCCCAACCATCGGACATAAACATCAGTCTCACTACTCGCTAAAGCAGGACCAACGCCCATTTTCTCTGCCAATGGCCCGACTCGTTTCTAGCCCAGTATGCATTCACCGCCGCCCCTTTCGTATATAGTTGTACCCCCCTTCATTGGGTAAACAGGTTTGGACGCATCGTTTTTGGCGATGGGCCCTAGGCATTGGGAATGTTCCCCGACCCCGATTGTTCAGTTACTTGCCCCAGTTCAGCACTTCCCTATCCCCCTACATGGAAGGACACGGATCCAGACGTCCGCCACTCATGATTACGTCCGCCACTCATGATTACACGGAGTCGGGGGAGGCAGGCGCCCTTAGTCAGATAGCTCGACCACGCTTAACACACCTCAAGAGACGCAGCCCCGCGCATGGCGAGGAGACACAAAGACATGACACCTCATACGCCTCACACTGATGTCACCATCCTCACCCTAAATGTTAGGGGGCTTCACACTCCGCGCAAACGATATGCGGTGTACTCCTATGCAAAGCGTCACAACGCCCCGATAGTCTTTCTACAAGAGACACACCTCATTGAGAAAGAGGTTGGGAAGCTACAGTCAAAATGGAGGGGTCTTATTTGCGCCACGACTTATTCTGCATATGCACGGGGGCGTTGATCTGGGTGCGACCGGGAACCCCCTTTCAGGAGCTTCGGAGGGTGGTAGACAAAGACGGTAGATATACACTACTGGAGGGTCTTTTGGATGGGCAGCTTGTACTTCTCGGTAGCATTTATGCCCCTAATGTAGAACAAGATAAGTTCTGGGACCATCTCACAGGGGTCCTTGCCCCATTTGCTTCCATACCCTGGGTCCTGGGAGGAGACTATAACTGCACACTCGACCTGAGACTTGACCGCTCACACCCCCCTCCACCACACTCCCCGGCATATAGACAGACTGACAGATTCCGGGCTTGGATTACACACTGGTCGCTCACCGATGCTTGGTGCATACGTCACCCTTCGATCCGATTGTACTCCTTCCACTCCATCCCACACAATTTGCGCGTCCGTCTTGATCGATTTTTATGCTCGGCGACTATATTACCCAAGATTGCCCACTCAGACTACTTGGGCAGGGTCATATCCGATCACGATGCTCACATCCTCCAGTTACACTGGCAGCCCCCACACCCGCCGGTTCCCACCTGGCGCTTGCCGCGGGACTGTCTATCGGACCAGGTCTTTCGGCACGAACAGGAGAGTAGTATCCAAGACTATTTCCTCCGCAACTCGGGCACAGCATCATCCACATTTGTGGAATGGGATGCATTTAAGGTGGTGGCTCGGGGAGAGTGCTTGAAGCAAATAACAGGAGCTAGGCGCGTGCTAGAGCAGGCTCTTACCACGGCGGAGCAACACTTAGCTGCTCTCACCAGACAGGATTCCACGTCCGAGGGGGAGACGCGGCGTATAGCCGAAGCAAAAACTGCCTATCATGCTGCCTCCGCGGATTTGCGACGGTACAACTTCCGGTCGTACGCTACACGGATGCATAAAGAGAGGGACAAAACGGGCACTCTCTTAGCATGGCTGGCCAAGCAGGACACAGGTGTCAAGCCCATTACCGAGATAGTGGACCCTGAGGGGGTACTGGTGCGTTCCCAGGCAGGGATTCTCGGTGCTTTTTGTGACGACTATGCGGCGATATATAGCGACCCTGCCTCTACCCCACAAGCTGTAGTGGATCGATATCTCGATCCCCTACCTATCCCAATCATTACGAGGACAGAGAGGGAGGCTCTAGACGCCGTAATCACCGCGGCAGATGTGACACAGGGCCTGCGGGCCCTAGCCCGAAATAAAGCTCCGGGGCTCGACGGGTTTCCCTTAGAATATTACACGACATTCTCGGTGCTCTTGGTTCCTCGATTGGTAGAGATGTTCGCGGCGGCACTGAAAAAGGGGGAACTACGTAAATCCATGCGAGAATCCGTAATCGTGACGTTCTTGAAACCCCATAGGGACCCGCAGCAAATGGCCTATCGCCCCATATCGCTGTTGTCCGCCGATTGCAAACTCCTCGGGAAAACTCTTGCGGACAGATACGTGCAAATCATACGCTCCTTGGTCCACCCAGATCAGTGCGGATTTATACCCGGCAGACGCACATCCCAGAACATACGTCGGGTTTTCCACATTCAGGGTCAGGTGAAGGGGATATACCCTCGAGCGGCCTGTCTCATCCTGGATCTTGAGAAGGCCTTTGATTCCCTCACGTGGCAGTTTCTGTTTTCAGTGCTACAGAGAGCGGGCGTCGGGTCTACCCTCCTAGCGTATACACGCCTACTGTACACCGGGCTGACATCACGGATACGCCTGGGCCGGTATATATCGATGGAGTTTGCGGTTCAGAGGGGCACGCGACAGGGCTGCCCGCTGTTCCCTCTATTTTTTGCTCTGGTGGTTGAGCCCCTCGCCATACGACTGCGGCGGGAGGGGGAGAATTGGGGTATCCCGGTGGCAGGCACAGTGCATAGCGTTTCCTTATACGCGGACGACCTGTTGATCTATGTGCGGGACATTACTGACGACCTGACTCCCCTTTGGGAGACTGACGGAATTTACAGCGGCCTCGGGACTGCGGGTGAACTGGGATAAGTCCACGATATACCCACTGCATTCGGGTCTAACCCCACAGGAGGTTCGCCTGGGCGCTCAGCGGGTGCCCTGGAGTGCGGAGGCCCCTCGATACCTCGGGGTCCGCCTATACCACTCCTCCACAGATATGTTTGAGGGTAACCATAATAGGGCATTGGCGAGTATTAGGGCTGAATACGATCTCCCCCCGGGACAATTCCTGCTTCACCGCCAACTCCTAGATAGCTACCGACCATATCAGGACCTAATCAAAGGGGAACCACGCACACATCCAGTTCTTCACACGATCCTACACATGGGAACAGGGCAACATTTAACGACATGGCTTTATAAAGCCATTCGTGAACTGACTAATAAACCACTGGAGACCCTGAGGGCTACCTGGGAGGCTGAAATCGGGCGCACACTACATGATAGGGAGTGGGAGAGGGCTTTGGAGTACCCGAAGGTCTCTAGAAACGCACGCTTTAAGAATATCCAATATTACATTCTGCACAGGGCCTATTTAACACCTGCACGCCTCCAACGATTCTACCCCGACACTCAGTTCCTATGTCCCAGATGCCTCGAACAGAATGCAGATTTCCAACATATGTTTTGGACTTGTTCCGTCATTAAAACTTTCTGGCACCATATTCATACTGCTTTTGGTACCCTCACAGGGCTGGCCTGCATGAACACGTGGGAGGCCTGCGCCATAGGCATCTTTCGCGCAAGTAAGCAGTACAAGGTGCAGACCCGTTTTCTCTCCCTTGCGGTGCTCTTAGCCAAACGCAGCATCGCCATGCACTGGCGCTCCCCTACCGGTCCACCGCTGGCAGCTTGGGTGGGAGCTACACACAAATGGGCGGCGGCTGAGGAGGAGACCTTACGGGAGGAGGAGGGGAGAGGGGTCCGCAAACACCCAATATCTATGGAATGGGCCATGCTATTATATCAGTTCAAGCAGCTAACCCCGGGAGCAGATCCTACAGACGGCCCGCCCGCATGGTCAGCCCTGCACTCGCAGTCACAGACCCCACCCAACCAATCTTTCGAAATAACGACCGCATGAACTCCACACAAACACCAGCATCAGGTGTGCTATCGTGGCTTCAAGTCGAATCGAATAGGATAGGCAACCGTGAGTCACAGTTGTGCCTTACCCATACGACGTTCCATACCCCCGCTAGCAATTCTGGAGAGGTTCTTCCATGCCCGTTCCCTAGGTTATGCCCCGTTACACCCCAGTTCCTGTGCCATGTCTGGAACCTGAGACAACAGGGTACACACCTCACGATATCTCTGTAAGTTGTTTATGCTCCCACTTGATGTATCACCAGTATATACAGATATTATGTACCACCATGGAATGTAGTCTAACTACACTATTCGAAAACTTTGTATGATGTGTGAAATATGAAAATGGCAATAAAAATATGTTTTAAAAAAAAGATGAAAAAATGGTAAACTGTTTCAAAAGCGCAAATTGATTCGTTGACAGGTGATAGCAAATGATTCAATAGTAGGCTCATAATGTGGAAGAAGCTACTTGGTAATGGAAATAGGGGTGATATGAGGTCCCAGAGTTTAAAGACAAGCCCAATGTAAAATCATTAGATTAAATCATGAAAATTCAAAGATAATGAGCCACTAGAATCAATAAGTCAGGACTAAAGTATCCAGGTAAGAGGACCAGATCCAGAATCATGCAAGTAGACCATAAGGGGATGAGGAGGTGGGGAGGGGGGCTGAGGGGTAAGAGGAGGAGAAGGGGGTGTTGAAGGAGGGAGGAGAGCTGGGATTAAGGCAGACCCAGCCCTGCCTCTGGTTACATGCTGGCGCTGGGAAACTCCTGCTCTCGCAACGTAGGGCACGAGGCCCCTCACCCCGCCCCCTGCAGAGCACTCAGTGCCCAGGAAGCTGCAGCGCAGAACACGCAGCAAGAGGGCGGGAGGTGAAGACACCCCTTCCAAAACACAGCATCGGTGCGCTTTAATCTCAAAGGTTCTCACTTTGGGAGAGGTGTTGAAAAATAATCTGAGAAATTCCCTGAGGAAAAACAAGTATAAACTTAAATTTAAGAGCAATGCAAAGATTTAATATATTATCTTTCATAAAAGAGTGCATTATATACTTCAGTTAACAGTCATTGACTAAACACTTCAGTTGTCTCCAAAATGGAATGAGAACAATTAGATGGAGTGATCGAAACATTTTGTATAAACGCCCCATTAGACGTGTGCTAGTGGCGTCCATATAAATCACCAAATATAAACATTTAAATGGGAAAATTAAATTTAATGCATGTGCCAAAACTTGAAAATAGTGGGAAATAAATCCGCAATGTGGTGCTGCTCTCTTGTGGACATACAGAAGAATTGGGCACCGAAATCTGAAAGAAAAGCGCTGAAAGATAAGCGCGGCCCGCGGCCGCTAAAGTTAAAGTCTTGCATGTACAGCGTTTACCTTATGGGAGCGAGCAGCGGCAGGCGCTATAATTGCTAACAGATGGCGTCGCTGCTCGCTCCCACAATGGAAACATCATACATGCACGAGTACTAATAGGAAACAGTGCAAAACATGCACTAGTTTCAACAAAAGCCACGAGTGATTCCAAGAGGTCAATCCAAAGAAGCGCTTGCGTGCTGCGTAGGCGAGACCTAAAAAGATTAAGGAACTGGAGTTTCAAGCCGTAACTGTAAGACGAAGAAAAGATCACCTTATAGTCTTGCACACCAAACTTAAGACACTAAGAGCAAAAGTAGAACGTAGCAAACATGCTGAACAGTAACAAAAAAAAGTCTGAATGTAGAAGGGGTTTTGTTGGAACATAGCTTGATGACCGAGAGATTTGAAAAGAAGGAGCTAGGAAAACTGAACATAGTGGAAAGGTTTAAAATGCAAGGAAATGAAGGAGCAATTGCTCTGTCCTTATTGGGAAAAACTAAGAAAAGTAAAGAATCGAAGCCTCAACTAAATATTTATAAGAATTAGAAGGAAGTACCAGGAGAATAAATCAACACTTTCAGCAGAAAGAAGGAAGAAAGCCAGTCTGGAGACTTGTTCTTTAACCATAGTTGATATTGCAAAATGAATGCAAGCTCAAACAGATGAAGCAAGAAAGCGGATACCAATCAGTGGAAACTAATCAGGACACCGAGAGTGAGTTCCCAAATATAAACACGTCGGTCTTTACAGAATTAAGCCAGAGGGAATTGGAGGCCATCCATTGTCCAGTAGTGTGCAGTCTCTGAACTGGCTTGGAAATGCAGCATGGTCACCATCCAGGCTTAAATTTCAATTATGCCATTCTCAGATTAAAGAAAAAAAGTCAAGAAAAAAGCAAATAAAAGCAGCCAATTGCACATCAAGACTGAATATAGTGGAACTTTTTTTTTTTTTTTTTTTAAACAGTTTATTGGTGTTCATGGAAAGAAAGGTAACGTACACGTTGGCACATAGAAAGACATGTACAGCAATTATAATAAATCTCAAGCCACACAGCCCGCACCATCTCATCGTTCAGTGTGTGAAACAGTACAAGAATACGGAAACATGTATACAAAGGCCATATATTCGCTGTAATACATCTCGCTAATATGGTGCAATCCAAGTGGGGTGCTTGGGGGAGATGGGAGGACATCTCTGCTATTGTGGTGTGCACGCCTGTCCAATAACTTTGCAGGGAGGGGAACATCCAAAGAATGTGCACTAGATCCACCAGGTCGATGTGGCACCTGCGGCATCCCAAGGATGCCATGGGAAATATCTTGAGTGACGTAAAATATGCCCTGTTGTAGCAATGCAAACTGAATACATTTGGACCCGGAATTATTGGGCATTTTTGGTGTGGTATTCGTGAGGAAAGCGCATTTCTTGTCATACAAGGCACGTCCTAGGTCTTCCTCCCACTTGGACAAGCTAAGGAAATATGCAAATGTGTGTAAGCCTTTGTAAAGCCACTTCATTAGGTGATGACCAGCGCCCAACTTGTATACAGCCTGTGTGAATGCATGAGTCACTGGTTCCGCCCCCAACGGTGTCCGGTGCAGAGAAATGTTGCCATGTAGGAGGAAAACGAAGTTTGGCAAGTTGTGATCTTGAATAAAGGCTTGAGGCGTTGCAAGCCCACCATCTAAAAACATGTCTTCGATTGTTTGGATACCCACCGATTCCCAAGGTTCCAACATAGCGGCTGTGAGTGAACCTATAGGTGTCGGCAGACCTCTCAGTAGTACTTTAGGTGCATACGGAGTAGGGGAACCTGTGTATTTCAGGGCCCATTTCCAATATGTGAGCGCATTATTTAAGAGTAATGGCAGTCAGGCGTATTACTCCTGGGAGCAGTAGTGTGAGCAACCTATCCATATGCATCATATGTGGGGTGAAGTCTACTTCACTCAGGTGATGGGCTGCCAGCCAATATGACAGCCACTGCAACTGGCCTGCATAGTAAAATGTCTGTAGAAATGGGTGCCCCCAGACCTCCCTCAGTCCGTGGCAGCTGAAACTTTGCCAGGCTCACTCTACACCTACCCGACCCCCAGATCAAATCCATAAGTAGAGTATTGAATTGTTTAAAACAGGTTGCTGGCACCACCATAGGTACGTTTACAAAGAAATACCCTCTTAGAAAAGGTCAGTCGGCCTGCCAGAACATTGTGGAACTCATGGCAGAAGAACCCTTGGGCAACTTGTAGGTCATGGGTTTACAACTAACCTGAAAGGAAGATAGAACAGCTTACACACACACACTTTAACAAAGGATGCAAGCTATAGATCTACCTTCAGAAGTCGTTTCAGGATGATGGGGCGGAAGACCACATGGAAGCAGTCAAGAAAGTGCAGTATTTGGAAGTGGAAACGTGTGGTTATCTCTGATACTGGGAGGGAAGCTCTAGCCTGGGATGGTTCCCGGAAGAATAAAAAGAGATGGCTTTAAAGAGGAAAGCATACCATATTTAAGTGTTTATGCATGGACACCCTTTGCTGTGAGTAGTTGAGAACAATGAGACTCTAGATTTTGCTGTGGTGTCCCAGTGATCGGACACACAGGAACTGGTTGATTTATACCACATCTGACAATATGGCAGAAGTTAGCAAAAAAAGCATGGAGTTATTCATATCAAGACATACGAGTCCTCAGAAGCAGGAAAGTAGGCGGACGCTGGGGAGGCACAGGAATTAAAGAATGGGAAAAATAACTGATGAAGGTCCTTAAATCCCTCCACCAAGATTTAAACTGGAAAACATTGAGGCTTCACCTAAATCCAACGATTCTGAACTGAAGGAAGCAAGGCAAGAACCATTCCAGAATGAATTGGAGACTAAACTGGGACTATTGGAAAAACAAAGCACACAGTGGACTATTACTTATAGCAATTCTCAAATTTCCAACAATGTGCAGTAGTAAACATTTGGAGAATGGAGACAAGATTAGATGCACTCTTTAAATGATGGAGGAACGAGTAAAAGCAAATATTTGGGATCATTTCCTCATTTACTAAGAGAGAAACTGTTAGCGATTAGAAACTTAGTGAGGACTTGGAAGGTAATCAAGGTTAAAGCTGGCAATGATTAGATGTGCAAACGGACTGCCAACATAAGGGATAGATAAAAAAATGTTTAAAAAAGAATGATGGGTGCAGCACAGTGTTGGTAGAACTTGTGTTTACATTATATTAGTAAGATTGTAACAGACATGCAGATGTTCATCATCTTCTTAAACTTGCGAGTTAATCATATACTTGGGGGACTAGACAAATGCCGGATTTTCAGAATAACCACCATATAAATTAGATCTATCTAGGTTCAGCGTAAGCAAATCAAATGTTGGTACCCTTAACATTTTGAATGGATACAAACATTTAGTATCTGCAGAGGGTAACCCTTTTCTAGATACAGCAGCTCTGCATTCACTATTATACCAACTAGTTACTCTATCAGACTTTTGTTCTTGTATTTAAGCTGGGCTCGTGCTTTATGCAATTGCACTACTCGTGTATTCAAAAAGCTTGACAGCTCCAGAACAATGCTCTATTTCTAGCATGATACTTATTTGTGGTAGTATGTAAACCCATCATCTGGGATTTGTGGTTTCCAAACTCATCTCCCGTCTACTTTTTCCTGACCCGCACAGCTGACAGACAAAACTTCTATATTACAATTTAGGTAATGTCATAGCCATCTTTTGTGGTCGGTAATATGACATGATCATTAGATTAATGTGAATGGATCAAATGGAAAAAAAAAATCGGACACCTTTGCAAACTACTATAAAGTAAGGTAACTGTTTAGAAATGTTGGTTAAGAAAGTTAAAACAGCTCTTGGTGACTTTTTTTCAATAACATCTACTCACAATAAATGTTTTGATTGCCACCTCAAGCAGACCTATTGATAGTAAGATGGATTCTGATTAGTAATTTACTGGGACTTCTGAAAAAGCTTACATAGCATTTCAACGGACTAATACAATCTTGACCATGAACTAATAAGCATCTTTAGTGTGTGCAAGCAGCTCCGACTGCATAGGGACGAAGTAGTCTCTACTGCTACACCTGTTCTGATGGATTCTGGTGGAGGACCATCGCCTCTGTACAATGAGAAAGGTGCCCTGAGACAGTCAATCCGACAACCATCATAGACACAGTGACCACACTGTACTGCAACTGAGACTAAGCTCAAGGGACATAGTGGATTAAAAGATTATTTTTTTTATAGGTTTTTGTTCCTGTTAAGGTATTTAAAGTGGTGTAAGGCCAATGAAAGGAACCTCTTTTACATTTTCTGCCATGAAGTGGTTTCGGGTGGGGGGATGGGGGGATGGGGGGGGGGGGGGGGGGGATTCAAGTACAAGTATTTCAGCTATTCTGCTCCATTAATGTTTTAATTCTTTGCACGCTCGTAAGTAGTTTTTTTGCCTTTCAAGGCTATAAATGTCAGATTACAATTGCCAGATTGCAAAATAAAATAATTTTAAAAGAGGGAGATTGACAGAGCTACTTCCCTACCATGAGGTAAACTGATCGCTCTGATGTATTAACAAATGCAGTTTGTTTCTTAAAAGAGGCTGGCTACAAAACAACAGGTCTACTGTTCAAGATTAGTAATAGTGCTGCATGTCCGAGCCGATAATTTAACAACATTGGACAGGTGCAATTAGTCAGTATGTATCTCCAGGTATGGCACTCCTACCGAGAAGTGCCAATGCTGCCCGTTTCGAGCTCTGCTAAATAGTGCTGATCCTATCAAGTAAGAGTAGAACTAAACTGCCAAGAAGTGCTAGCACTATGTGTCACTAGTACGAGATGCCTGCGGAGTAGAGCTGGCTTTGTCAATTTTAAATAACTACAGGTTACTGGAAAGTGTTAATAAGACAATGTTAATTGAATGATCGGATGTGTCAGTACTAATACACACAGGGTTGACATTGTCTGAAGTATACATGACCGTGGAAGTCTACTACTCACCAGTCATCATGAATGAATAATTATCATTTTATTGCCCCTCGTTCAGTGCAGTGCTGCAAAGTAATATTTCCAAAATCCCTGCACGGATGTCCATCAATGTCCGGCTGAGCTTCAAATGTTTCATATTTAGATCACAATCTGTGTATATTTTTTCTATCAAGTACCCTTTTTCGTTAATAAAGCATCTGGTTGTAACGTTTAGTACAAGTGTTGCAATAAACAGTTTTTCAAAAAGTATATGGTCTTTAAAAGCTTCAAACATACCAACTCTTCCCCTAGAACAAAAGTCCTAAGAAGCACAAATAAATGAACTAAACAGAATGTAACAAAATGTATGATATATGAAGTGTTCTGCTAGTTTGTTTTCCTGCAAAATAGGCTACTAAAACCACGCTTATTTCAGATTAGAATTAGTCATGATTGAAAAGTCACATTAATGAGGGAATAGATAATGGTGTGGTAATAACAGATTTATCAAGAACAAATTACAAGAGAAACAATGTGGTATTTGTGTGTTTTTTACTTTATGTAGGGTGAAATCATAGCCAAAATGAAATTAAGTTGGTGGTTGTGGTGCACTGGAGGAAACTGCATGCAGTCAAACCTTGAAACATACTGTTTAGCAGTGATAAACTTTCCAAAAGATAAGACAACTTTCAGTTACTTTAATAACAGAATTTATCTTTTATGCAGCCATGTGTGGCATATAGCAGGTTTGGACTGGGCTTTGCTGTATCGTCGACATCCCGAATTGCTGAAAAGAACAATGCCTCAAAAACATAGTAAACCATTAAAACGATGTAAAGCGACTGATAACAGCATCTACAAAGCAAAACATGTGGGTATGTTAAAGTAACAATAAAAGGGTGTCCGAACAGCTGAGAGTCTCTCGCTTCAGACTTCTAACGTACCTTCCTGTGAACTGTCACTTATACCGTTTTATACTTTAAAGGTTACCAAAAATATATTTCCGTAAGAGTAAAGGTAATAAAAAAAAACTTTCTTTATGTTCCAGCATTTTCCCAGAGTGCAGAGTAGTGCTTACAGTCACATGTACCCGCTTACCTATAGGACAAATTGTTATTTCTTAACTCTATTAACTGCACACAACAACGTACATAAAATACCCGAAATATGAAACAAACGGCCATAAAAAGTTACTGCCTTTTCGAAAAAACGTATCCGTAAAAAAAAAAAATAACAAAAAAATTAATTCTTAAAGAGACAGTGTTAAGAACCCACACAAAGTCACATGCCTCCTTCTGTGAACTGGAAGCCCCACCTACGTACATGCTACATAACTAGAGCTTGTGACACGCTTCAACAAGAATACAAAACGCAATTCATTATCACCATAGACTTCTAAAACGCCTGAATTCTACTCCATCTCATCGTCCGGTAGGTGGTAAATTGCAGCTTCCTTAGAAAAAAAAACTGCTTAGGTCTGCACAGGAAAAAATGCCTTATAAGGTATAAATCACTAAAGCAGGAAGAGGCGTCTCTGACAAAACTAGGAAGTTACCCTGCGCTTGCTCACATGCCGCTTTCTATTCAGAGAAATGAGGATGCAAAAAAAAAAACGTTTTAAAGAACATGCACAGCAGTCATGATAAGTATTTAACCGTAAAAAGCCAGCGCGATTTTCGCGTAGGAACACATTTAATGTTGTTGATCTGTTCACTGGCAGACATGAAGCGTGCCTTGAAGGATATGTAGGCGTGTGCCTCCTGTTGCAGTTAAGCTACAAGCCACGACAGCTATGCAGATCGTGGGATAAAAGTGATAAAGCGGGTGGGGTTCAACTGGCATGGCTGCAACATCTTAATACGCTGGATCACCGAAAGGGGCAGGGCTCTACCTATCTACTCCATTCCTGAACAAACACCTTATTATGTATCACCACGCTGAGCAACGCCTAATGCAAGATTTCAACCTGCACTACTCGGCACACCCTGGGAGACGGCGACTGGCAGTCCTTCGCTCCCATGGCATTCCTCACCTGAGGAGCCTGGGCTCAACGGACAGCGGCTCAAGGGAGGTGTCAGGCGCTTGCAATGGGACAGGACAAACTGCACAGGCATCTAAATGAGGAGGAAACAGAGACACGGGGGGGGGGGGGGAGAAGAGAGATCCAGGGAGGATAATTACAGATTTGAAACGGGCATCAGGGCGTCACCGACAGCAAAGTAAGTGACAGCGGGGCCAGCCTAATAGTCATCGATGGCTCCAAAAAAACAGTCATAAGGGTACGTTGAGATTTCGGAAATCGGAGACTATAATTGGGGCTGGGACAGTCAGGATGCCACACGTGCACACAGGGTACCACTGGTCGACACCGTGGGTGTCATCGTTGACATTAGTTAGTGCTTTATATTGGGGGCGGTCTAGGTCCTCAATGGGTTCTTTATCGGCATTCTGCAGAAACTGTATTTTAATGCTCAACAGGAAAACAACAAAATTGTAATGTCTTATATGAAGGTTCTGTCAGTTTGTATGTATACAATATAGCTTTACAGGTCCTACCGCCTCCCCACCACACCTTTCCTTCCCGGAATATCTGCCAAGGCCCCCGCCCCTCTGGACACAGTACCCCTCTTACCCTGTTCCACAGTCCACCACGCAGGCCGGTAGCCGCCCCGCCATCGTCCACCTCGGTATGTGTGCGGGAGGGAAAGGGGAAGGAGAAAAAAAGCGCGCACGGAAGGTGCTATCTAACCATCCAACAGGCAGACTGCGGCCCGGCCCTGCTCCGCTCCTCTCTCTCCTTCTCCCCGGCAGTTGGACTTCCCACTTCCGCACAGGCACACACACGCACAGCCGGGGTTCACCCAAGATGGCCGACTGAGCGTTCCAGCCCAGGAGACGCACTCTGCGACGTGACGTTGCACGCGATGATTGACAGCGACCCATCCACGAGCGTAAGGTAGACCTTACACGTAGGAGGGTGTAACCTTGGAAATGATGCTTTACAACTCTACCCACTTTTGGTCGGACCGACTATATTATCTTTAGGACAGTGGTATTCTGTTGGAAGGCATCTAATCGAAATGATTTTTTCACAGTTGTTACAATATTTGTCCTACCTTTGTGTTGCGTCTGGGCTCATGCTAGCCCACACCATGTTTAAGTTTGTATCAGGTTTGGTGTTCTGTGTTCTGATGAGCGTTACAACAAACAATTGATGGACGGAATGCTGACAATGCAGACATTCTCCCCCAGTCAAGAGATCTGGGTTAAATCCATCGTTCTTTTGCCCACTACACCACCCCAGTTTAGACATGGCCATATGCAAATCAGTCTTGACCCTGTGCCTCATGGGAACAGTCCAGCCCAAACTGCCAAGCCATGTCTTCACTGGACCGGTTTCTGGCTATCAGCTGTCATCAGCCAGGATAGCTTGACTCCAGTGGCGTAGTGAGCACGGGTCCCACGTCTGGGAATACCCATCCCACTTAGGGCGAAAAGCGTTACAACAAACAATTGATGGACGGAATGCTGACAATGCAGACATTCTCCCCCAGTCAAGAGATCTGGGTTAAATCCATCGTTCTATTGCCCACTACACCACCCCAGTTTAGACATGGCCATATGCAAATCAGTCTTGACCCTGTGCCTCATGGGAACAGTCCAGCCCAAACTGCCAAGCCATGTCTTCACTGGACCGGAATCAAGCATCCTAGGACCGGTTTCTGGCTATCAGCCGTCATCAGCCAGGATAGCTTGACTCCAGTGGCGTAGTGAGCACGGGTCCCACGTCTGGGAATACCCATCCCACTTAGGGCGAAAAGCGTTACAACAAACAATAGATGGACGGAATGCTGACAATGCAGACATTCTCCCCCAGTCAAGAGATCTGGGTTAAATCCATCGTTCTTTTGCCCACTACACCACCCCAGTTTAGACATGGCCATATGCAAATCAGTCTTGACCCTGTGCCTCATGGGAACAGTCCAGCCCGAACTGCCAAGCCATGTCTTCACTGGACCGGAATCAAGCATCCTAGGACCGGTTTCTGGCTATCAGCCGTCATCAGCCAGGATAGCTTGACTCCAGTGGCGTAGTGAGCACGGGTCCCACGTCTGGGAATACCCATCCCACTTAGGGCGAAAAGCGTTACAACAAACAATTGATGGACGGAATGCTGACAATGCAGACATTCTCCCCCAGTCAAGAGATCTGGGTTAAATCCATCGTTCTTTTGCCCACTACACCACCCCAGTTTAGACATGGCCATATGCAAATCAGTCTTGACCCTGTGCCTCATGGGAACAGTCCAGCCCGAACTGCCAAGCCATGTCTTCACTGGACCGGAATCAAGCATCCTAGGACCGGTTTCTGGCTATCAGCCGTCATCAGCCAGGATAGCTTGACTCCAGTGGCGTAGTGAGCACGGGTCCCACGTCTGGGAATACCCATCCCACTTAGGGCGAAAAGCGTTACAACAAACAATTGATGGACGGAATGCTGACAATGCAGACATTCTCCCCCAGTCAAGAGATCTGGGTTAAATCCATCGTTCTTTTGCCCACTACACCACCCCAGTTTAGACATGGCCATATGCAAATCAGTCTTGACCCTGTGCCTCATGGGAACAGTCCAGCCCGAACTGCCAAGCCATGTCTTCACTGGACCGGAATCAAGCATCCTAGGACCGGTTTCTGGCTATCAGCCGTCATCAGCCAGGATAGCTTGACTCCAGTGGCGTAGTGAGCACGGGTCCCACGTCTGGGAATACCCATCCCACTTAGGGCGAAAAGCGTTACAACAAACAGATCTCTGTACTGGGGTGAATGTATGACATTGTTCTGCATTCTGTCCATCAATTGTTGTTTTTGCATTTGTCACACCGAGTGGGACGGGTATGCTCAGACGTGAGTCCTGTGCTCTCCATGCCATTGGAATCAAGCTATCCTGGCTGAAGAGGGGTGAAACCCCGAAACCGGTCCTAGGATGCTTGTTTCCGGTCCAGGGAGGACCTGGCTTGGCAGTTCGGGCAGGACTGTTCCCATGAGGCACAGGGTCAAGACTGATTTGCATATGGCCAGGTCTAAACTGGGATGGTGTCAAGAATTCCTGTCATACGAGGGGAGGAAAACGGTAACCAGCGAAAACGGACTACATCTCCCAGGATGCTTAGCGGTTGAGAGGTTATGTAAACAGGAGAGCTGTTACATAACTCAAGGGAAACACGCCCTTATGTAAACAGGAGAGCTGTTACATAACTCAAGGGAAACACGCCCTTATGTAAACAGGAGAGCTGTTACATAACTCAAGGGAAACACGCCCTTATGTAAACAGGAGAGCTGTTACATAACTCAAGGGAAACACGCCCTTGTGTAAACAGGAGAGCTGTTACATAACTCAAGGAAAACACGCCCTATAAAGGGAGGAACCGGGAGGTACAAGGCTGTCGGATATTGTGTTTACACCGACGTACCTGCTTCGTGAAGAGCAGTGTTCCGGAGTGGTGCTCCAGTAAGGCAAGAACGGAGGTAGGTCGAGTCGTTACTCCCTGGGCCGTGTCTTGCCCCATCGTCACCTGTGAAGGACCCGGAAGCTCTACCGGTCAACCATTGAGCTTCGCTTTTTGACTCGGCTGAGTCCAAGCGCAGTGGCGCTTTTGCTGGTTGGAGTCGTAACTCTCAGCCCGACCAGAGACACAGGGACTGCCAGCTGTAACGCACACCAGGAGGTGTTTGCCGCGTTACAGACTCGGAAGTCCACAGGATCGATCGAGCGGCTGCTCTCGGTTCAGTCTTCTTGCTTGTGATTGGGGTATCGGTGACGCATCACCAGAAGGTGACTCCGCGTCCCGGTGCAGTCTGAGGAAGAGGTTGAGCGGCTGCTCCCTTCAGGTAGAGACCCCGGCTGGGTGTTTCCCTGACTCCTCGATTCTCCCCAACACTCTTCGTGCCCCTCACAGCCTACCGATTGGCATTGTCGGCCATTTCATTTCTGCCCTCTGTTGGCATACGCCGGGATCGGCGTATATGCAGAGGACGGTTAGGACCATCCGTGCTGTGGGCTGGTAACGTACTTAGCCTGGAGGATTCCAGTGACTATAACTTTTGTTTGTTCTTTGTATTTTATTTGCCTTCATTAAAAGAACTAACCCTTCACAAGTGGTTGCGTCCTCATTGTCGTGTCTGTTAAACGATCCTGAGACGTTCAGGGCGTTACAAAATATCCGACCTTAATAACACTAACTGTCTCCCGGTCGATAACAGACATGGCAACACTTGATGATGTGCTGGCTGCTTTAGCGGCCATGCAAGTTGAAGTGGCTGCCTCTAGGCAAGAAACAGCCGATGTAAAAGCCAGACTGGATGCTATCCAATTGGACCCGCTCATGCCCAGCACCTCCCTCACGAACCAGACACCTGCGGTAGTAGTGGAAATGCCGGTAGCCATCCCCTTGGCAACACCAGAGAGGTACAGTGGGGATCCTAACACAGTGCAGGTATTCCTCACACAAGTGGCGCTACATTTATCGTGCAAACCAAAGGCGTTCCCCACGAGTCAGGCTCGTGTGGCTTTCCTTATATCCTATTTGGCTGGAAACGCGGCACAATGGGCCGTACCTCTGGTGAGCAGGGACGACCCCCTCTTATGTGATTGGGGTGCTTTTCGCGAGGAATTCCTGAAGGTATTCGACAGAAGGGCTGACTCGTACACGGCGGACCGTGAAATGCTTGAGTTGAGACAGGGATCCAACGACCTGGTGCAGTATCTCAACGCGTTCCGAAGGCTGGTTGCGGAAACCAAGTGGCCTGTTGCTAAACAGACGGCGCTCTTCCATCAAGGGCTGTGCGATGAGCTCAAGGACGCCGTGGCTCATATTGACCCTCAACCCAAGACATGTGAGGGCCTTATCAACCTGGTATTACGGCTGGAACATAGGCTAAGTGAAAGAAAGGGGGATCATGGGAGAAAAGGAAAATCCCTTCCATCCTATGTGACGGTGGGAAGTCCTGAAACTTCCACCGCATCCAAGGGAGAACCCATGGACATCAGCGCAATACGTGCGAGCCTCACAGCCACGGAGAAAGAGTCACGCCGTAAACAAGGATTGTGCCTATATTGTGGCAAAAAAGGCCACTACGTACGTGAATGCCCTGCCAAACCGAAGACGTCACGTTATCGGGCCAACCGGTCGGTAACAGCCGTGGTGGACATACCGGCGGAAAACTAGAGGACTCCAAGACCAGAGAAGGGGCATCTCGGAGTCACTCATCCATCCCTTCACTTTCCAACTCGGTCACTAAGGGACAACGACACCTGTTTATCACGGTGCACGTGGGAGTGCATGACCAGTGGATACCCGTTGTGGCCATGGTGGATTCAGGGGCCACTGGCATGTTTATGGACCACAACGAGGCATGCAGGCTAGGGCTTCTTCCCAAAGCAGTACCCGAAGACGTCTATGCGGTAGACGGAAGGCGATTGGTGACGGGGCCCATCGGACAGCACACGGGGGTCCTTCCGATGAGATATGGGAGGAACCATTTGGAACAAATCGATTTTAACATCATCCGAGCTCCCCAATATGGCGTCATATTGGGATTGCCGTGGCTACAGAAACACAACCCCTTTGTGGATTGGCCAACACATCGCATCGAAATGACGTCACCGTATTGCATCCTGCATTGTGGAATAAGAACGGAATCCCTTGACGCAGATGAGAGCAGGAGTCAGACGGTGGCTACAGCGGCAGAAAAAGATGTGGCTCTCCCCCAGGCTTATCACAGTTTTGAGGATGTATTTGATGAGGTGAAGGCGGAAGTGCTACCACCACATAGACAGTTTGACTGCCAGATCGACCTGGTGCCAGGGGCCAGCGTTCCCAGCGGCAGGCTGTATGCCCTGACGGAGCCTGAAAACGTGCATCTCCGGGGGTACCTGGATAAACTCCTCAAGCTAGGATTCATCCGCCCGTCCAAGTCTCCGGCCGCCTCGCCACTCTTCTTCATCCCGAAGGCTAATGGGGAGCTGAGAGCCTGTGTGGACTTTAGGGCATTGAATGCGATAACCATAAAAAATCGGTACCCCTTGCCTCTCATCAGTGTACTTCTGGAACAGGTCAAGAAAGCTCGTATCTACACCAAGTTGGATTTGAAAGGGGCATACCATCTGGTGCGCATGAGGGACGGAGACGAGTGGAAGACCGCCTTTAAGACCAGGTTCGGCCTTTTTGAGTACCTCGTCATGCCGTTCGGTCTGTGCAACGCCCCGGCAGCCTTTCAGTACTTTTTGAATGAGGTATTCAGAGAGGAGTTGGATATCTACGTGGTCGTATATATCGACGACATCCTCATCTATTCGTCCAGTGTGGAGGAGCACGTACACCACGTCAAAGCTGTGCTCCAAAAGCTGAGGGAAAACATGCTGTTTTGTAAACTCAGCAAGTGTGACTTCCACGTCACATCCGTGGAATTCCTCGGAGTGATGCTGAGTCCAGAGGGACAGGAGATGGCAGAACGAAAGATCAAGGCGGTGAAAGAATGGCCGGTGCCCCAAAGCGTGAAGGACGTCCAAAGTTTCATTGGCTTCGCCAACTTTTACAGGCGGTTTATAGATGGATTTTCAGGAGTGGTGGCCCCAATCACACAGCTACTGAGGAAGTCCAAGGAGTTTGTCTGGTCCCCTGAAGCGAACAAAGCCTTTGAGGCCCTGAAAAGCGCCTTTGGTAAGGCACCGGTGTTGGCTCACCCCGATCCGGATCTCCCCTACGTGGTGGAAGCGGACGCGTCGGATGTGGCGCTGGGGGCTATCTTGTCCCAACGCAACCACGACACAGGGGTGCTTCATCCCGTTGCGTACATGTCCCGCAAACTCAACGACGCCGAACGCAACTACCATATTGCGGAGAAGGAGCTTCTCGCAATCAAGGACGCCTTCACCGAATGGAGGCATTGGTTGATGGGGGCAAGACATGTGGTATCGGTGTACACGGACCATCGGAACCTACAGTTCATGACGGCCACTAGACACCTTTCTCCCAGGCAGCTGCGGTGGATGATCTTCTTTGCGGGGTTCAACTTCCGCATCACATATCGGCCGGGGACGGAAAACCGGAAGGCAGACGCCCTGTCCCGTCAATCTGCAGTTAAGGAACCATTGCCTGCAACCGAGCGTTCCATCATTTCCCCGAGGATGGTATTGGGGGTTATCCAACCGGATACTTTCCTGAGGGGAATAAAGAGAGGGATCAGGTCATTCGCATGGCGGAGGTGGCTCCTCAGTCACAGAGAATGGCAGCTGAAGGACGGGATACCCCTGAAGGGCAGGTGCCTATTGATACCCACGCCTAGGCTAAGGAAACAAGCATTCATCTGGTGCCATGACTCTCCATGCGCAGGTCATTTGGGCTTTGAAAAAGTGGTGGCTAGCATGGGACGGCATTTCTGGTGGCCAACCATGAGAGTGGATGTCAGGAGGTGGGGACAGGAGTGTCCTACGTGTGCTACCATGAAGGCCGACCATGGCCGAACCCAAGGGCTCTTACATCCACTTCCGACCCCGGATAGACCATGGGATAGCATATCACTGGACTTCGTGGTGGGCCTACCGGTAGACCAGGGGATGACGGCAATACTGGTGGTGGTGGATTACTTGACGAAAATGGGGCACTTCATCCCCTGCAAGAGAGTCCTTACGGCCGGGGAATTGGCGTCACTACTCCTAAAGAATGTGGTACGACTGCATGGATTACCTGGGGTGATCGTGTCGGACCGGGGGTCGCAGTTTACTGCGCAATTCTGGAAGACTTGGTGCACTGCGCTGCATGTTAAGACCGCCCTGTCCACCAGCTACCACCCTCAAACGGACGGCCAAACCGAGCGCCTGAACCAAACGCTCAAACAGTATCTGCGATGTTTTGTGGACCAGGGCAGGGAAGAATGGGTCGACTTGCTATGGGTTGCAGAGATAGCCTATAACAACGCCACTCACAGCTCCACACAGTCATCTCCGTTCTATAGCAACTATGGCCAACATCCCAGGTTCTTGCCATTTCTACATCCGTTCAGAGAGGACAGGATTCCCGCCACAGCGGACAGGGTGGCACACATAAAAGACACGTTGATGCGCTCAAGGGCTGTCCTAATAGAGGCCAAGAGAAGATACAAGGCTGCGGCAGATAGGAAGAGAAGGCCCGGGCCACTGTACCGCACTGGAGACTACGTCTGGATATCCACAAGAAACATGAGGTTTCGAAAGAACAGTGTGTTCCATCCCAAGTACATGGGCCCTTATCGAATTACCAAGTGTATGGGTCCCGTGAACGTGAAGGTGTGCTTGCCCCAGTCATTGCGGATACACCCTGTCTTTCATGTATCATTGCTCAAACCAGCACCCTCCAAGCCGTCTGGGACACCTAGGCCGGTATGCGTGGAGTCGGAGGTGGAGTATGAAGTGTCGGGCATACGGGCGTCCAAATGGCGCAGGGGGAAGCTGTGGTACCTGGTTGCGTGGAAAGGCTATGGCCCGGAGGAGCATTCATGGGAACCGGCTGAAGGGGTTCATGCTCCGCGCTTGGTCTCCTTGTTCCATCGGCGTTTTCCTGCCAGCGCTGGACCCGTGGGGAGCCGCTGAGAGGGAGGATGTACTGTCAAGAATTCCTGTCATACGAGGGGAGGAAAACGGTAACCAGCGAAAACGGACTACATCTCCCAGGATGCTTAGCGGTTGAGAGGTTATGTAAACAGGAGAGCTGTTACATAACTCAAGGGAAACACGCCCTTATGTAAACAGGAGAGCTGTTACATAACTCAAGGGAAACACGCCCTTATGTAAACAGGAGAGCTGTTACATAACTCAAGGGAAACACGCCCTTATGTAAACAGGAGAGCTGTTACATAACTCAAGGGAAACACGCCCTTATGTAAACAGGAGAGCTGTTACATAACTCAAGGAAAACACGCCCTATAAAGGGAGGAACCGGGAGGTACAAGGCTGTCGGATATTGTGTTTACACCGACGTACCTGCTTCGTGAAGAGCAGTGTTCTGGAGTGGTGCTCCAGTAAGGCAAGAACGGAGGTAGGTCGAGTCGTTACTCCCTGGGCCGTGTCTTGCCCCATCGTCACCTGTGAAGGACCCGGAAGCTCTACCGGTCAACCATTGAGCTTCGCTTTTTGACTCGGCTGAGTCCAAGCGCAGTGGCGCTTTTGCTGGTTGGAGTCGTAACTCTCAGCCCGACCAGAGACACAGGGACTGCCAGCTGTAACGCACACCAGGAGGTGTTTGCCGCGTTACAGACTCGGAAGTCCACAGGATCGATCGAGCGGCTGCTCTCGGTTCAGTCTTCTTGCTTGTGATTGGGGTATCGGTGACGCATCACCAGAAGGTGACTCCGCGTCCCGGTGCAGTCTGAGGAAGAGGTTGAGCGGCTGCTCCCTTCAGGTAGAGACCCCGGCTGGGTGTTTCCCTGACTCCTCGATTCTCCCCAACACTCTTCGTGCCCCTCACAGCCTACCGATTGGCATTGTCGGCCATTTCATTTCTGCCCTCTGTTGGCATACGCCGGGATCGGCGTATATGCAGAGGACGGTTAGGACCATCCGTGCTGTGGGCTGGTAACGTACTTAGCCTGGAGGATTCCAGTGACTATAACTTTTGTTTGTTCTTTGTATTTTATTTGCCTTCATTAAAAGAACTAACCCTTCACAAGTGGTTGCGTCCTCATTGTCGTGTCTGTTAAACGATCCTGAGACGTTCAGGGCGTTACAGATGGCATGGTGAGCAAAAAAACGATGGATTTAGGCCCAGATCTCTGTACTGGGGTGAATGTATGACATTGTTCTGCATTCTGTCTATCAAGTGTTGTTTTTGCATTTGTCACACCGAGTGGGACGGGTATGCTCAGACGTGAGTCCTGTGCTCTCCATGCCACTGGAATCAAGCTATCCTGGCTGAAGAGGGGTGAAACCCCGAAACCGGTCCTAGGATGCTTGTTTCCGGTCCAGGGAGGACCTGGCTTGGCAGTTCGGGCAGGACTGTTCCCATGAGGCACAGGGTCAAGACTGATTTGCATATGGCCAGGTCTAAACTGGGATGGCATGGTGAGCAAAAAAACGATGGATTTAGGCCCAGATCTCTGTACTGGGGTGAATGTATGACATTGTTCTGCATTCTGTCCATCAAGTGTTGTTTTTGCATTTGTCACACCGAGTGGGACAGGTATCCTCAGACGTGAGTCCCGTGCTCTCCATGCCACTGGAATCAAGCTATCCTGGCTGAAGAGGGGTGAAACCCCAAAACCGGTGCTAGGATGCTTGTTTCCGGTCCAGGGAGGACCTGGCTTGGCAATTCGGGCTGGACTGTTCCCATGAGGCACAGGGTCAAGACTGATTTGCATATGGCCAGGTCTAAACTGGGATGGCATGGTGAGCAAAAAAACGATGGATTTAGGCCCAGATCTCTGTACTGGGGTGAATGTATGACATTGTTCTGCATTCTGTCCATCAATTGTTGTTTTTGCATTTGTCACACCGAGTGGGACGGGTATGCTCAGACGTGAGTCCCGTGCTCTCCATGCCACTGGAATCAAGCTATCCTGGCTGAAGAGGGGTGAAACCCCGAAACCGGTCCTAGGATGCTTGTTTCCGGTCCAGGGAGGACCTGGCTTGGCAATTCGGGCTGGACTGTTCCCATGAGGCACAGGGTCAAGACTGATTTGCATATGGCCAGGTCTAAACTGGGATGGCATGGTGAGCAAAAAAACGATGGATTTAGGCCCAGATCTCTGTACTGGGGTGAATGTATGACATTGTTCTGCATTCTGTCCATCAATTGTTGTTTTTGCATTTGTCACACCGAGTGGGACGGGTATGCTCAGACGTGAGTCCCGTGCTCTCCATGCCACTGGAATCAAGCTATCCTGGCTGAAGAGGGGTGAAACCCCGGAACCGGTCCTAGGATGCTTGTTTCCGGTCCAGGGAGGACCTGGCTTGGCAATTCGGGCTGGACTGTTCCCATGAGGCACAGGGTCAAGACTGATTTGCATATGGCCAGGTCTAAACTGGGATGGCATGGTGAGCAAAAAAACGATGGATTTAGGCCCAGATCTCTGTACTGGGGTGAATGTATGACATTGTTCTGCATTCTGTCCATCAATTGTTGTTTTTGCCTGTGTTCTGATGAAGCAGTTAAACAGCTGAACTCCCTAGTTGACACATAAAAATGATATTAACATTTTTGAGAGAAAATTACAAATGTGCTAATTATACGTGAATAAATATGAAGGAAAATATTGAAGAGACTTAGTTATTGCATCCTAAAACATGCAGTAAAATGTCGACTTGACGTAAATGTTCATTAGAATAACATAGGTTCATGTTTTGCAAAGTTTCACTGGTGTATTATTTTAATGTGTAGTAGAAATCTGAGTGTGATGGTTCACATAGTATAGAGATTTCATTAAGCAATCCTCTTAATAATAATGTATGTGGAGAACTATTGAAACTAAATGTATATTAGATGACACCATAAAGGTTTATTGAAGAGTTTTGTTTCATCTCTAACTTTGCTCATGTGAAAATGTGCACTAAGTGAGAAAAGAGAAAATGGTGCTACACCTTAATTTGAATTTTAAATGCTCTGAAACTTTCAGAGAATAATCTTCATATATGTACTAATGAAAATAACTAGAAACAATATTAATTTATGTTTTGAAATCATTTCATACGTTGGTGGTAACTTTGAAACTACAGTAATACGCTGTAGTTACACATCTAATTTATCATGGAGTTAAACTGCTTTCTAAGAGTAGTTGAGTGGAAAACAATATCTGAATATCATATCTCTCAATGAAAATGCATATTTCAATACTACATATTTTGCTTATATTAGTTTAAATTCAATGCAGGCCTTCCTGTTTATACACATTTTTTCCTTTGTTGCTCGACTTTGTTCTCATGGGAAAGTGTTCTGAGATTGCAAAGTGAATTGAAACTTTTTAATCAGAGACTTCCCACTCGTATAAAGGATCTTTGTTTAAGAGTAATGTTCCTACTGGATGGCCTGACAGTTACGTATTTTGCACTGCCTATATTCCTAAAAAATGTGTCTTTTTTTATGTTGCATGAAAATCACCCAATACGAACTGACCATTGGACTGACCAGATGACGTAACCCAGAAGGTGTCACCCGGAACTGAAGGAATATAATATGCATCACGTAAAGGAGGGGGTTCTTCTTCTTCTTTTCCTTCCTTTGGAGATTTTGCACCTTTGAGGACTAAAATACATCATTCATTTTCCTTGCAGACTCTACTGCCTTTCCTTGACTAACGCATATCCTGTGTGCGTTATTCCCAGTCTCCTTTCCCCTCATTGTATAGAACCTTAGAGCTGATATGTTTCACAATCTTTCCTGAACTCTCCTAGAGCTTTGGTAATTGATGGCCCATAAGAATTAAATTAGATTATTCTGCACTCCCAAATAAAATGCCTACTATTGATGGATTTACTCTTATTAAATTTACTTATAAAATCTAACCATCCTCTACCTGTTTCTGTCTCTCTATGATTCGTCTCCAGTAATTGATCGGCAATTCCAGTTGAGCATTAATGAGGTATGGGAATTCTAATAGATCTCTGGTCAGCAGATTCTAGTGTTACTATTTTGTATAGCTCTAACTGAATTAATTGTTTGTATGATTTTGTCCGACTGAATTTCTTCAGGAGATTTGGTCTAGCAGTAATAATACTTTACTTATAAAACCTACTTCAGAGAGTTATATATTGATCTAATTACAAGTTTGTAGGACAGTTACCCTATTCCTTATCCTCTTTGGATAACAGGTTTGGATCCCCTATCCGACCCCTCTCTGCACAATTCAAGATCCATCGAAGGAACAAGTAATTTAATTTGAGGTGTAGAGTTAGGAGATAAAGTGAAACAAAGTAAATGGGCCTAGTGACGCTTCAACAGTTCTCCTGGTAGTGTGTCAGATGGTTTATCCATCCGATGAATTTAGGATATAGAGGGGTCCCTACCGAGATCCCTATTGAAATTCCCTGTCCAAAGATTACCCACCCCAGCACAAGCTCAAAGCTCATGTCTAGTTGAAGGAGACCAAGTGCCAGTACCAACGTAGAAGTGCGACAAAGAAGTGGTGTGAGTATTAATAAGGTGGTTCATTGTAAATGCTTGAAGATTAGATTTCTGTATTGTGAAATGGCTGTATGAGGTTATGCAAAGTGTTTAGAGTCCATGTTTGAGTGATGCACTTTGTGCAGATGAATTGAAGTTGTTATCAGGTCCGTCGTGACTTAATATCCTGTGATATACACCTACGGGTGGTCTCAGTGTGGCATACACTGAGTAAGGTGTCTGCTGTGTTTCGAAAGTGCTGTTTGTGAAATGTTGTTGGCAGTACCACTAAGTGAAGGGAAACTTCTTTGTGTGAGTTAGGGTTAAGGTTGTTACAATTGTTTTCATTGCACGGAGAACATATTGCATCAGCCTGAGTGAGATCGCACTGGTCGATGTCTCATTTGGAGTGCATGTAAAGGTAGATTGGATAATTGCAGTTGGTCAGGCTTCTTGTGTGTTAAGGTCTATCATTTCTTTAGTGGAGCATACAGAGTTTTTGAAATAGCTTGCATTGTGTGAAGGTTTTTGCTTAGAGAAAACGCACATAAAGGATGTCTAATCTCATATTTTTTCCCTAGGTTACTCTGAAAAGATTTTGTGTTATTCATTGCCAGAGGGCAGATTTTACAGCTTCCACATTTGTGAAAGCCGGTACATCTTTGTGTTAGCCAATTAGAGTTTGTAGTCTGTTTGGGGTAGCTGGGGCGTATCCATGATCTGATATTCTTGCCTCGTCTATAGGTGATAAGAGGTTGATCTGTAACATACTCCCTCAATGATTTATCATAACTCAAAATTCGCCAGTGTTTTTTTCATGCTATTCCTTAGTGCTAATGACACTCCATTATAATTAGTAATCAGTCTGATTTTTGGAGAGGTTTTACTCTTAGATGGTCTTTCTTTGAGAGTGTCCCCTCTCTTTATTCGAGTGATCTTTTGTTCAGCTAGCTGAATGGTCTGTGTGTCATATCCTCTAGCTTTGAATTGCTCTTTCATGTTGTTTTTACATGTAAAAAAAGTCATTATTTTTACTACAGTTTCTCCTTGCCCTTACTAGTTCACCAAATGGTATGGATTCTATTTGGTGTTTATGGTGCGAGCTGCTTGCATGCAGTACAACATTGCATGAAGTGGGTTTGCGGTAAAGTTTACTTTGGATCTGGTTGTCCTCTATAAATAAGGTCACATCCAGAAATTCTATTTCTGTGGCGCTCATGTTATATGTGAAGTGGATCCCTATGTCATTGGAGTTAAGATGTTCACAGAATTTAGTCAGCTTCACCATGGAGCCCGACCATATCATGATGCAGTCGTCAATGTAACGCCCCCAGTAAATAATGGATTCATTCCATGAGGTGCCCCTCACCTAATCTAATATTTATACGCACTTATAGAATCTTTTACTATATCCCACCACCCTCACGACCTATCACGTTATATATTGGGGATATGAATATTTGTTGGTGCACAACGTCAGACGGTATCTATTACCATGGCTCTCTATGTGGTTTTTGGTAGATTGGTTGATACACAGTCAGCTATCTCCACGATATAATTGTTGGTGCACCCGTTTATATTTGTATTTTACGCTTTGAATGTGATGTGCACTGTTGGGATGACTTGGTAGGCACGTAATAAGATTATAGATGTTGTGCCCAGATGAATGGGCTCATACCGTGTTTTTGTGTATGTTTTCCAGCCCTGAGGAAGTCACAGGTTTCTTGCCACGATTGACGAAACACGTGTTGGCTGGAGTCTCTGCAAGAAAACATTAAATGACTCATATCTGCTTTGCTTGTTTTTGTACTATAAGTGATTTACTTGTCATATTATGTATTAGTGTTTTATTAGTGATTTGTATTATTGGACAGATCCGTGGATCTGAACTGTGGGGTGTTGGATGATTACCTCCTCCCTGGGCACCTAATACTTGAACTAAGTAGCAAGATACATACTTATAATAGAGAGCGCCTTTTCCACCTAGGGCACAATCATCCCAAACAGTATTTCTACAAAATACTTTAAACTGATATGTAGAGGCAATTTGGTATGCTCAACAGAAGGCTTACAGAACAGATATAGCAGAGGGAACTAGAATGTATGCCATAATAGTGGCAGAAAAGGAAAATGGAGGGAAGCGTAAGGAAAAGAAAAGCATCTTGAAGCGTCAAAAACACTAGCTCTGGATGGAGCTAGTGATCATGTATTTGACGACAAATTTCTAAATGAATTGTTACTGAATCGCCCACCACCTTATAATAAAGACCAACAGCAGAGTTTAACAAACTCTTATTCTGGGATAATTCCTGATGCACCTCCTGTGCCCAAAGATACAGTTCCCCACACGTGTTTTACACCGGAGGGTGGGAATACAGGAATATCTGATATGAACAATCAGATTGTTTTGAATGTGCCAGATGCTTTGACTGTCCCAGTGACTATAGGTTCTGTTGTTCCTTTATATCATCCTGGAAATAAGGGGGAAAATGTACATACGTTGACTGTCCCTACTGGGATAAATGGTTCAACCTTTACACCTGTAGGTTCAAGATTGAGACAGCCCTCCCAGTCCCCTTTAATTCCAACTCCAGCTGATGTCCCTTGTGGGGCTAGCACTGGTTCAAGTCAATCTATCAGGGGTTTGTAACGTAGCTAGTCACCCGTGAGGGTATCAAGGTGCTGACGTGTGCATTCTAGCCAATTAAATTCTTCCAGTGGAAGGACACGACAGTCCCAAACTGTTTATATACCTGGGAACGGTATGGTAACTTCACCAAGGGTAACACAGAGTACAACAGGAAGCATACTCCCAATGGAAAAGCCATATTCTGATGAGTCCCTTTTACATTCCACACCTAATGTAAGAAAGGAAGGTCAGGATTTATGGGGTATACCACAGAAGGACAAACAGGTCCTACTTCGCATGATTGGCTTAAAGGTATAGCTACTCCTGCAAATGACACATGTGTTGGGACTAATAGAACAAATGTCTTGGGGATGAAAAAGCATAGGTCTCTTGATGTTGCGAGGCTTAAGGTGGAATTTGAGGAAATTATTATAGGGACCATAAGCTCTGCCAGGATTATTGTTAGTGCTTGAAACACATGAGAAATTATCTGAATTGGCACAGAAATATGGAGTGGATGTGCAAAATTCAAAAACACTGCAAAGATTTAACAGAAGAGATTTTAGTGAAAAGGATCTTGAAAACATGAGACCCTCCGGAATGAGACTACAGATTAAAGAGTTACTGGCTACCCTCAGAAAATGGGGAGAGCTAGAAAAATGGGAAGGTCGATGGGCCAAGAAGAAGGAAACAAAAAGGGTCATCATGCAAATTTTCCATGTTATTGAGAACGATGGAAGTGAGAGAGTGAGGATGATTCCTATGAGAGAGGTGCTCCGCGGACGGGACAGTCTTGACAGGGAGCACCTCCCGTATTAGTGCTTTAAGCACGGGGTCCCTCCGTATTACAGGCTCATGATGCAATTCGCCAATTGGTAGCAAGTCCTCATTGCAGGTACTTACGATTTGGAATCTAGAAATTAGGCACATTTAGTCTAGTTCTCACATTTATATCACATATATTGTTTGTAATTTAACGACAATACACAACCCTGACGTGAGTAAGGTGGGGATCTGTGCACCCCGTCCTGAAGAAGAAGCTTTACACTTCGAAACATGTCGACGCACATGAGAGGTATTGTACATTAAATACAAAATACCTTCACCACACCCCTTTTAGCAATACCAGCACGGAGGTTTATTAAATTTTTTTTTTTTAACCTTCACATGCCAGTTATTTGTTAACATTCACACATTAATTCACATCTGACCCCACCACTCACTTACCATCTAAACCCTCACACACCACACATAGGTATTACATCAGTGCTCCCGCGTAGTCGTTGGTTAGTAGCACGCCGCATTCCGTAGAGGGATGCGAAGACCCCTATGATGAACATTCGCAAGGGTATGAGAGGCAATACGGTATACGTTTCACTGTGTTCATACACTAGTACAATTAATTGGACAGTCCACGCAGAACCTTGTATTCTCAAGTGTTCTTTAATCTTTAGATGTTTTGAGTTCGGTACAACCACAGCCAACGCGTTTCGCCCAAACATGGGCTTCTTCAGGGCAAGTAGTGACAGCCAATGTAGCGCAAAGGCGCATATAGAGTATAATTGAAGGGTATCGTATGGTCAGGGTAGACCTCACAGTGCAATAGCACTGTAGTAAAAAGGCCGGTTGCAGGCACTTGGTAATGTCTCAAACAGGACTAAATCCTGGGTAATTGGATTTCAAAAATAGTGCACGAGGTCCTTAAGTGGGGAGCCTTCCGTAACATGGTGTCCGTCAGAGTGGATCGGTGTGGTCTACCCTGACCATTAGGAGTGAATCTATTCCAGATTCCATGTGAGGTTGAATGGTTTTCTGTTATTGATTTGTGTCAAGCCTTCTTTTCCATTCAATTGCACGAGGACAGTCAATATCTCTTTGCTTTCCAGTTTGGCAGTAGTGTTTTGGCATAGTGCCCAGTTCCACAAGGGTGTACAGAAAGCTTCTCAATCTTCATTCAGATTTTGAAGAAAAGTCTGGAATCCTTAGAGATGCCAAATCATTTTGTCCTCGTCCAATACAATGACGACTTATTGGTAGCATCAAGTACTCAGGAGGCTTGCACACGCGATACCATCACTTTACTGAATCATTTAGCTGTGAATGGACACAAGGTGTCACTGTACAAATTGCAATTTTGCAAAAAGGAACGTTCTGTATCTTGGACACCATATTGAGAAGAGAGCAAGGAAAGTGTCTCAAGACAGAATCACTGCAATTCAGAATTTGAGTCTGCCAAGTACTCAAACAGAAGTCTGCATGTTTCTGGGAATGGTTGGCTACTGTCGACAATGGATTCCCAATTTCTCTTTGACAGCCAAATCTCTTCAGAGGCTGACATACATAGACGTGTCAGACCCGGTGCCTTGGGATGATGGCTGCATGTGCTCTTTTGCTGTACTGCAAGAGTCTTTGTCGAGCTCCAGCTTTGAAAATGCCCGACTATAACAAAAGCTTTACTCTGTTTTGCAGTGAGCATGAGGGCTGTGCACTATCAGTACTAGTACAGATGCATGGTCCTGCACGCAGATCTGTAGCATACGTTTCAGCAACTTTTGACCCTCTTGCCGTATTGCCTGAATGGATGAAATATGTTGCAGCAACGTGCATGAGTTTGGAGTGGTGTGAGAGATTTGTGATGGGACATCCGCTTAGGGTGTATGTGTCACATTCAGTTGAGGTCTTGCTTACTCGTACTCGAATGCAACACCTCACCAACAGCCACCTTACCACATACGAGCAAACCATACTGGGAGCTGAGAATGTGACAATGATGCAATGCACAAGCTTGAATCTTGCAACCTTAATGCCCCTTCCTCGAAACAAGCTTGTGATTGATGAGGCTGATTATGATTGCCTGCATGTGACTGAGCTTTGCACCGAGCCGTGACTGGATATCTTTGACACCCCTTTGCCTAAATCAGATCATGTACTGTTTGTTGACGAATCCTGTTTGCGTGATGCAGAATGACATCTAAAGGCTGCTTATGCTGTGTGTTCAAATGCGGGTGTGACTGAAGCTTTCTAGTTGCAAGGTGTGTTTTCCGCTCAAGTGGCTGAGTTGGTTGCCTTGACGCAAGCCTGTACCATTTCTGACAAATTGAGAGGTACCATCTTCACTGACAGTCAGTACGGATATGGAATCATACATGACTTCGGGCAATTGTGGTCACAGCGAGGGGTCATTACCTCGTCAGGTTCCCCTATCCGGAATGGAGAGAGTGTGAGAAACCTCTTGCTGTCACTACAACTGCCAGCTCAAATTACAGTGGCGAAGTGTGCTGCCCATCGGCAGGGCAATGATTATGTCACAGTTGGAAACCGCTATGTGGATGAGACTGCATGCTATTGTGTTCTAAATTCTTACACTTTCAATGGGTATCCCTTAAGAGAGAACACCGATGCCACAGATTGCAAAGTGTTGCTATCCACTGTAGAGACTTGGAAGTAAGTGAAGGGATTACAGGATGAGGTACCAGAGACTGAAAAACAAAGATGGGTCAGAGCAGGCTGTACTAAAAAGCAAGAAGAGGAGGTGTGGGTGTACATTGATGGGGGACCTGTATTACCAGATAGTATGTTACCTCCTATGGCGCGATAATTTCATGGCCCTGCACATGTAGGGCAGGATGCTATGATGCGTCTCTTTCATCAAACCTAGTTTAATCCAAGGTTTAGATCAATGGCAGAAACTTTGTGCCACCACTGCATGGTGTGTGAACAACAAAATGTAGAGAAAAAAACACCATTCACCATGAGTCATGTAGGGAGGTCAGGAGGTCCTTTTAACCAAATGCAGCTTGACTTTGTTTAGATGCCTGCCTGTAATGGCTTGAAGTACATTCTTGTAATTGTTTGTATATTTTTGAGATGGTTGGAATCCTACCCAACAAGATGAAATGACAGTCATCTTTAGCAAAGTTATTGTTGAGGGAGTTGATACAGCGTTTCAGATTTCCAATTTCTTTGGAGTCAGACCGAGGGACACACTTTAATGAATAGGTCCTAAAGATGTTATGTGCAGCATTACAAATTGATCAGAAGCTCCTTTGTGCTTATCGCTCAGATGCCTCTGGAATTGTAGAGATGATAAACGGAACACTGAAATACAGATTGGCAAAAGTGTGCGCCTCGACTTCTCTAAAATGGCCTGATGCATTACCTCTTGTGTTGATGAGTTTGAGGAGTGCCTCAGACAGAAGACCAGGACTATCTCCTCACAAAACTATTATAGGGAGGGCTGTGAGACAGCCTGCAGTTCTAGCCAAAGCATTGGTGAATATTACAGATGATTTGGTGCTCGATTATCATAAAGGACTGGCTAACCGAAGGGTCACGAGAAGAAGAGCTGACTAGGCAAAATTTAGACCTTACCGAAGGGAAAAGTGTACCTTAAACACGAGTAGCGCCCAGAGACTGTTGACCCAGAAGACAAGACAGACTTAGACACTCTAACAGAAAGAAGAGTGCCATGAACAATTGCGGAAGTCTCAAGTTAGTCAGAGCAAAGCGACAGTGATGATGAGGAACCATCTGTGTGGAGAACTAGAGTACCAAGGCCAAAGATACACTGCACCTGAATGGACTTATCTGGTGCCGAACGACTGGGTAAAAGCATATCACGCCTTTAGCTACCACAATTCGAATTTGAATGAGCCACAATGAGAGAATTCTGTGTTCCAATTGAAATTCTTGAGATCGATTTGCCAAATAAGAGAACTGAGTCAATTTTTACTGAAGGGAGGAAGGAATTTGCACTTTACAAGAACTAAGCAATTGCTAAGAGCCTGCATTTTCAGGACTATAAAGGAATCGTAAATTGTGCTGTAGAGCGAAGTACCTGAAGCCTGAAAGGAACAAGCTTCCTGAAACTTACCTGTGCTGCTAACGCTATTAACATCCAAATCAAAATGTATCAAGGGTGATAAGTTCTGATTCCAACAAAACAATGGATTGATATGTGATATCATCAACACACAAATGTACGTGTGCCTGTATGCTCGCTATACTTTCTGTTTTGCTTGTGGTATTTCTTATAGTTTAGAATTTTCTCCATCATACATATATAAGCAAGCCTGAGCCTACTGTTGTGCCTAAAAATAACTTTGCGAATTACAAGGGATTAAGCATTTCAGATGACAAGATATTACATGGAGTTCAGCCTGCTGGTGATTTTTCAACGAATGCATTAACAAAGATTCTTTACGAATACTTAGAGACCATGGATGCCAGAGATTACTATGTGTGTTTACAATTGCCTAAATCAGTCTCTGAGGGAGTGACCTATCATCTTCTACCTCTAACCTATGGTGTTTCTTGCAGTATATTAACAAGCTTATTTTATGGCAAAGTACATTTTCAGTACTATTATTCTAACTATGATCAAATCTTTTCTGAAATGCTTGTGAGAAAATATTTAAACCCTGTGCCTGATACTAAAACAGCTGAAATGATGGGAGAAGCCTACACAAAGTTTAGACACAGCTTATGCACACCAACACAATCTAACATGCCTTTTACATAATGTAGAAAATAAATTTGTAGAATCGATAGAGGGTAGACGAAGAGAGATCATGGTTAAAGCTGCGAATCATGCTAGAATACCACCGTGGGCGCTCAAGGAACCAGATCTCAAAACAATGAGAAACTAAGCTGCTATTGCTTTTGATTGGCCACATAGAGGAAAGTATGTATATTAAAGCGTAGGACTGAGGCTAATACATACTTTGTTGGTTCCAGCAAATGTGACCTTAATTCCAGGTTCTGGGAAACTGTAGACTGTTCTGTGAGGTGTTGTTCCTGTATTCCCTGGGGTTTATAACATCTGTGGGGAAAAAGCCTATTATAGGCTGCCTAAAAGATGGTATGGATCTTGCTACATGGGAATAGTCTTTCAGAAAAGTTATCATGTTGAAATCTTATGAAACCAACAAAGTGATGCACCAAAGAGTTAAACGATGTGTTAGTATTGGAGAGATAGGGGGGGATATTTTTGGAGCCATTATACCATCTGTTGGGGTGAGACTGAATTCTCACAAGATACGAAAATTGTCTCCTGTGGTAAATAAGCTTTCTACGATACTGCTAGAGAATTCTTAGCAATAGATTATGAAATGATTGCCATGAGATCTATGTTTCTTCAAAATTGTCTTGCTTTAGACATCCTTCTTGCAAAGGAAGGCAAAGTCTGCCAAATGCTAAAGGTGCAACATTGTTGCACATATATTACGGACAAGAGTAAAGACTTAAAAGGGTATATTAAGATCATTACCCACCTTGGAAAAGACTTGAAAGATTTAAAAGCTGATGGTGCTTGGGAATCAATTGGGAAGGGATTTTCTTCTATAGGTAGATAGTTTGCAAATCTGGGAAGTGGACTGTAGGGAAAAAATTTGAAGCATATTTTGATAATTGCTATATGCGTACTGTTGGACTTGGCCCTTTTTGCAGGGTCATCCCTGAACTTTTTGCCTTCCTCCTGTATTTTTTCTGACCTGTTGTTGGTGGTTTTATGTATCTGGGCACTTTACCACTGCTGATCAGTGCTAAAGTGCATATGTTCTCTATTGTAAATTGATGGAATGGATAAGTGACTCCACGATTGGCTTATTTGGTTTACTTGTCAGACCCTAGTACAGTGCACTGTGTGTGCCCAGGGCCTGTAAATCTAATGCTGCTGGTGGGCTTGCAGCGCTGATTGTGCCACACACCAGAACAGCTTGTAAACTATGGCTCAGGCCTGCCATTGCAGAGCCTGTGTGCAGTCTGGGACTGCCCTGTCGACTTGGCAAGTGCACACACTTGCCAGTCCCCAAACCTTCCATTTTCTACATGTTAGCCACCCCTAAGGTAGGCCTAAGGGCAGGGTGCATTGTATGTGAAAGGTAGGACATGCCCGATGTGTGTGGCATGTCCTGATAGTGAATTACAGACATTTTCGTTTTTCTCTATTGCAAGGCTACCTGCTCCCATAGGCCAGAATGGGCAGTTTGATTATAACATCTTATAATCCTAACTGACCCAGGGAACAAGGTAGAAATTCGAGTTTAGTAAGCCTGAACTCAGAATGTTGAAATACATCTTTTAGTGTGGATGATTTTTGCATTCTGTGTTTGAAAATACCACTTTTAGAAAGTAGGTATTTTCTTGCCTAACCATCCAAGCACAAGGCTGAATAGACCTATATGCATGAGGAGTGGTTGGAGGAGTAGCACCTGGGCCTGAACAGGGCTGTGCCTGCCTTCCACAATGCTGGCTCCACCTCCTGTGGTGCATCTGATGACCCTGGCCCACACTGACAAAGGAAGAAGTTGTGCACTGGCAGAATGCACCCAGAACTGGTTTGGACTAGGTACAGACACTCTCTGCCTTCAGAGACAAAGGATTTATGAGTATAAAAAGGGGGACCCCAGAACTTTAGATCACTTCTGGGAATCAAGACAAACCTTTGCTGAGGAGAAGAACCAGCAAGCTGAAGGAGGAGACTACCCCTGTGTTGTGTTTTTGGGGGTTGGCCTGCAGTGGTTGCTTCATTGCCAAAGAAAGGAGAAGAGGACTGAGTGTGCTTTTAATCATCTTTTAGAAGATCTCCAAGGGCTTGAACTTTGAGCTTGCCTCCTGCCTGAAGTCTCAGGGATACAAGACTTCACCACCAGCTCCCCCCAGAATTCCCTTGCTGGGAATTAAAGTGCCTGCTGTTGTGGTGGGCCTTCTGAGAGACTGTGTGTCGCTGGGAGCTGGAAGCGTGACTCAACAACGAGAAGCGTGTCTCCGCCGCAGCAGTTGCCGTCGCATCACCTAGTAAGCGTGCCGCCGCTGCCGCTGTCACCATCGCATCGCCGAAGCGAGTCGCATCACCGGAGAAGCGTGCCGCCGCCGCAGAAGTCGCCATCGCATCACCGGAGAAGCATGTCACAGGGCCTGTCGCGGCTCAGAAGATCACCGAGTCGCCATCGGGCATGCACGCATCGCATGTACATTGTCGCACCATAACCAAGACACCATTTTGTCGCATCGCACCGGAGCGTCATCGCAACGGATCACAGTAAGAAACCGACGCATCACCTCCCCACACAATAAGGAAGCGAGCATCAACTCCACTGCACAGCAGTAAGGAACCAACGCATCCACTTCCCTGAGTGTAAGGAACCAACGCATCACCTTCCATACGACCCTTTTGTTTGTTCTTTACTTTGGGAGTAAAGTGTTGCATTTACAATCTAAAGTGAACTGAGCTATTTCCTACCATTTTGAAGCCCATTTTGATTACAGTATTGTGGATTTTTTGTTGTTTGCTCTTGTTTTAAGTCTAGTAAAGATTACTTATTTTTCTAAACTGGTTTGGTGCCCATTTGTAGTGTTTTCACTGTATTACTGTATGTGCTCACACATGCTTTACACACTGCCTCTGAGATAAGCCTGCCTGCTCATGCCAAGCTACCAAGGGGGTGAGCAGGGGTTATTTTAGGAGTGTAGCCCCTTACCCTGACTAGACACAAGGGTCCCTATTTGGACAAAGGTGCAAACCATTGCCAACTAGACCCCCAAATCTAACACGTACTGACCTTGGTTGTCATCTTTAAGGTCTATAGACTTTTGAAAACTAAGAAATAAACTAGGGGAATAAAAAGGAGAAGAGCTGAAATAGAATTAGAAGATAGACACTGTGGGTACTATGATGAAATGAAGTCTTTGGAAAATTCGAACAAAAATTATTGAAGACTACAGAATTGTAATGTGTGACAGCAGAAGGGAAAATATGTTATGAACCCCCAATGTACCCCAATTTTGGCCTAGGTAGTTGCACGACCTTTTACCTACATTTGTTCTACATAACTGTTCTGGTGCTGATCTTTTACCTAGTTAGGTGGCGTATAAATGTCGTGTGGTTTTCTCCGAAAACTAGCCTCATATATTATGCATACAGATTCTCAGTATCACATCAGGATTACAATCTTCTGCACAATAACTCTGTATAAGGGTTACCACTATCCCACTATCGTCATCCATGGCCGACATGCCCACAAGTACCATGACACATCTAGGTAGAACCCCTGAGGGTTCCTTTCGGGTATATAAGTACCACATCTTCGCTGGGTAAACTTGAGGAGAAAAAGACTTCCATGCTGACACGCTGACACAAGACGCTGAGGTCCCTGCACGCAGACCCTCCAGGACGCAGTTGTCTGACATCCCTTGGGGTGTCAAACTCGAGACCAAGACGGAGTCCTTCATTCTCTCATATCAGGTAATGGGGTTGGCTCTCTCCTAGGGGGATTCTTGGCTATATACCTACATACATGCTAGGTACACTTAGGTACATCTAGTTATGGTTAGCATTGTAGGAGTACTATTTATTACTGTCATGTAGCCATATGCCTGCATATATTCATTGTTTTAGCACCATGGTAGATTTCTACCTTTTCTTTACTCTGTTGGTGCTTATAACCGTAAACATAAGTTTCTGTCTATTGTTTGTTGCAGCACACATATTTTATACTAGAATGACCCTGGTTCAATAAATGCTTATTGAAAACGTCCCCACCGTTTATTCTGTGTATCTCTCTGACACTAAGTGAGCACGAGTGACTGAGCGAAAAGTACTGTACTGTTTCTGCGATCCCTGAGGGGTCAGGGTTGTCATGTTCGATAGTTGTCAGAAACTATTTGCTCCTTGGTAAGAGGGGCTCAAAGCGGCACTGTGAGGTAGCCGGTCCACAGTCTGGAATCAGTCTGGACACCAATCCCTTAGTTTATTTTGTCTAAACGCACAGATCCTACTTAGATTTGTAGGAACTACATGACAAATGTTGTGATGGCTTGATTCTCCCTCAATTGGGAGATTGATGAAGCAGATAAACTGCTGAACTCCTTAGTTGACACATAAAACCGATATTGACACTTTTTGAGAGAAAATGACAAATGTGCACAAAAATGTGCTAACTATACGTTAAAGAAACATGAGGAAAAATATTGAAGAGACAGTTAGTTCATCGTAAAAAGCATGCAGAAAAGTGTAGACTAGACGGAAATAATTGTTTTAAGAACATAGGTTCATGTTTTGCTAAATTTCACTGGTGTATTATTTTAACGTCTAATAGAAATGTGAGTGTGATGGTTCACATGTTATAGAGATTTCCTTAAGCAGTCCTCTTTTAATAATAATATATGTGAAGAACTAATGAAACTAAATGTAAATTAGATGACTGTGAAGGTTTTTTTGAAGAGTATTATTTCAACTCTATCTGTGCTCATATTAAAATGTGCACCAAGTGAGAAAAGAGAAAATAGTGCTACACGTTTATACTAATTCCAAATGCTCTGAAACTTTCAGAGAATAATCTTCATATATGTACTAATGAAAATGACTAGAAACGATATTATTAGTTGATGTTTTGAAATTATTTCATACGGTGTTACTTTGAAAATACAGTAATACGCTAGGGTTACCAATGCACCTTATAATGGAATTAGCCTGCTTCCTAAGAGTAGTTGAGCTGAAAACAATATCTGAGTGTCATATCTCTCCATGAAAATGTATATATTAATAATTCATATTTTGCTTATATTAGCTTAAAATCAATGCAGGCCTGCCTGTTTGTACGCATATTTTCCTTTGTTGCTCGATTTTCATGGGAAAGTGTCCTGAGATTGGAAATTGAATTCAAACTGTTTTATTCTGAGAGGTCCCACTCACATACGAGGACTGTGTGACACAAATTTCAGTAACTTTGTGAACATCTGCCTGAGAAACTGTCCTTTCAACTTTGCTCATGTGCCTTTGCTAAAGAATCTTTGTTTAATAGTAATGCTCCTACGGGATGGCCTGACAGTTACGTGTTTTGCACCGCCTATATTCCTACAAAATGTGTCTTCTTTATGCTGCATGACAATCACCCTATACAAACTCACTAATGGACTGATCGGTCTGACCAGATGAGTGGACCCAGGAGGTTTCACCCCGGAACTTAAGGAATATATTAGTCTTTGAATAAGGGAGGGGTTCTTCTTCTTCTTTTCCATCTTTTGGAGATCGTGCACCTTTGTGTACTGAGAAACATCATTCGATTTCCTTGCAGACTCTGCTGGCTTTCCTTGGCTGACGCATATGCTGGGTGTGTTATTCCCAGACTCCTTTACCCTCATGGGAGAGAGCCTTTGAGCTAAAATGGTTCACGCCCTTTCCTGAACTCTCCTAGAGCTTTGGTAATTGATGGCCCACAAGAACTAAATTTGATTATTCTGCACTCCCAAATAAAATGCCTGATATTGATGTATTTACTCTTCTTGAAATTACTTATAATCTAACCATCCTCCACCTGTTTCTGTCTCTCTGTGATTCGTCTTCAGTAATTGATTGTTCATTCCAGTTGAGCATTAATAAGGGATGGCGATTCTAATAGCGAGAACTCTGGTCCGCAGATTCTAATGTCACTATTTTGTATAGCTCTAACTGAATTAGTGGTTTGTATGATTTTAGTCTGTCTAAATTTCTTTAGGAGATTTTTCTAGCTGTAATAGTACTTTAATTATAAAGCCTAGTTCTGAAAGTTATATATATGGATCTAATCACGAGTTTGTAGGACAGTTACCCAATTCCTGGTCCTCATCGGATAACTGGATTTGATCCCCTATATGACCCCTCTCGGCACATTTCAAGATCCATCGGAGGACCAAGTAAATGAATTTGAGATGTAGAGCTAGGAGATAGGGTGAGACAAAGTAAATGGGCCCGGTGGCGCTACAACAGATCTTGGATGGTTTATCCATCCGATGACGTTAGGATATAGAGGGGTCCCTACCGAGATTCCCAATTGAAATTCCCTGTCCAAAGATTCGCCACTGCAGCCCAAGCTCAAAGCTCATGTCCAGTTGAAGGAGACCAAGTGCCGGTACCAACGGAGGAGTGCGATATGCACTTTGTTCAGAAGAACTGAAGTTATTATTGAGTCCGTCGTGACCTAAGATCCCGGGATATACACCTACGGGTGGTCTCATTGTGGCATACGCTGAATAAGTTGTCTGCTGTGTTTCGAAGGTGCCGTTCATGAGACGTCATTGGCAGTACCACTAAGTCAAGGGAAACTTCTTCAGGAGATTTGGATAAGCAGTAATAATACTTTACTTATGAAGCCTAGTTCTGAGAGTTATACATATAAATCTAATTATGAGATTGTAGGACAGTTACACAATTCCTAGTCCTCATTGGATAACTGGATTGGGGACCCTATATCCGACCCCTCTTGGCACAATTCAAGATCCATTGGAGCACCAAGAAAATAAATTTGAAGTGTAGAGTTAGGCGATAAGGTGAGACAAAGTAAATGGGCCCAGTGGTGCTAAAACAGTTCCTTCTCTATGGTTTCCAACTCCAGCTTAGCCCGTTGAAGTTGAAAGCTTGAGGAGGAAGGATCTGCAGGAGGCGGGCTCCTCTGGCTGAATAAACTTACTAAGAAGCTATTCTGACCCGTTGTAGTGCTATATGCATTTATATATAGCTTGATTTCATCTTGTGTCAATCTGACCTTACCTTACAGCTGCGAAGGCAGGCAGACTGGGTTACTTGCGTACAGAACAGACAGTGGGGGCTGGGCCCAAGGATGAATAACACCGCGTCAGCTCTCATTGGAGTCTGGCCTGCTCTGGTGAGTGATCTCGACGCAGAGAGATTAGCCAGCACCTACCATAGAGATGAAGGGAGGGGGAGCTTCTAGAAGCCTCTCTCGTGTTAGTAAGAGTATAAAGACGGAGACCGCTTGGCAGTCGTTTTGACAGGAACTGTCTTTAGGGGTGGACGCACCATCTAGAGACCTTCCCGACTGAGAAGCTTCTGCCAAGACTGCCACCGGGTTCCCCAGTCGTGCTGGCAGTATACACTCATTTCACATTAAAAGTATCCGGACCAGTTTACTTGCCTCATTTTGAGAGTGCTGAGTTCCTTTTTTACCTGTGTCATTTAAAGGTGCAGTAATCTATATATATACTTGCCTCATCATTGGAGCGCTGAGTCTAAGTGTTTCCTATTGTTTCAAGTCTGAAGCAAAACATTTTACCGTCACTTTGCAGTATCTGAAATTAAAGGGGAACATGTTTTCCCTAAAGAGAAAGGCAGATTCCCAGATACCAAATGAGATAACGGGGTGGGAAGTAGCCCCTTACGGTACACTTGCGCATGAGTGGTCTCGTTGTGTTGGGTTGAGTGAGAATTTGAGTGTATGTTTGTTTGATGCACAGCCAGAAATGTATTAATTTTATTGTAAAAAGTGCCAATAAAAAAGGGGAAAGAGTTTTGTACTTTGGGTCAAAGAGGCTGGATCCTCTTAAATGCGTATAGGAAAATGCATGACAAATGTATTCAGTTGGAACATGAGTGTGAAGCAATGGAAAAACAGTTAGTAGAAGCCAAGAATACATATGTTATGTTGCCATATCAGAACAAATTGTTGCAAGATAAGTTGGAAACTTATCATCTTGTGGCTGAAAAAGCGGTGGTGCGTGTAGATTGTTGTGCAAGATGAGTTTAGGAATTGTCCGAGAAATGCGCAGACCACTTTACTGCAATTAGTGGCAGATGGAAGTTTACACAAATACTCAACTGAGTCAGATTGTCCGCCAACTGAGAAGCCCTGGTTTACACCAAGGGATGCAATGCAGAGATTGCAATTTTCATAGGTGTTCCTCATGATTTGATGACTGGATTGCTAAATACATCAGTGCTAAAAAAGATAATTTGTTTAGCTCGCCCAGCCAACAAACATGCTATAATTACTTTGTTAATTAATCTAAAAGGCAATCGCTTGTCTCAGGTGCTTGCGGTAATATGTGACTTGGGTGAGTTGGGGGAGTGAAACAAGACTGATGATCCCTACCGATCTGAGTTTGAATGGGGGAGAGCAGCAACAGAATGTATTTGAATCAGCAAAGGAGGCTATGCAGCGTGCTTTGTATTTGTGTCCAGTACAAAAGTGGTATGTTGAGCTGAATGTGACAGCCCTGGGGCAGTATGCCAATTGGAGTCTGTCCCAGAAACAAGGAAATAAGAGGGTGCCTTTAGGATTTTGGGCAAAGAAGTTACCAGATGCTAGAGAGCAGTACACTCCTTTTGAAAAGCAGTGGCTTGCATCTTATTGGGCCCTGGTGAACACTGATCAATTGACACTGGAGCACAATGTGATTGTGAGACCTGAGATTCCTATAATGCAATGGGTGATGAGTTCCCCCAAGACTCATAGAATAGGGCATGCGTAAGAAGCCAGCATAATCAAGTGAAAGTGGTACATACAAGACAGGGTCTGAGTAGGTCCCAAAGGTACTGCAGTGTTGCATGAGCAGGTGGCGCAGGCCCCAGTAGAAGATACATAGTTGTTACAGGGTGTGCCTGAGATAGAGGAGTCCCCTGTAAAGTGGGGTAAGGAGTTGTTGCAAGGGATATGGGAAAATATTATCGCAAAGCATAGTTACTGTGTTTCATGTGGATGCCCACTGTCCCAATAACTCATCAGAATACTGGTTTAATTCCCTTACAGATGAAAAGGCTAAAATCTCGGAGGCTGACGTGGCAACACATGATTCTGATTTAGTGGGAATGACTAAATGGGCACATACAAAATGTGGACACCTAGGAGAGAAAGCCACTAACAGGTGGGTAGAGAATAGAGGGATGCATATTCCACCAGACTTGTTAAAACTGCAATCATTCAATATCCTATTTGTCAGCATACACAACACCAACAAGTCCCACAGATAGTGAGAGGTCAGCTAGGTAGAGGAAAATTACCAGCACAGATATGGCAGCTTGATTAAGTAGTCGAGGGTGCCAACATGTGTGCATAGGGGTGGATACCTACTCTGGCTACTTGATAGCCTTTCCATGTAAAATTGCCACTTAGCAGAATGATTTGAAAACACTGAATATCCAAAGTGACAATACTTTTAATTTCAAAGGCAAAGTGGTGCAGGATTATTGTGCACAGAACAACATAGAGTGGAGGCTGAAAAAATTGTTTGATAGATTATTAAAAGGTTGGAGAGATAACTCGCATGATGCATTGTTAATTATGAACAACAGGCCTTTGACAAATGTAAAAACTCCTTTAATGCGAATGTTGACACCAGCTTTGCAGATTCAGCCTCACATGGACACAAACACTATCTTGTACTGAAACACAACTCCCAGAACCGTGGCTCCATGTCAGCCCACCCCAGGGGCTGCAGTTCTTGATTTACATGCTTTACAGACGCACAGACTGAAACCCAAAGATATAGCTTTAATTGAAACCGGGGATGGAATTCAGATTCCCCTAGGGCATTTTAGATTGATTGCCCCTCATTCTGGGCTTGCCTTTAAAGGCATCCAGATTCTGGGAGGGGTAATAGACTCGGACTACCAAGGAGTAATAAAAGACACTGATTTAGTAGTGCACCTGGCAGATCGAGTTGCTCTGTTTATCATCATGCCAGTTTATGGAGGAACTGTTTGGAATGGAACCGCCCCAACCCTTCTTACTGTACAAGGAAAGGGAGGGTTTGGCTCCACTGATGAGAACCCAGAAGCCAAAGTATGGACTGAATCCCCCGAAAACACTCCTTCACCTGCTGAGATTATAGCTACAGGAAAAAGCCAACTTCCTAGTTGTAGTGAAACCTGGAGAGGAGAAATGGAAACATGCGTTTGCTGATGAATGCTATTTGTGAAAATGAGTAATGCTTGTTTGTTGGCTGTTCTTCTAGATCACAGCATGGCATGTTTATGTCCGGACTAGTCCATGATGAGTGTGTTTGGGCATAGCCGAAGAGGACCGGGAGGGTCCAGGGATTCCCACGGCCAAGGGACTCAACCGCCAGTATCAAATGTATGCTAAATTACCCAAGAGATGGTTCTTTTTGTGTGGCACTATGTCATACACCTACATTCCAACAAACCTGACTGGTGGACCATGTGCATTAACTCAATTAGGACTTATGATGTTTCCTTTGCATTAAGCTTCATGTTCTTGCTATGCTAGAGATGCATTGCACTTGCCTAAACACTGTGATTCTGAAATTACCCTGTTATCCAGAACTGGATATATTAGTCTAGCTACAACCAAAGTAGGTGTTCCTGAGTTTACTGCAAATAATACTAGAATAATAAGCTTGCATGTTTCATGATAAAAGAAAAATAATATAAATGTAACTTCTACTGCTTTAGCTGAATTGCTATTCGATGATCAGGAAACAAGAAAGCCACTTTTGTTTTTAAAACATAACCATGACTGTTCAGATTTTGCATTTTCATTATAATCTGTATTTTGATTTATATTTGTAGCTGTATGTAATTTGTACCTAAGTTTATGACTTTTATTCCTTTAGGTTGTGTTAATTATTAGTCATTGGTCAAGGAGTGAAGTGTAGTGCTATATGGCTATATGCATTTATATATCGTGAGATCATGTGGTGACCATTGACTCCATGTTGCATTATTTCAACTGCATTTTGTGACCCTACCTTTCAGCTGCGAAGGCAGGCAGGTTGGGTTCATCGCAAACACAAAGAACCGAGTGGGAGAGATAAGACTAGAACAAACAGTGGGGGCTGCGTAGCCCAAAGATGAGAGAGTGAATAACTTTGCCTCAGCTCTCATTGGAGCCTGGCCACCTCTAGTGAGTAATCTTGACTCAGAGAGTGTAGCTAGCACCTACAGTACAGGTGAAGGGAGGGGGAGCTTCTAGAAGCCTCTCTCTGTGTTAGTAAGATCATAAAGATGGAGACCTCTTGGTGTTTTGACAGGAATTCTCTTTAGGGGTGGACACACTGCCTAAAGACCTTTCCTGTTGAGGAGCTTCTTCCAAGACTGCCACTGGGTTCCCCAGTTGTGATGGCAGGATGATGCAAGACAGACAATCGGTGATGTATTTCGTGTTCTAACTACTTGATTCTTGCGTATATGCAGTTATTTTTCTATGCATTTTTACATTTACTATATGCATTTATTTTACATATGCCTTAATGCTATTTGACATCTGGGAAGGTGCATTTTTGAACATATGTTTTGTATTCCTTTTAAAAGTGCGGTACTAATAAATACACGCATTTCATCTTAAACGTACCAGGACTAGTTTACTAGCCTCATTTTGAGAGCGCTGAGTTCCTTTTCTACGTGTGTCATTTAAAGGTGCAGTAATATATATATACACTTGTCTGATTTTAGGAGTGCTGAGTTTAAGTGTGTCCTATTGTTTCAAGTCTAAAGCAGAATACTCCTTTTGCCTATTTGATCTGGTAAAGACTTACTTCACATTTAGCAGTGAGTTTTAGCCCAGAGCCTACCGCTAGCACCATTTATCGGCTTTCAGCACCTTTTCATTGCATCCAACTGTGGCCCAACCCCAGATGGTGCTGCTGCGTTCAATTTGCGGGTCTGTACGCCTGTTTCAGTAAGAAACTCTGCTACCGCTGAAGTGAGTACCGCCCTTCCACCCTCCTGTAAATTTTGGGCCAATTACAGTGGTGGCATGAGCCTGCCCCAGGCTCATTGGTGGAGGTTGGCCCTCACACATTTCAGTTTAAAAGGTTCTTGAGTCAGCTCCGATGTTGCATGCATGCAGACTCCAATTATTAGTGGACAACTGACTGACTTAAACAACTGAGGTACGTGACAGCCATATTGCTTTGGGAGGAAGTTCCATTATTTAAACTGGAAAATTGTATCTTACATGCATTTGACTTGTATTTCTCTCGTTTTGACTGGATCATTTATTTTAACTCGCTCGCTGAGTCAGCGATCACAACCACGATGCTTGTGAGAGAAATTACTCCTCAGACTCCAAATTGTATGATTCTGGTACGTACATTATAGAATAACTTTACTGACAACATTGCTACTGTTTGGCTCATTTTGACAGTTACAGCCTACGTTTATTCACAAAATGAGCAACTTACCTCAGTTAGTTCAATTACAACCCTTTTTGCAACATCCAGGTAAACCACAATTAACATGGGAAAAGTGGTTTAGGTCTTTAAAAATTACTTAATAGCGATTGATGCGGATAAATTCGCACCCAGGAGGAAAGCAGCCCTTCTTTTCCCTCATCTAGGCACAGAAGGACAGCAAATTTATGGCAATTTACCACAGATGATCCCTCCTGCTCAAATTGATGACTGGAATAAAAATAATGAGTCAGTTACAAGATTGGAACATAGATTCACGGAACAACTTAGTGTTTTCCTGGAACATTTTAACTTCTTCAAAATGAAACAAACCCAAGAGGAAACTGTGGAGGAGTGCATCTCTGCACTTAGAAATTTGGCAGCAAACTGCAATTTTGGCAATGTATTGGATATTTACATCAGCGATAAGTTTGTGTACAGCTGTAGCTCCAAGAAAATTAAAGAGCAACTATTTCGCTGCCGTGATCCCAGTCTCATTGAGGTATTAGAAATAGCCAAGTTAAAAGAACGTTTGATTATATCTAGTAAATACATAGCCAGTGATTCTGTTACTCACACTGTTAGTATGATACAGTATTTTGATACTGTAAATGCTTTATCTTTAAGGAGAAAGGCACGAAGTTGCCACAAAGGAAGAATGTTCCCCATTGTTACAAATGTGGCTCCAAGCTACATATGAGTTACCACCCCTCTTGCCCAGCAGTAGGTAAGAGATGCAATAGGTGTCATAAAATGGGGCACTTCCAGAGTGTGTGTACTGGTATCAAAGGTAATGTGCAGGTACACTCTTTGGATGTCACTTCCCAAATTGTCAAGGTGGTGCTCACACTTGGCATTCAGGACGAGGAGTTGCAGCCTATTAAATGACCATTGTGTGAGGTACAGATTGGAGAGGTTAAGTGACAAATTATGGGCACCCATCACCATTGTGTCAGATACCTTCTTTACCCAATATCGGGTAAGCAAAAAGACACTCAGTTCCCCAGATGTTGCTCCCAAAGCTTATGGGGACCAAAGACATTGACATGTTGGGTTTTTCCATTGGAAAGGTAAAATGTCTTGAAAGACAAATCATGACTAAAGTGTATGTGGCTATGAGAGCTAAACTTATTATTGGTTGCCAGGACTTAGCCAAGTTAGGTCTGATGCTGATATCAGGGTCAGACAACCCTGTAGTTGTTAATCAACATTTATGGCTTCTATTGTAGACACTAAAGACACCACTTTAAATGTCAATGTGCAATATCCAGAGGTATTCCAGGCAAAGATCGGTACCATACACAAATGTGAGCATTAAATAAAACTGAAAAAATAGGCAATACCAATTGCTCACAAACCTAGATTAGTTCTATTATCTGTGAGAGCACATCTCAAAATATTATTAGACAAACTTGCAGAGTAAGGTATCATAACTCCCACAGACTCTTCTGAGTGGGTTAGTTCTATTGTTATTGTTCGTAAGAAAGCTGGTGACATACGGCTGTGTGCTGACTTACGCACCTTAAATAAGAACATACTGTTGGATTGTTATCCACTTCTCAGGACACAGGATTTACTGGTCAACTTGGGGAGTGCAAAATGTTTCTCCTTATTGGATTTGCGCTCAGTATAAAATCAGATTCTACTTGCTGCAGACTCCCAAGATCTAACCACATTCATGACCCTGTTTGGGGCCTTTAAATTTCTATAGTTGCCCTTTGGTCTGGCATCTGCAGTGAGTGTGTTTCAAAAGTTGATGGACTCCATTCTGTCGGGATGTGTTAATTTTTGTAGGGTCTGTTCAGGAACATAATTTGAACTTGTCTAGGATGTTAGACATCTTCAAAGAAGTTGGCATTACTCTCAAGCCAGACAAATGTTGTTTTTTGGTACAAGACTTCAATTACTTAGGGCATCACATTTCAATGGATGGCATTAAGCCCAAATTTTCCCTGATACACTATAAGTGAGGTAGCCCCACCCAAAGTCACTTTTAAGTCTTTTGTGGAATGAGCGAGTAATACTCAAGGTTTATCCAGGAATATGAGATAGTGGTCCAGCCGTTACACAAACTTCTCCAAAAGGTGTTATATTTGATTGAAATTTGTGTAAAATACAACTGCCTAAGCATTGTAAGCAATAAAAGACCTGATTGTTAAAGCACTGGCTCATCTCCTGTTTAAACCAGGTTAAAAATGCATCCTTACAGTGGATGCTAGTCAGGTTGGTCTGGTGGCAGTTTTGTCTCAATTGGTCCAGGGTAGTGAACACACCCTTGTTTTCGCCTCCTGCTCTTTAAAGCAAGCTGTGTCGCATTACAGCACCATTGAGAGGGAAGCGTTAGCTTGCTCATGGGCGATTGAAAAATGTAAGACTTACCTCTGGGGCACACGTTCTGAAGTTTACATAGACCATAAACCTTTACTTCATATGCTAATGGCAATGGATCTGGTAAGGACTCTGCCAGACTAGTCAGGCTTTTGTCTTGCCTACAGGTGTCCAATTTTACCATTAATTATATTCCTGGAGGTATGAATTTGAGGGCTGATTGCCTCTCTAGGATGCCCCTAGACTGTGCTGATCAGAACAATGGTAAAGATATTCAATGTGTAGTTGTCACATTAGATGATGCTTTAAGCTCATCCTGGGTGGTATCCTTCAATGAGTGGATGGATGCCTTAAGTAAGGATGATGTTTTGTCATCAGTAATAGATTTTGTTACCAAAGGATGGCCCAGAGAAAGGTCTTTGGTTTATCCTTTTAAACCTTTTGCTCAGGTGGAGAAATAACAATTTTTGGTGACTAGTGTTTAATGAGAAATTATGTTTGCATTCCACCAACCTCCATATGTGAAAAATTGATTAACGCAGCAAAATAATGTCACTTAGGTGTAGGTGGCACTTGTAAAAACCTCAAACAGTTCATTTGATAGCCATCATTGGAGTCCCAGGTATTAAACTGGATCTCCAAGTGTGACACATGCTTGTTAAACAATCATTGGGTGAGATATCAAGCTCCACTTCACACTGTACCACTTCCAGATGACGTTTGGAACACAGTGACTTTGGACTTTGCAGGCCCTTTTGAGGTATTGTCTGCAGATCAAAAATATATTTTGATCTTGATAGATTATTTCTCAAAATGTGTCTATTTTGACTTTGTCTCTACCACCTCCACAGCCAATGTTATTAAATTCTTGCAGAAAATTTTCGATGTGGAGGGTCCTCCCAGGGAATTCATTACGGATAATGGCACCCATTTTAATTCTTCCCAGATAAAGGAATTTATAAATCGTTTACACATTAAATATTTGAAGGTGGCTTTATATTCGCCAAATTCAAATAGTCTTGTGAAAAAGATGAATAGGTTTTGTAAAGAGGGTGTTCAGACTGGAGAAGCAAACAAATAACCAGTGGAGGAATTTTTTAGAAGAAAGGTTTGGGCTTACTTGATCAACTTGGGTTGCACCGTTTGACAATTTAAGGAAGAGAACCCCAAATGTGAAGTTTGTCCTGATTGGATCGAAGACTTAGGGGGTCTATTAGGATGGTGGGCCCGGCGGGGGCGATCCGCCCGCCATCCATACCTGAATGACCCCCCGCCATATTAGTATTGCTGGGGGGCCCGCTGCGGACGGAAAGATTCCCTATTCACTTGCAATGGGAGTCCGATGTTGATTTGCACTCTGCACCCAGCCACCCCTGTGCCGCTTGTTGTGTATGGTTGGTGCTGCCTTTTGCCCCCCGTGCTTGCCTAAACCCACGGGGTCTGTGCCCTGAAACCATGGGTGCCTGCCTACAGCCAGCACCTCTGTAGGTGCCCCAAAATCTCCACTGACTAACATTGGGTCAGTGACCTCTGCACCCTGCTGCTCCAGTGCTGCTGGCGATGCAGTATCTACCTTGATCTGACCCTGGCCCAGTGTTGGTCTACAACCCTGAAGACTGAATGTGTAAGTTGAGTACTTACCTGTAAATGTGCATAACTGTTTTCCTCCCATAAGATTGCATTGCATTTCTTGATATTTGCACTGTCTATCTTTTACATTGCTATGTTACTGCTAATGTTGATTGACACCACAAAGTATTTTCAGTATTACTCTAAAATATTCTTATTGCTTTTGCAAACACAGTCATACTGTACCTAAACTGTTACTTACCTTCAACTGAGTCTCTCTTGGCTGTAAAATAAAAGTAACAGCGTAATATTTGTATACAAAACAATTGGTCTTGGATTCAGTCTTTGAGTGTGTATAATCATCACTGTTCTGACACAAATTTCCTACCACCCAACGTTCCCCCAGGTCTCTCGATAAAAATGGTACCTTACTCATGTGGGTGGGTCAAGTACCTGCGACAAGCAAGGGCCCAAAACGTATTGAGGAGAAATCAAAATTACCTATCACAAAACAACCTGGTTTTGCAAGGGGGAGCCACCTGGGTTTTTGGTCCCGGGCTCGGCGGACATCTTGGGAAACCAAACCCACACATTTCTGAAAAATAGACACCCGGGGGAGTCCAGCGAGGCATGGCTTGCGGGATCCCCCCACGTTTTCCTACCCAGAATCCCCTGCAAACCTCAAATTTAGCTGCAGGCGGTGCGGGGTGGAACCGGCAGATTTCTTTCATATGGTCTGGTCTTGCCCTCGCCTGGACAGCTTCTGGGGGGAGATTGAAACTGACTTAACTGACGTTCTGGGATGGGAGGTCCCCCATGACCCTCGATTAGCGCTGCTGGGCATAACGGATGGGCTGGATGGCTCCCGTAACGAGCACTATTTCCTAACCACGGCCCTGGTGGTGGCCAAGAGGGATATAGCGGCCGCCTGGAAGCAGGTTGACCCACCCAAGGGAGACAAATGGCGGAGAGGGGTGGATTGGTGCGCTGCACAGGAACGGACACTGTACGCTGCGAGGGGTTGCCCCAAAAAGTTCCGTAAAGTATGGGGGAAGTGGCTCGGGGGCCTAGTTTAGGGGGAGGTATGCGTGGGGCGGGAACGGAGGGAGAGGGGTGGGGGAGAATGCTTGTGCTGCTGTTTTTTAATTACTATGTGACGGGTCTGACTGCTACCAAATTGCTCAATTCGCTGTATGTCCTTTTTGATCTTGATGCCTATTTGAAAATAAAAACTTGTTTATCAAAAAAAGAGGGGGCTGAGAGTATGGAACTTGAACCATGCCAAGTTGAGATCCTGGGCCCTGGGGGGCCCTCTAGGGAACAGTTGTGCTGTCCATCTCTTGAAAGCTTGCAACAGCAAGCTGCTGCACATGAAAAGGGAGATGTCAATGGCTCCCACTGGACCTATTGGGAGGAGGGACTCCTTTACACTGAGGGCAGAGACCCCAGACCCGGTGCCACTAGGAGAGTGGTAGTGCTTTAGTTGTTTAGAGAATTCCTCCTCACATTGGCCCATGACATCCCACTAGCTGGGCCAGAAAAAATCTTGGAATAGGCTTGTCAGACATTTCTGCTGGCCAAACATGTCACATAAAGTAAAAGAGTTGTGCAGCACCTGTGTCACCTGCTAAGGCAGTGGCAAGACTGGTGGACACGCAAAGGCCCCCTTAATGCCACTCCCAGTGGTTGGGGTTCCTTTTGAAAGGGTAGGTGTGGACATAGTGGGTCTACATGAACCTACCGCAGCATCAGGAAACAAATTCATACTGGTAGTAGTGGATCATGCTACCAGGTATTCTGAGGCAATTCCACTTTAGGACTACTACAGCCCCTGCAGTAGCCAAAGCCATCATTGGTATGCTGAGGGGGTGTTATCAGACAGAGGTTACACCTTCATGTCTGCATACATGACACACAAGTGGAATGAGTGTGGGGCATAAGTGCACTACACCTTATTATCCACAAGCTAATGGCCCTGTTAAACGGTTCAACAAGACATTGAAAGGTATGATAATGGGACTCCCTGAAAAACTCAAAAAGAGATGGAATGTCCTTTTGCCATGCCTGCTTTTCACCTACAGAGAGGTGCCTCAAAAGGGAGTAGGGTTTTCCTCATTTGAACTTCTGTTTGGCCATACTTTTAGGGGAGCACTTTGTCTTGTGAAGGAAGGTTGGGTGAAACCTCTCCAAGAACCTAAGCAGGATATTGTGGACTGTGTTCTAGGCCTACGTTCGAGAATGGCAGAGTACATAAAGAAAGCATCCAAAAACCTTGATGCCAGCCAAGAGCACCAGAAGCTCTGAAATGACCAAAAGGCTGCACTAGTGGAGTTCAACCAGTGCAAAAGGTGTGGGTTTTAGAGCCTTTGGCACCAAGGGCCCTCCAAGTTGAGTGGTCCTTATCCTATCCTAGAAAAGAAAAGTGAGGTAGACCTGGGCACTAGCAGGGCCCTCAAGAGGGTGATCCATGTGAACCACCTCAAACTCTTCCATGGCAGGTCTGATGTAACCATGGTGGTGGTTACTGATGAGGATCAGGAGACAGAGGGTGACTCTGTCCCTGACCTTCTCTCTTACAGTCTAACAGATGGGTCAGTTGATAAGGTTGTCTACTCAGACACCCTCTCTACCTAACTGCAGGCTGACTGCAGGCAAGTCCTACAGCAGTATGTTGAGCTCTTCTTCTTAACCCCTGGACAGACACACTGGTGTACCCATGATGTAGACACTGGGGACAGCTTTCCTGTCAACATTGGCATTCTGACCAAGTTAAGGAGAGCATCAAAGCTGAGGTGAGCAAGATGCTGGAGTTAAGGGTTATTGAACCCTCCCAGAGTCCCTGGGACAGACTAGTGGTCTTAGTTCCCAAGCCTCACAAACAGGGTGGGCGGAAAGAGAGAAATTAGGTGTTGTGTGGACACCCAAAGGCCCTAGAACCCTGACAGGTCAGAGAATCAAGATAACGTGGGTGAGGATTTTCCAGAAGAAGGGGCAGGAGGGGTTACTCTCCACTTGCTGCACCAGCTTTTTTTCACTTCTCTCGGCCCGAGGAGGGGCGGCAACGTAATCTTCAGGCACCGGAGCTACATAAAGTCACGGAAGGCATCCCGCAGCGCGGGACCCTCCACTTACTGCACCAGCTTTTTTTCACTTCTTTCGGCCCGAAGAGGGGCTGGAACGTAATCTTCAAGCTCGGGAGCGCCATAAAGTCACGGGAGGCGTCCTGCAGCGTAGGACCCTCCACTTGCAGCGCCAGCTCTTTCTCACTTCTCTCACCCCGAGGAGGGGCCGCAATGTAATCCTCAGGCTCTGGAGCGCCATAAAGCCACGGGAGGCATCCCACAGCGTGGGACGCGCGCGGGGCGTGCCTGGCCAGGGCAAAGACTGGGCCAAGACGGGCCCGCCTTAGCTCGTCATAGCCCGGAGTAGGCTGGGCTGGGAATCCCCCTTGGCCTTAGCTTGTCAGAATCTTCCTAACGCCATTGTCACCTTTCTAAGTTAATGTGACTCTGTAACCTTTTGCCTTTATTGCATCTGAATTACGTCTGGATTGTACTTTGCTACAAGTTTACTTTCTATGTGCTTGGGAAGTCTAAGGAGACCAGGTGGTCCTTCAGTTAACCAGCTGATATGCCTGTAGGACTACGCAACACTTATCAAATACTACTACTGATTGTTGACAGTGCGAAGGAGCCTATGTGTCTTTGTTTGTGGGCGTGGACACCAGGAGGGCCCTCTTTGTAAAAAAGGCACCCTATACAATATTCCTACCGGCGGGTCTTTGACCCTTACTGGCTTTGTATTTTCCTTACAAAGGGAATAGGATCTGTTATACTTCATCTACCCCTCTATCTCTCCTTTTTTGTGTACGCTTAGGAATGGGCAAGTGTTAGGCTGTGGAGGGGGAGCACAGGGCTCCCAGAGGGGAAAAAAAGCCATCTGTTGATAACAATGAGGTAATGGACAGGATAGATAATCTGCTGTTGGAATGCACAGATTTGGCCAGCTCCAACTTGCAGCCATCGAAGCCTAGTCCAGATCTGTCTTATACAGAGCCAATTAACTGGGTTAAACGGGTTCACAAAGTTTTTGAAAGATCTCTCATTAAATATAAACCATGCCCCTCTTTGTTAGCAGATAATCTCTCATTAAATATAAAACATGCCCCTCTTTGTTACCAGATAATGACACAAGCTAATACAAGAACTGCCCAGCTGCATCCAATATTTGTCAATTTAATTATTGAATGTAGCAATCGCCTCAGCAAATGAGAAAATTCTAAATGATGGTCAGGGCGGTACACACTTAGGGATTATGGCATTACTGCAAAACATGATGAGGACTATTGGTGACCTTAGGGATCAGGTAAATACTTTGCAGAAGACGGTTGAGAAATTTGAGGGGAAAAAGCCAACGGATCAGAAGCTCTTCCTGAGGGACGGGGCTTCTGTTAGTACGTGGGAACCCACCGCTTTCTGCCCTGGTTCCCTAACCTCCCAGGTATACTCCTAGGTATCAACCAACAATACCACTTCCAAGCCAGTTCTAGCCTTGGCTGCAGTGGGGAGAGTGGAGTGCAGTGGATAAGGGGGGTGGCCACTCTCGTTCCATCCTAAATTGAGATCCCTCAGAAGAGAACCATCTACAGAGGCTTGGCGGCACCAGTTTCCTTCATACACCTGCACCAAGAGTCCCGCAGATGCAGGGGGTGTTGGGCAAGAGGGAAAGTTCATGATGGTATCTACATACGGGGCACTGTAAGGAGCCAGCCAGCTGTGATATTCCTTGATATGGTTCCGAAGCTAGCCCCTGGGGCGAGGGATGACTCAGATTCCCTAACCAATAAGGTAGTACACTGGTTTAGAGAGCCCAGACAGTGTTACACTCTAATAAGGATATCATAGGGGTTGAAAGGCTGTGTACCGATGATCATTGTTTTGACAAACTGCTTATCGCCCTTGCTAGTAAAGATCTGGTGGAAGGTCTTTTGGCAGTTGAAGCTTGTACCATCTCCAATGCAAACATCCAGATTTAAATCAATTTCCGTCATCCAGCTTTACATAGAAGCTACACAACATAGGGTTCAAGAGTGGGTGGGATGCTTTTAAAAGTGAGCCAACTGCTGCCTCCCACTGACTGGAGCACAAGGCTCCTTCCTTTAGCAAGGCAGATGTTGGGACAAGGGCTATTGCTGAGGAAGAGTTGATCTACCCGTTGACATCTCAATTATCAGTTGATCCATTACTTCTGAGTAGTGGCAGTAAAGTAGGAGACACAGGTGGTGGACTGCCGGGCCAGGCCACATATCTGGATTCTGTACTCTGGGTCACAACTTTTGTGTGTAGACCTGTTGGGGAAACAGCCCCTCTAACCATGGATGGGATCTCACAGTCTCAGGATTCTTCCATCAAAATACTATCATTGAATGTAGCAGGGCTAACCAAGCTATTGGAAGAGGAGGAGTGGGGTTATTTTATTGATATATACAACATCTGCCTCTTTCAGGAGACTTGGTGTTTAGTTCCTGTCCACAGATGTGGGTACACACCTTTCTGCGTTATTGCAGCTCGTCCCACAAGGGGTAGACCCTCAGGGGGCTATGCATATGGATTAAAACTTCATTCCAATGCAGAATTTCTCAAGTGCCTGTAACGTCTTGCGATATACAAGCAGTGAGATTGGTGCTTCCATCTGGGTTGACAATCAGAATCTTTAATGTTTACAACAGAGTGGAGAGTAGCAATATGGAGACAAACGTTATTGGTATCTTGGAGCAAGGTCTTCTGGAAAGCCCGGATAAGGATAGGCTCCTGGTGGCAGGGAACTTTAAACATGATCTTTGAACCGTTGGCTGCGTCCTCCTTAGATCTAACGCAAGAACAGGATACGCTTTGGTGTATTCCAGTGCTGGATTTGTCCACAGTTAGGTGGACAGCAAGAGAAGGGAAGCTATTGGCCATGACCTTAAATTGTGATCTGAGGGCTACTAATGGCAGATGTCACTCTGATTGTCAAGGCAAGCAGACATTTAACAGGGTTAAAGTAGAAGTAGAATTGACTACATTTTGGCATCTGGTAAACTCTGGCCAGGAATTGTGGATATGGACATAGTCGAGCATCCAGACAGTGACCACAATGCTCTACATATGCAGTTATGTGATGAAGTACCCCCAGCCGAAGTAGCCTTTGGTAACAATGATACGGGTTTGATATTGTATATCGATAATCTGAAAACAATCAGATGGGACTGGGTGATCCAGCAGGGTTAGAATGAAACAAAGTACAACTTTCGCTTTTGAGACCCTATCTAAGCTTCCCCTTGCCTCCAGAATCAAGACCTTTGCCAATAACCATGAGAAACTAACAGTGGCGGCTCCTCCATTGGGGTGGAGGGGCGAGTAATAGTAAAACTGACATTTTATGTTTCTGCTTCTCGCACTGTGAGAAAGCAGAAGTGCCTAGTTGGGGGCAGGCGGGGGGGGCGGTCCTGCTCGAGGGCAGGGGGGGGAGTGGCTTGCATGCAGCCTGCATATGGAAAATGGCCTCCTTGCAGGCACTTGGCTGGGCGCTGTCTGCACCAATCACAACTCTGCCATTGCAGCGTTGTGATTGGCTTAGGGGAGTGAGGCTTCCTGTGGAAAATGAAAACGCAGACTCAACCAGGAGCAGGAGGAGCTGAGGCGACAAAGTGTGACCCGGAGGAAGGTACTTTTAAAAAAATTTGAATTACCATCCCTTTCATCCCCCCTCCCCCCGCGAACATGTGTGACCCCCCCCGCCCGTCATGCCGGCCGCAACTGAGGCTTTGTAACATACAACCTGTCTGTAAAGTGCTGTGAGGTCGCAGCACAGGGGCTGTATGATGTGGAAAGCACCTCAAGACCCCAGTTCAAGGGGCTCTGCAGCGTGGAACCTGCCTGTAAAGTGCATCGAGGTCAGCGGAAAGTACTGTGAAGGTTGGGGTCAAAGAGGGCGTTAAGCATTGAATGCGACTGTAAAGAGCTATGACATTGAGGATAGAAGGAGCTGTCTGTATGGTACAGAGCCTGTCCATATAGTGCTGTGAAGTCTGAGGATAGTAGAGACTGTATAATGAGAACCGTTGGATAAAGCGCAGTGATTCTGATGACAAAATAAGCGGTTCAACATTGCACACGCCCGTAACGCACACTGCGATAGGGGATAGAAGGAGCTGTATGATACAGCGCCTGTCAATAAAGTGCTGTGTAGTCTGAGGACTTAGGGTGCTGTTTTATCGCTGAATGAATGTCTCTGTACAGAGCTGTATGAGCTGAGGATTGAAGGAGCTGTCTAATGCAGAACCTGTCCATAAAGTGCTGTGAGGACTATGGATAAAAGGGGGTACTAGGGGTAACGGGGGAACGTGTCTGCAAAGCGCTGTGAGGACAAGCGGCGCTGTATAATGTGAAACGTGTAAAGGATGGGGCAGAGGACTGAGGTAAGAATACACAACTGTCCTACTGCCACCCCAAATTCCATCACCAGAAACATTAATTATAATATTGTAAAGCATCTGAAACCATAGCTGCACCCACTGCCTCTGTAAGATGAGAGAAGTACAGTTTTAAGTGCCTAGGCAATGCCTCGCAGTAAAGAGCGCTACACAAGTAAACTTATCCAATTGGTCCGCCTCTGCTATCCTTGGAATAACATCTGTTCCTATCAAGTTACACTTAGTCACCGTTGAGCTCAGTGCCCCGGGACCCTCCAGGCACTATCTGGAGGATGCGGTGGCCCCTTGTAAAGTAGTGCAGAGTTTCTCACACTCTGGCTACTCCGCCGCTGTGGCATGAAGTGCCCGGGGCATGGGCATTTGCTTTGCTGTGAGGGTCACCCCATTTTTTTGCTGCGTCGTTGAGGAGGTGACCGAATACGGCCTGCGGCCCTCTGAGGTGAAATTCGATGTGGCTTGCGTCAACAAGTGTGAAAACGTTCTCTTGTTTCTCTCCCATGGTGCGTTTTCTATTAAATTCCACGAGTAATCATGACTCTTTATAAATTAAATGCATGCAGGGGTACAATATACGCCCTTCTGTCAGAGGAACGTAAGTGTTAGTCAGGGCATCGTGTGATCTTAGGCCCTGCTGCGGGGTAGGGGGCAGTGTCTCTACAGGCACTCTGGGGCTTTTGCCCTGCTGTGGGTTGAGGCTTGCATTGAAGGAACCCCTCTGTGCTCAATGCATACTCTGCCATAGCAGCAGAGTTCACCATGTGTGTGGGTTTATGTTCTGCTCTGCGACAGGGTTGGGGTGGGGTCAGAGGACATTCTGGGTTTATTATGGCTTCCTCTGGGGTGTGGTTGAAGTCAGAGGGCATACTGTGAGGTAATGTCCTACTCAAAGGGTGAGCTGGTTAGAGGGGACATCTCGTAGGCTCGGTCTTTCTCTAAGTGACTTTTGGGTGTGCAGAGTTGGATTGGGATAAAAAATTGGCCCACATCTACAGATTCTGTCTTTTTTTCAAAACACAGCTTCAGTGTTTTAAGTGTTTTAAAAGGGGGGAAGGTTCTATAAAAGAGCCATGTTTCTTAACTTCACTAAGATAATCAAAATGCAAATGTTGCCAGGACTCTTTGTGCATGGATTAGCTCAGAATGGTGAATCACACCTGAATATAAGTGCTCAGGCCCCCTTCTGAATCTGCATACGTTAAAGTGCTGGCCAGCAAGAGACTGGGAATGACACCTCTGCCCCGTTGGTAAAAGGGCAGTTATAGAGGCCCATCTGCCTCCAGAATGGCTGCTTATGCCCCCCACTGTGCCGGTGGTGGCATCTGAACTGCACAGACAGAGCCAAAATTGGCCACCCCGCTGGCCAAAAAAGCGGCCCACATCTGGAACTCAGATACCGGCCCATTGCCCCAGTGCCCACCTTACCAATCCAACCCTGGGTGTCAGAGAGCAAGCATTCTTTGGGCTGAGGCCGAGCTATGATGTGGGTTGGATGTTCCATGACATAGGCCCAGCTCTACGGTGTGTCCGATGTCTGAGGGTATCCTGTGGGTCTCATGTCAGTGGGATATTTGGGGCTCAGGTGTTTCTCTTGCCCTTTCTCTTGAGCGCTAGACAGGGCTCCTGCTTTAAGAACAGACTGGAGGCGCTGATGCAGGATATTGGGGCTTCCCCTGGACTTTGACCCTTGGCACCGGAGGATAGTTGTCCAAATGCCACACCACGCTGGTGGCTCCATTCACACATATAGTGGTACATCATGTTCGTTGCACCTCATCCAATCTTCCCCAACCCTCCTTTCCACGAGTCACATCCCTTTGTTCCGGGGTGCCCATGGCTCATTCAATCTTTCCGCCTTTTCTTCTCGAAGTCGCCTGTGTTTGGAATCCCAGACACACCTTATGTACACAGCTGCGCACATTTACATCAGCCTACGCAAATATTGTCCTCTATAGCTCATAAAAATTGGCAATTTCTTAAATGATAATTAATTCAATTGTATTGCTTTATTAACCTTCCTGCTTCCTCAAATTTGCTTGAAAATGCACAATTTGTCCACTTTTTTGTCAAAATTTCTCGGGGAAGAAACCCCCCGAATGCCCTGTAGGTGGTTCTGGGTCTCTCACCACGCTCGCTCGCCCCAGAGCAGTACGACAATAATTTTACGCCGCACCACTTTCAAATGTCACCAGCCACCACTGGAAACTAACAGCGCATGTTAGAGAGGTTTGGGGAAAACATAGGTGCAGGGGGAACAATGTGCCCAACCCTGGAAATTGGTATAACAGGGCTTGTAGGAAAGCCAAGAGTGAGCTTATTGCGGCTATTAAGTAAAAATTCAGCCCGATATAGTCAAGTACAGGAAGTTGTACCAGCAAGTCATATTTAAAGCAAAGAGAGAATGGGAGTGTTCTCTTTGGTCCGAACTGCAAGTAGCGCTATCTAACAAAGATAACAAGTAACAAGACAACAGCTGGCTGCCTTAATGGACGTAAACTGACCTTCGACTTTTCCATCCAGCCACAAGAATGGATGGCCCATTTCAAACAACTTTACTCTCTTAAATGTGACACTAATGAGAGTGATTTGAATGCTATTCGAACCAGTTTCTCTTCCAAGGCCATCAATCTGTCTTTTACGCTCACTGAAACACTATTATCTATAAATTCCTCCATCCCTGGTCGCGCCACTGGGCCAGTTAGACTGCCCAATGATCTATATAGGGGAAATCCAGAAATTTGGGGGCCATACATTAATCTGTTCTCAATCACAAATCTGGCTAGTATGGAGATTCCATCCTCCTGGAAACTAGCCAAAATTATTACCATCCACAAAAAAGGGGACATGGCGAACCCAGCCAATTATCGGCCAATAAGTCTGATTGATTCCCCACTAAAAATGTTTTGCAAGCAGGTACTGGCTCACGTACAGCAGTGAGATTATACTCACGGATTGGCAGGCAGGCTTTAGGCAAAATGTGAGCACAGTGGATCAGATTGTCCACTTTGTGTGTTGGTCCTGGAGAGAGGTGATCATAGGCAAGGGCAAACTTTATGTTGCCTTTGTCGATCTTCGTGCAGCTTTTGATTTAGTGCCTTGAGCCAGATTATAGAAGGTTCATGAAGAGATGGGACTACCAGCTCCCCTGTAGGACATTAGTGTGAAGCTTTATGCTGATACTTAAAAAAAAAAAAATGTAAATCTTTTTATTAAAACATACATCCCCAAATCAGCATAATACAGGTGGTCATGCAGAATTCACAGGACAGTACGCAGTGGTAGATGGTTCACTGACTTAATCATAGAGTGGAACATTCATGGCGACAGCGGGTCATCATCCTCAATACTGCGAGGCGGTACACAGATCTCCCCTCTATATACATTCCACAAATTCCATATACTGGACCATTTCTTAGGGCACCCTCTCGCCACATATATGTTTTTTCCCCTAAACATGCACCAGTCAAGGTTCTGCACCTAATTATGCTGATACATTTGCTCAGGTGAGGTGGGGGCAGGACGGGGCACTGACCAACCCGATCCATATCGATCGGGGGTCCGGCAGGAGTATGTTTTGGCACCCACCCTTTTTACATTATATACAAATGGTGCAATTTACTTTTTAGACCAAGATGTGTGTGATGCACCTAAGATAGGTGGGCAGAGGTTTCTTGCACTCCTCTTTGTGGATGATACGTTGCTAATTTCTAAATCGTCGCAGGGATTGCAACGGCTTTTTGGATTAAGCGAGTGAAACTCACACAGTCTGTTATGGATCTTTGATAAGTGTTTTTAAAATGTACAAGGTGCTGTAGTGTGACCTTTAATATTTTTAGGTAATATCTCTGATTTTGATATTTTTATATTTTTAGCAGTGACCGTGTAATGAATTCCAGTACTTTTTTTTATTTTATTTGTGCCTATTTTAACAGATATGCTCTATTTATTGATACATTTAAAAATTATATTTTTATGTATATGTCTATTGTATCTGTTTGTTTGTTTATACTTTTATGATCCATTGGGATCTAAATAAAGTTTGATGATAATGTTACCCTTTCTGCCCCTAATTCTGAGTATGACCAAGATGAGTCTGGGGACCCCACATTGGTGAACTCGAATCCCCTCGGGAATAGTGCAGATGGCACAGAGGGTGTCCCCTTTATTCCTCCTGGGAGGGTTCAGAGTAGGCAGAGGAGGTCTAGATCTCCTTCTGTTGAGTCAGTGCTACAGACACATCAATATGGACCTCCATATCTAGTAGGAGGGAGAATTCATTAGAAAGGGAGTACCAAATGATCAAACTTGAGAAAGTAAGACTTAAGCTCATGCGAGATCAGTTGGCCCTTGACAAAGAGTCCCTAAAAGTGCAGAGAGCTACGAAGTAACTGGGACTAGAGTCCTATGGTGCCAGCAATAGTGTCCCTAGAATCAGGGAATCCTTTGACACTAGAAACCTGAGCAGAATAGTCCCTCCTTTCCAGGAGGGGGATGACATCCATAAATGGATCACTGCTTTGGAGAGGGCCTGTAAAGTTTAGAAGGTCCCTCAAGGACAGTGGGCAGCTATCCTGTGGCTGTCCTGTGCTTACAAAGGTAGAGATAAGCTCCTGACTGTTAGAGAATGCTGACAATTATTCAGTCCTGAAGAGTGCCCTCATAGATGGGTTTGGCCTAACCACTGAACAATACAGGATTAAGTTCCAAGACACCCATAAGGCACACCCAGGACTGGGTAGATATTATTGATAGTGCTATTAAGGCTCTGGAAGGCTGGCTTCATGGAAGCAGGGTACAGAACTATATATTTTCAACCACCATATTATCAAAAACAGTTCCACAAGAGTCAAACTCCACGTAGCTGTAGATAGTTCAAAACTCGTTTTTATTCTTTATAGAATGCAGCAGCCGACGCTTTTAATCGAAATTGGGAAAGTAAAACGCGGCGATACCATAATGACGTACTTGATGGAACGTATCATGGCTCCATGAGGAAATATATAATTTGGTTTTGGATACTAAAGAGAGACCAATGTAAACCCCAAAAGAACATTGTAATGAAAAACGGACTATACACTGAAGTGCATTGGACTCTTGAAACCCCATTTGAGAGAGAACACAATAATTTGGAAGGACTATTAATAAGTGTGTGTTCTACGATTTAAGTGCGCCTTGAGGAAGCCCTAGGTGGGGCGAAACGCGCGTTGGCTGCTGCATTCTATAAAGAAATAAAAACGAGTTTTGAACTATCGAAAGCTACGTGGAGTTTGACTCTTGAGTCTGAAAGCAAAAAAAAACATGGTGGTGGAAAACCTGCATCTGGGGGTAAGTCCCAAAACTCCAAGAGAAGGCAAAAAGAAACCTTGGTGTTATTTGTTTAAAGTAAAAGCCCATTGTACAAGAGATGCTAACTGTGTAAAGGCCAAGGAACCGACTATCACTGCCCCTAAGGCATCTGTGCCCCCTAGCACCAGTACAAGTGGTAGTACAGCAACCAAGGGATTGCTTGGGTTATCCTTGGGTTCTGTGATGGGTTCTGACTTAGTCAGAACTCCAGCTCAGGCTGTTATAGTCTGTGATGGTGGCATTGATCTTGCCACCTTACTACTAAGTCTCACTAACTTGGGCAAGTACAAAAAACAGCCTGTAATCAATGGCAAGGAAGCAATAACTTTCAGGGACTCAGGGGCCAGTGTCACCATGGTAACAGAGTAACTTGTGTCCCCATAACAAATCATACTTGGACAGATGTACCAAGAAACCAACGCTAGCAATGTTAGGACTGATCATTCCTTGGCAGTTGCAAATCTTAGCTGGGGAGGGGTAACTGGACCTAAGAGAGTTGTGGTATCTCCAGATTTACCTGTAGATTGTCTAATGGACAAGGATTTAGAGACTTCATCCTGGTCTGAAGTAGAGTTCAGGACCCATGCGGAGATGATGGGCATCTCTGTCAGTGTTTTTGCTATAACCAGGGCTCAGTCCAAATAGCTTAGCATTGAGCGAGCACTGGATCCTGGAAAAATGGACCAGATTGCTCCTAAGAGAAGGAGCAGGAAGGGTAAGGAATTGCCCCCCTCCCAAACTCTCAGTGAGGATCACTCTCCTGAGGGAGATGATCTCAGTCTCTGTGAAGGAACAGTCCCAGATGAACTTGGGCCTGATCAGGAAGAGTTATTGGGGGCAGGGGGCCCTTCCAGTGCAGACTTTAGTTTGTAGCAGCAATCCTGCCCCTCTTTCGAACAGCTCAGACAGCAAGCTGCTGCTGAAGAAGAAGGGAATGTCGGTGGATCCCACAAGATCTATTGGGAAGATGGGCTTCTGTATTCTGAGGTAGAGACCCCAAGCCTGGTGCTACCAGGAGGTTGGTAATACCCCAGAAGCCCAGACGTTTTCCTGGATCATGATATTCCCCTTGTAGGACACCTTGGGCAAAGTAAGGCTTGGGCCAGAATTGCCTCTCATTTTCACTGGCCACATATGTCTGAAGACACCAAGGAGTTTTGTCGCTCCTGTGTCACTTGCCAAGCCAGTGGTAAGTCAGGTGGCACTACAAAGACCCTCTTAATTCCACTTCCAGTGGTTGGGGTGCCCTTTGAGAGGGTAGGGCTTGACATAGTTGGTCCCTTGTACACTCCAACTGCATCTGGGCACAGTTACATACTAGTGGTGGTGGACCATGCCACTAGGCATCTAGAAGCAATTCCCCTTAGAACCACTACAGCTCCTGTAGTGGCCAGCAGCCTCCTGGGAATCTTTTCCAGAGTGGGCTTCCTTAAGGAGGTCTTAACAGACAGAGGTACCAACTTCACGTCTAGTTACATAACTGCAATGTAGAAAGAATGTGGAGTTCACTATAAGTTTACCACACCCTACCATCCACAGTGCAATGGGCTTGTTGAAAGGTTCAACAAGACCCTAAATGGTATGATCATGGAACTCCCAGAAAAGCTAAGGCGAAAATGGGATGTCTTACTACCCTGCCTTTTCTTTACCTACAGAGAGGTTCCGCAGAAGGGGGTTGGCTACAGCACATTTGAACTTCTGTTTGAACATCCAGTTAGTGTGTGTAGTTAAGGAGGGATGGGAGCATCCTCTCAAACCTCCTAAACAGAATTTTGTGGACTATGTCCTTGGCCTGCGTTTACATATGGCTGAGTACATGAAGAAGGCCAGTAAACACCTTGAGGCCAGCCAGCAGCTGTATAAAGCCTTGCATGACCAAAAGTCTGTCCTGACTGTTTAGCTGAAAAGGAAGCTGAGGTCACCCATTTGGTAGACCTAGGCACTCCAAGACGTCCCCACTGGGTACTTCATGTGAACTGCCTAAAACCTTTTGTGGACAGGGCTGACATGAGCTTGCTCATGGCCACTGATGAGTGACAGGAGGAAGAGAGTGACCCTCTCCCTGGTCAGTTGATGGAGTAGCCTTCACAGGCAGCCCCATTGACCAGCAGCAAGCTGATTTCAGGAAGGTCTTCAATCAGTACAAGTATATGCCTTTTCTGACACCCAGTCAAACCACCTGGTGTACCCATGAAATGGACACAGGTGGCAGTCTGCCAGTAAACAACAGCATTTACAGACAGCCTGATCATGTCAGAGACTGCATCAGGACAGAGGTCCAAATGATGCTGGAATTGGGGGTCAATGAGCCTTCAGATACCCCCTGGGCTAGTCCAGTAGTCCTGGCACCAAAACCTCACACCAAGGGTAGAAAAAGAGAGATGAGGCTTTGTGTGGACCACAGAAGCCTCAATGCAGTTACTAGGACTGATGCACATCCAAGGGCAGATGAGCTCATAGATACTTTGGCCCCAGCCAAGTTTCTGAGTACATTTGACCTGACTGCTGGCTACTGGCAAATCGGACTAGCTGAGGATGCCAAGCCGAAAACAGCATTTTCAACCCCCAGTGGGCATTATCAATTTATTGTGATGCCCTTTGGTCTGAAAAATGCACCTTCCACATTACAAAGGTTGGTGAACAAAGCTCTCACAGGTCTGGGAGCCTATAGTGCAGCATATCTAGATGATAGTGCTGTGTTTAGCTCCACCTAGGAGAATCACCTGGTCCACCTAAGGAATGTTCTGGGTGCCCTGCAAAAGGCAGGCCCCACTATCAAGGCCACCAAGTGCCAGATAGGGCTGAGCAAGGTTGTATACTTGGGTCAACTGGTAGGTGGAGGCCAAGTTCAGCCATTGGAGAGCAAAATCCAGACCATTCTGGACTGGGTTGCTCCCGCTGCCCAGACTCAGATCAGAGCTTTCTTGGGCCAGACTGGGTACTACAGGTGGTTTGTTAAGGGATATGGGTCCATTGTGACTCACCTAATGATCTCACCTCCAAGAGAATGCCAAAGAGAGTTCAGTGGACAGTTAGCTGTCAAAAGGCATTTGATGACACGAAGCAGGCCATGTGCACTGCTCCCATTCTGCAAAGTCCTGACTATTCCAAAACCTTCATTGTCCAGACAGATGCATCTGAGATAGGGGTAGGAGCTGCTTTGTCACAACTAAATGCAATGGGCCAGGTCCAACCAGTAGCTTTTATAAGTAGAAGGATGACACCCAGGGAGAAACGTTGGTCAGCTTTAGAGAGGGAGGCCTTTGCTGTGGTCTGGGCCTTGAAGAATTTGAGACCATACCTGTTTGGTACTCACTTCATTGTTCAGACAGACCATAAGCCCCTCTGATGGCTTAAACAAATGAAGGGTGAAAATTCCAAACATTTGAGGTGGTCCATTTCACTACAGGGGATAAACTATTCAGCGGAACATAGGCCTGGGAGTAACCATTCCAACGCAGATGGACTCTCCAGATATTTCCACTTCGAAAATGAAGACTCAACTGGGCAACGCTAGTCTCATTCCCTTATGTTTGGGGGTGTGGGGTTGTGTAGAAATGTAGGATCTGCTTTCATGGTCACCCCGACTTTTTGCTGGTGTCATTATGTTTTTTTGACTAGTCTGACTGGGATCCTGCTAATCAGGAGTCCAGTATCTGCGCTTCTTCCCTACATTGGACATGGTGAGTACTTAGGTACACTCCAGATTGGCTACTGGTGTACCCTGATAAGTCCCTAGTCTACGGTACTAAGGTACCCAGGGATTAGGTACCCCAGAGTTCTCCCATGGGCTGAACTATGTATTATACCATCCAAGAGAGACCACTCAAATTGTGACTACAGGCCTGGCATTTCTGCCTGTGTAAGTTGGTGCTAGCACCACCTACGAAAGATATAGGTTTCCTTATATCTGAGGTCACTACACGTAAAACCTATAAGTCACCCTAAGGGAGGCCTTTCAATCCTGAAGGCAGGGTGCTCAGATCTAAGTGTGAGGGTGCCCGTACATGAGCAGGACACCCCTACAACCTTCGGAGTCCATTTTCCCGGGTTGTATGTGCATCAGTCATTAAGAAACATAGAGTGTCCATGCGTCATTATGCGATGACCATCTCTAAACTGGCTGTAACGAACCCTGTCGTTTTTGGTATCAAACATGTTGGAATCACACCCGCACACCGTGTGGGATAAATGGTGTGGGGGTATGATTCCATGCACTGTGAAGCTCCTCCAGGAGGCCCTCAATGCTCCTGGTACTAGTTTTCTAGACCCAGACAGCAAATTATGGCTGCTGCCGACCAGAGACACACTTACGCCCTTCTGCTGCTGAGCCAAGCTTGAGCAGAGGAAGGCAGGACACAAGTTATCCTGTTACAGGGACGTGTGACCACCTCCCAGACAGGACTTAGTGTATTGGAACAGGGCGGGGGTGCTTGCCAGCTACACTCAGACTGCTTGAAAGGCACATTTGGTGGGAAGGGTATGCCCAGACTTCAGTCCCGTGCTGTCCATGCCACTGGAATCAAGCTATCCTGGCTGAAGAGGGGTTAAACCCCGAAACCGGTCCCGGGATGCTTGTTTCCAGTCCAGGGTGGACCTGGCTTGGCAGTTCGGGCTGGACTGTTCCCATGAGGCACAGGGTCAAGACTGATTTGCTTATGGCTGGGTTGTAAGAAAGTGGGTTTCTGTTGCAGTAACCCTCCCCTTTTTTGCCTGATAACTGATGCACTTTTCCTTGTTGTGCCCTGGGCTCCTGCCAATCGGGTGCCCAGGGCCTGTGTTCCTTCCCTAAAAACTGCCTAACAGCCAAAACCCAATTGACATCTCTGGTCACCTGTCAGCCCCTGGTAAATGGTACCCTAGGTGCCCAGGCCCTTGTGACCAGAGAAGGCCTCTAAGGGCTGCAGCACTCATTGTGCCCCCCTTAGAGGCCCTGTACCCTGACACACACACACTGCCTTTGCAGGCTGAGTGTCTGGGTGCAGAACAAAACAAAGAGTCGACATGGCACACATCCCTGTGTGCCATGCCCATAACACACTGCCCTGGCATACCTCAGTCACCCCTCTAGCTGGGTGCCCTATGCCAGAGGTGTGGGCACAGGTGCATGAGCACCTACAGTACCCAGGTCCATTACTGGGAACTGTAAGTGCAGTGCTGCCATTAAGAGTATATGGTGCTGGGAGGTCGTCAACACGAACTCCACAGCACCATGATGGCTACACTGAAGACTGAGAAGTTTGGTATCAAACCTCTCAGCACAGTAAACCCACACTGATGCCAGTGTGGGATTTACTGTAAGATGCACGACAGAGGGCATCTTAGAGATGCCCCCTGAACCTAACCTACAATCCACGTCTTGTCTGAGGGGCTGCCTAGGCTGCCACACAGCAGACAGGTTGCTGGACCCCTGGGTAGAGAGCCATCTGCTCTCCAGGGCCTGCAAAATGCACGTCCTGGGTGAGGTGCGAAGTCTCCTCCCCCAGGATGAGCAGGGGAAGATTCAAAGGCATTCCACCTTTGTAAGCTTCTCCAGGCCACTTGCTGTACCCAGCAATTGGCCCCTACCGGTTCCCAACCCCCTCTCTGGCGGGAAGACTAGTCGGAAACCCCAAGGAAGGACAGGGTGTGTGCCAGTCTCTGTCAACCCCCACCCCTCAGGTGGGGGAGGTGAGGTGAAGCACGTCCCCGGGCTCTCGCCATCTTGAAGATGGGGAGCCCTGCCCAATCAGGACTAGGCCACTGCCCCCCTCCCACAGAAGAGTGGCAGGATAGGGGATGTACCCACCCCAGGGCAGGGACCCAGTGGTCCCTGCCCTTTACCTACCTGTAACGCCCCTAAATTTAGTATTTAGGGACACCCTGAACCTTCCTTCCTCAGATCCCGATTCAAAAACAAGCAAGAAGATCAAGAAACCAGAAGACCTGCCGCGCAGCTGCTAACAAAAGGACGACATCAACTGACTTGGCCCCAGCCCTACCGGCCTGTTGATCCTTGAACCTTCTCCTGTGGAACTCCGGCGCCTTCAGTGGTCAGCAACCTCAAAAACTCCGGAGGACCTGTCCACCTTGAGACTCTGCAAAACCAAAAGAAATGATGGACGGAGTGTTGAACATTGCAAGCACTCACCCCCAGTCAACTGATCTGGGTTTAATCCATCACCGTTCTTTAGCCCACTCTGCCACCCCAGTTCAGACATGGCCATATGCAAATCAGTCTGACCCTGTGCCTCATGGGAACAGTCCAGCCCGAACTGCCAAGCCATGTCTTCCCTGGACCGGAAACAAGCTTCCTAGGACCGGTTTCTGGCATTTCAGCTGTCTTCAGCCAGGCTTGCTTGAATCCAGTGGCAAAGTGAGCAAGGGACTCACGTCTGAGCATACCCTGCCAACTTATGGCGAACAAAGCAAAACCAAAGGAAATGATGGACGGAGTGTTGAACATTGCAAGCACTCACCCCCAGTCAACTGATCTGGGTTTAATCCATCACCGTTCTTTAGCCCACTCTGCCACCCCAGTTCAGACATGGCCATATGCAAATCAGTCTGACCCTGTGCCTTATGGGAACAGTCCAGCCCGAACTGCCAAGCCATGTCTTCCCTGGACCGTAAACAAGCTTCCTAGGACCGGTTTCTGGCATTTCAGCTGTCTTCAGCCAGGCTTGCTTGAATCCAGTGGCAAAGTGAGCAAGGGACTCACGTCTGAGCATACCCTGCCAACTTATGTCTACCAAGACTGGGACTCCCATGAGCAGTGGCTCTGCTCAAAGCAAGTTTCTAACCCCTGGCATCAGCCCGGAATCGCAAACCCTGCACACTCTGCACCCGCCAAGCCTGGCCTGTGCCGGAGTGAACAAAGACCCCGGGGACGTCCTCCGGCGACTGTGACCCCGAATCCAGCACCCAAGGACTCACCTCGACACTCCTGACGACGCCTGCAGCCTCAGAACCAGGTACCCCCCAACCGCGATCAACAGAGGGTAAGATTTCCCGACATCAAAAGTCACCCCTGCACCCGGCGCCCTGCGGCCCCCTGTGCCCAACTCCTGGGTACCTACCTATTTTCCAACTACCCAACTTACCTCTCAAAGTGGTGGTGGCACCTGAAGAATCTTCGTCCTCGAGCTTGCAGCCTTTGTTCAACCTGGAGCTTTCCCATTGAAATCCATTGTGCGCCCGAAGGCTCAAAAGCACCCTGCACCCAGCCGCCCGAGTGGCCCTGGCAGTGTAACTTCTACTCCTACCTACTTCCCCATTTGCTCTGAGCAAGTGACCAGGAGCCCAGCTCCCACAGCCCCGTGGCCTGCTAGTCAGCAGCCACCAACTAAGGCCCCCCTGCCTCCCATAGGATAACATTGGGTCAAACTCACCAAATCCAATTGGCCGCACACTGCTCGTCTTACCAGCAAGTTGCCCCAAGGAACTATGGTCTATGTAGTGGCGACGGCGAGTACGCCTGTGCCACAGTGTTAGAAGAAAGTAAATGTAGCATTAGCCATCCCTGGACACGTGTTTCGAGGTAGTTGCCTCTCGTCAGCAGGGAGTAGGTGAGTGTAAGGGGGTGCCGCGTAGACTGCCAAAAACGTATTAACAGGTAACGTACCACTCATGGCGCGCAGGTGCTGGTCCAGGGCTCGTCAGCCCAATGGCTCAAGGGAGCCTTAATACACCAAATCCAATTGGCCGCTGTTCTGCTCGATTTTCCTGGCCTTCTTGTGTTAACAAGTGATTGGATGTGACTTCAGTCTCTTATCATTCAAGCCTAAGGGTTAGAGTAGTGAATGGAGCCTATTTACTAGGCACTTTGATATGATTCTGTGCCCTTCCCCATAGATCAGGGCTTGCATATATAGCCTAGGGGATAGATTCGTTAGTATTAGGGATAACCTGTCCTATAGTGAGGGTATTTCATGGAGCTGTGCTGAATTCAGGCCGGTTAGGCCTCAAACGGGAGAGACTCCATCTTTCTTTCTGCTTCGGCAGCTTGGGATGCTTCTAGGCCAAAAGCTATGTTTTAGTTATGAGGTGTTATTCGCTTGGAGAGAACCGGTTCAGGCCGGCCCTTATCGAAGGATTGTATTTTTCTTCGTGCCGAAGACACTACATCAGGCCGGCCAGCTGGGAACGTGTCCTTGGTACGGGGAGGTACAAGAATTTGGTGGGCGGCAGGTTACGGGCCGGAATTTTCCATGAGGAAATGCACCTCTATATTAGTGAAAGTCTTAGGCAGTTACATGTTCAGTCCGTAGGCGGCATCTGGCCGTTAGCAGTAAAGCTACTACTTATTCCAGGGAAGACAGACACCATCTTGAAGGCGGAGAAGAACCGAGAGACAGATGCTTTCCTAGCAGAATAGCCAGAGAGGAGAGAGTAGCCGATAAGGAAGAGGTTCCAGTGACTCGAAGAAGGGTGACTCCCGGCGAGCCGAGATACAGACGAGAAGGGAACCTAGATGACCACTGAGTGCAGGCTACATACTACAAAGGTGATGTCGACCCTTTCTTATTAGAGTGTACAACTTAATCTTTCACTTTTCTTTGCAGGTTATGTGTTATATCGTAATGTTATGTGATTATGTATGTAATGAGTAATAAAATATTCAGTTTGTAGTGAGCCAACATGTACTGCGTGTTCTTGTATAAGAGGGTAGCCTATTCTTCTAGTCAGCTGCGGCTACATGAACAGATGTTAACCCTGATCAGGTAAGTGGTAACTGAATAAGGGAAAGAGGAGCCCCTCGAACCTGAGAACAGGCTGTACTCAAACTGACAATCCTTGTGTGATCTGATGAATAGTGAGCCCTTTTTGTATGTTATGGTAACCATAGGATGAACTGTCGTATGAGACTGCCATCTGGGTAGAGAGGTCTGGGTTCGTATGGGACCGCGAGGCCGCCACTTGTGATACTGTCGTATGGGCAGAGAGGTCTGGATTCATAGGGGATCGCGAGGCCGCCGATTGTGCTGATACTGTCGTCTGGGCAGAGAGGTCTGGGTTCATATGGGACCGCGAGGCCGCCACTTGTGCTGATACTGTCGTCTGGGCAGAGAGGTCTGGGTTTGTATGGGACCGCGAGGCCGCCACTTGTGATACTGTCGTCTGGGCAGAGAGGTCTGGGTTCGTATGGGACCGCTAGGCCGCCACTTGTGATACTGTCGTATGGGCAGAGAGGTCTGGGTTCGTATGGGACCGCGAGGCCGCCACTTGTGATACTGTCGTATGGGCAGAGAGGTCTGGGTTCGTATGGGACCGCGAGGCCGCCACTTGTGATACTGTCGTATGGGAAGAGAGGTCTGGATTCGTAGGGGATCGCGAGGCCGCCGATTGAGCTGATACTGTCGTCTGGGCAAAGAGGTCTGGGTTCGTATGGGACCGCGAGGCCGCCACTTGTGCTGATACTGTCGTCTGGGCAGAGAGGTCTGGGTTCGTATGGGACCGCGAGGCCGCCACTGGTGATACTGTCGTATGGGCAGAGAGGTCTGGGTTCGTATGGGACCGCGAGGCCGCCACTTGTGATACTGTCGTCTGGGCAGAGAGGTCTGGGTTCGTATGGGACCGCGAGGCCGCCACTTGTGATACTGTCGTTTGGGCAGAGAGGTCTGGATTCGTAGGGGATCGCGAGGCCGCCGATTGTGAGATCTTGGTATACATAGTAGGAATCCCCTGTCCTTAGGTGATAGATATATGTGGTTGTAGGATTGTAAATAGGTTCTAGGGAGGGGGTAACATTCTGGCTGGGTTAGTGAGGCCCTGATGGGTGGGTTCTATCTGATCCGAAAACCCAAGCAGAACAGCCGCACACTGCTCGTCTTACCAGCAAGTTGCCCCAAGGAACTATGGTCCATGTAGTGGCGACGGCGAGTACGCTTGTGCCACAGTGTTAGAAGAAAGTAAATGTAGCATTAGCCATCCCTGGACACGTGTTTCGAGGTAGTTGCCTCTCGTCAGCAGGGAGTAGGTGAGTGTAAGGGGGTTCCGCGTAGACTGCCAAAAACGTATCAACAGGTAACGTACCACTCATGGCGCGCAGGTGCTGGTCCAGGGTTCGTCAGCCCAATGGCTCAAGGGAGCCTTAATACACCAAATCCAATTGGCCGCACACCGCTCGTCTTACCAGCAAGTTGCCCCAAGGAACTATGGTCCATGTAGTGGCGACGGCGAGTACGCCTGTGCCACAGTGTTAGAAGAAAGTAAATGTAGCATTAGCCATCCCTGGACACGTGTTGGGCCTAACTCACTCTGCACCCGGCTGCCCCTGTGCCGCTGAGGGTGTAACAACTGTACTTACCTGACCCTGGGAGGCCCCTGAGTCTGTGCCCAGAACCTTAACTCTGCCAGTCGAGTACTTACCCAAAAGCCGATAACTCACTTTTCTTCCATAGGGTAACATTGACTGGTTTTCTCTGAAATTTCTTCTAAGTGTGGAGTTTCGAAACTTTAAAATATTCACCTAAAATCAACCGAGTAACAAAAAAGGAAATACTCACCTGCTATTAGGAGAGATACCAGTGCTGGATCTTGGTGCCCAGCACTGACCCTGAAAAGTACTCACAACCGTACCTACCTCTAACTCAATTTTCTCCCATAGGAAATCATTGACTGTTTTTCTGGGAAATTTCTTCTAAGAGTTGATTTTTGCAAACTACAAATATTCTTTATAAATCGTACCAACTTTGAAAACGTAATTACTTACCTGTTTTAGATAGATGTACCAGTACTGAGCCTAGGAGCCCAGCACTGGATTACAAAAGTAACAAGAACATACTTTACCTGTAACGTAAATTTTCTTCTATAGGGAACCATTGACTGTTTTTCTATGAAATTTCTTGTGTGTCTATTTTGCAAACGTATAAATATTCCTTAAAAATCGCCTGTATAACTTAAACGCAGTTTCTCAACTGCTTACAGGTGGTACACTAGTGCTGGATCTAGGATCCAACACTGACCTAGAAAAAGTAATCATAACCCCACTTACCTGAGTGAATTTCCTTCCATAAGGTAACATTGGTAATTTGATCAGAAAAAGTTTCTAAGTGTCAACTTTTAAAATAGCAAAATATTGCTTAAAAATCACAACAGTAACTAAAACGAATTTACTCACTTGTTTCCAAGGACTGTCCCAGGACTGAATCTAGGATCCAGTCCTGGAGTTAGAAAAGTAATCTTGAAAGTAATCAATTGCATATAACTTAAAATTCCCATTGAGCTCAATGTATTATTGTGTTGCCTATTGCAACAAACTGTAACTATTATCTGCAAAAGTCAATTGCCTATTGCAAAGTATTTAACTAAAGCATCTCATTCTGAGAAAGTATATTTTGATACCTAGTGTTGGTTCTAAAATAAAACAACTATATATTTTTGTATACAAACCATTGGCCTAGAGTTCAGTTCTTGAGTGTGTGAGACCATTTGCTGACTGAGTGTGTACAACAAATGCTTTACACTGTCCTCTGATACTGCCTTACTGCTCGACCAAGCTACCACTTTAGAGAGTAAGGTTATATCTAACTTTAGCATCTGCCAAACCTCTGGGGATTGTGGACTCTGTGCACACTGTACCTATTTGGGAACAGTATATACAGAGCCACTTTCTCACATGGGCTCAAACTTGAACGGCATGGTGAGCAGAAAAACTATGGATTTAGGCCTAGATCTCTGTACTGGGGTGAATGTATGACATTGTTCTCCATTCTGTCCATCAACTGTTGTTTTTGCATTTGTCACCCCGAGTGGGAAGGGTATGCCCAGGCGTGGGTCCTGTGCTCTCCATGCCACTGGAATCAAGCTATCCTGGCTGAAGAGGGGTGAAACCCCGAAACCGGTCCTAGGATGCTTGTTTCCAGTCCAGGGTGGACCTGGCTTGGCAGTTCGGGCTGGACTGTTCACAAGAGGCACAGGGTCAAGACTGATTTGCATATGGCTGGGTTCAAACTGGAACGGCATGGTGAGCAAAAAAACGATGGATTTAGGCCCAGATCTCTGTACTGGGGTGAATGTATGACATTGTTCTGCATTCTGTCCATCAACTGTTGTTTTTGCATACTCCAGTCCAGACCAGTTCAGGGAAACGTTGGCTCCCACCATGGTGTGAAACTGGACAAAGGACATGGGAGTATCTTTCCCACTGTCCAGCCCCTCCTCTGGGAGGGATCCCTGAATCGTTCAAACCCTTTCCTTAGGGTACTTAAGGGCTTACCTGTGGGTGGGCCCCTAGATTAGTTGTGGGACAAGATTCAAGTCACATACCACTTCACCTTTGACTGTCTGGGCACTCTAAACCATGCTGGACTTCGCATTGGGAACCAAGACTTCATCTGGGAAGACTCCTGCTGCTCCTGGTCTCGTCATCCTGCAAGTCTGCTGCGACATCAGTGCCTGTGCTACATACAGGTTCTTCACAGGGCCTATGGACATCCAAGACACCCGAAGGAATCTCCCTTAGAGTGAAGGAGTCACTCCCCTGCACCTGCAGGCACCGCAACGCAGCTGACCAGTCTGCTGAGACTGGGCTCCCAAGGACTCCGAAAGGCTCAGCAACACAGGTGGTTGTTCTGCAACTCCCTTGAGGCCTGCAATGTCTTCTCACCGAGATTGAGGAGAGTATCCCTCGTTGGAGCCGCTGCAACAGAACCCATGTGCACTGTGTTGACTTGCCATTGCCAAGGCTTGTTGACTCTCTCCTCCAGAGATCTTCGTGCTCCAAGAAGCTCCTACCTCAAGCATCTCCTGCAGCCAAGATCTTTGCCTGCATCGCATCCTCTGCAACGCGGGCTTTCATCTTTTGGTGAACTGCTCAAGTTCCTCTTGCAACCCCTGTGCCTTTGGCCCGCGGGTCCTCTTGAGGGTCTTTTTTGGCTTCAGTGGGCATCCCTGCTTGCTCGGGCCTACTCTGACTTACCTTCTCGTGGTGAGTCACTTGGACCTTGCTGGCTCCGACACCACACCTTTTTCTTCAACTATGTTGGTTGCCGTTGCCAAGGTTTGTCGATGAGGGTCAACGGCTGGACATTGACCCATTGGCTCTTGACATCGGACTTGGGACAGCTTGTGCACAGCTCCTGGTCCTCCTCTGCATCGCCTGGTCCGCACAGCTGCAACTTCGAGGGCACTGTCAACTCACCTGCATCTCCAACATTGGTGGGCATTTGTCTTCCGTGCCTCCTGGTCACGCCTGAGTGGCATAGACTCTGTCCCCTCTGCTTGCAGGTACTTCTCACCTTGAATCCACCTTTCAGTTCCACTGGACATTTTCACCTTATTCGCAAGCGGCATCTTTTCTGAAAACCTCCATTGTGGTCTATGGCGGTTTCTGACTTCACTTCACACCTATGCAGCCGGCTTCCCTGGTGTAGGTATCCTGGTTCCTGGGGTATCCATGGGTGGGTTGCCTCTCCAACCTTCCATCTTCCACTGGGTTTCTTTAGGGTCCACTGGGAAAGGAACCTTCTTTAAAATTGCAACCGCAACTTACCTATTGACTAACATTGAGTACGCGGCCGTGTTCCACACTGCACACGACCTCCGTGGTGTTCCTAGATACTCACTTTGTGTGGTTCCTTGGGTCCTCAGCTCTTCTATGTCTTCTGGGTCCATTCTCGACATAGGTCATGATTTGTATTTACAGTATTTTAGAATACGGTTTGGTCTCCCCCTGGGGACCACAGTGTATTCTGTGCTTTTTACGAATTCTGTGGACAATCTTTTGTGTATATTGTGTTGTAACTCTGGGTAGGAGATAATACATTGTGTTAGTGAGTGTTAACAATAAATACCTTTTTTTATAACTACACTGTGTGGTTCTTTTTCACTTAACCTATACCATAAGATGAAGTACTGGTAAAACAAACTGCTTTACACCCCTTATGGACTAACCCTGAAGGCTGCACTTTACAGCTAGCACTTAGAGAGCTTTCTAAGGTTGTCTCAGACCACTAAAATCACCATAAGGGTTGTCTGGATTAGTGTAGGATGCTACCCTTACATAAGTGAGCACCATATTCTAAGCCCGCTTCTCACAATAGGTTTGCATCTGTTACTTGGCTATCCTGAGCTTCTCTCTAGACTTCATAATTTTATATCGTAAGACCTCCTCCGTGGCCTGCTTCAACTGTTGTTCCAGGCCTACTCTCTCTTCTAACCGCTTGTTTCTATCATACATCTGAAGGTTATTGCTGTGTGAAATAAGGATTTAAAAGCGTCCCAAACGAGTTCTATATTGGCACTGTTGCTCTTTAGTGGAAAATAGTCATCAATAGCTATCTTTATTTCGTGAATCTAGAACTCATCTTCTAATTTAACACAGCTAAAAGGACAACGTGCGAGGAAGTCTTTATGCTGCTATTCTTGTCACCAACATTTTTACTATAGAATGGTCTGAAAAACCATTTGAAGCATGTTGGTAATTATTTAGGGATAAATCTGAGGTAGTTGAGTAGTGATCTAATTTGACAGCGGACTTAAACCTTTCCATGTTGCACATATATTGTGGCTGAGATGGGTTTCTATCTCCCCATAGGTCAGTCAGGTTCAAAGCTTGCTTCAATTAAGATATTGATATGGCGGTTCTGGGCTTATTTTGTTTCCCAGTACCAGACGAAGATTCTAGCTCAGGATTTTGTTAGAAATTGAAATCTCCTCCAAGAATTAGCTTGGCCTGAGTGGTCATTAATGACTGAAATACGTCAGTCAATGTGACTGGATCATCTACTATGGGGGCATAAATGGTTGCCAGTTTTGTGCTGGCCCCATTCATTCAACCACTAACCCATGCCCACCTTCCTTCCTTGACAGTATGAGAAATGCTAACCTCCCATTTGAAGTATTTAGTTATATATATTGTGAAACCACTATGGGCAGCCTGAGCACTAGAGATACATTCATTCCCAGTCCATTTTTTTTTAACATTCCTGTCTACTGTCTTATACCTTCTCAAAAAGAGTCTCTTGTATCATTATAATATCTGCCAAGTAGGTTTTTATCCAGTCTTCAATTGCTTTTGCAGTCCGCTTATTATTTAGGCTATTGGCGTTAAATGAAACAATCTTCAGTTCTGTGTTCTGTCCCCTCTGCTCCTTATTATCTACCAGCTCCCAAACCATGACTTATGATCAGTCCTTCCAAGACTGCCTGAGACCCTAACATAGTTAAACTGAACTTAGATCAGTTTAAAAGTGCTTAGTGCCGTCATGTGGTGGATCAAACATTCTATCCCCTTCTGTCTTTCATTAAAGTTATTACAAAAATAGAAATGAATTGTTGAAATGTAAGAGACGTCTGTAGTGCAATAATGTGATAAAGTGACCAAGACATATACCATGTCAATAAAGTGCATCTGCCCCCAAGAACCTAAAGTGTCACGTGATAAAGTGATGGAATCCAAAAGTGCCTATGTGCCTAATGTTTAACATCAAAACTCTGACCCATAACATACAAAAGATTAGATTAACTTTTCTGCATCTTTACCCCTCTGCCCTCCCCTGTCATCTCCCTTTCCTGCCCTACCTCGTCTCCAGGGCCCCTCCCTCTGGGGGCCTCTAAGACCCAGCCTTGGCCCATCTGGCACCATGGTGATGTGCCCAGCTTCCCTACTGGTTGACCGTTCATTCTATAGTGCGGCTGGTGCGGAGTCTTTACTCACTCAGAATGGAACCGCTCTCAGTATTCGCGGAGACCGCTGGAACTGTAACATTGCCCAAAAATTATATATAAGCATCATTGGGTCTTTTCAGAGACCCCCAGACAGTTAAGACCTGTTGGCGTTTTTTCAGTGGAATACTCTCACCTACACGGTTTCTAACCCATACCTCATTTCCTTCTGAGTCAACTTCAGTGGTCTAAATCACTGTGTGGTCTCAACCAGGAAAATATTCCAGCCTTGAAGAAGTCTTGTTGGATGAACCACTGTTTATAAAATTCAACTGTCTACATCATGATGTGTATGGAATAATAAATGGGAACACGTCATTGAATCAACAAAGGACTACTAAAACTTTATTCTTATCAAAGAATTCTTTTGAATCACAAGTGTGTGCTTTGGTGCTATTTCTGAAGTTTGTCTCTGACTGTTCACACTGTACGGAATATTAGCACCCTAGGTGGCTGGGTGCTGTCACCACGAGAGCACCACAATTGGACTACCTGTTTTTTTTCCTGATCATCAGCTGTTGTATATGTTACAATAACAAACTGATTCTTATAGTTTAAACAAATGTTGACACTACTGCCTGATGAGCAGACAATTGGCATAGACACCCTTTTATGTAATCGTCTTCAGGAGCTTCTGTGCCTTATGAACAGAGGTGAACAGACTGAATCAGCCAATATATAAAACCTTCAATTTGACCAGGTGGAAAATAGTTGCCTGGGCTCTCAATGAAATGCAGGAAACAAAGTCTTGAAGTCTTTTCGCCTGCTGGCGGAATCCATGGTCATGTTCGAGAAGATATGAGTTGAGTAACCTTTATTCACATCAAACTCTTTCGCCTGAATTGCTTTTCGTAAGACCCTTTCCTTTACCTGGAAATCATCAAAGTTAATCAAAAACGTGCAAGAATATCTCGAGTTAACTGGGACTTGGGCATGCACACGATACACCCGTACAATTGTTCAGTCCAGCGGATGATCAGGGAAACATATTTCTTGATCGCATTATTCAAAAAAGTGACTGGGCCCTATGCATCTTCCTTATGCTCAGTGATGCTCATTATTCACAGGTTTGATCTTTGAGAATGATTTTCCAACTTTTCTTGTTTTAGTTTTAGATTTCCTAGCTGTTTCACAAGCTTCTGCACCAACCCAGTGACTTAGGTAAATTTATCCTCGCAGTCGGAGATACACCGCTCCGTCATTTCCATCCTGTCAAGAGCTTGTGAGACCTTCCCCCCCAGGTTAGACAATCGATCGAATTGCGAAGCAGGTTAGACCTGCTTCGCAATTACTTGTTGCATATTCTTTAATGATGTTATCTGATCGCGAATGTCGCATAAAATGTCCTGGAAAGTCGGGGAAAGATTTATTGTTTTTAAATCTTTAGCTGGTGTTAACCCCCCCCCCTCCCTTAAATTCAGGGAAGCTGAGTCTGAGATAAAGCTTGAAGCTTCATCCCTGGAGGGGGTCTGTCTCTCATGACCTACTTGTTCCGTTAGGATATTCGAGCGAAAAGATGCAGGAATCAAGGGCTCCAAGCTGGACTCAGGCCCTGGTACCATTATATTACTTGGAGTGCTAGACCTGTTATATTTGAGGAACAGGGGAAAAAACTCAGAGGCCCTGCTGCTTATGAGCGACTCAGTTGAGATTGAATTTTGCAAGCCTGGTGCTCTCTTGCTGAAATCAATGAGTGGAACCCCATATCCTCCTTGCTTCTCTTGGGAGATTGATGTGTCCTCTCCTGTCAGTGATGCCCCCCACCCCCATATAGATCTTCACGGGCTTTCCCTCTTACCCGGGTAACACCCTTTGTGATTTGCTGGATAAAGGACCAGAGAACTTGCCGCTGTCTGACTTGGCCAATTGGGAGTCAGGTGTCCCTACTGCCTGAGCAGTCGAATTGCTTTGTGTGAGCTCAGAATCTGCGATTTCAGACCCAGACCAGTTCGCTGGCGAGACTTCATGGGGTTTCTCTACAGCCACATTAACGCTGCTGGATCGAATCATGCCTGGGGCTTTTGAGTCACCCCCTCGCGGACGCTTCCCTATGGGGTTCACTTTGCTTGATTTACTGCCTACTTTAATAGCTTTCAATGGAAAACTCCATACGGAATCAAATCAATGCTTGGAGAGCAGACATTTTCTGCCAACAAAAAAGACTCAGATGGGCCCTCTTATACGTCAAATCAGAAGCTGGCTTACTTTTTTGCTCTTGGAGTCCGAGTCTTAAGCGGAATACACCATTCTGCCAGAAAAAGAGGGCTCCAGAAGGAGTAGTCAGCTGTGCTGCTGATGAGGAGCCGGTCGAAAGCAACAACTTCGGCTCCTGTTCTCAATGAGCCCTGAGAATGCATAGGTCCGCACAAGACCCATGGTCAGGCTGGAGCCCTTGATCTGGGCTATGGTTTGTCACGTCGCTGGACGGCAAGCTCCCCTTCACCAAAAAACACCAGCCGTGTCTTGTGTTCATGGTGCGATGATATCGAAGCAACTGCTGCCTGCTCCGCAGTTGACCCAAGCGGCACACAGCAGCAGCTTTCTGCAGAAAACATTACGGCAGCAGAATGGCGACTGCACCTCGCTTTCGGAGATGGCGGCGTCTGGACGGGGTGAGAAGCGACATGTGGCGTACTACGGAAACCATCTACATGCCATCCCAATCCAAGAATGACAGATAAGGGGTGTCATTTCAAGACTTTATGTAAAGAATTAACAGGTAGGACATAGAGTATGCCATAGGTAACGTTTAGTAGCAAAGCATGAAAATCATAATTACAAAGAACTAAGTACAGTTCTAAGTGAAATCCGCCATACATTTGCCTCTAAAGGTGGAGAAAAATGGTCTCCTCCACATAGAAATCTACACATCTTCTTATAGGACTTTAGACAAAGACATCCATACATTCCTCATAAGTTCCCATGATATGCACCAATAGGGAACGAGCAAGAAGAAACACTTTACTACAGAATACATTAGGAGTTTCCCTGATGATAGTAATACATTGAGTTTGCAAGCATTTTCACAGTATATTTCAGTATCCAAGTGGGTACACAGTACAGCAATAGCCTGGGACAATTGAAATGTTCTTGGTTAGGTACAGTTGAAGAAAAGTCTCTGGGAACATTCTCTGTTCATTAAAGAGAGTCTCGCAATTCTTTATTTAGAGCGAGAAGAACAACAGTTAACACTTGATATTTGTGACATTGGTGCAAGGTGAAATACAGTGTAAACACAACCTAGGTTAGCGTAACCCAATTTGTGATTTGTGAATGAAAAAGAAAAAAAGGCTCCCACGCTTATATGTTACACATTTTGTATTGTTATAATACATACTAGGCAAAAGACATCCGGGAAATGATATGCAGATTCAAATGGAAAAAGGCTGACATATTATAATCAAGCTATGTAGGTTTATTAAAGTTTAAATCATTACCAAAAACAAAATAAATGCCTAGAAGTCAGTCACCTAATCATTTGTCATATAAAAGCATTGGACTCAGAATAAAATGCAAATAAAACGATAGCAGAACAAAGTATAGTCATAAATCAGAGGCCAGACCAACATAGTGTCACCTTCAAAGATCAGGAGAGAGTGAGTCCCCAACCCTCAGGATGTGGCCTCTTTTATAAGAAATTACAGAAAGGGATCTATAGAGTTGGTGTGAATGTGCAAAGGTCTCACAATCCAATCCAATCAAATTAAAGAAAGAATGATACCGTTCGAAATCACAATATTTAGCACTAGCCCACAGACTCGCATAGTACATTTCTGATCCTTAGTGTCCTTCAGACATCCAATAACTGGGACATGAATCGTTACATAAGTTGCAGAAACGTGTTCACACAATACAGATTCACACCGTGCTCTCAATTGATGAGGTCTTGGAACAATGAATTTCACTAACACAGCATTCTATGTAGCTTGGGAACGAAACATTATATTGTACATGGAAAAAGCATCACGTTTCAAAACATTGTTTACAAAGTTACCTGAGTGCACTGTAAGCATGGTGAGAAAGAAACAGAAAGAAGATTGTGCGCTGGAAGAGATGGCTGCAGGCAAGAACAACCACTTTGAAATCAAGGCCTACATTGTCCAATATTATAATAAACATAGTTTCTCAACAGAATATCTGGATTTCACTGTATGTTAATCATATCATGTTAATACAACTATAACTATTCATTAAAACCCTAAATCAACCCCACTCGGATGATTCTTAAAATCATTCCAATTTATACTTCATGGATTACATCCCCTTGTACTACAAATTAGTTGATTTCAGATTATTTTGTCTGGCGTCCTCCAGCTACTTCATTCCACAGTGCAATCTCGATAGGATGCCCTCCAGTTACAAATCTTCCTACTTTCTTTTTCTTCCTGTCATGAAGAACCAGGGCCTTATGGGCCTGGCGGCGCAGGGCACGCCTTAATCTCCTGAGTTCACCTGCTTTGTTGAACAGAGACACAGGACATTCTGTTGAGCGTAGAAGATCAGGTTTATTAGCTGCAGCTAAGTACAGTTGTCCCAGAAGTACACTCAGTATGTTCTTAGGAGACGGCCACTTTACTCCGTGGCGCACAATCTTTTATAGCGCATAGATTCACCAAGAACACTCCCAATGCATACATGGTTATCCAATGAGAAGAGTTTGAAAACAAGATATAACCAATGAGAAAAGTTTGAAAACAAGATATCAAGTAACCCAAATAAACCTCTCTTCCAACTGTTTTTGTCACCCCTCCCCACAAGTTAATCAGTGGTAGTGTCTACAACTCGACTTGCAGGTGGCAGGACATATTGGTATGCTTTGGAGGACAGTTGTGAAATGAGAGAATACAAGTAGAGAATAGCGAAGGCCAGAAGATAAGATAAAGTCAGGAAAGAATGGTGTGAACCGACAGACAGTTGAGACAGGGTTTAGTAAAACCAGACGAGGATTAGTGGACTCAGCCAGTCCCTGACATCAGTCTCGTAAACAGAGGCAGAAGGTTATTTGACACGTCGCAGTAAGATCAGCAGAAAAACTTCGTTCATTGTGCTGCCTGAGTGGGGGCAACACAAAATGGCGGTGGAACACAAAAAAAACAGTGGCTGAATACAAGCGAGATCGAAAATCGAATTTCCTTAGTCGTTGCTGACAGCTTCTACACACAACTAAAATGTAACCCTACCTTTTATAAAGCGCCTCAAGTACCCACTCCGCAAATTAAAACAAATGCATAAGTAAGGGAGAGGTAGTGTTAGGTAACACCAGCAGCTGGAGCAAGCAAAAAGATTCAGATATAAGAATCACATATTTCCATAAGTTTCGAATATTAATTTAAATATATTTTCTCCGAAAAATTACCTACAGAATTATCTATATGTAATAACTTGTTATCCAGTTTTATTCTTCCATCTTCTTAGGTCTGATTAATTTTTATTTTGGGAGAGGCATGTCCAACTGAAGTGCTATATGCCACTAGCAAATCAACTATGAATATTAATATCATAATCACTAAAGTTAATTGTACAATTTTGCAGCAAATTTCCTTGCCGCTTGCCATGTTTCTTCTACAAATAAAATAACAATGAATTAATAACCTAATCACTAATTAAACTGAAGAAAATCAACACAAATCGAAAAGAAATCAAAACTCAACCAATAGTTTCAGTTTCCGTGTTCACTGTTAGTTCAGGAAAGAAGTCCTACTATGTTTGACTGGACACCTAACTGTACTATGCTCTTCGACTGGATATCTAAGGTACAAAAAAATGAACTTTAATTTCAAGATTTCAGTTTGAATCTCAGTTCAATATTTCAACAGGAAACTATTCAGGAATGATTGCCTGGGCTTTAATCAGTTCATGTTCACGGAGGCTCTATAAGATGAATTAACACTCTGCCAAATTGACAGTATCTTCATTTGACTGTTCTGACTGCTGGACATAAACTAAATATGACGATTCAGGAGATGCATACTTTAAATTAGGCACTCTTAATCTCTCTGAGCCTTTGACCTTTGGTTGTTTATCTGCACTGTCACCTTGCTTTTCTTGCTCTATTTCTTCTTCTTCAATAGTTTCAACTTCTTGCATCCCTGTTAGAAATGGAGGTCTCTAGTTGGCAGTGGTTTGCACCCTGTCCAAGTAGGGACCCTTATTCTAGTCAGGGTAAGGGGATTACACAGCTAAAATAACTCCTGCTCATCCCCTTGGTAGCTTGGCACGAGCAGTCAGGCTTATCTCAGAGGCAATTTGTAAAGCATTTGTAGGTACATATACAGTAACACAGTGAAAGCACTACAAAAGGACACCACACCAGTTTAGAAAAATAATCAATAGTTATCTGTATAAAACAAGACCAAAGAGACGAAAATCACTTTAAAAATATTCAAAATAGTTAATTCCATAGGAAATGTCACTTTTATCACCAAGTACCTGGGATGCGTTAAAATCAAGGACGAAAACAGGCGCAGGAGAGGTGAAGCGCCGGGTAAGCAAAACGATGCGTTGGTTCCTTATTCCCAGTGGTGGTGATGGGTCGGTTCCCTACTGCCAGGGGAGGTGATGCCTTGGTTCCTTACTGCAGGGCATGGGAAGCGATGTGTCGGTTTCTTACTGTAAGGGGAGGTGATGTAACAATTACTTACTGTGAGGGGAGGTGATGATTCGATTTCCAGACACGCGTCCTCGGTTCCTTACTGCTGGGCAACGTCGATGAGGAACTCGGTACCCAGGGGTGATGCATCACAAATCCAGACAATCTGGGTTGATGCAGCGGAACAGGCGCTGCATTAATTTCCCAGCTGCAAAGCACGTGATGCGTTGATTTCTTCAGCCACACAGCAGGGCCTGAGTCGGAGTCGGAGTGGGTGCCACAGACATTGGTGACACAGGACTCGGGCTGCGGCAATCTTTTAGATGCATGGCAAGCGCTGGGTCGATTCCAAGGCAGCATCGCGGTGATGCGGTGGTTTTTAAACCGCATGGAGATGCTGCATCGGGAAAAACAGGTGCTGAGAGTAGATGCATGGATTTTCTTGGTTCATAGAGGCAAAGGGCCAAGGACTGGAGTTGGCACCACTTGGCACGCCAGGCAGAGGAGTTCACACTCCCAATAGAGGAGTTCAGGGGCTGCAGGTGGCTCTAAGACTTCTTAACAGGATGCAATCACACTCAAGCCCTTGGAGAACCTTGGAAGTAGAATGTAGAAAGCAAAGTCTAGTCCTTTCACTCCCAGGACAAAAGCAGTAAGCAGCAGGCCAGCACAACAAAGCAACAAGCAGATTTTTAGTTGCCCTCATACAGTATCCAGTTCTTCTGCCTGGAAGGATGTCCTCTTAGTCCAGAAGTGTTCTGAGGTTATGGTGTCACAGCTCCAATACTTACACCAGTTTCTGCCTTTGAAGTAGGCAAACTTCAAAGGAAAGTCTCTGTAGTGCACAGTACCCTGCCTTTCCCTGACCTGTCTCCAGATACACTTCATGGGTGGTGGAGACAGCTTTGTGTGAGACAGGCACAGCCCTATTCAGGTGTCGGTGACAACTCCTCTCACCACTCTAGCTCAGGAAAGCCCATCAGCCTGGCGATGGCCCATCAGGATATGCAAGGCAAACCTCAGCTCCCTTTGTCTGACTGTCTAGAAAGAATGCACAAACAGCCCAACTGTTAGCCTAAACCAGACGTGGATTCTATGGGCAGGGAAATGCACAGAATGGTAAAGCAAGAAAATGCCCACTTTCTCAAAGTGCCATTTTCAAAAACGCACTCCAAAACCAAACTAATTAAAAGATGTATTTTTAAATTGTGAGTTCAGAGACCCCAAACTCCAAATCTCTAGCTCTTCCCAATAGGAAGTGCAGCTCCAATGACAACCTATGGGAGAGATAGTCCTTGCAACAGTGAAAAACGAAATTATCAGTATTTCACTATCAGGACACGTAAAACACACTAGTACATTTGCCACCTTTTAAATACACTAGACCTTGCCCATAAGGCTACCTTGGGCCTACCTTAGGGGTGCTTTACATGTAGTAAAAGGGAAGGGGTGGGCCTGGCAAGTGGGTGCACTTGCCAGGTCAACATGGCAGTTCAGAACTGCACACACAGGCACTGAAGTGGCAGACCTGAGACATGGATGCAGGGATATTCATGTGGGTGGCACAATCAGTGCTGCAGGCCCACCAGTAGCAATTGAGTTACAGGCCCTGAGCATACGCAGTGCACTTTACTATTACCAATAAATCAAATATGCCAATTATGGATAACCAATTACAGATACAGATATAATTTACACAGGGAGCACTTGCACTTTAGCACTGAAACAGTGGTAAAGTGCCCAGAGTCCTACAACCAGCAAAAACGAAATGCAGCACACAATCAAAAACAGGAGGTTGGAAGCAAAAAAGACAGGGGAAAAACATGCCAAAGGTGCCAGGTCTAACATGTGGGGAGAACTACTCAATCTCATGGGAGTTCTCTTCACTAAGGCAGAAGAACTTGGACAGACCATCAGCACTGGCATGTTCTGTGCCAGGGTGGTGTTACACCTGCAGGAAGATGGACCACCTCAACACTTTTGGGTTCTCTGCCCTCATTTGCATTAACCATCTGAGGGGCCTGCGGTCTGTCTGAACCCGGAAGTGAGTACCAAATAAGAAGGGTCTTAGCTTCCCAGACCACAGCAAAAGCTCCAATTTCAATTGCACTCCACCTCTGTTCCTCGGGAATTAGCCTCCTACTAATGATAGCTACGGGTTGATCTAGGCCCTCTTTGTTCAGCTGTGAAAGCACAGCTCTCACACCATGCTCTGAGGCATCTGTCTGCACCACAAACTCCTTGGAGAAGTCAGGAACCCTGAGCACGGGTGCCGTGCACGTAGCCTCCGTCAGGGTATAAAAAGTGGTCTGGCATGCCTCAGTCCGGATCACCTGATGTGGCTGCTTCCTTGAAGTCAGCTCAGTCAAGGGGCCAACAATGGTGCCATACCCCTTGACAAATCTGCGGTAGTACCCAGTGAGAGCTAAGAAGGCTCTTACCTCTGTCTGGGTTTTGGGGGATGCCAAGCCAGAATTGTGTTAATCTTTGGTTGTAGGGGCGCCACCTGGCCGCTTCCTACCTGGTTCCCCAAGTACACCACAGACCCCTGCCCTATCTGACACTTACTGGCCTTGATAATGAGGCCTGCCTTTTGCAGGGCCTTCAACTCTTCCCAGAAGTGGTGCAAGTGGTCCACCCAACTGGAGCTGAAAACAGAAATGTCGTCAAAGGAGGTGGCACTGAAGTTGTCAAGCGCAGCCAGGACCTGACTGATGAACCTCTGAAAGGTGGCAGGGCATTCTTCAACCTAAAAGGCGTGATTAGGAACTGGTAGTGGCCTTCTGGTATTGAGAATGCTCACCTCTCCTGTGTCCCCTCGGACAAGGCAATCTGCCAGTACCCAGACTTTAGATCAAACGTACTGAGGAACTTGGCAGCTCCCAGCTGATCAATGCGTTCATCAGCTCAGGGGATGGGGTGGACATCAGTCTTAGTGACAGCATTCAGCCCACGGTAGTCCACGCAGAAACACAGTTCTGGGGTGGCACCGGGTGAAGCAGCTTTGAGGAACCAAGACCACTGGGCTGGACCAAGGACTGCAGGAGGGCTCAATCACCCCTAGAGCGCACATCTTGGACACCTTCTTCTTGATGCTAGCCTGCACCCTGTCTGTCAATATGTAAATCTTGTAATTCACAGGTGGACTATTCCTAGTGCCAATGTCATGAGTACACCAATAGGTGACTCCTGGGGTGAGTGAGAACAGAGTGGCAAACTGCCCTAACGACGGCCGAAAGTTATTTTGCTGCTCCAGGGTAAGTGTGCGGGAGAGGATCATACCTTCTACTGATCTATCCTGCTCTCGGGCAGACAGGAGGTCAAGAGAGGTTCACTCTCCTCTTCCACCCCATCATCAGTAGCCAAGAGCATGGTCGATTCAGACCTCATAGTGGGGTTTGAGGGGGTTCACGTACAGGGCCCTCAAGGGGTTTCTAGGAGTCTGAAATTCCATCAGGTAGGTAACATCACCCTTGCGCTCCTTTACCTAGTATGGGCCAGAACACTTGCCTTGTAGAGCACGGGGCTCTACATCACCCACACCTTCTGACCAGGCTGAAACTCAACCAGAGTGGTATACTGGTAGTACTGTTTCATGTCCTCCTGGCTTACCTCCAGATTTGCTTGAGTGAATTTCCTGTAGCAGGCTATCTGGTTTCGGAAGGCCAGCATGTAACTGAATACATCCTGAATACTTCCTTGGACCTTGCTCCCAGACCTCCTTGACCTAACTGAGAGGTCCTCTCACCAGGTGCCCGTACAACTGTTCACAGGGGCTAAATCCAACCCCCTTCTGTGGTACCTCCTTGTAGGTGGAAAAAAGGCATGGCAAGAGAATGTCCCACTAACTTCTCATGGGTTCTGACAGACCCCCAATCATGCGTTTCAGGCTACGGTTGAATCTCTCAACCAACCCATTACTCTGAGGGTGGTAAGGAGTGGTGAATTTGTAATGCACCCAATGATCCTGCCCCATGGCCTTCATGTACAGCGATATGAAGTTGGTACAATGGTCACATACCACCTCCTTGGGAAATCCACGGGCACCGTTACTGTCCTCAGAGGGTTAGCTTCTGGGTACCGGATGGCATGGTCCACTCAGACCAAGAAGAACCTGTTGCTCATGGCTGTCTTGGTATCCAGAGGTCCCACAATGTCACTGCCCGCCGGCTCAAAAGGGGTGCTCATGCCAGGGAATGGTTGGAGGGGAACCTTACATATCTCCCCACTCTTGCCACTTGCCTGATAATTCTGACAAGTCCAGGAAGAAGCATCTGATTGCCTTCACATTTGGGGCCAGTAAAAGTGGGTGACAAGCCTGTCAAGGTCTTTACCTGCCAAAGGCACACCATGAGCCAAACCCAATACAAAGGTTCTGAAGCACAGGGGTACCACCCGCACATGAGGTGCCCCAGCCTCAGCAACCTTAGGCTCACTATAAAGGAGACCATTCATGTGATTTGTACTCCATGCCAGCTGCCTGGTCCTTGGCCTGCGGCCTAAGAACCACAAGGTTAGGGTATGTGTTCTGCTACATGCAGAGCTCTTCCCTGGTGGGACCCCCTCCTTGCTGCCAATGGGTCAGCTCAGGCAAGTCTCCCAGTTCAGCCACTTCTTCCCCTGTATGTTCTGGGGCATCCCCTTCAGGTTCAGCCTCCTTCCAGATCGTGGGAATTTCAGGAGCGGGTTTCACAAGCCCCTTGCCTCTCCTCTTCTTAGCAGACACTTGTGCCACGGTTTCAGGTTGCAGGTCCTACTGATTACCCAGGGCTGTCATGGACTGTTTGGTCAGCCACACCCACTCAGGCAATCCCATCATCTGCAAGTGGGACCTGTATTCTACCTCCCTCCAGGTGGTGTGTTACAGGTCATTTCCCAGCAGACAATCCACAGGCATGGATGGGCTCACAGTTACTCCCAAGGTACCTGAGACCACCACCCCCCACTCAAAGGGAACCTGAGCCACTTTACAAAAGTGCTCACTATTGTCTACTGCCACAACTTAGTGAAGTACACTTAGAATACTTGCTCTTTAGACACCAGGTGACACATTACAGTGGTCATACTGGCTTCTCTGTCTCTCAGAGCCTCTACCCTCTGTCCAATGATGGTCACCCGCTGCCTGAATTTCTTAGTGTTATCAGGCATGAGGGTCCTCGGACCATTTCACTGTCCTCTAGTGAGACAAGGGTCATCTCAGCTGGTTCCCCACACTCACCCGGGACCAACTCCCCCCAATCGCTACACTGGCCATCCCTGGTGTCTGCCCACCAGTGGGGGGCTGTGCCCAATTGTGGCACTTGGGATGCCCTCTCATATGACTCTCCTGATCACAAGCAAAACATTTCTGGGATCCCTTCTCTGTAGATTTACCTGAAGAGAACCATGGTTTCTTATGTCCTGAGGGGCGGGAATCCTCACCCTGGTAACTAGATTGGGGCCCATTAGAGAACTCCTTCTGTTTATCCTTGTCCCCTCCCTTCTGCTGCTGGGGGCCCTGCCCATCTTTGGCGGAATCTCCCCCATACACCTTCCTATGGACCCTGGTACTCACCCAGTGGTCCGCCTCCTGAGTAAGCTGTCCAAGTGCTGCACAGCTCTGGAAAACACAGACCAGTCAAGTGCTTCCATACAATCACATTGTACAGCCCTCAGTGATCTGCTTCCTCCCTGCTCTTCACCCAACCATCCAGCGCTCTACAAAAATAATCTGCAAATTCAAGCCATGTCTGGGAATCAAGCTTCTTATTCTGTCTAAACTGATCCCTTTACTTCTCAGGAGTAAGACCGTACCGGGTAAGGAGGGCTGCCTTCATTTCTGGATAGGTGAGTGCATGGTCGTCCCCTAGGGCAAGCAATGTATCGCTCGTCTCCACTCCACTGTGAAGTGATTCCATATCCCTGCCCTCCAGTTTCTCAAATGGATCCCATTCATGCGAAGTGCTGCCTCATTGCCCTAAAACCATCTCTGAATGTAGTCCCCTTTGGTATACTCTTTCCCTATATGCTTTGGCCAGTGCACCATCCTCTCAGATTGCATGGATGAACGCTGCCACCATCTGTACTGGACTTGGCCTTCAAGTCCAACTCCTTTAAACTCAGCTCCTGAGCTAACTTCATTTTTCTCTCCTCTACTGACAATTTATCCTTCTGGAGCTCCCTTTCATTTTCCATCCTGAGCCTCTCTAGCTCAAATTGATGCCTCTTGAGGTCCCGCCTGTCCTCCAGCTCGTCTGGGGAGATACCTCTGGAATAAACACGGCTACTTGTCCTAGAAAGCGCCTTCCTCCCAGGCGGCTCCTGGTTCTCAAAATTCCATGCAGGCTCTCCACCTCCTCATCCACAACATCATCCCCTCCGCTGTGTGATCACCATCCTTCCCTTTCTCTACCCAGGCCCTCAGTGCCTTTTGGAGCTCCTTCTTCTTAATGAGGCCCCGGGTAGGGCAATAGAGGTTCTTGCAGAACATTTTAAGATGAGGCACTGTGTAGGTTCCCACCCTCTCTAGCTCAAACACTGACTCTGCAGCTCCAGCTGATGGCTCACCAGACTGAGACATGATTTGTAGACCAGAAAATCAGGAGGTGCAAAAGAATAGAAAAATCAAAAATAGTATGTTGTTGCGTAGTGGTCTGTGATCTGGTAGTAGTGTACACTAATTACTGTATGTAAAATACAAACATAAGTCCTGTCCTCACAGTTGACCACCAGTGTTAGAAATGGGGGTCTCTAGTTGGCAGTGGTTTGCACCCTGTCCAAGAAGGGACCCTTATTCTAGTGAGGGGATTGCACAGCTAAGATAACCCCTGCTCACCCCTTAAAAGCTTGGCACGAGCTGGCAGGCTTATCTCAGAGGCAAAGCGTAATGCATTCGTACATACACACAGTAACACAGTGAAAACACTACAAAAGGACACCACACCAGTTTAGAAAAATAACCAATATTTATCTGAATAAAAAAGACCAAAACAACAAATAATCCAACATACACAAGTAAAGAAATCTCTCTCTCTCTCTATATATATATATATATATATATATAAAAGGCTCAAAATAGTTCAATTCATAGTAAACTCTGGATGAGTCACTTTTATCACAAAGTACCTGGGATGCATGAAAATCAAGGACGAAAACAGGTTCAGGGAGGTGAGGTTCCGGAAAAGCAAAGCGATGCCTTGGTTCCTTACTCCCGGGGAGGTGATATGTCGGTTTCTTACTGCAGCGCAGGGGAGGTGATGCGTCAGTTCCTTACTGTCAGGGGAGGAGATGCTTTGGTTCCTTATTGTGAGGGGAGTTGATGCGTCGATATCCATATAGGTGGCGTCGGTTCCTTACTGCTGGGCAATGTCGATGAAGACCTGAGCGTCCAGGGACAATGCTTCGAAAATCCACTTTCTCAAAGTGGCATTTTCTTTTTTAATATATTTTTTAATATATTTTTATTTTACTGTAAGAATTCAAACATAAAGTAGCATGTATCATTTAGCATATTCAGTTAGACAGGTTATTACATATGTATGCATAAGGTATACAACGCCTTATCTAACCCCAACTACTATCCCTCCCTCCCTTCCCAAAAACCGATTACAGCCATCAGAGTCACCTAGAAACAGAGATTCAACACAGAATAGACTCTCACAGATTGACAAGATACTTATAATTTTCACCCAATGCCTTCTCGATTTCCCTGCCCATCATCCACCAAGTCTTGCAGGGCGTAGTACCTAGATTTTATGGAAGTTCCTGGAGCAGCCCCTACTGGCATATACAAATCAATTCCATTTCTCCACTCTGTCACGCTGGGACTTCCTCCCAAGCCCCAATGATGGGCCACATCTCTTTTTGTTACTACTAGGGCTAAATTGCAGAATATTAATTGGGCTAGTGGAAGGTCTACATCATTAGGGATACCCAATATAATAAACTTGCGGTCCATAGGGAGGGTTAGTGAAAATACATCCATAGGCTCCCCCATTATGGCTTTCCAATAGGCCTGTATTATGGGGCAGCACCACAGCTTATGAAAGAAGGAGCCTACTGTGTCTTTACGTCTGAGGCTCTCCCCATGGCACGGAGCCGCTGCCTATCATAGTAGACTCAATGTAAATTATTCTGAGTCTTGCCTTTATTGCTACTTCCCAGGAGTGCATCAAGGCCACCTCCCAGTCAATATCCTCCATTTCTCCCTAGTCAGTCACACATCTCCCCCACAGGCCTTCAAGGTGTAGGGATTGTTATTAATGAGGGTTTTATATGTAACAGATATTCCACCCCCTCCCGAGTTCCTCCATCAAAAGACTTCCTTTGAGAGGTGTGTATTCTGGGATTTCATCTCCTGGGAGCCCCTCTGCTCTCCATATGTTGTGCATATATGAATGCATATTTGAGGGATTGGGTGTTGTGCATGTTGTATTCCTGCTGAAGTGAGAAAAACAGCATGATATCACCACCCTCCTACTTTTTAAATTCCTAGCAGGTCCCAGGCTTTGAAGCCCATCAATTTACTGAATTCAGGAAGCAACGTCCCCAACCACAGTAGTGTTTGCCTCATGTGTTTGCCCCTCCATCCCATAGATCTTGTGGCATCAGCCCGGGTCTTGATTGCCAAGGCAGTAGATGGCAGAAGATCGTGTGTGCCTCTCCCCAATACAGATAATGGAGGCATGATTTTGATAGCCATTGGGGTCATTCCAGTTTAAACATAGAGTGGTTCAAGGGGAGAAAAAGCCAGTTGTTGATGTTAATAAGATGAGCAGCCCAATAGCATGCACGAATGTCGGGTTGGGCAGTTCCACCATCATATTGAGTATGCTGGAGCATGGCTAGAGTTATTCTAGGGTGTTTACCATCCCACAAAAAGGTGCACAGTTTCCCCTCTAGTGTGATAAATAGCTCAGGGAGATAGGATAATATGTGTGCATTGGAGAACGTAGAGTCGCTTGGGCAATCCAATCATTTAAAAGACTACTACCCTTCCTAGCAGCGTAAGGGGCAGTCCACGCCATATAACCATGTCGTCTCTGCAGTTACGCATGATCCTCTCTAGATTATTCCCATGACTTATTTTCTGGTGGCGGGTCAGAAATATACCTAGATATTTGAATACCAGAGTGGAGTGAGTCAAGCAATGAGGAAGCAGGGGAATCGAATCATTCTCATGTAGGAGAAAAAGACGTGATTTATTCCAGTTAATACAATAATCGAATAGCTTCCATATTCCTCCAACAACTGAAAGAGTGGTGGGAGGGATGGGGGGGATTAGTGACATAGAGGAGAACATCATCTGCATACAGGGAGATTTTTCCCCTGCGGTATCCTCACCATGGATGCTAAAGCCATAGATCGAAGGGTTGTCATGGATCCTGCAGGCCAACGACTCTATTGTATGGACGAACAGGAGAGGGGAAACACGGCAACCCTGTCTAGTTCCCCGGCCTATCTGGAATTCATCCGACATTTCCCCGTTAACTTTCACCAAGGCCATAGGTTTTCGCTATAACAATTGAACTCACTTCCGGAAGCTGGGACCGAACCCATACTTTATCAGCGTGTGCTCAAGGAATGGCCAATGTACAGCGTTAAGTTTCAGCATAATATATGGCTCCTAATGGCCTTGGATTTCACTGATCCAATTGTGTGCCCATTGTAAGTTATAGCGGGTGGATCTTCCGGCATAAAGCCCGATTGGTCCCAGTGGATAAGCGGTGTAATGATCTGTACTAGTCTATTGGCTAAGAACCGCACTGTTCCCTAGATTTGCCTACTTTATGGATGACAACTATAGTTGCCGTACGCAGGTCAGGAGGGAAAATGCCGGTTTAGTTCACCTCTAAGAACATGTCTAGGGCACAATAGTCCTCCTTGAGAAGCTTTAATCGGTAGAGGGCAGGCGGGCCCGGCTCAAAGTCTGAGGCCCTCTCAAGGTCTAATATCTGATCCTCCAACCGCTCCAGTGAGAGGAAAGTCCTCTTCTTTTTTTGGGCTACCAGATGTTGTGCTCTATCCTGGAGGACTGTTTTATAGGCCTCCCAAAAAGTGATCTTGGACCCAACAGAGTTTTTGTTTTCTGTAAAATAAAGTTCAGTGTCTACTCTCAGGCCAGATGCCACCTCTCGATCATGCAGGCCTCAAACATTAAGCTTCCAGCCTGTTGGCGGCTTTGAGTTTTTACCTATTTGTATCAGTAAAGGCGAGTGTTCAGAGAGAACCCCAGCCAGGTACTCAGCCCGCTGTATGGAATTCACTTCCCCTGACGGTGCAAAGATACAGTCTAACCAGTAAAAGACCTTGTGGGCTCGAGAGAAATAAGAGTAGTTCCGGGCATGTGGATTTGCTCGCCGTCATAGGTCAGTTAATCCCAGGATGGCAGTGAAATTTGGGGTCAGATGATCATGCGGGTCGAACCATACCAATCCTGGTCTGTTGCCATGACATTGCTGCAGTCTCCGCCCACAAGGTGAAGTGAGGAACCCGCCTCTAAAAGTATGTCAGCTACTTTCTACAGTGTAGGCGACTGTAGCCTAGAGGGCGTGTAAATACTGACTAGTGTTATGTCTTGGTGGCCCCATATCCCTTTCAACCCAGCGTATCGGCCCAGGGGGTCAATCCAACACTTTATAACAGTGAAGGGTAGAGTTTTATGGGCCAAAATGACAAAATCCCTGGATTCAGATGTGTAGCCCGAATGGACCAAAGTCAGGCATGCCCCACGACCTAAGAATTTTCATTGGTACCCATTAAGGTGTTTTTCCTGTAGAAAAAACACAAATGGCTGAAGCTGTTTAATGTATTGTGAGACTAGCCCCCCTCTTGACCTTGTCTCCCGAACCATTGACATTTCATTTCATAACTGAAATGGTATGGTCATCTAAGGGTGCATCAGGAGGACTGCCCATGTAGTTGCATGTGAAAAATATTGCACAAGGGGTACGGTGTCCACAGCCACACCAAAGAGCAAAGAAATGCAGGTTGAAGGTGTGGCTCAAGAGGCCTATCACCCAAGTCAATGTAAGGATTTGTCTCTGAGAGGGTGCCAATTGGTTGGTGAAAAAAAACATTACCCCTGCACGATCATAACTGTGTTCAAAACTGAAAACTTTAAGCTCAAACCCAATATCCCCCCTCTCCCTACCCCACAAAGACCCCCGCAAGTAAAACCCCACATATTTAAACTTCAAACAACTCAACAGGGGAGTCTGAGAGGCCTATAGCCCACCCCTGCCACCCACTAAAATAATCCCACTAACTCAACAATGGGACCAATAACTGAATCAACTGTCCCTGGTAACAGCAATTCAGTAGATGGACCTGATGTAGATCCTCTTAGCCTCCTGTGTCGACTGCAGATGAATGGGAGAATAAACCCCCCGGTAGTGATCTTCCAGCTGTCTGTCACTGGCCCAAAATAGATAGTCAAAGTGCCTTCAGGATATCGTTGGCGGATCCGCGTTTGCTGCGTCTGTTAGGGCGGGCTCTGCATCCCCCTCAAAAGGGCCACAATGGCATTGACCAGTGGGTGAAGGGTCTCCAGATCTGTTCCTTGATAATCTTTGGATGTCTCACTGGGTGGCTCCCTTTCAGTGACCAAGTCCGTGATGTGTCTCTCCGCTAGTCACTGGTCTTCAAACGCACCCGAGGAGGCTGATGAATGTTCAAGGTCATCTCATTACCTCTGGGCTGGGCCTGGCAACCTCCATATCTGTTTTGACTTCTTGCGCTTGGAGTGACATTGGGTCTTGGGTATAGCCCCCTCTTTTCGATAGGGGTGGATGTAAGGGGGTCTCTCGCGTGGACACCTCAAATTAGGACGTTCTTCGAGCCATGTCCAGGCCTCTTCTGGCATTAAGAAAAAGTGGGATTTCCCCTGATAGAGAACTTTTAATTTTGCAGGGAACATGTTCATATATTGCATCTCAAGGTCTCCCAGCCTGGCCTTCACCTCGGCGAAGGTACGTCTTTGCTTCTGTATCTCCCTTGTATAATCAGGGAATACCAGGATATTGGAGTTGGTAAATCACATCTCCCCAAGTTGGCACCACTCCGTTTGTAACATATCCATAAAGCAGGAGGAAAATGTATCTTGTGGGAGGAGAGAGTGGAGTCAGGTATCCAGATATTGCACCATATCAGCACTGTCCACCCCCTCTGGAAATCTCTAAAACCCAGATTGTTGTGGCAGGCTCTGTTTTCTGAATCCTCCAACCGCCACAGTATTCCCTTGGTAGATGCCTGAGTTGTTGCAACATACTTCCAGAGGGTAGTAACTGTGTCCTCAAATCCAGATATTCGAGTTTCAGCTTCAGTGACTCTCTCCGCCATGTTGTGAAGGTCCTGACCAAGCAGGGTGACCTCTGGCCGCACCTTGCCTCCCCTCCCCTCTAGGATTTCACAAGAGGATTGTATGGCTTGGAGGAGGGCAGCGTTATCTGGTATAGACTGTGCGGCAGGCTCTACTGGGGACAGAGGAATCACCACCCTTGCAAAGGGGTCTAGACGTCCCTGGAGGCGGGGGACTTGGGTTCTTTGTCCCTGGTCATGCTTTATAGTATCTGGGAAGGTTGCCCCAATTACATGCAACTCCTATTTTCCCGGGCCTGACCCAGGGACCCCAAATGCTGTCTGCCACAGAGGTGGGATCACCACCAGCCAACAACAAGGAGCTAGACCGTTTCAGGGCCAAATTGCACGGCTGTCTCAGGGTATAGTCAGCTGATGGGGTGTCTCAGAGGGAGCTCCCGGGGGGCCCAGGGCCACACTCGCTCTAAGATTGGCAGGGTTTAGGGGTGGGGGTGACACGTGTGCAGCGGTAGCGGGGGCATCACTAGCAACTGACAGGCAGTCACATGGGTCTATAATTCGGGTTTGGCAGAAATGGAGGGAAAACTTTCCCAGCAGGTCTGAACAGTCCAGGAGTATGTCTTTGCCCCGGCGTTCCAAGCAAACTGCACTGACCTAACACCAGCCGTCTCCACCAAGACCCAGGGGGAATTTCAGATCCTAGACCTCGGGCACCCCCTTGCCTCCACAACCCAATCCGCCCCGCACTCCCCCGATGCAGGTCTCTCAGTGTTGCCTTTACGGCTCCACTTACCACCGGTCTTTGTGGGCTCTAGCTGCCCACAGTCTGCCAGTGCTCACTGCCCCAGGCCCATTCAGCCACACCAGGCCCATCTCGCCTTCCACAGGTCTTTCGTGCAGCGCCGGCTCTGAGGGGCGAGAGTGGCCCTGCCCCCAAACCAAGAAGGGGTTGGGCAAAACACGTAGTCCTCTGATTACTCCTCAAATTACGGACAGGGCCTCTACTCCCCATGGTCCCCCCTTCTCACCTTCATCAACCATGGGCGTTATCCCGTGAGGCAAAGTCTTGGGCTCCTCGGCCCGATCAGATCCCTGCCGCGGCTCAGGTCCTCCACCCAGCAACTGTATAGGAAGGCGGCAGGGCGGCCGTCTCAGCAACTCACTGCCCTGGAGCTCTAGTGGGGAGGAGTGAGAGCGAGGGTCTCCCTTCACCCAGGACCCTACCGCTCCAGTCAGAAATAAAGGTTGGGGCAGCCTCCAGCCGCAGGTCCAGCAGTGCCATCTTAGGGGGCCGGGCCACCCTTGTGGACGAGTCAACCCTGGCCCACGCCTAAGCCTTCTGAAGCAGCAAGGAGCTTACCGGAGGGGCCGCAACTTTAACCAGGGCGGCACACAGCGACCAGCAATTCCAGGATGCTCAGGTGGTTACAAGGTAGGCACGAGGAGTGTATATAGGTCAGAATATTTGTGGCCCGGCTCGGAGCTCAGGAGTAACCCATCCTGCTCCATTGCCATATTGGCCACGTGCCCTCAAAGTGGCATTTTCAAACACACAATCATAAAAACCAACCTCACTAAAAGAAGTATTTTTAAATTGTGAGTTCGGGTGTCATGTTTCCCTAGCGCCTCTCGCCAGCGGCCTGAAAGCAGGACAGTCATCCCTCGCAACGAGACTCCTCCCATTATTACCCCTGGAAGGTGAGAGTCTAGTCTTTCAACGGCGCATAGCTAACGCCACAGGGCGGCCAGTCGTCACTTCCGGCTGCACTGGCATATCACGACAGAGAACATCAGTCTCGGCGCTTCGGATTCCACTCAGAGCTTCGCCGACACACAGGAGCGTAGCGAAGGCTCTACCAGCAACCGGACAGTCGGTCCGGACCGCGCAAGGGCGCCTAGAGTTTCCTCCTGGCGACTCGTGCGAAGGCACGGAGCCGCCCTCACCTTGTTCTTTTCCGCAGCGCAGGAGCACTGCACCTTCCTTGGGCAGTTCGAGCCGCCATTACTTTGTTCCTACTCATAGCGCAGTGGCGCTTTCTCATTGCTTTGATGACTCGTGCGACGGCACGAAGTCGCCATAACCTTGTTCCTCCTCATAACGCAGTGGCGCTTTCTCATTGCTTTGACGACTCGTGCAACGGCACGAAGTCGCCGTAACCTTGTTCCTACTCATAGCGCAGTGGCGCTTTTTCATTGCTTTGACGACTCGTGCGACGGCACGAAGTCGCCGTAACCTTGTTCCTACTCATAGCGCAGTGGCGCTTTTTCATTGCTTTGACGACTCGTGCGACGGCACGAAGTCGCCATAACCTTGTTCCTACTCATAGCGCAGTGGCGCTTTTTCATTGCTTTGACGACTCGTGCGACGGCACGAAGTCGCCATAACCTTGTTCCTACTCATAGCGCAGTGGCGCTTTCTCATTGCTTTGACGACTCGTGCGGCGGCACGTAGTCGCCGTTACTGATTTCCTTCACGCAGCGCAGGAGCGCTTTATGGATATTCGTTCCTCCTTGGGTGAGCCTCACAACTGCACGGACATCGCGGATGTCGTTTCCAGCAGTTCCCCAGCGAATGAACACCGAACTACCAGGTAACCAAGTAGGGATTCCTGCTCCACAGATTTCTGTATCTCTCCCCGGTGACCATTGGATGTGTGTGTTCTCACTAACCCCCGCGCCTTAGTTACCCCTGTCTCCTCTCTTGCCTTTAGGTAGCGTGGACTGCCACACAGCCTCAAGAGCCACGAAGGGTGCCCCTTCACGCCGTCCACTCCCGCTCTCACCACCCTTCCTGGCAACCTCCCCCGGTTCCCTCCTTGACCTGGCTAGTGTATTTGGTCCTTCCAGTAACAGAAGGGCACAGGTGGGGGTTGCCCATGTCGTCCCTGTGGGATCCCTCCACAAACACGAGGTAAGAATTGTGGGGATCTGACATCGGGACCCAAAACTCCAAATTTCCATCTCTTCCCAATTGAAAGTTACCCTTGTAAGAGGTTACTAGGCAGCTCCAATGATAATGTATGGGAGAGATAGTCCTTGCAATAGTGAAAAACGAAATTATCAGTATTTCACTATCAGGACATTTAAAACACACCAGTACATGTACTACCCTTTAAATACACTGCACCCTGCACTACATTGTGCCTACCTTAAGGGTACCTTAAATGCAGTAAAAGAGAAGGAGTGGTCCTGGCAACAGGGAGCACTTGCCAGGTCAACATGGCAGTTCAAAACTGCACAAACAGACACTGCAGTGGCAGGTCTGAGACATGGATGAAGGTCTACTCATGTGGGTGACACAATCCGTGCTGCAGGCCCACTAAAAATGAAATGCAGCACACAGTCAAAACAGCAGATCAAAAAGAAAAAAGACAGGGAAAAACACATCAATGATCCCAGGTCTAACAACCCCTTTCAGTATTCTTTCTCCTTTTCTCCCTTTGGCCCACTCTTCCACTTGAAGTACCTACGACTAGCACTGATTCACAGTGTTCACTTTTGTCTTCAGATCTGTTTCAACCACTGCTGGTGACCTCACTTCATTTGTCACAGGTTAAGGACTGTTTTTACCTCAATCATCTTTGTTCCTTATTGCAGTCCAAGATTCACTAGGGTTCCAGGAGATACCAAGCCTGAGTCTTGATCTGTCTTTGGATGTAAGATTCTGGAGTGTCCTCACCTTACTCTTGCCCCTGTAGTTCTAGTGCTTGATCAGAACAGACCTGCTGTTATTTGACTTGCAGAAACTAAACTGGTGTTTCTTTACCTTCAGGATACATATTTTGGGCTGGGGTCTGACAGGGTGAATCAGATATTTTTGTCACCACTTCTTCATCAGCTTGTCTCACCATCTTTGTGTGTGATGTGTGAATCCACTGGTGTAATCCAGCACATTTCGCAACAGTGTTGGTTCTAAAGGATCACACAGTGGGGACCTTTCCAGGAGGCTCCGGACAAGTCTTGCGAGCAAACCTTTCCACTAGAATCAAATCCCCAGGGCTGAGGTCATGCAACTGTTCCTGAACCGCTTTTGGGGTCGCCAAATCAACTTGGCAAATGATCAGCCAGTCCTCTACAATACTTAAGAACAATGCCATCTGTGATGTTTACAAGTGTAGGAGGTGCACAGTTTTGTAATCTTGGATTTCAACGTACCATTAACTTGCTGCACCAATGCTGAAGCTTTTGACCTGTAACTGCAGTGACATTTATGGTTGATTCCTAGGACTTGGGAGAGAAGGTCCATGATATTGTTTCTTAAAGTGGGTGCCACAATCTGATTCTAAAGAAGCTGGCATGCTAAACCTTGGGATCAACTGCCTAAACAACAATTTGTCTGCAGCTATCGCTCCTTCTAGTCGGGTATCCATCCATCCACTGAGAGAAAGGCACACTACAACTAATATGTACCAGAGCCCATTGTAGACAGGGATTTTGGCAAAATCAAGCTGCAGGCGACTGAAGGGACCATCTAACTTTCCTGTTGTGAATCATATTCACTACTGTCCTTTTCCCGGCATTTAACTGCTGGCAGGTAATGCACCGTTGACACAAACTCTTGGCCATGGACCTAAATTGTGTGTTAAACCAATCATTTTGAAAAGCACAGATTATCTCATCCACCAATAGAGGTGTCAGATCATTGTAGCTAACAGGCAGTCAGGCAACACAGGCTTTGTATCATTTGAAACCCATGTGTCATTCTCATCTTTGGTACATCCTTATCTGACCCACCTTTCATTCTCATATTCAGGTGTTTCACGTAGGATTTCTCTTACCTCATTGAATGTATGTGCCATGGTTAATAACGTGTTTCTCACACTGTCAATGTCAGTTTTACATAATTTATCTAGACTGAATGAGCTGGATTCACACAATATGTTTCCTCATGATCGTTAATAATTGTACGATTGTGACAGTTACACAATCATGGTCAAAATCCACCTCTTCATCATACTGATCTTTCATTGGCATAAGTGTTGCAGAGTAAAAAATTACACCAATGTCACTAGTTGCTTGAAAACGGTGCTTAAAAACTACTCCGAATGGTCACACGTTCGTTATTTTCTTTATTTAGACGTGCACAACTGTCTGCATATCAGTGGAATAAAGTGTTTATTCAGGTGTTCCACTAGTCTTCTTCTTCTCTCAGGTCCTTCTGAGTTCCTCTCCGCCAGTACCCTCGACAAAAACAAAGAAGAAGATAAGTGTCTGCCCTTGTTTTGTAAGAGTAATGTCTATCTGTGCTCTAATGGAGGTGGGGTTGCACGTATATAAACCAAAAGTACCCTGCTACTTAAGCTGAAAATAAATTTGTTTTATCCCCAAACATCAGTTATAGTGTCTGATCCTTAGGCCCCCTCTTTTTTTCTTTTCTTTTCTTCTCTTTCTTTCTTTCTTTCTTTCTTTCTTTCTTTCTTTCTTTCTTTCTTTCCTTTAGCCAAACTCTGGTTTCTCTTCCTTTCCTTATTTCAGAGTGTCTCTCTCTTTTTTTTAAGGTTCCCTTCTTAGGGTCTTCTCTGTTTTCTTTTCTCACTCTGTCTTCTCTTTTCTTGTCTTTTCCCTCTTCGCTCCTACACACCCCCCTCTCTCTTTTCATTTACTGGTCTCTAATGGTGGTTTTATTTAAAGAAATGGGCACGCACCTGACGAAGCCATGCCCCTCCTGGGACGCGGCGGGTATCCTTGGCCAACTGGCAATGAGGTGGCTCCGTCTTGGCTTGGGTTTCCAACTTGCCCTCAGACGACACGGGTTCACTCTGCACTGCTCCTTCTCAAGGGATTTCTTCTCCTTGGCTTCTTCCTCCGTCTTGTCTCGGGTCCCCGTCTTCTTCCTTCTCCGACTGCTGGCGTGAGCTCCTGTCCTCCTTTAGTTCCAGGGCCGACAGGATGATGTGACTCCTCCCACTTGCCTGACTTCCGGGCCAGGCCAAGAGGAACGGGCTGGCTGTTGCATCGCTGTTATCAGGTAGGTGACAGATCCCCATCCCTGGATTTTCCTGATCGGGAAAAAGGGGAACGCGTGATAGGAAATCTGGTCCTATAAGGTCTCTTCCTGATTTATGGAGCACATCAAACTGAAAAGGTTGTAGTGAGAGAAATCACCTAAGAACCCTGGGATTCTTTCCCTTGTTTTTGCTCAGCCAAGTGAGTGGAGCTTGGTCTGTATATAACACAAAAGGTTTACCCTCAAGATAATATCGGAGTTTTTCGATTGCCCATTTAATGGCCAAGCACTCCTTTTCTATTGTGGAGTAGACAGTCTCACGGGGAATAGCTTTCTGCTGATAGATAAGACCGGTTTTTCTACTCCCTCATTATCCTTTTGTGCGAGCACAGCTCCTATGCCCACATTAGAGGCATCCGTTTGTAGTATAAAGACCTTAGTGAAATCTGGTGCAATGAGAACTGGGGCAGACGTGATTCTTTCTTTCAGGGAATGGAAAGCTTTTAGCGCTTCGTTGGTAGGTTTTTGGAAGTGGGTAATACATGTCCCTTTTTTTAGGAGATCAGTCAAAGGTGCCACTATGATGGAGTACTTATGTATGAACCTACAATAATATCCTAGTAGCCCTAAGAAGGATCGGAGCACCCTTTTGTTGTTTGGAAAGGGTATTTCAGTGATGGCCCTGATTTTCTCGGTTTGGGGTTCAATTAGCCCATTACCCAGCAAGTAACCCAGGTATTTGACTTTGTTAAAGCCTACTCGTGATTTCTTTGCATTTATGTGAAGGTTAGCCTTTTCTAAATCAGTGAGGATTGAGCAACTAAATATTATAATGTCATCTAAATAAGCAGAGGAATATTCAAGATGTTGTTTTAAGACTATGTTCATTAGCCTTTGGAAAGTGGTGGAAGCCCCATGGAGTCCAAAAGGGAGCACTGTAAACTGAAATAGACCAAACGGTGTGGAGAAAGCTGCTTTCTCCTTGTCCTTGTTCCTCAAGGAGACGTGCCAGTACCCTTTCGTAAGGTCGATTGTAGTAATATATTTAGCATCTCTTATTCCTTCAATTAATTTGTCAACCCTGGGAAGAGGATAGGCGTCTAGTTTGGAGATTTTGTTGACGGCCCAAAAATCTATGCAAAGTCTTATACTTCCATCTGGCTTGGGAATCAGTGCAATGGGAGAAGACCAGTTGCTCTGGGAGGGTTATATCACCTTCATCTTTAGCATTTGTTCTACTTCTGCCATTACTGCTTTTCTCCTGGCTGCAGGGATTCAATAGGGCCTTTGTTTTACCACACTTCCTTCAGAAGTGTGGATAGAATGTTGAGCTAGATGTGTTTTTCCTGGGATATCGGAAAAGATCGAGGCAAACGGTTGTAATACTCTGTTTAGTTCGTCCTTTTGTTTCTCAGAGTTGTGCAAGTCGTGAAACAAAGGGGGTACCCCGATCGGTGAGGATTTCCTTTGGAAATCCAACATGGGAAAACAGCTTTATGAGATGCTTCACAATGGTCTTGCTATCAGGAGTACGAAGGGGGAAGGCTTCTGGATAGCAGGTGGCATAATCAACTATGACAAGAGCATATTGGCATCCTCTATTAGTTTTTGGTAAGGGACCAATGAGGCCCTTACCGATTCTCTCAAACGGGGTGCCTATTATCGGTAAGGGTTGAAGGGGTGCCTTAGGAGGTACGTGGGGGTTTTCTTTTGGCATACCTCGCATTCTAAGCAATATTTTTTTATATGGGCAAAAATACCAGGCCAGTAGAAATGTGTAAGAATTTCTTTGGTTGTTTTCTCCGAGCCCAAATGTCCAGCTAGTAAATGGAAATGGGCATGAAACAGTATCTGGTCTTGAAATTCCTTTGGTACCAACAACTGGAGGGATCAGTGGGTCCCGCGATTCGATACAAAAGTCAATTTTTTACTTGGAAATGGGGAAACACCTGGGTATTGTTCTGTCGGGCTTTGTTCCAGATAGGTTGTAAGAGCATATCGTTCGCTTGAGTGAAATGAAAGTTACGATCAGTCATCCATGGCTCAGGAGCTATAAGGGCATCTTTGGGGATGGTATCTTGTTTCTTTTTTAGTTGGGTCAACATGGTATAAAACATTTCTATGAATTGTGGATTATCAGTTCCTAGGATGAGATCTTCGGGTAGGTTAGGGAGTACTCCTACCTCTACATCGGTGGACCTACAGGGCGTGGAAAGTTCCAATCTAGCAACAGGATACTGCTTGGTGTGGTCATGGGGTTTTAGCCACTTGTCAACAGCAGTTCTCAGTTTGAAATATAAGACCTTCGGGGTATCACCCGTATACCCCTCTCTTGCCTGAATCGTAATCTATATGCTTCCACGTCTAGACCTGCCCTGTCTAGCAGTTCTTTCTTTACTTCCTCATAGGTAGCAGTGCCTTGGGAATTGGCAGTTTGATATGCTGCCTGGGTGTCATCTGACAATAATGGAGCTAAGTAAAAAGCCCATCTTTCAAGAGGCCATGAACATGCCCTCGCGGTACGTTCGAAATTCATCAAAAAGGCATCAAGGTCGTCACCAGGTAGCAGTTTTTGCAAAGTCACCATTGGGGCGTTGGGTGGGATGGTTTTGTAAGTCGTTAGTCCTGATGTCGCTTGTACCTGCTCTTGAGCAAATTTGGCCAACTGGTCTGTCTGGGATTTTAGAGTGTCCCGAAGCAATTCCCGATCAACTTGGGCTGAAGTCATCTGGCGTTCTAAGGCCCACTCGAGTTTCCGTTGCCCTTGTACCAGATGTTCTATTAGGGCTTCCATTTTTATCAAGGGAAGGGCTTATGCCTGCATTCTCCACCAAATTTCACCAGTTGCTTGAAACCGGCGCTTAAAAACTACTCAGAATGGTCACACATTCTGTATTTTCTTTATTTAGACGTGTACAACTGTCTACATATCAATGGAATAAAGTCTTTATTCAGGTGTGCCACTCGTCTTCTTCTTCTCCCAGGCTCTTCGGTGTTCCTCTCCGCCAGTACCCTCGACAAAAACAAAGAAGCAGGTAAGTGTTTGCCCTTGTTTTGTTGGAGTAATGTCTATCTGTGTTCTTATGGAGGTGGGGTTGCACGTATATAAACCAAAAGTACCCGCTACATAAACTGAAAATAAATTTGTTTTATCCCCAAACATTAGTTATAGTATTTGATCCTTAGGCCCTCCTTTCTTTCATCCCCAAACATCAGTTAAAGTATTAGATCCTTAGGCACCCCTTTTTTCTTCCTTTCTTCTCTTTCTTTCTTTCTTTCCTTTAGCCATACTCTGTTTTCTTACCCTTTCTTTATTTCAGAGTGTCTCTCTTTTTTTTCTTTCTTTTTTTTAGGTTCCCTTCTTAGGTTCTTCTCCGTTTTGTTTTCTCACTCTGTCTTCTCTTTTCTTGTCTTTTCCCCCCTCTTCTCTCCTCTACGTCCCCCTCTCTTTTCCTTTACTGGTGTCTAATGGCGGTTTTATTTATAGAAATGGGCACTCACCCGACAAAGTCACGCCCCTCCTAGGAAGTGGCGGCTATACTTGGCCAACTGGTGGTGAAGTGGCTCCGTCTTGGCTTGGGTTTCCAACTTCACCTCGGACGACACGGGTTCACTCTGCACTGCCCCTTCTCGAGGGATTTCTTCTCCTTGGCTTCTTCCTTCGTCTTGTATCGGGTCCCCGTCTTCTTCCTTCGCCGACCGCTGGCACGAGCTCCCATCCTCCTTTAGTTCCGGGGCCGACGTGATGACGTGTCTCCTCCCAGTTGCCTGACTACCGGGCCAGGTAAAGAGGAACAGGCTGGCTGCTGCGTCGCCATTATCAGGTAGGTGACAACCTCCGAATGGAAATGTTTTCTGCTGCCAAATTTGTTGGTTCGTACATAATCAAATGGTTGTTTGTCATACGCTAAGCTTGAGTTCGAGTCAGCAAAATCTCAACTGAATGAGGAACCATCACAATAAGGGTGTAACCCATCACAATCCCCTCACTTTGCTAGGAGTTCACACAAACTGCAGCAACCTATTTTAGGCAACTGGGAAGTGCCACAACCACAGGATCCAGTGTGGCTGAAATAGGTCACAGGCAGTTTCACTTATCAGTGGGTCTGTGCCAACGCAGAAAATGTGCACCCGTCACATTCATGGCAAAAGAGGAAAAAAGCTTCTTATAGTCTGGTTGTGAGGGAGGACAGGGAGACCCAGAGGAGAATCCCTCTTACTTACCATTTGCACAGGTGCCTCCTCCAACGTCATCTGGCCAGACCTGGCAAACACAAGAAAAAAAAAGAGCAAGAGTCAGTAGACTAAAGAAAGACTCTCCTCATCCGATACAGGCGGAATGTGGAGCCGGACAGAGGAGTGACCAACAGGATGCCCGGGAGGGAAGATAAGAAGACCAACGGGCGCAGGGAGGGAAGGAAGGAAGACGAAGATAAGAGGCATGGCCAGAGAAACCTGGAAGAGAAGGAGAACGCAGAGTCAGCAAGGGAAAATGTTGAAAATGCTGAGAAGCCTCTCCTTGATGAACCTGGGGCCGAAGACGCCCACCCCAATGAGACCACGGAAGGGTAGAGTGAGGAGTGGTGGTTGCCCCTGGAGAACGTGCACAAACTGCTGATACTCAGGAGTGTTGCGGCAACCGCAGTAAATGGCCCAAAGTGGGGGTAACTCAACGAGAAGGGGCCAGGAGGGCTGTAGTGATATGGAGGTAGTGGACGGGAGGAGGGATGGGACAGTGGTGTTTCCTTTGTTTTTTTTCTCCTTTTCTCCTTTGTCAGGGTTTCCCTCATTTAAATTGTTTTGAAATAATGTCGGCAGCCCTAAAGTTACTTGAATTTCGATTAGGACCAAGACGAATATATTTACTGTGAACTCAAAGATACTAAGACCTGCAGAGAGGTATTAGAGTAAAAGGGACAGGAGAACGTACTTATAAAACTTGAGAACCACTAGAAAGAAACCTCAAGAGGTTATCAAAGGTTTATACCCTTACGGTGGCAATTTCAGAAGTACTAAGGAATAGCTAGAAAAATCATAGGACAGGGAAAATCCTGTCCTTTTTACATTATCCTAATAATTGTTTTTTTTTTCCTTTTCATTTTTTAACAGTAGTCAGAGCATGTCGTCACCTTGGATGTGGTGAAGGTCTCTATCTTAGCCAAATCTAAAACGGGACATACAACTACTTACTGCCACCTTATTTTTTCCCCTTTCTCTAAGCCTCTGGGTAACACCCTCCTGGATGAAGCAGTTTACCTAGAAGGAGAAAAGAAGAAGGAAAAGTTGAACAAGGCCATTTTTCATTAAGCCAATCCACACATAACCCACCTGACAATAAAATAAGCCAACATTAAGAAACATATTCAGCCTCTTCGCTTCTTTTTCCACCCATCCCTCCCACAGTTGGTGTCAGAAGTGGGATTGGAGGAAAGAAAGGCAGTCATGACCAAAATGGCAGAAAGACTGGAGAAAATAATAGAGAAGTTTTAAGCGTGGCCGAAGAGGATGGAGAAAAAATGCATAAAACCTTAACTGAGCAGAGTCACACGCAAGAGACTGTTATAGGGAAATTGACTGAGGCCCTTGGCCAACAAAGGAGTCAAGCAACACTCCCCTCGGTTGTTATGCAGAAATATGTCCCCAGAGAGGACCCAGATTTTTTTCCTCAGATTTTGAGAGAATGGCAAGAGCCGCAACTTGGCCCATGAACAAATGGGGTCAATACCTAGGCCCACTCCTTTCAGGTGACCTCCAGGCAGCATATCAAGCCGCGAATCCCTTGGGAACCATCCATATGAGGAAATCAAGAAAAGTGCCTTGGAACAAATGGGGATGGATCTGGAAACATATAGAATCAGGATCAGATAGATTAGAAAGGGCCCTCAAGAAAGCCCCTAAGCCCATGGGATTGTTACAAATGTCTGGGGGGATGAAGGGCATGTGAGGGGAGGAAAAACCCAAAAGACTGTATTTTGCATGGTTACATGTTGTAAACATAAGAACGTACAGCAGTCACTAATAAAGTGTGTTAAAAAAAAAAAGAAAGAAACCCCCTGAGCCCTATATTTCTGAATGAGATATATATATATGACCGACATGTGGTTAAAACCCTTGACCTTGTCCAAAGAAGAAATGATGGAGAACATTTATTTAGAACAGTACTTTTTATCATTACATCCCCCCATTCAGAAGTGGGTCTGCCAACATGCCCAGCTTAGCTTAGAGCGAGCCATAGAGATAACAAACGCTTTCAGTTGAGCTCAAGAAATACAAAGAGGTCGAGAAGATAGTTTCAGGAAACATCCTGGGGGAACCTTTCCGAAAGCTCAAAAGCTTCTTCCCACTAGAAAGTGTGAAACAGTAACTCTGATGCCTGGACCCTTGTCTACACCTCCACGTCCTACCCCTCCCATGGGTCTGCAATGTTTTCATGGCGGTATGTTTGGACACATAGCTCATGTGTTTCCTCAAAAAGAGGAGACCCAGAAGGAGGAACCCATGGAAGTGGGACTTACCAAATCTTTTTTATTGTGGCCAGTGAGGGGATACCCCTCCCTACCATTGTCAATTATCTGTGAATGGGGAGCCCAGGAATGCATTAATATACACAGGTTGTTTGCAGAGTGACATAAGACCCCAAGCTATTCCAGGAGGGGTGCAATATACATATGGAGTTGTTAACATCCAGTGTGTGCATGGAGACAGCAAACAATACCCCACCACTGAAGTTCCCCCGCATGTAGGGTTGATCCCACAGCTGCCTGACCTGATAGTTATAGGCAATGATCATCCACACATGGATAGTTTCATTCACAACACTTGTAAAGAAGGGAAGGAATGGAGAGAGACAGTACCTTTTTCACAAGTACCAGATCCTGAATAGCCTCAAGGGAGACCTCGCAAAAGTGGAAGGCAGAGAAGGGAAGAAAACAGAAACTGGGTCCGAGTGGCTTTGCCAAATTCTAACGAAGAAGGTATCTGGGAACATGATAGATGTTTTCATGCACCTCAGATGAGGGACCCAACTCTACACAAGGCCTGGAACAGAGCTAACAAAACAGAAGATCCTCAACAAGTAGGTCCCAGTTTTAGCTCCAGAAGGGGCTGTTGTATAGAATAGGGGGAAGAACTCAACCCTCACAGCTATTAATGCCCAACAGTTCAAGCAAAACGTATTGTTTCTGGCACATAGTCATCTATTAGGGGTCACTTTGGGGTAGAGAAAAGGGGACATTATATTGGCTGGGTGTTTTTCAGCAGATCCAAAAATATTGTAAAGAATGCCCTATTTGTCAAAAAAACAGCCGGTCGTTGCCAAGGCGAGTCAACTTGAGACCTTTCCCACTGATAGATGAACCCTTCTCTAGGATAGGTATGGACATAATCGGACCCCTTCTTCCCTCCCATAAGGGGTACTGCTATGTTCTAGTTCTAGTAGACTATGCCACCCAGTTCCCCAAGGCATTAGCATTGAGACAACCTAATAACACTCAAGTGGCTAAAGCCATGATTAATATTTTCTCTCGAGTAGAATTCGCTAGAGAAATCATAACTGACCAAGAGACACCCTTCGACTCGAAACTGATGAAGCAGGTCTGCTAACAGCTGAAAATCAAACAAATGAGAACCGCTGCTTACCATTCTCAAACGGATGGCTTAGTAGAATGATATAATGCCGCACTCAAGACCGCTCTGAAGAAATAATTAGATCTAGAAACATGAAAATGGGAGGATATGTTACCCTTAGTTTTTTGCCATACGTTGTAGTTACAGAATAGAGGCTACTTTCCCTTTGAATTACTATATGGCAGGCAACCCTGTTTTTTGTTAGATATGGTGAAAGAGGAATGGGAGGGGAAGAAAGATGAATCCAGACCTCTATTAGAATACGTGACCAGCCTAAAGTCACAACTAAATCAAATCCAATATATTGTAAGGAACAATTTGGAATTGGTTCAAGCCTCTCAGAAACAACAATATGATAAGAGAGCCAAGGATCAATCTCTGGAGGTAGGGGATTTAGTGTTGCTATTGATGACTACCTCTGATCATAAGTTGCTAGGTCAGTGGCAAGGCCCTTTTAAAGTAATATACAAGATAAATCCAGTGACCCATCGGTTAGTGATGGATCCAAAGCGAAGAAACACCCATATCTTTCACATCAACAAATAAAGTAAAATAGGCCAACATTAAGAAACATATTCAGCCTCCTCGCTTCTTTTTCTGCCCATTCCTCCCACACTGGTATTCACAGTGCTGGTGTGCTACAGAGTTTACCTCTGAGCTCCAAAAAGGCATTCATGTATTCATCATTTCAGATTACCGGATCACTCACATCATTGTGAGTAAGCGTCTAGGGAAAAGTTAGAAAACCACTGACAACAGAAGCCAACCATTCCCAGGAGCATCTTGACTTCTCTTTGTGTTGTAGGTGGTTTCATTCTCAGGGCTGCAGAGATGTGCTCTTGGGACACCTTCCTCACTCCCTTCTCAATGTGATGTCCCAAACATATGACTTCTTTCTCAAAGTACCAGAGTTTATCAGGAGACATCTTGTGCCCATTCACTGCAAGATGATTTAACAGTGCACTTACGTCTAATCAGCAGCTTTTTTTTAGTTTAGCATCTTTATCAAAGTTCTAAATTCCTACTCCTTTTTGTGCAATTCATTTTGTACAAAATGTGCTTTCCCAGTAAACTTGTGTCACATGTTATGAACAGATGAGTTTCTTCAATACAACCAATCTTTTTAAGGGCTTGTGCTGAAACTTGATTTGTTATTTGTCTGTTCAAGATACATTTCTTTTCCAGAGAGAGGTAGGTTTGGAACCTCTATCGAAGGAACCATTGAGTGAGTAGCACCTGCATCGATCACAAATTATACTGGGTGGCCATTCACTTCACCTTCTACATATGGGCTACTCTGGTCTACTTCTAGAACTGTACCAAGCATGCAACCCTCCTCTCCCGTTAGGTACCTTCCTTTTGATTGATTAGGACTTTTTAGAGACTGCTAAAAACTTGGAGAAACTATCATAGGTTATTAAAGGATATTGCTAAAATTAGGGATTATGTTGAAATTTAAACCATTTATTTTTCATTTTTGCTGCATCATTTGGGTTTGTAGCATTTTCACTTTATGTTGTGTTTAATTCTGCATGATTTGCACAGGGTTTAGTTGGGCTGGGGTTGCTGACTACATTGCCCCAACATGAGACATTGGATTCATGTTCTTAAATTTGAAATTCGTCTGAGCATCATTTTGATCTCTGTTAGGATTCAGTCTACACTCTTGTTTCCAATGTCAGATCTTCCTACAAATGTGGAATGGTGTGCTCTTCTTTAGTGTGCTCTCACATTCACATTGGAATTACCAACAAAACCTCTACCTCCCTGAGGAACATGCCCAGTTTACACATTTTGAACACCACTCTGAAAACGGACTTGTTGCATACCAATATTCGAGCCAGAATGATAATAAGAATCAAAGCTTAAATGGGACACAAAAGAACATCTTTGGTCACTCTTTTGACCAATGTTTGTCTGTGCCACCACGTACCTTTCCCTAATATTTGTTTGGACTCCTGAGTATCACCACAGTACTTTGCAATCTTTAGGATCTCGTCCACATATTTTGTCTGCCAACATATCACATTCTGCTGTATAGGAGAACTTAGGTATGGACGCAACCCACACACAAAAGCTGAAGAAAAACCACTAAGGCCTTCATAGGATGGATCCTCTACTCCACTGTTTTGTCTATAAATGTGCATTAACCTCTCATAATAAGCATGCACTGATTGCTTCGGCTCTTAGGTTGCCCTCATAATTTTGTACCAAATCACCTCTTTCTAGGGAGCTTTCAGTTGTAAAAGCTCAAGCACATCCCTGTACTTTTACCATAACATCGGGAGATGGGCCATTTTCAGCTGTTTCATCATATTCTTATGTAGGCAAAATCACAACCCCTTTGCATTCCATCCATAAATCCATGGGAACAACCTCGAGCAACGTATTCAAATCTTCCCAAAGTGCCTTTGACACATTTCTTCTTCCTCATACCATTTCTTTCAACTGGGGGACGTTTTTTGGAATTGAAAGAAGATCAGATTGACCCCATGGCACATACATCTACAGTCCTCCATGCACTACTCTCAAAGGGTAATTCAGTAGTCTGTGTAGTCTGAGGCCCACTTGCACCTATTTTTTTCTAAGCCTCACCTGTTGCTTTTTATTTTTCATCTTCAGCCCTTCTTTCTTTCCCTATTTATCATGTGTGCAACTCACCAATTGTTTAATAGCCACCCTCAAGCTTGACAGCCTTATTTCTTTCACTTCTTCATAACCCATTATCATTCTGAAATTCGTTTGCAAATCTTACTTTTGATTTCAGTCGATCCCATACTCTTCTTACAAATGTTCCAATTTCTCTTGTGCTTTGCACACCTGCCTAGCAGCTTCTTTGCTTAAGTATCTCAACTGAGATTCATCATATGTATTCAATTTCTCTATGTAAATCATGCCATCAGAATCTCTTTGAATTCTGTCCTTAACTTCAGTATGGTAATTTCTTTGGGCACGGGCTCTCTTGTGAAAAGGTTTTGATTTTATGAATGCAGCCCAGGTAACAATGGGTGTGGCAATTACATCAGGACATACACCTGATAGAACAGAACTCATGTCTGCTTCTGTTGCCCTTTGTACAGTAGATACACTTGTACCATCAATTACAACAGCTTCTGGGCCTTCTGTGCCTACCTTCTGTGGTGCTGACCCTACAGGAGGGGGCACAAAATGATACGGAGGTAGTCTTGAGTTTAACACATCATCTAAAAACTCTTCTTTAACATCATCTGACACTGTGCCTTTTTCTTTCTACTGTTCTTTAACTTAACTCTCCTCCCAGTCTGCTTTTTTATTCCCATTCCCTCTCACGATGGCAGGATAAATGTCTATATCTTCAATCAAAATGCATGCGCTCTAGCTGGAAATTCATGCGCTCTAGCTGGGAGAAAGATACCAGCTTTCCCTACCTTGATTTATTACTGAATTACTGGTTAAGAATGGAAGTACTTAGGATAAGAATTGGTATTAATCCAGCCATAATAAATAGCGCAATAAAATTTGTTTTAATGCAACCTGATGGCAAGTGCATGTGTAAGATAGGATTGAAATGCAACATTTTACACATTTTATTGGATTGTCGAAGATTTTTAAATTTACGCAAATTATTCCTCCGCCCGATATTTTTAAAATATGGAGTAAGGGCGCGCCTACAAGCATGGGAACTCCTTGCCGATATGGAAAACTTAGATATTGCAATAGCCATTGGGAAGTATATACAGGGCATATATAAGTTCCCACCTCATTAGAGGCGTAAGAGTAGCCTGTGTTTTATAAATTATAAATGAAATTATCCGTTGTAAAATTGTTTTAAAATCGTTACGAATGATCTTTTAAGGATTTTATGATTCTTAATGTTTAATGTGGAAATTCCTTTTATATGTTAATGTAAAAGTTGTGGTTTAAAGACCTAACGGTCTAAATAAACATTATTTTTGATTTGATTTATATCTTCATCTTCAATCATACCTTCACGCCTTGCTTGCTGTTTCAAATTCCATCTGGCTCTAGCCAATTACTAACAGAATCTCTAATCTGAGTTTTCATTGTCTTGCATTCTTTCTCATGAGCACCATTTTCCCAAGCTCCCATGCAGTCAATGCTTCAATGGGCAGACCTGGTTTGGGGTTTATTTTCACACATTGCTTGCTCAAAAGTTCAAACTTTTTCACTTTAAAGGTAGCATTCAGGAAAAAGTTAATGTTTTTGTCATCAGAAGTAATCTTATTCCAATGTTTAATCCACAGGCAAGTATGTAAATTCCTATTGGGTCTAATACAGGGTCAAGGACGAGGTTGCAGTCTCCCCCTATCAGAATGTAGCTGTCTGTGGAAAACACAACTATGGAGAGGGCTTTGGGTTTTCATTACTCTTGGTGTTAATTTGACGCGTATGAAGTTTAAAAGAGAGGGTGTTGTTATGCAGGGAACACTGTACTGATGAAAGCCTTTCTGGTATCTTCGCCTCAGTGAGTGAGTGGCCTTTAAATTTATTAAATAACAAGGTACCACTCCTGCCTTTTTTCTGAGTCCTGAGAAAATATATTGTCTAGTAAACCATTGGGATAACATCTTGTCCCAGTCATTCTCAAGGAGGTGAGTCTCCAGGAGGAGACAGATATCGCAGTATGAATCCCACAGCATGGACAGTACCACAAAGGGCTTGGAGGTGGTGTTAAGGCTTATTATATTTAGGCTTAGCACTCTAATCCTATGGCTGTGACTGGTAGTGTGTGATGTGGCAGGCTAGCCATTGACAGGGATGCACCGGTATCATGAGTGAGCCTTCAAGGATACCTATTTCTGCATGCAGATTTTTGGTGATTTCTTCGGTGGGGGTATAACTAACTGGGGATGAATCAACAAATTCAACGACTTCAACTGCAGGAGCTAAACCTATAAATTGTATGGGGCCTATGGTGGCAGGCATGTTGGTGGTGTGTTCTCAAAATAGAGTGTGGTTTCTCCGAGTCAACCCTGCTCGGATATGTAATGTGTTAGGTAGAGGATTATGAAGTGTGCTTTTCTGGTTGAGCCAGAAGTATGTCTCTCATAGGAGATTCTGGGTGAAGGGGTCACCTATCCAGTGAAGTTGCATGTTCGTGCACCAGCAGGCTCACAGCTCATGTGCAGTATCGTAACTTTGGAGCCAGTGGACCTCAATTGTCCTTTCACATTGCCATTATCAGTTGAGGGCCTGTGAATAGTTTTCCTGTGAGGTTTCTCTGGGGTATTTGGTGGTTGTCAGCAAGTCCTCTGATGCTCAATATAGTGCAGGCCTATTTTATGGTGCGAATTATGTGTGTAAAGAAATGGGGTGTATTATTTGGTGTTGTTGTGCAACCTCACTGTGTAATACACTTACCAACCACTTTAGGACCAGTAGGATTTGTTTGTTAAACCCTTTAGCTCACCCATTGGCAGCTGTGTCTCTGAGCAGCACAAAGGAACACGTGTTAAGCATTTAAACAGCACCAAAACAATTGAAGAAGAAATAACAGAGACACTAAAGGGGTCCGAAACCTATTTATTAAAATAGGTTCTACTTATATGCATTTATAGACATCACAATGAAAAAGATCCACCAGAGGCTACGGAGATATAGATTTTACAATTTACACTAAATATGCAATTTTTACCCAACTGCAAACAAGCATTGGCAAATGTAACAAATTTGACACTTACAAACCTTTAAGTTAAAACTATGTGTAGTTGTATTGTGGTTGGTGATATTTACTTTGGGCAACAACTCCATCAGGGAGCCAGTCATGGGGACCAGTAAAGTCCTCAGAAACAGTCAGTCAGTCAAAGTATGCTTTATTCGAATATTATTCATAAAAGCAAAACATTTACAATAAACAATTCATACAGAATAAAAAGAGATTAAATTGGAATCGATATATACAAAGCATACATATGTCATGTACAACACCATAACATATAATTCATCGAGAATAAGGAGTTAAAAAAGGTTTTTTTTTTTTTTTTTTTTTTAAAAGATAAAACATTAGAGAGAATAATCAGAAGACTAGCAGTCTCTCCTAAATCACGAGAGTAGTCAAATGACTAGCAATCTCTGCCTGATTGTCCACGCCCAGCCTAAATATTTAGCAGTGGCCACTGAGATCCATGGCAAAGTGTTAGTACGTATTATACGCAAGGCCACACTGCCACTAGTTGTTCCTAAATTTTTGCACATCGGAGACAACCAGTAACGCCTTGGTGCCGCGTAAAACCTGCAGACAAATAAAAAATGACCAATAGTCTCCCTGTCTGCACCACAGGCAGGACATCCATCACATAAACCCCCTGCCCACTTAGATGTCAAAGATTTGAGGGGAAGAGCGCCTACTCTCAGTTGGAAAAGGAGCTTTCTTTCCAGGGGCCTCGTTATAATGTCCCAATATGGTTCCAGACAGGGATACATCTTAACCTCAAGAAAGTCTGCAGTCATGGAACCAGCACACGAACTGCTCCAGTTCCGTCTTGCAACCGACTCCCAGTATATATTCTTTATGGCAATTTTAGATGGAAAAGATGCTCCCGCCGGATCATCCCAAAGTGTGCGCAGGCCAAGATTACACAGAGATGTCCTAAGTGCCTTTAGCCAATCTATTTTATGAAAAGCATCTGACCTTATGATATCTAGAAAACCCTCTACATAGTGAGAAAGGGCAGGAGTTGTCCATATCCTGCGCCAATACAGAATAGGGCGCAGTTGTGCCAAATCCGAGATTGCTTTTCGGCCCAGATCATAATTAAGAGGCAACAATGGGGTACTTTTAGGTAAACCTGTTATTGCCCTTAAAAATTTATTTTCTGAAATTTGGAGGGCAGCAACCTTCTCAAAGCCCCAGAGCTCTGCACCATATAATGCGGAGCCTATAGCTTTAGCTTCGTACACCTGTAAAACTGGTTTTATAGGTTTGGTCAATGATTTTCTATGTTCTGAGGAAATGGCACCTGCCAATTGTCTGTGCCTAAGTGTAGCTAAATCAGTGTGATGTCGCCAATTTTGCTCGGTGGAAATATGCATTCCCAGATATGTAAAGGTGTTTACTACTTCCAACGGGCGATCATTCAAAATAATTTTTGTTTTGAAGCTACAATGAGGATTGAATGTCATTAACTTTGTTTTGGTAGTGTTAATTTCTAATCCATATTCCCTACAAAATTCATCAAAAATGGATAAGGCACGCTGGAGTCCACTTGGAGTCTTAGATAGGATGAGCGTGTCATCAGCGAACATTAAAATGGGAATTTTGGTCCCAGCTAAAAAAGGGGCATCCACTTGGGCAGAAGTCATTCGGGCTACAACATCATTAATGTATAGGGTGAATAGAACAGGAGCCATCGAGCAACCCTGCCGCACTCCCCTTTCGACAGGAAAGTCCGAGGTTACCGAGCCGTGTCCTCCCCACTGGATTCTGGCATAGTTAGATTCGTGCAATCTCATAATCAAATACAATAAATCGCTTGGAAGTCCCTGTTTATTTAATACCAGCCATAGCTTAGAACGGGGAACGAGGTCAAATGCGGCCCGTAGATCGACAAAGGCAGCGTACAAGCTGCCTTTGCCCAGCGTCACTGTCTTCCATTGAATTAAAGTAAAGCGGAATGCCTGGTCCACCGTACTTGTGGACCGTCGGAAGCCAGCCTGGAATTGTGAGAGAGCATTGGTCTCGTCCGCCCATTCCAGGAGCCTGTTGACAATCACACGTCCCACGACCTTCTGGATGGTATCAATAAGGCTTATTGGCCTATAATTGCCTGGCAGGGATCGATCGCCTTTCTTGAAAATTGGGATAATGACTGCACCCTGCCAAGTTTTTGGGACCGTAGCACCGAGGGCAATAGCGTTGATAAGAAGGAGAATGTACTGGCACCAACGATCCTTATCATTTACAAATAAGTCTGCTGGGACACCGTCGAGACCAGGCGCACGGCCACGGGCAACCGTGTTCAATGCCGTCGCGATTTCATCTATATCGAAGAGATTCACTTTGGGAAGGTCAAACCTAAGGTCCTCAGCCGTGCTATCACTATTATTATTTGGGGCGGCATACTGATTTTTGAAAAATTTTATCCATTCCTCTTCAGGCACATTGTTATTTGGGGGCTCTGGAAGACCTGTTTTACCCCATCTAACAATATGCCAGAATAACCGGGAGTCCCTACTATCACTGGCTGCCTTTAGCTCCGTCCAGTGATGTTCATCCCAATCTTTTTTGGCCTTTGATATACTTGTTTTATAATTCTTTCTAGCGGCCTGGATTAGAATAGATTGCCCCCCCTTGATAGCTTCGCCCAGGGTTAATCGTGATTTTCTACATTGATCGTTATACCATTTGGCTGGCTTATTAGCTTTGTTTTTTACAGGTTTGACAAAGTACTCCTTAATTTTGCAAAAGAGAGAGTTGTGTAAGCCTTCTACCTCTCCTAAGCCAATCCCAAGTGAATTAAAAAGTTTTATATCCGATATTGCAGTGTCCACCCGAGAGTTAATTTCTGCAATGGCCTGTTGGTTAATAGCTACCTTTTCCCACCTTAATCTCCGCATATCGTTTGTGGGGACGGCCCGAGGGGGGGCAGTCACAAAAAGACCAGACAATAAGGTGGTGTAAAGCCACCATTTATGAGTGACACACAAAGGATTGTGATCGCTCTCTATCCTCTTCACAACCTCCATATCACAAATTGAGGGCCATAGTTTTAGACTGCAGATCACATAATCAATCCTAGAGTTGTGCCTGCCATTATCAAATGTACTTGACCCATCTCTATCACCAATAGTCCTGCCGTTTAGAGCTCTAAGGCCCTTTTCATAGCATAAGGTATTTAGGGCTATGATATCTACCGTCCATCGCGGAACTGGTGGAAGTTCTAATTTGGGAACAGCCCATTGTCGATCCTCTTCGTCGTCAGATAAGTCATCGTTATTCAATAGGGGTTCAAATGTTCTATTGAGGTCACCTGCAATAATGATATTATTATTTGTAGAGTTAATATCTATTAAACTGCTTAAAGCACCTAAGGTGTCAGACCTTCTCCCCTTATTACTCCGGACATAAACATTGTAAATGTCCAATATACCTAGTTTGTCTGTTGCCAGTCTGATCAGTTGGATATCTTGGTTCTTAGTGTCAATGACTTTAATAACCAGCTTAAGACACTGGCGAACCCATATTGTTAGTCCTCCCATGGGTCTGCCCCTAAGACCCTTGGAAGCCGGCACAGAGTAGTTCAAAAATCCCTGAACAAAGCAAGGTTCACATGACCATGTCTCCTGAAAAATGCAAAGGTCGTGTTTGTTAACAAAACCAGTCCAATCTTCTGAATCCAATTTGGAGTTCAGGCCAGCAATATTCCAAGACAATAAACTCCCCCTGTTCCCCTGTACATTATTGGGGCAAATATCAGATGGTAAGGGATCATACGTTTGTTTAGGACAAATATCAGTAATTACCTCCTTATCATGATCTGGTGGCAAATTGCTAAAAGAGAAAGGATCAGACAATGGCTCAACAGGCTCAGCAACTCTTGCTGACATGACATGATTATTATTAAGTCAATCTACCTCTTCGAGGTCAGCTAGGACCTCAAAACGATTTCTCATTGGGATCGATACATTGGGTTGAGCCCTTATTGAGGCCCCAAAGTTAAAAGTGGAAGCTAACCTAGGTCTCGGAAAAAAATAAGTTAGTTCCCAGATGCTAATGGCGGACCTCCCAGAGTCAGTATACCCGTTTAGAATATAATTAACAGCCCTAGAATCCCTAAAATTGACCAAAATGATGTCTCCGCTGATGTTTTTCGGTGTGTTGCCTAACCATGGTAAACGCCTGACATGTAAGATTTCTCCATTGATATAGTGTGGAAGGGGACAATTTTGACCTAACCAGTAAATAACCTTATTTTTTAGTTGAGAATATCCCTCTGTAGCCTCGCCTTTCAAGGTAGGGACACCAGCAAGCACCACTGCAAGAGGGACAGCTTCGGGTGGAATGTTGACAGAAAGAGATTTGTGCATGTTTGTCACTAAAGCCGGGCAACGACTCTTTCTGTCACAGTTAACAACCCCAGTTGAGGGAATAGTCCCTCCCTGACTTGAACTATTCTTTTTTAGCTGGGTTGACATAGAAGTAGTGGTTTTCGCTGCACAATTATTTGTCACATTCATCACACTACTCTCACCCTGTCGAACTGTCTGTAGGGGTAAAATAGGAGTTGATACCTGGGGAACAGACACATTGGAATACTGCCCTGGTAGCTTCGTAGGACTCGAAGATAAAACCCCTTTATTACCCAGTAAAGATTCGACTTTCGCCAGCCTAATTTCAATAGTTTGTAGGCTGTCGACAATGGGTTGCAAATGAGTTTTAAGCAGTTTCTCTATATTGCCCATTAGTTCCGCTAGTGTAATATCATTTATAGAGCAAGATGACGAAGTACCAGGAGAGGGCATGTCATTAGAGTTGTGAACAGGGCCAATTCCAATGTGAGCCCGATTGGGTTTGTTACCGGCTATATGATTCCCTTTATTCTTCTGAACTACTACATCCAGCTTTCTTCTTTTCTTAGGTAGCGGACCTGCTAGATTAGGTACCCCTAGAGAAACTGGAGTTTGAGGCGAGGATGCCACTAAATGTAGGTTGTTCAATGCAACTGGGTGGCAGGTTACCTCAATGGAACGAGATATAATAGTAGGAGACAAATCATTACATGATTCAGGCATGGTTGGGTTACCAGAGGGTGATGACATAATTACAGTGTCCAGACTTGGTATACAGTCGTGGCAAGAAAGGGCACTGTTGTCAGATAGAGTCACTTCATGGGACACATTGGCAGTATGAGACAAGCTTTTTATATGCTCTATGGAGCTACGTCGTCTCGCCCTTATCTCGGCTAAATTCGCTTCTTTGTCAGCTCCAGGGTTAACTTTCCACACATAGCCATCAAGAGTACCCTTATTGGATTTACTAGCCATAGTTATTCAATCACAGTCCCCCTAAAGTACGTTTCTAATAGTAGCTAAGCAAAACACACAAAACCTACTTGAACCGATGCAGCATCGAATAGTGTCTATCTCACAATCTGTGCAATGCCGCATAGAGTCCGGAGGCAAGAAAGTAGGCCCAGTCCAGTCTCTTCAGGCCTCTGAGGGCCTAAGAGGGCCCGCCCTTTGCCCGGGCTTAGCCCGCGCGCGGTCCCGCGACGCGGGGGCTGGTGCTCAGTTTTATGCGCCTCCTGGCGCCAAAATCGTCTCCGGCGGCTCTCCTGCCGCAAGAGGTGCTGGGTAGTGTAGTTTCCGGTCTCCACTCCGCGGCCGCGAGCGATGAGGACACGGCGGCGGGAGACCGGAGCTTAGCGGGATGCAGTGCCAGCAGGGAGTGCAGTGGTGAAGGCAAGGTACTGATGGCCTGAAACGAGCAAAGGAACCCGCTCTGCCGGGGCTGGTGCTCAGTTTTATGCGCCTCCTGGCGCCAAAATCGTCTCCGGCGGCTCTCCTGCCGCAAGAGGTGCTGGGTAGTGTAGTTTCCGGTCTCCACTCCGCGGCCGCGAGCGATGAGGACACGGCGGCGGGAGACCGGAGCTTAGCGGGATGCAGTGCCAGCAGGGAGTGCAGTGGTGAAGGCAAGGTACTGATGGCCTGAAACGAGCAAAGGAACCCGCTCTGCCGGGGCTGGTGCTCAGTTTTATGCGCCTCCTGGCGCCAAAATCGTCTCCGGCGGCTCTCCTGCCGCAAGAGGTGCTGGGTAGTGTAGTTTCCGGTCTCCACTCCGCGGCCGCGAGCGATGAGGACACGGCGGCGGGAGACCGGAGCTTAGCGGGATGCAGTGCCAGCAGGGAGTGCAGTGGTGAAGGCAAGGTACTGATGGCCTGAAACGAGCAAAGGAACCCGCTCTGCCGGGGCTGGTGCTCAGTTTTATGCGCCTCCTGGCGCCAAAATCGTCTCCGGCGGCTCTCCTGCCGCAAGAGGTGCTGGGTAGTGTAGTTTCCGGTCTCCACTCCGCGGCCGCGAGCGATGAGGACACGGCGGCGGGAGACCGGAGCTTAGCGGGATGCAGTGCCAGCAGGGAGTGCAGTGGTGAAGGCAAGGTACTGATGGCCTGAAACGAGCAAAGGAACCCGCTCTGCCGGGGCTGGTGCTCAGTTTTATGCGCCTCCTGGCGCCAAAATCGTCTCCGGCGGCTCTCCTGCCGCAAGAGGTGCTGGGTAGTGTAGTTTCCGGTCTCCACTCCGCGGCCGCGAGCGATGAGGACACGGCGGCGGGAGACCGGAGCTTAGCGGGATGCAGTGCCAGCAGGGAGTGCAGTGGTGAAGGCAAGGTACTGATGGCCTGTAAGTCATCACATCGTCATCACGATGTACTCCCTCGTCTTTGGAAAATCACTGCTTTCTTGTGTCTGAGATTACGGGGGTCCCTCCACATCTGAAGACCTTATAGTAAGTAGTCTGTGATTTCCTACATTGAAAACCCTAGCATCTGGAGCCAGGGTTCTGTGTTACTTGTGGGTCAGGGCTGGAGTTCTTTGAGACTTGTACTCTGGATTATTGACTTCTGATGGAGTGTTCGTGATTCTGGTTGAGCTGAACTTTGTACACACACTTCACATAGGTCCACGCAAGTACCCCAAATATAAATGGTATAAAGCAGTGTTTCCCAAACTGTGGTCACATTCCCAGGGGGGTCCTCAGGCAGTAATTTTAAAAGCACAAAAAAGTTCCTTGTAGAATCAGCAGTTTTCCAGCAACAATAAAAGTGTCAAGATTACGTCGGTGATTAATGTACCTGCATTACAGAGGAGCGGTTAAGTTCACGCGCAGCAAAAACAGACTCTGTGATGGACCAGTAAAGTCCTCAGAAACAGTTACTTCAGCAGGTGAAACGGTCTTCAGTCAGTTCTAGGCACTTTATCTTTTGCTGTAGGTGCCCACTTCAAACATGGCAGAACCCCTCCCTCGGCGTCCAGAGTTCCCTAGCCAAACCCAGAAGTGTTACTACCAAGGGGGCTACATGCCCCTGAAAAACCTGTTTGGCATCTGGTTTCCCTTTCCCTGTCTCTAGTGCCAGCCTGTCTACCTAAACAATGGAGGAGCCCCTCTCCCAAGTGTTACCAATTGCCCTATAAAGGCGTCTTCTCCTTTGAAGCTCACCTTTTGGGCCAGTGGCTTCCTGCAGGAGGGAGGTAACACCTCTCTCCAGTGCAGGCTTCTATTGTCTCCTTTCCAGGGAGTCTTTAGTACGTCTCCCCAGGAGGGCAGAAAGGTTCCTCGGGGACAGGCTACTTGTGCAACCGTTAAGAGCACAGGAGACTAAAGGCAGCAAAGTGTCAACTTTATAAAAGTTGCACTCTGCAGCATGTTACATTATTTTTGACTTGTGAATCAAGTCAGGCTTAATGTAACAAGTTGTTTGATACCTTGGAGCATCAACTTTGATCACACCGTTCAGGAGTAGCACAGTTTAGGGGTCAGCCTGTAACCCACTCGCCCCAATGGGGCGACTACGTTTTTCCACAGTAAAAACAACAGTTTCATGTTTTTACTGCCAGTACATGTAAAATACATGTTCTGCCTGTGAAATATGCTGCACATATTTGATAGGAAGGTTTGTCTTTACTGTTGCTTTAAATAGCAAAGTAGGGCTAGCAATTTAAAACTACTCTTCTAGTGTATAATGGCATACTAAGAGACTTGTCTTACCTGCGTTACAGCCAGAGTGACACAACCAGTTCTATGATCCCTGGGTAGACTCTCTAACTCACATGCCCTGGCTAACAGGGAAACCATAGACTAGTGAATTATGTATAAGTTAGCTTCTGCCAATTGTGTGTAAGCGAATGCAACATAAACATTTTTGGGTCAGTACACTGTCATTGAGGTCTGGTTAGCAGGCAGGGCTCAGTGCACTCTCAGAGTCAAAAAACCAACAGAATCAGTTTAAGAAGTTGGAGGTGACCAATACACAAAAGGGCATTTCCATTTCCTTACAAAGTGCGTTTAATTGTTCCATAAAAATGTGAGGCATAACAGATTTACCTATTTATAATTTACCCTTTTCTCTTGCAGAAATGTAGTAGCTGATTTCAGCAACCCCCTCTTCTGGAGCATGATGGGGTGGGGTCCTGATACAGCCATACTTTTGCACTCTTGAAGGTGAATGGTCCCAATTTTCTTGCAAAGTACATTATGTACTCTTTTTGCCAGAAATGCTGGATGCATGTTATGAATGATGTCCTGTGGAGCAGTGTGGGATGGGGAGGGCAGAGGGTCGTCTCACTCAATGTGTTTGATCTAGATTGAGGTCCGTGTCTGCCATATTCAGATGTTTTCCCTAAAGTTGCGTGTCATGTAACCTTCAATGTCATGCTTCCCTGCATTGTGTGGAGCACCTTTGATTCTGATGTTGACGTGCCACGATCTGTTCCCAAAGTCTTCACGGTGGGCTTGCAACTTGATATTCTGTTTTCTCATTTCTTTAACTTTGGGCTGGAAGTTGTCTACTTCCTCCTCTTTGGCATCACTGGCATCTGCTAGTGTCGACATTCTTTGGCCCAGGTCCTTCACCTCACGCCTGACATCTTCAAGGTCTGTAGAAACGTCTTCTCGCTGGGTGCCACAATCATCACACTGTCTGCTAAAGGAGGTTTTCATAAAGGACTTGATGACTGGCACGTCAGGTAGTGCTTGGTCTCTATGTGATTCCTGAGCGTCATGGACACCAGGTACCTCAGAAACTGTCTCCCTAAGAAGTTCAGTTTTTTGAGGATGCTTTGGCTAGCATTGCTTTGAGGGTGGAGTCTTTCTTAGACTTGTTTGCCACAATAATGGTTTTGTGTGCCAAACATTATGCCAGGTATGTTTTGCAGCTTTGTTGCACCGCTGTTCTATAGGAGGGGTGTCGCCTCTGTCCTCAATGAATCCAGACTTTGGGGCTGTAATGTGGATTTGATGGTCAAGTTCACTCCATCTGTGGTGTTGTGGGTATCTCACAATGTCTACCCACAGAGCTATTGGTCTCCAGAGGCTGTTGGTCCGGATTGGCAACTTTATGAGATGTTCACCAGCAATTAATAATGTAGGGCTCACACCTATCTGTTATGCACCTTTCATGCACCAGTAGGACTCAGGTTCCACGCAAATCAGGGGTCACCTCCCAAAGGAAGCAACCCCCACAGTGGGCATTCACCCTCTTATACTGCTAGGAACACATCACACTTAGCAAAGAGATATGTGTGAGTGACTTAAAATAACTTCTATCGCAATAGAAGCTACTTGCGCCATGTTAGCAAACATTCAATAAACATGAGATTAATACTCAGAAGTCAAATGGGTAATAACCTTTTATCATTCACGCTCTTAACAAGCCTCAACTCACCGCTATGTTACCATCACTCACACTACTAACTCCTTCCCACTGCTGGACACGTTATGCTGTTACTGTTAAATGAGATCTTGAGCAATATCTATAATAGTGCACTACTCTTTTTGTTTTCTGTCATCAATTATTCCCTAAGATTCATTTTATTAACCTGTGGAGAAACTGTAGACTTTTAAATAATGAGCAACACTTTAGAAGTCATCACTAGCCTTTCTATTTGTTTAACTACGATAATGATCTCTGCAAAAGTAACATTCCTACAGCGCAGTAAGCTCTCTAGCACTCCTTTAGAGCTTCAAATCACAATAAGTTAGTCTCTTAGATGATAATCTATTTTGGGCTCAAATTCACATTGTTCTTTCAAAATGTGCAATTAATATTGACACACTGCCTTATGACTCCCTTGCCTGCTAGTTAAGAAATTGTCACTTTCAATAATTAAGGTAGGCTCATCATTAAATGCTGCTCCATCATTTGAACAGCTGCAGTATTTTTGGCCAAATACTTCCTGACTTTCAACACACAGAAAATTGAATTTTAAGGTATTTTTGCTGCATTTAACCTTTTACCCTCAATAATTTTGGAAGCCATGATCCATTGTTTCCATATATGTGATGGCTTGCTGGGTCTTTCTTATTTGACAGCTCTGTGGACGGTTTCAATTACCAATAAGTACAGCAGCAAAAGGAATAGTACCAAACAGAACAACGAATAGGAGGCAGCTAAGCATTAGCACATAAATGGAATTCATCCAATCAAGAAGCTAAGTCCTGTAGTATAATTAAAGCAATTTGCTGCAAGCAATGACTGTATGTGAAATACAGCAGTTTTCAGTAGTCATCCCCCGCAAGAAGTCTGAAAAATATTTCCAAAGTCAGCAGATTAATCACTTTAATATGATCAAAATGTGGTCACTTTAATATGATGTAAATGTTTTGCCACTTACCAGTATTCCCTGGAGATAGATCGCTGTATGAATACTTTGTTTCCACAGAAAATGAGAAGAGAGAGAGAGAGAGCAAGAGAAAGAGATCGCCCCCACGCCAACTGCCTAATCTTCACATCAGTAGTGGCATTGCCATGCACTTTTTCTTTAACTGATGCACTCCTGGAACCATTGGGGTAATAATAGCCCCCAGCCACCGTGGTGGGGAGTGGGGCTGAGCTCCAGGGGGCCGCATCCATTTTAGGACATTCTCAATCCTCACTGCTCATCACCCCCCACTTCTCCATTATCCTTCATCCATCAACCATCACTTCCAATCCCTCATCCCTCACTTTTCACCCTACTTCCCATCCCTCTTCAATTATCCCTCATCCATCATTCCTCATCTATTGTCTATCATGTCTCTCATCTTACCTCATTCTTCACTTCTCATTCATATTTCTCATCTCTTATCCAACATCCCTCATCCCTCAGTTCTCATTCTTGCTGCAGAACGTTTGTCTATCATCCCACATCCATCCGTCATTGCTCATTTATCATCCCCGACTCCTCTTTACTCGTTCCTCACTTCTAAACACTACTGCTCACCCCTCATCCATCATCATCCCACGTCCAACAGTCTCATTCCTCATCCCTCGGACATCATAACTCACTCTCAGTATCCTGAAACACTTTACAGTGATTGGGTGGATGCTTGCTGCTAGAATGTCCCATGAAAGCAGCCTGCCTTCTAACCTGCACGGTGAACAACCTTTACAACGCAACTGTTACAACGCACTACACTTACAACAAACTTTTTACAACGCAACATCCACTACAACGCATTCCATTACATAGCATGACACTACAACGCATGTTTAAAAACTACCTTTACAACGCATTCCATTACATCGCATACTACCTTTACAACGCATACCATTACAACGCAATCCAACACTTACCCTACTGTTGCACCCCCTGGAGTTAGAATAGTAATTTTTACCCCTATACTATGCGTTGTAATGGTATGCGTTGTAAAGGTAGTATGCGATGTAATGGAATGCGTTGTAAAGGTAGTTTTTAAACATGCGTTGTCGTGTCATGCTATGTAATGGAATGCGTTGTAGTGGATGTTGCGTTGTAAAAAATGCGTTGTAAGTGCTTGCGTTGTAAAAGTGTGCGTTGTAACGACATACATCCAACCTGCACATGCCAGCTGAATTCAGAAGAGAGGAAATGCAACTGCATGTGTCCAAGGAATCCAATGCTGTGCAACATTGAATTTTAATATACAAAAGTGCTTTTCTGATTCCACTTTGCCTCTGGTAAAATTCATATGGGTCTCTGAGTAGGCAGGGGGTCGAGAACATGGGTCAAAAATCAGCTGCTGGAGACAGGACATGTGAGTTTATCATTAATCTTGTCTGTTTTCATGTGCACTTGTTAAAGAGTAAATGGTTTCGGTTCGATGCTGCTATTAGGATTGAGAGCTGTTTATTCTTTCCTTGGGAGTTCACAGATTGCGGGCCTGGTTGGGCTTTCTGTCTGGTGCCATAATAACAGAGCTTCGACCAAAGGACTTTCATTCCATTTGAAATCAAAACAAGGAAGAGCAAGGCTTGGGCAGAGGAAAATTACAAGGTAAATAATACTGTTGCTGACTGCAGCTTCTTGAAAAATGATAAATGCTAGTATGCCTTTTAAATTTAAAGTTAGTTTTGTTTTTTGAACCAAGCTTAATTTGAAAATGCTTGATATCAGCAGCATGCTTTGTGGGGTCACTTTCCTGAAATGATATTGCGTGTATTCATTATTTTACAGTAGAGATAAAGAAAATATTGGTATAGAAAGAATTTTCACCAATTAGGAAAAGTCTCGTGTCCATTTTGTCTTTTTTCATGTAACCATGCTGCATCTGAACTGTATTTTACCTTTTTCAATGTTTCTCACATATTCTTTTTTCCCCCCCAAAAAACTTGTTGAGAGCAGACGTATTGTGATGGTTTGTGTAAGAATTGTGGTTATTAATTTGGGAGGGAGGGGCTCCTCCCACCTTAAAAAACACAATCTGGTTTGGTAAAAAAGTAGACTTCTTAGAGAATCTTTGCTCAAACCCCGGTATCTGTGGCTCAGGCAGCCGTAGTCCCCAGTAAAGTGTGTATTAGGTTCAAGCAGTACCAACAATTTGACAGTGAAAAAAGCAGCACTATAAATTTCCCACACTAATTTAGAAAACAGAGAAAAATGTTATGAGCAAGGATACACCAAATTCATTGGAATTTGATAGGAGAACCAGAAATATGACAGTTTAGAGGCAAAAAGCACCCAGAAACGTTAAGCCCAGTGGTCCTTTCATGGCAACTGTAAATGAAGCAGAAGTCGGATACATCAAGGAGGTCGTCAAAGTCAAAGGTTTTACCTTCTGACTTAGTCTCTGAAATGGAAGTCAGAATCCTTCAGAGGGGCAAGCTCCTTGGCTGCAGCTGACGCAAGTCCCTCAAAGTCGAATGCATTGTTGATGAGCATCCCCTGAGGCCGTTGGTTTGAGCATCAAAAGTTCAGAGCAGACAAAGCTGCCTTTTGTAGCTGCTGAGGTAAATTCTCAGGCCAGAATGATCTGCCTCTGCTATGAGGTTTTACATTCAGACTTAGTCACTTTTTTGGTTCTAAAAATCCTACATGCAGCAAGGCTGGAGCTGTAGTTAAATCACAAAGCTAGATGCCTTTCATGTGAGGTCTAGCTCAGCCTGCTTTCAGAAGGACAACCTGTCTTTCTTCCCTGACTTGGCTGTGAGCTCACTTGACAAGACTCAGCACCTTGTCCCAGTCCTCCTGAGTTGGGAATAAATACCAAGTCTACTTTTCTCTAACTGATGGGAAAGTTATTTCTGGTCATAACTTCAGCCCTGAGGTAGTCGAGGCAGGCTTCTAAGTACTAGATCTCTCTCCAACCACAGCTCCAACAGGGCCCAGTATTCTGTGAACAGGTTGGCTGAGTCCTTCTACTTTTTGTGACCCTGGAGTAGGAGAAGAGGAGGCCAGTGTCTGGTGGTGAGGTGCCAATCATATCCTATGCACTAGCCAGAGAATGGAGAATGTTTCCTGCCCAATCCTGGCTACATTCTCACCCTATGTCTACCTACTTTTGCAACATTTTCTCTTTGTCTTACGCTAAAATTACTCAAGGCCTTTGTCTCAAGAAGGCCACCTTCTGACACCAAGTAGGTCTCTCTTCTGTTCCCTACCCACTTCGCTATTTAGATGCTCTCTCCCACCATCTTACAGGCCCAAAACTGTTTCTCACTCCTGCTCGGGTTTAAGCCAAAGGGTCCAAGAGGGCTATGGGAATACATGGAAGTGGATCGCTTCAGCCACATTTGGTATTAGCAAGTTGAAGTTTTAAGCCTGCCTTTTTCTGCCAGCTGCCTTGCATCGCTTTCAGATGGCTAAGTGGCAAGTCGTGAACCACACTCTGCTCTTCCTGTGCTAAAGGCAGGCTCTATTCTTCTGAACATGAGTAATTAACGTTCTCAGCTAAGAATGTGTAATCCAGCTTTGGAGGTGTGTTGAGTGGCAGAACTTTCTTTAAGCCAAGGCTGGGGCAGGTATCCTAAAGAACATTTTCATAAAGATACTTTTACACTAAGATATATAGAACCTGATTTTACAAATAAATCAGATTTTGAAAATTAATTGGAAAATAACTTTGAATTATTAATCTATCAATTACCCAAGCAAAGATGGAAAATAAATATTTAATTGCATCTTGGCTTTTCTCATAGAAAATGTAATTGAACCTGAAAAGTAGAGGCAGTTGTAGTCCTTCAGTACATAACCTTTTAATATACCAGGCATCTAGCCTCATGGGCAGGGCATACTAGGCACACTTTACAGGGGCTTCTGGATATATAATAACATGTTCCTAACTTTAGGTGATACTGTTTCAGGTGGATACCCTGTATAACAGCAGATTCTTCACCTTAGAATATCCCAAAGGTGGCAGAATGGTGGCTCCTGCATGCCGATAGATGGCATTGTGTGGCAACATGTTGACTCTATACTGCCCCAGAGGTGATGTAGCAGAGCCACATAAAAGTGCCACCCCTGTGCGATGATGTCAGTTTATTGTATTTTGCCTTTCTGGTCCCCGGATGACGTATTCTAGTATACTATGTACTAATTTGGGACCTTCGTAGATTGAAAAGAGACACTCAACAGAACCGTGAGCTGGGAGGGTAGTGAGGAAACTGCGGCTAAACAGACTATGCACCAGAAAGAGCGTCACCAAAGGTAAGTAAATTGTTCTGCTGAATACGTTTAACCACAAATTTCTCACCTTATGGTAGATACCAAAGCAGCACCTCACTAAGGAGGAGGATCTGTGGAGTGGTCCCATGCCAAAAAGTCTTGCAGAGTTGAGTAGGCAAAGCGTCCTTCCCACTAGACCACGCTGTGAAGGCCTTAGTGCTTTGTGAACATATCCACCAACGGAAATATCACAGCATGGCCCCTCTTAAAAGCGCTCTGGTAGTGGAGGTGGCCTTGGTGGAATGAACTCTGAGGTCTTCTGGGGCCTTCTTTTTGGCTAGTGTATAGCTGATTTTAATGAAGATGACTATCACCTCAACAGGAAACAAGGCTACAAGGCTAAAAAGTCTCACAGCCACACTGACCTGGATCCTGAATATTGTCTTAAACTTCAATATCATAGCCCAAATGTACTGGCCTCATTATGGTGGTGGAGAAGCCTTAAACTCCACTGTGTCAAGGATAGCCCCCCCCCAAAAAGGAAGACTCTGTGATGGAATCAGGTGGGACTTTGGCTTCTTTTGTTTATGATAAACCTCAATGATGTCAGGAGTTCTGCCTTTGTCTGGAGGTGGTCAATGACTGATTGTGGCACGTCTACCTTAAGCAGTTTGCTGAGGTACAGGAATGCAGAAACCCCAACTTCTGAAGTTGGGAAGCGACCACCGCCAACACCTTAATGAACCCCCGTGGCGAAGGTCAGTGAGGCAAAGTGAAAATGTGCCTAGCTCACCCTGAACCACAGATAATGCCTACAGGACTGCATGACATGTACATGGACACTATCCACTTTCAAGAGTCCAGGCAAGAAAGGACCTTAACCATTATAAATAATTTTAATTTGTTCTTCTGCAGAAAGGTGTTCAGGGGTTAGAGGTCCAGGATAGGCCTGAGGCCCACATCCTTTTTCGAAACTAGGAAATAGGAAGAATAACAACCCCTGACCTTCTATGAGTCTGGTGCTCTCGCTAAGGCAGCCGTGGAAAGCAACAAGCACACCTTGTACAACAGGCTAGACAGATGCTCTTGCGAACGTCATTCTGGTGTGCGAGGGATATATATATATATATTTAAAAAAACAAAACTTTATTTACCATTTTGAAATAAATGCAATACCGGCATAAAATTGCTACACATCATGACAGGGTAAAAAACGTAAAACATTTTCTTTGAAAGGATCTGTACTTCGACATCACACACCAGTACATTAAAACATCTTATTCCTTTGCATTTATCCCACCCCCCAGAAGCATTTAAAATAATCTGACAACATTCTCCTTCCAGGAAGTACATCACTGCAGATCTCCAGCGTGGTGTTTACAACATGAAAAAATAAATGTATAACAATACCGGTTTACCCTACCCCAGTGGGGGCTATTCCTGCTGGGTGCTGTGTTGTAGGGGTAGAGCTAATTTTGAAGGAGATAGGTCTTTAGGGGATGCCAAATATCTTTGGGTCTAGATGCAGGGCATTGCGTCATCACCTATAACTCGCAATTTGTATTACAGTAGGTGAGGCTAGTTAGCCAGGCGTTCGTTGTGGGGGTAACCTTACTGCCCCATCGGATTGCTATTTCTCTCTTCTCAAGAAGCAGAGCAATCGCAATGAATTTTCGCAGCTGCTTAGGGAACCCATGGACATAACCCAAAAAGGAAACCTCAGGCGAAGGGGCAATGTCCTGGTGTGTCATGCGCAATATCATTTCCTAAATGGATCTCCAATAACCCCCTATTTTAGCACAATTCCATGTCATATGCGCAAAATCAGCTTGCAGCCCTCCACACTTAGGGCAGTTGTGAGGTCTGGCGGGGTCAACAGAATTGATTTTCGCAGGCGACATATATGTCCTCCACAGGTACTTAAAATTAATCAATTTGTGTCTACTGGTGAGGGAAACCTCTTTTGTCTGGGCACAACAATATGCCCATTGTGAGTTCCGTATCGGGGGCCCCAAATCTCACTCCGAAGCCTCTCTGATCTTGACATCCTTGCTAGGGACCAAAGCCATGGATGATTTGTATACTTTTGAGATCAGGTGATCCCACCCACTGCTTGTAATCACTAGTGTGAGTGGAGGGAAGGACTCAAGCTCCAGCAGGAATTCAGTAATTCGCTCTCCGGACCCTACACAGAATGAATTGGTCCATAAAAGTGGTTGGCCGAACCTCCCGCCCTCTGTGCTAGTGAACACATGACCCTCCGGAAACAAATCCTAAAACTTGTCTAAGGAAAAGGAGGTGAGCTTGCGTTGTACCAACTTCTCCTCAGTAATGGGGAGCCATGAGTTATTGCAGAGTGGGATCTCAGAAGAGTATAATGCTCGACCACCTGTTACATGCGCTAGCTTCCGCCAGGCCCAACTAGATGTTGATACTCTTTGTATATCTCTGGGGTCGCGAGGAAACCCTTGTGGCCACTGTCCTTAACGAGGCAGGAAGAACTAGGTCAGCCTCAGGTCTGGCATAAGGGATCTGTGCATCTAGGTGGTACCAGGAGTGCGCAAAGCTGCACTGTACGACTAAGTAATATATCTGAAAGTTGGGAACCTCGAACCCCCGTCTCTCATACAACAAGGTCAATGTGTCCCAACTAACCCTGGCTCTACCCCCTCCCCAGACAAGCCTGATGAGATGAGAGCGGATAGTTCTGAAAAAACTATTGGGGAGCGGGATGGGGAAATTTAAAAACAAATATAAGAATTTGGGGAGCACCACCATCTTTATAATTGCAACTCAACCAGCCATCAAGAGGGGGAGCCTCAACCAGAGCTCCGCCTGCTGCTCTAACTTTTACAGAGCTGGGCCATAGTTGAGTAGAATGATCTGTTTAGTTTCCCTGTGAATCTGGATTCCTAAATATCTAGCCGACTCTTCACACCACTTCAGGGGGAACCCACAGTCCCACTTGACAGTACTAGGTGTTAGAGGAAAAATCTCCGACTTATTCCAGTTTATGCCCGAACCAGAGAATCCACCAAATCGGATGATCTGCCTAATTAGCGGTTCCAAATTCTCCCCGGGCTGACGAACATAGAGAATAATGTCATCAGCATAAAGTGAGATTAAAAGAGGGCCCGTCTTGAACTGAAGGCCTGTATGTAGATGCCGCTCCTGAAAATGCCAGAGCAGCGGGTCCAGCGCGATAATAAAAATCAACGGAGAAAGCGGATAACCCTGCCTAGTGCCGTGGGTAAGTGTGAACTGAGATGACACAGTGCTGTTTAGACGAAGTCTGGCTGTAGGGGAAGTGTTAAGTAGTGCAGTAAGTTCAACAAACCAATTAGGCATTCCCATCCTCTTCATAACTGTCAGGAAGAAAGGCCACTCAAAGGAGTCAAAGGCCTTTTCGGTATCCAGTAAAACGGCAGCCGCCGGGACCTCCGGAGATATTCTAAGTAGGGCCGCCAACAGCGTATGAAGGTTTAGTGCTGTCGATCTATGAGGGACAAATCCCGACTGGGCTGGGGAGATAATATGGTCTAACAGTTGGGCTAACCTCAGCGCAATCATTTTAGCAAGGATTTTATAATCAAGATTTAAGAGCGACAATGCTCTATACGAACCACACAGGAGTGGGTCCTTCCTGACTTTGGGGAGAAGGATTATTACCACCTCTCACAACGTGGGAGGTAGCTCTTTGCGTTCAAGCGCTGCATTGTAGACCTCGAGGAGGTAAGGTGCTAAGAGGTTCTTGTAGGTTTTATGAAAATTGCCGGTAAACCCATCCAGCCCCGTTGCAGTCGAGCGGTTCATATAGCGCTTATGATTTCCTCAGCAGAACATGGTTCAGCCAAGAATTCTTGCATTACTTTATCAATCCAAACCAGCGCAATTTCTGCTAAGTAGTCATTGCGAACCCCGTCACCGTGACCTGAATTGTAATCTTGAAATTCATCCCAGATCTCTTGGGTGTACTTCAGCGTCTGTCCACCAGAGGAACGAATACAGGCAATATAACTGCCCCATTGAGGGCCGCAGGAGGCACGCCAAGGTGCGGCCCGATCTATCTCCCTCACCACAGCGTTGCGTGGTGGCATATTTAATTAAAAAATGCGTTTCACGCTCCGCTGCTTCCCTAAATTCTAAAAAGAGTGACAATCGACGGCCACGTTTGGTCGGGTCAGGTTGCCCCATCTGATACTTGTCAAGTGATTCTAGCTGCTGCTCAATGCGTTAAAGTTCGCCTCAGGTATTTCAACACCCCAGAGTGCTTAGAAATACAGACCCCCGCAAATAGGCTTTAAAGACCTTCCAAAGAAAAGCCAATGACTGCACTGAACACTTATTTAAATCAAAATATTCTACAATAGCGGCGCAAAGCTGTGTTCAATACCTCATCCATCTACTCCTGACCAGGGAATCTGCACTGTCTCTCACATCCCTCAGGTCTGGGAGTCCTAACCATGAGAACAACGGGGGCGCTAGAGGGCGCACAGTGGAATGGCTGCCTTGTGAGAGAGCTCCGCCGGACGGGGACGAAAAACGGCACAAATGAGCATGTAAGGAGCAGAAAAATAGCGGAAAATTGAAGTCTAGGTGACCGGACACAAGCGTCCACGCATGGCTGGTGCGAAGAACAGAATACCGGCGTTGGAGACTCGGAAATGAGCAGCTAAACAATTTGCCGCGGACGCAGCTATCGGAACACAAGATGGCGCCGACTGGAGAGACCGAGGGCTGTTGCCGTGGGGAGCCGACAGAATCATCGCTGCGGGCCGCCTCTGTGCGTTGGGGCTTGTGAGACTGCAGCTGCCTCTGAGCGCTGGGCTTTCTGGAGGAATCCGTGCTGGCGCGTGGAGCGGCGCGAAATGGTGGCGGCGGCCAGCTCGGACTTTCACACCGGGTGAGAGTGTCATAAGGTGCGGACCGCGGCACCAACAAGAAGCGAAGCCGATGCGGCGAACGAGCCTGCCCCACACTGCATACACGAGCGAGGCGAGGGTGAGTGCTGCCCGCGTCGCAGGTATGTCCTTGCCTGCCCCGGAGGCCCTGCCTGCCTGCTGTGATGTCGGGGGACTGAAGGCTGCCTAGCGCGACTGCAGGAACGCGGGGCTGCCGTGGAATGCCTTACGGATCGCTGGCCTTAGCGACCGCCATTACACGGAAGGAGATGGAGGGCGGCGATCTGACCCGCGGTGCATACAACGCCGGCCACTAGCGACTGTGAGTGCGCCGGACTTGCTTTTGCGTTTCTTCCCTGTCCCTGAGACGTGCGTGGTGACTGGAGGTCGCCTGGATTGCTGGCTATCGTGAATTACATTGCACACCTGCTGTATGACCTCCTTAATCGTGAGTGAGTCTGAGGAGCGCTGCGTGATATTGCCGCCATCGAAGATCACGCGGTTGTAGGAGGCTAGAAGCGCATGGTTACACGAGGTGCGTTGGTGCAGACGCGGACGTCTGGGGCGTTGCACGAACATCGGAGACCTGAGTGCTGATCGGCCGAGGTCCATTGCGTTTGCGGGTGGAGGACTGCGACACCCCAACCGGGGAGACTTGCAACTTGATTTTCCTGGTGACTAACGGTGGAAGAACGGGACATGGGGAAACCAGATAAAACCCAATCTAAACTCCCCTTTGAATCTAAACGACAAGCGAAAGGCACCGCAACGCTGTCGGACGCTGCCCTTGACGCTGGAGAGGCGGTGTCCGCGGGTATGGAGGGGGTGCTGCAGGCCATCCAGGAGAGACTGCAGGACATAAATGGCAAACTGGATACTATCACGTTACGAGTTAACAACATGGCGGCAAAGCTGGATGGACATGGGGAGAGACTGGTGGAGGCGGAAAATCGCATTGGAGTGGTGGAGGATGTATCACAGGCCACGGCCCAAAAATGTGCGATGGTGGAGCAGCTGCTGGACGTGCTAAAAAATAAGGCGGAGGATATGGAAGTGCGGTCGCGGCGAAATAAAGTAAGAATCACGGGGGTTCCGGAGTCCACCAACGTTGGACGGATGGAAACGTATGTGGAGGAGCTGGTTCGCAGCGTCTTTGGCACGGAGCACCTCTCCCCGATGTTCTTGATTGAACGAGCGCATCGCCCGCTGGCACCGCGGCCGAAACCTGGAGCTCCTCCGCGTCCTATAGTTGCCAGAGTCCTTAACTATAGAGACCGAGATGTCATCTTACGGATGGCGCGAGAAAAGCGGCAGATCACACACCAGGGCAATACGCTGGAATTCTATCCGGACTTCACGGTCGCTGTCCAGCTGGCGTGGAAGGAATTCAATCCAGTTAAGAAAAAACTGTGTGACCTTGGGATTGACTAGGTCATGCTGTATCCAGCCAGGCTCCGAGTGACGCATGAGGGCCGAGCAACAATATGTCACACGCCTAAGGTGGCACAAGATCTCGTCAAACAAATTGGCGCCAAACGCAAAGAACGACAGAGAATAGATCAGAATCCGGACGCAGACTAGCGGGCAGAAGAAGAGAAGAATTCGGAAAGCGGCAAAACAAGGCGTGCGAGGCTGAAGGGATGAACGCACATGGTAAGGTGACGGTTATAAGCTAGTCCCAGAACCTCGGGGAGAGTGCATCGCTGCCTTGCACTGGCTGTGGGACTTTTCTGGTCCGCTGGAGACTGTAAGTACAAGCGGCATGAACTATGTTGCCTCGCGCACAATCTGCTGAACTATGGTACTTCAAAGTGCATACAGACCAGATGGAACTGAGATTGTTGTTTGTTGATAACTGATAAGGGGATAACGAACTAATAACTCGGGCCGCACTGTTGGCAAACACTGTTGACCTGTTTATGGCTGTAATGGGCCTGAGGGACTGTGAGTTGTTGGGCCAAATGTTGGGGATCGGGATCTGCTCATTGGCAATGGTCCTCTAGTACATGTGAGGTCACAGGGTTGGCTGCAGGATTGTTGTTGAGAAGCTGGGTCGCTGTCCACTGAAAAGCAGATGTGCACTACTGTGGGTCGGTCGGAGACAATTGGTAACATGGTCACTGTGAGATATGCTATAAGGCAGTACGCTACCTGTACTGTTATGGTAATTTTTAGGCTCCAACTCATATTGTATACCCGTCCACATCCATTTAGTTGGATGGAGATGTGTGCTCTGGGCGATCCCCCAAAGCGGGTGATCCCCGAACTCCGTTAATTTATGCTAGTTTATTTTTGTCGGGTATGTCTTTGGCATGATTGGGGTGCTGAAGTGGGTGGGGGGAGGAGCAAAGGGGTTGGAAAGTTGTTTTGTTGGTCGCAGTGCATGAGACGCATCGCTGAAATCCACGTACTTATGCTGGGGAAAAATGAGGTCACTTTATGCTCAGATATTCATTGGAACGCACTCACCAAATGCTTGTATTGGGTATGCCTTACAACCACTACTGGAAAATGGCGGATGCACGAGTAGGGGCTGGGTGCCTCAAACTGCTAACGTGGAATGTGCGGGGGCTTAATAACCCCAAAAAAATCAAACAGACACTAGCATACTTAGATAGACTGCACATAGATATTGCACTAATACAGGAGACGCACTGTGCGCCGACTCATCAGCCTAGTATAGGGCGAAGGTGGGCTGAGACGGTGCATCACTCTTTGTACTCATCCTATGCACGAGGGGTGTTAATATTGGTTAGAAGGGGACTGCAGTTTATGATAGAGAATACTGAGACAGATGACTTGGGGCAATTTGTTATTGTTACAGGTATACTGCGGGGGCAGCGACTGGCCATTGTGAGCACATATGGGCCAAATGTGGATGATCCGCAATTCTATCATTCCTTATGGGGTAAGCTGAGGGACATACAAGCTACGCACTTGATCTGGGAGGAGACTTCAATATCGCATTATGTGATGACCTAGACAGATCTGGGTCGACGACTGAGCCTCACAGATGGGCGCTACAGGTATTGAAGGATATAATGGCGGATAGGGGACTTACTGATATTTGGAGAAGTAGAAATCCTGAGGGGAGAGAGGCCACGCACGCATCGGCAGCACACGGTAGTTGGTCCCGCATCGACTACTGGTTAGTATCTGGGGACATTGCCTTATGGACACAGGAGGTTAGACATTTGCCCAGAACACTGTCTGATCATAACTCAGTGCTCATCTCCCTGGAATTCCCACACTATGCACCACCTCCCTTCAGTTGGAGATTTAACGCAAAAGCCCTACTAGATCCCATGTATGTAGACACTATTGGGCAGGCGATACAGGAATATTTTGATCACAATGCCCCTACAATGAAAGATCCCGGCGTGCTGTGGGATGCTTTTAAAGCAACGATCCACGGCGTCTGTATTAGCACGAACGCTGGTATTCTAAAAGACATAAGGCAGCAGCTAACGGCGAGGGAAGACAAGCTGCGAATTCTGGAGGGGGAATACGAGAGAACACAAGATACCAAAATCTTAGGAGACATCAGAAATATACTGTTCGAGTATCAAAACTATGCGGAAGATGAAATTAAATATACGGCAAAAAGACAGATGGCGAGGGCTTACGGGGAGGGGGGTAGATCGGGCAGACACCTGGCGGCTAAAATATGTGAAGGTCACGTACCGCAGAACATTCATATGGTTCGCAATAAGCAGGGGGAAATGAGATATGGCGCACAGGAAATCTTAAGCGAGTTCGTGACTACATATGAAGCAATCTATGCCTCTAGACCCACGGCAGCCTCGGCCGAAATAATGGAGTATCTAGATGATGTGGCGATAGCGTGGCTGTCGGACACGCATCGAGAATATCTGTCTCTGCCTGTCACGGTGGAAGAGGTCGCGGAGGTGATTAAAACATTGCCAAATGGTAAAGCTCCGGGCCCAGATGGGTTTACAGGCGAATTTTACAAGGCTTTTGTGGACCAGCTAGCCCCTCGCCTGGTGGAGATGTATGGTAATGCCCATGAGCAGCAGAGACTGCCTCCGACTACGTGAGGCATTGCTACTGGCGTTGCTCAAACTGCAAAAAGATCCAGAGCTTTGTGACTCGTACAGACCCTTGTCTCTTATAAATGTGGACAATAAGATACTGGCCAAACTGCTTGCTGCTCGGCTGAACCCTTTAATGTCTAAGCTGATCTTGCCTGATCAATCTGGGTTCAACCCATCGCTCTCCACCGCACATAATACACGGACTCTATTTGCACTGTCGCACTATATGACACCCACGATCAGGGCTGCGGCGGTGTTTCTGGACGCGGCCAAGGCCTTTGACTCGCTGGAGTGGACATATCTAAACACAGTACTACGGAGGATGGTCTTTCCACCCATGTTTCTCCAATGGACACAACTGCTATATGATGCACCAGTGGCGCGAGTCCGGGTGAATAAATATATTTCAGAGCCCATCGATATTCGTAGGGGGACTAGGCAGGGGTGCCCTTTGTCCCCGCTATTGTTTGCTCTAGCGCTAGAGCCACTAGCATGTAAAATTCGGTAGGGACATCATTACTCGGCTCTTCAATTTCCGCAAAGACCGCTGCACATATCATTGTATGCCGATGATATGTGAGGGACCCAGGGGAAAATCTGAACCCGTTACTGAGGGAATATATTACATTCGCACATCACTCAGGTATAAATATAAACTGGGCTAAATCCTTGATTATTCCCTTGACGGACAGCACGCAACCGCACCCCATGGAGTACCCTTTGGAATGGAAGACTGAACCGGTAAAATATTTGGGTGTGTGGTATCACCGTGACCCTGAAATCGTTATTAGGACTAACTATGGGAGGGCAATCGATGCCTTGGAAGGGAAAGTGCGGAGATGTATTCAACTACCGCTGTCCTTGGCGGACCGCATAGCCATTGTAAAAATGGTGATATTGCCTAACTATTGTACCTTTTCAATAACATACCCATCCAGCCCCCAACAGAGGTGTTTCGTCGAATCACCTCGATGGTCCTCCAACTAATCTGGGCGGGAAAAACAGCTAGGGTTGATTTACAGACGCTTACATTACCTTACTGCCAGGGAGGGTTTGGAGTTCCCGACTTTTTGCTGTACTACCTTTGTGCGCAAGCGCAATATGTGCACTTTTGGTATCACAAAGTCCCATATCTCACACATACTGCAATTGAGGAAGGGGACGCTCTGCCGATCCCGTTGGAAGCTGTTATAACCCATCGTAGGCCTCCATTACATAAGAGTGACATTAACACGATCGATGCCACAAACAAAGCTTGGCATATCATGGGCAGAAAGGCTAACAAACTGCCGTTATACGCCCCGGCGCTTCGACTCCACTGGCACCCAGAGATTTCGGTCACGCAGGAAGAAGTGGGGGTAGGATTATTGCGACAGGTCGGTATCGACACTATGGAGGATCTTTATGACGATGGGAGTTTCAAAACGTTAGAAAATGTGACATTCATCAGTAATAAGACGTTACTGTTCCAATTTAGCTATCACAGGCTACAAAATGCCATAAAAAAAACTTTATCCAACGTACCCAGCTGAACCGCCGGTACTGTCCGCTCTGCAGTGGATAATTACCAAACCTACGGCTAAAAGCTTGGTATCCACGCTCTATACTAAACTGCAGAGCGACATAGCGGCAAACACACATAAAGCTATGGAAAAATGGAATAGCTGCTTAGATGTTCCATTAACTGAGGAAGACTGGGCTATAGCTTGTACATTGACTGGTATGTTAACACCTAATGGCAATCTCCGCATTCTCCACTTCAAGTACCTACACCAGACATATTACACACCTGCTAGATTGCACAGATATGGGTTACGCGCGCATTCTAGGTGTGGCCGCTGCAATGAGGAAGGGGCGGATTTTGTCCACCTAGCATGGTCTTGTGGGGTGGTGATGGAATACTGGACGCAGGTGACGCAGATGCTGGGGGCTATGGTGGGCGTTGAGGTGGGCTGCAATGTTGGCACCTGTTTGCTGGGTCTACTGCCTGGGGTGAAGGCCCAAAAGCGCAAATTCAGTGTGATTTCGTTACACCTGGCCAAACGAAGGGTATCGCTCTGCTGGAATGGCAGGAAGATTCCACAACTTAAAGACTGGATTGCTGACTTAACGTATTGTAAGGATACACTAAAGACATATGAAGAAGAACTTCCTACCAGGTCGAAACCAAGAGATTATTGGAAATACTTGACCCAATACTTACAGCTGTATCAAGTGAACTAAATGCTTATTCTAAATGCAGTGATGTTCGGAGGGTGTGGAGGGCCTTTGATTAGGAATGCAAAACGGTTGACGGATGCTGTTGTACTGTGACCAAAATGTTAAGGTTGTATTTGACTTGTATACATTTCAAATGCTAATTAAAAAAAAGAAAATAAGAGAAAAAGAAAAAAAGAAAAAAAAAACATGAGAACCACGGGAGAATGATCAGAGAGCGTGCTAGGAAGATGCCGAGATGCCCTGTAACAGGCTGCCAAATTGGGGGACACTAGCCGAAAGTCTAATCTAGTCCCGGTATCATATTGTGCAGAGTAATGAGTATCAGCGTTTTCCCCTGGTCGACAGTCGCAACAAATCCACCAGGCCAAGCAAGTCGCACAGCTTCAATAATGCATGCCGCAACCGCGGCTTGAGGTCAGAGGAGCCTGACGTGCTGTCAATTAATGGGTCTAAGAGTAGGTTGAAATCGTCACCCATACAAATATAGTCTGCATCTAGCGGCAAAGTTGCATGTGGATGTCGTAAAAAAATTCTGGGTTGTCAATATTAGGTGCATAGATACAAACAAACGCCATTCGATATCCCAATAAGAGCCCCTCTACCATCGTACAACGACTCTCACTATCATTGCAGACCCTGTCCATCTGGAAGGGCAAGCGTCTATGGAGGATCGCAGTTCCCCGGGTACATGTGCTATAGTTTGCAAAATAGTGGTGGGGTCCCCAAGAGCAAAACTGGTGGAAGATAATTTTGGTAAGTGGGTCTCTTGTAGGAAGGTAACATCGACCTGATGTCTCTGTAGATAGTGTAGCACCTGTTTCCTATTCCTGGTGTTATTTAGTCCCGCACATTCCAGGTGATCAGTGTCAAGTCTGAGAAATTGGACAGTTTACCCCCCAAAGACATAAAGGTAGTGTAAACATGTTTGTGTGTGTGAGTAGCATTTGATATATTGCCTGTCATGGTGCACATGTAGATCTGGACGCAATGGTACCCCATAAGAACAAACAACCCCACCCTCCACCCCCACCCATCCCTGCACACCACTAAGCAGGGAAGATCCCCGATAACAAACCTATAGAATGCATCATGGGAACAGAATGAATGGTAAGAAAAAACCAAGTTCACATACATTCAAAACGTGATAGCAAATTTAAGGTGATATACACTTGGGCCGAGGCAACGCTGCGCCGTCTACCCAGCTTTGCAGAAGAATTAAAAGCATTTAACTTGCCTAAAAGCAATAAGTAACAGAGAAAGTAGCAGTTGCATACGAATTGTAGCTGCTTAATTCATTCAGATGAAAAAGTTCCACACTAGCCGCAGAGCCACTATGAGGTGGAGAGACTCTGGAGAGGTCTTTATTCTTGCCACTCGAGCTCTCTTTGTATTATTTGCAAAACTCCTGGACTGCACTGGGGGTATCAAACACTCTGAAGCTTCAGTCAACATCGACTCGAAGACAGGCCGGGTAGATCATACCATATTGAAGACCCAGATTGCGGAGTGTGGCCTTCACTCCCGTGTATTTCCTTCTCGCCTCGTGGACCATAGCGGTGAAGTCAGGGAACAGCTATAGTCGAGGCTTCCCAGGATGTGGTGCCATTTTCTCTTGCCAGTTTTAGCACTGTATCCTTGTCTTGAAAGTTCAGAAGACGGGCAATAATGGCCCTAGGAGGGCACCCCGGGTTGGGACAAGGACCAAGGGAGCGGTGTGCCCGCTCCAATAGGAAGGTGGCCGTGAAGGCCTCTTTTCCAAAGAGGTCTGTGAGCAAGGTTTCAACAAATGAGTCCATACGCTCCATGTTTGGGGACTCTGGAACTCCTAGGATGCGTATATTATTGCGCCTACTATGCACTTCAAGGTCTTCGTTTTTCATAGCTACAGTTTTTAGGATCTTCTCCATTCTGTCCAACCATTTGTTGGATTGCGCGGCTCCGTCCTCTAGGTCAGACACCCTACCTTCTGCATTGTCCAGCCGCCTCTCATGTACATCAAGTTTGTGTCCAGGCACTTTTCCAGGACATCAAAACGCCCATCTAATGCCCTGTACCCTGCTTTAAGCTCCTGCATCAACACCTCAGTGTCGGGGGGATTGACTGTACTGGCCCTCACCCCTCCCCCCTCAGCCATATCTGCGACAGAATCTGCAGGCGCGGTGTCAGGACGACAACAGTGTAATAATCGCTGTTTCGGATCCCTGTGTCCCATGACACAGTTTACAAAGTCAGGGCCAGCGGGTGACCGGCCGAGGGGGGTGGGGGGGGCTGCAATGCGTGAAGTCGCAGGCAGCAAAAATGAAGCAGACTACCAATGTGGCTCAATCAGAGTTAGCACTCCAGGGCCTGTTTAAAAACATGAAGTCCACCGCGACATCGTGAAAGCAGACAAAGCCACACACACTGGGTACACTGTATTCCCCAAGGCCTCACAACGCCACTTCACATTTCTGGGCTGCAAAACGGGAACTTCTAAGGTAGGCCCCAGGATCAGGTGGCGCCGAGTACTAGGCCTCAAGCGTGCAGCCGTACCGTTATTCCCCTCAGGCGAGCGGTGAGTGTGGCAAGATGTTAACGGGATGAGTCAGGCAGCCGTGCCCCATTTTGATCGCCACATAGGCCTGCGGCATAGCGGACTCGCTCTCCGTGCCCCGTACTCCCGGAATGCTTTTGATCTCGGCTGCCTCAGCCACTCACATCCCAGGGACAACAATCTCCGTACTTGATGCAGCAACATACGAGCCAGATGGCTCAGGATGTAGTCAGGAAAGGGCCAGGATGTCGAGTATGGCGGTGGAGCTTCAGCGCTGCACAGGCATCTTGGTCGGCAGCCTGGCCACCCACCTTTTGGGAGGGATATTTAGTGGATAGGAAAGAAAAGGTAGGCACCAACTTGTTGAACAATGTGCAAGACCCAGAGTGATGAATTGCTAACCCAGGAGGGAGTGCTGGATCCTGGTACTCCTTCAGTTGGTAGGTGCCGCTGAGGGCAAACTAAAGCAGTTTGTTATCCGTTGTATCAGGTGAGAGGGGTTGGAGTAATGGTGCCCCTGCTGGCCTGCACACTGTCTGCCACTTGCGTGTCCCCAGACCGAAAAGGACTGGTCTGTCCGCTGCATCATGTCTCTGCCTATATGCTAGCCATCTGTAATAGCTCCTGAATTTTGGGAACTGGTAAGTAAATTCCTTTGCAGGAATCAACAACACCAAGGAAGGTGTTGTGGCTCTGCTATCTTCAATACGTTCCAAAGCTGAGTCCACATTCTCTCCAAAATGGCTAGACCTATCAAATGGCATATCAGTGACACCGGGACATCATCAGAGAATCCAGTTGATCTCAAGCAGGCATGTATGTTAAGGACAATATTGGTGCGACTACCCTTTCAGTGCAGTCCATGGTATGCAAGCCTAGTGCGAATGACATTCTTGGCCTCATCCCACCCATCATGGATCATATGAGCCAAAGAGGCCCTAAGGTCCTGCAGATTATATATATATTTATATCTATATAAATAGAGAGAGAAAGATATATTATCTACTGGCATCGCCAGTAGATAGTTATAGTTAGGACCTATTTTCCATAGGAAATCCGCAACATTCTATTCCCAATAAGTCTGGCGCCGGTTGATGAATCCTCGTAAAATTTTCCAAACTTTTGGCCAGCTCCGCTCCTACCCTGAAAGTTTCGTGGTGATTCGTCAAGCGGGGGCCGAGAAAAAAGGGGGGTCCCAAAACACGTTTTCCCCCTGGATTTTCCCATAGGATCTGTTGTCGCAGCTACAGCCCGAACCGCTGAACGGAATGACACCAAATTTGGCAAAGAGGTAGTCCTCAGTTCGGACTCGTGCCTTTTGCATATATGGTGTGAATCCGTTCAGTAGTTCCTGAGAAAATTAGAGTTAAAAGTACATAAATATCTATGGCCGCGGAGGATCCGTGGACCGTACCCGCACCGTAAGCGCACCCTCCCCGAACCGAGCGCGCACCCTCCCGATCGCGCGCTGAATGCTAATTGGCTGTCGAGTGTCTCTCTACATTCAAAACCAGGAACTGTTGGCGGCCATTTTCTGCCTCGGTAGAAGCGAGGCTGAAGAAGCAAGGGGAATAAGTGTGTAAAACATATAAAGGGGGCAGAGTGGAAATACTCTGACCCTCTAGAGGTGCTTGGGGGTCCTAGAAGGACACCCTGGGGCCCCCCTTTTTTTTTAAAAAACCAGCGAAATGCGTGCACGGTGCGCTCATCCTATCGCGTTGGATGCACGTATTCTCTCGCGGTGGGTTCGCGGATCCAAGGGAAAAAAAATTAAATTGTTGGGAGATAAAGATTAAGCTTAAGTGTTTTGTTCTTGAGTGGCCCTAAAAAGAACCGTTGTGTTCATTGAGAGTTTTTGGTACTTATAAGCAAGTACCTATACAGAGTCTAAAGTTGTTGAGGAAGACTCTGTTTCCTTCATCAGTAAAGTGTACTCCATCTCTCCTATACATCTCTTGCATATGAAAGCGCAGATTGTTATTGTAAATGGACCCCATTCTGTAGTCTCGGAGAAAAGCAGAAACAGATTTATTCACATGTTTCCTAGCTTTCTCAATCTGTGGACAAAAATGATCGGACCAGTTCCATTTCTGACTTTGGCATATGTTAGAATATACAAAGGTAGTTTTAGGGAAAAGTGAAATCAGTTCTGCAAAGGTGTCCTTCATAAGCATTTCCAGACCTACCCCAGTCAAAGTGCCTAGGTCATTGCCACCACAGTGCACTATTATGAGGTCAGGGTGTTGGATTTGCATGAAGGATTTCACCAATGGCATCAATTGGTGCCACTTTAACCCTCTCTGTCCAATCCATTTAATTTCTACATTTGGCTAACCTAGGTCTTTGTGAATGCCTTTGTTTTCTGCATACCTTTGGCTCCAGAAAATGTAGCTGTGTCCCACAATCCACACTGTAAGCATTTTGTAAGGAGGTCTGGATGCACTCAGATGGTCTCTGTAAATGAAATGGCAGTTTGGAAAGTAAGATGTTTCTAAAATGGTGGCTAAGATGCAATTTTGAAAAAAGACAAATCATTGGTTGTTTGACAATCTTCTACACTGAAAGGTAGGGTGCATATTTCTGTTTTTTAAACGCATGATTCTTATTGGTTAACAAAAACTGATTGTAAGGAACATTATATATGATAAGCTGATATGTTGAGAAGTCAAGCACACTTGCCGTTTTGATTAGCAACATTGTGTGTGCTGAACGTGTGACCTGTGTGCTCAGTACAGTGTTCCATGACCTGTTTCTATGGTAACGGGCAGAAGGCAGATTGGGGGAAGGGTTGAAGTTTATGTCATTTGGAAAGGGTTGAAATGTTTAACCAATAGAAATGTGTGTTTGCTTTTGAATTTATGTGGGAAGGAATGTGATTTCATGTTTACATGTATATGTGTGGAAAATGAGAGGGAAACTTTGCCATTCCTTGTTTCTGCTGACAGGTGCACAGTGCAGAGATTCTGTATAAGAAAATCTGGTGTGTGACTGATATCTGGTGTGTGACTGATATACTTCTTAATCTACAAAACATCTTGAAAGGTGAGTTATTTAATTGTGAGGGGATGTATGTAGACTATTTTTATTTTAATCAGACTAATGTATTTCTTCTGCTAAAGTGTAGGGAGTACTTTTTTTCTCTACAATCTTATTGAGAGTGTGTGTGCATGTAGAAACCATTTTGTGATAAGGATTTGTTTTTTTCATGTGTTTGTAGACAGATAACTATGCAGTTTTTATATTTTGGTGGAATTAGAAACCAGTCATTGTTTATGAATTTGTGAAGTGAGTTATGTCTCTGGAGTAAAATGTAGTACTCCTTGTAGATGAAGAAATGTGTTTTGGTATAGTGCAAGGGATAGTGTTTTTTGTCTAGAATCACACAGAGAGCCTGTGTGCATTTGGGAAGCACTGTGAGAGAAGCATTTAGTAACATCTTGTATTTGCTGACAGATAACTCTTTTAAAACCTGTCATGTTGTCAAGTTTTAGTAGCATTAGAAGCCAGTCTTTGCTTATACGTTGATTAAATGAGTCAGGCTTTGACACAAACGTGCACTTTTGAAATATGCACATTGTGTGCAGTTCCCTTACCACTGCCATAGTAGTAAATAAGGTTTGGTAAACTCGTAGGGATAGTGGTTGTTGTCTAGAATCACACTGTGAGTCTGTGTGCATTTGGGAACCAATGTGAGAGAAGCATTTGGTAACATTGTGTATTTGCTGACAGATAACTATTTTAAATCCTGTCATGTTGTCAAGTTTTAGTAGCATTAGAAGCCAGTCATTGCTTATGCGTTGATTAAATGAGTCAGGCATTGACACCAAAGTGCAGTCGTGAAATATGTAGATTGTGTGCAGTTCCCTTACCACTTCCACTGTAGTGAATGAGTTTTGGTAAACTCCTAGGGATAGTGGTGCTTGTCTAGAATCACACTGTGAGTCTGTGTGCATTTGGGAACCACTGTGAGAGAAGCGTTTGGTAACATCGTGTATTTGCTGACAGATAGCTGTTTTAAAACCTGTCATGTTGTCAAGTTTTAGTAGCATTAGAAGCCAGTCATTGCTTATGCGTTGATTAAATGAGTCAGGCATTGACACTAAAGTGCAGTCGTGAAATATGTAGATTGTGTGCAGTTCCCTTACCTCTTCCACTGTAGGGAATGAGTTTTGGTAAACTCCAAAGGATAGTGGTGCTTGTCTAGAATCACACTGTGAGTCTGTGTACATTTGGGAACCACTGTGAGAGAAGCGTTTGGTAACATCGTGTATTTCCTGACAGATAACTGTTTTAAAACATGTCATGTTGTCAAGTTTTAGTAGCATTAGAAGACAGTTATGGCGTATGCTTTCATTAAATGAGTCAGGCATTGACAGTAAAGTGCAGTCGTGAAATATGTAGATTGTGTGCAGTTCCCTTACCACTTCCACTGTAGTGAATGAGTTTTGGTAAACTCCTAGGGATAGTGGTGCTTGTCTAGAATCACACTGTGAGTCTCTGTGCATTTGGGAACCACTGTGAGAGAAGCGTTTGGTAACATCGTGTATTTGCTGACAGATAACTGTTTTAAAACATGTCATGTTGTCAAGTTTTAGTAGCATTAGAAGCCAGTCTTTGCTTATGCGTTGATTAAATGAGTCAGGCATTGACACTAAAGTGCAGTCGTGAAATATGTAGATTGTGTGCAGTTCCCTTACCACTTCCACGGTAGTGAATGAGTTTTGGTAAACTCCTAGGGATAGTGGTGCTTGTCTAGAATCACACTGTGAGTCTGTGTGCATTTGGGAACCACTGTGAGAGAAGCGTTTGGTAACATCGTGTATTTGCTGACAGATAACTGTTTTAAAACATGTCATGTTCTCAAGTTTTAGTAGCATTAGAAGACAGTTATGGCTTATGCTTTCATTAAATGAGTCAGGTATTGACAGTAAAGTGTAGTCGTGAAATATGTAGATTGTGTGCAGTTCCCTTACCTCTTCCACTGTAGTGAATGAATTTTGGTAAACTCCTAGGGATAGTGGTGCTTGTCTAGAATCACACTGTGAGTCTGTGTACATTTGGGAACCACTGTGAGAGAAGCGTTTGGTAACATCGTGTATTTGCTGACAGATAACTGTTTTAAAACATGTCATGTTGTCAAGTTTTAGTAGCATTAGAAGACAGTTATGGCTTATGCTTTCATTAAATGAGTCAGGCATTGACAGTAAAGTGCAGTTGTGAAATATGTAGATTGTGTGCAGTTCCCTTACCACTTCCACTGTAGTGAATGAGTTTTGGTAAACTCCTAGGGATAGTGGTGCTTGTCTAGAATCACACTGTGAGTCTGTGTGCATTTGGGAATCACTGTGAGAGAAGCGTTTGGTAACATTGTGTATTTGCTGACAGATAACTGTTTTAAAACATGTCATGTTCTCAAGTTTTAGTAGCATTAGAAGACAGTTATGGCTTATGCTTTCATTAAATGAGTCAGGTATTGACAGTAAAGTGTAGTCGTGAAATATATAGATTGTGTGCAGTTCCCTTACCATTTGCACTGTAGTGAATGAGTTTTGGTAAACTCCTAGGGATAGTGGTGCTTGTCTAGAATCACACTGTGAGTTTGTGTGCATTTGGGAACCACTGTGAGAGAAGCATTTGGTAACATTGTGTATTTGGTGGCAGATAAGTGTTTTAAAACCTGTCATGTTGTCAAGTTTTAGTAGCATTAGAAGCCAGTGTTTGCTTATGCATTGATAAAATGAGTCATGCTTTGACACTAAACTGCAGTACCATGTAGTATTGTCTTCACTGCACCAGAACTGTAAATTTAACATTTTTACCCAGGCACTGTCCTAGAAGTAGTCTGATGATTTAGTCAGTTTCTAAGTACTTATGTTGTGAACCATTCATTACCAAATAGACTGCTTCAAATGTCTATGCAGTATGCATGTAGTTCTCTAACCACCTACACAGTTGTTTTTCACACCTTCAATTACCGAGTCATTATCTATACACTTCCAGGAAACACCCTGTCACTCCCTTTGCAGTCTTCTAGTGACCCATTCAGCAGCATGTAGTAATCCATTCACTGTGCCAAAGCCCAAATACTTATAAATTCACCAAGACACTGTCTTTCCAGTACTCTAATGATTCAGTCACTGCCTAAGTATTCATGCACTGAGCCAGGCCTTAGCAAATGGACTGCTTCAAACCCCTATGCAGTATGCATGCAGTCTTCTAACCACCTAGACACTTGTCTTTTACACTTTCAATTGCCTAGTCAGTATCCATATAGTTCAGCAAACATCCTGTCACTCCCTTTGCACTCTTCTAGTGACCCATTCAGTACCAAGTACTAATCCATTCCCTGTGCGAAAAGCCTACCACTTATAAATTCATCCAGGCAGTCTCCTTGCTGTAGTCTAATTATTCAGTCAGTACCCAAGTACTCATGCAGTGAGCCAGGCCTTAGCACATGGACTGCTTTAAATGCCTATCCAGTATGCATTCAGTCCTCTAGTCAGCTACACAGTTGTCTTTCACACATTCAATTCCCCAGTTAGTATTCATACACTTCTAGCAAACACCCTGTTACTCACCCAGTGTGTCTCCTTTTAGTACTGTAATCATTCAGTCAGTTAGCTTGTAGTCTTTTAGTGAGGTAGGCTTTAGGGCATGAACTGCTTCAAAGCAGTATGCACTATGTATGTAGTGTTTTAATCATCGTCACACTTGTGGTTCAGGGCTATAGTTTCTTAGTCAGTTTTTATATAAAATGTGTTTGTACAGTAATGGAATACTGTAAATTTGAAAGTTATTAATATACATTTATTTCTGATTTTTTTTTTGCAGATACTGTTTTTCAACGTTAAAATAGAGAAATTATGCCAGAAATAAAAAGAAAAAGAAAAGAACAGAGACAGGAGGATTATTTGAAGAAACATCAACCACAAGTATTGAATGAACAAGATAATGTGCCTAAAAGGAAAAAATCTTCTGGTAAGATCACAAAGCAATTTATTAAAAATGTTTGTAGGAGCAAACAGAATGTAGATAATGCTGCAACTTCAGAGAATTTTTTAAGTAAGAAAAAAATCAAAATAAGAGGAAAAGTAAAAAAGGAAATGTTCAGTCAAAGGAGATAAAGTATGGTAAAAGAAGACAAAATCAGTATAAGTAATTACGCCCAAAAATATTTTACAAGAGAGTAGTGCATAATTTGCTGAAAGATGTGAAGAAATATAAAAAGAGAGCTTTATTTTATAAAAAGAAGAAGCATATTGAAAGCATTGTGGAAAAGGCTTTTGAAGTAAAAAGGAAACTGTTTATTTTAGTGTTAAACAGAATTTGATCACTAGATAAACCAATATATGTAATGAAGGCCAAAAGTAGGAGGAAAAGAGTTATTAATAAAAAAATATTTTGTGATGTTTTTTTGGGAGAATGGAAACACAGTTCTAGTTCAGAGCCTTTTTTGAATGAATAGAGTTATTCACTAAGTGAAAAATTATTGTATGCAGTTGACACCAGTGGTAGAGGTGATGAGGTTAGTGATGGTTGTCCAATGGAGAAAGAGAAAATGGTTGAAAGAAATGCAGAAGAAGTGATAGCTGATGAAGTTTTAGGGAGACGTGCTAAAAACCCTGTGTACACTTGGGATTGCAGTAGTGTTTGTAGTGTACGACAGGAATCTATTGAAAAATTATGTAGTTTTTTTGAGTCTATACTAAAAAAAGTGTAAAACAAAAGATTAAGCTGTTGCAAGGACTAGACCCCTGCAGAGTGAGAAAACATACTGGTTTGCAAGGTCATTCTCTGGCTTGTCTTTCTAGGAAAGTTTGTGAAAGTGTTTTTCACCATTTCAGAATGCTGGCAGTACATCATACTCAAATGCGGAAGTTAGTGAGAAGGTTGTATTATGCAAAAAGTCCAGCACTAAAGTTAAGTGAGTTGAACAGTGCTCTTTTACGTGGGTCAGTTTCAGATGTGAAGCAGGTCTGTGAGGATATTGAGTTTTGTTACTTTGGCCCTCAGCAAGAGAGTGAAGAAACTGACACATTAGTAGAACAAAATGTTGAAGACAATGTAGAACCTGTAATTACAGAAAAATTTTAGGATAAAATCACAAAGTTTAAGGTAATTTCAGGTGAAAGACCAAATGTTTCTTGTATTTGTTGTCGGCGAAGTCACTATAAAAATCAGACTAGGGGTGTCAATCTGTATTTAAAAAGTGAAATAGAAGATAATGATAAGTGGATGGAATTTGCAACTTATTTGTTGGTAGAGGATTGTTTTGATTTGGGATGTGAGCAGCGTATTTGCAAATATTGTTATAACAAATTAGATGAGAATAAAATGCCTGCTAGAGCTGTTCATAATAATCTAGAGTTGGTTGCTATTCCTCCAGAGCTGATAGATTTAAATACCTATGAGTCTATTCTGATACAATGTGTTCACCCGTTTCAGGCTATTGTTTGTATGGAGCCCAAAACAAGTAAATTACCTCCATCAGAGTTGCAAAGAGGATTGGAAGGAATAGTTGTGTATTTACCATTAGATTTAAGGAAAAATGTTGAAACTATTGGTGTAGATCATGCAGAAAATGAGCCACTAGTCATTCTAGTTAATGGTGTTCCTACTAAGAATAAGAAAATCTGGCAAGAGTTAGTGGATGTTAGAAAAGTGCAAAAGGCATCATTGTATCTGTTAAAAAATAATGAGTACTATAGAAATGTGTTTGTTGGAGAAGAAGAAATAGATTTAGCAGAAGATAGTGAAACATTAAGTGGACAAATTGAAAAAGTGGACATGTCCAGATGTGAAGAAATCTATGAACATTACAGTGTACATCCACTTCATTCCAAAGAGGTGATGGGGAATACAATTGAGTTGTTTCAAATGAAAAAAGCAACAGGAAGTCCCATGAGTGTATGGGAAGAGAGCTTGGAAGCTCGTTGTTTCCCGCAGTTGTTTCCAACAGGAAAAGGTGGACGATATGATGAACGTCCTGTGCAGATTCCTGCATCTGAATATCGGACAACAAGATTATATGCAGAAGATCCAAGATTTCGACAATGTATCCCATATATGTTTCATCTTCTGTTTGAAAGTGACTTGTCTGGACTTTCATATGCTGTAAATCACATTTTAAAAACTGGAATGCATCTGCAAAATGTAACTGCAAAGGATTTTATGGATAAAGTGCATCAGAGAGATGATCATTTAGAATCTCAGTTGATTAATCTGATGGCATGTCAGCGTGGGACTAATGAATATTGGTACCATCGACATGGAGAACTGAAATGTATGCTACGGAACTTGGGAACTCCTACATGGTTTGTTACACTAAGCTGTGCTGAGTATGCTTGGGATGATTTACTTGAATTTCTTCGAGAGGCAAATTCCAATATAAGAAATATTGAATACAAGACATCTGGAGAATTGTGCTCTTTGGATCCTGTCAGTGTATGCAGATATTTCAATCATAGATTTGAAGCTATGATGTCTTTCATCTGTAATAAAAAGAATCCTCCTCTTGGAGAAGTTGTGAATTTCTTTTGGAGAAAGGAGTATCAAGCAAGAGGTGCTCCTCACATACATATTTTGTTATGGGTCAAGGACGCCCCCAAATTTGGAACAGATTCAGATGAAACTGTTTTGTCTTTCATTGAAAATTATGCTACATGTGCTCTTCCAAATAGCAGAGAAGAGAAAAACTTAAAACAACAAGTCTTACGATTTCAAAGCCACAGGTGTGGAAAATACTGTAGACGAAAGTACAAGTCAAAGGATAAGTTCTATACCAAATGTCGTTTTGGATTTCCACGTCCTGTATTAGCCAAAGGAAGAGCGAACAGTTTTATGTCAGCTGTACGACATGCCATCACAAGAAAGTCTCTGAAAAACACCTACAACTTAAGAAGAAGCGAAGAATCAAAATACATAAATGACTACAATCCAGTTATTTTATCCATGTGGAACGCTAACATGGATATTCAGTATGTTGCGGACAATTCCATTGATGTTGCTCGATATGTAACGTCTTACATTACTAAATCAGAAAAGACTGAATTAAAAGAAATGTGGGAAGAGATTTCTCACGAGAAGACTCTAAGTAAGAAATTATACAGTTTCAGTTTGAAGATTTTATCGCATCGTGTAATTGGAGCATATGAATGTTCAGATCGGTTATCATCTGCAAGTATACATTCCAAAAGTAGAAGAATCATTTGGGTGAGTCTAGGTCTTGCAGGAATGCGAAATCGGGTACTGAAATCTGTTCAAGAAATTGAATATTTAGCAGAAAATGACCCTGAAAGTACAGATATTTTGAAAAACAATATGTTGGACACATACTATCCAAAGAGAAGTCATCATCTTGAGAACATGTGTCTCTATGAAGTGCTGCAAAACTACACTTTTAAACGGAATATTACAGAGAACATCAACGATGGAAAATATGGAGTGATTGGTTCTGAAGGATGTCTGGTGAAACAAAGGAAAGGAAATTTAATTAATCACAGAAAACTGAGTTGCGACACTGGTGACAAAAGGGAATTTTACTATTTAGCCCTTTTGCAAATGTTCAAACCATGGCGTTCTGAACTAGAATTAAATGGAGATTTTCCCAGCGATGAAGATTCATTTAATGCTTGTAAAGATAGCACACAATGCAGTGCTTTCGCAAATTATGTCAAAATGTTGAATGATGAAATTGATCAAGAAGCTACAATTGCAGCTGAGATTGCTAGAGACAGTTCTCACGACAGTCAAAGTTCTGCTGCACTGAGTCAAGATCCACTAGGACAACCAATTGTTGAAAATGAAGCAGCGATTGCAATGAATGAGGTGGAAACAGCAATGTATCAAGCACAAGAAGATGCAATACAGTTAGGAAACTTGGAAGAGCAACTAAATGTTGAACAGAAACAAATACATCAGCAAGTGAAAGAGCAGATTGACCATGGATTACTTCATGAAAAGAGAGTGTGCTCATGTACATCATTTCAACCTATCCGAATGTATGTGAGTGGTCAAGCTGGAACAGGAAAGAGTTTCTTAATTAAAGTAACTACAAGTTATCTGCAAAAAACAACTGAGTCGCATTTGTCTTGTGTTGTCACTGCTCCAACTGGGTTGGCAGCACATAACATTAAAGGAATTACCTTACATCGTTTACTAATGCTGCCAGTAGAGCATGAGAACAAATTGGAATACCACAAGCTATCTGGAGAAGCTTGTTGTGAAGTTTCAAGAGTGCTGAAGAAAATGAAACTTCTCATTATTGATGAGGTGTGCATGGTTTCAAACTTGATGCTTGCCTTTGTGCATTTAAGAATGCAGCAAATTCTTAAAACAGAGTATGACATGTTATTTGGAGGAAAACACTTCATAGTTTTTGGAGATCTACTGCAACTGACACCGGTAAAAGGACAACCGGTATTTAAAATACTTGCCCATGAAGATACCAGAAAGTCTCTTAGCAGTGTTAGTAATGTGAACATTTGGAGTAATTTTGAATACAAAGAACTGACAACAAATATGCGACAGGCAAATGATGCTTAATATGGAAGTATTCTTCAAGATATAAGAATTGGAATTCTTTCAAAAAAAGGGAAAAAAGCTTTGGAGAGTCAATTACTTTGCAATGTCTTTCCAAATGAAAATGCAGTTCCTGCAAAAGTGTACGTGGAAATTGCTCAAAATAAGTCAGTTATTTGCTTAATGCCGACACTGCGTGAGTGTTCAATATTCAACGAAGAATTATTAAAATTGGAAAATGAAGAAATTGTAAAAATGGAAGCCATCGATAAAATACTACATGAAAGAATCACTATTATTTTGACGGGTAAGTTGAGATCAAAACTAGATTGTTTAGAAAAAAAATATCTAAAGCTGCTGGTTTGGAAAAGACACTGTATGCGTGTGTAAACTGTCGGGTAATTTTAAGGCGTAATTTGGATGTAGAGAAAGGTTTAGTTAATGGTGCAATGGGCAAAGTGGTGGATTTTGTAAATTATCAGAAAAAAGAAGGAATTGAATTTTTAAAAATTAAATTTGATCCGATTGATGAAGTTAAAGAAATTGGTAGTTGTTCAGTTCGTTTTTAGCTTGTTAAAGATTTATATGTCCATAGGAAACAATTTCCATTTTCTCTGGCATATGCAGTGACTATTCATAAATCTCAAGGATTAAGTGAAGACACTGCATTGGTGAACATTGGATCTACTGTATTTAAAGAGGGTATGGCATATGTTGCTTTGTCGCGAGTCAGAACATTATCTGGTTTGTTTTTGATTGATTTTGATGAGACAAAGGTTACTGCAGATGCAAACTGTGTAAAAGAGTATAATAGGTTAAGAAGGGTGTATGCTCCAAATTTAGGTCAATATCCTGTATTTGAAAAGCGTATGGTTGGTCGAAAAAGAAGGTTAGACAATATCTGCTCTGAAGGTATTAGGAAAAGAAAAGAACAAGATAATGTTGTGACTGCAGGTAAAAAGAAATTGGACACTGTTGAAGAGATTGTTGGTTATCAGTTTGAAAATAGTTCTGGTGTCAACTGCTATGCTAATGTAGTGGTCAAAGTTGTTTTTTATCTGGAAGGTTTGCAAGCGCAGATTATGCAGAATCGGGAAAAAAGATTTTGTTCTCTGTTGCATTCTGTTTATGAAAAATTGACAACAGATAGAAGTAAAATACAATCTGTTTCAGATGTTCGTAGTCTTTTGGATGTGTGTTCCGTTTCTACCCAATTTACACAAAATATCCAACAAGATGCTCAGGAATTTTTAATGTATATGCTTACCATTTTTGAAAATGAAGGTGTAGAAATAGAAAATATTTTTGGCCTTTCTTACAAATGGGAACATTATTGTGAAAATTGCATGTATACGTGTAGCACCAATGTAGACACTGAGAGATTTCTGTATTTAACATGACCAGACTGTAAATCAGTGTCTTTCAATAAATTAGTGAAAGGAGCAATTCAAAACATGGAGTGTAGCCAATGTAAATGTAAGCGGGTTGCAATGAGGACACTGACGCTGAAGTGTTTGCTGTGGTTGTTTATTGAGGGTTCACAGTGCTATAGGTTGTCTCCGGTCCCCAGGTGTCCGTATCTCGGGTCTTAGCCCTCGGTTCTTCGTCCGTGACTTGTAGAACTTAGTTCCCCTTAGGCGTCTGGCTCTTGGGTCGAGGTCTCACTCCGGGCCATGCGAAACAAAGAGAGAGATGCGAGGGTTAGGACATGGCTCTTCCTTAACTTTCTACTTGAGGGACGGGGGTGAGGGAAACACACAGGTGCAGCAGTGCTCTCGACCGGCGTTCGTGACACAAAGGAGTGAGTGAGAGGGGGGGGGGTTTTAGCGGTCTTTGAGGTGGTGAGCGTTGGCGTTCAGTGGCGAGCTCCCTTCTCCCGCCTCCCGACCCAACCCCTGAAGCGTTCCCGTACCTGGGAAAGCCACGCACCTCCTCCTGGGGCGTGGCTCGGCGGAGCGTGAGGTCCGAGGTCTCCTGCCTCCGGTCTCCAGTCCTCCTTGCGGTCTCTGCTTCTCCTCGACTGTTCCTCTCTCTCGATCCCGTCTTCCTCCTCCTGTTCACCGTCGTGCTCCTTCTCCGTTCTCCCTCCGGTGTCGTCACACATCCTGGATCTCTTCTCCCGTCCTCTTATTGGCAGTTGTCCTTCCACGTTGGAATAGAGGGCGGGACTGTCATGGAAGGCATCCCAGTTAAAGGCACAGAGTCCCGTTTTCGAGGTGTCTGAATCCTCGGTGGTCCACGGATCCTGGGAGATAGAAAGCACATGACCGTTCAGATCTCGAGGAGACCACCAGTCACCCCCTTTGCAGTCGTAGTCCCGGCTGTCCCCGTGACACTCCTCCACCCCTGAATTCTCCCGCTCGGGGAGAGGGGATGTCCGTGAGAGATAATCGGCGCTGCCGGTTTCAGACCCTTTCCTATGCCTCAAGGTGAAGGAAAAGGGCTGGAGAGCGAGGAACCACCGTAGCACCCGGGGGTTGTTGGAGATGTTATGACTCATCCATTGAAGAGGGGCGTGATCTGTATATAGGGTAAAGTGCCTCCCCTCCAGATAATATCGTAGCTTGTCAACGGCCCACCTGATCGCGAGGCACTCCCTTTCAATCGTGGGGCATCTCATCTCCCTTGGGAACAGCTTTCTACTAATGTACAACAGGGGATGTTCTATACCATCTGCTGTCACTTGGGATAGGACTGCCCCTAGGCCGTGGTTTGATGCATCCGTGTGCAGGATGAATGGTCTGGAGAAATCTGGGGAGGCTAACACCAGGCTGGAAGTGATTATGTGTTTTAAGGCCCTGAACGCGTTTCTCATTTCTGGTGTGGGATTCTGGAAGATGTGTGGTTTTACTTGCTTCAGAAGGGTGTCTGTTAGGGGAGAAGCCTGTTCTGAAAAGTTAGGGATGAATCACCTGTAGTAGCCGATCAGACCCAGGAACGCCCTCATCTCTTTTTTGGTGGACGGGAAAGAGGTATCGTTAATTGCTTTTACCTTCTCCGTCTGGGGGGCAATGAGACCATGACCCAGGACATATCCCAGATAATTCACCTTCTGAAAGGCTACCCTTGATTTTTTTGCGTTTATATGAAGGCCTGCGTTATGCAGGGCGAGAAATATGGTTTGTAGATGTTGGAGATGCGTTTTCCAATCAGGGCTAAAAACCACGATATCATCTAGATATGCTGACGAAAAGTTCTGATGTTCCCTCAAGATGGTATTCATCAGCCTCTGGAAGGTGGCTGGGGCTCCATGGAGGCCGAAGGGGAGGACCGTAAATTCGTATAGGCCGTCTGGTGTTGAAAAGGCGGTCTTCTTGCGGTCTACTTCTCTTAGGGGCACCTGCCAGTAGCCCTTGGTAAGATCAAGGGTGGTGATATACACGGCCTCTCCTAGTTTCTCGATCAGCTCGTCAATACGGGGCATGGGATAGGCCTCGAAGGAGGAGATGTTGTTGAGAGCACGGAAGTCCATACAGAAATGTACGCTTCCATCCGGCTTCGGTAACATCACTATTGGCGAAGATCAATCACTTCGGGATGGCCGTATTACACCCAGTTGTAACATGTCGCGGACTTCCTGTCGTATCTCTTCTCTTCGGGCTGCAGGGACTCGATACGGCCTTAGTTTGACGATCTTCCCTGGGTCGGTTTCTATTTGATGTTCCGCGAGATGTTGGAGAAGAGTGAGGCATGGGACTTCAAAACCTCGCTCAATTCTCTGGCCTCGTCTGGGCTTATCTCGGGGTTGATAACTAGGTGGTGAAGGGTTGCCTGATCCTTCTGTTGCGTGGGTACCGTTAGGCTGGTTGCTTTGGGGGGTGGTCCTATCCATTTCTTTAATATGTTGATATGGCATACTTGGGTCTGCCGTGGTGTAATCTGCAACTTGTATGTAGTTTTCCCGATGGTTTCTGCCACTTTGTACGGACCTTTCCACTCTTTCTGGAACTTCGGGGAGGAGGTCGGCAACAGTACCAAGGCCCAGTCGCCCACGTTTAGGGTTCTCCATTTCTTCCCTCGATTGTAGAAAAATGCCTGTTTTTCTTGCTGTTTCTCCAGGTTGGAGTACGCCAGATCACGGAGTTTCCCCAGCTTTGATCGTAGGCCCTGGGTATATTCCAGCATCTCTCGGGACTCCTGGCTCTCTTCTTTTTCCCAGGCTTCTTTCGTCATGTCTATCAGACTTCGTGGCTGGCGACCGTACAGTAGTTCAAAAGACGAACAACCTAGGCTGCTTTGCACTTGGCTCCTTATGACATACAATGCCAATGGTAGTAGCTGGTCCCACTCTCTTCCTTCTACGTTGAGCATCTTCTTGAGGGTGGTTTTGAGGGTGCCATTGTAGCGTTCCACCAACCCGTCAGATTGCGGGTGATACACAGAAGTTTTGATTTGTTGAACGTCGAGTAGCAGGCACACCTCCTTCATCAGGCGAGATACAAATGGTGTGCCTTGGTCCGTGAGTATTTCTTTCGGGAAACCGACTCTAGAAAATAGCTCCACAAAGCGGTCGGCGATGTTGCGGGTTGTGGGGTCTCCTAGCGGAAAAGCTTCGGGGAACCTCGTGGCGTAGTCCACCACTACTAGGACATACATGTGGCCTTTTTTTGTCCGGGGCAGCGGTCCTATAAGGTCCATCCCTACTCTTTCGTATGGTGTTCCTATCACTGGGAGCGGTTGTAGGGGTACTGCTGGTGGTATACGGGTGTTTCTTCTCTGACAGACCGTACAGGTCTGACAGTGGGCTTTGGTATCCTTATATATGCCTGGCCAGTAGAAGTGTCTCAGTATGTTTTGCGTGGTTTTCTCAGAGCCTGAGTGACCTGCCGTGAGGTGGGTGTGTGCAAAGGACAGAATCTGCTCTCTGAAGGACTGGGGAACCAGAAGCTGCTGTGGTTCTGAGGGACCTCCCTGGCGATAAAGCAAATCGTTTTTAATAAGAAAGCGGGGATATATACATGTGTCAGTGTCTAGAGTCCTATGGGCTTGTTCCCAGGCATTGAAGAGAGTGGCATCGTTGGCCTGTGCGAATTTAAAGCTACGGTCCAACAGCCAGGGTTCAGGGGTGATCAGGGCCTTCACCGTTGGGTTCTCTCTGGTGCCCTGCTCCTTCTTCCCTCCCTGTAGACCCCCTAGAACTAGGCGAAACATATCTTGGAATGCCGGGTTATCGGTTCCGATGATGAGGTCTTCTGGGAGGTTATCCAGGACCCCTACTCTTACCAGACCCTGGGCCCCTGAGGGGTGGACTACAGGGATGTCGGCCACGGGATAAGGTTTGACGTCTCCGTGAACACACCGAATGTGTACCGAGGAATCTGGTACCAACTGATCCGGTGACACCCATATGTTTTGAACAATGGATTGACTACATCCTGAATCTAGGAGTACCTGGAGGGAAGTACCGTTTACCTGTACCTGTACATGATAGGCTGACCCCATCTCTGCGGTGTAGAGGATTGATTTGGGCACATAGCCCACTTCCATTGGTTCCTCCATTGTTCGTTTCTTGGGGCAGGCTCGGGCTATATGACCCCATTCCCCACAGTCGAAGCACTGTGGACCCTTCATGATGGGGACTTCATATCTCTGGGGACGGGACTTTGGCTGTTCCTGTAGTTTCGGCTTTCTCTCTGTCCGGAAGGTGGTGTTCCGCACTTTCTCCGTGTCCCCTACATAGCCTTTCGGCTGGGCCCTGGAAAACGTGGTGGCCATCTCAACGGCCTGTTCCGCGGTTAGGTGCGTATGCTGCCTCAACCATCTCTGGGTGTGGTAAGGTAAGGCTTCCAGGTATTGTTCTAAGTAAATCTTTTCCATGATCTCCTCCTTTGTGCTGGTACCTGGGCTCAGCCACTTATCTGCAGCCATTTTTAATCGAAAATACAGGGTCTTTGGGTTTTCCCCGGACGCCCCCTTCTCTCTTCTGAATCTTTCCCGGTAGGCCTCCGCATCAAGGCCCAGATGATCTAAGATGAGCGCCTTGATGGACCCATACGGGGCATCTCCGGTAGCGTTAGCCACCTGATAAGCTGCTTGTGCTTCTCCGGTCAGGAGAGGGGCTAGAAAGAAGGGCCACTTCTCCAGTGGCCAGCTACATGCCCTGGCGACCCTCTCGAAGTTTGTGAGGAAGGCGTCCGGGTCCTCCCCCGACACGTACTTCTGTAAAGAGATCCCGGCTGGTGTGGGGTGACTAGGGCTGCGTATCTCGCGTCCTGTGCTGCTAAGGGGGTCGGTTACCGCTTTTTGTAGTCCCTCTAGCTGCGCGGCTATCGTGTCCTTAAAGACTTCGCGGTCCGCGCTGGCGGAGGCCATTTGACGTTCCACGGCCCATTCCAGCTTCTCTTGCCCTTTAATCATATGCTGGATTAATGCCTCCATCTTCGGAGTTACAGATGGGTCCTCTATGCCGGCATTCTCCACCACTGTAAGCGGGTTGCAGTGAGGACACTGACGCTGAAGTGTTTGCTGTGGTTGTTTATTGAGGGTTCACAGTGCTATAGGTTGTCTCCGGTCCCCAGGTGTCCGTATCTCGGGTCTTGGCCCTCGGTTCTTCGTCCGTGACTTGTAGAACTTAGTTCCCCTTAGGCGTCTAGCTCTTGGGTCGAGGTCTCCCTCCGGGCCATGCGAAACAAAGAGAGAGATGCGAGGGTTAGGACACGGCTCTTCCTTAACTTTCTACTTGAGGGACGGGGGTGAGGGAAACACACAGGTGCTGCAGTGCTCTCGACCGGCGTTCGTGACACAAAGGAGTGAGTGAGGGGGGGGGGGTTTAGCGGTCTTTGAGGTGGTGAGCGTTGGCGTTCAGTGGCGAGCTCCCTTCTCCCGCCTCCCGACCCAACCCGCGAAGCGTTCCCGTACCTGGGAAAGCCACGCACCTCCTCCTGGGGCGTGGCTCGGCGGAGCGTGAGGTCCGAGGTCTCCTGCCTCCGGTCTCCAGTCCTCCTTGCGGTCTCTGCTTCTCCTCGACTGTTCCTCTCTCTCGATCCCGTCTTCCTCCTCCTGTTCATCGTCGTGCTCCTTCTCCGTTCTCCCTCCGGTGTCGTCACACATCCTGGATCTCTTCTCCCGTCCTCTTATTGGCAGTTGTCCTTCCACGTTGGAATAGAGGGTGGGACTGTCATGGAAGGCGTCCCAGTTAAAGGCACAGAGTCCCGTTTTCGAGGTGTCTGAATCCTCGGTGGTCCACGGATCCTGGGAGATAAAAAGCACATGACCGTTCAGATCTCGAGGAGACCACCAGTCACCCCCTTTGCAGTCGTAGTCCCGGCTGTCCCCGTGACAGTAAATCAGAAATGTTATCCATATTATTCTTAACAAAATATGGAAAATACATCATTTTAATGATGCAACGTTGTACAGCTGACGGAAGAAAATTGGATACTTTAATAAAACAATTTGTAGCAGCACAACTATCAATATCAGGAAGGACTTTTGCAGCAAGTGCAATAATTTTCCATGATGGTCCTTCCACCACATCTGGACATTACACTGCCTATCTAAAATGTGACAAAGGCTGGACACTTTGTAATGATGCCCAGTTGGTTTTCAAACAACGTTTGCCTAGTGAATTACCAAATTCCTACCTAATATTTTTAAAGCCAAAGTTTTAGGAAGATAATTCACTCTCTGAGGAATTTATTATTATAATTTAATAGGACTACCATTGGACAATTTACATAAAGAGGAAGTGAAAAATACCATTTGGCCTCAAGGAAAGGTATATTTTTGAATTATGGACTTTTTGGTGGTCATTTATTCGGTGATTATTTTAATGCGGCAACATTTACAGTTTTTATAAGTTAAAGTTATAAAATTTTGTAATCTGTAAGCATTTCATATATGTATGATTTGTATTTTCTGGTATTTTACTGAAAATAGTATGTTGGTTTTTTTTTTAACAATCTTTCTGATTGTTTTTTTTTTGCCCGCTGTTAAGTGATGAGTACCATTGAAATCACTATTTCTAGTGAAATTCAATATATTCTGAGAACAGCAAAAAAGGCTAACAAATTACTTTGTGGAAATTTTGTTGTGTTGTAAAAAATGTATTATTATATGTTATAATTTTTATTTCTTTTCTTTCACAGATACAAATTTTAAAATAAGCAATTTTTAAGAATTTATATTTGAATGAAAAACAGATAAAAATGTATAACATTTTTAATTCCTATTACTGTGAAGGTAAGTTTAACTAAGTCTCAATATGCAGAATGAAGAGGCCTGCAAGAAGCTACAAAGTTGAAACACGTTTCTAAAAACACTCTGTTTATGTAGTTTTGAAATCTGACCATAATCAGATATCATGTGATCTGCAAAAAAAGAGATTTGAGGGGTTCATAATATTTCACCTTTGAAGGACCGCAATCATTTCAATCATTCTTCTTTGAACATGTTTGCAGACAAAACTCTGTGCTTACTTTTATCATTCGCAAGAAATTTTAAAAACGGAAATATGTCACTTTTTGTAACATGGTTATTGTTTAAGATACTGTTTCATATTTAGAAAGAGAGGAAAAGGCACTCTGTGCACTTTTTATACTCCATGTAAATACAACCTCATCATGCAGACCACTTTGCGTTGATAGGGTGTTCTATAAGTGTTGTTGTGCATGATTGCACTGAATACTCATAGAACAAGACACATGTCTAGATTTATCAGAAATCATAAATCTCGATATGTGTGTGAATGCTGTACCATTCTAAAATTGGTGTAGGAAAGCACAACAAGGAGAATTGTTTTCATTTCTCCACATTTCTATATCTTCAATGCATGCTGAAATGTTCAGCATACATTGAAGGAGAAAAATGCATTTTCTCATTGTTTTTGTGCAGGAAGGTGTGTCTTCCTGCAGAAAAACAAACAGCACATGACACAAATATCCTTGCACTATGGTGCGAGGGTGCCTATGTCACCACATGGCTGCAGTTTAAGCAGCCGTGCAGAGAGAAGCATAGATTTGCAACATATTTATGTACATATGTTGCATCCCTGTGCTTCGAAAGTACTACAGCACACTGCAGTTAAAGAGGTTACTGTGTGATGCTGCAGCACTTCCTTATAGTTCTGCACTTATACATTCACCATACGCTACTAATGCATTAATTCAGTCAATTACGTACTACACATACATTCATCTAAACTTTCACACACTAACAAAGAAATTTAGCTCTTTTTTTAAACCAGGAAAGTTAGTTCTTACAAGAACTTTTTTTCTTCTTCTTTCTTCTTTTATAATTTTTTTTGGGTTTTCTAAACAATTTTAATTTTTGGGGGGTTTTTCTGCAAAAAACAAAACAAAAAACAGAACAGGAGAAACCAAACAATGAACTTCAGGGAACAATAAAAAAACAAAAAAAACTAGCAAATGTGACTTTCTTGGCGGCGGCAGATCAGATCGATTGACTGCTCACCATAGCACAAAGTCGCATTGCACTTAGTGCAGAGCACTTTTAAAAATTGAAATTGAGGACGGATGTCCAAGGTTTGGGCTGATGGATGCACTCTTGATGTGCTCGGCTGCGATGAGGTGGATGGCACAGGAGCAGGAGTGTTTCTCATCCGTCGGCACTCTTCATGTGCAAGATTGTTTGGATGAAGGGTCCTCATGTGCTTCATCATACTTGCCGTGCCGCAAGAGTATTTCTTGTTAGGATCCCCTCTCGATAGGACTCTTTTGCAAATCTTGCACGTGACCAAGGTGGCATTGGTCTTATTCTGCCCCACGGGAAAAGTAAAAAATTTCCACACCACTGAAGAAAAACGTTTTTTGAGTGGTGCCTCCGGCAAAAACTCATCCTCAGAACTATGAGGTGATGCAGGTGATGCCTGCTGCCCTGAAGCCATTTTTGGTTGAAAAAAGTTAGAGCTAAGTGTAAACTTAGTCTAAAAAATCTTCTCCTCTCCAAAGAGATGGTTCTCCAAAGAAGCTCAAAGAAGAATGATTGAAATGGGTGGGGTCTTTCAGTAGTTAGAACAGGAAGTGTAATGAACCAATCACATCGCTTTTTTTGCAGGTCACATGGGATCCGTGCGCTTACGCAGCACTCACCCAGCACGCATCCGCGAAATTGAATTAAAAAAAATTATAGGATTAGATGTAAAAATATTTTAGTTTCAAGACTAGTTTAGAGTTTGTCTTCAATTAATATTCACATGAAATACATATATATGTTTTTTTAAACTTTAAATATTTCGCGGGATCCGCGCACCTACCACGTCATAGACGCAGATGACGCGTTGCGGAAGCGCGTAAACGTTGCGTTACGTACATCGAACGTATCGCGTATAGGCTGGGAGTCGCGTACCAGTCGCATTGCGATCGCGCACTAAACACGTACCCAACTCGTACCATGCGCGGATGCTATCGCGTAGGGATCGGGAATGGTGCGCTTAGGGTGCGCGGATCCAAAAACATTGAAAAAAATATATAAAATAAAGTTTTGCACATATAGTTAAAAAAAATTAGAAAAATATAAAGAAATATGTTTCAAAAACCCATTAAGTTCAAATAATATTTTTTAATTTTTAAAAGAATTAATGGAATAAATAAGTTTAATAAATGGTGATAAAAAAGTATTTTAAAAAAAATGTAATTAATGAAATTGACACACTGAATTTGAAAAAATAGAGAAATCCAATCAAAATCATTAAACATGATATCTTCAGAGATAAGTTATAGATAGGAATTAGCATTTAAAAAACCTTTGAAATTCACTGAAAAAACCATCGGTTTCATGCACGTTATAGTTAGGAGTTGGCATTTAAAAACCCTTTGAAATTCACTGAAAAAAAAAAGGTTTCAGGGGCGTTATAGTTAGGAATTGGCATTTAAAAAACCTTAGAAATTCACTGAAAATACCATAGGTTTCAGGGGTGTTATAGTTAGCTGGACATTTCCCTCGTACAAAACCCTAGAAATTCCCCTGTTATAGTTAGTTCAGCTAACTATAACTCGCGCCCCCGCAATGCACTGCTAGATTTTCTCTGAAAAAAACACAGGTTTCAGGGACGTTATAGTTAGTTGGACATTTCACTCGTACAAAACCAGAGAAATTTGGCCATTATAGTTAGTTGAGCTCACTATAACTCGCGCCCCTGCAATGCACTGCTGATGACATCAATGATGACATCATCCAGTGACTGAGTGTTTCCAAAACGTTTAAATGTTTTATATATAACGTCCCTGAAATCTATGTTTTTTTCAGTGTATTTCAAAGGTTTTTAAAATGCTCATTTCTAACTATAATGTCCCTGAAACCTATGTTTTTTTCAGTGAATTTCAAAGGTTTTTTAAATGCTAATTTCTAACTATGCATACAGAGGTAGGACATATGCAGAAAGAGGAAGGCGCAGAAAGAAGCAAGAGAAATAGAGAAAGTCGCAATAGAAGTCCAGAAAAAGGAAGAAAGGTACAGAAAGAAGCAAGAGAAATACAGAAAGAACCAACAGAGGTGCAGAAAGAGACCTTGTTGCAAAGTCATCCTGTGCCCAACGTTTTGCTGACTGGTACTGGTGGTAAATGACTCTGACCGACCATGGGCTCTGCCCAACCAGGCCCAGAGCCAGTGCTATGCTGAAAGACACTTACAATACAGCAACAACACCTACATACACTATGGTACACTATGGGTTGGGGTACCCCTGTGATTGGTATGACCTCCCTGTAAGGCCCTAGTACATAATAGGGCATGGGGATTAAAACTACCTCTAAGTTCCTAGCATATAATAGGACATGGCAGTTTAGAGGCCAGCAGCCCTTTTCTGCATTTGCATGTATGCAAGGCTGAGCCTAAGGTCATTTTAAAAGTAGCCCTGTGCAGAAAGAGGCAAGAGAGGTGCAGAACGAGGGAAGAAGGGTGCAGAAAGAAGGAAGAAAGGTGCAGAAAGAGGCAAGAGAGGTACAGAAAGAAGCAAGAGAAGTACAGAAAGAAGCAACAAAGGTGCAGAAAGAGGGAAGAGGGGTACAGAAAGAGGCAAGAGATGTGCAGAAAGAAGCAACAGATGTGCAGAAAGAGGCAGGAGAAATTCAGAAAGAGGCAGCAGAGGTGCAGAAACAGGCAGAAGAGGTGCAGAAAGAGGGAACAGGGGTGCAGAAAGAGAGAAGATGGGTGCCAAAAGAAGCAAGAGGGGTGCAGAAATTTGCAATAGAGGTGGAGAAATAGGGAAGAGGGGTGCAGAAAGAGGCAAGAGGGATGGAGACATTTGCAAAAGAGGTGCAGGAAGAAGCAAGGACAGTGCAGAAACAACCAACAGAAGTGCAAAAAGAGACAGGAGAGGTGCAGAAAGAGGTAGGCGAGGTACAGAAAGAGGCAACAGAGTTGCAGAAGGAGGCAAGAGGACATCAGAAAGATGCAAGAGAGTTATAGAAACAGACAAAAGAGGTGCAGAATGAGGGAACAGGGGTACAGACAGAGGCAAGAGAATTGCAGAAAGAGGGAAGAGGGGTGCAGAATGAGGCAAGAGAGGTGCAGAAAGAAGCAACAGAGATGCAGAAAGAGGCAAGAGGGGTACAGAAAGAGGAGAGAGAAGTGTAGAAATAAGCAACAGAGGTACAGAGAGAAGCAAGAGAGGTGCAGAAAGAGGCAAGAGCAGTGCAGAAAGAGGCAGGAGAGGCGCAGAAAGAGGCAAGAGATGTGCAGAAATAGGGAAGAAGGGTGCAGAAAGAAGCAAGAGTAGTGCAGAAAGAGGCAAGTGAGGTGCAGAAGGAGGTAAGAGAGCTGCAGAAAGAGGCAAGAGAGTTGCAGAAACAGGCAAAAGGGGTGCGGAAAGAGGGAACAGGTGTGCAGACAGAGGCAAGAAGGTATAGAAAGAGGAAAGAGGGGTAAAGAAAGAGGCAAGAGGGATGCAGAAGTTTGCAACAGAGGTGCAGAAAGAAGCAAGAGCAGTGCAGAAAGAACCAACAGAGGTGCAGAAAGAGGCAAGAGGGGTGCAGAAAGAAGCAAGAGAAGTGCAGAAAGAAGCAACAGAGGTGCTGAAAGAGGCAAGAGGGGTGCAGAGAGAGGCAAGAGCAGTGCAGAAAGAAGCAACAGTGTTGCCAAAAGAGGCAAGAGAGGTGCAGAAACAGGCAAGAAAGGTGTAGAAAGAGGGCCCAGGGGTGCAGAAAGATATAAGAGGGATACAGAAATGTGCACGAGAGGTGCAGAAAGAAGCAAGTGCACAGCAGAATGAAGTGAGAGAAGTGCAGAAAGAAGCAAGAGAGGTGCAGAAAGAGGGAAGAGGGGTACAGAAAGAGGTAAGAGGGATGAGAAAGTTTGTAACAGAGGTGCAGAAAGAAGCAAGAGCAGTGCAGAAAGAACCAACAGAGATGCAGAAAGAGGCAACAGGGGTGCAGAAAGAAGCACGAGAATTGCAGAAAGAAGCAACAGAGGTGCTGAAAGATGCAAGAGCAGTGCAGAAAGAAGCAACAGTGGTGCCGAAAGAGGCAAGAGAGGTGCAGAAACAGGCAAGAAAGGTGTAGAAAGAGGGCACAGGGGTGCAGAAAGAGATAAGAGGGATACAGAAATTTGCAAGAGAGGTGCAGAAAGAAGCAAGTGCACAGCAGAAAGAAGCAAGAGAAGTGCAGAACGAATCAAGAGAGGTGGAGAAATAGGGAAGATGGGTGCAGAATGAGGCAAGAAGGATGCCAAAATTTGCAAAAGAGGTGCAGAAAGAAGCAAGAGCAATGCAAAAAGAACCAACAGAGGTGCTATAAAAAGAGGCTAGAGAGGTGCAGAAAGAGGTAGGAGAGGTGCACGAGGAGGCAAGAGGGATAGAGAAAGAGGCAAGAGGGGTGCAGAAACAAGAAAGAGAAATGCAGAAAGAAGCAACAGATGTGCTGAAAGAGGCGCAAAGTGTGCAGAAAGAGGTAATAGAAGTGCAGAAAGATGCAACAGAGGTACAGAAAGAGGCAAGAGAGGTGCAGAAACAGGCAGGAAAGGTGCAGAAATAGGGAACAGGGGTGCAGAAAGAGGCAAAAGAGATGCAGAAAGATGCGTGAGAGGTGCAGAAACATGCAAGAGAAGTGCAGAAAGAGGCAAGAGAACTGCTGAAAGAAGCAACTGAGGTGTAGAAAGAAGAAAGAGAACTGCAGATAGTGGCAACAGAGGTGCAGAAGAAGGCAAGAGAACAACAGAAAGTGGCAAGAAAGTTGCAGAAACAGGCAAAAGAGATGCAGAAATAGGGAACAGGGGTGCAGACAGATGCAAGAAAGGTACAGAAAGTGGGAAGAGGGGTTCAGGAATTTGCAAGAGAGGTGCAGAAAGAAGCAAGAGAAGTGCAGAAAGATGCAAGAGAGGTGGAGAAATAGGGAAGAGTGATGCAGAAAGAGGCAAGTGGATGCAGAAATTTGCAAAAGAGGTGCAGAAAGACGCAAGACCAGTGCAGAAAGAACTAACAGAGGTGCACAAATAGGCAAGAGGGGTGCAGAAAGAAACAGAAAAGTGCAAAAAGAAGGAACAGAGGCGCACAAAGAGGCACGAGGGATGTAGAAAGAGGGAAGAGAAGTGCTGAAAGAAGCAACAGAGGTGCAGAAAGAGGCAAGATGTGTACAAAAAGAGTCAAGAGAACTGCAGAGAGAAGCTACAGAGGTGCAGAAAGGGGCAAGAGAAGTGCAGAAAGAGGCAAGAGAGGTGTAGAAACAGGCAGGAGAGGTGGAGAAAGAGGGAAGTTGGGTGCAGAAAGAGGCAAGAGAGGTGCAGAAAAGGGGAAGAAGGGTGCAGAAAGAAGCAAGTGACATTCAGAAAGAGTCAACAGAGGTGCAGAAAGAGGCAAGAGAGGTGCAGAAAGTAGAAGAGATGTGCAGAAAGAGGCAAGGGAAGTGCAGAAAAAGAAAGAAAGGTGCAGAAAGAAGCAACAGATATGTAGAAAGAGGCAAGAAAGGAACAGAAAGAAGTAAGAGTGGTTTGCACACCATTAGTACCAATTTAACACCCACATTTAGCAATAAGTAACAGGTGACCATTCTATGTTTACAAAGGACCTTCCACCACACTGTAACACTTGTCGCTGCATTTTTGTTAACGTTTGAACTAGAAACAGGGTTTTTTTTGTTCAAATCTGCAGATTATGCAGCAGATGATGGATTATGTGGCAAATGCGGAAAATGTATAATTGTGCGAAATTCAGTGCAGCCTAACAGTTGCATAATTCCAGTGGACCTGCTCATACCTCTGACTAGGTCCAGAAGTGCTCCTCAGTGGTTCCTTCTTTTTTTGTCTCATTGAGTTTATATTTTAGCCTCTATGGAATGAGGAAGACTAGACCTGAGGTTACCACTCCACAACACAGACTACCATACCACATAATTAATCTCCATAACACATAATCCTACACCACATAATTCCTATACACTAAATACCACATACTTTCTATCCACATAATTTCACTGCACAACATACTACATAATTCCACCACACACAACGTACATCCACTCCACCCCAAAAAAGATTAGTAAAAACGTTTACATTTACAATGCCAATAGCTCTAACTCTCGCAAATGTGAAACCTATTACATTTCAAATGCTTCTTTAACTAGTAGTCACGTTTGTAGAGTGGTGGAGAAAGGGTGCTGGGCATTCGACCATCACTCAGGAATTCCACTGCGTAGGACTTACAGGGCATACCAGGAGGGCTTCTTGGCCCCTAAAGTCCCTCGGTAGTTAATTGAACTTCATCCCCCAACCCGTAGTGTGCCAAGAGGCACGTTCGCAGAGTGGTAGAGAAAGGGGGTGTGGCCTCCGAAGACCTCTTACCAATCCCACTGTGTGGGACTTACTTGAGATAAAAGGAACAGTAGTTGGCCCTCAAGGACAGCTTTGGGGGCCAACTACCCCTCCTACTACTTCCAGTAAGTCCACACACAGCAGGATTGCTAAGTTCTCATAGCAGGCCAAGTCCCTTTGCCCACCACTCTGCAAACGCGCCTTCTGGTGCGCTCTTGGATGGGGATTAAAGTCCCCTTCGCTGCTGGGGGTCCTTAGGAGCCAACTAGCCTACTTGATACCTCCAGTAAGCCCTAGCTAGTGGGATTGCTGAGAGGTGAACACAGGCCACACTGGTACAGGAGGGGCGGGGCCTCCAGGAGATGCCATCTTTTTGTTTGTTATGATATTTTTAGAAGGGGAACTGTGTGGCGCCCCTTCTCTTACTATTTTTTTGGGCCCTGGGGACCCCATCCTCCAGGACCTGACTCAGTTTGTGAAAAAAAATGGAAAATAAACGGGAAGGGAGCCGTGGCCCCCCTCCCGAGGCCAATTTCGGCCCCCTGGGACATGGCCTTGTGTATTTTTTATTTATTTATACAGGAGGGAGGCTGTGTGCCCCCTTTCCCTGAGCCACTTTTGGCCCCAGGGACCCCATTCCCCAGGGCCTGGCCTCATTTATAAACAAAAATGACGTATACGGGAGATGGGGCTGTGTGGCCCTCCTTACCTGAGTCACTATTGGCCCCTGAGACCCCATCCCCCGGGGCCTGGCCAGACTTTATTTTTAATTTTTATTTTTATTTTAGAGGGGGGCCCCCTCCTGAGTCCAATTATGGCCCCGGGGACCCCATCCCCGGAGGCCTGGCTTTACGTTGGGGACCGTGGGGGGAGCCAGCATTACTTTTGGACAAGGGGAGCTGCTAACATGCAGCTCCCCTTGTCCAAAAGCAATTCTGCTTTGCTTCTTGGAAGCGAGAGCAGGTTTACTGCTCTCGCTTCCAAGAAGCAAAGCAGTGTTTGCTATGGCAGGGCGGGACCCATGCTCCCACCCTGCCATAGCAAACGGCAATGTCCTGGGTGTGGGCACCCCAGGACATTGCAGGAGCCGTCGCTGGGAGGTGGCGGTCCCCAGCGCCATCTAGAGCTCCAGGAGGGGGGCCCACAGCCCCCCTCCCAGCAAGTTTGAAGCCCCGGGAGGGGATGGTCCCCAAGGCCGGGGATCCACTACGGACCCCCTATTTACATATTCAATGCCCCCGGGGAGGTGGTGGTCTCCGGGGCTTGGGGGGCTCACGAGGCCCCCCCACATTTATTAACTAAGTGCCCCGAGGAGGTGGTGGTCCCTGGGGCTGCAGGGGGGACCACGTGGCCCCCCGCACTTCATGATCAATGCCCCGGGAAGGTGGTGGTCCCTATAGCAGTGTGGGGAGGGGCAGTAGCCTTTTTCTTGTGACTCGGTTTTACCAAGTCCCAAGATGGCTGCCAACACTTCCTGGTTTGGAGTGTTGGCAGCCAATCAGAATGAAGCTGGTGCTCGGGAGGGTTCACAAATCCTCCTCTGTGCTCAGTGTCTTGCTAAGCCTTTCAGATAATACAGAATCTCCCACACAGTGGCTCAAAACACACACGGTGAAGCAGGAGACATAAACACACAAGAACACCTTTAGAAAAGGGTTTTATTTTACAAAATGTAAAGACTCTCTTTTTAGAATAAGGCTTGGGGTTTTATTTTACACAATGCTCTCTAACGGAAAGGCTTTCCCAGATGCCAAAATAACAACATTCAAATATATTTAGAGATATATATGTATATATGCAAGCAATAATAATACACTTGGTAAATGCAACAGTTGAATGCCTGAATAATACCATGAATAAACAAGCAGCAAATAATATGAGATAACACTCAAACACCTTAAATGATCAAAGCCACTGGCCACACATCACAATAGCAATAATCAAAACTCAAACACCTCAAATGATCAAAGCCACGGGCCACACATCACAATGGCAATAATAAAAACTCAACACTTCACCTGGTGCAAACACTGCATCTTAGCCCACTCCTGACCGGGGGATTAAAAGCCGGGGATAAAAGCCTCAGCAACCAGGGTTCCGCTGTACCGAAATAGACGCGTCCGTCCCCATTCGGATTCCAAAATCCTTGTTTCTAAGTCAACAACCCTCAGCTTTATAATCTCAAAACACACACTAGAAGGTTCGAGAATTGTCCTTCCCACACAAGGAAACTTACTAGGACTGGTGAGCTTCCAAGCAAGCATTCCATGGCAGAAAGGAGTTCCCACGTTCCCTCTACGTTCTGGCATGTTCCAGCCTTTATCTTGACGAAGCTCACAAAAGCCTTCCAGGGTACATTAAACAATCTCTCACAAAAACAATCCTTGAACGCGATTAACTCAAACAACTTGCAAGCGTGGCTGTGCACGCAGCTAAAGCTCAAGCCAGGCAGAGTCAGAATTCAGGATGAAATGAGTCCATGTCAAAGCCAATAGTAAGAACTTCATAATACTTATCAATGTACAACACAATGCACATTTGTGCACCACTACTTATAGCATCACATACTTCATCTCTCAATGTACAACACAGTGCACATTTGTGCACCACTGCTCATAACACTGCACTTCGAGACCAAAAAGTACATTCCACACCTCTCTCTCTCTCACTCATCCTTTCAAATGCACATCCCACACGTTCTGTTCTTGGCAAGGCTGTTCTACTCCGTGATAGCTCCCACTAAAAGACTGCAAGATTAAAAGAAAGAAACTTTTAAGAGAAACAAGGCATATGCAGGACGTTGTACATTCAGGCTAGGATAAAATAACACACCAAAGTCAATTAGACTAATGGTAGTCAAAGATCATCACAGAGTTTCAGACCACAAAAGTGCCTCTAGCACTACACTCAGATATTAATATATATTTTTTTAATTTCTCAGCACCTACTGAACGAATTTACACCATTTAAAAAAAAAGGTTGCTTTCTGAACCACAAGCTACTTTTTTGCCAAATTTGGAGTAATTCAGTTCAGCAGTTCGGGCTGTAGCCGTGTCTAAATTTCCTAAGGAAATTAACATGGGGAAAACGTGTTTTGGGACCCCCCTTTTTTCTCAACCCCCACTTGACGAATCACCCTGAAACTTTCAAGACTGGAGCTGATCTGAGTGAACCATTAGTTTTAAAATATTCACGAAGATTCATCAAACGGCGCCAAAGATATTGGCAAAAAAAAAACACTTTTCGAAAACAAACAAGGTCCTAACTATAACTACCTACTGGTGATATATATACACACTGGAAGTGGAGCTGTGTTGGAATGGGCTAGTGACTTGGAGTGTGATCTGCATGAAAACTGTGGCTCAGTGACGTACAACTTTGCCTCTCCGTCTCAAATTGCCTTCGGGTCCATTAGGGCACATTTATCACACAATTTAGGAGTTGAGCTTGGAGCCCAGGCACCAAAAGCACACCTCACATCAGCATACAGGGGTACTGCTTACATGTGCCTCTGCATTATCATTTCCATGGCAGAATGGAATCAGCAGGGAGTTGCACTGTGCCACTAATTGGCTGCATGATCTCTTCCACAAAATTCGCCGGAACCAATGTGGCACATGGGAGGTAGCGGAGGTAGCCTTAGGATCTGCAATTAGAAGCATCCATCAGAAAAACAAGTTTTCGTACATGGCCAATGCCCTTTTCCTTGTCATGTGTTACTGCTTTTCTCTTAAACACAATGGTGCGCCTGACAGCTATATATGTGTGTCATATATGAGGATGATATAAATGCACACTGCAGTCCATAATGGCATTTAACGTCCATGCTACTGGTGTCATTTTTCTGCAGTCCACCATGGTCTTACATGAGCTTCAAAAAAACAATTTTATTAATACCTACTTAGGGCCAGAGTACATGCACTGTGGGACTGAATATCAGTGTCACAGTGCACTGAGTCCTAATGCCAGCAAAAATAAGGGCCAGAAAAAGGTGAAAAATCAGGGGTGACCGTGCAGAAAAGGCACATTTCTTACAGTTTTTGTTTCTGTCTTTCTAACTTTGTTTCAAATTAACCATCACATAAAAAACCTTTTGTCATTGATATTTCAGTATTTTCGAAACAGATTCCGATTTTAGTCCACCAAACATTTAAACATCAACACATTTAAAAAATATATTTTTCTGTATTCACTAATATGGCTATTAACATGTGTATTTCTTGAAATCTGAGAACTGTATACAATGTAATGATATCATGAGTAAAAACAAGTCCCTAGACATTAAGGTCTTCATTTAGAGGTTTACTTTTGAATTTACATTTATAGCCAAGATACGTGATTGGGTTACTACATCCCGCAATCATGGAACTTCTGTGACATTATCTTTCCATGGAAATAACCTGCAGAAACAATGTTTTATTGAGCATTGAGTTTTTCCACATTGATAATTATGCAGTTTACATCCACATTTTTCTGGCGCTAATGGGACTAGATTTTACGTGTTATTATGTGGTATAGGTGCTTAACAAATGCTGAATTACCACATATGTAATATAGTAATTCCACATTGCTTTTGGGCTCTAAAGTAAAGAAGAGTTAAACATGCAGAATATTCCGATAATAGCTACATAAGTCCGAAAATAAGGTCCATGGTATTTTAGCTGGAAAAACACTACGCAGACTTAGGTCCCTACTATGAATAATGGTGAATTCCAAGTGGGGATTCCAGGTGGCCAGAACTACTAATACCAGCCAGAATCTCCATATGAAAGCCCTGCAATTACGAGTTAAACTCCACAGAATGAAGAATAACTGAGAGGAGCCATTTTTCCAGACTGTTCTTCGAGGAATAACCTTAATCCTGGGCAGCAGAAGGTAAATGCCTATAGTGCTCAGGAGGGGAAGCAAGTGAAGTGGGGAGGGTGTTGAAGAGAAGGTTGTGTTGCTCCCTGGAAGAGGGGAGAATTACATTCCTTGGTTTAAGGGCAGGTCGGGTAAGGATAAAATCAGGCCCTGTGTTTCCACAACCGAGTGAGAAAACTTCCATTAAACATAAAATTGTGCGGGTGGAATTGCACTTTTAAACCAGTCAATCAATCAATTCGTCTTTATTCGATCATATTAAAAAGGATCATAAAAGAACATATAAATGAATCACATTTAAAACTAATTTCATAATTCTGTTTTAAAAAAAGATACAAATAATTTATCACAATTTCTAAGATACAGACGAAAATGCATACAATATTAAAAAGAAGAAGTGAGTCTTTTCATGTACTAACTCTGGGTACATAGATTATCATTTTTACATACTCAATGGCCTACACGCTGACCCTTTCCTCTTCCTCATGCAAGCCCACAGGAATGACGCGACTGAATAGCAAACCAGAGGGTCGGGAAGTGTTTTCAGAAAGTATAATGCTACCCGGCACTGCTTAAAATTCATTTTCTTTAAAATTGGTTTAAGGTAGACAATTCTTTCCCTCTCGTATAGGCTGCAAAATAGGAATATATGCAATTCTGTTTGAGGTGATAAATTATCACAGGGACACAAACTTAAGTCAGCGTGGTTATATGTTTTTCCCGGATAGCCTATCATTAAAGGTATCAAGTTAGTACGAAACCTTAATAATATAAATCTATTTTGCATCCTGTTTACATTAGTTAAATAGGAAAAGTCTCCTCCAGTTAGAGGTGGGTTGAGGCTATATGCCTGGCTGCATATTTCTCATTTTGTTGTACTCTTCGTTTGTACTTGGTAATCGACATAAACATGTCACTGACTCTCTGTTTGGAAACCTTCTTACAGGCTAGGGGGTCTTTAAAAAGTTTGTGGAGACCAATCTCCCTTAGCCGTGACTCTACATAGTTGAGCCACCTAGACCTCTTCCATTTGTCCACTGCCAAACAGCTCCTTAGTATTGACTGATTCAATGGAACTGTATCTCGCCTCCAAATTGAGTGCCAGAGGAGGAGTAGGGCTAACTGGATATAGTCTGAAATATAAGGTATGTCCAGTTCCAAGTGTAAAACACCATTTGAGAAAGAGGAGGGTAAACCCACTACAGATTTAAAGAATGCATTTTCAATAGTTTGTAGTGGTGTCTTTGCTGCCATACCCCACACCGCAGCTCCATAGGTCGCTGCTGCTTTAACTCTAGCCTGATATATGTTTATCGGTGTTAGTGGAGTAGCCCCCAATTTTCTAGCAAAACCTTTTAAGGCAACAATACCCCTCCCCATCACCATCTTTCTTCCCTCCATTGATTTTTTGCACCTCTGCACAAAAGTGCAGTACCTTTTCTTTCTTTATAGCCCCTGCTATTAGTACAAACGACTTGGATTGGTTCACTTTTTGCTTAAGTGAATCCATAAAGGAGACGTATGCAGTAATCAACATTTGTAGCCCAATCCCTGTTCTGGCGATTAAAACCGCATCAAAAAGCGTAAGCCTATAAAGGTAGCATTTGATTATAGAAAAGTGGAAAATCCCTAGTAGCCACTGTCAATGCCTTTTCTACTCCATTTGTGTATAGGGAAAAAAGAAAAGGGGCCAATATACAACCCTGCCTTTCACCCCGGGAGATTCTGAAAGAACGTGTGCAATCTCCATTTTTGGTGTAACGCATTGATGCCGTTGCATTTGCATATGATTGCCTGATAAAATTTTATATGGCAGGTTCAACCCCCATCGTCTCCATTACGGACCATAGCTTATAATGGGCCACACAATCGAATGCTGTGCTAAGGTCCATGAAGGCCATGTACAATTTTACCCTCCTTCATTCTGGTATACTTTTCTATTGTCAGTGCTAAGTTTAGACACTGATCTACAGTCCCCCTTCCCTGCTGGAAGCCGTACTGGGCCTGGATCAAGATCTTATTTTCTCTTCCCCAATTCTCTAAACGAGAAAGGAGAAGGCGGCCCATAAGCTTTGATGTTGTATCCAGCAGGGAGATAGGTCTGTAGTTTTTTGGGTCTGCCCTATCCCCTTTTTTGTAGCTAGGTACTATCACCCCTGTGGACCAGGAAGGGAATGGAGCTCCCAGTACTATACTTTTTAAAACGTTTGTTAGTAATGGGATCCATAAATCTGGGTTATCCTGAAAGAAGTCTATTGGGACTCCGTCAGGTCTTGGGGCCTTTCCCGAACTACATGAGTCCAGCCCTACTTTAACGTCAGTAAATGAGAATGATAGAGGAACTTGGCTTAACTCCTGCAATGGAGCGTGACAATTTGATGTGCCTGGGTGTGAAGTAAAAATATTTAAAAAATGTAGTACCCATGCCTCCTCTTCAATGTGTGTGTCTAGAGATGGATCATTGGGGGTCTTAAAATAAGGCGCATTTACCAACTTCCAGAACTCAAAACTGTTTCCAGATTTAGCTGCTTCATCCAGATTTTCCCATAGGTCCGCCCTAATTTCCTTTTCTCTTTTTTTCTTGCTAATTTATATGCAGCCCGCAGTGTTCTTATTTCTTCATAGTTCCTCGGCTTAGCTTTTAGAGCGTATAGCAGAGCCTTCCTAGTATTTGTGCAAGCAGGGTCAAACCAGCTCCCACCTTTGCCTCTATTTAGCACTTTTGTTTTTGTTAGGGCTGATTTTATATTTCCCAAGATATTACAGAATGCTGGTACAATTTCATCTGCTTGAGCGTCTAGATCTAAACATAGATATCTTCTTGTGTATTTTCTATGATTTTTGGGACCAGCTTGGTTTTATCAATGTATGCCCATTTGAGCTGTACCCCATTTTTTCTAGCTACAATAGGTGTATACGCATTACTTCTCTGTTGTCTCTCAGGTATTAGTACATTCAATTCCATTGAAACTATGGCATGGTCGCTAAAAGTTGTGAAGATAGTATCTACCTTTGCAACCCTTGTGATAAGCGGGGCTGTCAATAGTATGTAATCGATCGTTGAACCCACCCCATTTCTTGGAAGGTTTCCGGGAGGATACCTAAACTAAAATCTGGGTCCCGGGTTATTTCCATATTTAGAGAAGCTAATAGCTTATTTAGGCCCTTACCGTAATCACAGTGGACAAAATGTTGTATGGAACCAGTCATTATTCGGGTGTAAGTCTCATTGATAATATGCATTGATAGGTGAGTGTCAATGTGTCTATATATAAAATTCAGCATAGTGTGAGAGCAAAGACAATCTATGGATTAAATAATGCCTGATATTTCACAATATAGAGTAATGGACAAAGTAAGTAGACATGGTAGTCCTGACTTCAACTTCCGGTTTCCTATGCTTGTCTATATTTTTTATATAAAAATGTTATCACTGTTTTAGAGACATTCATTTGTAACATGTTTGTGTTTCAGCATTGATAAGAATGGGCAGAAATGGGCAGATTTATTATGGGCATTACATATCTATTCAATTATTTATCCACACACACGGACATAATGCAACCATATTGTAAAACCAAAAACTGGTCTGGATACTGAGGGGCAAAATGTCCGAACGTACAGCAATGTGGTAATCAATCACAAACTGGTTACAGACAACTAACATCGGTCTTCCTATGTATGAAAGTGTATTTTATTCATTTTTTGTGTGAAGCGACTGAATACTGAATTGCTGATTTTGTGACTCCCAATAGCGAATCGTCATTAGGAATTTCTAATAGTGATTCGATATTTCTTTTTAAAACTATATTTTTATTGATTATTTTAAATATTTCTGTGCTTACATCATCAGAGAAGTAAATGTGGGGGAGTAGCACACCTAGCAAAGGAGGATTGTACTCAAAAGTTCATCAGAGATATATATCCATTACGACAACAGTTCAATAATGAGAAAAAAGGGCAAATGTATACATAATTGATATGTGATAGACATAAAAACCACTAGTACAAATGTGTGTGACACCCAGCGGGTTATACCACACAGTACCATAGATTAGCTTCCAAATCATCACAATCCTAAAGTGCTAGATACATGCAAAGTGATCTAAGCGGATGACACACAATTGATCTTCTCCTGGAATAAGGGAAAAGAGTTGGAAAGTTCTCATGTTAAAACCTGTCTTACCACAGTCTTTCATTGGCTAGCAAAAGCGCAACTGAAATGTAAAGAGGATAAAACTTTAATTCTCCTCTTCGGGTAGTTCCCTCCTCAGTTCTGGCTAACTTTTTGGCCACATGATGCTCCCCCACTGGATCCCCAAAGAGATCCAGTAAATAATTTGGGGATTTGGTTTGATAACATGCTGTAATTTGGTCCTCAAATTAATAGGTTGGTTGGAATCTCCTTTTAGATCATGAGATCTCTTAAGAAATTTCTGCCTCTATTATTATAAGAAAACAGTAATTCGACTATGGCAATGCTCTGTATGCAGGCCTTCCAGAATAACCCCTGGACATACTTCAGGTGGTCCAGAATGAGACAGTTCCACTCCTGCTCAAGCTCCCAGAGAGGGCGCACATCAGGCCGCATCTCCGGGATCTCCATTGGCTGCCCGTTAGGGAGAGAGTGAAATTGAAGTATTTGGTGCTGTTCATGCAGGCCTTTATGGCAAAGGACCTACCTACTTGAATACCAGATTTAACTTCTAGAACCTGCCCAGACAACTTCGAACAACAAATATACTTATGGCACACATCCCCAGGATCTGCAGACAGAGAGCTGGAGGCAGATCACATACATTTTTGGAGGCAGTGGCAAGGCATCAGCTCCCCCTGGAATCAGGCGCTAAAAGCGATCCGGGGTTATTTAAAAAGAAGCTGAAAACCTGTTTTTTCTCATTTATGTGAGCGTGCTTTCGCACTGGCTTTCAACTTGGACCGAGCCGGGACACTCCCTGGAGTAGCTGCGCGCAATGTAAGTTTCATATATCATATCATGTGGCTGAGTTCTTAAGTGTTTAGTAGGCCACGGAGCAAGTATGTAAATCATATTCAACAGTTCATAAACAAAGAGTTCGGTGCCTGCATCTCAGATAGAAAACTTTTGATTAAATAATTCATAATTCATATCTTGATAGGCATAAAACTACAAAACCCTATACATCCAGTGCCAGAAAGTGTAATACCTATGTTATCGAAGACCAATATCCAGCTCTTAATGTCTTAAAATACTATAGGAGTGCAGTTACCTGAGATGTAAAGTGCTTTAAACATGCAGATATCCGTTACATAAGCATTCCAGCGATATCAGAAAAGGGCTGCAGAGCGTCTTTAAATCAGCTATTAGACAAGCTTTTAGCTCGCTAGCGGGAGTTCACCCACGGATTTTCTTCCCCTTCCACTTCCACCTAGTCTTCCTTTCTTTGCGCTAATAAAGTGTAGTCTCTGAATTAAAAATTGTAAAAAAGCACCCATGCCATTGTTAGAAGGAGGGTGATTGAGGGTCAAGGCAGGCTGAGGCCTTGACCCTATGGTCAGGATATTGCTCTCCCGGCACGCAACTCCACCGTGAGAGCCTCTGCCCCAGCGCCCACCGCTGATAACAGTTCGAGGCCCTGTGCCTCGCTCAGGTCCTCTCGTCATCAGCCTGCTCCTCTTGGCTTCTCCTTTGCCATTTGTTTTTTTGCCCTTTTTGTTCCTGCTCTTTAATTTCTCCTTTTTTAACTATTTCCTTATTTCTCCTTATTTTTTCCCTTATTGGCTTCTTTTGCATTTTTCTTTCCCGCCGCTGCTGCCTCCGTGGCCCCTCCCCTTCCTGCGTGTTCCTGCTCCCGTTCCCACCTCCTGCTGACCCGCTCTCCCCCCCGACCCCTGTGCGGCTGCACTCAGCGGGCACCCGAAGGCAAGCCCGTCTTCGCCCCGCCCGCGACCGGACCACGACCAGCAGCAGGAACCCTGGTCCTCCGACCTGCCAGCGCTACAGCTCCTCGGCCCTCCTTGCACTCAACGCGGCAAGAACAACAATTGCAAGCTTTCTTTACCTACCGACACCCACGGACCCTTCACCTGCCGACACTGCCGACACTCCTTCTCCTTCGCCGAGACACAGGACCCTCCTCCACCCTCCAGCAACAACTCCATCCCACCCCAAACCCTGCAATGCATCCTCCTCAACGTCCGCTCCTTTCACAGACACACCACAGAAATCTGGGACCTCCTCGACAGCACCACCCCGATGTCGCATTCCTCACAGAAACCTGGACGAACGCCGCTCAGGACCTGACATTGCGGTTGCCATCCCCGCAGGCTACAAGATCACCCGGAAGGACCGCCCCAACTGCCCCGGAGGAGGCATCGCCATCGCCCACAAGTCCAACATCCGACTAAGCACCTACACCGACGGACCTACAGACCTGATGGAACACCTCCACTTCAAGATACAGACCAACCTAAACACCGCCCTCCGAAGCACCCTCACCTACATATTCCCCAGATCCCACACACCTTACACCAATGCCATCACCCTGTAAGCCATCTCCTCCACTGACTACACCTTGATGGGTGACCTCAACTTCCACCTTGACAACCTCCAAGACCCCAACTCCACTTACCTCCTGGACAACCTCCTCATCATCGGACTCAAACAGATCATACCAGAACCCACGCACTCAGCAGGACACACCCTTGACTCCATCTTCACAGCAGGAAACTCCATCACCTTCAGCCACACCTTCTACCTCTCATGGACAGACCATCGCTGCATCACTTCACCTTCAAAACAAACATCACCCACAAACGTCTACCCCAGTTCCAGCGCAGGAACTAGAACAAGATCTCCAATGACCAGCTCACTGCCTCCCTCAGCAGCTCTGGTCCCACCGCCATGAAAGACGACCCAATCACGGCCACCCGCACCCTACACAACTGGATCACCGACTGCGCCAACACCCTCGCCCCACTCAATAAAACCTCCAACCCACACGCCAAGGGAGCTAGATGGTTCTCCACTGAACTCTGAGAATCTAGACGAACCTGCAGATGCCTCGAAAAGTTATGGAGGAAGTCCAAAACTACAGCAGACCTTGACAACTTCAAAGCAGCCACCGCCACCCACCACAAGCTCATCAGATACTCAAGTAGGAAAGCACTCCAGGACAGAATCACCACCTATGCACACAACAGCAAGGAACTCTTTGGAATCATCAAAGAGTTCGCCCAACCCAACAGTGAGACAACAGACATCCCACCCTCCCAGGACCTCTGCGACAGACTCAGCGCCTTCTTCTATCACAAAATCTAGACCATCTATAACAACTTTGAAGACAACCTGCACGCGGAACCCACACCCACTATTCCCCACACCACACAGCCAACACTTGATAGCTGGACTGCCCTCACCATCTAAGACACCCTGAAGACTATGACGTCAACCCACTGTGGGGCCACCATGGACCCCTGCCCCCACCACATCTTCCACAGAGCCGCAGACATCATCGCCCCAGAGCTTCGACGAATCATCAACAGCTCCTTCGAGTCTGACTCCTTCCCCGACGACTGGAAACACGCCGAGATCAACCCCCTCCTGAAAAAACCCTTGGCGGACCCCATCAACCTCAAGAACTTCAGACCGATCTCCTTACTCCCGTACCCGGCAAAAGTCACTGAAAAACTGTCAATAACCAGCTCGCCTCCTTCATAAAAAGAGACAACATCCTCGACTCCTCCTAATCAGGCTTCAGGAAAAATCACAGCACCAAAACCGTCCTTTTCATCATGACAGACCGGCCTCCACAGCCACTATTATATTACATAGGGAGACTGATACACCATATATTTATGATCTGTTTAGCATAGCCGCCTTAACTCTGTGGCATCGCATTTGGATTAGGAAAGAGACACATTTTACGAGGGATATTATATTGGATTGTCTGTCCGAAGACCACTGTAAGCAAATAACATGGCTAAGCTATATCTGTGGTCTTTTAAATGAATGTAATTTGGAAGTGAGTCTGAAGAGCCCCGAAGATATACAAAACCTTAGTAAAATAGAATTAAAAAAGAGGCTCCTCAATGTCAGGGCTTCGTCAAGGGATGTTGCCTCGCGTACCAAACCATCTATATCTTTTTATCTTGTAGGGCCAATATCAATGGGTATTCAGCCATATCTTATCTTTATAACTGATGTTCAGCACAGATTCTACCTAACTAGATTACGGATGAATACGCTCCACTACCTTTTTGCATTCCCCAAGAGGGGTAAGTGGTGCGCTAACTTACCAAAATGCCCGTGTGACGGTAGGTCTTCACAGAGTACCCTTCACTTTTTACTTTTCTGTAATTTTTATAAAGATATTAGAAAAACCTTTTTTCGTCCTATTTTTAGAGCAAATAGTCTGTATCCCTTTAAAGTTGCTTTTAATTATATTCGAAATTTGGAGAATGTATTAACCTGTAATGCGATAATTTGTTTTATATTATTGGCCATTAAACAAAGGAAGGCTCTTGTGCATCTGGAGAAACTGAATTATGAAATAGAATAGATTGTATTTGATAGAAGATTCCTTGTTTTGTATAAGAGGATAAGGCCTTATTTTTAAACACAAAAAAGTAATTTTTGAAACAATTGCATATAAATATATTTTTATCTTATATTATAGTATGCTTTTATGGACATTTTGTATGTACCGAATAAAGCTTGATTTGATTTGATTTGACAGACGACATACGCTCCTTCCTCGACAGAGGAGAGACAGTGGCCCTCATCCTCCGGGACCTCTCCGCAGCCTTCGACACAGTCTCACACCGCGCCCTAGCCTGCAGACTCCACGACGCAGGGATCCGGAACAAGGCCCTCGACTAGATCCGCCCATTCCTCTCTGGCAGAATGCAGTGGGTCAGACTCCCACCCTCCCTCTCGGACCCCACAACGACCTCCTGCGGAGTCCCCCAAGGATCTCACCCATTGTCAGATCTCACGGACTGAACATCGTATCATATGCAGAGAACACTCAACTCATCTTCTCCCTATTCAACGAACCCAACATCTCCAGAAACAACTTTCAGGAAGGAATGGAAGCAGTCGCCCGGTGGATAAAGAGCAGCTGCCTACAACTAAACACGGACAAGACCGAACTACTTATCATGGGCCCACACCCGAACAGCTGGAACAACACCTAGTGGCCCTCCGCTCTAGGAACCCACCCACCCCCACGGACCAATCACACAACCTTGCAATTCTCCTGGACTCCGAACTCAAAATGGACCGCCAAATCAATGCCATCGCTTCCTCCTGTTTCCATACCCTCCTTCTCCTACGAAAGACCTTCAACTGGATCCCCCTCAAACACAGGAAAACTGTCACCCACGACCTCATCAGCAGCAGACTGACTATGGCAACGCACTCTACGTCGGGATCGACGAGAACCTCACCCGCAAACTCCAGAACGTCCAGAAATCCTCCGCCAGACTAGTCCTCAACCTACCGCACTACTGCAACATCACCCAACTCCTGCAGACACTACACTGGCTCCCAGTTGAGAAAAGAATCACCTTCAAACTTCTCACCCATGCCCACAAAGCCCTCCACACACCGGACCTGCCTACATGAACCACTGCCTCTCATTCCATGGACCCCAAAGATCCCTCCGCTCAGCCCAGCTCTCTCTTGCTACTGTACCGTGCATCAAGAAGACCAGAGCAGGAGGGCGTTCCTTCTCATTCCTCGTGGTCAAGGCATAGAACACCCTCCCTCTCCACCTCCGACAGACATCAGCACTCCCCAAGTTCAAGGACCTCAAGACCTGGCTCTTCAACAAATCACTGTGAACATCCAGGAGCTACGAGCACCCCCCCTCCCCAGAGGAGCCTTGAGACCCTTTTGGGTGAGTAGTTGCGCTTAACAAACCCTTGATTGATTGACTGATATAGGCGATGTAAAGACTACATACTGCCAAAGCGATAAGTAGTAGAGACTCCCCACCTAGACAGTCAGCTGATCCCTGCACCCCGGAAAACCTGATTTGTGGAGTCAGTACCAAGTTAATATTTAGGACATCTCCCAGAAATTTGGAAATCTCTGATCTTAGTGAGCCTGGCTGTGGGCATAAGCATATGGATCAAATCCACTTCTAGGGATCTACAGCATGGGCTGCCTCTGTGACACCCCCCCGCACTTAGCAATCTTTGTGGAAGTGAAGTATAGATCAAAAATTGTTTTATAGCGCTGTGCCTGAAGTTCTGAAGAGCAAAGTATGGTGTGGCTGAACTCCAGGGACTCATAACAGCTCACTGGAGTTGAGTCTCTACTGCCATTTGCTATTATGTTTCTCTAGATCATCCGGTATAACAGCGCACAAATTTGAATAGATCAAATTGATCGCACACTCCTCAGACCTTAACAACATATCCAAGAACGATGCCCTAGAAAACCCAGCAAGGCCCCCGGTTTTCATTTGCATAAAATCACGGATTTGCAAATATTTAAAAAAACCACAGTGATTCAGGTCAAATCGAGCCCAGAGCTCCTCAAATGATGCCAAGATCTGTTCTTTGAGGAAACCCTCAATTTTAAAAGCCCCTGCCTCTGCCCTACCCAAGAAGGTATCCTGAAATATGTCTGGATTCCTCTATACTGAAGTATATCAATGAAGTCTCCCTAATTCTACCTTTTTCTGTGAGGTAGCCCAGGGCAGTGGCCCTGTTGGATGCAGAAAAAGTATTAGACAGGGTCACTTAGGAATATCTGTAGGAATTCATGGGTTCTTTTGGATTAGGAATGCGCTAAATTAAGGCAGTGCAGGCAATCTACTACAAACATGTGGCCCGACTACAAATGATGGGAGATCAATCTGGGCCAATCTATATCGAGAGAGGAACTAAGCTGGGTTGCCCCAGTTCTCATTCTGGTTTTCGCACTATATATTGACCCCTTCATCCGCATGCTAGAGGCTAATCCAGCCACATCACCAGTAGGATGCCACGGCTGGGAGTTAAATATCTTAGCTTACGCTGACGATGTTTGGCGAGTTTTCAGGCTACTCACTGAATAGCAACAAGAAGCAGTTGGTGGAGAACAGGCAAATTATCACCTAGGATGCACGGGTAGTTGAGCAGACGGTATAGCTAGGTATTAGTATTAGTGCAAAACTAGACCAGCTGGTTAAGACTAATATTGCTCCGATAATCGGGAAAGCAAAGCAGGATATTGTGAGATGGAACAACCTTCTGCTATCCATTGTGGATCGGTGTAATATTGTGATAATGCTATTCCTGTTAAATGTTCTATATCTCTTCCGTGCTATTCCTCTAGCGTTTGAAAACTTTTTGTTAAAAAACGTGGACGCTATGCTTATCAGATTTATCTGGTCATACTGCAAAACGAGGAGGGCATTCAGGTATTTGACTTTATCCAGGGAGGGGAGGGTGTGGTGTCTACCACATTAATAATCAACTCGTAGACACCAAGAAATGTTCAGGTCTGGTTTTATTCACCTCAGTCATCGACAGCAATAGAGTAACTGACAACTTCAGAACCACGACATAATGAGATTCCACATTGAACCCCTAGCAAGGTTCTACACAGAACCAGACATGATGTCACACATCTTTCTTCTTTACAACCAAAAGAAAGCTTAACAAAAATAAAAAGAAAGAACACAAGTAATTAGAAAATTTGCTAGCAATAAATTACACTTCATAAGGGGAAGTGAACAACACTGATACGAAAAACTCAGCAGACATAGTCCTTCATTGACAAAGGTAATTTGCACACTCTCTGACTCCTTTGTCTGACATTAGCAGAGAAAGAACGAGACCGTGTCAGAGAGGAATCAGCATTAGTTACTGATGAATCAGAATGAGGACAACCCCATTGACTAACAGCTGGTTTATTATTGGAATTAACCAAGACTACACATCTCTTGTTCCAAATCCTTCCATTTTCAGTCTTCACCGCATTTTTGAAAATCTTGACAACTCTTCTTACTTTAGAAAACTTCTACCAGGGTTGACACCCAACATGTGCTCTAATTTTTACATGGTCACCCACATTCACATCATTGGTTTGAACACATTTTTTTATCATCAAAGTACATTTCCCTTGAGAACTGCTTATCATACTCTCTCAGTCTCCACTCACCAATCTGATTGCCTTTCAACCCCTTGTTAAGACTCATCCATCTTGGACATAGCTTAGAGTTCGGAGCCCTCCCCTTGAATAACTCAAAGGGAGTTCTTCCAGTGGATATGTGAGTAGACATGCGATAAGCAGTGATTCTGTCCTGCAGAACAACTTTTCGTTAAAATTACTTGCTCTGGCCAGCTGTATACTCTCTTTGAGAGTCTTGTTAACCCTTTCCACAGCTCCATTTGTTTCTGGATGATCAACAGAACTTCGTTTATGACTAATGCCACAATCTTTCAGGTAAGACTGGAATTCAGAGGAACAAAACTGAGGTCCATTATCAGAGAGAATGCTATTAGGAAAGCCTTCTCTCTTGAATACTTCCTCCAAGAACTTTATGACATTAGCTGATGAGATATCCCTGACAGAACTTACTTCAATCCATCTGGAATACAAATCCAGAACAGCAATCAAATAAGGGGTATCACACATACCATGCAAAGGTCCCACAATGTCAATGGCTAGCTCATCCCAGGGATGTTTAGGTAACGTCCTGCAGACCATGGGCATATGCTTTGTTTTTAGTATTTTGTCACTAGCACAACACTACATGCAATCACGCACCATCCTCTAAATCTCCTTATCCATCTCTAGCCACCAGAATTGCAATCTCAAATACTCTATCGTCTTCACAATGCCAAGGTGACCAGAGTGTGCTAGACATAGAAGCTTCTTACGCACACCCAAAGGCGGAACAAGTTTAGTACCTCTAGAGAGAACACCATCCATCACCGACAATTCCTCACAAACCAAAGACCAAGGCTTCTCCAGATGCTTGTTTTTACCTAACAAAAGTAATTCAATAACTTTTGTAATTTCTTGATCATTCCTAATTTCTGTTTTCCACTCTGACTCATCCACTGCACCTAACATGACTTTACAAACATTAACCACGTCATCCTCTAGACTCACCTCATCCATATCATTATCCTTGACATCAATCAACCAACCTAGTCCACATCAAAATCAAACTCCTGAAGAGAAATAATCCCCTTCTTAATTCTTGAAGATATAGAATCTAATCCTTTCTTCGAAAATACTTCTTTCAGGGGTTTACGGTCTGACAAAACTTTCACCTTAGTGCCCCAAATCAAATTCCTGAATTTCCTTAAAGCCGAACAAATTGCTAATGCCTCCTTCTCTATTACCGAATAGTTAAGTTCCGAGCCTCTCAAACACCTAGACGCACAAGCAATCAAGCGTTCAACACCACGGTTCTTTTGAAGCAAAACTGCTCCCAAACCCTTTGCACTAGCATCAGTTAAAATATGAATCTCATCACCTGCCGCAAAAGCTTGCAAAGAAGGCGCCTTTGTTAATTCCTCCTTAATAGCAACAAACTCTCTGGCACACTCAGTGTTCCAATTAAAAACCACACTTTTACCCGTAAGTCTCCTAAGACTTTTCGTCCTGTCAGCAATGCCTGGTATGAACTTACAGTAAAACTCTACCATGCCTAAAAAAGACAACAACTCCTCCTTGTTGGTAGGCTTGCTAATCTTTACAATGGATTCAACCAGTTATTTCTTCGGAAAAACACCCTTCCCAGAGATGCAATGTCCCAAATAATTGACTTCCTCCACGGCAAACTTGCATTTTTCTTTTTTGAGGGTCAATCCAGCCCTACTCAGACGTTCAAAAAAATGCACGTACCCTAGAGTAATGCTGTTACTTGGTACTTCCGAAAATCAACAAATCATCTTGATAACACCTCACCCCTGAATGACCCTTGAGTACAGTAGACATTATCCGTTGAAAAACAGACGCAGCAGAGAGAACCCCAAATGGAATTTAAAGGTTCCCATAGGTGTCACAAAGGCTGTCAAATCCTGAGAAGATTTGTCTAACTCAACTTGATGATATGCTGATGCAAGATCTTGGGGTGGTGAAGTAGTTAGCACCCACCAAGGCGCCAACCTTTTTGTCTATATTGGGCAAGGGAAACCTATCCACAACTACCTCTTTGTTGAGCGAGCGTAAATCAATGCAAAGACGTAACTCACCACTGGCCTTCTTAGCAATAACTATGGGAGCCAACCACTCTGTTGCTTCAACGGGTTCAATGACTCCCATATCAATTAAGCGCTCAATCTCTTTCTGAACACCTGTTTGTTCATTCAAAGGAACTCTCCTTACTTTTGTCACAACAGGTAGAGCACCTTCTCTCAATTTTAAGTGATGTTTGTACCCCTTTAGACATCCTAGTTTCTCTTCAAAAACATCAGCAAAACATTCAGCTAAAATGGAAATGGAATCATCCACCACCTGAACTTGAACTTGTGGCACTGCATTAGGATTAAGAAAAACAACAAGCAAACGTTGATGAGGCCACCCTAAAAGTGCATCCCCTCGCTTTGCCACATATACTTTATCATCAGTCATACGTCCACTCATTTCGATACAAGCTAAGAAGTAACCTAGCATTTTTATGGGTAAACCGCCATAACCAACGGGAGAAACATCATTTTTCGAAAGAGTGACCTTGTCCCTGAAATGTTGTTCAAAAATATCCTTTCTTATCATAGTGAGATGTAGCAAGAATCAAACTTAAACTCAAGCTCCACACCTTCAATAGAGACCACATGAGTTGGATGTTTTGCATTTTGCTTATCAACTTGATACATTATTTCTTTTACCTGTGATTTATTTTTAACTTGAGAATGTTCCCTCCTTTTCACCTTGCTATTACAACATTTTGCAAAGTGACCCTTCCTACCCCAAACACTGCAATTGACATGCAGAGCAGGACAGAACGAAGCATTGGCAAGATGGCCTGTTCTGCCACATCTAAAACAACTTGGTCTGTTGTCCAGAGAAGAGGCACCTTCAGCAACACGAGAAGTTTTGTCCCTGTACCAGCTGTTTTACTTTTAACCTGACTTACACTTTCTTCAACATTGGTGCTCAAGGAATTAGATTTGTTTTTCACAGTACTCAACTCTTCTACACATTTCATCATGTGTTCCACATGTTTGGCAATTGCCAAAACTTCATCCAAGGGAGGCTCGTCTTTTAACCACAATTCTTCCCTAATTTTATTATGAGCACATTTCAAAACAAACTGATCCCTAATCCTTTCCTCCACAGCACCACCAAACTTACATGTAGAAGAAAGCTTTCTTAAAGCTGAGACAAACTCCTCAACAGACTCATCTTTCTTTTGCTCACGTAACCCAAAATGATATCTCTACATTATTGTGCTTAGTCGAGGGAGATAATGCAGATTCAATTGTAGTACACAAATTTCATACTCATTTAATGTTCTCTGATCAGCAGTGCTGAGTTCCGGCAAATTCTCAAGAACCTCCTGTCCTTCTTCCCCTAGACAGTGTAACAGTAAAGAATGTTTTCGTTCAGCACTTAAGTTTGTCCCACAAACTCTTGCATAATTCACGAAGATCTTCTTCCACTTTTGCCACTTTATAGTTGGTTCTCCTGGGCTTGTCAAGAAAAATGGTGGGTGGTTGGGTTACGTTTTGCATCACGTATAAAAATCAAAACTAGCAATGTAATGCACTTTTACAGACTGTAATGAACACTCATTATTATAAATCTTTTTTTTTTTAAAGCATCCAAATTGACATCGGAGTTACCTTGTCATGAATTCCTCAAGCACTTTAAACTCATAACTTTCTTAAAAATGTTCAAGCAATAAACTGTTTCTACAGTGCCAACAACATACCTCTAAAATGCTGGATTTTATACTTTCTTAGTAATAACTCACTCCTAACAAGTGTCACCTCTCACAATTTAAAAATAAAATGTACTTAGGCAAAATGAAGCAAAGAGTAACTCAAAACAAAAAACAAAAAAATGCGCAAACTATCTACACATAAATTCATAATGGTGTGCCAATCACCACTGTGCTAGTCAATTGGCAGAAGAAATGCCGCTGCCCGCGTCCCAAGCAGTGGGACATCAGCAGGGCAGCATTTTAGTGGCCGCCCGTCGCAGCCTTCCCCCCCCTTGCTGCCTCGCGCGCGAGGCCTACGCCCACTGGGTTATGACCCGCTATAGTGTCGAGCTGGAGGCGGGCCGTTGGGGGCGGGTGGGGCGCGGCTTGCCCCCCTACTTAGGGGGCCCTCTCGCCCAGTTCCTCCTCTGCTTCCTGCGCCGCTCCTGCCTGGACACGCGTTTTGCCACGCGAGATCGTGGTCTCCTTTGTGGCGGCGTCGCGTTTTGATTGTGGTCGGCAGAGTTGGTGCGACGGGGCGTGGTGCGGAACGGGATCCCGAGGTGAGGTGTCTGGGGCCGGGGGAGCGTGTGGTCGCTGCCGGTGGTTGGCGCAGGGAGGCGTGTATGCTTTGTTCGGCCTGCCTTTCCCCGCGCTAGGTGCCGGTGGTTGTGTGCGCTCCCTGGGCAGCGGTGTCTGGCGCCTCCCTCGGGTATGCAGGGGTTTCCGTGAGTCCGGAGTTTGGTGGGCACATCGCCCGGTTCGAGCGTGGTGATGTGCTCGTTGGAGGCTCCATCTGGTGGCTGGCTGGCGCGCTTTTCGTCCCCCCCCCCTCCCAGTGCGTCGTGAACACGTTTGATCGCATATATTTATAGGGGATGATTTCTTCCCTGTTGTTGACTGCAGGGGTGGTCGTCGGGTCGGTGCAGAGAGACTTTGTATGCCCCGCGAGCTAATTGTTTATCTGCGTGTTTTAGTGGTGAATACCCGGCTCTGCTGAGCAGCTGGGCGTCGTTTCCGGAGAGGGCTGGCGCCTTTGGGTAGGGATCGACAGAGGATCTGGAGCACCTGTGATAGTGTAGATGCTGTGGAATGCGCCGTGAGATGAACGCCCGGTGCCTAGTGTAGCCATGGCAGGGTGTGTTGGCTACAGGCAGGGTCGCGGGAATTGTGTGCCAGCTCTTCAGAAATAGCATAAAGGCTTCTAGGTGTGCATCCTGATAAGCCTGTAAAATCCCGAATGAGTCACAGGCAGCACAGAGGTTTCAAACATGAGGCTGTAAATATACTCCAGCTAAATGCCCACTCCCACATCCTCGATGCGTGTCATGGGGCCTACTGTGCATTTTGTTTGGGACGCCCACACGGAGAATGTTTCTCACCCCGTGGCGTTGTTGGTCGCCGTTGGCTTCGGCGGAATCACTCGCCACGTGGAGCCCTTCTTGGTTGCGGAAACGGTTTAGTGGTGTGACGGCGCAGCTTGCATTTGTCGTGGGTCGGGCATCTTTTGTTGGACAAGTCTATCCATTGTTTTCCCCAAGGGTGTTCTGCCATGCAATTATGAATTGGCTGTAGGTAAATCAAGCCCGCCGTGTTTTTGTAGTGCAGGGGCACACCCGGCAGATTTTTGAGTTTACACTGTGCACATGTTGGTCATTCTCATTCTAGCGCAGCGAGGCAGTGGTTTTCTCGCACATTGTGGAGCCCTGTTCCTAAGGTCTCTTTGTGCTGTTGGGCTTGTGTTTGGGGGTTCGGCGGAGGTGCTTCCGGGGTGCGCCTCGTGCCGGCGAGGGGCCGGCGGCTGCGCCTGGAGGCCTTGAGCGGGCCTGCGAGGGAGCTGTGCGTGGCGGGATGCAGCTGCGCCGGGCACTTGCTGGCGACTGCGGGCTGCCTCCCCATCGGAGCCGCGCTTGCCTCGGAGGTGAGGAAGTGACTTGGGGTCCATGTGGCAGTGGAGTTCGACGGGACAGGGTTGTTATGGCCGTGGAATGAGCACTGCGTCTAAAAGCTACCTGATGGCCTTTGTTTGCGAGCGGTCTCATCTGGCTGCGGGAACAGCGATAGTCACGTGGGTCATAAGTTGGCAAATCTCTTCTTTACGATCGGGACATTCGAGCATTGGAGGTGGTGCCCAGCCCCCAGTGCTGTAAAGTGCGTTTTTAACACGGCCCTCACGCAAAACGCGCCGATGCCTTTCTGGTCAATTCCGCGCATTCGAAACATGCAGCATGCCAATCCCCCAGTGCCGCGATGGGGGATTTATATACGGCGCTCCCGCGTAGCGCTCCAACACCTTGTGGCCTTCCGGCTGAATGCGCGCTATATATCTTGCATGATGCTAAGCTCCTAGTGCCGGGATGTGAGATTTGATACCGCGCGGGCGTAAAGCGGCCAATACCTTCTGGTCAAATTCGCGCTAAATAAACAGGCAGCATGTAGGGGTTGGCTGCTTAGAAGGTTGATGGTCGAGCCAGGGGTGCATTGTGCACGGGCCTGCGGAGATGAGTGCCGAGCAGGTTATAGTTGGGCTCGTGTCATACACGGGGATCAGTGGGTGGTTGCTTGTGAGAGAGGCATCCTTGTTATTGACAGATACAAATTTTTGATTTAAGGTCCCAGATGCGACGGCGTGCTGCGAGTTTAAATGCGGCGCCAAGCAACGCGCTCCGTGATGTGGCAGCACACATCGTCAGTGGACGTTTGGCTACACCTGAAGGGTTTTAAGAATGTTATCAATTTTACGATAATGCCTGACATCTTAGGGCTTCTCCGTTCTTTGTACACTTTTGGTTGCACGGAGGAATAAGGCGAATGTTTATGTCCGTGTTCAGCATACTGTATCCTGAGGACCGGGATGACTCAGCTTCAGTAAGGGACGCTGTAGAGGGCAGTTACTACATGCGCCGTATTGCCCAGTCCTCCCCGATCCCTAAGACTTAGAATGGGGGAAATGATTCTTAGTCAGTCATCAAAAGAGGTACTGATACATTAGGGACTCTGCGTGGGTAATGAGGTAATTACGCCAGTCTGCCGTGTCCATAGGTTAGGTTGATTGCAGTGAGTGTGCTGCTGCCTTAGATCGGAGAGTACAGGTTCGAGCTCAGAGCCGTTCGACATCCGGGAGCTTGGTCCCATTGAACATCCCCCCGCGCTTAACTGAGGGTTTTGAGTTGGTAGCTGGCCCCTTGTAGAGCCCAGTTTTAACTGTCCGAATCTCGCTCACGCCAGGCCACACATAAATGTCAAGATAGTTTGTGATCTTCCTGGAGAGAGACCAGGAATTTGTGTAGTGTATCATTTCTATTCAATTCACATACATTTCATTGATTTAGACCTCTTCTGAGATCAACAATTTGAGAGGTCTTTTGACTTCGGTGTAGTTAGTTCAGAGTGTTAAGAGGCCTGCTGCGAAGAACGTGTGCCAAGTAGATAGCAGAGTGCAGTGCGTATGATGCAAATGGGCCAGCAGGTTACTGTGTTCAAAAGAGGCATCCTTTTGTGACTTGCAATGTAGATCTTAAAGCCCAATAGTCAACAGTGAATTCAGTGCATCGGAGAGTGTGGTTATGAAGACTTGGTCACGGTAGAGGGGGACAGTGAGAGAATCTGGGGTGGAGGCGGCGACGAACATTGTTACACAGGGCGCTTTCGCCAGGTCGGCATCACCGCTCACCGCGGGAGTCCTACAACACTTGAGTCATTCCACCCACAACAAGCACATTGCGCAGCGGAGTGTGTTGATGTTATAACTATGTGGGGCCAATGATTGTTGGGGGCAATTATATTCCTCCTCGCCTATGAGTGTAAGTGCAAATGCGGCGATATGTCAAGCGCTCCTAGGCCTTCGGGCCCATGGCGCACTGGTTTCCTGTGCATTGTTTACTTATCCGCAGGTTGGGGATAAACCAATAATTGGGCTTGTTGGAGGTAGTGCCCCCCCCCCCCTTTTTTGTAGTAAATATAGGGACGCAATGGCTGCGATGAATATGTAATGTACCTGGGCTCATGCGTAGCGTTTCAATGCCTTGACATCCACATACACGTTACATTTGTAGAATAGATAGGTAACTCACAATGTGCGTTAGATTGATGCTAGTGAGGGCGGAGCGACCAGGTGTCCACGGGGCTGAATGCCATGGTCAGTGCCTGAGCAAGCTGGGTAGCCCGGCAGATTAGTTTTTTCCCAGAGGCCACCATCACTATTCACACTATTGTCCCCAAGCTTTCCTTTGGTTCCTGGCTTCATGTTGAAAATGCATGGCTTTATATTTCTAATGTACTCCTTTGCGGCCCACTCGCCATTTGACTAGGGGAGTAGGCCCAGGCTGATTGTGATTAAGTTTTTCACATGTGGTCAAAGATTGGTAAAGGTTGGATTTGAAATACACGGTCGTTGGTTAGGCACCAGGGCCAGATGACATTCCAGTGCATTGTGTCCTGGGGAACCAAGGATAGGGTCCAATTTTGTAAGCACGGGGAGCGGTAAATATTTGGTGTCACTCATGAGATGCACTGTGTTGGGGTGAATGATATCTGAGAGTTTTACTCCTGCGAATAGGACATTGCCGAATAGGCAAGCCAATGGCACATCAAGGGGTCCTGGTGCAAAATCTAGAAAGTCAATTTGTTAGGTAACCCACCAATACTGCTCTAACTTATACATTCAGCGATGTTAATGTGTTGACGTGATATGTTCACCTTGGCCACGTCACGACCCACAAGAATAAAACTACATGTGGCTTCCCCAGGGATCCTCTACAGGGACACCCTTTGGTGGAACAGGGTTTAGCGCACCAGGTCACCTATATTGGAACCCCCCACCTCCAGAGATTAGGTCGGCACAGACCTCATGACTTCCCGCAAAGTCTTTACAACATGGCTAGTTAGACAGGTACATGAGTAACATACCACCCTAACCGGTTTCAGAGTAGCGCCAGGGAACCAATTTGGTACGGGGCCCATCAAATTTGGATAACATAACAAATGTTGGATTGGTTTCATAATCTTTGAGGAGCAGAACATAATGTGTTTGTTGCTCAAACTGAGAGATTCGAAAACAGCTGTGTAACCACACAGGATGTTTCACAAGGTGACAGCAAGCCGTACGGTCAGCCAGATTCGGAATAGCTGGCACTGCAGGACACTAGAGGCGGTTGTGTGTATGTCCAAGTTAGGGAATGGCATGCTTTGCCGATTAGTTGATTAAAGGATTAAAGTCGCATGGTCTAGCTCGAACAGAGCAACTGTTACTAATCGCAATGACATGGGTTCACGCGCACTCGAGAGCCCCCCCCTTTGCATTTATTCCCTGGTATCTTTGGCCCATAATGCAGCATTTATTAGGATTATCCGGTACTAGGGGGGAATCTCGTGGGCATTAGTTCCATGCCGGTGGGTACAAAGGGACGAAGCTGTGTCCCAAGTGGGGCAACAGGATAAGGGAAGGTATACATGTAGATATATGTTCCCTGGCAGCAGGTGTACAAATATGTCAAGGTTCAGCCTAAAACCCAGTCTCAACCATGATGCAATGGTCAGCTTGTGTAAAGGTGTAACACAGAAATTGAGCGACCAATGTTATTATTGTAGGTTCAGCGCTTGAGTCAAGAGATGCTGCTGTCTCTCATCTTTGCCTTGCTATTTAAAAACAGCTGGGGGTAAGGTTTCACGCAAATTAGTCATAGTAGCAGCTTAGTATTAGAGAAAAGTCAGCAGCCGGTGCTGTGTTGAGGCAAGTTGTAGGCCTGGGTTTTGTGTATCATACATAGCGTCTTGAAGGTATTTTGTGAGTTCCACGCTTAAGTCAAGAGATTGGCTGCCTTCAGCCAGCCAGCCAGCCTAGGTTAACACCCATCTACTCCAAGCTAATTGTTCTTGGTGGTAGTGGGCCGCTTTTACACAACACAGTATATCGCCCCTGGGGTTGTCAGTGTCGTGAATCACTAAATCTCACTGAACTGGAGGTGTGGCCGGGTTTTACACTAGCAGAAGTGTGGGAGTGCAAGCCTCCACCTAGGGGGTGGCTGGCTGAATCTGATGAACTACTTCAAATGGTTCATGGCACTGCACGTGGGAGAGTGGCAATGACCTGTGCATACCTCAACCAGATTCCGTGAACGGCATGCCCTCAGCTACATGGTGATGATTGAGAGAGCAGAGAGCGACCATACTTCTTGAATTGTGCACTTAAACTTTCTAGTAATGGAAAGGGCTTAACACCTTCTGAAATGAGCATGACCAGAGATGTGCTGCTCTCCACAGACATTTGACAGGTTAATGGGCAAGGCTGGCGGAAAAGCCAGATGTATTGTCGTCATTTAAGGCGGACGTGACCCAGGTATTGGCGTGATAGAGGCACTGCCTGCTATGAAGATATGAACGAAATCATCACTGGGGCTCACAACTTATTATTTGATTAAATAAGACGTTTCATTTTCAAGCCACGATGTCGGTGCAACGAATTACCTATAGTACAGCAACAACGGTATAACATGGACTGTAGGCAAACCTATTAACTCCTTTCAGCAGCGATAAAGTCCCGAAGCTAGCTTCTATCCAACAGGCAAGGAAAGTGGTTACGCGATCCCAGTGGAGAGTAAGAAAAGATTGGGATACACAGCGGGACTAGTATGAGACGCTATCGTCGAATTCAATGTAACATAATTTGCAAGTAGAAAGGCAAAAAACAAGGAGATGTTGCTAGAGATATGGGTCAGTTTGTAATAAACAATGGGATAATAAGTTGGGTAAGGAAGAAATTGAGACACCGGTGATGCCAGCTTGTGTTTATATACGTAGGTAAAGTGGTTAACTCACACGTTACCTTCACCCTGCTTATTGTACTGCAGCTGTTGGGAACACAATTCCTAGCCAGGAAGGCACCTAATTTGGCTATTGAAAAATCTTATTAGGATTGCAGGTCCACGAGCGCCTATTTCACCAACGCCTTGTTACCCATGCCATATTTTCCAGCCTGAGAAACAGATTGAGGTGTTGCTCTTCTCGCTCAGCTCTCCTTGGAGCCAGGGAGGTGGGATACGTTCACAAATTTAGTCCTCGAGCTGAGAGATGTATGCTTCGGCAGCTCAGTCAGTCAGTACCCTGGACGGGGTGCACCTGTCCAGGGTAGGGATGGACATGTTCCTGCTTGACGTACAGGAGGCACTGGCTAGCAAGGGACATCAGTACACCTATTAGGAGAGGGGGGCTCTGGCAGCGGCGGTAGCCTCCCCAGAGCTGTGGCGGAGTTACAGGGCGATCTGGATGCAGACGGGTACAGTAAGGGTACCTCTGCGACAGGCGGTACAGTAAGGGTACCCCTGTCCGGCACAGTAAGGGTGCCCGAGCCAAGGTCCAGGAGCCGAAGGGGGTTCTGGGAAGACCGCGACGGCGCCCCGTTAGTCCTTCGGGCGGTTGGGGGGCCTGACCAACCGGGGGTGTGCCACAACACGCTCCGCCCCTGCCGGAAGGGGCGGGAGTAGGAGACAGATCACGTGACCCAGTGGATGATCTGTAAATAATTATGTGCCACACTGCCGGGCATCGACCCACCGTGTGTGCTGGCTCACCAGGCGGGCGGAGCAGCAAGGGGCTGCCTGCCCTGGATCGCCCGTAAGATAACCCAATTTTATTATCATACTGTGTTGTATGAAATAAACCTGCAGCAGTTCTTCACCCACAAATAAAGTGTCAGTGTAATCTTTGGGTGACGTCTGTGTATGCGTGTTGACTGAAGCGGATGACGGTGTGGTCACTATGCCGCTGCCCGCGTCCCAAGCAGTGGGACATCAGCAGGGCAGCATTTTAGTGGCCGCCCGTCGGAGCCTTCCCCCCCCCCCCCCTTGCTGCCTCGCGCGCGAGGCCTACGCCCACTGGGTTATGACCCCCTATAGTGTCGAGCTGGAGGCGGGCCGTTGGGGGCGGGTGGGGCGCGGCTTGCCCCCCTACTTAGGGGGCCCTCTCGCCCAGTTCCTCCTCTGCTTCCTGCGCCGCTCCTGCCTGGACACGCGTTTTCCCACCCTTTCCACTTACCCCACGTGTCAGGCACAGCGCGTTATTGGAATGCTTTAATGTTTTCTTTTTGCGTTGCAGGCGGAGTTACAGGGCGATCTGGATGCAGACGGGTACAGTAAGGGTACCTCTGCGACAGGCGGTACAGTAAGGGTACCCCTGTCCGGCACAGTAAGGGTGCCCGAGCCAAGGTCCAGGAGCCGAAGGGGGTTCTGGGAAGACCGCGACGGCGCCCCGTTAGTCCTTCGGGCGGTTGGGGGGCCTGACCAACCGGGGGTGTGCCACAACACGCTCCGCCCCTGCCGGAAGGGGCGGGAGTAGGAGACAGATCACGTGACCCAGTGGATGATCTGTAAATAATTATGTGCCACACTGCCGGGCATCGACCCACCGTGTGTGCTGGCTCACCAGGCGGGCGGAGCAGCAAGGGGCTGCCTGCCCTGGATCGCCCGTAAGATAACCCAATTTTATTATCATACTGTGTTGTATGAAATAAACCTGCAGCAGTTCTTCACCCACAAATAAAGTGTCAGTGTAATCTTTGGGTGACGTCTGTGTATGCGTGTTGACTGAAGCGGATGACGGTGTGGTCACTATGTGACAGTTTCCAAGGTACAGAAGAATGCCTACCACCGACAAAGTCAATTAGAGAAACTGAAGTGCAGGCAAACGATGTGAAAGCACACTAAAACAAAAGATGTGCTACTCACTGTAGAACTTTGTGACTATAAATACTGATAACAACGAAGTATGTTCCATTCACCAATAATCCAGTTTTAAATCAATGATGCGCCTGACACCGACGCGCAAACTCCGTAACACTGTGAGGCTTATATCTCAAGAAAAGTGTTCCCGAATGTAATCCTTCCCAACCCGACAAAATGGCCTCCGTGCGTGACGACGCACGTCAGGACGCTGCTTCAAAACTTCTCTTCTTTGCTTCCCAACTATGCAAGATGGCACCCGTTCATGATGACAGACGTAGACGCGTCTATCATTCTTCTTCTACGTTAACACAAATGCGTTCCAGCACCATTTCAGGCCTATGAATAACGATGCAGGTGGAACGCAAATGCGTTTCAAGACACACCCCTCCCACGGACAGCCTCAGCAGTTTTTTTCTTCAAAGGACGTGCCAGAGATTCCTATTACCGCTGCTAGAGTATTGTTAAAAAAAACACCTTCTCATCTTGAATAAATTCAGACACTGGAGGAAGGTAAATCACCATTTCTTTACTTTTTTTTGATGGAAGATTACAGGAAACTTCGCTGGATGTTGAGGTGAGTACCACGCTCGTCGCCAAATTAATGTGGTGTCTACCACATTAATAATCAACTCGTAGACATCAAGAAATGTTCAGCTCCGGTGTTATTCACCTCAGCCATCGACAGCAATAGAGTAACTGACAACTTCAGAACCATGACATAATGAGATTCCACATAGAACCCCTAACAAGGTTCTACGTAGAACCAGACATGATGTCACTAAGGGCTCTTCCAAACATTAAATTGTACTAGCTGGCCGCTGCTCTGCAGTTCATGAGACCTCTCATAGGAAGCAATGATGGGGCGCAAGGTTACATAGAGCATCCACATTCAATCTATGAGTTGCTAACTGAACCAGATGCTAAGGGATGCTTGCTAAGGTTGGTGGAACCCAGCTACTATAAAAAAAAGTTTGGTTCAAAGTGCCTTTAAGAACTCTGATTCGATATTTCTATGCTTGAAACTTTGCAAATTGCGAATAGTCACAAAATCAGCTTTTTGCAAGTGCATTTTACCACCAAGTGGAATCAGATGATAAAGAGGTGCAACCTATATAAACAGTCTCAAAATGCATCAGGCCTTTTCACAATGGCTGCTTTGTATGTGTTGGTGAGGAAGATGAGATTTTTGGTTGGTCTGCAGAGGAGGAGGAGGTAACAGGAGAGGAATTTTAGGGTTAGGAGAACACTTTTTGAGGGTTAGATCTATAACAAATATAAATGTAGTAGTCAGGTTATATTAGAAGTATTGCTGATCTGAACCCACTTCTAGATAGACCAACAGAGAGAAGTAATGCAGTCCCACCGCATGTGTAAGTATTCTGTTCCCTACATCTGTTATCTTCTGCAAATAATAAAAGGAGTACTTGTAGTATCAGGGGAAGTTTCACAAAGTGTCTAATCTGTATTCTTTCTCATAGATTTCTTAATATTATGTTGTTAAAAAGTAATCAATATAATTTTTCCCTAGCACACCACAGGACTTATACCAGAGTAAACTTTTTTTTGATTGCGCACAGTGGCAGCACGGGGGGAGAATAATAAAAATAAAAAAAAGAACTTAATTGCTGCTGCCAGATGCTGCTTCGATGCTCCTCTGCTGCTGCCTCCTCGGTGCTCCTCTGCTCCCTCCCCACTAAATCCAGACGCTGCTCTCATGCTATTACCAAGCATTAGAGATGAGGTAGGATTGGTCTGAGCTGGATGAAATGCCACTCACTTAGGGACAGGGAGCCTGTGCCTCCTCTCCCATCTGGTTATGCAAAATAGCTGGGCTGGAGAAATGTAAGTGTGCATGTCGTTTTGGCCGTCCTAAGACAAACCGATGTGCACTTACAGTGCACCGACCACTCCTCCTCTCTGGCTGATGCAGGCGCAGAGGATAGCCTCACCCCTCCCTAGACTCTGGGGACTCGGCTGAATAAGTGAACAATAAAATTATAATAAACTACCATTATTGTCATTTTATTTTTTATTTGCTGCCTTTCAGCAGTGGGGCGATGCTCCTCCGCCATAACGAAGGAGCCACCCCTGATTGCACAATTCCCCTATGTTATAGGTTGTGTAGATAGGATTAGTGTTGCTATATGCCTACCATACACAAATGATTTCTTACACTGCAATCGTAAAATTAGCCACTAGCTCAATATTCACGTTTTATGTGATGCTGCCTCCTGGGTGATAAGCAGGGTCACTGGAAATATGCGATTCTAAAGCCGTGGCTCTTTTCGTATAATTATGCGTTTGCTACGCAATTCATCATCTGCTGCACAGCATCGCCATGAGACGTGCTTACATATAGACATAACACCTGATCTATGGGTCCTGGGTAGGGGAAAGAACTTGTGTCAGAGTATGCATGGGCGGGATTGACTAGTTGACTCATTTTTCAAATTAGCCGCTAGTTTGCTTGCTGTAGTTATGTGGTTGCACAGTGACATTTCAATGATAAATGGTGGACTATTACACTGTCCACGTATACCATCCCGAGACAATACTGGTGCACTCCTGTAATCTCCAAATCAAACATTATTTGCTCAATTTATTGATACTCTTACACTTCTCAATAACATTCATTCGCACACTTATAACATTTTTACACAGCAGTAAAATCATTCAGATAGTATAAACAGACATGTATCACACACATGCCAGCATTTCAAAAGAGGAAAGCGGGAGATGAAGAAATAAATAGGAGGGAATTTATTTTCCCCATTGACATACATTGACAGAGAGGTCATTTTAGGAGGGAGACAGCTAAAATAAAGCCACGTTTGGCTTTAAAAATCATGAGTCTCCCACCTGAAGAGGGTTGGTTGGCATGTATGGTATCTATACACATTGACACCTTAAAATGTAGTTAGACATAGTAATAATAGACTCCTTGCAACATCTAAGTTTCTCTCCCTATGTTTTCGGAGACCTCCACTTGCAGGTTGGAGTCCTCCACATGTGGGGTGGAGGCTCCGCATTCAAGGTGAAGACTCCATGGTAGAGGCTCTGCATGACGGACAAAATCTCTATTATTAGGACAGAGATCTCTGTTTACCTCTGCAAAAAGAAAATTACGTACAGGAATAGGATTAGGTTTTTAAGCCATTCTGTGTGATCCCCTCACCACAAAACCATCCTCCTCCATTCTAAGCACCCAAAGTGCCCGAGAGACAAGAAGAGAGATCCCTCAACTTTACATATGAGGAATTAAATATAATTTGTGAGGGGGTTTGTGGTATCCTCTGTGCTGGGGGAAGATTGTCAAGTTATCCTCACCCCTCCTCCTTCTAGGCAATGGTTCTTACCCTCGTGACATGCATTGAATTTTACAGGGTCTGCCAAAATTATCCTCAGCTTTGTGAAGGTCTAGAGACACAAAGCTGAGCTCTAGAGCACGGGCACAGATGTGATGCGACATTGGCATGCTCTGCAGTGCTGTGAGTGTCCACAAAAAAAGAAGAGAGGTCAGAAATCATTGGGAGCACATTCAGCACTGCACCATGTCAAGGCCAGGGCATGCTCAGCTAGCTCTTTCAACCTCCCAGCATCTCAAATTATACTACTGCGCAGGAGGACCATCTACTCTCAACTGAAAGCTTTTGAGCAGCAGAGAGGCAGTAAGTATAATAGGTATCTGACCATATAAGTGCCTATGTGTTTTGAATGTGTTGCCTAGACAGGTATTCAGTCAAATGTTGTATGATAATGTTCATGTTGTCTGCAGCTAATCTTTGACGTGTACAATGATTGGATTTATTTGCAAGTTTTAAACATTATTTGTTTAAAGATTTGCATTATGTTGGCACAACAGAAATGTATAATGAGCTTAATATTGTGGTTAAACAAGAGTTTGAATATTGACTTATGTTACATTTCACTTTTGGCAACATAAATATATGGAAGGCTGGCATTGTGTAACTTTAACTCACTAAGCAACATGAAATGGTTTACATGTTTTAATCGTCTTCAATTGTCTTCAATCATCTATAATCATCTTTAATATTATTTGTCCGTCTACTAATTGTTTAAAAAACCTAAATACATTTAAACAAAACTGAATAGGCAAGTACCACTACATTTATTTCTGTGATAGGCAGCATACTAGGGGGAATGTTACCACTGTAATAAAGTTCGCCATGACCCAATCCTACATATGTGTCTCGATTTCAATAAAGATGTCCTGCATTGAAGGCCTTCTTTAAAGTTTTTGAAATAGTTGAAATAACTTTACCACTGTGACAAATGTTTGGTTTACCTTACAAATTACATTGACAAAGGGAAGTCAAAATCTTCACAATGTCAATCTTTCTCTTATTTACTGATGGTATATTCATGAAAAGTATTTGTATTTGTATGAATTAGTGGACATATGCACTCATCCTTTTGTGTTTTGTCTTCATTTCTTTTCAGAGTACAGAGCTAGCCAACAATCATCACAGTACTATCCTGGATGAGGAACAAGATCCTTGACCAGAAGGCCGTTATTAGTACTTTTGAGGGGGAAAACGTATAACAAGCAGAGAGAATGCACCTGCCCAGAAACAAACTTGTTTCACCACCAAAAGACTGTGAGCAGAGGCTGTCAAGCCCATGGTGGAGGTGGACGTGTTGGATACCACCAGCCAGGAGGAGGTGGAGGACTAGGCCACTCCTGGCCCAGAACATACTTCTGTGGTGTCCCAAGAGCTGACATCATCATCATCATCATCTGGGCCTACACCCAACCCCTCCTTCACTGCAGAGGCCACCTGTGGTCACCTGGTCATTTAAGACATCTAGTCTGCAGTGGGTTTATCAGAGCTTTAATAGACAAAACAAAGATTACAAGGATTCCAGGTAGGTTAGAGGCTGGATTATATAAGCAAAGATCAGGGTAATGTCCTTCCTGAAAGTTTAGTCCATGTCCATGTGATTAATCCTCTCTCTTTATAGGCTTGGTCTGGTGCTTGGAGTCGCCTTTGGCTTTTTCTGTCATCCCCCAGATAAGAGGAGTAAAGGAAGTATGTACGTGGCCCTCGAAATAAAACGAACAAACAAACAATAGTCAGGTTTGGGTGGCTTCAAACTCGTATGCCTAGACCATCACCTTCACCTGGGAATGGGGCTGTGTAAACCAACAGATAACAGATGGTGTTCCCTGCAGTGCCATGCAGATGCAAGCAATTAGTGCCCTGACCGCCACCACCCAGTCGTGAGATAATGAATAAAAGGTACTTGCCGGAAGCCAGGGTCTTCTTGGGTCGTGGCAGTAGGAGCCTCACCGCCCTCCTCCTCTCTGGGTTGGTCAGACCTTTTGGTGTTGCCCCTAGGTGGTGGTGTCTTGCTTCCTCTCCTGCGGTGTCTTCTTCTTCCTCTGCGTTTGACCCTCCTGCCTCCTGGAAGTCTGAAGTCTCCTCTCTTGCTCCTGGAACTTGCCTTTCCTTCCCGTACTCCGTCTCCCCGCAAGCCGACTCAGCGTTCTTCTTCTGTTCCTCGTCGACCTCCCCATCTGTACTCCCTTCCTTTTTACGCTCTTGGGCAGCGTCTTTTGAAACACTGACTTTGTGTTCCTGTGGGCTGGTCGCGGGTGCCATCTTGGAAAGCACGCTCGGGAGGGCCACGGGATTATACCACCATGACAGTGGTGTTTCCAGCTGCACAGCTGCTCAACCTTCTCTTCCTACTACAAGTGCTCACCCAAAACAGCACCAGCAGTCAAGAAACACTGTCGCCCCAGTCTCCCCTGAGCCCTCATGTGTTGCCCACACCCTTTCACCTGATTATGTCTCAATAACTGCTTTCAAGGAGACCCTTAGCACATGTTCAGTTAGTGATCTCTCAGGACATGCCAGAGTTGATAGGTGAGGTAAAGGTTTTTGGAAGTATGCTTACTGAACATCATAGAAATCTATGTAGCCTCCTGACCTCTTTGATTGCAGACATTAAATCACATCTGCTTGTAAAACCCATTCCCTGTTCCAATGGCTCCTGAATTGTTAGTGTTAGTTTTATCCCACTCAACACCGTAACAGTAGATTACTCAGGGGTTGCCTGGTCCTGCTATGGCCGCCATATAACGCCCTCTTCTGAGGAGGATACCAATGTTGTGGTAGTAAAAGGTGACCTGGAAGATGGCCTAGAACTTTTGTAAACCAAAAACTAGGAGATGATGAATGAATGCTGAAACTTTTCAGACACGCACCCCCAATCACAGATCTGGGTTGAATCCATCATTGTTCTGTAGCTCACTTTGCCACCACAGTTCAGACCCAACCATACTTGTTCCTCATGAGAACAGTCCAGCCCGCACTACCAAGCCAGGTCTTCCCTGGACCAGAAACGAGCATCTTGGGACCAGTTTCGGGATAACACCCCTCATCAGCCAGACTAGCTTGAATCCAGTGGCAAAGTGAGCAAGGGACCCACGTCTGGGCATTCCCTGCCAACTTAGGGCGAACAAAGCAAACACAAGGAGATGATGAACGGAGTGCTAAAACTTTCCAGACACTCACGCCCAGTCACAGATCTGGGTTGAGTCCATCATCGTTCTTTAGCTCGCTTCGCCACCTCAGTTCAGACCCAGCCATATGCAAATCAGTATTGACCTCGTTCCTTGTGGGAACAGTCCAGCCTGAACTGCCAAGCCATGTCTTCCGTTTACCAGAAACAAGCATCCTGGGACTGGTTTCGGGATAACACCCCTCATCAGCCATGCTAGCTTGAATCCAGTGGCAAAGTGAGCAAGGGACCCACGTATGGGCATACCCAGCCAACTTAGGGCAAACAAAGCAAACACAAGGAGATGATGAACAGAGCGCTGAATCTTTTCAGACACTCACCCCGTCACAGATCTAGGTTGAACCCATCATCGTTCTTTAGCTCACTTCACCACCCCAGTTCTTAGTAGAACTTTTGTACCCATACCGGGAATAGCCATCTGATACTCACGCTGGTTTGGAGAAGCAACTTTATTTATGATTTGATCATATGCCTTTCCTTTGAACATTTGACTTTCTATTGGACCTTGCCCTCCAAATTTACCTTTACTCTAAGATTAAAGAGACTATTTTAATTTTACCTCGTCCTAGGCATTCCACACGTTATTTTCATAAAGATTTTAATAGATGTATTTTGATTAAACAATTTAAAAAAGATCAAATGTTTTCTATGATTTTTAGGAATAGGTTGTTATTGAGGAATGAATAATATAATATTTGGCTTTCTTGAGAAATCTGGAGGCATTTCGATGGTGTTTTTAATTTGCTTCATGGTTTTCAACATAATTACATTTAACATGGCTACAAATGCGTGAAACCTTAAAAGACTTTAAGTTAGTTGTTTAAATGTTTCATTTTTAAAGGTGATCACAGATGAGTTTTTAACAAACTGTGAAGGATGCATAGAAAATGTATTTTAACTGTATGTTTTTGGGTTAGAGAATTGCAAAATGTATATTGTTTTGAGAACAGTTTTAATTTTTCCCAGGGTGGTGATTTTTAGCATCATCACATACGCAATACTGGTTGTGGTGGTGCTTGTACTGGTGATAGTCAAAATCCTTTTTAGAGGGACACATTCGTGGGGCTTGAGGCCTTTGACTCCTGATGTTCTGAGGCCTGACCTACTATGGGTCCTTAGTAACTGGGCTAAGTACTTCCCCTTTCAACACTTGGCTCGGAGTGGTAGCGCTGATTGAGCAGTTCAAGACTCATTGAGGGGGAGATTGGTTTGAGGAATACGCTGACACAAGAATCAAAGTTCAAACAGTAACCACAAGGTGATGGTTGTCCAGTCAAATATTTGCTTTTATGAAAAAGTAGTCTTTTATTATAAGCACACAAACTACAGAGGCAGCACACAAAATAATAACAACAGTCTCTTAAGTGTGGTGCACTTGCACCTTCCTGGCCAGTATCTTGAGTCCCTTCATCTCCTTCTAGAGAGAATGGTAATGACCCATTCGATAATCAAGGCAATTCCCAGATGCGTCCCACACTGGTTCCCCCCGTGGCAAAGTCCAAGTTAGGCTTTAAGTTTCAACTCTAACAGTTCCATGTGCTAAGTTCATCAATGTCCCTAGCAGGTCTGCTGGTCTCGAACAGTCTTACCGGAGCTGATAGAAGCCATCAAGTGTGGGTAGGATAGAATAGTATTTGTAAAGCACACTATACCCGAAGTTGTCAAGGCGCTGAGCGGTCGAAAGTAAAGAGAGAAGCGCTATCAGCCAATTAAGAAGAAAATAGCCATGTTTTCAGAAGACTTCTGAAGACCGAGAGGGAATCTGCATTGGAAATGAAGGGTGGCAACGAATTCCAAAGCTACAGAGAAGGAGCGGCCACCCCATATGGACCTGCGAAATCTGGGAGAGACCAGTTTTTTTGTGTGGATGATCTCAAGGTCCTCCCAGGAGTGTACCATTGAAACATGTTTTTTAGATAAGTCAAACATTTACTATGCATAGCCTTGTATACCGTGCTCATGACCTTGAAGGGGAGCCAGTGCAAGGTTCGAATTACCTCCCTTGCGGACTGATGCTTAGGAATATTAAGGATCAGTCTTGCCGCTGTGTTCTGTACCACCTGGAGCTTATTCAGTGAAACCGCATTGATGTTAAGGTAAGGTACGGGACGATGCAGTAGTGAAGACGGGAGGTGATCAATGCAATGATGGTGAACCGATGCGATTCAGATGGAATATATGGCAGCACCTTTCTAAGAGTTCTTAAAATATAGAAACAGGTGCTGATTGTACGGTTTACTTGGGCATCAAAGGTTAACCCCTCGTCAAAAATTACCCCCAGATGTATCGCTGTCCTAAACGGGACAGGATGGGGACAGCAGTCTGCAGGCCGCCAGACATTAGACCAGATGGAATTCTGTGAGCCGAATACCAGCACCTCGGTCTTGTCTGCATTGTTCTTTAGTGTGTTGCCCTTCATCCAGCAAATAATGGTTGACATACACTGATTAAACTTCTCTGTGACTGATTGCAAATCAATCGAGATGGAGACAATGGTTTGTGTGTCGTCTACATAGGAGAGCACCTGGAATCCGAATGATCTTACCAGCTCGGCCAGAGGGGTCATATAGAGGTTAAAAAGAGTAGGGTTCAGTGAGGATTCCTGAGGGACCCCACAAGGAAGGCTGAAAGCCTTAGTTCTGAAGCGTCTGCAGCTAACGATATGCGTTATACCGGTCATAAAATAGTGGAGAAGCTGCAGGGCTTTCCCATAGCCCCCACTTCCCGCAGGCGCTGAACCATGCACACCGGGGAGACTGTGTTGAATGTTGCCGACAGGTCGAGCAGGATCAGCACCGCCGAACCACCCTGATCAACCTGCAAGCGAATACAATCAGTAGCCGCGATAAGGGTAGACTTCGTGCTGTGGCCAGCGCCGAACCCGTTCTGGGAGCGATTTAGGATTTCCTGGGATTCTGTGTATTTCATTGGTTCAATATTGATGAATTTCTCCATGATTTTAGCAGGAGCGGGGAGAAGAGAAATAGGTCAGAATTTTTCAGCTCCCAGGGATCGGCATTGGGTTTCTTGAGAAGCGGTGAGACAATGGCTTCCTTCCAGGTAGCCGGGTAGCTACTGGATTAGTGTATTTTGTTGAATACCTTGCACAGAAAGTTGGCTACTAGATCATGCGCCGGTTTAAGTGTGGAGGGCATACAGGGGTTCGAGGGAGCCCCGGATATTAGGCCAAGTAGAAGTTCTTTAGTTTGTTGAACCGAGATTTGTGGAAAACCGGAAAAGACATTCTTCCCGGGCGCCTGGTAGAGTTCCCTAGCAACCGGTTCACCCCCATCCTCCACGGCTTCCCCACTAACTGAATCATCATTTTCAGTAGGGGTGAACTCGTGGAAGATCTTTAGGACTTTGTCCTAAAAGTAGATTGCTACTCTGTCACAGAAATCTTGGGAGGGGTTCATTGGCTGTTGCCCTGGGTAGACAGTGCTGCTTCCTTGGCGGCATCCTCCTGGTGCATGTGGGTCACCAACTGGCAATACATAAGGGTAAAAGCCTTTACTTCATGGTGGCCCCCATCTGGCATACAGGGGTTTAAAGGTGGCCACTTCCAGGATCTCTCCCCATCCCACAGTCCTCTCCTGGCTGTGCTTGAAACCTCATAGCTGACTGGCATTGCAAAAGGGAAATGGCCCTTACATCACGGGGGCCCCCACCGGGCATTAGGGGATCACTGATCGGCACAGGAGCAATTGCTCCGACTGCACCTGGAGTTTCACACTTTGCTCACTGAAATCCACTCAGCAGGATCCCTAATGGGCCTCACTCCCTCCAGGCGCTCCCCTCTGCCTCATAGGGTTCACTGGTCTGGGCAGACGGGTAGAAGGCCGGTGCTCCAGGCTCATGGCAAGTGGTCATGCTCCCTGGGTGATTGCTCATGTCACTTAAATCCTGTTAAGAGCAGGATCTTTACAAGGATAGCACGTAGGGAACCCCTAACAGCCCTCCCAGGTCAACAAGACCGCATTACCATGAGAAAGCTCTAAATTATGGCACACATGAATGATCTGTTTTTGCCCATGTCCAAAAATCGTTACCAACGGTCCAGATATCATTGTACCTGGGGCACTCAGGGTAAGGGTGCATATCAGCCACCATCCTGGAAACCTTCTGCCACAACAGTGGTGCTAGTGATGGTGTTTGTGCTTGTGTTGATGGTGGTTGAGGTGGTGGTGTTTGTAATGATCTTGCATGCAGTGACTGTGGGTGAGGCAGAGGTAGTTGAGGTGGAAGGTTTGTGGGTGTTGAAAGTGGATTCATGTAAGTGTTTGTGTGTGGTGACGGTCTCTTAGGTTACAGTACCTCTGTTGAATTCTGTGAATGAATTGACCATGCAGATTGACACTAGCACTTCTTTGCTTCTGGCATCTTCATGGTCAAGGCAAGTTGCCTAGCACTCATTTACCTCAAACTTCAAAGATGTTCTTGGGGACATATTTGCCATTTCTTGGTAATATTTCACAATGTTGCAGAGTTGCCCGCATGTCAAAAACATTCCCCTGCGCAGTGTACTGCTGTTGGAAAGATTTATCCTCCTAGAGGACTGGATTTGGCTATCCAACTCCTTGCCCCCTTCATAGACATCTGACATGGCCAACAGGTTGTCAATCATGGAGAAGGCTGGAATAAGGGATATTGTAGAGGGGGGAGGTTCATGAAGGGTGAAGAGCTTCTCCTCACCAGGTGTGTCCTCTCCCACAGGTGATTAAGAACTCTGGAGATGCATTTGCATCGAAGAAGTGTGTAGGAACATCAAAAGAGACACCCATATGACGAGGGTTGTATTAAGGTGAGTATTGCATAGACGGGACAAGCACTCATGGCTATTTAGCCTGGGTTCAGGGGTTAGCAATCCTCAGGAGAGACATTGAGGAAGACTACTGGCAGGACATGACCTTTATTATCTTCCTTCTGCAGGTACTTAGCACAGTCAGCCTAACAATTATGCTGACAGCTGCTTGTAGAAAGATGGGGCTTCCACCTGCAGTGCTAGCCATCTTCTGCTTGTAGATGAGGCAGCATCATTGTCAGATTCAATGTCCCAAGTACCTGCAAGAAGATGATGATACAAGTTGAAATACATTAAACAAAGTTTGTGATCAGTACTTCAGCAGACTTATATATTTCTCCAAGAAATCACACTTTTGGGGATACCGGAATACAGAATCGATTTTGCAGGAAGCTGCTCCGATTTTGGCCCAATAGCCCATGTTTTGTATTATACGAGGAACTGGGTCTAGATTAAGTAGAAGATTGTATAAAGCTTGCACCCCCCTGCTTTTTTGGACCTCAATATATGGGAACAAACATGCAGCTCTTAATAGGAACATGATCTCTGACTGTCTGTCCTGTGACCTGGGCTTGAAAATACCCTGGTTGAACTATATAAGAAATATAGGCAACGATCTGGGCCGACCAGAACTATTTTCTTCCCCATAGCCTTTGAGTAAAAGGGTGGTGGGCTGGGTCAAAAAAGTGTTTAAGATACTGGCTATGGCTACCAGAGAATCTAAATCCGTGTGTAATTTTGTTATGGTTCAGACATGCCAGGACTTAGAGCCCTGCCTCTCTCAGATTAACAATGCATGGGAGAGGTCGCTCGTAACTAGATTTCGGCTGGGCACCATTAGGTGTAATCTTTGTTTCTCATTGGACCAGTTTGATCCAAATAGTATCTCTGCGTGCCCATGTGATGATACTTCTCCTCAGACTCTGTTGCACTTTACTTTGTTCTGCAAACTTTACAAACCTTTTAGGTGAATATTTTTACTACCTATTAAAAAAACCATGTTTTTTTACAGTGCAGGCCAGCCTTTTACGTTCTTCGCATGGTAGCAGATGCCACAGTGTGTTCTGCAGTGGGAGCTTTTGTTAAAAACTGAATATGTTGGAATAGTTCTGTTAATGTTTTATGTATTTATGACTCTGCTTTTACTTATCTACTGTAATTTGATCAAATATTTTAAGCAATGCTTTTATTTGCTTTTTTATGGTGATCTTTTGAATAACCAAATAAAGATAAAAAATTGATTGATTGAGAAATCACACTTTATTTTAATAACATGAGAGCATAAATAAAAATAAGAAGTTAAGAGTTGACCCTTGCATGGAATTAATACATATATACAATGACAACTCACCTACTCCAGCCATGGATGTTTTCTTTGTAGATGGACTTGTGACATAAGTGGTGGAACCACTGCCTTGAAGTTGGTGTGGGAGGGAGTCTGTGAGAGAGACAGCTGGAAAACATATACACTCTTGTTGAGTGCTTAAACAAAAAGAAAAAACAAGCACGTGAAAATGGATCAGTCGAAGGACACAAGTAATGCATCCCTGCACCGGGGAGGGACAAACACAAGATGAGCAAGGAATGCCACACACACTATTGAATAAGAAGCAAGCAAATGAGAGTGACACTGGAGCCAAACAATAGTAAGCAAAGGGCGAGATCTAACCCTATCCTAAGCTAAAATTTCATTTAGCAACAAACAGCATATGCGCTGTCAAGTAGGCAAGATCTGAAAAGGACACTTTTAGGAGATGGCATTTTGAAGAAGATGATCTACAGAAGCAGAACTAACAATATCAAAAGATATTCAGTGACTGGAGATTATACATTTTATTTCACCATAAAGAATTCTCATAGTTGGGCAACTTGAATAACTTTGTTCTAATGGACAGAGCTACATATAGATGTGCAAAAAGGTGATCAATTCAATTATTTCTGCGATGGCGTCTAAAAAGTTACACAAATTACATTTGCTGGAGGTGGGATGCCCACCAGAAGGTGCTCAAAACAGGATTCATTAAAGGAGGAGATGCAATTAACACTATAGAAGAAGATAACACATGTGTTGCCTGGCATTTACGGTTCTAATGCAATTTTGTTGGAGAAAAGAATTGAAGACACAAAGAAAAGCAACCAGAGGCAATGTCAATATTGTTTATACAAGATCACACAATTTTGGCAAATGGAGTTCCATAATGATGTAAGGGTCACAGGAAAGAGGGTACTTGAGAACACCATAGTCTTGAGAAAGACCCACCAGAGTAGGAAAAGGAAGAATGTGATGGGGAGTTTAGAGTGTTGGCCAGTGGCATCTGGGGCACAGGCTCAGAAGTACTGAAAGATCATTGAGAATAGAGCCACTGCTGTGTTTTCCTGTTCTCTCCTTGTTTACTGCCTCTCTGCAGTTCAACTTCTCCTGACTTCATGGATTCTGGTGTTTACAGAGTGGAATTAGTTCAGTTGCTTTTTAAAGTTGCCATCATCTTCATCTGGTGTTCTCCAGGCTTTGCATCCTGTGGCTCTGTAACATCCGCACACAGGCATATCTTCTGACTTAGTCTTCGGGCTCTTCGAATAGCAAGGACCACACTGCAGAACTAAACTCTTCGGCTCCTTACCAACATGCCCTCATTGAGTACTTGGTTAGCCCTGGGCCGGAGTACTGTGTGCAAGAAAGTGTCCTCTTTTTGTATGGTTGCCCCCACTTTTTGCCAAACTGTTGATGTACTTTGACTGAGTGTGCCCTGGGTCCCTGCCACCAGGTACCCAGGGCCTATATTCTTTGCCAAAACTGCATTGAAACCAACCCCAATTGGCACTCTTTGGTCACATGTCAGTCCCTTGTAAATGGTACCATAGGTACCAAGGGCACTGTGGCCAGGGAAGGCCTCTCAGTGGTGCAGCACTTATTTTGTCACCCTTAAAAGCCCTGTACCTTTACACACACACACACACACACACACACTGCCATTGCCAGGTGCATGTTTTGGTGCAGAACAACGTGAAAAGTCAATATGGCACACATCCCTGTGTGCCGTGCCTACAACCCACTGCCCTGGCATAGGTCAGCCACCCCTCTAGCTGGGTGCACTATACCAGTGGTGAGGGTACAGTTGCATGAGCCCTGTAAACCCTACAGTGTCTACACCAATTCTAAGACATTGTAAGTGCACTAATGCCATTAATAGTATATGGTGCTGGGAGTTTGTCGTCACAAACTCCACAGCACCATAGTGGCTTTACTGAAAATTGGGAAGTTTGGTATCAAACTTCTTAGCACATTAAACCCACACTGATGCCAGTATGGGATTTAATGAAAAATGCACTCTGAGGGCATCTTAGAGATGCCCCTTGAAAAAGGACCTAACTCTAGTGTCCTGGCTGAGTGGCTGCTTGCCATCTGCCACCACCAGACATGTTTTTGGACCCCTGGGTCGAGAGCCTGCTGCTCTCGGGGGTCTGGAACAATGCACTTCCTGGGATGAGGTGCAAATCCTCCTCACCCAGGATGGGCAGGGTCCACGAAGGGGAAGCTTTAAAGGCTTGCCACATTTGTAAGCTACCCCAGCCATTTGCTGCTTCCAGCAACTGGCCTCCACCAGTTCTGACCCCCACTTTGGGTGGGAAAATCGGCGGGAAAACCAAGGGAGGAAGGGAGGTGTGCCCACCTTTGCCAACACCACCCCTGGTGGGGGAGGCGAGGTGAAGTACAACCCTCAGTCCCAACCATCTAGCAGATGGGGACCCAGCTAACCAGAGAGAGGCATATGCCCCCCTCCCACTGGAGGGTGGCTAAATAGGAGGGGTGTACCCACCCCAAGGAAGGTACTCATTGGTCCTGACCTTTACTTACCTGTAACGCCCCTAAATCTATTATTTTAGGGGTGACCCTTAACCTTGCCTGCTCAGACAAGAATTGACAAGAAGAAGAGAAAAAGAAGGACCGAAGAAGGTGTGCTTAAGCTAAGAAGAGGAGGACGCCCACCGACTTGGTCCCATCCCTACCGGACTGTCTCCAGCTCGAACCTGCTCCAGAAAAATCCTGGTGTGTCCTGCAGCCAGCAGCCTCAAGAACATGAAGGACCTGCCCTACCTTCCAAGCCCAAGACTTTTTCTGCCGTGAGCACCGGATTTGCTCACCCACAGTCTCTGGCTCCAGCCAAATCTGCGAGTCTGCACCACCCTGCACCCAATGCCCACGGCCCGAGTTCGAGTGGCCCAACACCAGGAGGTCTCCCCGGCGATTCCGAACTGTGATCTGGTGATCTCTGACCTGCCTCGAATCTCCAATCGACGCCTGCAGTCTTACTCTGGAGAATCCCCCCGACCGTGACTGGAGCTGGTAAGAAAACCAGAAGCCTAAAGACACCCCTGCACCTGACGTCCCACGACCTTGGATGGCCCAACCTAAGGTGTCTCAGCATCCCCAGGCATCCCAACTTACCTCTCCAACCGGTGGTCACCTCCAAAAGATCTTCGTTCCCAAGCCTGCAGTATTTGTTGCAACCAGAGAATCCCCATTGAATCAACGGAGCACCCAACATCAAAACAGCACCCTGCACCCAGACGCCCCTGCGCTGCTGCGGGTGTACCGAGGATGCTAACTCGGATCTTCCTTTGCCCTGAGTCTAACACCATGAACTTTGCTCCCACAAACTTGGGGCCTGTTCGTGAGCAGCTGTGACTGTTAAGGTAATGTGTGTCTATTGTGCTGTAGTAAGTAATAAGTGAATATTTTTGTGAGTCCATGCCACAGATATACATGCAGCTCCAGCGTGAGATATAATTTACCTAAAAGCCACAACACCGAAATTCCCAGCAAGCAACTGACATCAAATAATTGAATGATGCATTATATAGCTGTTGGGTGTACTTTCTAAAAAGACAGCATACACACCAGTGCATCAGCTCCAGACATCACATACAGCTTTCAAGATGATGGAGTGCCATTGATGTCTGTTGCGGAAGATGTGCTCCCTGTGGTGAGGTGGCTGAAGTAGCACATGAATACAATCAATGGCATGTTAATGCATGAGGTAAGTGGCTAAAGGCATACAATTGTATTGTGATAAACAATGTACAATGGGGGCATGGTGATAAACATGTGCACTCTTCTGGCAATGCATCTCAAGGCTTGGTGTAAGTATTAAGATTAGTTTGTCTATTAAGATGCCAGAAGAGACTCTCTGGAAAGACCCAATGTCCAGCACATGGAGTGCAGCTAGTATTTTGACATGGCAGTACAAAAGGGGGTGGTGATGGACGGAGCATCAGAACCAATCAAACACTCACACCCAGTCAACAGATCTGGGTTTGATCCATCACCATTCTTTAGCCCACTCTGCCACCCCAGTTCAGACATGGCCATATGCAAATCAGTCTGACCCTGTGCCTCATGGGAACAGTCCAGCCCGAACTGCCAAGCCATGCCTTCCCTGGACCAGAAACAAGCTTCCTAGGACCGGTTTCTGGCATTTCAGCCGTCTTCAGCCAGACTTGCTTGAATCCAGTGGCAAAGTGAGCAAGGGACTCACGTCTGAGCATACCCTGCCAACTTATGGCGAACAAAGCAGTACAAAAGGGGGTGGTGATGGACGGAGCATCAGAACCAATCAAACACTCACACCCAGTCAACAGATCTGGGTTTGATCCATCACCATTCTTTAGCCCACTCTGCCACCCCAGTTCAGACATGGCCATATGCAAATCAGTCCGACCCTGTGCCTCACTTTGCCACTGGATTCAAGCAAGCCTGGCTGAAGACGGCTGAAATGCCAGAAACCGGTCCTAGGAAGCTTGTTTCCGGTCCAGGGAAGGCATGGCTTGGCAGTTCGGGCTGGACTGTTCCCATGAGGCACAGGGTCAGACTGATTTGCATATGGCCATGTCTGAACTGGGGTGGCAGAGTGGGCTAAAGAACGGTGATGGATCAAACCCAGATCTGTTGACTGGGTGTGAGTGTTTGATTGGTTCTGATGCTCCGTCCATCACCACCCCCTTTTTTACCGCTTTGTTCGCCATAAGTTGGCAGGGTATGCTCAGACGTGAGTCCCTTGCTCACTTTGCCACTGGATTCAAGCAAGCCTGGCTGAAGACGGCTGAAATGCCAGAAACCGGTCCTAGGAAGCTTGTTTCCGGTCCAGGGAAGGCATGGCTTGGCAGTTCGGGCTGGACTGTTCCCATGAGGCACAGGGTCAGAATGATTTGCATATGGCCATGTCTGAACTGGGGTGGCAGAGTGGGCTAAAGAACGGTGATGGATCAAACCCAGATCTGTTGACTGGGTGTGAGTGTTTGATTGGTTCTGATGCTCCGTCCATCACCACCCCCTTTTTTACCGCAGTATTTTGACATGGGCATGGCCAGCCTGGGAGTGAGTTGTAGGTGAATCAAGCTTTTGCCTCATTCTGCAACCATGTCAAGGATTACTTCAAGAGAGAAGAAGTATCTGGCAATGGCTGGTTATTGGGACATGCTAAAGAAAATTCTCCTTTACCGTTAAATTCTCTCCCCTTCTAAAATAATTGTTCCTCAAAATGACGTCCAAAGACAGTGAGCCCAAAAATGGCGATTGGTGTGTGAGTTCCTTCCTGTTGTGCTGCGCCTGCATGTGATTAGTTAGTGTTATAATGATTTTTCTCTGTAGATCGGTTGTGGAGTTCTGATTCATTACTTCCCCTACCCTTTCATTAACAGATGTCTTCCATATGTCCTAAGCCTACAAAATGAAGTGTGGCAAAATACAGAAAATATAATAAATTATGTGTATATTTCATTAATCGAAATTAAACCCATTAATACGTGTTAATTATTTTGAAAAAGTATATAAATATTTGAAAATGGGTTTGTCTTAAAAAAAGAAAATCAATACATTTGTAATTTCTAGAAATTATTGAAAATGATAGAAACGTTTTCTATTTTAAAGAGGAGATTTAAAAATATACCTAATTTAAAAAGTGTATTTCCATGATTAATTTCATCTGACAAAATGAATATTTTTTCAATTGAACATTATTTTTAAATTAAAAAATATTAGAGGTTTATTTAAAAAACCAACACAGTGATAATATGTAATTATTATAGAAATAGATTGAAAATAAACACATATATCTCAAACACTTTTTCACTCAACTATTAATAAAATAATTCATTATTAAAGTTCAAACCTTATTAAAATGATTTAATAAACAAAATAAAATATAATTGTAAAATGCAGGTAAAAATAACTACGTCCAAATAAATATAAAATAAAGTTTAAAAAACTCAAAATCCAAGTTAATCTATACAATCTAAAGAGCATTTAAATATATATGTATATGGTGCTGGTGGTGCCAGTGTAGTTATGGTTAAATGAGGGCTTCCCTAGGAAGCTTTTTTTTTTTTTTTTTTTAATCAATTTGATCAACTTCTTTTTTTAAATACATTCGCTTTAGCTGCTTCACAGCAAGTTTCATGCAAATCCATCAAGCAGGGACCACACAGTTTATAGAGTAGCGAACCACGAGAGAAAAAGAAGAACGAAACAAGGAAAGGTGGTGGAGCACTACAAGTGTTTGGACGAGAACCCTCACTCTCCCTAGGGTGACATGTCTCATCATAGGGTCCCTCCACACACTGGGACCGCAAGGTACCCAGTGTGGGCTACGAATTTCCCGCAAGAAAGGAGCAGGAGTGTTTTTATGTGGCACGTCTATGCACTAATACCTCCTGGGTAGAGTGAGGGGCAGAGTGCAAAAGAAAATTTGTGTATTAAAACTATCTCAATAGGAGCAAAGCAACTTTACTCCTATGCCCTAAGTGATAGAGATTAAAAGCATAGTGAGACAGGGTTATGGATGTTCACCCTGTATAAGGTCAACATGTTTCTGCCGTGTATGACTAGGATGTTCCAGGCATTCTTCAGGACCAAGATATCCAGTCACTCTGCTACATAAAACGTGAACCAAAATATAGTATCACTCTAATATATTTCAAGTATACTCAGGCTTGTACTCTTGACCAACTGTGCTCAGTGGCAACAGATTCTTGAGTGGGTCAGCTCGCCCCAAAGGAAATTAATAAGGTCGACTCTACCGGCAACAGAGTCTCTCCACACGTAGAGCTCTTACGTGTAGACTACCTCGCTGCAAGGAGACTCTGGCCAGAGTGTTTGTCAGAGTGTTTGTGCCTGAAACCTCATAGATATCTGGAGATACCTGCACCCCTTAGATAGGAAATATGAAGTGTATTCTTCTGTGCATGAACTCGATTTTGACTTATATGATATTCCTCTGTACTACACACTTGAAATAACCCATTGACAAGGCTGAGTATCTAGAAAGGAACGATACAGCCTATTAGCACTGTGTGTATCATGGGGTAGATGTGAAACATGTACCTCCTTCCAGAGAAAGCAGACAAAATGCTTTATGGATGGTGCGTTTAGTGGTGATCTAAAATAAGTAACTGATAATTATTTCCTAGACAGTGAACAACAAGGGACAAGCTGATGAGTGGGAGAGATCTAAGGTGGTCGCCAGGGGAATGTGCATCAAACGAATCTCGTGTGTTAAGTCAGTTCTATATAGCTAGACTACTGCCACAGGAAAAGAATATAACAAGACTTTAGCAGGGAGAAGTTAAAAACAAGAGATGCTGTGGCTGAGCTAACCCATGCATGCACTCCGCTATGGAGAAAGTAGAACAACTCAGACTATTCAATTACAGAGATCACATGGTGAGGTAAAACAGCAAGTTTATGGGGCTGATTTTCTCCTGGCTAACATAGCCTTATAGCCCACTGTAGTGGGCTAAATCAGCCATTAAGGGCCCGCTCTAGAGTTTCGACTCGGGCCTTTAACAAGGGAGCAGGACTTTAATGTCCGGTATAGACCAGCTACGGCTGGCTATAAGAACATTCCGCCCCATCCAGGCTGAATATTCTAATTAGTAAAACAAAGGCCTAACAGAGCCCAGGGGGGTTGAAATCCCCAACCTCTGCAAGGCCTTTGTTTACAGCTGTTGCTGAAAGACAAAGATTGGAATGTTGGAGCTACAGACTTTTACCAGCTATTAGAGGCCCGGAGCTACTTCATTGTGTTCAATGGAGTGCTCAATATTCCAATGATCTAATATAGCTGTAGGGTCCGATGCAGTGGGCTCAACCGGCCTTCAAAGGCCCGCTCAAGCATTAGGCAAGGGCCTTTAACAAGGAAGGGGGCCTTTAATGGCCAGTAGAGTCCACTACAGAGGGCTCTAAGGCTATTAAAACATTCCGCCCCTGTGGTAAATAAAATATTACGCTCTATGTATTTCAGAATATCAATAGGATCATGCATAAAGCAAGAGGCTGAGTCTGTGGTATCAGGTTCTAAAAGGGCTTTATTCCAATAACTCGAGTCAAAGGGAGAATATTACCATCACCAAAAAAGGATCTGGAAAGGGACTCAAAAGTATTCTCAATATTCTCAAAACATTATTCACAGAGTACAGTATATATACATTTCTCAATTGTACGTAAGCAAAAGAGCAAGAGAGAATGAGATAAGAGCATGTGGGCGTGTAAGTAGGCGTGAAGGTGGGCGTCCATGTGGGCGTCCACTTGATGATAATGGGTAATTTGTCATGTGTGGGTGGATACCTGGAGAATCCTGCAATGTCAGCAGAAATATTTGGCAGAGATGCGTGCGCAGTCGCATGACGTGTGATAGACGTGCAACTAGAGGGAGAAAGGGACTTGACATTTAGCTCTACATGTGGAGACAAAAGTCTGGGGTTATGTCAACCTAATCCCAAATCATATCTAATATCCTATGTTTAAAGAACTGTGTTATCCAAAAAGAGAGGTCTCTTAGGATAGAATCTTATTCTATACTGACTAGTGCGTGTACAAGCGTCTAAGTGTCTACACTAAATGCGAGGGGGTAGGAATATTCCATGGTAACAGGGCTATGAATTACTTGCATGAGGACAGCGAGGCCTGGCCCCTTTGCACGGTAGCTGGAGGAATGTTTACCTAAACTGCTAGACAGGAATGCATCGGATGAGGGGCGGAGGAGATAATCTTGAAGGTGAAATACAGTTCTTGGCAGGCGACGGGCTGGAGTCAGGCACCGTTAGCCGCGCAGGGAATAGGACAAAGTTCATGGATACAGATGCGAGCTCAGACTGGAGCTTTCAGAGGCAGAAGGCAGGAAAAGGCTTAACGGCAGAATCAGGGCCTACTCGCCTGGACTGAAAAATGGGATAAATGAACCATATAAAGCCGGTGGCCTTTCATACTTAGAAATAGAATATCCGGCCCATTCATGGCGGATCTAAAAGAGGACATGTTGACGGTGGACGCACAAGTGTTTGCGTCTTCATAACTGGAACTGGAGGGAACATACATGTACTTGTGATTTATACATGAAACCGTTGGGGTCCAAGATAGGGGACATAACTGATCATAAAAATCCATATTTCCACATTCCCTCCTTGTCCCCTACTTGCCCTTAAGAGATATCAATCTTCATCAATCCGTTGATCTGTTCATATAACATCATTTGTTCTTCTTTTTTCTTCTGGGATGAATGAAATTTTGGTGGTGGAATACACGATGTGGCACACAGACCACAAATCGCTGGTCCACATTGTAGGCATAAGCAGCAACTGAATAGTATGAGAAAGCCAATACCTAGGAAGGATAGGACCCTCCGTCCAAAGGTAGATAATACACTCCAAAACCAACCGGACCAAGTCCAGGTGCCTGGATTCTGGTGTATCTGGCTTACAATCTTATGAAGGCGAGTTATGGCTTTATATACAGATGGCGAATTTTCTGGTATGAAAATGCAACAGCTTGATCCAATGACCCTACAAGCTCCGCCCCTATCGGCCAGGATGACGTCAAGGACAAGACGATTTTGAAGCACAACAATCCGCATAGCAGACTGCTCTTCTGTTAAATTGCCTAAGGCGGAAATAGTTTCGTTCACTACTGCTTCAAGGGTTCTGGTTAATCTACGTATCAGCTTACTATTGGTAACTGTACCTATATAGGGAAAGAAACCTTTATTGAAATCTGTGTATTTTTCCCATGCTGTTTCAGTGTAATCGACAATTGGGAGATCTCTCTGCTGTCTATTGTGTACTAAATGAGTATTTCTATGATAATCAGGAGGAGCTAGGAAAACAGGTGGCAAAAGGAATCCGATGTAGCAGGTACCATCCCAATCTAGAGGTAGGCGTATATATGCGGTCTGGCCACATATAAAGTAGGAATGACGAGAAGCTCTAAATGTAGACTTGCCTTGATCACTGAATTTTATTACAGTGGTGCATTTACTATGGCCCATGTGTATGGAGCCATTCTTTCTTATACATAATTCCCCTTTTACTGGGAATACGGACATGGCGGGCAAGATTGGTGTAGCTTCAGATTCAACGTTCAGGATCATGAGGTTAAGTGTAAAATTACCTAATCCATATACTTCATTTTCTAGATCAGTTCCTGTTCTTTTGGGAAGTCCCTCCTTGTTAGGGTAGCAGACTTTAAGCAAAACTAAGTTCAGGTTTCCCCATACCCAGTTGTCTTGATAAACTGCGGAATTCGAATCTAGGGAATTAATCAAACTAAACCATGCTCCACAGGAGCCATTGTGTGTGAACGGATAGAGAAAGAGGGGCAAAACTCCCTTATAGTTCTGATAGGGGGGGAGTCGGCCACAGACCCAGCAGTCTGTAGCATTGCTAGTCTGATGTGAATGGTGCAGCATCTGAATAAAGGTATTGTTGCGTAAGGCAAGTCGATATGATAGCTCATAGGATGGCAGATCACTAAATGTGTGCTTTATGGTATCATTAGTGGAGGAGTATAAGAGTGAGGCAATAGGAGGAAAAATAGCATGTAGTATTAAGCTGATACATATTATCGTGATGCACATCTTGCTCTTTTTTATCAATGTTATTGTCCAAGATCTTATGCAAGCAGGAATACATGTTCAACCGCTTCACCACCTAGTGGACTTAATTGATCAAACGGGTTCTGACTTTTTAGATCTAAGTTTAGCTTTGTGGAAACTGCTGGGGAGTCTCCTCTAGAAAATGGTGTTCAAAATCCAAAATCCAAGTTCAAAGTCTTTTTCCTTTGTAAAAGAGTGGTGAAGGTGCACTTTGACTTCAACGGCCGTCCCCGTGGTCCAGAGCACTGACTTTGGCGCCTTCCATCCAGGAGCGATGGAGTATTCTTTGACCTGGGTGTTGTCAGGGAAGGCGGCAGCAACCTGCGAACAACAAGAGAGTAGTGCAGACATCAAGGAAGCCAGGTAATCTGTCAGCATGTTTACTATCAACAGCAGTAATCTTTTTAGGCATTGGAGTGCCCCACATATTCGGTAGTCTACCAAAGACCACTTCATAGGGAGATAAGCCTGTTCTAGAATGGGCTACCATTCGCATGTAAAAGAGGGCAACCGGCAGGGCTACCATCCAATCTACACCTTTGTCTGCGCAAATTTTTAATGTCCGATTATGTCTTTCTACAAGGCCTGCTGCTTCAGGATGTCGCACACAATGGAATTTCCAGGTATACCCTAACAGAAGGGACACCTGCTTCATTAGTACCAGGACATATTTGTAACCTCTACATCTGTTTATTTGGATATAATCCATTTGGAGCACTTCAAAAGGGTGGTCAGGTGGACGGAATCCACCTTGTTCCATCGGAATGCCTTTACCTAGATTGAATTGGCAACAGATCATACATGTTCTGACCTTTTGTTTCGCTGCTGCACGCAGGTGCTTGTTGAACCATATATTCTGTAAGCTATCTATCATTGCTTTCTCTCCTAAGTGTGTAGGACTATGTGCGGTATTTATGATTATTTGTACCATTGAATCAGGAAGAAACCATGTGGATTTGCCTTTTGTCATCCAACCCTGATCAGTCAGTACCCCTCCTTGTTCCGACCATTTCTTTAATTCGTCCATAGTAGCATGTGTCTGTATGTCTTGTACATCCTTGGAAGGATCCCTACTGTCATGGCTTTGGACAGTGATAGTATCTGTGAGTTCGCTAGTGGGGTCTGAGCTGTCTGTTTAGCCGTTCGGTCTGCCAGATCATTGCCTTGGGAAATGGTATCTGTGGCTCTAGTATGTGCTTTACATTTTAGGATAGCTATGGCTGTTGGTAAATGTATTGCTTCCAGTAGGGCTTGAATATGGGGGCCATGCTGTATCTTGGCCCCATGAGAGGTCAAGAAACCTCTTTCTCGCCACAGAATCGGTGTAAATGTTTACTCTCAGGTGCTTAGCTCTTATGCACGCTTGTGTCAGGGCGATGAGCTCTGCTGCTTGTGCTGACAATATGTCTATTCTTTTAGTCTCTATTATTACAGTATCAGTAGTCACTGCATATGCTGCCACTAATTCTCCCGCCCCTGTCCTCATGCATGAGCCGTCAACTTATAGTGTTAGGTCGGGGTCTGGGAGTGCAACGTCTGTCAAGTCTTGTCTTGGTTTAGTCACGGTATGTATTACTTCAACACAGTCGTGTGGTGAAACGCTTTCTGTACTGGAGGGCAAAAGGGTAGCAGGATTCAGTATGTTGCATCGTCTGATCTCTATGTGTGGTTGAAATAACGTTGGCTCATAGCCTGTCAGTCTAGCTACAGTCAGGTGTTGTGTTTGTGTCCGGTTCAAGAGAACCTCTACTGCGCGTGGTACTTGTACTGTCAGAGGGTGGCCCAGCACTATCAAGTCACTTTGTCTTATGGCTAAGGCCGTTGCTGCAACTGATTTTAGGCACGCAGGCAAAGCCTGTGCTACTGGGTCTAATGTACTAGAAAAATAAGCACAGGGCTCGTGTTTTCCTGCATGATCTTGTGTTAGGACAGATAGTGCTGTTCCATCCCGCTCTGTCACAAAAAACATAAACGATTTGTTGTAATCAGGGTTTGCTAAAACTGGTGCTTGACATAAAGCTCTCTTTAATTCTTCAAATGCCACAGTGTGTTCTTGAGGACTTTAGTCTTTTTGTGTCTTGGGCTGGGAAAAACCAGAAATCAATTGAATACGTTCCGGTGCCCACAACTAATTCCCCTGAAAGATCACAATAAAACATGAGAAAAAGGGGAAAGCACCATACCTATTTCCTCGACTTAATTTCTAAGGGGGCTAATTTCTAAGGGGCTTAATTTCTTAAGGGGCTAGCGGGAAGCGAACCTCCTCAGGGGCCAGCAGAAAGCCAATATTCTCCTCCTTCCCCCCCTTTTTGACAGGAGGAAATCTGAAACAGATTTCACTGCTGTCAAACACTATCAAACCCTGTGTCTTGTCAACACTATTAATCCCTGTGTGTAGCTACTGGGCGTAAGCAAAATTATAGGAGATACACAGCGTATTTGAAACGGCGAGAAATCCTTCAAATTAATGTACAAACCTCATTGTGTTAGCTCATAAGCTGGCCAAATGACATCTCATATGCAAATGTCCCTATTACATGAACCTACACCAACCTGAAGTCAATATTAATGCTAGTAGGCCCTAATAGGAATGCTAAATTACCTAAATATTCGGAAAACCAAGTTTAAGAACAGTTGTTAATGTTGATAATTAATAATTTATCTGCTAAAGAAATCAGTCATTTTGCAATAATTTCCACCTATACAATAAATAGCCTAATTTAAAAATAAGTCAACTTTTGGGGCCACCACTTACAAGAATGAGCTTACTAAAGCAAACTTTAAAAAGGAAATCCTGTCAGATATTTTCTCATTACCCTAAATACCGAGCCTCATTTGTCACTCTGTGGTGGCAGTCCTTATTTAAAACAGGCCTTTCAAGAGTTAAGATGCGAGTGCACAGATCATAATGGTTCCTCAATGTCCAATCTGGAAACATATGACCGAGGCTGCCTGTCTATAAGAGAAAGGCAGTCATGTGATACATATTTAAGTCTTGCATAACTATTTTCTGCTATTATTCATCACCAATACCAATTAGACATACACTCATAACGTGTTGTCCGCTATTTTGACAGCATGATAAAGGTAATATCATGTCTGTGAAATTTAGTAATCGTGAACAAGTTCCAGCCAAGCGCTGTGCAAAGATTGCCGTCGTCACGACCATCTCTGTACTTGCACAGGAGAACTTTGTAGTTAAACGCTAAACAGACTGGTCAATACAACACAAAAACAAAACATATATAAAATACATATGCCAAGCCATCAGTATACCAAGCACAGAAAGCATAGACAATTACACTAACATATATAAATGAGCAGTGATGCGCAATTATAGTACCTACAGCTCAGAGGCGAACACTCTGGCCTGCTTAATTTGTCAGGCTTATAATCAATAACTTATTTACCTGCCCTATACACCCCCATCTGAAATCACCGTGTCAAGTCTGACACACAGAATCAGCAATAATAATCAAAAACGAAGAACACACGAACCTGTTTGTTTTCTTTTATAAAAACAGAATCAGCAATAATAATCAAAAACGAAGAACACACGAACCTGTTTGTTTTCTTTTATAAAAATGAGCTATGCATCTTCGTCAACACAATGTACCCTAATGTCCCAGACGAAGACGCACCTCTCATCTCTCCTCACAGACTTTTAACCACTGGATCATTTATCCAATGCAACTGGTGGCAGCTTGTGGCCACAATTCAAAAATGTCTGAATTTGAAAATCGTTTTTATATAGGCACATAGCCCTTAAAATTCCAAGCAAGAGCAACATTTTACTTTCTGGCCAGAAGCAATATAACAATTGCTAAAAAATAAAACAAATCTTCTCCATAGACATTTCCCCGGGGCACTGGTTTAGCACAGAATAGACCAAGGGAATCTTTCTCGACTTACATTTCTCAGCTGCCCTGTCTTATCAGAGAAGCTAAAAATAGCCCCTCAGCGCGGCCTGAGCCTGGGCTGCCAGCCAACTTTTTTCGTCGCTCCGGCTGCAGGCATTACACAGATGCGATGTCAGAGAAGCTTTCTAAGCAGTGCCTCTGTTCTGCTCCTCTCACCGGCCCCCACCTACACTGGCTACAAGGTCAGAATCTGTCTCCGATTTCTGTATCACATACTGCTCTACACAGCCCCCACCTTCTCCTCACTCTGAAGCTGTCAAAGACAAAAAGACTACTCAATTCCATAAAAACTGCAATAATTCGCTCAATTGAATTTTTTTTTTTTTTTTTACATACAATTTTGCACTCAGGGGGTCATAATCTCACCGACTTGACCCAGCACATTGGCTCACTGGACCACCAAGAACACAAACCTGTATTCTTGAACAATTTTGCAAATTCGAAATACCCACAATTTTTCTCAAGCTAAACTTTTCACTAATTATTTTTCATTAACACTTTGTACATTAGGGGTGTCATCAAATCACAGGTGTTGCTCCTTCTCCAGCTACACCCCTCTCAATTTTCTTTTGACAACGTAATCAAATGTTGGACCATGAAAACACCAGCTATGCGCTGTTCATTTGGTGGGTGGCTCAAGAACCTTTGGGCTACTATATCATCATTATATGTATCGTGGTACTTGCGGTGGCACTCTAACTGGTCTTTCTACTGGGGCCACTCTTGCTAGGTCCTCTGAAAGGACGGGATAAATACCAGCAACGTCAGTATTTCTTTCTCTGTCAGCCTGCGCTCATTTTACCTGCTCCACTTCCTCCTGCAACATCTTTTCCTTGGCTTTTCCAGACTCCAGTCTACTTCTCTCTGCTTCGTGAAACACTTACTCTGACCTCCTATGTGACTCCTTGCGCCAAAACTCAATGGCATCCTTCCAAGCTGGTCTACATTTTCTCTTTCATAAGAGTGTTTCGTTGTCTATCTACTTGTTCTGCTTTTACTCGGATACCTTCCTCAACTAACACGTTTTCTCGGGCTTTGTCTGAATCCTCCCTACTTTTCTCTTCTTTTCTGAGCGCTTACTCTGTGCGTCTATGCTATTCTTTACGCCATAATTCAATGGCATATTTCTGTGACTGTCTGGCTGTCTTTTTCCATAACTCTTCTTCTACTCTCATGATGCAATCTGCACCCCAGGTCCCAGCTGCGGGCCACCTCTGACTTTCTGGTAAATCCTTGGTGTAGTCCACCCATAAATCAAGAAATAATACGGCATCTAGGCCATGCTTATGATACATAAAGTACCCTGGAGTGTCCCTAGGTGGAATGGGAACAGCTTCTTCGAGTACCCCTTTTCTGGTTTTGATCTGTCTTAATTTCGAAAAGAGCGGCATTTTTAGACCTTATTACTTGAACACACTTAATACAATAAACACAATAATGAACAGTCATTCACACCACAATATGTAGAACGTATTTAAAACATTTAACATTTAACATTTAACGAACAACAATGGCCATTAGGGAACTAATCACTTAGCATAATACTCGACACTAACTAGGTGATTCTGAATTATATACTAGACATACTAGATATACTGCTAAACAGTACAGATACACTGCTGAAACAGTGCAGACCGGATTTGTGTACCCAAACCCGTCTTGACCGGCACAACCTATGTGCACGTCAGAACGCCTCCCCGGCAATGGTACTCACCGGGTAGCTCGGAACGGAAGGCCTCGGAACCGAACTGGACTGGACTGGACCGGACTGGACTCGACGCGGAACTTCGGAACTTCGGAACTTCGGAATCTGGTGGGCCTCTGTATACCTCGGACACAGCTCTCTCGCAGGTGGGCTCTGGGTAGGACAATCTGCGTTCCTCACCGCCTCGTATGGATGCCTGGTCGCAGTCTGTCCCCTTCGTTGGCCTGAGGGAGTTGGCGGGAAGACCCGCGACGTGCGCGCTTGAAGTCCGTCACGGCTATGGAAGGGGGCAAAACTGGACCTTCATCTCCGGCTTGTGGGGAAAGAGATTAAACTGTTCGGTCGCCATTATGTGGTAAATAAAATATTACGCTCTATGTATTTCAGAATATCAATAGGATCATGCATAAAGCAAGAGGCTGAGTCTGTGGTATCAGGTTCTAAAAGGGCTTTATTCCAATAACTGGAGTCAAAGGGAGAATATTACCATCACCAAAAAAGGATCTGGAAAGGGACTCAAAAGTATTCTCAATATTCTCAAAACATTATTCACAGAGTACAGTATATATACATTTCTCAATTGTACGTAAGCAAAAGAGCAAGAGAGAATGAGATAAGAGCATGTGGGCGTGTAAGTAGGCGTGAAGGTGGGCGTCCATGTGGGCGTCCACTTGATGATAATGGGTAATTTGTCATGTGTGGGTGGATACCTGGAGAATCCTGCAATGTCAGCAGAAATATTTGGCAGAGATGCGTGCGCAGTCGCATGACGTGTGATAGACGTGCAACTAGAGGGAGAAAGGGACTTGACATTTAGCTCTACATGTGGAGACAAAAGTCTGGGGTTATGTCAACCTAATCCCAAATCATATCTAATATCCTATGTTTAAAGAACTGTGTTATCCAAAAAGAGAGGTCTCTTAGGATAGAATCTTATTCTATACTGACTATACTGACTAGTGCGTGTACAAGCGTCTAAGTGTCTACACTAAATGCGAGGGGGTAGGAATATTCCATGGTAACAGGGCTATGAATTACTTGCATGAGGACAGCGAGGCCTGGCCCCTTTGCACGGTAGCTGGAGGAATGTTTACCTAAACTGCTAGACAGGAATGCATCGGATGAGGGGCGGAGGAGATAATCTTGAAGGTGAAATACAGTTCTTGGCAGGCGACGGGCTGGAGTCAGGCACCGTTAGCCGCGCAGGGAATAGGACAAAGTTCATGGATACAGATGCGAGCTCAGACTGGAGCTTTCAGAGGCAGAAGGCAGGAAAAGGCTTAACGGCAGAATCAGGGCCTACTCGCCTGGACTGAAAAATGGGATAAATGAACCATATAAAGCCGGTGGCCTTTCATACTTAGAAATAGAATATCCGGCCCATTCATGGCGGATCTGAAAGAGGACATGTTGACGGTGGACGCACAAGTGTTTGCGTCTTCATAACTGGAACTGGAGGGAACATACATGTACTTGTGATTTATACATGAAACCGTTGGGGTCCAAGATAGGGGACATAACTGATCATAAAAATCCATATTTCCACACCCCTAAAGGGCAGAATGTTCTAATTTGTAAAACAAAGGCCTCACAGAGCCCGAGGGGGTTGAAATTCCCTCGGGCTCTGTAGTCCTTTGTTCACAGCAATAGCTGTGAACAAACATTGGAATGTTGAGGGTGCAGGCTTCTACCAGCCATTAGAAGCCCCAAGCACTCCACTGTCTTCAATGGAGAACTCAACATTCCAATGCATTCTAAAACACAGGCACCAATAGCGAAATCAACTTGTATCGCGATATGCATGCCTTTAGCTCGTATAACGGCTACCTCCACTTCATCACCGACAAGGTTTCCAATCCTGGGCTGCTTACATACAAATCATTCTGCAATTTATTCTTCTCTAGTGCTTTGCTCCTTTGCTATGCTATGTGAAGTCATCAGAATTTTAAGAGTGTTTAGAGTTGAGGAAGTGTCATTTGAGGGAATGGTCTGAGCAGCAAGGATGCTGCTCCTGGTAGGGCCTAACTGTAACGTGAACTAAACCTAATAACCCTACTTGTTTTATAACCTACGAGTAGCCATCCTTGATTGTAACACTGTCGACGAGTGGAAAAGAAAGTACGCATGAGGAATAAGAAACTGAGAAGAAACTAGAGGAACTACAAAAGAAAAAACTAAGAAGAAACCTGAGGAACTGCAGAATAATCTAAGAGGGTTAAGAGAAAATGAAATGGAAGCCTGTAAAGAAGAAATGTGTCTTGAAGCCCCACTAGTGTCGATTTACACCAGACAGTCTGCAGTCCAGGGCATTTTAACAGGCCAGTGTAAGAGTGCAGCAGATGTTGAGGGCTGCCTATTTCATATGGATGAGAAACACTGGTGAGGAGTGAACCGGTGAGGCAAGGAGCATTTGACCTGCGGGTAACCTGTGCGTGCTCTTAAAGTTGGAATTGGGGCATTTGGGAAAGGCGCTGGAATTAACTTTTAATGCCTGAATGTAGCCCCTATTTAGATGTCACTGTGGATGAAAAACCGGTGAGGTCTGAACTGGCGGTGAGTGGGCAGCAATATATGGCACATACCGGAAAGGGTTAATCAGCGGCAGAGAATCACTGTGGTGACTGTATTTTGCGTTTACCGCTAATAGCGCAAGGATTGCTGCGGCATTTTAAAGGATGCATGGGCTGACGTGTGCTTCTTCCCAGGTTCGTGGGAAGTACAGCTGGAGTCGGAGGAACCACGGAGCACTGTGAAGCCATGAGCTTGTGAAGTGCTGCTGAAATGCGAGACACCGTGAGGCTGCCTGGCTTGAGCGGCGGAGCATGAGGGTTCTCGTGAGAGGGCTGGCGTGCAGTTTAGCGAGCTGAGTATTGTCATGCCAGCTAGAACGTTCCACACTGACAACTATGAGCCCTGTTCTGACGTTACAACAGGAAGAAAGAAAATTAGAGCACGATCGGCATCAAGGAGTGTTGCCGCTTTGCAGGCTGCCCGGGGTCCACGAGGGAGACCAACTAAAAGGGTGGCCTAATTAGTGCCCCAAGAGACACAGGAGGCAGCCTCCCAGTGTTTGGGACCCTCAGGGGTCCAGGTGTGCCGCGTCACTTCTGGGGAGAGGGGGGGGGGGGGATGAGGTACATATACCTATTATCCCCGTCCTCTGGGCGCCCGACAGACTTTTTCATTTGACAGACTTTTTCATTTTGGCGATGACCATGACCGGATGTTCCCTGTGCCTGCGACGACGATGATCCAACGCTCCTGGAGGCCATCTTGCTCCAGCAGCGCAGTGACGATCGGACCGCGGACCTTCCTGCATCGGTGGAATCGGTGGATCGGATCTCCGGTGGTGGTGATTTCTGCATCAGCGACGCTCCTCTTCCGAGCACCAGAGAAGGCCTGAGGACTGACCCCAGTGATTCCTACTTAGCAGCCAGCCAGCAAGTCGAGCTGGTAAGCGCCATTTTCTATCCTTAGTGATAGATGGGCCCTTCTTTCTTGATTTACTTATCCTGTATGTCGATTTTTGCTTAATTGCTCGCTTAAACTGCTGCAGCTTGATTTTCTTTTTTATAATCTGATTACAATGCATTATTGATGCTCTCTGTTTGACTTATTTTTATTCAGATTTCTTCAGATTGCAAGTTCTCATTTATGCGCTCTGCTTGACTGATCTTACTTTCAGACTGCAATTTATGTGCTCTGCCTGATTGATTTTTATTCAGATTGCATTTATCACCTATGCGCTCTGATTGATTGATTTTTACCCTGATTGCATTTTATCATTTATGCGCTCTGCTTGACTGATTTTACATTCACATTGCAATTTACGTGCTCTGTCTGATTGATTCATATTCAGATTGCAATTTATCATCTATGTGCCCTCCTTGATTGATTTTTACTCAGATTGCATTTTACCAGCTATGCGCTCTGCTTGATTAATTAATTTTGTACTGAGACTCATCATTTATGCACCCTGCGTGATTGCTTGAAACTCTTTCGCGCCCCGATTCTCGGTGGGAGACTCGCGGTCCGACCCGCTCCGCCCTCTCTCCCAGGACTGAGAGTCCATACCCTGTGCAGCTGAACCCCAAAAGCTCGGCCCTTGCCCTCTAGCTCCCCCCACCAAGCAGCACCAACCATGGAGTCCGACGTCACGGCTCAACCAGACAACACCGAAGACGACATGGAATGGAAGATCAAGGCAAAGAGAGGACGTGAATCGTGCCCTAACTCGCCAGAAAAAGCATCAAAGCTTGCCCGCGCACCCCCCACACACAACACGATTCCAACCTCAAACCGCTACCTGGTTCTCCAGAGTACCCAGGACAATGACGCCCATCCCCAGGACAACACGGCATCTGAACCCGGGACCTCTTCAGGCCCCACAAAGCGACAACGGATCCCTCCCATCATCCTGAAGAACTTGGCCACCCACAAGGACCTCGTGGAGCTACTGGATGAACACTGCATCTCCCCCTTCACAATCAAGCCCCGGCAGGACCACGCCAAGATCATGCTCACCACACCGGACGACTACAGGAGCGTGACCAGCATGCTTACAGACCAGAAAATGGAGTACCACACCTTCTCACTGACCACTGCAAAAGCTCAGCGCTTTGTAATACGTGGGCTCCCAGCAAACGCATCCCTTGGGCACATCACTGGGGACTTATCGGAACTTGGACTTCCAGTCAAAAATATAACGCAGATCGTCTCTCCAGCGGACAAGAACAAGAAGTTTCCCCTCTTTGTGGTAACCCTGTCGGTAAGCAAGGATGGGAAGCCAGCAGACCTCTCATCAGTCACACGGCTCTGCAGTTGCACTGTCACCACAGAAGCACCTAGAGGGAAACGAGGACCGGTCATGTGCTACGACTGCCAGCGCTTGGGGCACACCTCTGCTTTCTGCCACCAGAAGCCAAAGTGCGTACGCTGTGGAGGCGAGCACACCTCTAACCAATGCACTAGGAACCGTGAAACCGAACCAGCAATATGTGCTAACTGCACAGGACCCCACCCAGCAAGCTACCGCGGCTGTCCCTACCTGCAGAAGGCAAAGAAGGATGGACCGCGCAAACCACCCCAACCACAAAAGACTTCCCCACACTCAACTGCAACAGACCAGGGACAAAGGAAGAGTTCCAAACCTGCATTGGCTCACAGGACCCCAACTGGCAATCCAACCAACAGCCATAGCGACGCGCGTGTGGATGGAAGAACATACGCAGAAGTAACAGGACTCAAACAGAACAGCCCACCACCACCAACGCCACCACCACCACCACCACCAACTGCCCCAGCACCATCCTGTGAAATAGGCTCAGCCATCAACTGGCAGGAACTCATCACGAAGATTGCGAAAAACAGTCGCAGACATGAACATCCACCCTTTGGTGACAATGGTGGCGAATCTCATCGCCGGACTTTTCCACGGCGAAGAAAACACACACAATGGCAGCAAAATCTAAAGGAAACTCCCTCTTCTTGATGTGGAATGCTAACAGCATTCAGAAGAAAACTGCAGAACTCCTGCACCTGATGGAAACCATGGACGTGAGCATAGCGCTTATCTCCGAGGCCCATCTCCAAGGAAGCCAGAAGCTCAACCTAGCAAACCACAGGGTGTACCGCACAGATCGCACCACCGGAGCCAAGGGCGGAGGAACAGCGGTGATTGTCAGCACAAAAGTGAAGCACCACGAGATCTCACTACCACCAGTGGGGAGCATTGAAGCAACTGGCATACAGATCCAGACATCTGCAGGCCCCCTACGGCTGATTGCCGCCTACTCACCCCCAGGCAAGCTAAGCCCAAAGGACTTGGATGCTTTATTGGACCCCCGCATCCCAACATTAATTGGCGGAGACCTAAATGCCAAGCACCAGTGCTGGAACTCTTGCGTGGCAAACAGCAAAGGACACGCTCTACTTGCCCACTCAAAGAAGGAGGACTTTGTAGTGGCTGGCCCAACTCAACCAACACACTATTCAGGCTCTGCACTGCATAAACCGGACATTCTGGACATCGTCGTCATGAAGAATCTCTCCCAGTCCATGGAGTTGGAAACCCTAACTGCACTGACGTCCGACCACAACCCAGTGTTGATCACAGTTGGCGACGTGCTTGAAGACCAGCAACAGGGCACCAGACACAACTACAAGAAGGCAGACTGGAGCCTATACAAGAGAAGCCTGGAGGAGACACTGGCCCCTGGCCCCCTACGCTGCATTGAAGACATTGACCAGGCGGTTCACCACTTCACAGCTGCAGTCCACACTGCCATCGAGCGCAGCGTTCCCGAGCAGAAACCCCAACGCTGCTCTATCTACGACCTCCCGAAGGGCATCAAGCAGTCGATTGCTGACAAGAACAGAGCCCGGAGAGAGTGGCAAAGGAATCGCACCCCCGACCTGCTGAAGAAATACAACGAGCTGACTAGACAGCTGAAGATGCAAATAAGCCAGCACAGAGGTGAAAAGTGGGAAGCAGCTACAGCTAACTTAAAGGACTCGGACAACTCTCTCTGGAAAATGACCCGACGCTTGACTGGGAAGAAGGAACCAAACCCACCGATACAAGGGAAGACTCACCTGGCATGCAGCAACAGGGACAAGGCTGAGGTATTTGCTGACACGTTGGAGGCGTCCTTCAGGCCTAACCAGGCTAGCAAACTGGCAGCAGAAGTTGAGCAAGAGGTCGCTAAGCACCACCGGGAGCACACACCAGAAACCGAAGCTGCAAACATTGAGGAATGCTCCACAGGCGAGTTATCGGCCCTGGTAAAGACACTAAAAAACGGCAAGGCACCTGGAAAGGACAGAATAGTCAACCAAGCCATCAAGATGCTCCCAGACACTGCAGTGGATCACCTTGCTGAGATATTCAACGCCTGTATGCAGCACCAGTATTTCCCTAATGCCTGGAAAGAAGCAAGAGTCATCGTATTCCCCAAGGCTGGGAAACCACTACGAGATCCTGCAAATTACCGCCCTATAAGTCTGCTATCTTGCCTATCGAAGCTCTTCGAAAAAGTTATCCTTGCCCGCCTTGTGGACTTTGCGACAAGTGAAAACCTACTCGCCAAAGAACAGTTTGGGTTCCGGAAAGACCACTCGACAAATCACCAACTCCTCAGAGTTGTGGACATCATCAGCCATGGATTCAACATCAACAAGTCCACTGGAATAGTCTTTCTGGATGTAGCCAAAGCATTCGACCGAGTATGGCATGAGGGACTGCTTTGCAAACTTATCAAGCTCAAGTTTCCAAGCTATCTGATTAAACTGCTGTCTAGCTACCTGTCAAAACGGACCTTTCACGTGGCGGTACGAGACGAATGCTCAACGCCACGCCCAATCCTTGCTGGAGTGCCCCAGGGATCAATCCTAGGACCATTCCTATTTAACATATTCACAAACGACATCCCCACGGACCTAAAAAAGACTGATCTGGCTCTTTACGCCGATGATGCTGCAGTCATCTCCCAATCCTTCAGCGAACAGGAAGTGGCTAAGAACCTGGAGGCATCACTCAGCAGACTCTCCGAATGGTACAGCGACTGGCAGATCAAGGTGCGAGTAATCACCGCAATAATTCGGCCAACCATGACGTACGCTTCACCAGTTTGGAGTGGCTGCCGCCCGCAGCTTCGGAAAGACCTGCAGAGACTACAGAGCAGGGCCTTACGGATTGCAGCAGGTGCTCCACTCTTCACAAGAACAGCAGACCTCCACAGAGACCTAGGCGTTGAGATGTTGGACGACCATCTCCGCAAACTCAACAGGACATTCTACAAAGGACTGGATCAAAAAGACAACCCACTGATCAGGAAACTTGCAGACATTTCTACAAACCCATTTGACCGCTACCCGAGGCCCATCGAAGCGCTAAACTTGTGAAACTGAAACAGCAACACAGCATCCAAAAAACCCATCACTGCCTGAGGGCAAATCGCCCCGGCAGGTACCCAAAACTCATCACTGTCAGAAGGCAACCGCCGCGGCAGCCATCAAAAGCTCATCACCGCCAGAAGACATTTGGCAGACGAATACATGACTCTGCGACTAAACTTGCTGACACTCCCGCAAACCATATTGACCGCAACCTGCGGCCTTTCACAGCGCTGACCTTGTGATCCAACCTCAACTGTGACAAAGCGTCACACATTAATAAGACAACCGAAACAGCGACTAAAAAACTCAAAATTTAATGTGGAGTAATGAGGCTATCGCCTCGGTATCCAAAAATTCACCGCTGTCAGATGGAATCTGACAGGCGAAAACAAGACACACTGTCCTCTGGGCGCCCTCTTTGCCCATTACCCCAATGCAGTTTCGGTCGTGTCCTCTGTGTGCTGCGGACCACGAGGTAAGTAGGCCACCCCCCCACCCCATGGGGTCCTACCATTTGGGCCATGCCCGGGAGGGACCCCGTCCCAAGTACTGGCCACCGCCCGGCCCCCTTGTTAGGTGCGCGACTTTTGGCCGTTGGGGGCTTAGGAGGGGGGCCGGGCAGGAGGGTTGTCTTCTGGGGGGACGGGACGGATCCGCTGTTCAGGAGATTTCCCCCCAGGCAGAATTCTGCGATGGCTCGGCTGAGCACGGGGCCGGGACCGTACAGCATAGGCCCCTGGCGGAGGAAGGGGGAGGGGGGGGAGGGGGTCAGAGAGGCTTTCTGTCGGCGATCGGGCCTTATGCTTAATCAACGGCCGGGGGCAGGAGGTTGCGTGCATGGTTGCATCGTTGCCTTAATCAGTGAACAGGGCAGCGCCCTGATCGTTAGTTAGGTCAGGGGTGCAGGGTGGGCAGGCCAGACGAGGGTGGTAAGGGGCCTCCTGAAAATAATTTATAGCTCCGGCCCTGACAATGAAGTGCCGGTGCTGAGCACCGGAGAGCAGCGGCACAAATTAAGCACTGCAGCCATATCCAAACATATTCAACCATTTGCAAACCTATCCATCATGTATCCTTCCATCTATCATTTCACTCATCCATCCCTTCATCCATCCTTTCACTCATCCATCCATTATCCATCCATCCACCCCTGAGCTTGGTGGGCACCTGTCGCAGCTACATCGGCGGGGGTGGTTCGGCCGAGCAGCGGCACCAATGTTTTTTTTTATTTTTTTTTTATATTGTTGGTTTGGGTTTGGTGGGAGGGGGGTGGTTGTGGGGTAGGGTTGAATTGAGTATTATATTGATCTGCACTCAGCATATATGGTACAAGCTATTGGAGGGTACTGGTATGGCTGCCTCGCTCGCTTATAGTCCTTGACATTGTTGGAACGGGCGAAGCACACAGATTGAGAGGCGGATCTTCGTAAATTGGATACCAGTTCTTAGACTATACTCAGAAAAGTGCACAAATGTAAAGTGATGCAGGATGTAAATATAATTTTCATGTGATGCTCAATAAAGATATTTTCAAAAGAAAAAATAAATAAATCCATCCATCCACCCTATCCATCTGTACACTCATCCATACACTCTTCCACCCATCCATCCATTCACTCATCCATCCAGCCATTTACCCTTTCACCCATCCAGCCATCCTTTCACTTACTCATCCATCCACCCAGTCACTCCTCCTTCCACCCATCCATTCTTCCTCTCTCCATCGACCCTTTGACTTAGCCATTCTTCCTTCCATCCACCCACCCATCCATCTACTCACCCACTCATGAATCCATCCATTGACCCTATCACTCATCCATCCTTTCTCTCATCCATCTATCCGTTCACTCCTTCACTCATCTATTCATCCTTTTGTCCATCTACCCCCTTTCACTCACTCATCCATCCTTACATCCACCCTTTTACTCATCTGTCCATCCATTCACCCTTGCACTTATCAATCCATCCATCATTTCACTCATCCATCCACTCACTCATCATCCACCTTTTCACTCATCCATCCACCCTTTTACCCATCCAGCTACCCTTCTGCCCATACATCCAGCTATTTACCTTTTCTCTCATCCATCCTTCCACTCACTCATCAATCCATCTATCCTCTCTCATTATCCATCTATTCAATCGTTCATCCATCCATTCACCCTTTCACTAATTCATCCAGCCATCCACCCATCCCTTCACTTACTCACTCGCCCACCTTTTCATATTAATTTTGAGCTGAGCCTTATTGAGAAGAGGCCCATCAAGAACTTCACCCTCGCTGCAGGAGCCATTCCAGGGCTGGGACAGAAGCCACCCAGGATGGAGACAGGATCCATCACAGGTGGGGGGGAGGGGGGGCAGGAGCCACCACATGGGGGGACAGGAGCCATCGCTGGGGGGGGGGACAGGAGCCATCACAGGAGGGAGAACAAGATCCACCAGGGTGGGCACAGGGGTGGGCATGCAGTATTCTAGTATCATCTTGGTCTCTTCCAGGGTGGGATAGGGCTCCTCACCCCCTCCTGGACAAGACAACCAGACGACAGGCTCTCTTTCCAAAATGTTAGTTTTGCCATCCCCCACTGTGATGTACAGTACTTAAACGAGATACTCCAAGAGAACTGATTTAACTGATTGTCCTCCATACTTTGTTAATCAGAATGGGTGCGATTGTGCCATTTCTTTATTTTATTAAATTATAGACTGCATGTTTGAAGAACCGAGGTTTGCTTACAATTTAGTGACAGTAATTAAGCTCTGTGAAGAGAACCACGTGCTGCCTTGGTGTAATCAGGGCCGGTTCTAGGGAGTTTGGGACCCTGGGCAGAAAGGGAATGCCGCTGCCCGTGTCCCACGCAGTGGGACATCAGCAGGGCAGCTCTCTAGTGGCCGCCCGTCGCAGCCTTCCCCCTCTTCTGCCTCGCGCGCGAGGCTACGCCCAGGGAGGAGACCTCCCAATAGTGTGTAGGTGGAGGCGGGCCTTTGGGGGTGGGGGGCGAGGCTAGCCCCCCCCTACTTAGGCGTCCCTCTCGCCCAGTTCCTCCTCTGCTTGCTGCGCGCCGCTCCAGCTCGGACACGCGTGTTGTACAGAGGCATACTTTTGTTACTTGCGAGTTTCGGGAGTTGCAGCCGGCACTGCCGTATTGGGGATTCCGCAGTTGCGTATTTATTTTAGCGGAGGACTTTACAGGTCATGACAAACCGGTGAGCTGCTCGATCGTTACAGGTGGCACCACTCCACTGTTCTCCATAAATGATTGACTGCACAAGGAATATCGTGTTTTCAGGTTTGCAGTCTACATATTCTGCATCATCAGGGCAATGCATTTTATGTTACGATGGAAAGGTGTTTTATTTAACGGTCGCTGGCGGCCATTAAAAACCTTTCACATTGGTTTCGCGCACGAGTCTGGCAGGGCAATAGGGCGAGCTTATCCGCAGATTTGGATTTGGAACATTTTATGATGTATGTTTCCATGTACGAGGATATATCACTTCCACATGCTGATGTCTATTTAAGCCGCGTACTTATTTTATCTTGCTTACGAGATAGCTCAAGCGGCTACAGTGTGGCACTTGGAATACTATGGTTGCCGCTTCGATTCCCATGCAGGTCATGTAGTTTAACGAAACTGGGTTTGTTATTGTGATGTTTAAATCGTCTAAAAGTTGCGGATTGCACCTGGTTTGCGAACGCCATGATCTCGTGCCATCCGTTGGCTTCGCAGACGCGGGAGTTTCTTGATCGCTTTGAACGGCAGTGAGGGTGTTCTAGGATGGACTCGCCTTTGTCTGGGTTCCCTGAGCAAGGGGGGGGGGGAACAAACAGTCATGTTTGTGATAGGATTGCCGATCCAGTTATTATTTATTCATGGGCCTAGAGTTAGGTTGGTGTCGTAGGGGATGACCATCATTGGTGCTCACTTGGTGCTATGCAAACGTTGGTGTGCTTGCGTTATCTTAGATTTGCAATAGAAAAGAGATGGTTAAATATAAAAGCCAATGTAAATCTTGGACCCAATACTGTGAGATCTGCCATTTTACAGATAATAGTCTGCAACCATTTCACGAGGTTTACTTTTCTGCCATGTGTTTCTGCATACATTTTATGCTCTTAGCATTTGTTCACCTTTGGTTTTTGTCTAGTAGGTAAGTGGGTGATTTATCCCTGCCCTTTTAGTTTTGAGTCTTTTAAGATGAATGCAGACAACAACACATTTCCGTTGTTTCCCATGTGTGGGACAGACACTGGGGACAGAGGGTGCTTGGCAGCTCGCAGATATCTGGGAGCTGGGGAGTGTTTGCAGGTGGTTGGCAGCTCGGCCGGGGGCGCGTTGGTTACTTGTTGTGAGGTAGCGCTTCTCGCTTCACATGGCCGGTGCTTGTATCTCACTGGTTCTTTAGTCCGCCACTTCTCGTGGGCCTATTCGCTGAGGCTGCACTAGATGTTGAGCTGTAATTGGGCTGGAATGTTAATGTCTGAGATAGGCCGGGACGATAAAGTTTTGCTTTGAAATTCTTTAAGGTCAACATTGGGCTGAGTTTATTAGCTGGTAATAAATAGACTGAGGTGAGTTTGGAACCCGCCAAACGTACAGGCCAAAGGGCCTTCCCGTGATGGTGCTTTTCAGCAGTGAGACGATCGCCATAAGGGTTTTGTTCTCCAATTGGGGCAACGTCTCATAGCTACATGATTTCATCTCCTTCTTTGCTCGATTTTGCTCACGAGTAAGTGTCTCTCGTCGGTGTATTAACACTTGTCACACGGACATCTTGGAAATGGCAATCCGTTATCACACGAGGGGTCAGAATGTTCATGTCACAATGATGTGCTTGCTGCATCACCAGCAATATGGTCTGTGTCAGCACGCTCAAGGGAAAGTGCTATATTGATTACAAGCTCAGTTGCAGTGTAGTAGTGCAGACGGTTAAATAGGCCCGCTGCAAAGAACATGTGCGAAGTAGATTTTCAGAGTGTGTATGATGTATAGAGGTCAGCAGGTTACTGTGTTCAAAGGAGGCACCCCCTTTTGTCACTTGCAATGTAGATCTTACAGCCCTAATAGTCAACAGTGAGCTACAAACGCTCATCCTAGAGCTGCATACACACCACTAAGCAGACATCATTAGAACATTGATTAGTGTTGCAAAGAGGGTTAATTAGGCTGACTCGACCGAGCTTGTGCTGCTCCACTCCAAGCAGCCTTAAACTATACGACCTGCCAGTGGGGAAGGCCATGAATCGCCTACACTTTGAGTCCGTTGGCTCAGGTCACCTTTCCTATACACTGACTCATATGCATATGATTGATTGGCTCGGCGGTTTTTGTGTGAGATGCAAAGTCGCGGACATCCTACACTGGTAGGAGTGGCACTATATAACTAATCAAATGCATCTGAGAGTGGTCATGGAAACGTCGTCATCATTAACTTCTGGTATTTCATGCCCTGCGCAATTGAGTTCATTTCTCTCCAGTTCTCTGGGGAAAGGTTTGGGGGGCCAGGGTGATCTATGACGAGTCTGTACTCATTACGGTTTGTGGTAAGCGTTTGGAGAAACATATGGTATAGTAGTTTACCAGTTTAGCTCTTGGCCAATGGTAGTTTTCGTCAGCCAGATTAGGAAGGGCTGGTATTGCATGACACTAGAGGCGGTTGTGTGTATGCACAAGTTGGGGAATGGCAGACTTTGCAGATTAATTGATTAAATGAATAAAGTCGCAGGTTCTAGCCCGAACAGAGCAACTGTTACTAATCGCAATGACATGGGTTCACAAGCACTCGAGAGCCCCCCCCCCTTTTGCATTTATTCCCTGGTATCTTTGTCCCAAAATGCAGCATTTATTAGGATTGTCCGGTACTAGGGGGGGATCTCGTTGGCATTAGTTCCATGCCGGTGGGTACGAATGGACAAAGTTGTGTCCCAAGTGGTGCAACAGGATAAGGGCAGGTCTATAGGTAGATATATGTTCCCTGGCAGCAGGTGTACAAATATGTCAAGGTTCAGCCTAAATCCCAGTCTCAACCATGATGCAATGGTCTGCTTGTGGAAAGGTGTAACACACAAATTGAGCGACCAATGTTATTAATGTAAGTTCAACGCTTGAGTCATGAGATGCTGCTGTCTCTCATCTTCGCCTTGCTATTAAAAAACAGCTGGGGTAAGGTTTCTCCAATTAGTCATAGTGACGGCTTAGCGTATATAGAAAAGTCAGCAGCCTGTGCTGTGTTGAGGCAAGTTGTGGGCTTGGGTTTGTGTATCATACATAACATCTTGAAGGTATTGTGTAGTTCCACGCTGAAGTCAAGAGATGCGGCGGCCTTTCATCTTTAGCCTTGCTATTAGGAAACAGCTGGTGTGATATTTTCTGCAACTCAGTCATAGTGGCAGCTTAGCCTATACAGGAAAGGCAGCAGCATGAGCTTTTTTGAGACAGGCGGAAGGCCTGGGTTTGTCTATCATACTTAACATCTTTGAGGTTATTCTCCCTGTTCCACAGGGAGGCCAGGGACAGCACAGAGTGACATGGTTTACTGAGACTTAGCCTGGCTTGCCGCTTCTGCGACCTGTGAGGTTTGTTTATGTATTGTATGAAGGTGACAGAGGCTGTCACTGTTGTTTGAGAGGCACCAGGGCCAGATGACATTAGAGTTGATTGTGTGCTGGAAACTAAGGAGCAGGTCCATTTAGTAAGCACAAGGAGCACGGGGGGCGTTCCTAGCTCTAAAAGGAAAGTTGAGACAACCAAGTTAAGTTCCTGTGCAAGGCTACGTTTGGTGGGGCAATTCCAGGCGTACAGCAGTAAGCCAGACAGCCCTGGGAATTAGGCAGGCATACAATTAGCTAAGATTTTGTTCAAACTGAGGGAAAGCATATCGACCACAAACAAATGTGGAACCGGAAAAAGCTTTACAAAGCAATGCTGTAGATTTCCGGTAGAATGCTGTATGGATAGGCTGCAGGGATAAGGCCATGACCTTTCTGGAAGGGGCATTCTTCTTCGATCTGTGTCGAACTGGGAAAGGAAGTAAGGCGGGCTGGATAACTCTTTATTCTACCTGCGTGGGCACATCTTGCCAGGAGTGATTGTCAAAGGTTTTCCTTCAGCCTGCCTAGGTTAACGCCCATCCACTCCAGGCTAATTGTTCATGGTGGTATTGGGCCGCATTTACACAGCCCAGTATTTGGCCCCTGGGGTTGTCAGTGTCGTGAATTACTAACTTTCACTGAACTGGAGGTGTGGCCCGGTTTTACACTAGCAGAAGTTTGGGAGTGCAAGCCTCCACCTAGGGGGTGGCTGGCTGATTCTGATGAACTACCTCAAACGGTTCACAGCACTGCACGTGGGAGAGTGTCAATGACCTGTGCATACTTCAACCAGACACCCCAGAATGAGTGTCAATTACCTGGGCATACTTCAACCAGACACCCGTGAATGGCCTGCCCTCATCTACATGGTAATAATTGAGAGAGCAGAGAGCGAGCATCCTCTTGAATTTTGCACTTAAACTTTCTAGTAATGGAAAGGGCTTAACACCTTATGAAATGAGCATGACCAGAGATGTGCTGCTCTCCACAGACATTTGACAGGTTAATGGACAAGGCTAGCGAAAAGCCAGATGTAATGTCGTCATTTAAGGCGGACGTGACTCAGGTATTGGCGAGATAGAGACACTGTCAACTATGAAGATATGAATGGAATCATAATTGGGGCTCACAACAAATCATTTGATAAAATAAGACGTTTCATTTTCAAGCCACTATGGCGGTGCCACGACTTACCTATAGCACAGCAACACCGGTATAACAAGGACTGTAGGCAAACCTATTGACCCTCTCCAGCAGCAATAAAGTCCGAAAGCTAGCTTCTATTCAACAAGCGAGGCAATTGTACACGCTGTGCCAGTGGAGAGTGAAAAGATTGGGATGGACAGCGGGACTAGTATAAGACTCTATCGTCCAATTTAATGTAGCTTAATTTGCGAGTAGAAAGGCAAAAACGAGGGGCTGTTGCTAAGATATGGGTCAGTCTGCAGTAAACAATAGGATAATACCTTGTGAAAGGAAGCAAATTTATATACCCGTGATGTCAGCTTGTGTTTATATACGTAGGTAAAGTGGCTGACTCACACGCTACCTTCACCCTGCTTGTTGTGCTGTAGCTGTTGGGAACACAATTACAAGCCTGGAAGGCACTGATTTTGGCCAATTGAAAAATCTTAATAACATTGCAGGTCCATAAGTGCCTAATTCACCTATGCCTGATACCATGCCATATTTCCCAGCGCGAGAAACAGATTTAGGTGTTGCTCTCCTCGCTCAGCCTTCCTTGGAGCCAGGGAGTTGGGAAACATTCCCAAATTTGGGTCCCCGAGCTGAGAGATGTATTCTTCGGCAGCTCAGGCAGTCCTATTGGGAGTCTTGATAAAGGCGTCCGATTAGCAGTTGCGTTAAAAAGGTTTTGCCCAGCCGAGAAATCATGCAATCCTCGCAGTAGCCGCAGCAACTCAGGAACCATGTCGCTATCTATACATCACCTTTGTAGATAGAGTGGAAATTAAAACCTTCGTGCTAGGATATGAAGGGAATCGATGGATTGTAGAATTCAGCTAGGGTTCATTTCTGGCTCCATATGCAGGTGCTAGATCTTCCCATAATTACGTTAGGATGATCTGCTGTGGCATCGCTTAGAAGGTTAGGAACACCAGTCACGTCTAAACTTACGGCAGTGGGGCCAGCAGACATCCTTTGTTCGTCTGCCCTGGGCTTCTGAGTAATGTGGCAAATTAATGCCGTCTTTTACGGGTTACAGAACAGGACCCCTAATTTAGCCCATTATATGCTGGCTCGCGGGGGCAGGGCACATATAACAGCAAAGGGAGGAAGGGGGGGCTCTGGCAGCGACGGTAGCCTCCCCAGAGCTGTGGCGGAGTTACAGGGCGATCTGGATGCAGACGGGTACAGTAAGGGTACCTCTGCGACAGGCGGTACAGTAAGGGTACCCCTGTCCGGCACAGTAAGGGTGCCCGAGCCAAGGTCCAGGAGCCGAAGGGGGTTCTGGGAAGACCGCGACGGCGCCCCGTTAGTCCTTCGGGCGGTTGGGGGGCCTGACCAACCGGGGGTGTGCCACAACACGCTCCGCCCCTGTCAGAAGGGGCGGGAGTAGGTGACAGATCACGTGACCCTGTGGATGATCTGAAAATAAATATGTGCCACACTGCCGGGCATCGACCCACCGTGTGTGCTGGCTCACCAGGCGGGCGGAGCAGCTAGGGGCTGCTCGCCCTGGATCGCCCGTAAGATAATCCATTTTTATTGTCATACTTATGTTGTATGAAATAAACCTGCAGCAGTTCTTCACCCACAAAGAAAGTGTCAGTGTAATCATTGGGTGACGTCTGTGCATGCGTGTTGATTGAAGCGGATGACGGTGTGGTCACTATGCCGCTGCCCGCGTCCCACGCAGTGGGACATCAGCAGGGCAGCTCTCTAGTGGCCGCCCGTCGCAGCCTTCCCCCTCTTCTGCCTCGCGCGCGAGGCTACGCCCAGGGAGGAGACCTCCCAATAGTGTGTAGGTGGAGGCGGGCCGTTGGGGGTGGGGGGCGAGGCTAGCCCCCCCCTACTTAGGCATCCCTCTCGCCCAGTTCCTCCTCTGCTTGCTGCGCGCCGCTCCAGCTCGGACACGCGTATTCCCACCCTTTCCGCTTACCCTGCGTGGCGGAGACAGCGCGTTATTGGAATGTTTTAATGTTTTCTTTTGCGTTGCAGGCGGAGTTACAGGGCGATCTGGATGCAGACGGGTACAGTAAGGGTACCTCTGCGACAGGCGGTACAGTAAGGGTACCCCTGTCCGGCACAGTAAGGGTGCCCGAGCCAAGGTCCAGGAGCCGAAGGGGGTTCTGGGAAGACCGCGACGGCGCCCCGTTAGTCCTTCGGGCGGTTGGGGGGCCTGACCAACCGGGGGTGTGCCACAACACGCTCCGCCCCTGTCAGAAGGGGCGGGAGTAGGAGACAGATCACGTGACCCTGTGGATGATCTGAAAATAAATATGTGCCACACTGCCGGGCATCGACCCACCGTGTGTGCTGGCTCACCAGGCGGGCGGAGCAGCTAGGGGCTGCTCGCCCTGGATCGCCCGTAAGATAACCCATTTTTATTGTCATACTTATGTTGTATGAAATAAACCTGCAGCAGTTCTTCACCCACAAAGAAAGTGTCAGTGTAATCATTGGGTGACGTCTGTGCATGCGTGTTGATTGAAGCGGATGACGGTGTGGTCACTATGTGTGAGGCCCCTCTAAATTGCAAAGACATGAGGCATTCAGGGCTGTTTGCATCTGAATAGATGCCCCTGCGCCTGAAGCTGCAGCCCCTCCCTCTCAGTCACCTTCAAGCACCTCTTAGCAGCTCATCAAGGTCTGAAGGTGTGAGGGTCGCAGTCCCGCTGTGCCTCTCCAATGCTGCTGGGGGTCTGAGCTTTGGTGCTGCATCGGAGTCTCTTACACCCACCTCAGCAGCATCGGAGTCAAGCAGGGAGGTGGGTGGAAGCTGTGCCGGCTTTAGGGTGGTGCCACCGGTGCCCGGTTAAAATTACGGACAAATGGCATCCGTTAAAGAATCCTTCACGGACAACGGACAGACGGCCGAAATTACGGACTGTGCGTGAAATTTACGGACGGTTGGTCACCCTAGCTGCATTGTGCGCCCACGGGGTTGAATGATGCCCAGGTACGCGTGGGTGCAAATGTGGCTAAAAGGGGTGGAGCTACAGGCGCCCACCCCTCCCTGATGGCCTTAGGAGACCTGCGGGATGGCGCACGATCTTGGCCGGGGGTACGGTAGTGCAGGGCAGTGCCCGTCAACAAGGCCTGGCGAATTTCGATGGGGTTGAGGCTACATGCCCGGCAGACCGCCTGGCCACCCCCAATGTGGGGGCATGTGGTCATTGGGCAGCGAGCATCCCAAGGCATCCCCCGGCCATTGCCACACTGAACTGGCCTCCCCAGGCCCGGGGGCGGCATTAGGATCGCGTGGGGGGGGGGGGGCAGCGAGCGTAGCAAAGCTTTCCCTCCCGCGGTGGCCTGGCGGCTTCAGGTTGGGGCGATGGCACGGGGGTCTGGGGGAGTGGGCATTGATCTCTGTGGGGCTCCTCTAACGCAGCAGCAGGTAGGCGTGCAGGCCCCGGGGCACGCCAGTCAGGTCGTATATGGGCGGTTTGGGTGACTACGACGGGTAGTCAGACCACTGATTGCTATGCTAATTCGTCCCATGGGGCTGGCAATTGGCTGTACGGCAGCGTCTCTCTCCTGTCTGGGGAGGAATGGATGGGGCGGATTAGCAATACAGGATAACTTCCCCTATTGCGCCACAAGGCTACTTCGGTAAGAAGGCCAGGAGTTCAAGTGGTTCACACGAGTCAAGGCTGGAGTACGTGACACAAGCAACTATTATAAACCTTTGTTGGTGTTGGCAGAATAAGCAGAAAAGGGTTGCTGTTTGAAAGATGACCTTTTTCTACTGCATGAAAAAGACAGCAATGCGGGCATCGTTCGTCAGTGGGGCTGGGCCCCATGAGAAATCTGATAGCTTGTTTACATATGGGGCAAATGGTGGCCTCGTACAAGATACATGTGTATATGTAAAGCGCACGTTCACCACTATGGGTGTCTTGGCGAGACACCCATATTGGAGCATGTGGTGCATGGGCAGCCCAATAGGAGCATCCCCTTGGAAAGTCACTCCTAAATATCATCGGGTTTAGCCTTCATGAAATCTACCTTATGCTTTCTCCCGGTCATCGTGTGCCTATGGAGAAGATGGGAATTATTGTAATAGGTACAGAGGCTGAGCTGTATTCTGCCGGTCTCATGTAGTGTTTCTGTTTTCACTAAACGTGCCTCTAATTCAATGCCGATTACAGCAATGGAGCCTGCCAATGAACGTTTACCTATTTAAAAGGCAAAAGGACATAAGATAAGGCCCAGAGTATCTGTGACCTTCAAACTTACTGGACACGGACTATCAATAACAAACCAAATCCTTCCAAAGGTAAGCTCCCTTTTAATGCAATTGCCAGATTCCACCAGTCCCTACTAGTCTGTCAGCGTTCAAGTTGAAAAGAATGTTGTGCCCCTCTGCTCTCTATACTTCTTGAATCATGCTGCATACTAGTGGAACCCTGAACCACTCACAGCCCCACAGGCACAATGGAAAACAGCAGATCCCGCAAGCAGCTGAGTTCGGCATAGCCTCAGCAGGCAGGGAAGGTATGATCTTTAAAACTGCGAGTAGTGCTTAGTTCTGCCCATGTTCAGGTCCGGAGCAAGCAGAAAACATAGGGAAATTCTGATATTCTGGACCGAGAATTGTTCTGCACTCCGTTTCATTCGTCCGTACCCGGTCTCCCTCTCTCTCTACTCGAAGCAATAACATACCCTAGAGAGCGCGCGTACACCAGTAGGTATCTTGGCGCAAAATAACAGATGGTTCTTGTTACCCAGCACACTGGTCCTCAATTTATCGACCTCAGGTGGATGAAAGGCTGAGTGTACCCACCAGGAATTGGACCTGTGACCTTGAGGTCGAAGACCGGTTCCTGCAGTGGAGGGTTTAGTCACTGAGCCACCCGATCCGTTCATATTATCCTGCTTATTGACCATCTTTCTTTGATACCCAGATATTGCCTCATACCTTAATATATTGCCTATCCTATAAATAATGCAATATAAAATATAAACATTTCTTTTACCCTATGCAATTCATCAATGTTTAAACAGGAGCAAGACTCCCATGCATGTTCTCCCATGTTTATTCTCTGAGGGCTGTAGCCTGTCAGATGGTGAGCCCAACTGACTCTCATGCTTCGACTACCTCCTCCTGCTTAGTTTTAAAAGTTGATGCTCTTTAGCTTGAATGGAGGAATATTCTAACTTGCAAGACTGCAACTCCTGATTGGAAAGCTGAATTATCCCCGCTGTCCCAAACTTGGGATACCTACTCCTGACTTGGCCGTACCGTTTGTGTAGTCCTCTCTCTGCTATAACCTTGAACCCAGCTTACAAAGAGTTAAACAGCACAGACCACCCCTTGTGAGTGCAAGGGTACTATTAATGTAACAGACACAAGGTATTCACAATGCTAGCAAGGCTTTCATGTGTAGTGGCATTTCATACACATACAAGTTATAGGCGGTGTCTGCTCAGGGGCTAACATCTTTATTCGTAACAGTGCTCACACCAGACTGCTTGCCTCCTTTCATGGCCGGAAAATTTGCCTCCGGTCACAGATGACAAGTCTAGTTTGGCTCACAATTAACGCCTGTTATGGTAACAGCTTCCAATATGACGCCTGAACACCGGAGCTGCCTGCCGTCTGCATAATATATATAAGCAGCACTCGAGATATCCTTCAGGACTGAGGTTTAGACAATGATTGGGTATTGCATAAGCTAACTAAACAGCACCCGAGCTAGACCACACTCCTTACTCCTGCAGCGTAGACCGTGGCTGGGACACGAGCAGGCCGGGTGGGGGGCGCAGGACCCCACGACCGCCCCGCTCTGGGACCCACAGCACCCCTGCCCCACTCCCTTCAAATCAGAACACGCAAAGCCGCTACAAGTAGCGTGGGGCCGGTGCAGTTGGGCTGTGGCAGCGGATGTCCGATGCTGGTTGGGCGACCACGCAACATGCCCAGTGCTTCAAAATGCCACGATTTCCACACAGGCTGTCCCCGGTACCTGAAGCCACTGCTGCACTGGCGCTGACCGCGGCCCCCACAGGGGGCCACTAGGCGGTCGGCACCCTAGTGTCGCCTGGGCACTGGTCACCCCTCCCTGCCCCCCCCTTCCTGGGGGGCAGGGACTCTGGCCGGTGTCCCCCTCCTCTTTCCTGCCCGGAAGTGACGCGAGGGGCGTCACTTCCGGGGCTCCTTTGGGCGAGGGGGGAGGCTATATAGCCTTCCCCCACCATGCTGGCGACCTCTTGTTCGCCTTGAACGCCGCCGTCTCCTGGTCGTGCACGCCACCGTCTCCTGGTCGTGCCGCGGGTCGCTGCGGTCTTGATGCCCTGAGGTCGATCTCGGTCGCGTAGGAAGCAAGGTGAGATCTGGCTGTGGCCCCCAGTCCCCTCCCCACCAATTTTGTCAGGTCCCGCCTCGATGGCCAGTGCCCGGATGGAGACCTGTTTCGAGTGGCAACCTCTCAGGGCAGGCCCTGAGGAGGCCAAATGGGCACTGCCCGTGGCCCCGCCACAGGAGGGATTGGGATGGGGGGGCGAGGTGGGGGTCACGGCTACACGGCCGCATGCGGCTCCTCACTTCACGTTTCAATCAGAGCACAACCCTCCTGGTATCGGCACCCGTAGTGCCACCGAAGCGCTGCAGCAAGGGGCAGGAAGTGGACAAATGGTCCTGACTGCGAGGTTGCCTGTCTCGCCCCGCTCCGGAGCCTGCGATTGCTCAGTTGGCAGTGCGGAGGACGGTAGGAGAGTGACTGACATCCTCAGGTCGCTGGTTCAATCCGGCTCGATGGTTTTTTCCAGCAGGGTACCGCAGCAGGACGGGCGCCCTCCAGGCTGGATATGGCTCGCGGGCCAAGAGCTAGCCCGTGTCGATTGCGGGGCACGAGCTGCGGATGGCGGCCGTGTCCCAGGGCCTTCCCAGAACATGAGGGCACGGCCGGGGCTCTGGGAACTTTGCCATTGTCCGGCGCATCGCACCCGTGCATTCCCTGCCGGCACCGGAGCTGTACCGGGTGCTCGCGGGGGTGCTGGGTGGGACAGGGATGGAAACAACAGATGTGGTTGGGTGGTAACGGGCCGACCCTGCCTCTTCCCCCCCCCCGTTGGGCTCCGACTTCGGCAGATCACCACTAGAACGTGAGGAGGGGACAAACTGTAATCTGCCAGTCCCTTACGTTCTGGGGCCCCCGACGGTTGGGTATTACCGGGGCTGCGCGGTGGGGGGCTCCTCTCTTCCATAATCGGGCACTAGAAGCCCCAGAGGCAATGCAGCACGGAGCGGGCCAACTGCTAGGCGATGAACCGCACATGGGAGCCGGCCTCAGCTGCCATGCTGAGAGCCCGGCGCGGCGCTACCCGTGTGGCGGGGCACCTTGATCGAAGCGAGGCTCCTGATGCGGGTGTTCATAGCTGGCCCCTTTGGGAGGGAACGCCTGGCGTGGGGGCGATGGTAAGCCCGGGGTTAGGCCTTTAGCAGGGGTAGGCAGGTGGCCAGCCTCCACCAATACGCACTCCTTCGCCAGTGCACTCGGTACATCTCACAGGGAGCTGTCGGGAAGGTAGACGGCTGGCAGAGTACCAGCCGTCCAGGCTGTATAACCAGCTGACCTGGTTCGGAGCGGGTCCTCGCCTCCTCCATTCATGAGGTGGAAGGCGTCGGGCCCGATTATTCCCCCCCCTGCCCCCGGTCAGGAACCGTACAGACCGGGGGCACGGGTCAGAGCGAGGGAGAGAGGATGGCATGAAACAGTGTGGCAATTGGTTTTAGGTCGTGTCATCCTCGGTTGGCATTGTGGAGATCTAGTGCGGATGCCACACCTTTGCCTAGCGAGCGTGACTTCGGTGCAGGAAACCAGGGTTAGAGCTTCAAGGTCGCGTCCTGTGATTTTGGGAATATCTCTTAATCTCCCCGTGCCTGATGTAATGTAAAGACTGTCCTCCTGTGCAGCCGCCGACTTTAGTGCAGGAAACCAGGGTTAAAGCCTCGAGGTCGCGTCCTGTGATCCCGGGCAAATCACTTATTTCCCCGTGCCGGCATATGTAATATAAATACGGTACTCATGTGCAGCCGTCGACTCTGGTACAAGGAACCAGGTTTCGAGCCTCGAGGTCGCGTCCTGTGATCACGGGCAAATCACTTAATCCCCCCGTGCCTGAATATGTAATGTAAATGCGGTACTCAGGTACAGCGCTCCAATACCTTCGGGTAGAGTCCGCGGGCCTTGCTGACTGAAGGTCTAATCTAGAATGTGTTGTTTCTAGCACATAAAACAGTCACTAGTTCCAGGCTTGCCATGTTGCAATTGGTACGCTACCGGTTGGCACTGTGGCTATGTTGTACCATCACTAAGCCTGAAAGAAGTGGTATATGGAGAAGATATAATGGAATTAATTTCCATTGTCGTGTGCTGCACTGTTTGACTAATATTAAGCCATAGATGAGCATGTCTATTTAACAACAGTCCCACAGTATCGATGCCAGCACAGTTCACTGCACGTGTTTGAGCAGCCACGACATGAACTATGCTTCGCAGACGCCTCCACACATGCACACAATTTGTTATAAATTCGTTATAGGACCACTCAATGCAAATACAGTTAGGGGTACAGACCGAGTGGGAGTTCTGTCCAATTATGGGGTTGCATGTTGAAGCCATCGAGAGAAATCGAACTATACCGGCAGATTGCATCACAGGTCCCGCTGCCCCAACCTTTTTCTGAAATGTTCATGGGTAGGCTGTTATTGTTTTCTTGACATCCAAACACCCATTGCTTAAGGCCTCGAGCGCCAAATTGCATTAGTCCTTGGGCAGTGCGGACCATAGTGGGGATAGTCCTGACCTAGAACGGTCATTGGACTATGTTAGGAAACAGCTAAACATGGAACGGTGCCCACAGTCTAAAAGAGGTTTGCTATAAGTCCGCAACTCTGCCGCCCTCCAACGTGCTTATGTTGGCCTTTACCTGAGCACGTCCTTGTGTGCATGCGTGGCTCATGGGCGGGGGTCCGTGAACCTGGGGTGTGGCAAGTGGCGCAGTCTGTGGGGCTACCGCTAGCCAGGCCTATCAGTAACGGTCACCATTGCCCAACTAATCAGAGCTAAGAATTGTATGGCCTAGAGACTACCGTACACGGGTAAGTTTGTGTAATTAGTGCTATCGATAGGTCTCTGGCATCTGCATGGTTTGGTTTGCTCGCAAGAAAGTGCCAGTCACAGGCCTTTAACTGTCACGCATAGTTGCACAGATATGGAAAGAATTACACATAGCAATCTGAAACCTAGCCACCCAGGTGGGTGGCTAGCTCTTGGAGGGCAACGCAACCGAGCTAGAATGGTGGTTTATTATCTAATGCAAAGGGAAGCATTGAGTAAGCCAAAAGATGGGGTAGCTTAGTGCCCCAATTGTACTGAATACAGGGATGCATTGACATAGCGGCAAAAGAATAAGAGGTCTACATAGCGCCCACTAAGGCTAAAATCACAGCACAAAGTTTACCGGTGGAATTTGACCAAGGGGTTGCTGGGCGTCGCACCCGAGCGAATTGCAAGCTGGCGCTGGGGACAGTTTGCCACAAGTTGGTGCTGTCTGTCTATTGTCGAGATGACCCAACAGGTATGGATCAATGCATTTGGCATAAAGATCACTGTTGCCAGCTGAACAAGCCATTCGTATAGTTTTGGAGGGCTTGGAACAGGCGCAAGTATCATGCCTGCACGAGTATCAGGGTTGGTTGTGGTATTACTATGATGGACAGCACGGCAGGAGCCAGGTGTGGTGCGATAGGAAATGGCCGCCTGCTATGAGTCCTGGCATGTAGTCGCACAATTGTCAGGTGTTCCGTAGAACTGCCTTGCGGTATGAAGCGCGCGCGATGCCCAATTTCTAGTTTTGCACAATTGGGTTCTCTAGGTACATTTTGCCGGAATATCTCTAGGTCGGAGATTGTGTGTTACTCGGCCTACAGCTGACATTGCGGTACGTCTGCCTTGGTGGTAACCGGACAGGGTATTTGTCCTTAGATTTTGAGGAGCGATTCATTCAATGCTTTTCCTCATAGAACTATTCTCACTGTTGTTATTTCAGGATTTGGGAGGGTACCTCTGTCTCCAACCGACCAATAGTTCATTGTTAATCCAATGACTTGCTGTCCACTGGTCCTTGTTAAAGACCGCCTCATGGCGCCCGAGTTAAATCATGGACCATTTAGGTTTCAATTGTGCAATACCAGTCCTGTCTGGGAAACCAACCTGATCGGGGCGCAAGTGATCACCCAGTTGGTCATTGTATCCCAGAACCTCCGCCCCAGCATCCGGGCAGGTCAGTGGGAACAAGAGGGGCCTCCAGAGAGGTACTCCTCCTCTTTAGTTGTGGGTGTTCCATAGAAGGCAGGGACTGTACATCTCCCATCCGTGAGCCTTAAACCGTAGCGGGCTCCCCCCGGATGGGGCACGGCTGTGTCCGGCTGTCCGTTTGTTTGCAATATAGTGAGGTGTGCATCTAAACTCAAGGTGCTCGCTCACAGCAATGGCAGCCGCGCACACGTGATGTGCGTGTGAGGGGAACCAACCACAGCCTGGCGGCAACCCACAAATGTATTTGGCTGGGGGGTTTGTCCAAGCAATGCAGCGTGCAGCAGGGCGGGGCCTGTGCTTGGCCCCGCGCAGGCCTGAGGTTGCGGGATGGGGAGGGCCGCGCTGCCCCACCCCCTCCTACCACGTTTAGTTCTGTGGAACTGGCCGCGCCGCCGGGGCACGTGTCACTGCACTTCCTGACCCGGTGGCCTCAGAATTACTCTGCGACGCTCCGTCACTGGGGAACAGGTTTTCGGGGGTTTGCCGTGCAGACTGTCCATGCGTGGGCAAAAATTGCCTACAGCCTCGTCATCATAAGAGGGCCCCCATTCCCACACTTGGTAGTGTAAGAGGAAGCGACCGAACACTAGATTAATGGGCAAGCCAAGTATCACTGCATGCGAAGAGGGGTCTCGCGGTGAGGAGCAGTGGGCACTGCGTGACTAACTTCTGTCTAGGATGCGGCCTGGAATTTTAGAAGGCACAACATTGCACAGTGTAGGCTGTAGGCACAGCGCTCTGTGGGGTGTCAGGCAGAGAACATTAGCATGGTACTACCTACATGCCACGTTATTTAGTATAACGTCGGCTGCATGGCGTCGCGGTCCCGCTGCACAAGCCATGGGCGAGCTGGCTATTCACTGAAGGGAGACACCCAAGGCTTATTCCGCACAGAAAGGTGACAATCTCACCATTTCAGAATGGAAGCAATTTTGAAATGCTACGCGGCGAAGCCAGAATTGTGGCTTCGGGCATCTCCTACAACTAACAAGCCTTGTTAAGCCATCGGCACTGGGGTGTTGTAGGTGCAGTGTGGTCTTGTAATATACATTTGGAGGCCATCAAGAAGCCGCAAAATACCAGCCGGCAGCCCACTGAGCTTGGCACCAAACCAGGGATAGGCCATTATGAGGAGCATCTGTGGCACCATATAGAAACAGGTCCAGATGTACACTGGGGGGGCATCCCCCTGCAACCAACGGCAGGTTTCGGGTTGCTTACATTAAGACCTAACCACCTGCGCTTTAGTCAGGGTGGCCATTCTCGACATTCAGGATAGGGCCGGCATTGGCACCGTAGGTTCCCGCTGGTTCCCACAGACTTGTCTGCCCACCCCAGGGTTATCCTTCTTTGGGTTAGAACCGAGACTTGAAGGGACATCTCCTGCTCCGGTGTCCAAAATATGGCGATAGTCTACGCTGGGGTGGAGGTACCATGAAGGTCCTGACTACGACTGGGTTTCCCCCAAGCGATGGGATCAATCTAGGTGGGACCACGAAGTCTACAGTTCTTGGGAGCATCCAGCAGTTGGGCAGTTAGCGACAGATAAAATATCAGCGAGTGCGTAACAGACACCAGCCCTTCAGCAACACCGTTCCCTGGGAGCACGCGCGCTGCGCAAACACAGGGCCCCAACCATAAGGGGGGCCGAGTAGCAAAAAACAAGTAAATAGGTTAATAGGCGGGTCTCTAGCTGTGTGAAATCACATTTATTCAGAGGCAGGCCCCGGTGAGAATGGGGCATTTCTTAAATGTCCGGAGGACCATTGCGGTTGGTAGTATCTCCCAGCGGAGCCACTGGTCGTGTACTGCAGCTGCAGGAAACGGGGAACCTGGGTTACGGACACTTTTACCTCGCTTAGGGGTTGCGGTCAGCCAACATATTGTGCTGCCGTCCCATTAACTGGGGTATCAGCGGGTCAAACACAAGGGGACATTAGGTCAACAGAAAATTTGGCACGCCCATGGTGTAACTAAAACTCAGCTTCAACGGAGAGGAATTGGGCACCGCTGGGGATGCTCCGGGTTGGCGGTGGGCACCCACCCTGCCACCCTCCTACCTGGGAGCATGCTAGGAGGGGTGAAGTAGGACTAGTCAATCCTTAATGCTTGAACCATACCGCAGATAGCGCGCACTGCTTAAACCAGACATATTCCCGAAGCTGGGATGCTCAGGGGGTTTCACCACAGAGGGAACTGAAGGGGCATAATTCCATAAGGAATAAGGGACGCATGGCAAGGGCAATAGGCCCCCCTTGCCCATGGTCACGCGCTGTCAGCCACGAACACTCCTGTGCGTCAGGATTTAGCAAATAAAGGGGACTGTTCAAAGGTTAAGTAAAACCCTTCCCCCCAGAATAGCCAAAGCAGGCAGGCGGGTGGGGGAGTGGTCACCTAGCAAGTGGGCTGCTGTCCCAGAGATAGGCACGCAGGTTCAGGCACACTCGGTGCTAGGAGGACGGCAGCTTGGTGAAATCATCCAATAGATGGGGCGTTGTGAGCCTGGGTGCCGGCATCCACCCGCCCAGATTTGGATCGGGGCGGAGGCAAGCGAAGCGGTGTAACTTTCCCGCATGGGAGTGAATAGTTCTTGGCACAACTCCTCAGGCCCAACGGGTCCTTTGTTTCTACAAGCACTATCTGACCCAGGATAGCGTCCAGGGCTTTGGGATATAGATGGGGCAATCGATAACCAGCAGGGATGGTTCCCTTCCATCTAGTTGCAGGAAGCTCTAGACAGGAGAGGTTGCAGGTAAGACTATAGCGGTTTTGGTGGGTGGCGACGGTGGCCGCCTCCAGAGCTGTGGCGGAGTTACAGGGTGATCTGGAAGCAGGCCGGTACCAAGGGTACCTCTGCGCGGCACCATAGGGGGTGCCAGAGCCAAATCCGAGGATCCTCTTGGTAGGGTCCTGGAAGCCGTGTCGGCGCCCCGCTAGTCCTTCAGGCGGTTGTGGGCCGGTGCCCTAGTGTCGCCTGGGCACCGGTCACCCCTCCCCGCCCCCCCCCCCTTCCGGGGCTCCTTTGGGCGAGGGGGGAGGCTATATAGCCTTCCCCCACCATGCTGGCGACCTCTTGTTCGCCTTGCACGCCGCATCCCTCCCTACCGCTTACCCGGCATCGTGATAGCAGGTGGGGGTGAGAATATTGTAATGTTTCCTTTTTTCGTTGCAGGCGGAGTTACAGGGCGATCTGGAAGCAGGCTGGTACCAAGGGTACCTCTGCGCGGCACCATAGGGGGTGCCAGAGCCAAATCCGAGGACCCTCATGGGAGGGTCCTGGAAGCCGTGTCGGCGCCCTGCTAGTCCTTCGGGCGGTTGTGGGCCTGAACAACCAGGGGTTTGCTATGCGACGCTCCTCCCCGGGAAGGGGCGTGAGTAGAAGTTACCAACGGTCACGTGATCCTGGAAGAGAATAACTTGGACGGCAGCAAAGGCGGGGTTCGCCCCAGTGCTGCCCGGCTCATCAGGCGGGCCGACGGCCCAGTTGGTTGCCTGCCCATGGATCGCCCGTGAGATAACCCACCTATTACATAACCGTGTATGTAATAAACCTGCAGCATTTTGTACCCAACCAAACAGACTTTGTGTGTGTTATTATGGGGTATGTATTTTGTTGGAGGGGGGACTGAGGGGTGCCAATGGCGATACTAAGCCAGCAGCTCTGGCTGCAAAGACGCACCTCCAACAACCAGGGCAGCATACTCCGGGGGCACCCTCATGCCGACCGACTGTACCCCCACTCCCAAAAGAACCCAGGGATAGTCCCCCCCACCAAAATAATCCGGTGCAAGCTGTGGGCAGCCACGAACGGCATCAAGGAGTGTTGCCGCTTTGCTTATCAGCTGACATCATACAACTGGAGAAGACTAGAACGTGAGCCAGCTGTAAGGAGCAGACCATGCTTGGAAATCGGAGGTGTGCATACTGGGTCAGTCAGACATCGAGTTTATTGTTCGTTGACCCTATTGCCGTGTGATGTCTGCTGATGTGCAGTGGAACTGTTCGTGTTTGAGAAGAAACGCTGGAATGGAGCGAACTGATGGCATGGAGCATCTGACATAATGTTTATCTGGAAGCAAGTAACTGTAGTGAGCTTTCGTGTTTAAAAACATGAAGAGACAATTTTTAGTATATGCCAGCCGCTGTTGGGATTCATGCTGAATTGAATTGAGGAATGCTATGCCTTTGCTGACAATTTGATGTTGTATTGATTTGGAAAACAATATTCTGACAAGTTTAATGCTGTGTTCTGTATTGATGTTTGACTGTCATTTGAGTCATGTGATTTGAGTTGTTACCCCATGTCCTGTTTGGTTGCAGTGTTTAAATATTCTGGATACTTATGTGAGGATGTGTTATGAGTTCTTACCCCTTATCTTGTTATTTGGTCCTGTGAGGGTGGGGGTTAGGAATGAGGAGTAGAGGATATGTAGTCCCTGGTTGCTTAAGTGAAAGGTTGTAGGGGGTACGTTGTTACGCCCCAGTGCAGTAGAGGGTAGGCCCTACTTAAGTGAATTGTGAAGGGGGTTGGACCCATTGTGTGTGAGTTGAAAGATCTCATTGTGGAGATACCCTGTGTGTGAGGCAGTGTGGGTTGAGAAACACCCAATGCAAAGATGCCATGTGAGTGTGGCGACGTGGTTTGAGAGACCCAGTGTGAGGATTCCCTGTGTGTGGGAATGTGTAAGGGTAGAAACATACCCTTTGTGAAAATTCCGTGTGTGTGGGAATGTGTAAAGGTTGAAATATACCCTTTGTGAAAATTCCCTGTGTGTGGAAATGTGTATAGGTTGAAATATACCCTTTGTGAAGATTACCTGAGTTTGTGGGAATGTGTATGGGTTATACCCTTTGTGATGATGCAGGGGTACGTGAAGTTGCAGAGGGATGTGGTGTTGTTAGTTCTGCAATGTAGTTAAGTAGAGAGTGTAGAAGGGTGTTGTGTTGTTGCATCCCTATATGCTTTTAGGGGTCACGTTTCAGCTTTATGCAGCATTTCCACCTTGCATATGTTTCTACTTTTCTAAGTTTTGTTGTTTGTGTTGTTTCCATCTCACTTTCGTTTTCTAAGTATCGTTAAGTGGTATGTCCATCTTACATCCGTTGATATTTTCTTTTGTTCTCTAAAGGGAGAAGATGTGCTGTATCCTGTGAACTCTGGAATATATTCTTCCTTAGTGCTCTGCTGCTTCGCTGCTCAGCTAGTATGTGAGATCATCAGAATGTTGACAGTGTTTAGAGTTAAAGGAGTGTCATTTTAAGGTAATGAAGCAGATAAACTGCTAAACACTTTATTTGACACATAAAACCAATTATGACACTTTTGAGAGAAAAATGACAAACGTACACCAACTGTGCTAACTATACATTGAAGAAACATGAAAAGAACTTGAGAAGACTTAGTTACTGCATTGTGAAAGCATGCAGACAAGAGTAAATTAGATGACAATTAGTCATTTGAATAGCATGGATTGTATTCTATTTACTATTGTTGGTGTATCTTTTTAATGTGTAATAGAAGTTAAGTGATAAATTCACATGCAATAAAAATGTGTGTGAATATTTAATGGAAAGTAATGTCATCTAAATGACATTATGTGTATTATTTAGGAGTCTTATACTAAACTCCATATTTTGCACATGTAAAATTGTACACCAAATGAAAAAGGAGAAAAGGGTGCTGCACGTTTATACTAAAACCAAATGCTCTGTAACTTTAAGGGAATAACCTTCATACATGTACACGTTGGTACTTTGAAAATGCAGTAATATGTCATCACTATATGTGCTATTTACAATAAAACTAAAATGCTTTATTAATGCAAATAAGTTGAAAGAAATATATAAGGTCCCAAAAGTTATAAATGAAATGTATATTTCCATTATTTTATATTCTGTATTTTATGGGCCAATTTCAATTTAGGCCTACATCTTTGCTTATTTTTCTTGATTCTGTTCTCATGGAAAGGTTTAGTAAACTTGCAATGTAAAGGGAAACTATGTCTCACTGGGAGAGTTCCCAAGCGCCTATGAGGACGGCTTGCTAACATTTCGCTACTTTGGGAGCAACTGCCCTGAGACACTGTCCTCTTGAACTCACTCATGTGCTTTTGCAAAAGGACTAATGTTTGAAATTTATACCCAGTGGATGGTTCGACAGCTTACGTAATAATAATCACCTTTTTGCTATAATATGTGTCTTCTTTATCCCTATCCTACATGATAATCACCCAATACGAACTGACCAATGGACTGATTGGTCTGACCAGATGAGGTGACCCAGGAGGTGTCACCCCGGAACTTGAGGATTATATTATACATTGATGTCACGGAAAGACGCACGCACTCTTGGAGAGGCACTCTTCCACATAGCTTCTTCTCACTTTTTTGGAACTCCCTTGTTTTCCTTTCAACTGACGCATACGCTGTGTGAGCTATTCTTGAACTTCTTTCCATCTCATGGGAGAGTGCCTTTGAGTTGTCATGGTTCATGTCCTTTTCTGAACTTTTCCAGAGTTTTGGTAATTAATGGCAAACACACATTTTGTTTATCTTGTACTTTCAGGTCCTAAATGCCTGATATTGATGTAATGACTCCTTTTATGATAAAAATCTAACTTTAAATAAATCCTGTTTCTGTCTCTCCATGGTTTGTCTCCAATAATTGATTGTGCACTGCAATTGGGTTAATAATGGTGGGAGGGAATTGTAATAGAGTGATCTTTGGATAACAGATACTAATGTTATTATTCTGCATAGCTCTCATATTATTGGTTTGTATGATCTTAGTTCGATTTCTTCAGGAGATTTGGTCTAGCAGTGATAATACTTTACTTGTATAGCTTAGTTCTGAGACTTAAATACATGAATATAATTACATGTTTGAAGGTCAGTTACCCAATTCCTGGTCCTCACAGGATACCTGGAGTTGAATCCCATATATCTGACCACTCACGGCACAAAGCAAGATCCATCGGAGGACCAAGTAAATGAGAACAAAGGCGTGTGATAAGATAAAAAGGTTAGTGACCGAAATGGGTGCCAGTGACACTACAACAGTAATTCTGGTAGTGTGTTGGATGGTTTATCTGTCCGACGAAGTTAGGATACAGCCAGGTCCGTACTGAGATCTCTATTGAAAATTCCTGCCCAAATATTGCCAACCCCAGCTCAGGCTTAAAGCTCATGTTCGGTTGAAGGAGACCAAGTGCTGGTACCGACGGAGGAGTACGACGAAGACGGTTTAAAGTAGTGGTAGGAATATCAATAGAGTTGAGCTTTGCAAATGTTTAAGCTTAGATCACAGTAATGTGAAATGGCTGTATGGGGTTATGCAAAGTGGTTAGAGTCCACATTTGAAAGATGCGCTTTATGCAGAAAAGTTGAAGTTGTTATCCGGTCCGTTGAGACCTAAGATCCCGGGATATACTCCCACGGGTGGTATTAGTGTGACACAAGTTGTCTGGTGTGTTTCGAAGGTGCTGTTCGTGAGATGTCATCGGCAGTACCACCAAGAGATGGGAAACCTTTGTGTGAGTGAGGGGTACAGTTGATATGGTTGCTGTCAGTGCACAGGGAGACATTACGAAAACCTTAATGAGATCGCGCTGGTTGAGGTTTCACTTGAAGTGTATGGAAAAATAGATTAGACGATTGTATTTGGTTAAACTTCTTGTGTGAAAGGATCTATAATTTCTTTAGGGGAGCAGATAGTGTTTTTGAAATAGCTTGATTGTGTAAAGATTTTGCTTAGAGAAAACGTGCATGAAGGATTGGTAGCCGCTGCAAGGAGTGAGACTGACATCACAGTGTGCCGTGCTGGCATTGGTTGGTTGGTGTAACGCAGTGCTGTGATAGGTGACTACATCACCGTGCGCCGCGAAAGTGTTGGTTGTAAAGAAGCTAAACAAGCAAGTGTATAAATAGCGAAAAAATGTACAAATTAAAAAAATCTGAAGAGCTTAATGCAGGGGGATGTACCCATACACACTCGAGGAAGGGTATCAATACAGCTTGAGGGTAAACTTGCATTGTATATGTCACAAAAGAGAGGATATCATATGTATACATGACTTTAAAATTGGATGAAATACACTGAAAATTATGGACATTAGCTTTCTCACAATATGGAACATTTAATGTCAGAATTCTTGAAATTTTTGAGGAGACAACTATATGAGATTAAACCACCTCCTATACCTATGCAATTTCAGGTGAATGGGAACATATAGCCCATCAAAAAGAGAAACAGAAATGGCAGGGAAGGTACAAGAATACTTTAAACCGATATGGCGAGGCTAGATGGGATGCTCAACAGATGGCTTGGAGAACAGATATAGCAGAGGGAACCAGAATGTATCCTGTAATAGTTGCAGAGAAAGAAGATGGAGGGAAGCGTAAGGCAAAGAAAAAGCATCTTGAAGAGCCAAAAAACACTAACTCCGGCTGTAGCTAGTGATCATGAATTTGATGAGGAATTCTTAAATGAATTATTGCTGAACCGTCCACCACCTTAACCCCTTCGCCGCAGCAGGAATTCTGCCGCGGCACTGGGGGGGGGGTTTGGGGGCAGTTGCGGTGGCGCTGTGCTCGTGACGGAACCACTCCGTCACGAGTCACGGGTGAGCTGTGCTCATGACGGAGTGGTTCCGTCACGTCTCCGCCCACTGCGCTAATCGCCCGCACAGGCGGGGAATTAGCGCCGCGTGGGAGGAACGGCCGCCAACGGCCGCAGCATGACGGAACCACTCCGTCATGAGCACAGCGCACCCGTGGCTCATGACGGAGTGGTGCCGTCATGAGCACGGAAAAGGTTAAAATGAAGATCAACTCCAGAGTTTAACAAATTCTTATTTGGGGAAACTTTCTGATGCACCTGCCGTGCCCATAGATACAGTTCCAGATACCCTTTTCACGCCAGTCGGTGGAAACATAGGGATGCCAGATGTGAATAATCAGACTGTTTTGAATACGCCAGATGCTTTGACTGTCCCAGTGACTAATGGTCCTGTAGTTCCTTTAAATCAAATACAACCAACCAAAAAAAAATTAGTTTGCTACCTATTGTACAGTCATTCCAGAGACAAGTTTCTCATAATCCTTAAGGCTAAAGTGCCTTGGAACCCACAGGCTATTTTAGAAGAACCCTCACTCACCAACCTAGTTGGTGATATGCTTCATCATTAGGTTCCCTCCCTGGTCATCGAATGCTTCTAGGCTGTACAACGAAGCCTGATTACAGCAGAGCTTGTTTTTTGTGATCTGTGAACGAGAGTGTGATGGTGAAGAGTGATAAAATTGGCTCAGGAACTCCTATCACCAATCATAAACTTTTAATAATGGAGGTCCCGGTGAATGTTAAAAACAGTGGTGGATATTTCTGGGATATTAGTTGATCCCACTTATCCTGAGTGTGGCCAACATGTTTCAACCTTCTGTCTTCATGCCTCTATGCGTCAATGTGGCTTTCGTCAGGACCAAAAAACAAAATATGCATGAGCTATGGAATGAAGGGTTTGTACTTACAAACCCGATCAATCGTGGAGATAATCACCTCTTGCGATCAGTCCTGTAAGAACAGAGTTATGAGGAAACTACATTATTGTCATGTAGGTAGATTTATAATGGAGCCAGGTTTAGCATTGCTTTTGCCACTCCTGCCTCTCTTCCGTGACAATTTGCCACTATTTTACCAAATCTTTTAAGTATCACAACATTGGCACAAATTCTAAGATGACAATATGCACATACAGTAGAACACATGCATGCTCTGGACAAAAAAGACATTACAAGGATAGACAGTTTTGTCATTCCAGTTCTGGACAAAATGGGACATCACAAGGATGAACAGTATGACTGTCGGAACTTCAAATGCATTTTTTGTGGGTAGGACTGAATCCTAAAAAAACAGACAACTGTGCTGGGCACCTCAGTACACGTGACTGACAATTCTTTCTCATGCAGTGCTATAAGGGAATTCAAATGCCTTGTTATAACCTTGATCCATATTTTAATCATTAAGACGTTTTTAGTGTTCAAAAATCAGCTGACAGCACTTTTCACAGGTTCATGTGTGTGTCATTTCGCTCACATGCAGTGAAAAATAAAATGCATAATAAAATAAAAGGTGAAAATAACTCTTAGTTTAGTAGTTGTTTACTACATTGGATGCTCTGAGGGGCTGGACCGTGTTGACACACTTTGTAATTACGAGATAATGGTTATTACTTATTAGGTTCAAGGGTACTAAATTTCTTTCCTTATTTCAGTACTTCTAGTTAGGCTCTCTCCATTGTCAAAGTCCCCACTTACTTCCTCAAGGTGACTCACCCTCTAGTGTACCTGTACGTCCTCCTGAGTCCTGCGTCTTGAGCGGTGTCCTGGGTTTTCACCTTAAGTACTTGATTTCCACGCTTGTTTCCCCTCTTCGAGCCTGTGAATTGAGTGAGGGACTAGTTGTCCATATCTATACTAACAGTCAGTACGCCTTTGGAGTTACCCATAACTTTGGGCTGCTCTGGGCAGAGAGAGCGTTCCCATTGGACAAGAATTCTGCACGGTCTTCTTATACATAGGCTTCTATCCAATCTGACACTCCCTAAAAAATTGGGCACAGTGAAGTGCAGCGCCCATAGAAAGGTTACTGACAATGTGGGTAAAGGGAACACTTTTGCAGATCAGACAGCTAAGGAAACAGCCCAAACTAAGATGAAAAGGATGTTTGTAGCAGGTCCTGCTAGGTGGGTGCCTGAGGTCACCATGTTTGAGGATACGCTTGAGAACGTGAAGGAAATACAGAGTGAGGCCACCGTGGAGGAATAAGCAGTGTGGCAAGAAATACAGCACAATTGAATGATGAGGGATGTTGGATTGACAAGTCAGGGAAGCAAAGATGGATATTGCCAGATGAATATGTCCTTCCTGTAGTCACAATGGCCCATGGCCCTGCTCATTTCAGTGCTAAGGGTATTTGCAAACTGTTAGACCCTGTATGGCAAAATGACGACATTCCAAAGGCGGCTGCACATTAAGTGAAGTACTGTATGGTGTGCAAGATGCACAATCCTGGCAAAGGTACCCCTACACCACCCGGCATCTTCTCACCTCCCACTTTCCCTTTTGAGGTCCTTCAAATGGACTATATTGAAATGGACGGAGTCAATAATTTGAAGTATGTGTTGGTGGTTGTTTCTCCACTGAGTAAATGGGTTGAGGCTTACCCTACTAAAGAGAATACAGCCATCGCGCCTGCAAAGGTACCCCTGAGGGAGTTCTTTCCTCGCTTCGGCTTGCCCCATTTGATCTGGAGTGATAACGGAAGTCATTTCAACGCCAAGATTATCCAGATAGTTTGCAATGGTTTGCACATAAAACAGAAGTTTCATGCTGCAAATCACCCCCAGTTCGCAGGTCTGGTTGAGAAGTACAATGGTACTCTCAAACTGAAATTGGCAAAGATTCAGGAAACAACAGGGTTACAGTGGCAAGATGCTTTACCATTAGCTCTTTTGTCAACGAGAACAACCAGCACATTCTAGAACAGGATTGTCACCCTAAGAGGTCGTGTTTGGACACCCAGCAAATGTCTGGGGTGTCCCGCGCCCGCGTAGGTTCTCAGAAATTGAGTACCCTTTATTGACTGACTACCTGTGTAAGTTGACTAAAAGTCTGCTTTCTATTCACCAACAGATTCAAGAGTCACTTCCACCCCTACTAGAGGGGACTGGCCACAACATCCAGCCAAGGGAATGGGTGCTGCTGCATAATTTTCAGCGGAAAAAGAGCTTGGAGCCCCGGTGAAAGGGGCCAGAGCAAATCCTTCTTGCTACCAGGACCGCTGTGAAGGTCGTCAGCCGACAGAACTGGATTCATTACAGCCACTGTCGCAGGATACCCCTACCTGGCTTAACCTATGACCAGTGGGGGAGGGATGGCCTCTGGGACACTGAGGCTGAGAAGGTGCCTCAGTTTGTCCCTTTTAGCGATGCAAAACTTACGTAGACCCAAACTGATGCAGAGAATGATGAGGTTCTAAATGCAGCTACACCCCTGGAAATTCGATCCCTTGAAGAGCCACTGTTTGCCGACCCCTCTATGCCCGGTGTCACCGGGTATAATTTGTGCCCTCGGCTAAGGAATAGTGCACCAAAGGAGAAGTCAGATTAGTAAGGAATAGACTGTGTAAGTTAGGGTGTACTTTGCTATAGTACCAACGGTGTTAGCTCAGGGTGTAGTGAGATTGGAGCACTGTTCTGACATTGGACAGGATAGATCAAATGTGCTCCCTTGGGGGGGGGGGGAGGTACATTATCCTGAACGACGTGGGATTCATCGAGAGCTAGGACTGAGCAAGCTCCACCGCCGGTGTTCAAGAGCGCCAATGTTGATGAACAATAGAAGGCTGTACCAGTGAGGCTCAGACGGATACCGGGAACACTTGCCTTTGCTATCAGTTTCATTTTATTCCCTTTTCTTGTTTCATAATGCATCCGTTTGGTCGACCTATTGAGGAGGAGGAACAGCCATTTGCATCACCGTGACTAGCACAGGGCTGGTCCACAAAGAATAATATAGTCTTCATATTGTTAGTTGTAATTGCATTAATAACTGTACTCAGAATATCTTGGCTCCTGGAAGAAAAGTATCCAGTACATTCCTTGGTTGGTACAACGCTCACTTCCCCATAGCATATGTTTGTTACTTTGGCCCCTCACTAAGGGGAGCATAGAAAGGCTTACACAGATAATGTATTTATACAAATGTTACATCAAGCCCATGATGTGTCCAATACAACTAATTGTTGGGTTTGTGGCTTGCTTCCCTCAGTTACGCACAAAAGCGATAATTTGTTGTCTATGCCAGTCAAATATTGATACCTGTGAAGGTTGGTTTGAATTGCTTGTTATGGTGCACTACCATTTCCGACTTTCTACTCAGGTTATGACGTCTGCTGCACTGTGGTAGAATATATACGTTTTCATCAAGCCTTTACTCCCATAAGACAGGTAGGAAATGGGACCTCCGGTATCTTATCCCCAAACACTTGTATGAGCACATATGATAAAACGAAAAACGAAACATGGCTTAGCATGGAAATGGCTGATTTCCAAAGGTTCAACACCTCCGAGTACTTCCAATCTTTCCAAGATCGTAATGTTACTAAGGACAAACTGGTGCCGTTGTCCGTGGTCAATACAACGGCTAGTTTCTGTGTCCAGGGGCCTGGGAAGGTGCAGGTGGGGGAAAGTACATGCAATTTCACCTACGGACTGAGCACGATCAATAGTCCACCCATGATCCCACCCCAGAATGTCTATTTTGTCTGTGGATCCCAAACTCATGTTTGGCTTCCGAGGGGGTGGTCTGGCAGATGTTACCTCTCTTTCCTCCTTCCCCTGTGATGTTGCCACGTCCAAGTACCATAAAGATCATCAGCTGCAGCATAGGACTATATATTTGCCCCGAGTCAGGAGGGTTATGGACACTGAGGATGTAGATCAGGCAGATACTACCTGGCAACAGTTTGACCATGCTGCCAGGGGTCTTTTACACTTCTGGTTCCCCATGGCTAATAGTCTTCAGCTTCGTCGGCTAACAAGGGTTGTGGAAGGGATTATTAATACAACAGCTTGGATATTGACAAACATCACTGCTGAGCTCCAGGCTACGAGATTAGTTACCTTACAGAACAGGATGTTGTTAGACGTCATCCTCGTTGACCGGGGAGGGGCCTGTCGCATCATTGGCAGCAGCTGTTGCGTTTACATACTTGACCATGCCCCCAGAGTGTATACAGCTATACGAAAATTGCATAGCCTTTCGTCAGTCAGACACCAGGAGACAGGTACTTGGACACTATCGGGATGGTTCTGGAGTATGCTAACAACATGCTTATCTTTTTAGTTGTAGTTGCAGGTATAATTTTTACATGTTGCCTCTGCATACACTGTCTCCCAGCTTGTTGCACCTTTTCTATAAGTGATCTGACACCTAAACAAAAAATATCCATTCATGATACTAATGCCGCAATCATGTTGCAGAAACACATTGATGAAATTATGCAGATCGACTAGGGTATCTTTGAATACTGATTATGTGTGCATCAGCTTATGGTTCTTATTCTTACCATATGTTATTAGTGTCTAGATAGTAACATAAAATAGTTCGCGAAGGCTAAAAAGAGGGTCTGTTGGAATAAAATGTTTTAGCTGTGCTGTTTATGTATTGTAAGTCTCAAGTTAGTATTCGCAGCACCATTTTATGTTTGGTCGCCATTTTGAGCTATGAAGGCAGCTGTGATAGTTTTAGTTTCTCCAAGGTTGGGACTGGCTGTACTAATGAATACATTGTTCTTATTAGCACATACCTTTCCCACTAGATAGAGGACTGCTCCCACCATTCCAGCGATGGGCACAGGCAAAACGATCTTGGTGTGGAGATAGTGTGTGCCCGGTCTCAGGATCAAAACTCATCCTACTGTATCTTCTTTGTCTAGCTGCCTCCAACTGGAAATTTCCAGTCTGGGCGTGTCTTTATTGGTTCTGAATTGTACATAATGTATCACCATGCTTGCTGAAGTCAGTCCCTCAGCAGCAATCTCAGAAGGCTGGTCAGACTGGACTCCACTCGAATTTACCTGAATAAATGTACTTGGTTTGTATTCTCTACTGTCTGAGCGACTCTTCATTTGTATGGAAGGCTGAGAGGTGGTAGCGAGTGACTCGGTGGGCCTAGTCGGGTCACTTCCTTCAATCTTACTTATGCTGCTAAAGCTATTAACATCTAATACAAATTTATCAAGGGGTCATAAGGTCTGATCCTAAGGAAAACAATTGATCCTAATGCGATATCATCAAAACATAAATGTATATGTGTGCATGTATACTTGCTATATTTTCTGTAGCGCTTGTAGTATTTCTTATAGTTTTGAATTTGCCCCATCATATATACATGAGCAAATCTGAGCCTATTTCTGTGCCTAATAATAATTTAGCATTTCACAATGGACTAAGCATTTAAGATGATAAGATATTGCATGGAGATCAATCTAATGGTGATTTTTCAATGAATGTATTTACCAAACTATTGTATGAGTACGTTGAAACCATAGATGCTAGAGACTGTTATTTGTGCTAGAAATTGCCTATGTCAGTTTCTGTAGGGAGTGACCTTTTACCATTTGCCTGTAACATATGGAATTTCTTGTAGAGTATTAACAAGCTTATTTTACGGCAAAGGACAGTTTCAGCAGTACAATTCTAACTATGATTTAATCTTTTCTGAAGTGGGTGTGCCTGAAACTAAAACAGCTGAAATGATGGGGGAATTCTTTGAGCCTATGCAAAGTCTAGACACTGCTTATACACACCGACACAGCCAAAGCTGCCTCCTACATAATGTAGAAAAGGAATTTCTAGAATCGATAGAGGGGAGACGAAGAAAGATCATGGTTAAAGCTGCAAATCATACAAAGATACCATCTTGGGCACCAGATCTCAAAACAATGGGAAACTGAGCTGCTATTGCTTTAGATTGGCAACATAGAGGAAAGCTATGTATTTTAAGGCGTAGAACTGAAACTGATACAAACTGTTGGTTCCAGCTAATGTGACCATACATTCCAAGTTGTGGGAAATTGGGGATTATTTCTAGGAGGTGTTGATTCTGTATTCACTGGAATTTACTATATCTGTGTGAAAAAATGCCTATTATAGGCATCCTAAAAAAGGGTGTGGATCTTGTTACATAGGAATAGTCTTTCCAAATATTTATCATATGGGTCAGCAACGAAGTGACACATCGAAGGCTTGAGAGAGGTTAAAGTATTGGAGAGACAGTGGGAGACATTTTTAAAGCCATAATACCATCTGTGGGGTGATACTAAACTCTAACAAAATAAATAAAGAAATCTACTGTGGATGATAAGCTGTGTACTGAAACTGCTGGGGGATTCTTAGCAATAGATACTGAAATGATTGCCATGAGATCTATGATTCTTCAAAACCGTCTTGCTTTAGACGTCCTTCTCGCAAAAGAAAGCAGAGACTGCTGAATGCTAAAAGTGCAACATTGTTGCACATACATTCCAGATTAAAGTAAAGACTTGAAATGATACATGAACAACATTACACATCTTGAAAGAGACTTGAATGATTGAAAAGCTGATGGTGCTTCTTCAATAGGTAAATGGTCTGCGAACTTAGGAAGTGGATTGTTGGGAACATTCTTGAAGCCCAACTTGACATTTGCTATCTGTATATTGACCATGATTATCATCTTCCAGGTTTATAGACATTTGAAAACTAAGAAAGAAACTAGAGGAATGAAAGGGAAAAGAGCTGAAATAGAATTGGAAGATGGACAAAGTGGGTACTATGACGAAATGAAGGCTTTACAAAAATCTAGATTAAAATTAAGGAAGACTACAGAGATGTAATGTGTGACATCAGATAAGGTAATGTTGTGATGGCTTTATTCACCATTAAATGGGGGATTGATGAAGCAGATAAAATGCTGATACATTTAGCCGACATATAAAACCGATAATGACACATTTGAGAAAAAAAGACATCTGCTAGCTATACATTGAAGAAACATGAGAAAATTCTTCAGAAGACTTAGTTACTGCATCGTAAAAGCATGCAGATGAGAGTAAATTAGATGAAAATTAGTCATCTGAATAGCATAGAATGTACTCTATTTACTAGTATTGGTGTATCGTTTCAACGTGTAATAGATGAGAGATTCATATGGTTAGAAAAATGTCCTAATTAAACTTATGTAATAATGATTGTGAAGAATTCATGAAAACGAATGTAATCTAGATTACATTATGTGTGTTATGTAGGAGTCTTATTCTTAACTCCATGTGTTGCACATGTGAAATTGTGCACCAAGTGAAAAAGAAGAAAAGGGTGCTGCATGTTTATACTACAACCAAATGCTCTGAAACTTCTAGGGAATAATCTTCATACATGTACTAATATGAATAACCAGAAACTATATTATTATTTATTTATTTATTTTAAACATCTTTTTATTGTTGACATCCAGCAGAACAGTTACATGGTAATATCACATTTAGCATTTTTCATCATTGCAGTCTTGTACAGCAGGGCCAATTTTGATTTGAACATGTACCTTATACCACTTAGCAGCATTGTTGTTCTCGTCTCTAACTGTCACCACTATTATAGGGGCTGATGCTGGATTGGGCCATCTCTTCCAGGGGTGGTGTGCAGGGGTACCCTCTGTATTTATTCCACTTGTCTCAAATTTTACCATATTTCTTGGGGCAGCACCTGCGAATATACACTGCCTTTTCAGCCACCATACACCAATCTATGTCTTGCGACCATTCCCTTTGCGTTGGCAGGTCAGACGACCCCCATTTACGCACAATGTTGCGTTTCATTACCATCAATCCTAAAGTGACCCAGGTCTTCTCTGTCTGTCCCAGGTCAGAGTCACCCCATACATTTAAGATACAGCACTTCGGGTCCAAGGTTTGTATTTATATTTGCAGAGCGCAACATTCATCCTGACGGATATCACGGCGCTGTTTAGCGGAACATGTGGTAGGTTGTGTTGGGGGTCTTCAGCTGCTTGTACTTATGACATCGGGAAAAGGTATGTTTTTAGCTGTTTCCTGAACGATGCATAATTTTCGGAAAGGCGCAGGTCCAGAGGTAGTTCATTCCAGTGTTTAGCTGCCAGGTATGAGAATGATCGGCCGCCGGCTCTGACTTTCTTTATGTGCTTGGGTCTAGCTAATGCTTGGTGTCTTGATCTCAGGCATCTTGTGGGGATATGGAATTCAATTTTATTCTGAAGGATTCTAGGTCCGACGTTGTGCAGTGCTTTATGCGCATGACTCAATAGTTTGAACCTTGCTCTTTGGCGCATGGGTAGCCAGTGGAGTCCTTTCATGCATGCGGACACAGAGCTAAATCTACCTTTATTGCATACAAGCTTAGCAGCCGCGTTTTGCAGCACCTCTAAGCGTGAGAAAAAGGTAGTCTGCCATGCCTACATACAGGGCCTTGCCGTAGTCCAATCTGCTAGTGAGTAATGCTTGTGTTACCGTCCTTCTACATTCTAGCGGGATCCATGGGAAAAGCCTTCTTAGGAGTTTTAGGATAGCAAAACCTCTAGCAAGGTTACTTCCATTCCTACAACTTTTGTCATACCAGTAATGACAACTTCTCAATATTGTTTTATTCTTTGACATTCCCACTGTCATGATTCGAAACACCGCCCCGCACGGGAGCGGCGCTGGAACACCAACATCCAGAATTCCAGGCGCCGGCCGGCATCACGTGATCTCCGGAAGCACACTTAACGCTGCTCCTCCCAGGAGGCGGGGCCAATGATTCCTTTCATCGAGCCTGAGCGTTCGAACTCGGACGCTATCTTGGCTTCCCGTTTTGTCATCGTTTCCAGAGTGCCTTCGTTTCCTGATTGCTAGGAGATCCAGGTAACGTTCCTAGTTCTACCAGGGTGTGCTACGCCTCGTGGCACTCCTCCTCTGCTGGCTCCGCCAGCCACGCCGAAAACATTCTCCGCTCGGCTCTCTGCTCAGTATCCAGGCCGAGAACAAGCCGTCCAGAGAACGCCTTATTCTTGCTGGTGCAAAACCCCGCTGCGCTCCTCCGCCCCAGGATTCCGGGCGTGACGTTGAAGCGCAGGGTTTCCGCACCGCCTTCCCTTCAGGTTCCGTCGTCTCTGGTACGGGAGAACCCAGATCCGGCTCCTAGCGCTCCTCCGCCCAAGGATTGAGGGCGTGACGTAGCAGCACCAGGAACCTTCATCGTTTGACCTTGAACTTCTCCGTAAAGGAACGGAAGAAGTTTAGAACCCTCCGAGCGCTCCTCAGCCTTTACAAACTCCGAAAGGCGTTGAGTGGTAGCGCCTACCCCAGGTAAAAACCTTCACCCCTTCGAGACACTGGGCTCTTCGTCTCCGCTACCCGTGAAGTAACGCGGTAGCCTCCTGCCCAAGCCCACTCACGGGACTTAAGTGGTTCTGGCGAGGCACGGACAGACCTAACGCCAGAAGGACAGAATCCCAGGTGAGCAGCAATCGCAGGCACAGGGTGGGAGCTGAGCGCTGGGGAACCGCCTTGGAGTAATCTGTCCTCTCTCTCTTTTCAGGTCTCCATCCCCGCGGTCCCTACCCTTCCTTCCCTCACCCACCTGTCTCCCAAGTCCGAGGGTGTTATACATACGCCGGACTGGGGACGGATGGGAGGTGGACCCATAACTAGCATCATCGTCATCCCGAGGAGAGGATCCCAGGGCAGCATAACAGAATCATTGGCCCACGAAATATCCTCCTCCTGATTTCGGTTGTGTTGGTCATGGCGGCCACCTTGGATGACGTGTTAGCCGCGTTGGCCCAAGTGCAGCTGGAATTAGCAGCTTCCAGAGCTGATTCCGTAGCCTTACATTCACGCTTGGATCGCCTTCAGCGTAACCCCTTTGACGCTGGTCCTATCCAATCGGTCCCTGTCCCTCCGGTAGTGGTAGAGATGCCCACACAAATACCCCTGGCCCCCCCTGAAAGGTTTCAAGGAGATATACAGAAGGTGCAGGTTTTTCTAACCCAAATACAACTGCACTTTCACTGTAAACCGAAACTATTCGTCACCAATCAGGCCCGAGTAGAGTTCTTGGTATCTTATCTAACCGGAGAGGCAGCACAGTGGGCAGTACCTCTAGTGAGAAGAGATGACGCCCTCCTCTACGACTGGGACTCGTTCCGGCAGGAGTTTGAAAAGACCTTCGACCGCCGGGCAGACACCTTCTCAGCGGATCGGGATCTCCTTAACCTGCGACAATCCAGCTCGGACTATTTGGGGTACGTCAACAGCTTTCGTCGGTTGGTGGCGGAAACCGACTGGCCGGAGTCCAAACAGACAGCAATATTCTACCGCGGGTTGACGGAGGATCTCAAGGACGTCATCGCCCAGATCGACCCGCAACCAGTCCATTGCGCTGCCATGATAGAGCTGGCTTCCCGTCTGGAATACCGACTCCGGGAGAGGAAAGGGGAGAATACCCGAAGGGACAAACCCCCCTCGCAGCGGGAGGCACCCCGGATGTTGGACTCATCTGCGCCCCGAGGTGACCCCATGGAGATCGGAACGGTGAGAGCGTCCCTAACACTGACCGAGAGGGATCACCGCCGGAAACAAGGCCTCTGCCTCTACTGCGGCAAGAAGGGCCATTTCTTGCGCGAATGCCCGGTACGTCCCAAGAACAATAGGCCAAAAACCAGCCTAGCCACGATCGGTGGGGGAGAAACGACGTCGGGAAACCTACAAGCTTGAAGAATCTGGGAAGGAAGTCTTCAAGCTGTCACTTCATCCCTTCCCTGGAAGCTGATGGTACCCGAGAACCCGACCACCTATTTCTCACCGTGCAGGTAATCCTAGACAAGAACCCTATGGCGGTACGGGCCATGATCGATTCGGGAGCCACGGGCTGCTTCATGGACGTCACCGAGGCGGAACGGTTGAGACTTCCGTTGCGCACGAAACCCGTGCCCGAGATGGTATATGCAGTGGACGGCAAGGAGCTGGACTCCGGTCCCATACGACAAATAACCCCGTTGTTATGGATCACCATAGGAAAAGACCATGGCAAATGGATTGCCCTAAACATCATCCATGCACCTAGATGCAAGCTCATTCTTGGGTTACCTTGGTTGCGACGACACGAACCTTCCATCCACTGGTCCTCCAATACGATCACTTTCAACTCCTCCTTTTGTCAGGCCCAGTGCCGCGTACGGGGGTCCCCGGAGGAGGAAACCCCCGGGGCCTCCCAGTTCGTGGCCACTGCGGCGGAGAAGGAGGTATCTCTCCCCGAATGCTATGCTCGGTATGCGGCGGTCTTTGATAAAGCAAAGGCCGAGGAGCTGCCTCCCCACCGTGAGTTCGACTGCCGCATCGACCTGGTCCCAGGAGCCGAACTACCCTGCAGCCGAGTGTACGCCCTAACGGGCCCGGAAACGGAACACCTACGAGACTACCTGGAAGAATACCTAAGACTGGGGTTCATTCGCCCCTCGAGCTCACCGGCAGCTTCACCCCTGTTTTTTATTCCCAAAGCGAACGGCGAACGGCGATGCTGTATCGATTACCGCTCGCTCAACGCTCAGACCGTCAGGAACCAATACCCCTTGCCTCTCATTCCTGTGCTATTGGAGCAAGTACAGGGGGCGAAGATCTACACCCGGTTGGACCTCCGGGGAGCTTACCACCTGGTTAGGATTCGTGCAGGCGACGAATGGAAGACCGCCTTTAAAACGCGGTTCGGCCTGTACGAATACCTAGTGATGCCTTTTGGGCTGTGTAACGCCCCGGTCGCGTTCCAATACTTCCTCAACGAAGTATTGAGAGAGTTCCTGGACCGATATGTCGTAGTATACATCGACGACATCCTGATTTTTTCATCCAATCAGGAAGAACACGTCGGTCACGTCCAGAAGGTGTTGGCGGCCCTGGAAGGAAACCGGCTGTTCTGCAAACTCACCAAGTGTGAGTTCCATGTCTCCACGGTGGAATTCCTTGGGGTCCTCCTCACGCCAGAGGGGCAGGTCATGACGGAGCGCAAGGTACAGGCGGTATCCGAGTGGCCCCAGCCCACCTCCGTGAAAGACATTCAAAGCTTCCTGGGTTTCGCTAACTTTTACCGGAGATTCATTCATCAATTCTCGCACTTGGTAACACCACTCACCAAGCTAACGCGTAAAGGGGTTCCCTTTAAATGGTCCGTAGAAGCCCAGGGAGCGTTCGACCAGCTGAAGAGTGCCTTCACCCACGCTCCCATCTTGCGACATGCGAACCCTGACCTACCCTTCCTGGTCGAAGCGGACGCTCCAGACGAAGCAGTCGGAGCAATCCTATCCCAACGACAACCGGACACGGGAGTGCTCCATCCGGTCGCATACATGTCCAAGAAACTGAGTCCCGCCGAGCTCAACTACACCATCTCGGAGAAAGAGCTCCTCGCCATTCGGGAGGCGTTTCTGGAATGGCGACACTGGTTGATGGGAGCCCGACATCAGGTTACGGTGTATACGGATCATCGGAACCTTCAATTCCTACGATCGGCCCGGCATCTATCCCCCAGGCAACAGAGGTGGATGCTCTTCTTTGCCGAGTACCACTTCTTGGTCACCTATCGACCTGGAGCGCTCAATCGAAAGGCAGATGCCCTATCCCGACGGGATACCCAGGACCTTCCCAGGAGCACCCCCGAACAATCCCTTGTCTCACCGGACCTGGTCATAGGTCGTGTAGAGACCGACTCCTTCCTACAGAAGGTGAAACAAGGACTCCGCACCTTCGCCTGGTCCACATGGTTGAAGAGCCATAAGGAATGGCGCCTCCACCAAGGACTTCCAATGTGCGGATCCAGACTCCTAGTACCCACGCCCCGGCTTCGCAAGATCGTTTTCTCCTGGTGCCACGAACAGCCCTGTGCGGGGCACATGGGAGGTACCAAGACTCTGGAAAGAGTGCTAAGACAATTCTGGTGGCCCTCAGTCAGACCAGACGTACTGCAGTGGGTCCAGCAGTGCACGATCTGTGCACAAATGAAAACTGACCATCTAAGGAAGCAAGGGCTCCTGATGCCTCTCCCCACGCCGATGAACCCCTGGGAAAGAATCTCGATAGACTTCGTGGTGGGGTTGCCGAAAGACCAGGGATGCACCGCCATCATCGTGGTAGTGGATTACCTCACCAAAATGGGCCACTTCATCGCCTGTAGACAAGTCCCTTCGGCCGGGGTGTTGGCATCCCTCCTGTTGAAGAACGTGGTGCGGCTCCATGGACTCCCGTTAGGAATAGTGTCTGACTGGGGCTCGCAGTTCACGGCCAGGTTCTGGAAGGTGTGGTGTGAGCAGCTCGGCATCCGCTCTTCTCTCTCCACAAGCTTCCACCCGCAGACGGATGGCCAAACCGAGCGACTCAACCAGACGCTAAAACAATACTTGCGCTGTTATGTGGACCGGGCGGCGAACTCATGGGTGGATTTGCTCTGGGTGGGGGAAGTGGCCTATAACAACGCACAACACTCGGCTACACGTCACACCCCCTTCTTCTTAGCCTCAGGGTTCCACCCTCGCTTCATTCCATTCTTGCTCCCGCGTGAGAGCACGCCCCTTCCCGAGCTCCAAAGTCGACTAGTTGCCATCCGCTCTGCCCTCCGACAGGCCCGGTCTCACCTTCTGGTTGCTAAAGGGAAGTATAAGACCCAAGCCGACAAGCATCGCCGACCCGCCCCGGTCTACCGTAGAGGGGACCGTGTGTGGTTGTCCACCAGGAACATCCGATTCCGGAAGCCCAGCGTCTTCAACCCGAAGTTCATCGGTCCGTACCCGGTGGTGCGGCACGTGAACCCGGTGGCGGTGCAGCTCCGGTTGCCTCCTCATCTACGCATCCACCCGGTGTTTCACGTGTCCTTGCTCAAACCTTCGCAGTGCCCTGTTCGGAAGGCGCCAGCACCGGTGTGGGTCCACCAGGACCGGGAGTACGTGGTGCGGCGTGTCCTGGACTCCAAGATGGTATGGGGCAAGCTGTGGTATCTCTTGGCCTGGAAGGGGTATGGCCCGGAGGAGGACTCCTGGGAACCAGCTTCGGCGGTGCATGCAGATCGCCTGGTGGCGGCCTTCCACCGCCGCTCGCCCGACCGGCCGGGGGGCCCCAGCAGTCTTGGTGGAGTCGGTGTGAGGGGGGTGTGCTGTCATGATTCGAAACACCGCCCCGCACGGGAGCGGCGCTGGAACACCAACATCCAGAATTCCAGGCGCCGGCCGGCATCACGTGATCTCCGGAAGCACACTTAACGCGGCTCCTCCCAGGAGGCGGGGCCAATGATTCCTTTCATCGAGCCTGAGCGTTCGAACTCGGACGCTATCTTGGCTTCCCGTTTTGTCATCGTTTCCAGAGTGCCTTCGTTTCCTGATTGCTAGGAGATCCAGGTAACGTTCCTAGTTCTACCAGGGTGTGCTACGCCTCGTGGCACTCCTCCTCCGCTGGCTCCGCCAGCCACGCCGAAAACATTCTCCGCTCGGCTCTCTGCTCAGTATCCAGGCCGAGAACAAGCCGTCCAGAGAACGCCTTATTCTTGCTGGTGCAAAACCCCGCTGCGCTCCTCCGCCCCAGGATTCCGGGCGTGACGTTGAAGCGCAGGGTTTCCGCACCGCCTTCCCTTCAGGTTCCGTCGTCTCTGGTACGGGAGAACCCAGATCCGGCTCCTAGCGCTCCTCCGCCCAAGGATTGAGGGCGTGACGTAGCAGCGCCAGGAACCTTCATCGTTTGACCTTGAACTTCTCCGTAAAGGAACGGAAGAAGTTTAGAACCCTCCGAGCGCTCCTCAGCCTTTACAAACTCCGAAAGGCGTTGAGTGGTAGCGCCTACCCCAGGTAAAAACCTTCACCCCTTCGAGACACTGGGCTCTTCGTCTCCGCTACCCGTGAAGTAACGCGGTAGCCTCCTGCCCAAGCCCACTCACGGGACTTAAGTGGTTCTGGCGAGGCACGGACAGACCTAACGCCAGAAGGACAGAATCCCAGGTGAGCAGCAATCGCAGGCACAGGGTGGGAGCTGAGCGCTGGGGAACCGCCTTGGAGTAATCTGTCCTCTCTCTCTTTTCAGGTCTCCATCCCCGCGGTCCCTACCCTTCCTTCCCTCACCCACCTGTCTCCCAAGTCCGAGGGTGTTATACATACGCCGGACTGGGGACGGATGGGAGGTGGACCCATAACTAGCATCATCGTCATCCCGAGGAGAGGATCCCAGGGCAGCATAACACCCACAGGATGTGAAAGAATGATCCCTCCTCACCACAGTCTCTATAACAGAGGGAGTTTAGTTTTTTACCCATCTTTTTAAGTGTACTAAAAGAGATGTATGCTCTATGGAGAATTTTTAACTGAATCAGTCTGAACCGGGACCAAATAGCCACCTCCTTGGGATGCCAGGGCTTCCGGACAGTCTTCCTCCTGCAAATCTGGATTATCTAGCCCCCATCGATCTCGCAGGCCCATTAATGTGTCTGGTATGTTATTTGTAAGTTTCTGATATATCATCGATATTGCTTTCCGAGTGAGGTGTTCCTCAAGGAGGCGACATTCCAATGGTGAAGATTCAGGTAAGGACTCTCGCTGAGGCAACACCTTGTTCAAGACGTGCCTGATCTGTAAGTAACGGAAAACCTCTTTGGGATCTAAGTCATTTGATTTTTGCAATTGCTCAAATAATTTCATTTGTGTGCCTGTGTGTAAGTCTCCCACCCTTGAGATTCCAATCAAATCGCATTTTTCATATCCTGCATCCAATCCCAGAGTGCCCATCTGTTTCAAGTTCCACAGTGGGGTAGCTTTGGTGATTTTATTTTTCCACCCCAATTTAGCGTTGGTTGTGTGCCATATTTTCACTGTAAGTGCTGTTTGGCCCTCCAGAGCCCACTCCTGGGATTAGTATATAGCGCTTGGAGGTATCCCTTCGGTTGAAGATTTAAGCGGTCCATTTTATAAGCTGATTTCAAATGAGGTTGGTGTGCCCATTGGGCCACCCGATAATAAGATTTTATGTGAGGCAGGACGATTCCTCCGTCATACCAACCACAGGTTAATTTTACAAGTGCTATTCTGGGGATCCTCCATCCCAAAGGAGCGTTCTAACCACCCCATCTATTAGCTTAAAATAAGACTCTGGTACCCAATACGGGGTATTCTGTAACATATAGAAAAATCTTGGCAACACCATCATCTTATAGAGCGCCGCTCTTCCCAACAGCGATACTGGGAGAGCCCGCCAATATTGGACATCGTTTTGGAGTCGTACCAGAGGACCCTTCAGATTTTCGTCATAGAATCGCGTGGATTCTGGAGTTACAAATATTCCCAGGTATCGAAATCCGTCTGATACAACCTGTACTGTACATTATGCTGGGAGGTTAGGCATTTGTCCACTCAGGACAAATACTACCGACTTCGTCCAATTAATTGTATAACCCGATTATCTACTGAAGGAGGTAAAAATGTTAAGTATTCTTGCTATCGATTCCCTGGGAGAGGCCACATATAACAATATTTTGTCTGCATAAATTGATATTCTGCTCTCCCAGTCTTACTATAGGGTCACCCCATATCTATAATGCTACCGGCTCTAGGATCAGTGCAAAGATTAACGGCGAGAAGGGACAGCCCTGTCTTGTGCCCCTAAGCAGGGTGAACCACCGTGAGGTTGTACCGTTTACCACTACCTGAGCTCGGGGTTGTTCATAAAGTAGCGTTATCTAGGACAGAAACTGTGGGCCAAGGGGGGGCGGAGCTAGCGCGTGACCAAGATGGCCGCTTGAGCCGATAGCTCCGATATTCCGCCACATCATCCGACCAATATCCTGCAGCTGTTTCATTCTTGTGCCGCGAAACGACGATTCATGGCCCCCTGAGGCACCTCGTCACCGACTAATCGAAAAAAGACTCGCCTACCTCCCTCCGAGGCGAAGATACAGCCCATAGCCGATTACCGGGCTCGGCGGGCTGTGCCGAGCCTGACGTGTATTGCGGTGGTCTCCTTCCCCCTCCCTGGCCGTGGAGGTGGCGCTCACCCCTTGCAGCGGTCCCTCTGCGGAGATCTTGTTGCGGCGGAACTGGCCTGGCGCTGCGGTGGCCTGGCTGCCCCTGCCCACGCTCGCCAGCCTCCTGTGCCCCTGGCGGCCGGCGGCAGCGGAGCCGATTGTCTGGAGGGAGCGGTGAGAAGGACTTGCGGCGACCGTGGTCCTGGTGCTCGGGGAAGAGCGGAGGCTGCGCTATCTTGCCGGCCTCCTGCGGCGACATTGGAAAGCGTGATCCGGGGAACGCTGGGTCCCGCTGGGGAGAACTGCCTGCCTTCATCTGTGCTCTCAGGTGAGTCTGGCCTGGCGCAGGGGTGCCTTTGACGTCCCTGCCCGCGTCCACCGGCCTACTGCTTCCCTGACGGCCATCGGAGGCGAGGCCGGACGCCTGGAGAAAGTTGTGGAGCGGCCATGTACCAGCCTGGGACCCGGTGCGGCGAAGAGCGGAGGCCGTGCCCTTTCAAGTGCCTCTTGGTTGCCTGAATTGACACTGGTGAGTGAGCCCAAGTGAACGCTGAGGCCTGCTGGGGAGTTCTGCTGTCTTCCCTTCCATTGATCTGATGCGTGGAGCGACCATATATTGTGCCTACTATACTCCCTGCAGAGGACACTCTACATTGCGCAAGAACCTATATATAAATAAAGGCGGGATGGTGAGAGACGACCGCTATTTGAGGACCTTTCGACCTCGGACGGATAGATTAAATCCTGCTGGAGGCGTTCAGGACGTACCCTACAGCTGGGGTGCTGATACGAGGAACACTTATCGAGAGGCCTGTGTTGTACCACCATTTTTGCGACAATTGCATTCGCATCACTGTACGGAGGCCCTAGTACACAGTGGTTGTAAACAGATCTCTGCTGGACCGGGCGGCCTCTCAGCGCCTCCTACGGTCGCTGTGGTTGTGCCGGGACGTACGCCTCTCAATCACCGGACGCGCAGGTTGCCATCTGCACACGTGATGGCACACACGTGAATCCAGGATGGGACGTGTGGATAGAACACAACCCAAACTGTTGTTCGACCAGAAGCGGATCAGGTCTGGCGAGACCACCACTGAAGATGGCGCCGCAGAGCAAGAACAGATCACGGAAGATCGACCCCAAGACATCCGCGGGCTATTGTTGGCAATGGAAAAAAACCATCATGGCGGGATATCTTCTATGGGCACCAAGATGGACGCCCTAACCTAAAGAATGAACCGCATGGCCGAAAGACTGGACAAACATACGGAGTGGCTTGACATGTCGGAACGCAGACTGACTGAGGCGGAGGAAGCACAATCTGCCCTCGATACGGAGCACAAACAGCTGGGTAGGGTGCTCCAAGTCTTACAGGATAAAACAGAGGACCTGGAAGCCCGTTCCAGGCGCTGTAATCTCCGCATCACGGACCTGCCGAAATCTACTCCTACAGGGAACATGGAGCTCTTCATAGAAAAACTTCTGAAGACACTACTGGGCGATTCATCTTTTTCAAGCATGTTTGTGGTAGAGAGGGCGCACTGCTCTCTTGGCCCGAGACCAGCGCCAGGTGCATCCCCCAGACCGATCATAGCGTAACTGCTAAACTACAGGGATCGCGATATTGCGCTTAAACTAGCCCGTGAGAAACCGCTACGATTCGAGGGGTCCACGATATCACTGTTCCCGGACTTCACAGTCAAAGTTCAGGAAGCGTGGCGTTTGTTTGCCCCCATGAAGAGACAACTTTGTGAACTCGGAGTGGATTACGCCATGTTATACCCCGCGAAGTTGAGAGTAAATCGACAGGGCCACTCGCATATTTTCACTGACCCAAAGGCCTTACAAAAAGTATTGAAAGACTGGATGAAACAAAAACTGCCCCACCCGGAACAACACCTCCTGGGTGAGGAGTCAGGAGGCCCTCTGGACGACCAGGACTGACTTCGCCACGGTGCCGCTAACTGCTGAGTATGATCTACTATTATTGAGGGGAGGGGATATGCCCCCCCCTTTTTTTAAATAAATTTTTATATACTGTGATTGGGGCGAAACCTACGCTTCCCTTTTATTCAGGGACCCCTGCTACCTCGTCTGGGGACTGGTAGACTTATTTGCCTTGCGAGGAGGGCGGAGGTCAGTTCCCTTGCAGGGAAAGGAATACATTGATGGGACTTTCATATACTATTATGCCTTAGTCTTAACTTGATGTGAGGTCGGGGGTGAGGTCTGATTTGCTATGCTTTTTTGGGTTTGAACTTTTTATGGGTTGGTTCGGGGCTGAGATCCACGTTCTATTAGTGCCTCTTGAGGACCTACTGATCTGTGCTCTCCTGCACTATTTTACAGCTGCGAGTATTTCTCTTGGCGGAGCTCAGAGTAAGACATTTATAGGTTTCACACTCTTATTGTTGTGCGAGCTACATCCACCCCTGCGTGAACCACACCTGGGATGTGTTTTGTTGTTTGGGAATGGGTGATATTTCTGTTTGGGAGGGTGGGACGGTATCACAGCCAAGTTGGGGTTGGGCAGGCGTGGGTGGAGGTTGGGGAGGGTTTGACTTGTAAGTCTCTGCTATGCTCATTTACACTGTTGGCCTCTACATGTTGTATTATTGTTGGATTGCACTTGCAAAGTGCAGGCCAACACAAATTTGACAGGACAAGTGTGGGGGGTGGGTACATGTTGGGAACGTTTTTAGATGCAATGTTTGTTGTATTAATTCATGATGTGTAGCAATGGCGTGACACAGCTCTGACGAGGACATCCTTGTTTCCTCTCAACTACATACCCTTATATGACAGATACACCAACAGCTAACCTTGATAGTATGCTAGACTCGATGGTCTTGCTCACTTGGAATGTACGTGGCCTTAATGACCACCGAAAGGTCTGTATAATTCTGAGGTACCTAAACAGACACAACGTGGACGTGGCCCTGCTGCAGGAGACTCACCTCCATCCAGATAGCCCCATATTACGCACTAAAGGGCTGCTGGGCAATGTGCACGCTGCGGGCTTTACTTCTCACGCTAGGGGGGGGTCTTGACGTGGGTAAACCCAAAGACATCGATCACGTTGACGCCCTTGGAAACGGACAGAGAGGGTAGGTTCGTTCTCTCTAGGTGCTGCGGGAAGGGATTGGAACTTTTTCTTTTAAACGTCTATGGCCCTAATTTTGACCACCCAGACATTTACTCTAACCTGACGACTCTGACCCAACCAAACGCACAAGAACATATCTCGTGGGGAGGGGATTTTAACTTTAGATAGGTCGGACAGCCCAGACAGACGCCCTTCAGCCTCAGCCAGAGTTGTGGAGATGTCCCTGATGAGATTAGATATGTTATGTATGGCGGCATAGGCACACACGCCAAGGTGGATACACGCATTACTCTGCACATCACAATCTCCACACGAAAATAGACTACTGGTTCATTTCACGACATCTACACCAACTTATCCGCGCATGCACATTCGTCTCACGCACCTACTCAGATCACTCGCCACTACTACTTACAATTGCTTCTCCCAAGAAACGAATCTCCCCATTTTTATGGCGCTTCCTGCCATATTCCCTCCTTGATACTGCTTTTAAAGAGGAACTTGCCATGTCCATCGAGACATTTTTTGGGGTTAACGTGGGGTCCGTGGACTCCTTTCTAACTGTCTGGGAGACCTTTAAGGTGTATATCAGGGGGGTTACTATTTCTAAGCATGCAGGGGTTCTTAAGTCGATACACAACAGGCTGACGACCTTGGAACGCAAACTGAAAGACCTTGAGTCCTCTCGCATGATGGAACAGACCGAGGAACTTACTCTAGAAGTAGCGCAAACGCTCCGGGAATATCATGAGGAGGCCGACGCAGAAATGAAACACCTCGGGAAATATGCCACTGCCCGAACCTACGGCGAGGGTGAACCACCGGGGTTGGTTCTTGCACAAATTCTTAAGGAACGCAGGGACAGAACTACGATACCGGATAATAGACCGCAACCGGGAGACCCCCCGCTTACGGAGGCCCAGGTGGCGGAGCAATTTCAGACGTATTATGCAGAGCTCAACCCATCCCGCGGCTGCAGCCCAGACGATCGTATACTAGACTACCTGACTCACATTAAACTCCCATGGCTGTCCAACTGGCACCGTGAGTTCCTGATGCGGCCGATCGAGCGGGAGGAAGTAGTTCTAGCCCTCTCAGAGATGAGAGCCGGGAGCACACCGGGGAGTGACGGTCTCACCGTTGCCTTCTGTAAGGCGTTCCAGGACCTCCTAATACCACACTTACTCACACTGTTCGAGGACATATGCACTTCAGGAACGATGCCCCCGACTATGCGAGAAGCGATTCTCGTAGCTATACTCAAACCAGGGAAATCCTCCGGGTGAGTGTGCTTCGTATAGGCCTCTGTCTCTCATGAACGTGGATGCAAAAATCTTCGCGAAGCTGCTTGCCAATTGTCTAAGCCCACTTGTCACTACTCTAGTAGCACCGGAGCAGGCTGGCTTTGTTCCTAGCCGGGACTTAACATATAATTTGCGTACAGTTTTTGCTGCTCTGCAGCATACTCGCTCGGAGGTTCTTGATCTTGCGGTCTTTTTGGACATGGAAAAGGCCTTTGACTCGGTCAAGTGGCCCTTCATGAGACTGGTCCTTGGCCGCATGGGGGTAGGACTGGTTTTCTTACAGCTCCTAGCGACACTATATTCTTCCCCCACAGCGCGCATCCGGATTGGATCCCTAGTTACTGACCCTATACGAGTCTGCAGAGGTACGAGACAGGGCTGCCCTCTGTCTCCAATACTATATGCCCTGACGGCAGAACCCCTGGCATGTGCCCTACGGGAATATCACGGGCAGAGGGGCATACGTTTTCCAAACTATCGTCTAATTGTCTCTACGTATGCAGATGACATGCTTCTCTATGTTAGAGAACCTGAGACCAATCTCTCTCCGGTTCTACACGAAGTAGTCCTCTTTGGTTCCTTATCAGGCATAAACGTCAACTGGAACAAGTCGGTCATGTTTCCCATCACCCCAGCCACGGTTCAATTTGAGCCGGAATACCCCTTGCAATGGACCACAGAAGCGGTGCGATATTTAGGGATCCGGCTACATACTGACTCAGAGGTTGTTCTCAAGGAGAATTATGGAGTTGCTATATCCAAGCTGGAGGATGATGTCGACAGATGGATCGGTCTCCCTTTATCATTGGTAGGGTGTCCCTTATGAAAAGGATTGTCTTACCACGCTTCCTTTTCCTCTTCAGGAACATACCCATGGTCCTGTCTAGAACATTCTTTCAGCGTCTGCACTCCCTAATGGTGCGTCTGGCATGGGCGGGCAAGCAGCCACGCGTTGCATGGAAGATATTGACATTGCCATATATGATGGGAGGCCTCGGAGCTCCCGACTTGGAATTATACTATAGAGCTGCTCAATGCTCCCATGCATATCACTGGATGCACGGACCCTCTGACAATCCGTATATACGGATTGAGACCATAGTTGCCGCTCCCAGGCCTCTTCCAGCCCTGCTGTTCAGGCCTATGGATAGACGCACAGGTATAATGGACCCTCTAAACTCGGTCACACACGCCTGGCAATGCCAACTGGACGCCCAAGCCAGTAACATATTATATGCTCCACTAGCCCGTCTTGAGTAGTGCTATTGGCTGGCTCTGTGTAGGGACAGGGGAGTCATAACTGCATTGCAGAAGCTAAACGTAAATACCGTGGGAAACCTCTTTGCAGACGGCACTGCCCATTCCTTGGAAGACGTGGTTGAGGAGAACGAAGTACAGACACCCCTTGTTATATTCCAATTCCACAGACTTAGGCACGCTCTCCGGGATCTCCTTGGGGAAGATATGGTGGAGCCCCCAGAGGTTTCGGCTCTGACTGCTGTTATTAAAGCACAGCGGTACAAAAGGGGGTGGTGATGGACGGAGCATCAGAACCAATCAAACACTCACACCCAGTGAACAGATCTGGGTTTGATCCATCACCGTTCTTTAGCCCACTCTGCCACCCCAGTTCAGACATGGCCATATGCAAATCAGTCTGACCCTGTGCCTCATGGGAACAGTCCAGCCCAAACTGCCAAGCCATGCCTTCCCTGGACCGGAAACAAGCTTCCTAGGACCGGTTTCTGGCATTTCAGCCGTCTTCAGCTAGGCTTGCTTGAATCCAGTGGCAAAGTGAGCAAGGGACTCACGTCTGAGCATACCCTGCCAACATATGGCGAACAAAGCGGTTCAAAAGGGGGTGGTGATGGACGGAGCATCAGAACCAATCAAACACTCACACCCAGTCAACAGATCTGGGTTTGATCCATCACCGTTCTTTAGCCCACTCTGCCACCCCAGTTCAGACATGGCCATATGCAAATCAGTCTGACCCTGTGCCTCAAGGGAACAGTCCAGCCCGAACTGCCGAGCCATGCCTTCCCTGGACCGGAAACAAGCTTCCTAGGACCGGTTTCTGGCATTTCAGCCGTCTTCAGCCAGGCTTGCTTGAATCCAGTGGCAAAGTGAGCAAGAGACTCACGTCTGAGCATACCCTGCCAACTTATGGCGAACAAAGCGGTTCAAAAGGGGGTGGTGATGGACGGAGCATCAGAACCAATCAAACACTCACACCCAGTCATCAGATCTGGGTTTGATCCATCACCGTTCTTTAGCCCACTTTGCCACCCCAGTTCAGACATGGCCATATGCAAATCAGTCTGACCCTGTGCCTCATGGGAACAGTCCAACCCGAACTGCCAAGCCATGCCTTCCCTGGACCGGAAACAAGCTTCCTAGGACCCGTTTCTGGCATTTCAGCCATCTTCAGCCAGGCTTGCTTGAATCCAGTGGCAAAGTGAGCAAGGGACTCACGTCTGAGCATACCCTGCCAACTTATGGCGAACAAAGCGGTTCAAAAGGGGGTGGTGATGGACAGAGCATCAGAACCAATCAAACACTCACACCCAGTCAACAGATCTGGGTTTGATCCATCACCGTTCTTTAGCCCACTCTGCCACCCCAGTTCAGACATGGCCATATGCAAATCAGTCTGACCCTGTGCCTCATGGGAACAGTCCAGCCCTAACTGCCAGGCCATGCCTTCCCTGGACCGGAAACAAGCTTCCTAGGACCGGTTTCTGTCATTTCAGCCGTCTTCAGCCAGGCTTGCTTGAATCCAGTGGCAAAGTGAGCAAGGGACTCACGTCTGAGCATACCCTGCCAACTTATGGCGAACAAAGCGGTTCAAAAGGGGGTGGCGATGGACGGAGCATCAGAACCAATCAAACACTCACACCCAGTCAACAGATCTGGGTTTGATCCATCACCGTTCTTTAGCCCACTCTGCCACCCCAGTTCAGACAGGGCCATATGCAAATCAGTCTGACCCTGTGCCTCATGGGAACAGTCCAGCCCGAACTGCCAAGCCATGCCTTCCCTGGACCGGAAACAAGCTTCCTAGGACCGGTTTCTGGCATTTCAGCCGTCTTCAGCCAGGCTTGCTTGAATCCAGTGGCAAAGTGAGCAAGGGACTCACGTCTGAGCATACCCTGCCACCTTATGGCGAACAAAGCGGTTCAAAAGGGGGTGGTGATGGACGGAGCATCAGAACCAATCAAACACTCACACCCAGTCAACAGATCTGGGTTTGATCTATCACCGTTCTTTAGCCCACTCTGCCACCCCAGTTCAGACATGGCCATATGCAAATCAGTCTGACCCTGTGCCTCATGGGAACAGTCCAGCCCGAACTGCCAAGCCATGCCTTCCCTGGACCGGAAACAAGCTTCCGAGGACCGGTTTCTGGCATTTCAGCCGTCTTCAGCCAGGCTTGCTTGAATCCAGTGGCAAAGTGAGCAAGGGACTCACGTCTGAGCATACCCTGCTAAGTTGGCAGGGTATGGCTGGACTGTTCCCATGAGGCACAGGGTCAGACTGATTTGCATATGGCCATGTCTGAACTGGGGTGGCAGAGTGGGCTAAAGAACGGTGATGGATCAAACCCAGATCTGTTGACTGGGTGTGAGTGTTTGATTGGTTCTGATGCTACGTCCATCACCACCCCCTTTTGAACCGCTTTGTTCGCCATAAGTTGGCAGGGTATGCTCAGACGTGAGTCCCTTGCTCACTTTGCCACTGGATTCAAGCAAGCCTGGCTGAAGACGGCTGAAATGCCAGAAACCAGTCCTCGGAAGCTTGTTTCCGGTCCAGGGAAGGCATGGCTTGGCAGTTCGGGCTGGACTGTTCCCATGAGGCACAGGGTCAGACTGATTTGCATATGGCCCTGTCTGAACTGGGGTGGCAGAGTGGGCTAAAGAACGGTGATGGATCAAACCCAGATCTGTTGACTGGGTGTGAGTGTTTGATTGGTTCTGATGCTCCGTCCATCACCACCCCCTTTTGAACCGCTTTGTTCGCCATAAGTTGGCAGGGTATGCTCAGACGTGAGTCCCTTGCTCACTTTGCCACTGGATTCAAGCAAGCCTGGCTGAAGACGGCTGAAATGACAGAAACCGGTCCTAGGAAGCTTGTTTCCAGTCCAGGGAAGGCATGGCCTGGCAGTTAGGGCTGGACTGTTCCCATGAGGCACAGGGTCAGACTGATTTGCATATGGCCATGTCTGAACTGGGGTGGCAGAGTGGGCTAAAGAACGGTGATGGATCAAACCCAGATCTGTTGACTGGGTGTGAGTGTTTGATTGGTTCTGATGCTCTGTCCATCACCACCCCCTTTTGAACCGCTTTGTTCGCCATAAGTTGGCAGGGTATGCTCAGACGTGAGTCCCTTGCTCACTTTGCCACTGGATTCAAGCAAGCCTGGCTGAAGATGGCTGAAATGCCAGAAACCGGTCCTAGGAAGCTTGTTTCCGGTCCAGGGAAGGCATGGCTTGGCAGTTCGGGTTGGACTGTTCCCATGAGGCACAGGGTCAGACTGATTTGCATATGGCCATGTCTGAACTGGGGTGGCAAAGTGGGCTAAAGAACGGTGATGGATCAAACCCAGATCTGATGACTGGGTGTGAGTGTTTGATTGGTTCTGATGCTCCGTCCATCACCACCCCCTTTTGAACCGCTTTGTTCGCCATAAGTTGGCAGGGTATGCTCAGACGTGAGTCTCTTGCTCACTTTGCCACTGGATTCAAGCAAGCCTGGCTGAAGACGGCTGAAATGCCAGAAACCGGTCCTAGGAAGCTTGTTTCCGGTCCAGGGAAGGCATGGCTCGGCAGTTCGGGCTGGACTGTTCCCTTGAGGCACAGGGTCAGACTGATTTGCATATGGCCATGTCTGAACTGGGGTGGCAGAGTGGGCTAAAGAACGGTGATGGATCAAACCCAGATCTGTTGACTGGGTGTGAGTGTTTGATTGGTTCTGATGCTCCGTCCATCACCACCCCCTTTTGAACCGCTTTGTTCGCCATATGTTGGCAGGGTATGCTCAGACGTGAGTCCCTTGCTCACTTTGCCACTGGATTCAAGCAAGCCTGGCTGAAGACGGCTGAAATTCCAGAAACCGGTCCTAGGAAGCTTGTTTCCGGTCCAGGGAAGGCATGGCTTGGCAGTTCGGGCTGGACTGTTCCCATGAGGCACAGGGTCAGACTGATTTGCATATGGCCATGTCTGAACTGGGGTGGCAGAGTTGTTAAATGGTAGCGGCAGTCGTAGTCGATAACCTTTCAAGTATTGCCCGGCGGTAATCGCCTCTTATACCATTCGATGCTAAACCAACAAAGAGGCAGGCGCCGGAGACTGGAAGGCAGGAAACAAGGGTTTATTCTCTCCGGAGGAGAACACATCAGGTCAGACAGCAAGGTATCGTCATGAGGTGCTCTAACTGCATCTCTGAGGCCTGGCCTCTTATACACAGGTTTATGACTTTATTGCAGGTTTATCATACATGGCACATTCTTGAGATCGCTTTGATACATGAAAGAACATCCTCAGAATCCCCACTTCAAGCTCGTTCCCACACATATCTACAGTGGAAGTCCCCACCCCACCCACAGTAGGAGATGGCTATCACACAGCTGGACATTCCGCCAATTCCCGGGGGTGTGTGCGACCGGTCGGGTCTCAGGGGGTGGGGGGCCTTGATCTACTGTAATCCCTTTGATGTGGGGTGTTTCCCTTACAGTAGGGGCAATAAACTGCATCTGCAGGGCTAGGTGATGGCCTGGGATCGGTTCGGACAATTGGGCGCAGAGGAAGGGGGTTATCAAAGAGATGCATGACCATGTATGGGATGTCGGTCAGGCGTGGGATGTGGTTCCATGGCAGGGTCGCGCAGAAGGAGAGGGTTTATGGCCCGTGTATGAGAGAGCGGGGGTGGCCGGCGCGCGGGGGAATGCTCGCAGCGCCAGGGGGACGCGCTGGCGATCGGCAATGAGCAGGGAGAGACCAGGGTGCCTAAAATGGCTGCCGTGCGCTTTCCTGTGTGTCGCGCTGGGGAGAGACAAGATGGCGCAGATAATGTTCAGTTCGCAAGCTAAATTTCCACAGTCCTCCCTTTTAACATATCTCGCCAGCTTGTTCAGTTCGGATCTATCCCCATAATACTACGAACTTCCACCTCATACAAAGCTTTCATTCGCTCCGCTTCAAAGTTCTGAGTTTTAGGGCGGACGGGAATAACCTGACACATTTGTACATAATTACATGTAGTTGATGGGATAGGCGAGGAGGCAGTGCATACAAAATTACATCAGCTGCGCCACATGTCAGACCCTGAGATAGGAGGAGGGAAGCTTGCTCGAGCACAAACATGATACCGTAAAGTAAAAATGTTTCTGGCAAAACAAGGGATATTTTGTATATTACTTAAGGCCCAGACTTCGTGTGGATCAAAAATAGTCAGCATAGTCATGTGCACGCCTGGTGTTATACAAATGTCATTATACAAGGTTAGAGTTTCTTAACTTATCAGTGTACAGTTGGAAGTGACTGATGCAATATCACGAAAACTCAATTGGAAGATAGTCAATATAAAAGCGGTTGGGAGAGGAATTCAACTTAACATGAGTTACAGTCAGGGAAGGGAGTCCTTCTTAACAGTGTCCTATTATAACGAGCCATCACTAGTAAGCTCTTATTGTTCTTCTTCTTTTGTTGGCACTGTTGAGCACCGGCGGTGGAGCTAAGGTCCAGCTCAAATCCAAGTTTTCACGTAGCAGGGTGTGACCATTCGTTGTTCTCGGATCACAGTCCTGTTCCCTAACACATTTTATCGTCAAATTCAAAATCCATATAAAAGAGAGAGAGAGAGAGAGGAGGGGTGTGGCGTGCTTTGGGATGCCGAGGGAAGAGGGGGTGGAGTGGGATCGGATCAAAAAGCGGACCAAGGAGAGCAGAATCTTTCAGCACTGGGCCCATCAATCGGGCCCGACGGGTTGGGACTTCAGGCACGCTGGTCAGCGAGCAGGGGGCCTCGAGATAGCCCTTCGTTCTATCGCTTATCATGCTGATAATGGTGCCTCGTCTCACGCCCTTTTTGCTTCGTTGCTCCCCCCTTGGTCGATGCCATAGATGTTCCATGGTCCGCAGCCAGGCTGTGCGTCACGTCCGACCCCTCTCTTCCGATGGCCGCAGGTTATCTTTGAATGAGTACAAGAAACAAAATCTTAGAGAGTTGGCAGGGAAGACATTTACACACTTCATCCTCTCTCCCAACCACCGAGTAGTTGGGGAAATGCTTTTATCGGTCGCTGTATGATTGATGTCTATTAACTCTTATGTCGGTGTGTGTTACTAATTTATTAATCATTGCTGTGGTGCAGGTTTCTGTGGGTGTTCCTGTCCATCGTCTGGCCTGCTAGGTGTCGATTCCTGTGCCCTATAATCGTTGTAGGAAGCCTGATATCTGTCAACTTTCTGGTCTATCAAAAATTCGAACCGGCTTCTCCGGTAGAGACTCGTTCTTCTTAACACAAGTTCTGTTAATACACATTTTCCTCCGAGGGCTGCTAAGTTTATGAAAAAAAAGAAAAGTGCGAGGTGCTACTGTCATGGGTTCACAGGGATCTATTTCGGGGAAGGACACAAGCTAAACATTTTTCTTGCTGGAGACAATAGGTAACCCTCATTAGTTTAGGCGATGTACCTTTAGAAAATAAAGTCATCAGCTGTTTTGTTTGGAATACTCTGGGACGGCTAGTACAGAGCTGGGGTGATTCTGGGAGGACGGGGTGCTTGGGCATTCTAGTTCGGAACAATTGGGCGGGGGCAATTCTGGGCGGTGGAGATGGTGTTGTTAAAGCTCTAAAAACGAAAACCACTGACATATAGTCCCCGTGATGAGGGCCAGATTGGGGGACATCAGTCGTCTTACCTGTCCTTTCTTTCTCAGCCAATTAAATTCAACATTTTGCAGAAAGGAGAGGTAGTAACGTGGTAAAGTACGGTCGTTTTTGTTTCTGTCAATTTGTTCGAACACCGCCGTGTTTGAGGCCAATTATACACATACTGGGGAGGTATAGTGTCGTTAATTTATTCAAAAAGAAAAAGGGGCAAGAGAGCCTTCAGCGAGGGAGGGAGAGAGAGTAAGAGAGAGAGAGAGAGAGAGAGAGAGAGAGAGAGAGAGAGTGAGTGAGTGAGTGAGTGAGTGAGTGAGAGAGAGAGAGAGAGAGAGAGAGAGAGAGAGAGAGAGACGTTCGCATCAAGTAGGCTATTTGGCATACGTACGACACAAAACGAGAGAGAGAGAGAGACATGTGTACGATAATAGGCTACTTGGTGCACACACAACATGGAGTAGCATGGGTCAGTTCTATGTAAGAAAACACAAGCGGGGGAAAGACATAAATTCGGTGATCACGTACACACAAATACCGGATAGGGCGTGACAGTACATACATCAAGCGCAGAAACTTAAGACGGAGACACAGGGCTACGTTGAGTATGGGGACCTCTCCTTTCCTGTCCTCTTTCCTATGCACGCTGCGTATTTTCAGTACTTTTGTAATTTATTTTGGGGGGGGGGGGTGTCGGACCCTTTACTCCCCTCCCTTTGATCGATAGACAAGCACTTCAATCATACGATGACGTTCTCTTCAAGCGACCCAGGCATATGAAATGCATACACATTTATACCGTATAATCGTAGCACACGCACAGTCATACCATACAGTTTTTCACGTTCCCAATGGTGGTCTGCACTTCGCGCACTATCCCACAACGTTTGTCTATGTTTTTCCCTATATTGAGCACGGTGCGGTCCATGTCCACTCCATTCTTCAGTCGGAACTTCGTTATGACCTATAGAGAGGGAAAAGAGGGGGGGGGGGATGTGCAGTATTCAAAGTACGTTAGCGCGCGTAGACACGAAAAAGTTCTACCTACCACGTACCAGGCTAGTTGCAGGGGCGGGTAATACCACAGACCTACTATATCCTTCCCTTCGACTATACAAGACGCTCCATTTTATTCGCCTCCTAAATTCGGGTTCCCTTGTCGTGCATTTGTTTCTCAATTGGTCGCATATTATAAGGTAGGGTACCGTACCTTGCATTCGGCAGATACCTTAAGCTATAGTAAACCATTTTCTAACAAGTCTGAAAAAAGATAGGCGTGATGGGTACAAATTTCATTAATTCAAAATTCAGGCAAAAAGAAAAAAGGGTCTGCATTATCTGCCTTCTATTGCTCGGGAGTAACAATCATTAAAAACCTCTACCAACCTAGATGATCAGTTATGACGCCAATTCCGTAATTCCTTCGAAGAGCCTTTTATTTAAAACAATGTCAGTATACAAATACGGGTCTACAACCGTTACAGGCCGGCCACGGTGTGCGAGGCGTTGGGTATCATGAGCAACTCTACCTTAACATGAAAACAATTAAAAATGACAATAAAAATGAAAATGCCAGCATTAATAAGGTTGTTTGTATGCTCGATCAGTACCCTCCCCGTCCCTTCGTCCATCATGTGTGAAAACATCGCGTTCATATCCTGTTAACATGAATGTCAAATAACTGAGACGCCATAGGGAGTTGTAGGCCCTTCCTACATCGGCGCCATTTTGGGGCGAGGTCGGGCGGGTCCAGCGTACAGTCTAAGTCCTTCCGCTAACTAGCTGCCAGACCAGAATCCCTTTCGGCAGTTCGAGAACTTTCGTTAGAGCCAGCGGAAAGAACAGACAGCATGAATCGTGGTTCGGGGGTGGGGAAGCACAGTTTTTGGTCCTACCGGGTCATGTTGAGGTTCCACCGGAACTGATCCGAGCGGCTAGGCTACAGTGTCTCTTGATAATTCAAACAGAAGCTTGCGTCAGCATGGCGTCACCACGGTCTCGCGGCAATGCCATGATCCATTCTCGGGGCGGGACAGCAGGCGGGTCTCGCTGCCGACGCCTTGAATCAGTCTCTCTCAGGGCACCAAAGGGACGTAAGATGGCTGCCGCCCGGAGCAAAGACAAGTTAATGTGGAATGATCAAGCAATAGCGGAGGTTGCCCCCACCGGAAGTCCACGGGATTCGAATGTCAATGACTCCCGCAGAATCTGCAAAGTTGAGAGGGTGTTTTTCCGAGGGTGGGGCCCACGCCCGAGCAGACAAGCTTCCGAGTCCAGGGCCGTCTTTCGGTGGGCCAGGCCTGGATCCGAAGAACCGACCGCCAGAGTCCAGAGGCAGCAGCAGCTCTTCGTTACAGCCACCGGGGTGGGTCCCTCGATCACTCTGCTGCGGGGACCCACCTCTCGAGTCAAACGCTAATGGCAATCTTGGTGCAGAAAGGAACCCGCGCCTGGGTGGCTGTCCGGCAGGCAAGACGTGAATGGCTGTCTTGCTGCAGCTGGCCGGTGAGTGCAGGGGCGCCTACTCATCTGGACGGCGAGTGAAACGGCTGGGTGCAACTCAGCTGGCCGGCGAATGAAACGGCAGGGTGCAACTCAGATGGCCGGCGAATGAAACGGCAGGGGTGCCTTCTCTGCTGGCGAGCCTCCACCTGGGGAGGCCCGTCCGCGTCGCTTCCCCCCTGCCAGGGCACCCATCGCTGCCGGTCGAAGCGGAGAATGGGAAGGCCAGTACAACGTGGTGGACTCCACGTTGGCGCTGCGTGTAGCCTCCGGCCTATTCGCACAATCGTCCGCCACTGATGTCGATGGATTTTGCATGGCTTTTATAGCCCAAAGCCGACTAAAAGGACCGCCCAAAGCAGGTCAATGTTGCTATTTCGAAGAAGGAGGGGCGAGGACTGTCATGTAAATAGTTGTTTAAAAACGTGTTTTAATGTGTTTACCCTGTTGGCGTGTTTGTTATACCTATAAGTTATTAAAATGTTATAACTATACTACTTTGTTGGAGTGTTGTACATATTTGCAATCTGGTAACGAGCACAAGGATGTTACTGCGTAATCGGAAAAATGACATAGCCCAATTGTGCGTGATCTAGCCCAGTTCGGTGACGTCGATGGTGGGTATCAGCAGGCTTCCGGTTGTGCAGGATTTTGTCGTGTTTACTGGGCGGGGTGGGTGGTAGGGCAGATATGTTTAGGCAGCGAGAGTGATGGAGCTGAGCTACCTCGTGGCCATCTTGACCGTGAGCTTGGCTCCTTCCCCTAGTTTCATATTTTTCGCAAAGGGCTATTTTCTAGTGTTTAAAAGAAAAAGGATCCCATCAGTGGTCTACTGGTTTTCAGAGTCCTTCTTTGTATATTTATGCCATAGTTTGCTATAAGCTGTAGTGACTAGTCCATATTTAGTGAACATGTCCTTATTAGGGGTGCCTTCCAATGGAGCCGGATGGTTCACCTCTAATAAGCGGTCCGGGCAGAACCAACTACCATTCAGTGGGGAGAAGATAGGCATGACGGGTTACAACGGGGACAAAAGTCAGCACTACCTATCTTTTCACTGCTTGCAAAGACTAGATAGAATATCTCTATTCCTCATTATTTGTAAGCAGAGAATACCTCCAAAGAACCAATATCGAACAACTAGTGTTCGGACAATCAATCAATCAATGGTGAGAAAGAGATAGGCACGACGGGTTACAATGGGGACAAAAGTCTGCGTTACCTACCCTTCACTATTTGCAAAGACTAGACAGAATATTTCTATTCTACGTTATTTGCAAACAGAGAATATCTCAAAGAGCACTATCCTTCAAAACAATCAATATTCGGACAATCAATCAGTGAGGAGATAAAAATAGGCACGACGGGTTACAATGGGGACAAAAGTCTGCGTTACCTACCCTTCACTATCTGCAAAGGGAGAGAGAGTATTTCTACTCCTCCCCGTTTGTAGACAGCGAATATCTCAAAGAGAACAATCAATAAGCAATACTAGTATTTTCAATCAATCAATCAATCGTTTCACAATTTGTCGTGTTTCACGACCTTACCCGGACCGCATGGACAGTTTCTCGTCTTCCGCCTCCAGCGCCCGATCGTCCTCTACTCTCCGTATTTGCCGCGGCACTCCTGATGGTTCCCAGTCAGGACCGTAGATCACTCGAGAGAGGTCTGCTCGGAACCAGTGAAGTTCGGATGATCGGCTGCCAGACGAGGGTCTATCGGGCAGGAGCTCTCCCGATCGTTGCAGTCGTTCACTCTGTCGTCGGGACCTCTCCCACTGGATCCACGTGTCGCTGATGGGCCCCACGCTTGGGACGCCAATTGTTAAATGGTAGCGGCAGTCGTAGTCGATAACCTTTCAAGTATTGCCCGGCGGTAATCGCCTCTTATACCATTCAATGCTAAACCAACAAAGAGGCAGGCGCCGGAGACTGGAAGGCAGGAAACAAGGATTTATTCTCTCCGGAGGAGAACACATCAGGTCAGACAGCAAGGTATCGTCATGAGGTGCTCTAACTGCATCTCTGAGGCCTGGCCTCTTATACACAGGTTTATGACTTTATTGCAGGTTTATCATACATGGCACATTCTTGAGATCGCTTTGATACATGAAAGAACATCCTCAGAATCCCCACTTCAAGCTCGTTCCCACACATATCTACAGTGGAAGTCCCCACCCCACCCACAGTAGGAGATGGCTATCACACAGCTGGACATTCCGCCAATTCCCGGGGGTGTGTGCGACCGGTCGGGTCTCAGGGGGTGGGGGGCCTTGATCTACTGTAATCCCTTTGATGTGGGGTGTTTCCCTTACAGTAGGGGCAATAAACTGCATCTGCAGGGCTAGGTGATGGCCTGGGATCGGTTCGGACAATTGGGCGCAGAGGAAGGGGGTTATCAAAGAGATGCATGACCATGCATGGGATGTCGGTCAGGCGTGGGATGTGGTTCCATGGCAGGGTCGCGCAGAAGGAGAGGGTTTATGGCCCGTGTATGAGAGAGCAGGGGTGGCCGGCGTGCGGGGGAATGCTCGCAGCGCCAGGGGGGCGCGCTGGCGATCGGCAATGAGCAGGGAGAGACCAGGGTGCCTAAAATGGCTGCCGTGCGCTTTCCTGTGTGTCGCGCTGGGGAGAGACAAGATGGCGCAGATAATGTTCAGTTCGCAAGCTAAATTTCCACAGAGTGGGCTAAAGAACGGTGATGGATCAAACCCAGATCTGTTGACTGGGTGTGAGTGTTTGATTGGTTCTGATGCTCCGTCCATCACCACCCCCTTTTGAACCGCTTTGTTCGCCATAAGTTGGCAGGGTATGCTCAGACGTGAGTCCCTTGCTCACTTTGCCACTGGATTCAAGCAAGCCTGGCTGAAGACGGCAGAAAGGCAAGAAACCGGTCCTAGGAAGCTTGTTTCCGGTCCAGGGAAGGCATGGCTTGGCAGTTCGGGCTGGACTGTTCCCATGAGGCACAGGGTCAGACTGATTTGCATATAGCCATGTCTGAACTGGGGTGGCAGAGTGGGCTAAAGAACGGTGATGGATCAAACCCAGATCTGTTGACTGGGTGTGAGTGTTTGATTGGTTCTGATGCTCCATCCATCACCACCCCCTTTTGAACCGCTTTGTTCGCCATAAGTTGGCAGGGTATACTCAGACGTGAGTCCCTTGCTCACTTTGCCACTGGATTCAAGCAAGCCTGGCTGAAGACGGCTGAAATGCCAGAAACCGGTCCTAGGAAGCTTGTTTCCGGTCCAGGGAAGGCATGGCTTGACAGTTCGGGCTGGACTGTTCCCATGAGGCACAGGCTCAGACTGATTTGCATATGGCCATGTCTGAACTGGGGTGGCAGAGTGGGCTAAGGATGGATCAAACCCAGATCTGTTGACTGGGTGTGAGTGTTTGATTGGTTCTGATGCTCCGTCCATCACCACCCCCTTTTGAACCGCTTTGTTCGCCATAAGTTGGCAGGGTATGCTCAGACGTGAGTCCCTTGCTCACTTTGCCACTGGATTCAAGCAAGCCTGGCTGAAGACGGCAGAAAGGCCAGAAACCGGTCCTAGGAAGCTTGTTTCCGGTCCAGGGAAGGCATGGCTTGGCAGTTCGGGCTGGACTGTTCCCATGAGGCACAGGGTCAGACTGATTTGCATATAGCCATGTCTGAACTGGGGTGGCAGAGTGGGCTAAAGAACGGTGATGGATCAAACCCAGATCTGTTGACTGGGTGTGAGTGTTTGATTGGTTCTGATGCTCCATCCATCACCACCCCCTTTTGATTCGCTTTGTTCGCCATAAGTTGGCAGGGTATACTCAGACGTGAGTCCCTTGCTCACTTTGCCACTGGATTCAAGCAAGCCTGGCTGAAGACGGCTGAAATGCCAGAAACCGGTCCTAGGAAGCTTGTTTCCGGTCCAGGGAAGGCATGGCTTGACAGTTCGGGCTGGACTGTTCCCATGAGGCACAGGCTCAGACTGATTTGCATATGGCCATGTCTGAACTGGGGTGGCAGAGTGGGCTAAAGTACGGTGATGGATCAAACCCAGATCTGTTGACTGGGTGTGAGTGTTTGATTGGTTCTGATGCTCCGTCCATCACCACCCCCTTTTGAACCGCGTTATTAAAGCACAGTCAACCGCTAAGTTAGTGTCCGGAATATACCGCATCGCGATATCAGCCAGAGAAGGCGATTACACCAAACCACGACTGGCATGGCAGCGGGGCTTACAGGTGGAATTGACAGATGACAAGTGGCTCTACTGCTGTTTGAGTACCAAACGAATCTCACTCAACGGACTTCATAGATTAGTCCACTTTAAATTCCTCAACAGAGTTTACTATACACTGGAACGATTATATCGATATGGACTGCGCGAGGGACCTCAGTGTGAAAGATGCAGAGAACTAATCGCTGATTTCTTTCACCTGGCTTGGGTATGCCCGGGGATCGCCCACTTCTGGGGAGATTTCTTTACTGAAATTAATCGTATCACGGATATGACGCTATCCCCGGACCCGCTCTTGGCATTGCTGGGCTATTCCAAACCTCTTCCTAAGGCGCACAGACGACTGGTGGACATGGCACTCCTCTTAGCTAAGAGATGCATTGCACTCTGTTGGCTCCGCGGCCCCACACCTACATTGGCGCAGTGCAACACATCCAATTGGCCGCACACTGCTCGTCTTACCAGCGAGTTGCCCCAGTGACGAGCAGAGTGCGGCCAATTGATTTTGAAGTATTACGGCTCCCTTGAGCCATCGGGCTGACGAGCCCTGGATCAGCACCTGCGAGCCATGAGAGGTACTTTACCTGTTATTACTTTTTGGCAGTCCACGCGGCACCCCCTTACACTTACCTGCTCCCTGCTAACGAGAGGCAACTACCTCGAAACACGTGTCCAGGGATGGCTAATGCGACACTTACTTCTTTGCAAACACTGTGGCACAGGCGTACTCGCCGTCGCCACTACATTGACCACAGTTCCTTGGGGCAACTTGCTGGTGTGACGAGCAGAGTGCGGCCAATTGATTTTGATGTATTATGGCTCCCTTGAGCCATCGGGCTGACGAGCCCTGGATCAGCACCTGCGCGCCATGAGAGGTACTTTACCTGTTATTACTTTTTGGCAGTCCACGCGGCACCCCCTTACACTTACCTGCTCCCTGCTGACGAGAGGCAACTACCTCGAAACACGTGTCCAGGGATGGCTAATGCGACACTTACTTCTTTGCAAACACTGTGGCACAGGCGTACTCGCCGTCGCCACTACATTGACCACAGTTTTTTGGTTTTTTTTGAAAAGTTTTATTGAGATTAGAAAAATCAAATAAGACAAAGGTTGCGGCTGTGCGTACAACAGAAAGCAAGTAAGGAGCAACATTGTGACATTTCCGGTTCTTAGATAAACAATACCACATCATCAATGCAACAGACATCAAGACCCCATCTACCAATCCATCATTAACATCTGTCCGACCTGAAACAGGGGGATCTCTGACCAGGGATCTATCTCTAGGGTTCCAAAGCCACCCCCTTCCCCTGCTCATATCTCGGTCATGGGAAAACGCCATGTAGTAAACATCACCTGACCCCAGGCGCCGAATATCCCTTTGTCCGAACCATCATACGACCACTCCATCTGCGTAACATTGGTGCCGCACGACCTACCCCACTCCCGTGGGAGCTATTCCGGGATTCGAGGATGGCGGGGTTGAGCCAGGTAAGCCTGCAATATATGTTTTATAAGGGCCCCAGATGTCCCTAGGACGCGCCACCGTGGGGAGGAGACTAGAGTAGATCTCGCTATTCGTGCTACAGAAAGCCATGGCCGTAAGCCATGTCCTGGACGTGGGAGCCGTTTTACCCCCCCAGTGCCTGGCAATCTCCCTCTTGGCAAGTAGAAGCCCCAGAGAGGCCAGTTTACGGACATTCTTAGGGAAATTAACAGTATAACCCAACAATGCGACCTCAGGAGTGGGAACCAGTGTAAGCCCTAGCATCTCTTCTAGGATCTTGTAAACCTGTGTCCAGAATGTCTGCAGTCTCGGACACGTCCAGGACATGTGTGCAAAATCGGCATGTGGTGCAGCGCATTTCCAGCATGTGTGCGGTCGCGCGGGATCAATGGAATGGAGTCTATCAGGGGTCATATACCAACGGCGCAGGAATTTATAGTGTAGGAGTTTGTGGCGACTGTTCAGTGATACCGTGTCGGTGACTTTGCAGCATGCCGTCCATTGTTCGTCCGTGATAGGCCTACCCAAGTCCGTCCCCCACTCCTCCCGCGCCCGATCGTCCGCACATGGGACCCGAGCTGCACACGCCTTGTACAGCTTGGAAACAATATGGGCCCCCGTATCGTTGTCAATCAGGGTGGTGAGGGGTTCCAAGGAAGCCGGCTCCAGGGGAAATCCCTTAATTTCCGCTCTCGCGGCGCAATAGAGCCGGCGAAGAACGAACCGGTCCATGAACGTGGCATCACTGAATCGCGCGTCCTCCGATGCCGAGAAAATGTGCCCACCCGGGTATAAGTCCCCAATCCTGGTGAGGTTAAATTTCGTTAACGTTCGTTGCACCAGTGCCTCATCCGTGCCTGGCAATAACCCAGGGTTGGGTATCGGGAGGGAAGAGGAATACAGCAGAGGGTGAGCTAAGTAGCGCGAGAGTCTGTTCCAAGCCCAGCTGGTAGTGGATACCGTTTGAATATCCACCGGGTCTCTGGGGACACCTTTGGGCAACACCGCCGACAAGCGACCCGGGAGGACAAAGTCCGCCTCAGGGCGAAGGAATGGGATCCGAGCGTCAGGGTGATACCAGGCATAGGCATGTGCACACTGAGCGACCAGGTAGGATAAATATAGATCAGGCACTCCAAGGCCTCCTCGATCCTGTGGGAGTGTGAGAGTAGTCCAGCGGATCCGGGGGTGCTTCCCGCCCCAGACCAGTCTAATCAGGAGGGACCGCAGGGTGGAAAAGAAGGCCCGGGTAAGAGGAACAGGGATGTTATTGAAAAGATACAAGAATTTGGGGAGCACTATCATTTTGAGAATGGCTATCGTAGCTGACATAGAGAGCGGGAGCCGCAGCCACCCATCCACCTGCGTCTCCAGCCGCGCAATCGCGCGGCCATAGTTGAGGCGGATAATTTCGTCCGTGCTCAAATGTATTTGTATGCCCAAGTACCGTACCGAGTCCGAGCACCATTCCAGAGGGAACTCACACGGCCATGGGGAGGTGCCGCTAGTCAACGGGAAGATGATGGACTTATGCCAGTTTATGCCCAGTCCCGAGTGGCTACTGAAACGAAGGATCTCATGTATCAAGGGGGCAAAGTTGGCCTGCGGTTCTCTGACGTACAGGATTGTGTCATCTGCATAGAGAGAGGCAAGCAAGGGGCCCGTCCGAAACTGGAGACCCCTGTGAAGGTGCCGCTCCTGGAAATGCCGGATCAGGGGGTCCATAGCCAAAATGAACAAGAGCGGTGAAAGCGGACAACCCAGCCGTGTACCGCGCGTGAGCGAGAATGGGCGAGATAGCGTGCCGTTGATACGCAAACGGGCCGTAGGGCGACTATAGAGGAGTCTAACAGTAGCTAGGAAGTTCGCAGGCATGCCCATGCGCTCCATGACGGAAAGAAAAAAAGGCCATTCTAAGGAGTCGAACGCTTTTTCGGTGTCTAGGAGGATCGCTGCAGCAGGTGTGGTCGGGTTAATTCTGTGCAGAACCGTGAAGAGCGTACGCAAATTCAGTGACGTCGAGCGACGGGGGACAAAGCCAGATTGTGCGGGCGATATAATGAATTCCATCAGTTGGGAAAGCCTGTTGGCCACTATTTTGGCCAAGATCTTATAGTCGGTGTTTAAGAGGGAGAGGGGCCTGTACGACCCACACAACGACGGGTCCTTATTTGGTTTCGGGAGCAGCACTATGACTGCCTCACCAAGAGTAGACGGGAGGGAGCCGCGCTCCAAGGCCTCCGCATACACCTCTATTAGCTTGGGCGCCAGCAGATCAGAAAAGGCCTTGTAAAAATCAGCGGAGAAGCCATCGAGGCCCGGGGCTGAAGAGCCCCGAAGCACTTTGATCGCCCCTCGCACTTCCGCCACCGTGATGGGTTCCACCATGAACTCCTGCATGCCCCTATCCAGGAACACAAGAGCGATTTCCGATAGATAGGCCTCACGAGCGGCTGCGGAGTCCCCCAACTTGGTGGTATATAGATCAGTGTAGTAGGCCAGGAATTCGTCCTGGATCTCAGCGGGCGTTGTGCGGAGCGCACCATCCGTGCCTCGCACCTCGGCGATCAGGGACTTGCTGTATGGTGGTCTCAGAGCCTGCGCTAGCGTGCGCCCTGGCCGATCCCCCTCTCCGTACCTACGCGCAACATGGTATTTCCCCAGATAGAGGATCTCCCTGTCCGCGGCATCCCGGAAGTCGGACAACAGGCGTAAGCGCCTGGTAAACACCTCGTCAGAGGGTGCCCGCTGTGCCTCAGAGTCTATCACGTCTAGCTGTGTCTCCAGTTGTGTTATTGTTGCGCGCAATACCTTCAGGACCCCCGCATGTTTAGCTATGCAAACCCCTCTGATGTATGCCTTGAACCCTTCCCAGAGTACTGCCCACGAGTCCACCGAGCCAGTATTAATGGTGAAGTAGTCCTCTATCGCCTCGGAAACCTCATGTACAAAGAGGTCATCTAATAGCGCCCTCCCGGGGAAACGCCACTGCCGCTCAAAACCCTCAGGCCGAGGAACGTCTAAGCCAAGTAAGACCGGGGAATGGTCCGAGTACGTTCTCGGGAACGTCCTCAACGCGCGGAACCAAGGGGACAGGCCCGGGGAGAGGAGCCAGTAGTCAATTCTGGTCCAAGTGTTGTGTTGCCCTGAGAAGTGTGTGTATTCAGTAGTGCTCGGATTGCGCCTGCGCCATATATCAGTCAGTGAGAACCGAAGGCAAAGGTCCAGGAACGCGCGCCTTGCTCTAGGCTTGGAATCTGTGGCCCCAGAAGTGCTATCCAGCCCCACATCCAGCAACATGTTTAAGTCGCCGCCAAGCAGAATACCAGCCGGCGCCAGGGTTACCAGTTGGGCCGCAAGCGCATGGAAAAAGTCCGGGGAATCAGTGTTGGGAGCATACACACAGACAAGAGTGACCATATGACCCATCAAAACCCCCTTTACAATGCAGTAGCGTCCCTCCCTGTCTCCCAGAAACGTCTGGCACTGAAACGGGACTCTCTTATGGATCAGCACCGCGGCGCCTCTAGCGTAATTACTGAAATTGGCAAAGTATCGGTGAGCGCCCCAGGAAGCTGCAAAGCGGGCGGTCATCTGAGCGTGCAGGTGAGTCTCTTGAAGAAAAGCAATGTCAACCCGGTACCGATTTAAGTAGTGCAGTATCTGTTTGCATTTACTCCGGTTGTTTAGGCCCCGGACATTCCAAGTCATTAACGATAGATTGAGAGGAGCTTCATTCAAACCTATATGGGCCATTGATGCCAGTCTGCAGGCGATGGGAGCAAAAAAGACGGAATGTCTCTGCGTATCAATAAAGGTCGTTCACACACAGCCATATCAGAAGGATCAAAATTGCTTACCCCTACCCCCCTCCCCCCACCCAGCCAAACCACGCAAACGTGAGGCAGTCCCAAACCTAGAAAAAAAGAACATAGCTCTAGACAGTAATACCAAGTGTAACCAAACAGTAAGAAACAGAGCATCGCAACCAAAAAAGATCCCAACGGTTTCAACCAAAGGGGGGTGACAACGATCCGCAATCAACCCAGCGCTGCAGCACAAGTATACTCCAAATGTTAATACGTCCCCAGATAGCCAAAGTCAAATAGAACAAAGTTAGGTTACGGGCGCCGTCTCAGCCGACACCGGAGGTCAAAAACAGGTCCTGGCTGCCCGCAGACCCACTACCAGGGGGAGACCGTCCGCCCTCATCCCCCCCCGGCGGGCCTCTGCGCGGTTTGTAGTTACGGCAGAAGTCCTGCACCTCAGTGGGATTGTCAAAGAACTGAGCTCGGCCATCTATCTCGACCCGAAGCCGGGCCGGGTAGAGCATGCCATATTTGAGGCCCAGGTTCCGGAGCGCCGCCTTCACCCCCGCATACTTACGCCTGGCCTCCTGGACCTTGGCAGTGAAGTCTGGGTAGAGTGAGAGTCTCGAGCCCTGCCAGGTAATCTCACCCTTCTCTCTGGCGAGCCGCAAGGCAGTGTCGCGGTCTCGGAAGTTCATAATACGGGCAATAAGCGGGTGAGGCGGAAGCCCCGGGTTAGGTCTCGGCCCCAGGGAGCGGTGAGCACGCTCCACCACGAAGCCCGGAGTGAAGGAACATTGACCACAGTTCCTTGGGGCAACTTGCTGGTGTGACGAGCAGAGTGCGGCCAATTGATTTTGATGTATTATGGCTCCCTTGAGCCATCGGGCTGACGAGCCCTGGATCAGCACCTGCATGCCATGAGAGGTACTTTACCTATTATTACTTTTTGGCAGTCCACGCGGCACCCCCTTACACTTACCTGCTCCCTGCTGACAAGAGGCAACTACCTCGAAACACGTGTCCAGGGATGGCTAATGCGACACTTACTTCTTTGCAAACACTGTGGCACAGGCGTACTCGCCGTCGCCACTACATTGACCACAGTTCCTTGGGGCAACTTGCTGGTGTGACGAGCAGAGTGCGGCCAATTGATTTTGATACATTGGCGCAGTGGTCCAGAGACATGCTGTACTGCTGCACCCAAACAGAAAACTATAGCGAGTTACAGCCCCCCCCGCACCAGACCCAAAAACTTCTGGGCTCTTTATATGACCAAGAGATCCAACCTGACGACTACCGAACAAGATGACACAACACCTCCGGCGACGTCCAGTCACGACAACCAAGACTCTACCACGTAGCGAGACGCCCGTTTCTGACACTGATCCCTTAATCTGACACGTTACTGCCCTCCAGGGTAGCGATATGGTAAATGAGGGGACCTTTATCGCTCTGCGAGCGAGACCGCTAGTGTGTTTGCTGCATTAGCTGTTTTATCTTTTCTTATTCAGTATGACACTGCGATGTAAGACCTTTAGACTGCCGCATGTAGATGATGTCACTTGGAATATGTCACTGCCTTTATTTTATTGTTTTGTTTCATTCTTTCTGTTTAAAAACTAAATAAATTTTTTTTTTTTAAAACAAAAAACTGTGGGCCAAACCCCATACGGGTCAAGACTGCAAATGTATGTCCATTCAATGGTGTCGAAGGCCATCCTTGCATCCAGGGAAAGGATTGCAGCATCCTCCTGGATTCTATGGGCACGTCCTAAAACCCCATGTAGGCATCTGAGATTTAACGCCATGGAGCTACCAGGCATGAAGCCCAATTGATCAGGCTGTACCAGGGTTGACAAGTGTGGGCCCAGCCTCAACGCCAACAATTTACCTAAAATCTTCACTACTACGTTAAGTAGCGAAATTGGCTGGTAGGAAGAGCACTGATCCTTGGCCTTCCCTGCTTTATGAATTACTACCATAAAGAAATATATGTCTCAAAAGTTATAAATGAAATGTATATTTCATTTATTTTATATTCTGAATTTTATGAGCCATATTCAATTTAGGCCTGCATTTTCCTTATTTTGCCTGATTCTGTTCTCATGGAAAGGCTTTGTAAACTTTCAATTTGAATGGAAACTATGTCTCACTGGGAGAGTTCCCATGCGCATATGAGGACGGCTTGCTAACATTACGCTACTTTGGGAACATCTGCCCTGAGAAATTGTCCTCTTGAACTCACTCATCTGCTTTTGCAAAAGGACTATTGTTTGAAAGTTATACACAGTGGATGGTTCGACAGTTTATGTGATGATCACCGCCTTTTTGCCATAATTCATCTTCTTTATGCTACATGAAAATCCCCTTGTACGAACTGATCAATGGACTCAGTGGTCTGACCAGATCAGGTGACCCAGGTGTCGTTCACCCTGGAACTTGAGGATTATATTATACATTAATGTGACGGAAAGACACACGCACTCTAGGAAAGACACTCTTCCACATCGCTTGTTCTTACTTTTTTGGAACTTCCTTGCGGACTCGATTGATTTTCCTTTTGACTGACGAATACGCTGTGTGCGCTATTCTTGAACTTCTTTCTCTGTTAAAGGAGAGTACCTTTGAGTTGTCATGGTTCATGTCCCTTTCTGAACTTTTCCAGAGCTTTGGTAATTAATGTCAAACTCAAATTTTGATTTGATCATCTTTTACTTTTAGGTCCTAAATACATGATGTTGATGTAGTTACTCCTTTTAAAATTATGATGAAAATCTAACTTTAACTAAATCCGGTTTCTGTCTCTCCATGATTTGTCTCCAAGAACTGATTGTGCATTCTAATGGGGTTATTAATGGTTGGAGGAAATTGTAATAGAGAGACCTCTGGACAGCAAATACTAATGGTATTATTCTGCAATGCTCTGACTATATTATTGTTTGTATGATCTTAGTTCAATTGAATTTCTTCAGATTTGGTCTAACAGTGTTTATACTTTACTTGTATAGCTTAGTTCTGAAAGTTATATATTAAAAGTATGTAGGTCGGTTACCCAATTCCTGGTCCTCCTTGGATAACTGGAGTTGGATCCCCTATGATCGTACCCTCTCGGCACAAAGCAAGATCCATTGGAGGACCAAGTGAATGAGAACAAAGGCAAATGATAAGATAAAAGTTTAGTTACCAAAAAGGGCTCAGTGATGCCACAAAAAAGTAATGGGCTGAGCACCAAGGATGCTGCTCATGGTGGGACCTGCCTGTAACCTGAACTAAACCTAATAAATATAATTATTTTGTAACCTTAAAGTATTCATCCTTGATTGTAACACAAGCCAATGAATGAAAAGTTTTCCTGATGAATTGGTGTCATCCCCGACGTCATTGGGGGCAGTGTCAATGACACGTTTTATATTTCACAGACCAAAGTTGAATACATCAAAAACTCGATAGAAGTTAAAAATAATCTAAGGACTGCCTAACAATTACAGACAAATGTCGTTTCTGGTTTGGTAACACCTGTCACAATGCAGCCACAGTTTTGCACAACACAACAGCGGATGTCCGCAGCCTGCGGTGTGGTTCTTAAACACGCAACTTGCTCCGATACATATCTGTTGAAATAAGGGTAATGAGGTAGCTATGTTAGAAAAAAAAAAAAAAATCTTGAACTGACCCACTGGTTCTTTGAACGGAATGTGGACTGAAAAACACTCGTATTTATGACTAATCTTCACGATTCCCACTGCTTTCGTACATTCCCTGCTACTACACCGGGAAACAGACAATATCAATACCGTGGTCGGATATTAATTAGCCTGTTCACAAAGGATAGGAATTTTTATGCCGGTTTAGCCAGTTGCATGGCTATGGGTTAAAAAACCTTCGTTTCCACAGTAACCACTTCGATTCTTAAACAGAAGTGTAAAGTAAAGCCTTCCAGTAAGGAAACATTGGAATAAGAACGCTCAAGTGGCTGGGGCGGCCACTTCCGGAAGAGATATTATTGTTTCTTCCGGGGCGGCTGGCTTCATATTTTCCGGGACGGGATTTTACTTTCTATCCAATAGGAGGCGTTACCAAGTGGTAAAGCCAACCTTATCCCTGCTAGTACAACCCTGTAGCTTGTCAGTCAGCATAAACTACGTCTTCGATTGGCTCCCCTTGCCTTCAGTTTTGAAGTACTTTTTAAGACTCGTAAGCAAAACAGAAGGTATTAAATATTTAAGATCAGCAGCCAAGGGGCACAGGTAAGTTTGTAATTGGGAACCTTGTTTACATTCCAGTATGGTTGTTGATATTTGTGGGTGGAAACAATATGCGAAAATATGGCCGAGACACGCAAAATGTGGTTTCCGAACATATAGTGTAGTATTGAGTACTCAGTAACATTTCTGTCTATGGTGATCGTTTTCCGTGTGATTTTTCGCCTTTAGTGCTCCGTCGTTGTTTGTTTTTATAAATGCACTTCACTACCAATTCTTAATTTGTTCTCCTTTTATCCTTCTTCCCTTTTATTATGCCTTTTTTTAGTATGCTGCATTTACTGCAAGTCCGGTTGTTTACTTTAGTGACCCCCACCCGCCCCCATGCCATTGTCAACTCACTAAGCAATGGCCCATAACATTGCATGTTGCGATTTCCTTCCTCTTTTGTCGTTCTTGAAAGCTATTCTTACTCATAAATTCATTTCATTGAGCTTGCCTCCTGTGCATTTTTCATTCTAAACTTATCTGTTCCCCCAGAGATTTTTGTCATCTTTTCTTCTCTTCGCTTGCTTAATATTTCGCATACCCTTTTCTATCTATTCTTAAAAGCACGTTGCCAGCGTCATTTGATTCATCCAGGGAATTAAATGTGAAAGTACTGTCGGGTACTGAGAACCTGCACTTCTTTATTTTCAGAACCCGAGTACTAGCACTTCTCGACAGGTGCGATACTTCTATTTGGAGAGTGCCGCCACTTTTTAGAAGCAATGAGGTATTCAAGGCTAGGGTACCTGTATTTTTTGCAAGCAATGGGTTCAACTAATGACGTGCCCTCGTTCCAGTACTTCCACAACTCCTTATTATCGCGACAACTTGCCGAGTCACGAAGGCGTGTCCTGCCTGCACTATGAACTACCACACTTTAATCCCTACGCCCTTTGTCTGGCCAAGGTCCCTCCTGTTTGGAGTAACCCGACCGGATTTTCTGAGGTGGTTCCGAGGCCGTGGTTGAGAAATTACAGCTCTATGTTCCTCTCCCATGAGCCTCTCTGAATAAGTGCTGTCTCCCAGTTTAATATTGACAAGATTTTCTGAATGGGAAAGCGTAACTCTCGTGGTTTAATTCCTATATTAGGATAAGAATTTAATGTAAATGGCGTTTCTGGCGCAAAGAGGGCGCCAAGAAAGGCAGGGGAAGGTATAAGTACCCTCCCACGACCCTCTAAGCACTGGAAGTGATGCTTCTAGCGCGCCGTGCAGAGGGACTCTTCCCGAGTGCCACAACTAGAGGGGTGGTGGTTGTGCCTAATTGCCACTAAGGGGCCCGCCCTTTTAGGGTCATTATAGTGCCATTATATGCAACACTCCCCACCAACTGCCAGAGCATGCATGACGAATAAATAAATACACAAGACAACTTTTGTTTGGGAAAATATTGCTGCAGGTTTATTCCGTACAAAAGTATGCAATATGGTGGGTTATCTTACGGGCGATCCAAGGCAGGCAGCGGTAACTAACCTATGCTGCCCTGCCCGCCTTATGAGCCAACTTGCCCTGTGGCGAACCCAATTAGTGCTACACATTATAGAGTGATCCCCTTCCCAGGATCACGTGACCCATTGGACTATCTTACTCACGCCCCTTTCAGGGCGGAGCGTTGCAAGGCAAGCCCCTGGTTGTTCAGGCTTACAACCACTCTCAGGACTAAAGGGGGCGCCAATGATTTTCTTCCAGGGACCTGCCATTAGCATTCCTGGGATTTGGCACTGGCACCCCTATTGTGCTCCTGAGGAGGTACCCTTCTGTAACCTTCAGCCTCCAGATCGCCCTGTAACTCCGCCACAGCTCTGGGGGCGGCCCCTGTCACCTACAGAGCCCCCCACCAACACTACTACTTTCCTCACCTGCAACCTGCACTTTCAAGGGCCTCCTTCACGTCCAGTAGGAACAGGTCCATTCCCACCTGTGACAAGTGCACCTTATCCTTTTCATAATACTCCTTAACATTCATCTGGATCAGCCCGTGTCAGATGAAACCAAAGCCCCTTTGGTTTGTGAACTAGAGCATGGAGTTATTGATCCTTCTCTGGGAATGCTCGACTGCCTCACATGACCTGGCCCTATGCCAAACCCTGCACGGGACATATTACTTGAACTGACAGTAGGGCTTTGAATTTAAATGTATTGAATTTATACAGCGCATGGCTGCCCAAGGGCTTCCCAACGCTAAAAGAATTCCGACAGTGAGGAGCTTTCAGTTGGCTGGGTTCTGTAGGTGCTCAGAACCGGCAGTTCTTAAAACCAGGTGCTGAGACGTGTCCAAATGGGGCCCTCCCCCCAGTTTTGCTCTCATCCTCAGTATGAAAATCCGTACCGGATTACCAAATAGGTCAAATAGGCAACGGTGTTTGGACCCTACTCCTTTTAGGGGCCCTCGACAATGGATCAAAATACAATTTTAAGTACATAAACCAGAGACATCAGATTCACATAACAGTTTGTCTCTTAAAAGCTCATCTTCTGGCAGCTGTCAGTTTGTTAAAAAACATCCGGTACATTGGGTATTAGGAAATAATTTCAGAGGCCCCTTCGCAAATTTCGACTGCCTAGGGGACTCCACAGGGTTTAATCCGGCACTGATGAAAATATATATAAACTCAGTGACCCACCACCCTTCCCTGGCCTTTGATGGAACATGGAGAATTCTGCTTAGTTATGTAAACAAAAGACACACAATTGATGGACGGAATGCAGAACCAATCAAAACATTCACCCACAGTCTAGAGATCTGGGTTAAATCCATCATTCTTTTGCTCACCATGCCACCCCAGTTTAGACCTGGCTGTATGCAAATCAGTCTTGACCCTGTGCCTCATGGGAACAGTCCAGCCCGAACTGCCAAGCCAGGTCCTCCCTGGACCAGAAACAAGCATCCTAGGACCGGTTTCGGGGTTTCACTCCTCTTCAGCCAGGATAGCTTGATTCCAGTGGCAGAGTGAGCCTAGGACCCACGTCTGGGCACACCTGGCGCACTTAGGGATTCAAGCTAGCGTGGCTGAAGATGGGTGACATACCCTAAAACCGGTCCCAGGATGCTTGTTTACATCCAGGGAGGACCTGGCCTGGCAGTTCGGTCTGGACTGTTCCCATGGGGCACAGGGTCAAGACTGATTTGCATATGGCTGGGTCCAAACTGGGGTGGCATAGTGGGCAAAAGAATGATGGATTTAACCCAGATCTTTTGACTGGGGGAGAATGTTTGCATTGTCAGCATTCCGTCCATCACTTGTTTGCTGTGACACTTTTCGCCTCAAGTGGGATGGGTATGCCCAGACGTGGGTTCCTTACTCACTGTGCCACTGGATTCAAGCTAGCCTGGCTGAAGAAGGGTGACATACCCTGAAACCAGTCCCAGGATGCTTGTTCCGGTCCAGGGAGGACCTTGCCTGGCAGCTCGGTCTGGACTGTTCCCATGGGGCACAGGGTCAAGATTGATTTGCATATGGTTGGGTCCAAACTGGGGTGGCGTAGTGGGCAAAAGAATGATGGAGTTAACCCAGATCTTTTGACTGGGGGAGAATGTTTGCATTGTCAGCATTCCGTCCATCACTTGTTTGCTCTAACACTTGTTATGTATACAGCCATAAATCCCCCGATATTGATATGAAAGCACGGAATCTGTAGGGTGGAAGAAGGTGGCAGAGTTCAGTCTTTATAGCAACATGTATGCAGCCAAGGCCTGCTTTAGTGCTGGTGGCGCCTGGTGTGACAATCATTTTTGGCGGGCCCTGACCTCCTCGGATTCCCTCTCTACTACCAAGCAAAAGTGCCTATCTCTCCATAGCCCCTCTCTCAGATTCATTTAATTTGTTTTAAAGTGCTGGTAAAGACTGGTTTTACTAATCCACTCAGCTACCCACATAAAATACAGTTCTGTTCTTTGCCGCACGCATTACACAGGTCCAAGTCAGCGCCCATTGCGGCTTCGCCAGACGCACCACCCTAAAGCCGCAGTTACTGGGATAGAGTGTTCACTATAACTGATGCAACTTTCTTTTGAGTTGAATTTTTTATTTCTAGTTCATCACACTGTGCCACTGTTATAAACGTTTGACTCGAACATCCTGCTTTATTAAAACACAAAGCAACAGGACTTTGTCCGAACAAATGCATAAACATTCCTAGCCTCTAACACCCTTTGTCTCTCTCGTCACTTGGAGTTTTTTAGCTGTTTATTCAGTTCTACTATTGTCTCACTTTTCCATGGCTGGCAAGACTTTCAGGAAGAAGTGCGACCTTTAGGATAGCTATTAGGCATAATGTCTGAGAAAATAGTAGTACTGAAGATGACATTATGCAGAGGTATGATGCCTAATAGCTATCCTAAAGATTGTTTTTCCTTCTGAAAGTCTTGCCAGCCAAGGGAAAGTGAGAAAATAGTAGTACTGAATGTAGACATTATGCACTTTTCCATGGCTGGCAAAACTTTCAGAATGAAATACAATTTTTAAGATAGCTATTGGGCATCATATCTCTGAATAATGTCCTAAAACTGATAGTGAACATTTCTAATTCAGTCTCTAATACATACAAGTAGTCCACACAATATCCATCAGGTTTTTGAATGCAGAGTATAAAAATAGACAGCCTGTAGTAATTCACTCCATAAATGTGTCAGTTGTTTAAAAATGACAGTTTTTTTTAAAGAAAAAAAAATCCTTTTCAGACTTAGTATTTCTAATGCCACTGAAAAATGTTTTTGGATGAATTTAAATATAGTCTTCCTTATGATTTTGTGAACATTATTTATGAATTTGTGCAGCACAGGATACTAGTCTACTCTATTAGGCTACTGCTTTTATTACAGACTTTATGGCCCTTTAAAGAAGCCATGGTTATGTTTCATGCCCCCCCACACCTTCTCCATCCCACTTTAGGCACTGACTGACAGGTTTGTTTTCTAGTGCACATCACAATGTATTGTCCTGGTCTTGCACTTGAAATCCAATACCCAGTATTGTAAGGCACTTGCAGGTTCCTGCCAGTGCGCCTGTCTCTCAGTTTCTTTGCCTTCTTTCTCACTGTGCCTACTTCCTGTCATTGCTATTTACTTCTTACTTCTGTCACTTACCTCTCTTACTGCCTTTTTCTCTTGTTGCTCACCAGTCTTCTCTCACAGGTCGTTGTTTTACTCACCCTTTCTCTTTTGCTGCTCACCCTGTTTCTCTTCACTCGCACATTCTTTCTTTGCTCACACTTTATTGCTCGACCTTTCACTCTTCACCAGCCTTTCTTTTTTTCTCTTCTCTCACGCTCTCTCGTTGCTGCTCCTCTCACGCTCTCTCGATGCTGCTCCTCTCACGCTCTCTCGATGCTGCTCCTCTCACGCTCTCTCGATGCTGCTCCTCTCACGCTCTCTCGATGCTGCTCCTCTCACGCTTTCTCGATGCTGCTCCTCTCACACCCTCTCGATGCTGATCATCTCACACCCTCTCAATGCTGATCCTCTCACGCCTTATCGATGCCGATCCTCTCACACTCTCTTGTTGCTGATCCTCTCATGCTTACTGGTTGCTGCTCCTCTCTTACTCGCTTGTTGCTGCTCTTGTCTTTCTTGTGGTTCTCCCCTGTCTCTGAGTGATGCAGTTCTTTCTCCTTCTCAACGCTGCCTGTTTTGCTCTCTCGCCGCTGCTCCTTTTTTCTTATTGCTGCTCCTTTCTCATAGTTGCCCCGTTCCCTCTCTTGTTGCTGTGCCTTTCTCATAGCTGCCACTTTCCCTCTCTTGTTGCTTTGCTTTCTCACTTGTCTCTGTCCCTTTCTCTCTCATTGAAGTTCCTTTCCCTTTCTAGTCACTGCCCCTTTTTTCTCTCTATATCACATTGCTATCCCTTTATTTATCTTGCTTCTAACCTGCAAGCAAACTTTTTTTCCCCTCCAGTATTAAGGCGCTTTCCTATCCTAAAGGACTTCAAGCCAAAGAACTCTCATGTCTTACGTGTGTGAAAAGCTTTTGTAATATTTCTCCTCTAAAATATCTGGTACTTGGTCTGAAATTGGTACAGTTTAAAAGGCACTGCATCACATTTGCTGAAGAAACTGTTGTTGGACCCAAGGTTACTTTAAATTATTTTCCATCCCTTTTTATCCCTATGTCTGCTAAACCTCTGTAGAAAACAATCACAAGGAAAGTCTCCTTAGAAATCTCTAATGCCTTACACCTTTCACAGATAAGCATTAGCCCGGCTCAAAGTGCGGAGCTGTTTTGGATGGCCTTAACAGTGTGCTGGATATTAACAATGCCACTGCCTTTTTTGTAGCTATTTCAGAGGTATTGGACACTATGACCCTTTGCACGTTTTTCTCTTAAGTTCATGCGATAGACATTAAGGAAATAGCATGAACAACACTTCCCTGCTATCGTTTACATCTATTTTTTTGTAATATACCTACATACATTTTGTTGTGTTCAACATCTTTAGCCCCCATCTTGGAAATTGCTATTCAGTATTTTGATTTTGAATTCTATATGTGAATGGCATCCAGATCACCCTGGTGCCCAATGGTGATTGGATAGCCAGAGCCCGTTATGTCTGACAGAGTGTTTATGCAGTTTGATTGTGAAGGAGCAAGAACTTCTTGATTTTCAATTCAAGTGATATTCAGGCACTGATCTTGGTGTTTTCGCCTCTGTGTGGTGGTCTGTCTTGTGGCTCACCATGTTGGTAGCTCTTCCTACTGTGGATTCATCAGTATGTAACCTTTGGTTAAAATTTGATGCTGATCTGTTTAGCTTCTCAAGTCTATTCGGTGATGGCTGGCTGCTTCTTTTGTGCAAGATTATGGAGGATTCGTCTTTCTCTAATACAGACGAACACACAGGAAACTGTGGTGAGTGTCATAATTTTTTCCTAGTTGTGGTGAGGTAAGACTTGTGCAGCAACTCCACATTGTGTAAAATGAGGCTGCAAGACTCAATCAGGTGATGGGAGTTTGCGTCAGATTATGATAAGAAACTGCCCTGTGTTCCTGATGAAATATATTCCATCTTTAAAGGTCTTAGTAGTGCGTTTAGTTCCTACCATGGTTTTTGATTGATGTAACCTTAATCCAGGTTTAAGAGATACTACTTTGAGTGGGTCTGGTGCCCTCCTTGCTATTTCCCTCTGATACTGGAGTGGTGACAATGTGAAGTTCAGAACTATACACCATACCTGTTTGGTTTTTTATTCGATAAAAGAGATTGAGTGACATGGTAGTGATTTAAGAGAAATGTACTCATTATACTATACAGGTCAGACTAAGTTCTTTCCATTCAGGGAGGAATTCCAAGAAGTGCACATATTAATAGGAAGCTATTTTAGATACGAGTACATTGGAGACACTAAGTCATGGTTCTCATTAATATGATGACCATTTGTGGGTCTGTTAAGAAAAAAGGAGCTGAAAGGACACCAATGATTAGCATTGTGAGTATGATAAAAACAAGTATGAAGTACTTTTCCTATATATCTGGGAATGTATAGAAAGAATAAATGATAAGCAGTACAATTCAGAGAGTATTAATTTTACAAAAATATTAGATTATTTATTATTCATAGATGTTGGAAAAATAACTGATTCTCAAATTTTTAACTAATTTTGATAAAAACAACATTGTTTCTATTACGGCCATTGAGAATTTGTAAGTAAAATTAGTTGTTAAGACTATAAAGAATGTAGTACAATTAACAATAAAATACCTCTGGCCTATACTTAGTATATGGAATATATATTTAAAATTCCCCCTTGTTCCCACCTGTAAGTCTTCTAAATGTCTCAGGTTGCCCTAGGGAGTTGGAAAGCCAGGCTGAACTTCTTGAAATATCTAAATTGAAAACATTCCAAGCACACAGCCAGACAATTTCACAGGCTGCTGCATCCACCTAGAACTCCCTCCCTCTTGATCTCAGAACAGATCCTACCTTCCCAGTTTTTAGGTTAAATCTTTTTATTAGTTACTGAAGAAGCAGCATAGTCGCCAAATATAGACAGCAGAAATTTGGAATTATAACTTTCCAACTGGTGACATATCCTATAGTTAATTTCCTCAATGATAAAACAACCATTTGTGAATAAATTGCATCTTGGTGTTCAAATCTAGGCTTGAAATCATAAGTCTGGGCCAAAGTTCGAGGCATACAGTGATAGCGGATGGAAGCAAAGGGAACCAAGATATCACAATATATACAGGTAATATATATGTTCTCTTCTATCACTTAGTCCCATAAGCCTATATTAGGAGACCATATTCCAGTCGAAGTAACCTCTAGAGTCGAGACAAACAGACAGTGTGTGCTTTGATGCCAGCCTTGTAGGTATGCAGTCAAGTTTAAAGTTGACTTCTCTCCTGTAACTTTGCTGTTTGGGATTCTCTGGCTGCTTCTGGATTCACAAACCCCTTAGTCATTCCCTTGTCTCACCCTCTCAGTTTTGTAGGAAACTGATGTTCCTTACTCATGGGCTGTGGTTCACATTTATGCCTTTGGGCCACTAAACTTGGGTTTGAAAGTCAGGTACACTGGAAGCATTCACCACAACGTTGAGATTACTTGCTGATGGCTTGGTAACGTTGTTGCACTGGATCCGGTCCAACAGATTGGCAAGAACTGTGTCCATTCCTCCTCTCTTACTTTTAGGACCTATCCTGGGCAATGTAGACACTTCAAACACTGAGATGAAAAGACCCATAGTCGCCTCCCAAACCAGTCTTGTTAAGAAAGTGTTTGTTCCTCCACCACTTTTAATTCTCTAGCATACACTGGGTGGCAAGCCCAGGATCCAAATCTTGGTGGCTTCAGCCTCATTTCCATTGTAGCCAAGACAATTACACACTCCTCAAACTGCCAGCTTTTTGGTATCACAGCTTCGTTGTCTTTCACAGAGTGATTGAAGCCATTTGTCCCTTCAGGCAACCCCCCTCATGTTAAGTAGCTGCAGTGCAACCCTGAAGGTTCTGTGTAGTCTCTGCCAGTGAAGTGGGCTTCCCCTTTGTCCACCTTGTGGTGCTTTGTAAGTCCCTCAGTGTAGAAATTATCATGCTTTCCCACTGTGAAAGTCCAGTACTTCTATCTATCTTCCTCGTATTTACTTTGCGTCAGGTGGAAAACACGGTTATTTGGATGGAGCCTTGCCTGTTGTCTTCAAGAAAGATTGGGACATTGTTTATTGTCTGAATGACAGATATATATATATATCAGTTGATCAGCCCTCTTCAGCCATTGGGTAACTTTCTGTAAGTGGCAGCGTTTGCTGTTTCACAAGAAGCACATCCACACACAACAGTTTTACTGCACCACAGATACTAGTATCGCAGTGTGAGTTTTTTGGGTTTTTTAAAATCTATTTTTGCTTAATTTAAGCAAATGTTTTATTTTTATATATTGGAGGCAACCAGGACCCGGCATGTTCCTCCCGATATAATAACATTTTACAAAAACAATTAAGAAACAAAACAAACACTGGCAAAGCTAAAAGGCTGATAGCCAATTCTAGTCTGATTGGCTTTGACAAAGCATGTTATATACGAATATAGCTCTTTAATACGCATACGAAACATCGTATGCCATTACAACGCGGTCGTTACAATGACCGCGTTGTTACATCGCAAACCATTACATCGCAAGTCGTTACAACGACTTGCTGTAGGGGGCGCGCTGGATTTAGGAATAGTATAATTTACTATTCCTACTCAAGTTTGTGCAACAGCAGGGAAGGTGTTGGATTGTAAATCCAACACCTTCTGCTCCCTACAGCAAGTCGCTGTAACGACTTGCGATGTAATGGTTTGCGATGTAACAACGCGGTCGTTGTAACAACCGCGTTGTAATGGCATGCGTTGTATCGCATGCGATCTAAACACTGTTTCCCGTTATATACTTGTGGGCTATTGTTTAACTTTGTGCCTAAAGTGCAGGTTGATGTGCAATTACTTCAAAAGATGTATGAGGTGGCGGCGAGTATTCATACAGAGATGCAGTTAGACAGGGCAATTCAGTACATAGATTCTAATCTAAGATACCACTCGCCTTAGGATCTCCTTTGGTTTGAGGAGGTAGAATGAGGTATGATACATTAATAGGGGTATTCTTCTCTCTCCATGATCAACGTCTATATTCTCATTCCTAAAATTTCTTGACTCTTTCGTTGCTGTACATTGTGCAGAGCCAGGGACTCTGTATGTCAGGAGGAGTTGCTGCAGAGGACTTCACGGTGCAGAACACGATGGATCCCGTGTGTCATGAGGATACGATGACTCTGTGTGCCTGAGGGGAGCACCAGGACCAGCAAAACGTTCGACCTGGTTGGAGTCGTCACCGAAGGAGTTAGGCCGCTGTTGGACCCTGAGTATCTGCCCAGGACAAAAGATTCACCTCACGATCTTTGCACTAGCACATCTCACATAGTTGACAACCTATAAACAAATGTCACTGTTTGAGGAGGGGGGGCATGGCCTTGGAGGAGGTGGAACCTTATGACAGAGAGCTACCAGACAGGCACCCCTCCTCAAAATATAAAAAAAAAAAGGGTGTCTGAGACTGTTGCCGATATCCTGTGGTGTTTTCACACCCCTTAATGGGCATCGACTTCTTACAACCTCAAAGAGAAGCTGGAAAGCCACTTTGTGCAGTGTTTTCCAACTTGTCTTTCCTGACACTGTTGACTTTAATATAGAGTCAGAATGGACTCTTGAGACTTTGACTTCTAGTAGGGCTTTCCTTGGATGTTGTCTATAGTGAATGGGGAATAACCACAATCATTAGGAGCAAGGATGAAGTGGGACTCAGGAACCGCCTAAAGAAATGCTAGAGCCCTATCCTCGGGGGGACTGTGTAGTTGTTTGTGAATGATGTATTTTCCCTATGTGTTAGTAGCAGTCCAATAAAATACTTTTATCACAAAAGTATTTGGCTGGGCAGGTATGTATGGCTGCTGTATCCATGTTGAGTTGTGAGTCCTTATTTACCCCCAGAGGGAGTCTTGGACTGCTCGGATCAATCTTATCATGAGATTTAAGCGCTGAAGAGGTACTTGGCTCAGTTGTTCAGCATCCATAGTAGATCGGGCCCCCAGACATCCTGAGTAAAAGGCCGCAACCCCAAAAGATGGGTCTGCTTGCCTCGTGGTCCTCTGCTCCACGCCTTTCATTTCAGAGCAGTAGATTTGCAGCTGTAGACATGCAACCTAGCCACTTTATGGAATGCTGCTGACCGATGGTGAGTTTAGCGTTCAGAAGAAGTGGAAATGACTGGGGGGAAAAAAGCCAAGCTGACCGATTTATTGACACTAAAACACATTTCTTTTATAGCTTGAATATTGCACTGTTTTTAGGATATTGTATATAGCAAACCTAGGACTGTGCTTTGAAATCTGGCCTGTCAGATCACTCTAGAAATACCCACCTAACCATGTGCCCACATGCACAAGCACCCAGAAAGTGCACACAAGCACCAGCTTAATCTGTGACATATCTACACTTTAAAATTGTGAGGCAACATTAGTGGAAGACAGCGTTTTAAAAATAATCTGCTAATATCTCAGTCCTAAGAGTTTCATCTTTGTTTTGCTATATCCTTTTTAGGTTGAGCCTGTAACAGCGTGCATGCGCTATTCTGGCGAAGACTTTATGTAAGGGCTTTCGAAAATTAACCTAAGAATCGCACACGCACGTGCATGTGCATGTGCTTTTTGTTTTGGCCCACACTATTGGCCTTTGCATGCGCCTTTTTAATAAAGACAGCACATAATTGGCCAAAGGTGGGCGCATTGCTCCGCCCATGGCCTATTGGTTGCGGTTACCGGGCGCGATAATTGAAACCAGATGTCTCGCGTGCCGGTTTTTTACAGTGCTTTTTTAGGTCTCGCGCCTAGCGATGCAGTGCGCAGCGAAAGTCCTTTTGTCTGGGTTTCGGAAATCGATTCTGAAATTGCACACGCTCGTGCGTGTGTTTTTACTTTCCTGTTCTGTTATTGGCCTTGGCGAGCGTGTTTGTTCCTTAGACTGCACGCAATTGTCCAAAGGCGGGCGCATTGCTCCGCCCATGGCTTATTGGTGTCTATTACGTGCTTGGTGCGCGTAATAGACACCAATAGGCCATGTGGTTTCAATTATCGTGCCCAGACACGGGCGCGATAATTGAAAGCACATGGCTCGCAGCGGCGTGCGCGCACCACTCGCGGGCTTACAATGCCAATAGCTCAAACTCATGCAAATGCGAGACCTATTGCATTGCAAATGCTTATTTTTAACTGCAGGAAGAGTGCTTCAGAGGACAGTGTATTCTTTTAACAGCTCTCCCACAATTGTTTTTCCACCATGTGGCATGTGTATGCAAAATAAAACAAGCATTTTTTCTCATCAGCACAGGTATAGTTTTCGCCCTTCCACCCGTCGCAGTTTGTTTTGATTGCCCCGCTCTCTCTAACTATTCTGGAACTGCAGTAATGGTGCTCGTGCTCGCTTCTCGAAAGCAGAGCTATGGCTGAGCCACTGCCGCTCCTCTGCTGCAGTCTGCAACTCTCTCGCCACGGAAGGGTCCACCACATTACTGCCGCCCTTCATTGCACAAACCAGCTGCATCAGTCACGGGGCTTCCTCCTTCTATTAAGTGACTGCATCCCACGGACGGCAAAAACAGCCTGGCACCGGAGCTGATGTGCTCCCAGTTTCTCCACATTTGGTGAGTGCATTTAGTAATGCACATGTTGCTTTCACCTTCCGCCGTTGAGAGTTTATCATTTAGCCGGGTGTAGTTTACTTTAATTTACACGTCCCGCCCGCTGCTTTTCATTCGCTTTTTAATTTTTTTTAATTGATGAGGTATTGTACTTCCAAATAACAAATAACTTCCCAGCAAGCACTTTGTCGCATGCTTATTTAAAATAATCGTCCATTCCGGCGAGAATGAAAAAACCCATATGCGTTCTCAATTTATTATGCTATATTACTATTACTCCCGTTCTAACTTTTATTTGCATCCACTCATTGACTGTTTTTCTTCAGATCGTCCCTCCTCTTTTTCACCACCTACACTGCACTAACTAGCCTTAGTATTCGTTTTGTCTTCCTGTCATGCCGCCGTTCTAACACATTTATATTCTTTGATCAGTCTTTGGTGTAGAGTGAAGCAACACGACGTTGAGCGCAAATGTGAAAAATGCAGAGGCATCGAATAGTTTGTTCAGTGGTGCGTGTTTCAGAGCAGTAATTGATTCGTGACTTGCAGTGGGAAAATAACCTGTCACGGATTCCTACGTGAATGAATATGAGACTGTAAGTAGGGCCAGAATGTACGCCCGGGTCCCAATTAAGTGACCCTCATTAGCAAATCAGTTAACTAAAAAAAGCATCACACATTTGTAAATCAGGGCAGTTCTAAAATCATAAAGACCCACTACATGTTGAAATGGACGAGCGACTACAGGCATTTGTGCTTGCTGCAGTTTCAGATCGAACAACTGGAAAAACTGCCCCTATCATAATAGGCCCACACACCGCTAAAAAATACAAACTTAAAAAACAGCCTCTACACTGATCACCCCTTAAGACATTGCCAGATTGTCCTAAAGGCCAATACGTCGCTGTCTGGAAGTTGTTTATTTAACTCTGTCTGGTTACGTAAAAAAAACAGCCTATTGTCCATGTTGCTATTCGCTCATTGCTTATGGGGAAGATTCGCTTTGACTTGTTGACTGTTCCTGCTCTAGTTTATGTTCAACGTGTTACTAATATTTGTTCGAGTAGCCTGATTATGTCTTGAACAAATATAACAATGAGGCGGAACACTGGCTTATTTAGATCGTTTTTACTTGATATGACCTGAATTTATTTCAGTGGCGACACAGTTGTTAAACAGACCTTTAAATTCTGCACAAAATACCGTTGTTGCCCCTTCATTTTCTTCATAGTTTAAACCGCTTGCATATTTGGGTCTCGCATTTGCAAAAGATTGAGTTATTGGCATTGTAAATGACAATACCTTCTACTTATATGTTGTTTTACAAAAAAGAGAAATAAAAGGCATTGTCATTTACAATGCCAATAGCTTAAACTCTCGCAAATGCGAGACCTATTGCATTGCAAATGCTTGTTTCACTCTGGTTGTGGTGGTGGTTCTAATCTCTCGACCTGTTTCATAGCAGTAGACTGCCATAAACTCTCAGGTTTGTTGTATCCATACCCCTATAGCCCATCTACCAGAATGGCACCCGTGGGTTATCTGCTTGTGTTTTTTATTTTTGTGCCTCGCTTTCTGCTTTATGAGAGGCACTATTTAGTGCCACTTGCATGCCCCCCTCTTAGTTATTTTTTAATCTGTATTCTGACCTTTCAGCAGTTTGCTTTTTAGAAATTAAAGCTTTTGATATTTTCTGGCTTTAAATATTTCACGTTGATATCCTCTGCATGCAAAAGCAATGCTGCTCTGGTAGTTAGTTGGAGCCTACAGGACCTCTACCCACACCCATGGGTGCTTAAGCACTTAGAGAGTTCATGGAGTTATTGCCCCACCCACCTGCAAAGCCTCAACAATTTCACCCGGTGCACAGGTTCTCTGTCTGTCCCAGAGTGCAGGTACGTACTTTGGACATAGTTGACATTGTCTATGTTTTTTTGTATATTTATTTTTTAGCCTGCTATTCATGTTGCCTTGCATCCACATATGGGTGCTTTGTAGACCACAACGCTATCCAATATGTAACGTTCAGCAGTGACGATAATATAAGCTTGCATGAGGTAGGTTAGACTTTGGATGTAGCTTCTTGGATCCAACAAAGTGGAGGATTAGGTTTGATGTCAAGTATATTCAGTCAGATTGTTACTGATGTGATATTGGGGAGGTGGTTGGGTTTAGGTGTGTTCTGGTGTGACATTACATACCCCTTCGCTCGGCAAAGGTGCTTGCCAAAGCTTTGTGATTTTTCTCTTTGGAAGATATGCATCTTTCCACGTTAAAGAGGTGCTTGGATCTGCCTCGATTATTTCTATCAGCCTGTTAAATTTTGAAAGTTGAAGTCCTTAGGGATGGGTAAGGGCCCTGTATTCGCACATTTTTGTTCGGCAGGGAAGATTTTGAAATTCAAGGACTGAGTAATACTGAAGAAGAATTGATATTTTTTTTCCTTTCCATTTGTACCTTTTAATTAGATATTGGATTCCAGTTTTACTGACGTTTGCCTTATTCTGTTTTGGAGACATGGAAGTGCTTTTCCAAGTAAGTTTTGATCAACCAGTTTTTAAACCGCATCCTTTTGCCTTATTCTATTAACTCTGTCAATAATAATTTAGTTTCAGTAGCCTTTACAAAGATTTCAATTCATTTATTGTTTTGGGACGCAGCAGATTGCATTGAACTGACGCTAGGGCGCTATACATCTGGGACTCAAACATGACACCATGCACCATTTTATCTTATCAAGAGAAAAGCCAATTATAACCAGTCTATAAAACCTCACTTTGCCTTGTCTGTATTGACAGACGGTATTCCTTAACTTGGCTGTACGAAACTTGATTTTTGAACTACGAGATTGCCATCATAATGCCCCTGGTACAATTGGAAACATAGTAAATGCACTTGGAAGCCCAGGAGAATTATTACACTTGAGGGTTTATATATAAGTGTTTGAATTGCCTGTGGTAGCCAATTAAAGCCATTAGAAAAACGGTCAGTATAACTGATCTGTTCTTGTCCATTTAGCCACATTAGAAGGCACACTTCAGCAACAGACCACATGGAAATCTAAATCTCCATTTTTTGCCATAGTCCAATCCGATAGCCAGAATTATAGAGATCACGGAAACCCAATGTGGATTCTTTTTTTATCAGTGCTGAACAGAGTGGTGAGAGGAATTGATTGGGATAGTACTATTAAGTTGTGGGGGTCTTAGCTGAAAAACAATGACTCATTCTTTCAAGGCTATTCATTAAGACACTTCGTTTGCATTCTTGTGCTGATGGGTTGATATATGACTGTAAAAGGAGATGCTGGCAAATTATGGATTTACCTTCTCTCAAAGAAAGTATTAAGTCTTTGGCTTACATACTAAAGTAAGACCCAAATAATGGAGGCTGGTAATAGGAAGGTGAAAACTGAAAAGAATTAGTAAGAGAGAGGATTCCAGCTGGATACTATATTAAAGAGCCATGACTGCATTGAGTGAGAAGCAAAATAATAGGTTGCCATTGGAGAGGTTGGTGTCTAGCCAATTCAGGACTGATACCCCTACACAGCCCTAAATAGGCATACATTGAACATTTTGTGTTTGAATTGCAAGCTGCACTCGTAGATGTAGCAGTACTAGTTTGATAACATCATCTGTATCTAATGCTACTTGAATATGAGTCAGTACTTCATGAGCTGCAATAGGTTGCCTTAAGGAGGTCAAGCAGTTCCTGCTCTTCTGTAAACAACTGTACTTAGTGAGCAAGATTATCTATAATTGGCACGTTGCAGGATGGTGTTGTTTCAGAGATGTTTTCATAATGTAAAGTTAAAATTGCTTGTGCATGATTATTGCATTTGAATACTCTTCTGTCATTTACTTTTGTATATGAAGTCACAGATTGTGTCCTATCTGCCTTATTTTATGTGTTCAGCTAAGTCTTGCATTAATAACTCAGTTCATTAGTTATAACTAAAGTATCCATTTTGGTGATATTTGTTGAGTTTGTTTGAGCCTTGCTTGGCAGTGCTGTGATCATTCCTGTAATTGTTTTACCATAGCAAGTTACATTGCGCGGACGTTGTGTCTGCAACACATATAGGATGTTAAAGGTTAGAAATAGTTAAGAATAAAAAAAGTGATTCTTGAAAAATAACTTTATTTTCTCAAACACGATAGCCATCAAATTATGTGAATTGTCGCTGAAGGGCTGTGATTTGTGCAATCCCTCTTTTTATTGCGTATATTTTACAACAGGTACTTTTAGCTGTGTATAATTACTAGAACTGTTTGTAGGTTTAGTTATATTTCACTTATTGCTTGTCAAACCAAACTCTTGATCTTTCTTTAAGAGTACAAGATGGCTTTTAACTCAGTAAGCAAATAACCTATTCTAATGTAAAATCATGGAAGTAAGAGCTATCTTTTACTCTAGGTTTATTCATAGGTTTTAAGGTTCTCTGCCTCTTCAAAAGGCACCATGGACTGCATTCACTGCGACATGAGTAACTTTGCAAGTTCTGTGCATTCCCATACGGTTTTGTAAAGTTACGCTTTTGAACTCTTGAAAGCCCCACAGGCTATGCACAGAAATCCAAGAACACAACAAACTTCCATGTCCAGATTTCAGGTGAAATCCACTTAAGATCTTTTCCTCTTCATCTTCACATGCAGCATATGGCCACATGGTGAACTTCTTATCCTGCACCCCAGTAAATATGGGGGTGTTTTATGCGTTTTATAGCCGAGCCTTCACACGTACTTGAGCACTTGCTTCTTTGATTTAGGTGTTCAAATTGAGTGTGAACAATGATTGTGATTGGTAATTAATAAAAATGTATAATTTATGGGTAATCATCACATTTCCAATGGCTAATCCCTTGCCCTCCCATTAGTAACGTCTATGTTTCCATTCCCACCCGTAAACTTCTGACTATAGAACATCTGCATTACTAATGGAAGTTTTAAAATCTGATGGGATTTCATGTTATGCAATTCCACAAATCATGATTATGTTAATTGGGTTTAGGAATTATGACCATGAATCCAAATTTGAGCATTAATACCTGCAATTTACAAAATGTTAAAAGAATAAAGCTGCAGACATCAGAAGGGTACTTGAAAGTACGTGCACTAAGGTTGCAATTGGATGTTCTCAGTCCCACATCAAGATTCTGTTTAGCTGGGGATAACAAATGTTTATTGCTAGAACGGTATTGCTTGCATAGATTGGGTGGTAAACAATAATACTTCTCAGAAGAGTATCAGTACATAAATAGAGTAGAAAAAGGAGGCAATAGAATTCCTGGATCCATTATTAAAGTAAAATATAGTTTCCCTGTTTCTAGTAATTCTTGCTCTTCTGTGGAACAATTCTCAAAATATTTCAGTTCCACCGTTTTGTCTGGCAGTTAGGAAACGAGGGCAGATGTACTGTACCTATAATTGAGGATTCATAGCAGACAACTGAACGGTGAGATTTATTAATCCACAGGGAAAATATTAGATGCACAAAGTTTCTTCACAGCACACATCCAACACACTTGTGTGTCAAGCTATGTTTGTAATCCAAAAGTAGCTTGCACCTAATTAAAGAGCAAAAGGGTTATTGCTACATACCGCGGTGGGGCTCAAGGAGAATCAAGGGGATGTTTATTAAACTTTATTGGTGAGCCAAAAGCCAATTGATTGGAATTCAAGAAGGCTCACTTCATGAGTGCTCCATGCTACCTCAATTGGTACTGTCTTCTAGATAAATTGGGTGATTGTTTTCAGTTTTATTTTACTGAAAGGAATGTTTTGTCCTCCTCTTAAATATGTGGCTTCCCATCCATCTTAACTTATTACTCTTTGTCAGGCATTATGAACCTTGCATCCTCCACTCAAGCTGTGGGTTGATTGTAATTTATCTGAAGCTTTTGTTTATCCATCAGGCCCTGTCAAGGGCTACAATACATGCCACAGGAACTCCTCAATGTCACCCTGTGACTTTCGGAACTTGACATGGTGTGTCTTTTTCCATTTGAGTGTCACATGATCCCCTTGGTCTCTGCTTTGTCTCAATGAGGCTGATGCAAACCTTAACATTTTTTTTTTAAAGAGGGCAAGTTTGGGGTGCTTGGTGTGCACACCTTCACCAACAGCTTGTTGTCCTTAATGTATCTGACTCCTTTTTTTCTGTTTTACCACACGGTGAGTTGAGCCTAAGCCTGTTTTCTTTTTTTTGGTTTGGGAAATCGTACAGGTGTCTATTCCAGAGCCGAACTTGTATCTGAACTGTAAACTCAACTCCTAAACTTCACAAGTTTCACAACTTCCACAAAAGAAACAGGCAGAAGGCCTCCTTTGGCTAATGTAATGATGTTTTCCTTAGAATCCCCTTGTGAACACAGTCCCAATGCAAGTGCTCTCTTTCCACATTCTAGACCGGTTTCTGGCATCTTCCCAAGATATCTTATTGCGTAGGTATTCATTTGAAGAGGGACGCACAGCTCTGGCTACAACCATTTTCTAAAAGAGCAAGTACGAAGATATACTAAAAATTGGCATGTTATATGTTGCCAAACCTGTAGCCCTTGTTGCAGATATCAACGTCTGTGTGGATGGAACCATATTTATTTAGCTTTGTTGAGCTGCATAAAATCTGTTAAAGTGAATTTACCCTCCTCAGGTTCCCTATTCATTAGGTTACCTGCCATAGACCATTTATTTTCTCAGTAAAGGCTCATTTGGGCGGAGGAATAGTAAGGGGTTATCAGGATTCAGGGAAAGATGGCGATAAGGCAAAAGGGGTTGGTAGGGTTCAGTGATTGGTATTGTTAAGGGAAAGTTAGCATTTGGTGTTTGTTCTGTCTTTTTGGGTTGATGGAGGTTTAGCATAAAAGGGGTTGTAAGAGGTTTTTAGGGTTCATGGAAGTGTAGGATTATGAGTTAGTAAGGGTTTTTTAAGGTTTAGTAAAGGGTTGAAATAAGGTGAAGTAAGAGTTTTTTAGGTTCAGCGTTAAGTGGTAGTAAGGGTTTTTGGGTTCAAGGAAGGGTAGCATTAATGGTTTGCAAGGGTTTAGGGTACATGAAAGGGATGCGTTAATGTGTACTAATACGTTTTTAGGGTTCAGAGAAGTGTAGCGTTAAGTGGTAGTACAAGGTTTGCAAGATTCAGGGAAGGGTAGTGTTGAGGAGTAGTTAGGGCTTTTAGGTTCAAGGTAGGGTAGTGTTAAGGGATAGTAATGTGTTTTTAGGGTTCAGGAAACCGTATTACTAAGGAGTTGGTAAAGTTTGTGAATTGGTATTCAGGGGTAGTTAGAGACATCTAGAGGTAGCTAGGAACACTTAAGGTTCAGAGACGTTTAGCAGTAAGGGGGTAGTTTGGAGTTTTGGGGTTCAGAGAGAGCAAGCATTAAGACATACTAAGGGGTTATCCATGTACAGTTAGATACATTAAAGGATGCATGTAGGGAAATAGCTGTCATAGGGAAGAATGAAGGAAACAACATATTAACGCAACAGTTCCATTTCAACTTTAATTGAGTCAGCTTTTTAAAAGTCAACTTTATTACATACAGCCTACTGGAACTTCTAAGTGCCTAGCCCCCAGAGCAGTTCAGTAACACTTTCTTGAAAAGTTTTCAGATCACAGTCCTGGGAACAGAAGCAGACAACTGCCCCCCAACCCAACACTACTCTTACTGTGCAGTGCTTGCAGTATAGTGTCTCATTAGTTGGCAGAATTCAGGACCATCATGATGACCCCACCTCCAGTGTCACCATCTCGGTTGCACCATGGGCAGTGTGTAGGCTTTGCAAGACCCTTGGTCCATTCTCTTTGTAAGCCAGACCTAGCAGGTCATACAGCATCGCATGGTACCGCAGACAGTAGAGTTTGCTCAGGGGCTAAATCCGGGACACCCTCGACATGTACATTTGCTTCATGCCATTGATTTTCAAGCACCTCAACCCAATGTCAAATTTCAATACTCTAGTAATCTCACAGACCTTAAACTCTGCAAGGTCGCCAAGGGAGTTCTTTGTTTTGCAGAAGTCTTTAAATCCTGAATATTAGGACTCACATCCAGCATCTCCCCTTCAGTTTTAACTACCTTACTCGGCAAAACCTCAACTTTGTATTCCCCTACCTTCGCTTCAGACTCAATAGTCGCAGATGTGTGTGCTAACTTTTCAGGTAAGGCATTCATGGACCTCAAAGTGTCCTCTCCCCGTACTCCGTTCTGATTAATCAGAGCGGTCACAATCTGGTGTTTTCTGGTTCCTCTTCTAGTCTAAACACTGTGTCTTGAAATAGTCCCCCATCTGTTTCTTTTTGTCCGCCTTGATGAGGTTCAGTGGGCATTATATCTGCCAGTCTGATGTAGTCAGTAGCATTTTAGTATGTGGTGACCCACCCTTTCAGTGGGTATTGGCCTCTCTTGTGATAAGTTGGTCCTACAAGGCACACCCCACCGGGCAGACATGGTGGAAACAATGTCCCTAATGACATCAAAAAAGTACACAAAAAAGTGAAGGATGACATTCTTAAATTAATCTCAGCCATTGGCAATCATGGCAATTACTCGGGCCGCAACCCAGTACATCGTAATTTTACACACTATTCTACTTGGTTTGGATCCAGCCATGTGTATATCAGTCTTGACCCAGCTCCAGTTGGAACAGTCCAGCCTGAACTGTCAGGTCCTCCCTGAACCGAAACAAAAGCAAGCCAGATTTAGGGCTCATCAGCCAGGTATAGTTGGGTTCCACAGTGTGTACATGTCCCACTTCGGGACTTATGCCGTCTCACTTGGAGTGTGTGACCAGCACTGGGGGGAAAATAAAACCTGGGTTGCTTATGAAAAAAGCCATGATGTTCTAATAAGGCAGCAAAGCCTAAAGGAACACTTGAATTCAAGTCTTATATCAAGAAGATGGTGAATTCAAGCTACTTCAATGTTAGTCTACTGAAAGAACTCGCTGTAAATTAAATCAATGTTTAAATAAGTGTGCAAAGAGGAGGAGGGTTTATTATTTTATTTTTTTCATTTTTGTAAGAAAATCTTTGTAGGAGTAGCTGAGAATTTAAAGAATGTAATTTTATTTTGTTTTGTTTGGTACTTAGCTGAGAATTTAAAGAATGTAATTTTATTTTGTTTTGTACTTTAATAGATAAGGCAAATCTGGATCAGACATTCACAAGTGAACAAGCAAATAAGGTAATGAAGGAATTGTATCAATACAGTCAGTGTTTCTAAGAGAAAAACAGTTTTGTAAGTGATGAGAGTTTAATTTTATAAAAAATGTTTTTGTTAATATTGGGATCCTCGGGGCATACGTAAACCAATGTTTCATTTGTTCTGTGTGCTATATATACAGGAAAATGTAACATTAGCTGGCAAATAACATGAGACCTGTGCTTCCAAGGGAATCTGACTGATCAGAAAGTAAAACATTTATTGCTGAGATGATTAAATTAACATTTCAATATAGCTTAGTCTGTAAAGGCACACTTATCAGGGAAGACCCTGAGATTTCTTTGCACCTATCGAGTGAGAGTGTGTAGTCTTGTGCCTGGTCCCAAGATAGCAGAGGAACAAGAACTCTCCATTCAGTGGGGAGCTTGCTCTTTGTCTGCCAGTATAGGGGACCTCCGCATCCATCCTGACCATTGAGAGGTGAATGTTGTTCTGTTTGGGTCAAACACATTTGAATGCTTTCCGACCTGTTCCAAAACTTTTAAAGACAATTTCAAGTGTCTATGCTGGTTTGTTCTCTAGTTGACTTCTATCCAACCTCATTTTTAAATTAGAACATATGTTAATATTAATACTGCTGGTATGACTATATAGCACGTAAGAACACACATAGAACTGAGTACTTGCTATGCAAGATACATTGTGCAATATTGGTTAAAACCAATTGAGCAGTCTTTGGGGAGTTTTTCTTCCACAGCTCGAGGACCCAATTATTGGCGTTATCTGACGTGAAGTGCTCTACCCCATTCTTAAAACAAAATCATTCGAAGATGACCTGCATATGTGATTGCATGGCGGCCATCCGACCAAAAAAACATTGCCAAAGCCAATAGTTTTGCACTTGGTGTTGCAAGTGAGCCCTTTTGGCTTTGCCAATGCATGTTTTACATACAGGCATGAGAACACAGAGTAATGGAAAAGAGGTTGGTGTGTGTGACAGGACACCAGTTTTTTAAATATTTGGTTGGGGGATTGGGGGCTAAATGTAGAGGAGAGTGAGGGTGGGTGGCAAGACACAATGTATGTTACTGTTTTTTTAATATTCGGGCAGTGGGCCTGCCATGTGCGAGGAGGGGGGGAGGTGAGGGACGACGAAAGGGTAGTGGGGTGGGTGGCAAGACAACCGATTCAGAGGGAGGTGATGTTTTGTTGTTTATGGCTCCCTGTGACTCCACTACCCCCTTTTTTATCCTAAAAACAAGAGCAGGTTGTTTGTGGGGCCATAGATAACATATAATTGTAGATGGGTAACAGTGAGCAAGGAATGCTTTTCATCTTGTGGTTCTGAGTGATATTGACAACTCGACATTCGCCTTTGTCGCCTAATTGATGTCACCCAGCACCTCCAGTGGAAAAACATGAGCAATATTCTCTTAGTCATTTATAATTATATATGTGGGTCCCAAAGCCATCCACACTTGTGAACAGGCTTTTCAAAATGCTCTTACTTTACACCAAGCTAAGGGTGTGCATTGCACAGGCTTGAGCACATTGATTTTACTCAAGCAGTAGTGTGGGCTCACTAAAATAGCTGCACTATTAACCACCCCTCTCACATATTTAATTTATTAGGTCTTGGGTATTTCCCCAGACGGGAGACATGAAAATCTCCTCAAAAGAACTCTAGGGAGAGCCTATCTTGTTGAAGTTTGGGAGACTACGGCGAGGAGTCCAGTGATGAAACAAGCTACTTAGGCTGTTGAGGGCCTTCGTCCTTTTTAGGGAACAACCCAAATCAGATTTGACTAATCTGTGGGTACGTTCTGTCAATGCTAGAAAATCCCAGTACGGTGCTTTGATTGCTGACTTGGTACCTTTTGAGATCCATTTACTGTCACTGTGTCACAGCAGTGACGGACATTGCTTGCTTCCCACTGCTGTAGTGTAACAGTGCTCTATTTTGGAGCTGGAGCCTGCCTCTATTAGCCCATGTTTGTTTCTATGTTTATAAAATACAATTTGAAAAGTCTTTTCTCAACAGTGATGGAGTTTTGAAACCATATACAACATAATATTGCAGCGGCATAACCGTGAATAAAGGAATATGCTTCCCCACTAGACCCGAGTGACATAGACTGTCACTGAGAACCCCAAAGTGAAAGACTATTGAAGTACTGGGAATTTTAAGCCCAGCGGTGCAGGGGAACACACCCTATGACTTCGGGTTCTTCCTGTTTCAGACCTACAGAAACACAGAGTCTTCTGGGTGAAGTCAAAGATCAGTTTATTGGCTGCAGACCAATTACAGGTATCCTAGAAGTACAACAGCGTGTATGTTCTCAGGAGACTGCTAAAAATCACAGAAACGGGCTTCTCCATAAATACAAAATATCCTGCTTCAGGCACACATTCCTTGGTTTACGATATGGCCATTACATGTATACATTACAAACGAAAAGGCAGAGTCATGATGACCATCCCACATTCCAGTTAAGCCAGCCCGCAATTATTTACCCAGCAAGGCTCAGATCCCACATCAGATATCGATAGGCCCCAATAAACATGAGCATCTCCTGTTTGGAAAACAAGCCATAAAGCAGGAACAGTCAGGTGAGAAAGAGATTAGCTGGAGGCTCGTGTAGGATGAAAAGGCTTTATGGTGTGTCAAGCCCTGATGCTAATCACAGGTGGCCAGTGGACGGGGAACTCGTGAGACCGGACTGACCTGGGGCAGCGGAGCCAAGCTGCCCAGGTCACAGAAAAGTCAAAGAAAGGCACATGTGCTCTAAAAGGCCCGTATTGGCTTCATGCTATGTAGCCTATGTGAGGGCAACCATAAGATGGCCACCGCTCTAAAATGGAACCCACGTAGTGATGTATAATAGCGTATACACAGTGCATTCATAGCTAAAACGTTACACAAAGCACTTGTACATACCGCATTAACCATTCCCGGTTCGCTAATACCGGGAGAGACAGGGGTAGGGCCCTGCCTCCTACGCGGTCCCAAATTCGAAAGTACGACAGACCCTCCTTTTGCCCTTACATAGGCAATAACTATACTCATTTCAATCCGAGTCTAGGTCAATATTCACGAAGTCATGGAGATGTTGCTGTAGCATCATCCTATTACTTAGCTCGTCCCTCGATACAGGTTTCCTTACACATAATGTAGCACAGAGGCCACATATCGCAGGAGCACACTGTATGCACAGACAGAACAGGAAAAGGATGGCTAAGATCATTCCAATGACCATCAGAACTTTCCAACCCCAGGCAGATATCAGTTCCCAGAACCACCCCACCAGTGACTAATCTCCTTTATCCACGTGTATGGACTCAGATATTTTATGTAGTTTGGAGATGGCTTGATAAAATGTTGGAGCGTTGTCTGGTATGAAAATGCAACAACTAGATTGGATAACCTTACATACCCCACCGCGGTCTGCAAGTATAACGTCTAGAACCATGCGGTTCTGCAAAGTCATAAGGCGATCCGCTTGGAGCTCAGCTGTCAAATTACCAAGGGCACCAGCCGTAACATTAACAGTGGATTCAACCACTCGAGTCAGTTGTCTCAGGTTCCTACTATTAACCATAGGTCCCCAAAACGGCAGGAAACCCAAAAAGAAATCTCCCGCTTCCTGACCGGCGGTATTCTCCTTACTAATCACGCCTCTCACAACTCTGGTCTTGTGATAGTCGGAGGCGGCAGTAAATGTTGGCGGTAGCAGGTTTGCAATATAACATGTGCCCGAGAAATCAGGGGGCAACCATGTATATGCTCGGTCATTGCAGATAAAATATGTACCCTTGGCAGCCAAAAACGCAGGGGAAAACTGTGACGGAAAAGTGTACGTTTCAGTACAGTCACTTCTCCCCAGTTGAGCTCTAGGATTCTGACCATCACCTTGCAAACAGAACCGACCTATGTGGGGTACGACCCAGATTGGGGATGAGATTTTTCGCTGTCTTTCACCCAGACTAATACTATACCCCGTTGCGTTCCACCCTACATAAGCTCTCAACTCTTCTTTGGGAATAGATGAGTATGCATCGATATCTCTGCTCATATCGGCAACTCCTTTCATTAGGGCTTTATTTTTGGTGCTAGGTCTGATGGAACGCGGTTGTCGCGGGGAGTAGGCATCTAGGGCAAAGAGAAACATGGTCTGGAACGCCCATGACGATCCATTGTAACTAAACGGCAGCACTAGATAAGGAATACCCTTATTAATGGTATGTGGCATTAAACCACACACCCAGCAATTGGTTGTATTCATGACTAGTTGGTGCTGGTGCAGGAGCTGAATAAACGAGTTGTTTACAAATTCTGATCGTCTGTCTTGTTCATGTTCAGGCAGAGGGTGAAAAGAGTGTGAGGAGACAGTAGAAGGAGATATAGGCTGTACAGTGGGTGCAATGGGCTCTTGAGAGGAGAAGAATACAAATCCTACAGTAAACACTACCATACTACATGGCATAAACAGGCATAAAAACACAAAACGTTTGCTTTTCATTATTTTACATATTCTTGCTTTAAAGTTCATTTCCTCAGCGGATCTCTCCATCTTGAAAAACTCCATCCTCTAATCGTGCCGCTCGCGGCGGGTGAGTTTCTTCTGCTAAGGGGTACGCCTGTTAGTCCAGGGGACACCCTAGACCAACCAGAACCGTTGACCTAACGTCTTCGGCCTGTACCCCAAAGTCTTGGCACCGCGACCCTGCGGCTGAACCCGGATGGTGGTTCGATAAACAAAAATCAAGAAAGTCCTTCAGATGGGAGAGCTCTGGTTATCAAAAAATAAAAAGGTAAGAAAAAGAATATTTATTTGTCCATAGGCCTTGGTCTCAGATTGTAATGAAAACGGCCAGGTACTGTCTGATCTTGAAACAAGAGTTCAGGCTCTGTGGTGTCCAATCGAATTGACGGTGGCACAGCTTCTTGCAAAATATCGTCACTCTGTTGTGCTGAAGTTGTGCCTTTTATGCGTGCATCACTGAATGGTACAAAACGAGGTACAGTGTCTGTTTCAGAGTCAGCGATACCCTCCTGGACCCACTGGTCATACGGCAGAGACAAAGGGATCCTTTTCACGTGGGCGCCGTGGATCCAGTTCTTCTTCCCCTTTACTCGAACAGCTGATCTTGTAGACAGTAGTACGAGATGAGGGCCAATCCAGCAGGGCTCATCGTTGCTTTTCCGCTGGAAGTTTTTGATGAGGACCCATGTGCCAGGGTCAATGGGGTGTCCTGGAGCCTCAGAGGCCGGGGGGAGAGTATCATGCACCTGTTGGTGTAAAACACGCAGTTTAACCGTCAAATCATACAAGTAATCAAGCAGTACTGGATGTTCGATTTCACTGAATTTCGTCGGTCTTGGCACACCCCATACATTAGCCGGGCGGCCAAAAACGACCTCGTAGGGACTAAGTCCCACTCGTGAATGCACGGTCATGCTGGTGGACAGGAGTGCTAGAGGCAGAGCGTCAGGCCATTTAAGACCTGAGCTCGCTTGGATTTTGGCCAGTTTGAGTTTTAGAGCGCCATTGTAGCGCTCTACTAATCCAGCTGATTGGGGGTGATTTGCAGCGTGGAATTTCTGCTTTATCCCTACTCCCTCACACACATTCTTCATCACTTGACCCACAAACTCACTCCCATTATCACTCCACACCATTCTTGGCATTCCAAACCTAGGGAAAAATTCCTTCACAAGGGCTTTGGCTGTGGATAGAGCAGTGTTATCTTTTAGGGGATAGGCCTCTATCCATTTTGAGAAAGCGCAAACAACCACCAATACATATTTCAGGTTGTTGCATCTTTCCATGTGGATAAAATCTAACTGCAAAACTTCAAATGGATATGATGGAGGCGCAAAATGACCAGCTGGAGTTGGGGTTCCCCTACCAGGGTTGTACTTCAAGCATACCATACAATTCTTGACCACATTCTCTGCACACTTAGGAATTCCAGCATTCTGCCATACTGGAGCCAACAACTTACAAATTCCTTTCGTACTGATATGTGCCATTCCATGTGCCATAGTAACCACTGGAAGCACATATGCATCAGGTAACAACCATCGCCTATGTTCTGACAAATCAATCCAACAACCATTCTCATCCAACTTACCCATACTTTCTCTCCACTTGCTCAACTCTTTCTCTGTGGCTTCAGCTTGAAGGGACTTTACACTCTCTATTGTGTTTTCACACATTCCAACATCACCAACCCATCTGGCAGGGCCTGCAACATACATTCGAGTCTTTACATCTTTTGCTGTTTCTTTCGCGACTTCATCAGCAAACGCATTACCACGACCAACATCATCAGTGATTTTCTTGTGCGCACTGCATTTCATAATCGCAACTTGTGATGGTAGGGTCAGCGACTCAAGGAGATCATTCACCAACTTGCCATTCTGAATCTTAGCTCCATGTGAAGTCAGGAACCCACGTTCTTTCCACAATCGCCCAAAACTATGAGCCACGCCAAAGGCGTACTGGCTATCCGTATATATGTTCACTTTCATTCCTTCAGACAACACGCATGCTCTCGTAAGGGCAATCAGTTCTGCTGCTTGAGCCGAATTTTGTGGCACACGTGCAGTTTCCACAATCGTGTGCAAAGTCGTGATAGCATATGCAGCAGTCGTATCACCATTTGGAAGCTTGAAACACGAACCATCCACCCATAAAGTACCATCACACTCCGTCAGGGGAGTATCTTTAAGATCTACTCTTCCTTTTGTCTCTTCTTCTGTTCTGAACAGACAATCATGTTGCTCAATCTCATCTAGGTCTGCTGGGATTGGTAATAGTGTAGCTGGATTCAACGTGTTGCATCTCTTTATGTGTATATGGTTTGCTAACAGTGTCAGCTCATAACCAGATAATCGCGCACTAGTTAAGTGCTGTGTCTTGGTCCTGTTTAACAATGTGTCCACAGCATGTGGAACCATAACAATCAATGTATTATCCATTACTAGGCCAGCAGACTGTCGAATAGACATAGCTGCAGCGGCTGTGGCTCTCAGACAACTTGGCAATGCCCTCGCTACCGGGTCCAAGGTTGACGAAAAATACGCGCATGGACGCGGTCTGTCGCCAAAAGGCTGTGTTAACACTGATAATGCGCAACCATCTTTCTCATGAACATACAATGTAAAAGGCTTGCTGTAGTCAGGGGTACCCAACACAGGAGCTGAACACAATGCATTACGCAATTCCAAAAAACTTTTCTGACACTCTTCAGACCATGGAATAGGATTCGGTGTGTCTTTGCATGTTAATGCTAACAAAGGTTTTGCCAACAAGGAAAAATTGGGAATCCAATGCCTACAGTATGAAGTAATGCCCAAGAAAGCACGCACTTCTCTCTGTGTTCTTGGCACACTCAACTGTGCAATGGCTTGAATTCTTTCTGGGGTCAGTTTCCTTCCCTCTTTCGATAAGAGATGACCTAAGTAGGTCACTTCTTGTCGACAATATTGCAGCTTTGAGAGAGACACTTTGTGATGGAAGGCAGACAAATGACGCAACAATGACAAGGTAGCGTTTTTGCAAATCTTTTCAGTATCCGCGGCGATCAGTAAATCGTCGACGTACTGAATGAGGATAGCGCCACTGGGTAAAACCAGTGCATCAAGCTGCGCTTTTAAAGCCTGACTGTATATTGATGGACTTTCACAGTAGCCCTGGGGAGCGCGTTTAAAGCGGAAGCTTCGACCTCCTAAACTAAAGCCAAAAATGTCTCTGCTCTCCTCTGCAATTGGGATGCTAAAGAAGGCATTCTTTAGATCGATCACTGAGAACCATGCAGCGGAGGCTGGAATCATAGTTAACAAGGCAGTTATATCAGGGACAACTGGAAACTGTGGCACAACAATCTTATTAACCTCTCTAAGTTCAATCACAAATCTGTAAACAGGTGGCTGTGAAGGGTCCGTTCGTTTTAAGACAGGTAAAACAGGACTATTGCAAACGTTGCCTCTTGTCTCTTCAATTACACCCTTTTTAATCAAATCACTGACAATTGCTAACCATGCTTTCTGACCTTCATTGGAGATCTTGTACTGGGGAATACGTGGCAGTCTGACATTGGCTTTTAAAGTGACCACATCGGTATTTCCAGGAGACCCACATCATTGGGACCAGTAGCCCAAAGGACATCCGGAAGGGATGACAATTCAGGTGGCATTGCATTTTTAGACAAATATATCGGGGAAATCACTTTCTTGCCTAATGTAAGTTGTACTCCTGAGGGAGAACAATATAGCGTTGCATGCAATCTTTTTAGCAAATCTAATCCTAGCAAATTTTCACCACAACCTGTTGTTAGAATGAGGGGTGCTTTTAGCTCACAAGGTCCAACAGAAAGTGACATAGGACTAGAAATCGGGTTCCTAACTGGGGCGCCAGAAAAACCTACTGAAACATTTATTTCGCCAGACAAAGGCGTGCCAGGGAGTTTTGAATGCATGATTAAACTCTTTGCAGCACCAGTATCCAGCAGAAAGGGCTCCGTTACATTTGCTGTAGTTACTTTAACATAAGGTCCGCTCTGATCCACTGGCACTGCAACAACTCCCTCTCTCTGTCTACGGCTGTCCTAGTAATCATTATCTTCTACATTGTCATCTTCTGCATAATAATCATTATTGTAGTACTGAGCTGTATTACCAGTCGCGTTGGCTTGCTGATCAAAGCTATTTATGGTATTTTGAGGCGGAAGAGGACACGCGTTCTGGAGAGCATTTCCGCGCCCTCTACCCCTAGGAGCTTGCTGACCACCTCTACCTCTTGCGCCATACGCATTACTGTTACGCTGCATTAATTTAGGGCAACTATATTTAAAATGACCTTCCTCTTTGCAATATGAACATTGGTTGGGACCTACAGGGATTCGTGGTTGATAATACCCATTCATCTGCTGATTACTCTGAAACTGTTGGGGTTGCTGATAGATACCTTGTGTTTGCCTATAATTATTCTGTCCTCCACGTGGTGGATAAGCCTGCTGCAAGTTGACCTTTGTTTTTAGTTCTTTCGTTTTCTTATCTGTTCTATCCTTCTCATCTTTGTCTCTATTCTCATAATACTGTGCAGTAGCCAGTATTTGCGCTGAAGAGGAAACAGCCCAAGAACTTTCTGAGTCTTTCAATTTTTTACACAACTCGGGAAGTAGATTCTGCACAAATTTATCAACAAATAACCGTTGGCCACCTTCAGTGCTCATGTCTTGACCACTGTGGTCGATAAACGTTTCTTCAAACCTGGTAAAGAAATCAGACACTGTGTCATCTTTCTTCTGCTTACATGCGGATAGTTTATCCCAATTTACGCGCATCGCAGGCATTATAGTTTTCATGTAGGTAATAATTCGACCAGGGAGTTCTGCTACCAAAGGATCAGGTTTCGCGCCACCAACTTGGCCAGCATCTGCAGCAATGATATTAGCCCAAGTGTTACCCAATTCTGCAGCGTGATCTACATTACGAATGGATCCCCATAAAGGCTGTGGAACAACATTCCCAAACAACATATCTATGTCAGCCAAATTCATTACACATGATTCTGCAGTTTGTGATAACTCCTTATAATAACCGGTAGGGTTTTTACGGGGGTCAGGCAATGTCCGCTTAAGTGCTAACACCTCAGATCTCTTCCATGGGACATGCACCCAAACACGCTGAAAATGTGGTGGAGCAGCAGCAATACCTTGAGCGGCATTAGCCGCAACGGCTTCTTTCCATACCGGAGGGACTTCTCTCATAGGGTATTGTCGCGCTTTTCCCTTCTTCCCCACAGGGAATTCCTGTTCGAACAATGATTGTTGACAATCACCATTTCTGAGGGACAGTAATGTTGCAACTGCTTTATCTACATTGGGGCCCACAATTGTACCTTTTTCAAAATCAAATCGCACTCGACACAATTCCTGTGGGTTTGGGTTTGCACCATTATCCTCCAATTCCTCACAGAGGAATTCACACATTTTGTCAAAGACATACCTCTGTGTTGGGGCATCCCATTGGTGAAAAACGGTAACAACTGATTCACATTATAAAGTGAAGGGAAACCAATCCACCTACGCGCCAGATGATCTAACACCTCTTTCTCATCAGGACCAGGCAGCTGACTGCGCAATTGCTTACGCTGTAAGGCAGGAGTCGCACTAGATGACCCAAAGAGAGGCGACATTAGACTAGTAACTACATTAGCTAGTCGTTGTCGTGCTGAAGGAGAAGTTGAGGCGAAAACGGGGGGATAGACAGAGGGAAGAAAAACAGATTCAGATACTGGTACCTGGGTAGTGTAAGAAGGAGCGCCAGGGGAAGCCGCTGGCGTGCTAGGCAAAGTCGCAGGAAGCGCGGGGGTAACAGGTAACAAGACTGGCGGCCCTTGAGAGGGCTGCACTGCAGGGATAGGAGCCAGCTGAGGAGGAGCTGGCAGCTGCGGGAAGGCTTGCGGCATATTTACTGGAGGCTGCACATTTACAAGCTGTGGAGGTGCGGTTGCATTTTGCGCATACGGGGGTGGCGAACTTAACAAATGGGACATTAGGGAATCTTTTTCGTTCTCTTTTGTCTCAGCTTGCACAAGGGGTGACAAAACAGGGTAACATTTATCAATCCCTAGTTTGCGCTGTCTGTGCAATTGCTCATTCATTTGTTCCTCCTCATGATCTTTAAATTGCACAGCTGCTTGCATCACTGACATACCTCTGTCTCTCTTATTTCTTTTCGCTAGCTTAATTTCCTTCTGTTTGGCTTCCTTTCGCCATAGGCGGAAAGAATCAAACATCGCCGGCCGGGCTTTCTTTTTAAACAATTTTACTTCCAAATTATCTAAGATATCTGTATCGAAACTACCATTTTGGGGCCATTTTAAAACACCGTATTTTCTGGTGTATCGGATCCATACTTCATTATATGCAATGGGGCCCACGCCATGTTTTACATAAAGCTCATAAGTTGGAGTTCCAATTGGAGGAACCGGGCATGAATCCTCTAACTGGAAATCCCTTCCACAACTCAAACAAAACAATCTTCCAAATACACTTGCACCAGGCATCTTTGCTCACTAGTCTAGTTCCAAACTTCAAAGGATTATCGATTACGATAGTCTCGTGAATACACGAGTCCTCTGGCTTTGGGGTTTGCAAACTCCAAATCTAAATAATCCCGAAGGATACCAAATTCAAACTGGGAGACGCTCCACTTATACTTAACTGAATATCGATGATCAATGGCGTCACCAGAAGACTCTCTCGATTGTTTCGCTCTACCAAAATCGTCAAGGGTCCAAAACAGGGCGATTAATCAGGGCAGCAGTCCTTCGTAGCCGTCGGGACGCGGAGAACCTCGCAGAAAAGACTTTCGGACCACGTCGACATGCAGGGGTCGATGAAGTGGCGGCCTTCCTCCAGAATTTCCACACGAAGCTCCTCACGAACCTCTGGCTTGGACCGGTACCGCTGAAATCGCCCCACGTTGGGCGCCAACTGAAGTACTGGGAATTTTAAGCCCAGCGGTGCAGGGGAACACACCCTATGACTTCGGGTTCTTCCTGTTTCAGACCTACAGAAACACAGAGTCTTCTGGGTGAAGTCAAAGATCAGTTTATTGGCTGCAGAGCAATTACAGGTATCCTAGAAGTACAACAGCATGTATGTTCTCAGGAGACTGCTAAAAATCACAGAAACGGGCTTCTCCTTAAATACAAAATATCCTGCTTCACGCACACATTCCTTGGTTTACGATATGGCCATTACATGTATACATTACAAACGAAAAGGCAGAGTCATGATGACCATCCCACATTCCAGTTAAGCCAGCCCGCAATTATTTACCCAGCAAGGCTCAGATCCCACATCAGATATCGATAGGCCCCAATAAACATGAGCATCTCCTGTTTGGAAAACAAGCCATAAAGCAGGAGCAGTCAGGTGAGAAAGAGATTAGCTGGAGGCTCGTGTAGGATGAAAAGGCTTTATGGTGTGTCAAGCCCTGATGCTAATCACAGGTGGCCAGAGGACGGGGAACTCGTGAGACCGGACTGACCTGGGGCAGCGGAGCCAAGCTGCCCAGGTCACAGAAAAGTCAAAGAAAGGCACATGTGCTCTAAAAGGCCCGTATTGGCTTCATGCTATGTAGCCTATGTGAGGGCAACCATAAGATGGCCACCGCTCTTAAATGGAACCCACGTAGTGATGTATAATAGCGTATACACAGTGCATTCATAGCTAAAACGTTACACAAAGCACTTGTACATACCGCATTAACCATTCGCGGTTCGCTAATACCGGGAGAGACAGGGGTAGGGCCCTGCCTCCTACGCGGTCCCAAATTCTAAAGTACGACACTATTCCTGTATTCATGGAAATTGATCTGTAATTCTATATATTATTTTACATATCTTCTGATTACTATTATACAAAGCTCAGTGGTGCCTGGTTCTTGCCCTTCCACCACTATTGTTCCATATTCTTTCTATGTCTTAGCAACTAACACATTCTAAAATTCAGGGATGGCTGATAGTGCAAGCCATGATACAGTCTCTCTAATTATCCTTGTATCATCCACACAAAGAGTTCTGTTTTCAGAGACAAAGGCATCTCAAAACTGAGTGGACCTTGATTATTGAAGTGGAATTAACAGAAGTGCTACTGGGGTGGAGAGGAGTTGTGGGACTAAGCTGGTCTAAGTTTTTGTTGTTGTTAGCTATCTGCTTTATAACAGATATCCAAGTTAACATGTACTGGTGTAGTAAAGTTATATAAACATTTTTTTTAACAGTCCTTCATTTTGAAATTACGTCTTTAAGGAGGACTTTTAATGCTGAAATTCTCAAACCATTGCACCATTGGAAACTTGCTATCAAGGTAAGAGGCTTAATGTTTAACCAGATTGTTTTCTCTTTCACAGACTCACAAAATTTCTCTTTAATAATTTAAAGATTATCAGTTACTGGTCAAGGTTAATGTTTGATGTATTTATTAAAGCAAACACAAGGAGCTGATGGACGGTGCGCGGAACTTTTCAGACACTCACTCCCAGTCTCCGATCTGGGTTGAATCCATCATCATTTTTTAGCTCACTTTGCCACCCCAGTTCAGACACAACTATATGTAAATCAGTCTTGCCCTGACGTGGGTCCCTTGCTAACTTTGCCTCTGGATTCAAGCTAGTCTGGTTGATGAGGGATGTTACCCCGAAACCGGTCCCAGGATGCTTGTTTCCGGTCCAGGGAATGCAATTCGGGCTGGAGTGTTCCCATGAGGCAAAGGGTCAAGACTGATTTGCATATAGCTGTGTCTGAACAGGGGTGGCGATGTGAGCTAAAGAATGATGATGGATTCAACCCAGATCTGTGACTGGGGGTGAGTGTTTGAAAAGTTTCGGCACTCCGTCTATCATCTCCTTGTGTTTGCTTTGTTCGCCCTGAGTTGGCAGGGTATGCCCAGAAGTGGGTCCCTTGCTCACTTTGCCACTGGATTCAAGTTAGCCTGGCTGATATGGGTTGTTACTCCAAAACTGGTCCCAAGATGCTTGTTTCTGGTCCAGGGAAGATATGGCTTGGCAGTTCGGGTTGGACTGTTCCCATGAGGCACAGGGTCAAGACTAATTTGCATATAGCTGTGTCTGAACTGGGGTGGAGAAGTGAGCTAAAGAATGACGATGGATTCAACCCAGATCTCTGACTTGGGGTGAGTGTTTGAAAAGTTTCAGCACCCCGTCCATCATCTTGTGTTTTTATTTATTTATTAACCATTTGTAAAACTGTTTCCAGATTGAGGACATTCTACTGTTTATTGGTATGTGATCTTTGTTAGCTTATACTTGGTTACTAGCACACCATCTTTTTTGATAGCTATATTATTTCATCCAAACTCCTCCAATGTAAGATCCACTAGACTTCTGATTTAATTAGAATTTTGAAGTGGTGGACAAACTACAAATAACTGGAGCTAAAACAGTTTTTCACTTTCTGGGTCTTATGAACTGTGACATACTTCATGGGACCAGCCTTGGGCACATTCATCTTAATGCATGTAATACTCCAGTGGGAGATTCAGAGGGAAAAAATGCATATACACTGCTACAGGGTTGTGACCTCCGACTCTTGCGAGTCATGGCCATACCTGCACTTGAAGAAGCATAGGGGAACACAACCCAGTTTCCAAATTATTGTTGAAAACTATTTGAGAAAAAATGTTCATGGGCTTAAACTCAGTAGGGTGTGTTGTACTTCTTGGTCTCACTGAAATACCTGCTCAGGTCTTTGAGCCTCAGTGTGTAAAAGCGGCATTTCATTATTTTGCCTGTTTGATGTAGTTTTGAACATTTTGGTCAGTAGGTTCCATTGGCAGTTTTTGGTCTGGCCTACAGACCACTTTAGTTGTCACCCCATCCTCATGTTTCCCCAAAAATGACATAATAAAAATACCTACACATCTATACATACAGGGGCTTTTGGTCAGTTATTTTCCTCTATTGTCAAGTGTCATTGACATTTTGCTTCTGCCCACCCCGGCACGCGCTTTGGGGCAATGGGTCAGCCCACTTCATCCATTGGCTCTCCTCATTTTCAATGATGACATGTTACTTATGCTCATTTCCCTAGAAATTAATCCCCTTAACTTCCAGGGTTGGTTGGTGAAACTTTGCCTTCATTTCCGGTTTTATTTAATGTTTTTTTAAGTTTAAATTTGCCATTGGTCAATTTTTCCTCTTGCCAAGAAAGTACAAAAAATAATATTCCCAATTGATTATAGTGCATAACATAATTTTGAAAGTGAACATAATGTTAACTAAGCAATACATCATGATATTTGTAATAACTCATTCAGTCTACCAGCCAGTACTGTCTTCAGATGAAGATTTAAACCATTCAAAATGTGGGCTCCCTGTGAACATGAGCATTGCCACACCTAAAAGCCTTACTTTCAATATACAGCTACTTTCTTTTTTTTAAAATAATGTATTTTCAAAGTAATATTACAGAGGTAAGACAATATCAAAACCTCCAACCCCCCCTGTGCGACAATGAGAATAAAGGACACAAGAAAGCAACAAAACAGGTTACACATTGGATAGACCAAACAAATTCGTATAAAATCCAAAAAACAAAAGTTGCATAATCCTAAACCACCATGATGGAATGAGCGCAAACTAGGGAAAGGAACCCTTTAGTTGAAAAAGAGGATAAGAAGCCTAAATGGGTTAATTAACCCTGTGGCCCAGTCTGATCAAGCCAAACAGTTAAAGGTTCCCAAATAGCTAGTCCCTTTCTTTGCCCCTTACAACCTTTTTTGGCGTAGATAGCCTTCTCAAGATGACAAGTCGTGACTAATCTATCCAGCCATTGGGAAAACAGAGGAGGATCAGCATCTGACCATGCCGAGGCTATACAAATCCTCCAAACCGTCATTGCCACAAAAATGAGTGCCTCACCCTTCTTTCTGCTGACCTCGTCTTGGATCCCTAACAGGATAGTCGTGGGGGTCAATTCAGAGTCCTGGGAGATAACCCTCCCAAGGAAGTCCTGCATTTTAACAAGGAGTGGAGCAAGTTTCGGACAGGTGGCAAACATGTGTACTGCGTCTACACAAAACTCCGAACACCTAGGACACAACGTCCCCTTGCCTGTTCCTCATTTTGCGACTCTGCTAGGAGTAATATATAAAAAGAAAACCGTTTTAAAAAATTGCGCCTGTAATTTGTCCGACAACAGATCACTCTGGAGAAGTTTCAAAGCATTATAGAACGTACTGTGTGGGACCTCCAACTTTGATTGCCATTTGTCTGCTATTCTGGGCAGGTCATCTGGAGTTTGGCTATTCATTGCAGAATAAATAGAGCCAATCCAAGGTGGAGCTGAGGCCCTTAATTTGTCGATGAGATCTATTTTCGCAAACCCTGCGGGCCCACCAGCCTTTTGGGACAAAAAAATCGCAGATGGCGACATGCTTGAAAGCGTCTTGGTCTCGCAGTCCATATTTGCTTTTAAGATCAGCAAATGACTTAGTTACTTCGGTATTAATTAAATCGCCCAGTTTTAGTATGCTGGCTTTATACCAGTCTTGAAGATAAGACCTCCTAAAAATAGCAGGCAAATTGGAGTTCTTATTGATAGGGGAGTAGTAGTTCAGGCTCCCCAGCCCGTAAATCCTATGCACGTTAGAAAAAACTTTAAAGTGCTCATCAGAGTCTTAAATCTAACTCTCTTGTAATACCCAAAGGACGTTTGTCTCAGGAGACAGCAACAAGTCTCCTATCCTAGTAGTAATTGGAAGGGCGAAGGGAGCCCAATAGTTGGAGAAAAGGTATGTTCCCCCACTAATTCCGCGCTATATTGTAAAACCGAAGCCCAATAATAAAGTACTATATTGAGAAAAGCTCATCCGCCCCTCTCCCTAGGAAGAGAAAGTTGTTTGAGCGCCCGTCTGGGCTGGGAATAAGCCCATACAAATTGTGTAAAGAGTTGCTGGAATTTTTGTAACATGGTTTTATTAAACTCATGTGGGATAGACTGGAAAAAGTAAAGTAGTTTTAGAAAGTAAGTCATTTTATTGACGTTGCATCTACCCACTACAGTCAGATGCAGATTGTTAATCCGATTAAGTGTTCCTTGTTTCAGCAGCCAATGGGATTATATTTTCTCTCACGATTTCGTCTATATTTGCCGTCACTGTCATCCCCAAGTATTTTGTCTTCGTGACAACCCGTCTATCTGCCCAGTTAATTTCTTTATTAAGAATAATTTGTGTTTTATTTTTGTTAAGTGCGTACCCCGAGATTTTCCCAAATTCTTAAGCCTCCAGAGCTAGAATAACACTCTCAGGCTCCAGGGTAACTACGGCCAGGTCATCGGCATAAGCCATGATTTTAGAATCCCGCCAAGATCTGCTTACTGCCTGGATAGCTGGATTGTTCTCTATTTTCTTAATCGGGGGTCTATATATAGGGGAAAAAGCAAGGGGGAACAAGGGCACCCTTGCCTGGTGCCCCAAGAAATTTTGAATTGTTTAGTTAGCCTCCCATTTATTGATACACTGGCTGTCGGGTTAAGATAAAGAGCTTGAATAGCCTGAGTTAACTTTGGTCCGAAACCCATTCTTCTCTTAACGCTCCAGAGAAACTGTCAGGAGACCCGGTCGAACGCTTTTTCAGCATCTAGTAAAATTAGCGACATCGGGTCTCCTGTTACCTGGGCTGCGTCAAATAAGGAAATGGCCCGCCAAATGTGTTCGGTGGTGCCTTTCTTGGGGATGAACCAGTGTTGCCATTCTGACACCAGGGGTTCGATTTACTGAGGATAGTCTAATTGCAAGGATTTTAGAAAAAAAATTCGAGTCGCAATTAATGAGCGTAATCAGCCTGTATGATCCCATTTCTAATAGTGATTTATCTTTTTTGGGAAATATAGAGATTTTAGCATTGGACCAGGAAGCGGGCGGGGAAGCCCCGTTGAAGATAGATGTTACCAAAGAGGTAAAAATAGACTTTATTTGGGGGGGGGCAAACATTTTATAAAACTCGACGGGGATACAATCAACCTCTGCGACCTTTCCATCCGGTAAGCTGGCTAAGGCTTCGGCGATATCCTCCCAGGTCGGAGAATCCTCAAGCTGGTCGCGATTTTCCGGGCTAAGTTGGAATAAGGTAACTTTTTCTAGATATTTAGCGATCTCCTCCTCTCTTACATCTGCTGGACTGCTATTCTCCTCGGAGTATAAATTAGAATAGAACTCTTGGAATCCCCCTTGTATTTTGCTCGGGTCATTAGACTCCTCTCCAGTTGCAAGTTGGATCGACAGTATTTCACTAGCTGCAACCTACTGTCTGGTTTTAAGAGCCAAGTGATGGCCAATAAGTTCACTACATTTGTAGGTCTTTTCTCGTGTCGAATCCCACTTGGCTGCAACCTTCTCTGCGAAAACAGACCCAATTTCAGCTTTGATGATTGTCACTTCGATTTGGGTAGGTTCTGTTTCCCCCCGTTTGAACTGTTCAAATTAGTTTTTCCTCTGCCTTTTTCAGCTTTTCCTGGAGTTCACAGATCAATACTTTTTCTTTCTTGTTTTTCCTAATTGAAAACCTAAGGGTCTCTCCCCGGATGCCCGCCTTTATTGTGTCCCAGACTGTCATAATTAAGGCTGACCCGACGTTTAACTCAAGAAATTCCTGGACCCATGCTTGCATGTATGTTCGATATCCTTCATCTTGTAATAGAGCTTTCTCGAAGCTCCATTTCGGGACTTCCCTCCAGTTCCCAAGTCCCCCAATGCTTAAGATAAGCGGGTTGTGGTCCGACATAAAACGCGGAGCAATGTCTATGGAGCAGTCACGGAGCAGAGAAGATGAGATCAAAAAGTAATCTAGTCTAGCTTGTAACCGGTGTGAGGCAGAAAAGTAGGTATAGCTTGGCAGAGTAGAATTTAGGCTAGCTCAAGCATCACCGAGTCCATGAGTTTGAACTAGGTTAATTATTGCTTGGTATACTCGAGGCTTCCTACCAGCATAAGTCCACTTATCGTCCGCTTTCCAGTTACAGGGTAGGTTGATATTAAGGTCGCTGCAGATAATGATTGGGGAAGGCCAGTGGGCAAGTTCTCCCGTAGTCCAGTTAATGATCCCAGGGTCGTCTGCATTGCTCCCATAGATGGAACATAAAGCGAAAGAGAAGTTGGGGGGCAAGCAGCACTCTGCGATTACCCATCTGCCCAGAGAATCCGATTTCACACGGGCAGATCTTAAAGGTAATCTGCTTTCAGACAGGACCCCTACGCCTCATCCCAGTACTCTTTTTTTGTGCGTTTGTTTCCCTTTCTTAACATTTTTTATACCTTTCAAGGCGCTCAACTTTATGTGTTTATTTACTTTAACAAGTGTTTTAGCAAGTGACTGTGTACCAAAAAAAAGTGTCCTCAATTCGACCATCTCAAAACAATTTGCCACCCTCCCCTTCCCTTCCCTTCCCTCCCCAACCCTCCCCCCCCAATCATAGAGCAATCAGGAAAAACCTGAGTGATGGTAGTCAGGAGTGAATCTCCGCCACTAAGTCATGCCTTAAAGCGATATGTTGAATTTCGGCTATGGGTGTTCATACCTTGCAAAAAATTGGATAGGTGCACGGTACCTTCTTGAGAGAGCTAATCAAGGTGAAAGAACACATATTGATAAAAAAAAAGAAACTGAAAGGAGGAGCAAGGTGAATGAGCAGAGATTTTAAACATTTTTTTTTCCACTCCCCCTCCCCCCCCCGCCCCCAAAGACAGGGGGATAATCTCCTTCAATTTAGCTCAAACCCTTTTTCGACTTGATTTCTCCCAGGTATTCACCAGCCTTTATCTCGGAAAAAAGATTTTAGAAGCCCCATTAAAGATAACTTTCAGTCTGGCAGTGTTCATTAAATATACTTGAGCTCCGATCTGTTGGAAAGGGGAGATTAGCTGACGCAGGCGCCATCTTCGCTCTACTGTCTGATGGCAAAAATCAGGTTTAGCAACAAAAGTTACACCATTGGACCCCTTCTGAGAGTTAGGGCGGGCTTGATCGTATACCAGCTGCCTAATAAGAAAATTTCCAAAGTACACCAGGAACGCCCTTGGTTTTCCTCCAGAAGAGCTGCTGCCGTCGCGTCGTTGCCTTAGATTGAAAGGGAAATGATGTGCTCTCTGTACCTCGTGTTCCCAGTTCCAGCTTGAATGGTCAGGAAAGGATTCTTATAGGAGGTTCACTATATAGCGTCTAGGATCTTTTCCCTCCTTCCCTTCTGGGATTCCAAGGAAGCGAAGGTTATTCCTGCGTTGCCGATTTTCCTGTTCCTCCATTTTTGTCATTAGATCGAGCAGGCAAGAGGCATTGGAGGCTCCTTGGTCTTTTACGGAGGAGACCTCTGTTTCCAAGCTCTCAGTGCGGCCTTCAACCATGGTAACATGGTCGCTTATGTCAGTGCAGGTTTTATTCAATTTTCTCATGCCCCCTTGTAGTTTTTTAGCAGCCCCTTTAGCTGAACGGTTCTCCGCCCGAACTTCCTCTTGGAATTCTTTTATAGAGGCTGAGATGGATGCTAAAGAGGGTTCAACAGTGTCTTCTGATGCGTTCTTTGCGCTCTCCCAGAGCGGTAAATGAGAATCATCCTCGTCAAGAGGGTAGGACATCTGTGAGTCTGAGTAGTCCCATTTGAGCTGGCTACGTCCTTTAGCCTTGCTTCTTGCCTTCCTAGGGCGTTGCACTGTTCCTGTGTCTGTAGGTGATTCCTCGCTATTATCTTCGCTTGTGTTAAACCCACCCTCGTCTGTGGAGGTCCCAGAGCCATCCGACACAGAGAATAAATTTTCAACACCTGGCTCCGGTGTCCATGGGACTTGAGGGCCAGAGGTGGCTTCAAGGCCCCTGTTGTAATTGTAATTGTCGATGCCAGCTGCAGGGGGTTTAGAGGTGTCTTCCGGGAGGCCAGGTGTGGTGTCAGGATCACATTCGGGTTTTTGGGCTACTAGAGTTAAAAATGCCAAGTTTCCCTGTGCGGTTGGTCTCCCAGCGTCTCCATCTGCGTGTAGGCAAGGAGGCACTGTCAGATTATCCACTGCTTCATGTTGTCTACTCAAAGTCCCCATCTCTGCTGATTGCGTCCCTACAGGATTTCCCTTTAATGAGGATATTCCTTGCTGAGAGACCGGGTTGATTGGCTCACCCTCAAGGGCACTCTCAGGGGGAAATGTAAGAAGTGTGGGGTTAGCCGTGGAATCTATAGCAGAAAGTGGCCCCTTAGCTCCAGAAAACAACTTAGCTATAGAGGGCTGAGATCCCGCTACATCTTTTTGTGCCCCACCTCCCCCGTGCCTCCCTGTCAGCTTCTTGTTGGCACTAACCTCCCGCTTGCCTTTGGGCAGGTTTTTCGCTGGTCTAGTGTCTCCGGGGTCGGCGCTGGCTAGGGCAGCTCTTGTCTTGCTGATTTTTCCTGCTTTAGCGCCCCTGGTCGTCATGGTCCAAATCCGGCACCGGTACCGTAGGATTCTTTCGCGCGGACGAATCACGAGGTTAAAGGAAGCTGGAACGGGTGCCAGTGACACAACGTACCGCACAAGCCAGCAAAGAAACAGCGTCCGAAGCCCCCAGAACACTCTTGCGGCTGCCGACACCATGTGTGCCTCTCTGAAATTTACGGCATCCGCAGCATAAGACCGGTCGCCTGCAGTCTACTCGCTGTCTGAGTCTGAGTCAGCGTCTGCATCGCATCGCAGGTCGCCTAGCCGATGATCGATGTGAGCGGCTGAGTGGCATGAGTTCACGCTAACTCCATCTTGCTCCCTTGGCTTTCCTTATTCTAAGGCTACTTCCAACTCATAAATATTCCAACCATGGGTGGGTTATTGCTAATACAGTGCTTTGTTATACATAAACATGCATATGGCAATCAGAAAAAAAAAAATGCTTCTTGGCCGGAGATGTTCTTATCCATGCCTATCATTATTGTCTGAATACAAAGTACAAAGTCGAGTTGTGTGACACTTTTTAGCTTCTCCTTCATTGCATTTCAGCACCTTTGCAGTTAAGTAGAGGTAGAACATATATTTATGTCCCTTACATCTTCTAAAACTCAGCAAGAACAATTTGATTTTTATTCTCCTCTTACATTTGAACAATTTCAATATGGTATGGTGCAATTTACTTATTACCTTTAAGGACCCGATTACGATGTTATGAAACTGTCCCGAACTAATCGGTTCCGGAATAGTTTCCAAACGAATCGGGTGCTGTGAGTCCGGACGCCGATTACGATGCATCCCAACATCTTTCGGTCGGACTTGCATTGACTTCAATGGGAGCCTGTGTTCTGAACGAGAACACAGCTCCCATTGAAAAAAGGGCTGGTTGGGGAAAACCTTGCACCCTGTGGCAGGCACCCAAATGATGCCTGCCACACTGTGCATGGTTGTGAAGAGGGGTCCCTTGGGTACCCCCACAGGCTACATTTGTAAGCCTCAGTATCAGGCCCCGATAGACAGATTCTGGCAGCCGTTTCATCTTGGGCAAACCAAATCAGAACGGTTGTCCGAATCGATCATCGTAATCGCTCGTCCGTAAACCGTGTCCATAGAGCTGTACGAATTAGCTCTGAAAGACTCTGGCTGTCCGGATGCCTTTCGGAACCGATTCGGTCTGCTCGAACAGTTTCCGGGCATCGTAATCGCTTATTGGGAATCCTGTACGATTCGGTATGTAACAAGGGTTGAGAATCTGATTCTGCAATGCCGAATCTCTTCCGGAGCCTTTCCTAATGACATCGTAATAGGGCCCAAAATGTTGAAGTTGAAGACTTGGTCTTCAAAAAATACCGTGACCCAAATTAATAGAATGAGATGGCACCTCCTTTCAAACCTCTGCATTTAAGTTTGTGATCCACCGTCTGGTCAGGGTTCTCAGGCTGTTGTCTAAGGTAGTCAAAAATAATTGATAGAGGGTTCATATAGTGGAGGGATCATAACCACCCCTTAAATTTCTATCAGTGAGTTATTATCCATTATGATTTTCCTATGAATAGTCTAAATCAAAAATCCCTAATTTGTAGATATTTAAAAAAATGAATCATGGAAAGATCATATTCTGCCTCTAATTATCTAAATGATTGCCTTTTTCTCATATTGAGACATAATTGCAGCTAAGCCCTTATGAGTCCAAATATTACAAAACTGATCCCGGAAAATATTTGGTACTGAAGACCCCCTCCTTCCCCCCTACTTCCATAAAGTTGGTAGATTGTTATACTTTTATTTTCTGAAACAACATACAACATGCTTTCCATACAGTAGCATTGCACTGAATAATCCTAAACTCTTTTGTAAAAATTTGGATCAGTGAATCTGAGAAAACTACTAGAGGCAGACGAACCCAGCCAGATCTAAAATGTGGAAGGTGGGTCATTCCCAGCAAAAGGAATGGCTAAAGCCACATCCCGTTCCCTATATCAGCCCACAAGTAGTATTCAAAGTCGGGAAATGAGTGGCCAACCATCATGGCTGTGTGGCTGTAAACCGCAAGTCTCTGCAGGCTTCCTTTCTAAACCAAGGAGTCTGGCACCCAAATCTCCTGATAAGCTGCTCCCGACAGGTCTGTGGTATCATGAGCAAGCCGGCAACAGCAGGGTCTGATTGTGCTCAACTGTAGTGATCGGGGCTTCGATCTGCCCATGGTAGTCCATGGCGGCAGGGCACCTTGTGGCTGCTGATGGGCTCACAAGATCATATTGCAATACTCTGCGATAAAATCTGTTGCGCTGGTTGGGGGCAAGGGCCCCACTGGGAAGACAGCTGACAGTTGCGGTGAGGAGGTAGCTACAGGTGTGCGGCATTGGGGGCTCTGAAGTTTTTGCAGAATGCCTGACCTCATTATTGTGGCTAATAGGGACATTGGACCTCACTAATCCTCGACAGGTGCAGGAAAATTACACTAAGTAAATAAATGACATGGAGCAGGCGGAGGGGGCACACAGCCCTTCGTAATACCCCCCATTTCTGAAGTCAGGAATTGCGGCACCTTTGCATGATTTGGATTCAAATTCGGGGTTCTTAAGCAATCTGTGACAATACGGCCAGGAGCACTGCAATACAATACAGCTCACAGCGCTCCACTGGGGTCACCAGAGCAATTCTGAACACTAGGCCAGAGACCTAAATGGGCGGCATTGCACACCCATCACCATTAAGTTATAGTGGAGCCACGATAGTCTCCTTGGAGCCCCACTCAGAGCTGGAGTCTCTTATTGCTGGCAGATAGAAAGCTGCAGGGAGGGCCTAATTCAGCACGTACCTGCCACATACCTGCTAGTAGATTTCAACCTCTACTGTCATTGACCAACAATAGCGTTTGGGTAGAGGAGACGATATAGGATTGCTGCAACCGCTCCAAGAGGGGTACCGTTTGACGCTAGGCTTTGGTGATCAGGGCTCCAAGCTGTCCTACAGGCCCTGTGCCGCTGAAAATAGCACAATCAAATAGGGTGACAAGCTACTTTACACCAGCTAAGACTCAGGACCCCTGCCACGCCACCATCTCTGACACAACTATGGCTCTAACCAAAGAAAACCTCTTTCCCTCTCTAGAAGAACTTAAAAAGGAATTATGAGAGGTCCTGAAAGTGGATCTCGCCGCCTCCTTTGAAACCTTCAAAACTGATGTTCATGCCAAGCTCACCTTATTACAACAAGATGTGGACTCAGTCGATACCCAAACCTTGGATCTTGACACAAAATGCCAGGGACTAGAAAATAGGATGGCCTAGATGGAAGAGTCTGCGGAACAATTATGGACTCAATTACAATCCACCCTTGCGAAGAAATGGAAAATCTCTCCTGGAGCATGCATGAGTGGGTGGGGTATGAAGATCTGGGAGGGCATCTGGAGGGGTCAGGGTGGCAGACAGGAACAATGGAGAAGTATGAGCCTAGTGGAAGAGCACTGAGATTCTACCTCTGCTACCATCTAGCACACAGGTCAAGCTGTGGAATCTCCACAAATCGTTCCTACTTAATTTAACACTTTACACTAGTGAGATGGAGACCATAATGAGATCTACCCCCTTTTCATTGGGCCAAAAAATAGCTGACATACCTGGGGATCAAAATTAATTCGAAAGTGAATGATCTTCATAAAGCAAACCATGCTCCCATCATACAACAACTAAAAGCGGATCCTAAGTGCTGGGACCCTCTCTACTTATGTTGGGTAGGTCACATTAACGCAGCAAAAATGACTATTCTACTGTGACTTTTGTACCTTTTTCAAGGTCCCCTAATTGGAAAGGGACTTTTTCTCCTCTCTGCGTTTCCTGATCACTTGTATGATCTGGCAGGACCGCAGTGCTTGACTTTCTTAGAAGGTGTTTAGTTTGCCTAGAGGGTAGAGGTTGGCCCTACCCTACTTTGCGCTAAACTATAAAGCATCTCAGTTGAGGGTTATAGTTAAATGGTCAGTGAGAGAGTCAGATAAACATTGGCTCCACATGGACAGAGCAGTGGTTGGCAGATGCATTTGGGACGTCCTGTGGAAACCCAAAGCAGATAGGGCACCTAAGGCTTACTTAAGCACCCTGACCCAAACTACCCTTAAAATCTGGGATGAGGTCAATCAGTCTGCTGGGTGGGTGACGTTCCCATCTCCTTACATCCCTATGCACTTTAACGCACCTTTCATACTCGCTCTTCTTCCAGGACCTTTTGACTTGTGACTTGTAGCAGGGGGGCGGGGCGGGGGGGACGGGGGGGGGGGGGGGGGGCTTGCCTGACCTTCTGATTTATTCCATGGGTGGGACGTCCTCACTTTTGAACACTGAAGACTTCCATCTCCCAGCCATGGACATCTATCACTATACTCAACTGAAATATTGGGCTCCCCAGCCGGAAAATAGACTTGCGCCCCCCTATAGAAAACCTCTCCCCTATAGAACAATGTGTATGGAGAGTGGGTAGGCCACAGGATGACATCTCTTTTCCATATTCACTCCTAATATCCACCACTCGCACAGCAAGACCTCATCATATAGACTTTTGGGAGTGGACTCTAGGGGTGACGATCACTAAAGAGCAATAGTGCAGGATTTGGTGAGATATACCTTCATTCAACCACTCAGTGGGACTGAGAGATGCACAATATAAAGTCCTTTTTTTTTTTTGATAAACAAGTTTTATTGTTTTAAACAGCACAATAACAAAAACAGTCTGGTATTCCGAATCAGTACTACACAGCACTACATTAGGAAGCACCCCCCGCTCCCCCCCGCCCCCAGAGTCCTCCCCCCAGCCCCTGAACCGCCCCATTAAGGTATGTTGCCTATAAAGTCCTTTTTTGATTGACACTTATATGCTACAAAACATCAAAAGATCTACCTAAATGCTCCTTATTTATGCTGGCTGTAAGTTACTTGGGTACATGTTTGGCGGGATTGTACCATCATTACGCCATACTGGTCCGAGATACTAGCCCCGATAAAAGAGGTCTTGGGATACCCTCTTCCGAACACTTAGGAGTTTGCTGTCTTGGGGCTTTGTGACAAGACCATCAAACACCAGACCTCTAGCGATCAATGTATCCTATGGTTATATTTGGGATCGGCTAAGACAGCCCTGGCTCAGGCATGAGGCCTCATTTATGACACTGTACGAATGCCCACCTATGGCAGGCGTTGAACATGGGGAGGATGACCGATTTTACTTCTAGAAACTCGCAAAAAATGGAATGCATTTGGGGTCCTTTGGTTCAATTTCTTTCCCCTGGTCTACTGTTATTTGCCTGTCCTATGCGCACTAGAGTGCATCACCTTTTGCAGACCCGACACTCAATGAATAGGCTTCCCTTCTTATGGTCACAGGGATCTTGCTCAGATATATATCTCCTGTCCTGATAGCCCCACCACCACAAGCGCCTTTGAAATAACCACAACTACACTCCTGCTGGTTTGTTGTTTTGGGTCATTGGGGAGAGGGGAGAGGGGATGTTAAATGGGTTAATGGCTTATGTATGCTTATTGCACTAACTGGGACATTGCATTTTCTTGGTTTATCCAGCTTATGTGACCTTTGAAATATAGATACTGTTTTTTATTTGCATTCTTGCAGTGTGCTAAAGGTCTACAGTCTTTGCACTGTGGTCACGTATGCTCTGTACTGGAAAATCAATAAAGAAAGTTTGAGGGAGAATGCCCAATCACCCTTAGATAAAAGCAGGTTCATAGACTTAATGGCCTGTCTAGCTTTTTCTGTTCCACAAAAAAACTACCTTTGGCAGACTTCAAGTTAAAAAAAAAACAGAATTTGGTACAAACAGTGGGGATGGGCTAAAACAAAAAAGAAATTCAGGGGAAATAGTGATTTTCACATTGCAGCACCCAGTCAAGCTAATGGCAAGATAATGCCAGCTATGCTTTAGGACACAGCCCTTAAGAAGTCCTTCATAATTCCTATTTTTACCAAGCCCGTCTTACTTTCAATTTGCACTCAAAGATATACTATTCATTGATGATCTAATCATCTTGTAAAATTGTATCATAATTGGTTATTATTTTGAGTTTTAATGGTGACTAAATGATACCCAGATACTTTGGATGATATTTTGTCAACAAAACCCATTTCGCTGTGGCTCTCTTAATGTGCCAAACCTAAAACCGTACTCACAAGGTCTATTATTCAAGATTGACTAAATGTGGATCACGCTTTTAAAATACTTTTGTTTCCTTTTATTAACAACTCCCTCAGAATGATGTTCGGCTTCTCCGGTCTTGAAGAACCTAACAAAATACTAACGATTGAGAAGTCAGTAATGAAGGATGTGCTATTAAATATAAGGGTTAACACTAGAGCTGCTGCCAATAGGGGGAAACACATGGTTATAACATATATGGCTTACACCTCCTGGAAGGATTTCAACCCTATCTTTCTTGGGTGACAAGTCATCAACATCGATATGCCAGACCAGATTATAAGTGAGTATTGCACACTATATTGTTTCTTTCCCCAAAATAAATCTGTGGGATTTAACAGCTTCCCCGTGTCCATGTGATGGCAGTTCTAAACAATTCACTTTACATTTCATGCTTTTTTGTCAGTTTTATGGTGATGGAAGAAAGACGTTTTTAAAATCCCCATTTATTGAACATAACATAATGGACTACAAAGCTGCAATGCTTTTTTTGTGTGCATTGAAATCTCCAGTCATTTGTTTGTGTTGCATCATATATCTGAAGGCAATCCATATCAAGAGACCACAAATAAAGTAAGAGAGACCGAATTTCCCTGGCATGTGCAGGCTCAGAAGCCATAACCATTATTATAAATAATCCTGGTGCATGGTGCAATATTTAGCACTTGTACACAAAAGATAAGTGTTTAACCAAACCTATATTTTGCATAACCACCCAGAGGTACTACCAGGAGACCGTGTGAGACCTCTTATTTGCATCAGAAGGATCTTACTGACCTCCTTCCTTTGGACATTTGCAGGCTTGAATAAAGTTAAGGCCAAATGACCATGTGCCATTGGATCTCATCCAGGTGCAAAGCTATGCTTCCATTGGTAAACAGTTCTCCTAATTACTATACTGAGTCTCGTATGAAATGAAAATGAAATAAATGAAAAAAACATTTGTATAGCGCATGGCTACCCGGGATCATCCCAGCGCTGGACGATACTAGAGAAAAAAAGACAGAACCTTAAGGGAAGAGTAATGTCTTTAGTTGTTTTCGAAAGGCAAGATGGTTAGATTCCCTGCGCAAGTACAGTGGTAAAGAGTTCCAGAGTTTGGCAGCGTTGTACGAGAAAAGCTGGCCTCCACTTCCGGCCTTCTTGATTCTAGGGACCCCAACTAAATGAAACTCATCCGAGCGCAGTTTCCTATTGGCCTTATAGGGGCGAATCATGGCTGAATCAATCGGTTGCCCATTCCCTTGCAGGGATTTATGGACAACGCAAAGGGCTTTAAAGCTGATTCTTTCCTGCACCGGAAGCCAATGAAGGGAGTGTAGTGCAGGTTTTGCTGAACGGCGCTTGGAAACTCCCATCAGCAGTCTGGCTGTACAATTTTGTACCGTCTGAAGCTTCGTGACTACTGCAATTGGGGCACCCAGATATAAAGCGTTGCCATAGTCTATCCTGGAAAGTATGAGCGATTGGACTAGTACTTTCTTTGCTTGAAAGGGAAGAAGGGGAAGCACATTACGGGCCATTCTGAGCAGGCCAAAACGAGTGGCCGCAGTCTTCCTGGCCTGCACCTTGAAGGTCAAGTTCTGATCTAACCAGATGCCCAGGCTCTTTATCTCGGTCTTTAGGACCGGTACCGGGCCCATGCACACTGGTCACATGGTGCTGGATTTAAAGTTTAAAGGATTGCCCAGGATCATGAGCTCGGTTTTCTCACCATTGAGCTTAAGGTGTGACATACCCATCCACTTAGAAACTTCTTCCAAACATGAGTGGAGGCCGTTAGACCTCTGATCAGCAAGGTTCAACGCTGCGACCAATTGAGTATCGTTGGCGTAAGTCACCATGTGGATCCTTAAGGGGGCTACAATATCCACCAACGAGGCAATATAAACATTAAAAAGAGTCGGGCTCTACGATTGTCCCTGAGGGACTCCACACTGTAAAGGGATGGGTTTTGAGGTGATGTCATCCTCAAATGCCTGAAAGAATCTTCCCTCCAGAAAGGAACGCAGCCATTGAAGCGCAGTACCAGTTACTCCTGTGCTCCTGAGACGGTGAACCAAGATGCGATGCTTCACCGTGTCGAAGGCTGCGCTCAGGTCGAGGAGTATGATGGCTGAAGACCCTCCTGAATCTAGAATCTTTCTGCATTCGTCCACCACGGCTAACAGAGCAGTTTCAGTGCTTTGTCACCGGCGGGATTCAGTTTGGGTGGGATGGAGCAAGTCGTGGGATTCAAGAAAACTAGAAAGAGTGTGGTTTACATATTTCTCTACGATGTTGCTTATTCCTGGAAGGAGGGAGATGGGGCGATAATTGCCCTGGTCCGCTGGATCCAGATTGGCTTTCTTCAATAGCGTTTTCACCATAGCCTTTTTCCTTTTCCAAGAACTTTTAATATCTTTGTCTCAGAATTGATGAAGGAAACTGGTTGGCTTGACCCTCTTGTCATCTTTTTGCTGCACTTTCTTAAAAAAGACCAAATGATGGTGGCACACGTGCAGCAGCGGATGGCATCAATCACTTTCCATGACATTGGGGCCAAAACCAACACAAATGTCATATAAATCTCAGTTGACGTGGAGTCCTCCCCATTCGTCTTCCCACAGAGGAGCATATCATTGCTCTCAAAACCTTATTAATCAAAATGGGAGGGTTTAATTTCTGGTGGCAAGATGTCAGTTTGTGCCTGCTCAAAGAATGACCCAACCTCTGTAAGTGAACAAGAGATAGAAAAGCCCAGAAAGACGAAAGGAGAAGCAAGAGATAGATGGTAAAACGGTAACAAAGGGTGAAAGTAGAGATGAAAAAAGTTGCAGGAGTGAAATAAAGGGGCAGGTAGTGTATTGTGATGGAAGAAAGAGGCACAAAATGAAACCATGGCTACCCAGCCTTGGTATTCAGCAATCCTGACAATGATTCAGCACTGACTGTGGACTTTTGCGAAAAACATAACGTACCGGAACTTATAATTTTACAAACTAAGCATTGATTCTTCCAAGCTCTTTCTTGTATACACCACAATAAACGTTCCCTTCAAGATACAAGTTGGAGATAGAAATCGAGCTCCCATTCATTGTTGGATGGATTTTCTTTGTATGATCTATCTGCAAGTGCAATACCTAGTTTCTGATAGTGGCATGCTCCTCTCCCTTCCTTTTATTCCTTTGTAAAATATACTGGATAGTTGCCCCTCTTATAGAATGTTTTGTGTGTCCCAGACTTGGTTGTAGAAGTGTATCCAATGTATAAATCATGACATTTTCTAGTATGTTGCAACATGTGATCTTTATATTCCACATCTTTCAATAATCTCCTCTCAAATGTTTATTCCTGCATCTCTTTATTGGCATAAGGTAAATAAATGCAAATAGGTAATGTGCTATCACCGGCAAAGATCTGTAGAAGAATATATACCTTATTGTTAAATTGAATCTTAGACAAATTTTGAAACATATCAGTATGTTAGTATTACGCTTAAACCCTGGGTCACTGCCTCTACATGCTCTCCAAATAACCACTCAACCCAAAAATGTATAACCCTAACAATATCTATATGAACCTTCCACATATAACTAGAAGAGTGAGGGTTTGTGGTGTCTCATTTACTATATCATATAAAGTTAAGTCCCCCTAAAGTTTGTATTGCTTTGCCCACCAGAAAGCACAAGAGAAAATGCTTCACATATGGTAGAGCATCTGTATTTGGTACACACATGAAGCAAACCGCTTATGGTGTTATCAGCAGTCGCCCGTGAAGCCAATGAATCGACGTGAGCTGTAAACACAGCTCTGCTCCATGTGCACCAGCCGCCTGTGGCTGCAAACGTGAAATAGACAAACATTTACAAACAAATTGTCTCACAGGCAGCAGCATGAGGGGCCGGCGCGAGAACCTCTTCCCACAGCCTCCAGGGCACTTGGAGCCGTGGCTGCTTCTCGCAATAAGAACAGGGAACACGCGCATTAAAATAACATAAGCATTTGCAATGCAAATAATCTCATTACTGAAAGTTTGAGCTACTGGCGTTACTATTAATAATGCAACACCTTCAGTAATTCAAGGGCTATTGCACTGGAAATCAATGGCGGAACCCGCGCTTTAGCTGTAAATATCTTAAGATAAGGCCTGGATGCCGCGATAGCTTCAAAAGTAAAGAATTAGAAAATGTTTTTTTCAATTTATTTACTTTTGAAGCAATCACAGCACCCGCGTTTTAGCTTAAGATGTTTACAGCTAAAGCACAGGTGCCACAATTGTAACAAAAGCAAACTAATAGAAAAAGATGGCAGCTGCATGCTTTCTTTCCTATTTACTTTTGTTACAATGGCAGTACCCATGCTTTAGGGTTAAACATCTTAAGCTAAAGTGTGGGTGCCGCGATTGGTTCAAAAGTACTGGAATAGAAAAAAAGTTTTTCTCCATTTCTTTACTTTTGAAGCAATCACGACACCAGCGCTTTAGCTTAAGATGTTTAAAGCTAATGCGCAAGGCCACAATTATAACCAAAGTAAATAAAGTGAAAAAAAGGCATGTGGCCGCTTTGGCGATGCAGCTAATAAAGGAAGGGCACGGCTCCCATTATTTCAGCCAAGGCGTGCCCCAGTAGGTAAATAAAAATAAATAAATACATACTTGTTGTGGGAGAGCGTTTTCTGTCTATTTAAGAAAATAGTGCTCCCAGGATGTTATTAAAACAGCCTGAGAAACAACACATGTAACGGGGGTGTCCTCATGGGACGTTACAAGAAGAGAAAAGGCGGTACTAAGGAGGGACTACTAAGCCTATTGACCAATGAAATGCCACCATTCACAAAAGACAGTGACAGGAGCCAATTAAAAAGATGGAAAGTTGTCGGAGCTTCATGCCCATATCCTGAATACAGATGACTCGAAGAGATGGCGCAAGCGCTGCCGAGGCGAGACATAAAAAGGAAAAAAGGCAAATTATTTCTTGGCTTCTGCTTTTTCGAAAAAATCTTCCTTCATATGGCAATTTGTGAAGGGAACCAAGATGCTTTGTGGAAGGCCACCTGCTTTGAGCTTTCAGTTTTTAAGTCTTGGCTTAAATTGTCCTCTTTTAATTTCCGTAAACATGAGTGTATCACGGTATTGAAATAGGAGATAGTTTGTGGAGCTTTCTGCATCTTCCAGGATTCAAACAATTTTATGATTTGATCTTCTAAAACAATTCTCAACATATTGTTTTTTGTCCTTAATCCTGATCATCATATGCTCACTTTCAGCATTTCAGGTTCAACAGTTTATTCCAGATCTACCTTTGTCTCCACCACTTAGAGGTAGCCTGCTGTATTCTCCATTCTTTTTTTGAAAGAAACCTTTATTGGACTTCAAGGGGTTACAGACATGGGCCTACAACCCTTTGGGCCGGCCGCTAAGTAATATGAGACGTACCATTCACCGTTATACAGATTGATCAGTCCGGGGAGCCCGGCAGTCCAGCATCACACCCAATGAAGGCAGAAGCAACAGTTGAGTGACAATATTAGATACGGTTTCAGTTTTCAATTTAAAATTAAGAAACATTACACACAAACAAGGCAATAGACATTGTGAATAGCAGGATGTGCTCCCCGGGGTAGGGAACCAATGATCAGCGGCAGAGAACGGACGGGGGGACGGGAGCAGAGGAAAAAGCAAACTGTAGCACACTCGTAACTTAACAGACGAAGAATGCTCGGCTAGGGGGACGAAGAGGCATCCAGTACAACAGCCAGGGGAGGGGCACAGATGTCACCGCGATAGGCGTTCCATGGACCCCATACCCCAGTCCATTTCCGCGGCTTGCCTCTCGCTACATACACCGTCTTCTCTCTAAACATGCACCAATCCATATTTTCCTTCCACACCGAGACCGTGGGCGGCCTCTGGGGACCCCATAACTGAGCAATGTTACGTTTGGCCACCATATTTCCCAGAGTCGCCCACCGCGTCTGTGCCACATTGTAATCGTTTGGCTCCCACACGTTCAGCAGGCATCTCCTAGCCTCTGGAAGCAGCGCAATGTGAGTGACTTCCTCCATTACCGCATGCACCCGACGCCAAAAGAGCGCCACCTCAGGGCATTCCCAGAGAACGTGAAGGAAAGTACCCAGCAAACCACAGCCACGCTTACACATCCCATCCACGGAGAGACCCATGCGCATCAGGCGGCGACCAGTGACGTACACTCTATGGAGTATCTTTAGTTGTACGAACCGAAGGCGGGCTATTGCCGAAACCCAGTCCTCATCATCTAATTCCAGACCGTCAGCCACCCAGATCTCCCTCAAGCGGGTCAACAGATTCGCCCGATCGTTGATAAGCTTTTTATAGATCAAGGAGATTGTGCTGTCAGGCACGTAGCCATCGAGCACCCTATCCTCCAGCGGGGAATTTTCCGGGATAGCGGTGGCATCAGGGAAAACCGAGCACAACGCATGACGGACCTGGGCATATCGGAAATACTCCCTATCGTTTAACTTATATTCCGCTTTCAGCATTTCAAACGTTTTAAACTCCCCTTTCACCCAGAAGTCCCTCACCTTACATATGCCAATCATATCCCATTTCTCAAACCCTTTGGTTTTCCACAAACAGCCCAGCCTTTCAGAAGCATACAGTGGAGTCGCTCGAGTCAGGCGGTCCTTCCAACCCATCGCGGCATTAGCAGCATGCCACACCTTATCTTTGTTGGGCCGGTCAACTGCACACCAGGAGACTTCGAATAGAGTGCTCTATTATAGTCCCCCCCCAGGCAATAGCATTTTATCCATCTCGAACGCCGGGTTCAGGGCCCATACATCCCGTGGTTCACCGCCGCCAGTTGGGACGCCCAGTAATAACGCTTGATATCGGGGAGTGCAATACCTCCATCATACCAAGGGAGTGTCAATTTTGTGAGAGCGATTCGGGGTCGCCCGTCCCAGAACAACCGCCTCTGCAGGCTCTCCACCTCACGGAAATAGCGGGCCGGTAGGACGTCGAGTGTATTTTGCAGTGCATACAGGAGCGGCGAAAGCGGGAGCCGTCGCCACCTCGAGACGTCGGCCCTCAGTCGTTGGAGTGGGAGGAGTAGGTTCCGCTCATAACGGGCCACAGGGTCCAAAGTTATGAACACTCCCAGGTATTTAAACCCTGACAGCGCAATCTGGATAGGGCAACCACGCGGAAGGAGAGGAGCGTCCCCAGAGAGAACATAGATGCACGACTTGGCCCAGTTAATGACCAAGCCGGAGTTGCGACCAAATGAGTTCAGAACATCGACCAGTACTATCAAAGACTGCCGGGGAGATGTGAGGTACAGGAGAATGTCATCCGCATAAAGAGAAATGCGGTCCTCAAATTCAGGCGTCCACCTAATGCCGCGCAATGAGTCAGGTCCTCCCGGATTTTAGGATCACGCAGGTACCAGGGGTTTATCGGTGCCACCCTCCCCTCAGTCCCGTGGGTGACCTCAATATGCAACAGTAGTGAGGAGTGATCGGAAATACCCCGGGCCAGATGTCTTACTTCTCTAATCATCACAGCCTGGGCCGCCGGCATAAGGACATAATCAAGTCTCGACAAACTCCCATGGGCTCCTGAGTGAAAGGTGTATTGCGCTTGTCCCGGGTGCATTAGTCTCCAGCAGTCTATCAGTCCGAGGGTATCTATAAACTCACTCAGCCAGGCCTGTGCCCCCGGGAGATCCCTGGGAGGGTGACGATCCGCCCCGCCAGATACGACAGAGTTAAAATCGCCCCCCATCACCAGAACCCCCCCCGGGAGCCCCAGAACCATTCGCCCCAAATCAGCAAAAGTTACGGTCTGTAATCCTGGTGGGACATAAACAGAAACGAGCGAGATGGTTCTGCCCTCCCATCGGCCTACAAGTGCAGTGTACCGCCCTCTATCATCATGGATCACATCGTCCACCTCCAATGGGAGAGAGGCTCTAATCAGGATGCCCACCCCGCGTGAGCCAGAAGTGAACCCAGAGTGCGCAACGAGACGATATCCCCTCCTATTCATAGCATGGCAAGAATTCCCAATTAGATGCGTTTCCTGCAGAAAGGCGATATCTGGCGACAGCCGCTGCAAAAACTGCAGCACTACTCCGCGTTTAATCCTATCCCCCAAGCCATTCACATTCCACGAGAATACTCTCAATCCCCTACCCCCATCCCATCCCAGCGCACAACCCCCCCCCCCCCCCCAGAGAACACGATCCCGACCACCAATCGCATGGCGTGATGTTGCCTTGTAGAGCATTCAAACATTCCCCAACTCCCCCCCTCCCCCCCAACCTTCCCGTTACAACTCCCCCCACCCTGCACCCCTGCGTGAGCCCATGTAGCCCCCCCCAACTTGCAGTCTGCCTGTCGCCCTAACATTAACTACGCTACAAAAAGAGACCCCAAGGGAGGAAAGCGCCTCACTGAGCTCCCCACAACCCCCGGGCATTGAATAGAAACAGTAAACCAAAATATGGAAGTGTCATCACAATAGTCAGTCACCGGGAACCAAAAGTCTATTCCTGTCCATCCAAGCCTACTCCGTTCCCTTCGGGCTGTCCCTCTCGACGTTGTTGCTGAGGCAGGGTATCAAGCCAATCTCCAACCTCCTCCGGCCGATCAAAGAAGTGCATCCGATCCTCAAACTCAACACGCAACCAGGCCGGAAAGAGCATCGCATATTTCAGGTCCATGTCTCTCAGCCGCCGCTTGACACCTATGAACTCCTGTCGCTGCTTTTGGACCAATTGTGTGAAGTCCGGGTAGAAACTGATATGAGTGTTCTCGAACTTCGTCGGCCCACTCACCCTCGAGGCCTGCAGTATAGCATCCCTGTCCCTGAAATGGAAAATTCTGGCGATGATGGGCCGTGGGGGAGCGCCCGGTTTAGGCTTGCCACCCGGAACTCTATGGGCCCGCTCAACCGCAAAGAATTTACTCAAGCCTTTGGGTGCGAGATGGTTGAGCACGAGGTCTTCCACGAAGAGGTCAGCCGCAGGGACCTCCGATTTCTCCGGCACCCCGATTATGCGCACATTGTTCCGCCGAGCCCTACTTTCAAAATCCTCCAGTCGACGGACAGACAAAGCAGTGGACGTCCGCAGATTACGGACCTCGGCTTGCAAGTCAGACACGTCCGTTACCAGACTCGACGTCGTCAGACCCAAGGATTTGACCTTTTCATTTGTTTGTGAAAGGTCCGCTCTGACTAGTTTAACGTCGATCAAGACAGCGTCCAGTTTATGGGCCAATGTATCAAATTGCTGGCCGACCGCCACTTTCATCTCATCGATGGCACCCATGACGTCCTGCAATGTTAACTCCGCCGACGATCCCGGGCCATCCTTGAGTCTCTCCGGTGACTTATGAGGGCCACCAGGGGAACCTCTCGACTGGGTATAGTGATCCATGTTGTTAGCTTGAGTATGAGCTCCCCGCCTAGTCGTCTTGGATTTTTGCTTATCTCCGTCCAATCTAGCCGCCATTGTCTGATGGTCGCCAAGGGTGTCGGCCACTAACACGATGAGCAATCCCCGGAGAGCCAATCTAGGGAGCCCCGGTGATCCCGAAAGGTAATCCAGGCTAGTGTCCAAGAACAGGCAGGATACCCAGTCGTCACACTATAAATCTGTGCTGACAATCCAAGGCCCCTCAGTTTCAGCGAGGAGACCCGAAAGTGAAAGTAGGGGGTGCGCACCGGTCCAAGTCCCGCATGCCGTTGTTGTTCACTTTCTGCCCGTGCACCATGCCAACTCGAGTCCGGGGCTAGGTCCAGAGCAGGCCGCCAACTTGGACTCGATGCTATTCCGGTTCCCGATGTCCGATTCAAATTTGGACAACAGATATCACCTCCACGCAGGTTCGCCCGTGGAAGCCCGTCGATAGAATCAGGATAGACGTGGGGAGTTGTGGGGGCCCTCGGGAGCCCTGTGCCTACGCGGCCATCTTGGTTGCGTGCTAGGCTCCTCCCCCCCTATTCTCCATTCTTTAAGCTATTTTGTCTAGCTTATTTTTATTTCAGGAAGGTCCTACTCTGTTTCCCTTCAGAAAGTTATTGGTCTTTTGAACTGTTAATAGTATTTCGTGCAGAATTTCTGAGAGGCATCTTCTGCTGCTGTCTCACTAAGGAACAGTAATTAATTACCCTCTTTAGGACATGCTCCCATGATTCAGACACATTACTGCCATTAGGCAAGTGTCTTAGAAGTATTGATGGTGTTGTCAAGTTTATCCTAAACGTCTTGTCACTTATACATCACTCATGCCCATTTACTGGCCTTACTACTTGACCATCTGATTGTATGACAGTATTGGTACATGGGGCCACGACTGATGGTACCAAATCTGCTACACCACCCTTAGCTGATGGATTACTTGGTAGATCGGTTATTAGTCCTATGGTATTGTCTTGAGTTTCTCTCTCAGTATACCCCCCTTAGGCCATGACTGCTACTCTCAACGATCCACACATTACTCTCATCTGGTTTTGTCTCCTTTAAGTGCTCCTAAATCCTCTAAAGGATCCATTATGAAACTGAAGGTTAGGCTCTTAATTCTGTTATCCACTGGTCATAGAGTTATTCCTACAGAAGACACTTTTAGTATATTATCAATGCCATTTATATGGTCATTGAGCCATCCACCCCCAATCAAACTTTCAGTGGAGGCTTTTTTTGCAACACTCTTGCCCTGCCCCTTCCCATTTCAGGGAGCTATCTGATCTTGTCACCACAACGATCTTTAGTTTTGTTTTTAAGTGCTCTGAGAAATTCTGCTTGCCCTCCTTTGACCTTGATTGTCTCTGCACTTAATTTTCCAGCACTGCTTTTTAATTTCTTTTGCTTGGTTAGCAGCTCCTTCTTCCTCTACATCATCCCTGTGCTGACATTACATGAACCTGGCTGGTATGGGCATTTATCTAGGGCTTCTTCTTAGATGTCAGGAGTGGCGGAGTGCGCACATACAGACTCTTCTACATGCTCTTACATACTGTAGAGCCAGCTGTGAGACACTGATCTACCTCCGCATCAGTCTATATTGCTTGATGTATCACAGGATGCTCCGCCTTTACCACATTGTCACCAACCAGCTCTATCGCCATTGAATCCATACTGCCGATTCATGAGATCCAGATTTTACCTCCACTATCAACTGACTCCCCTTCACAATTGGCAACGATCATGTCAAAGTAATTTCTGAGGACCTCCTGTCTCCACTAGATTTTCTGCCGCCCAGACCCTTTAATTCACTGGATCATGTACTTTTGCATGATATGCTCCTCCTCTTGCTAGCTGGCTTTTATACTATTGCTGAACTAAAGTTAGGCTTAGCCTTAGAGGAAGTCTGTTGCATCCTCTGCTCCATTGCTATGTTAATTTGGCCTCCGCCAAACAGCAAGTTCAAAGCCTAAGACACAAGCCGCCTCAGACATGACTCTGTGATTGCTATCTTTCTTTAGCTTGTACGTTCAATGCGTCATTTTTTTTTTTTTTTTGCAAATGCATAGTATGGCGACAAGTTTTTAAATAAAATTACTTAAATGTTTTCAGACTTACTGGAAAAACGTTTTTTTTTTTTTTAAATTGAACTTTGTCAAGGCCAGGCCTGGTGGCTTTGCCAATTCTCATTAAATATGGGTCTTGAAGGATCCATACAAGTGAAAAGAAAACAGTATGTGCTTTTTACACCATCTTAAATTAGCAGCAGTCACCAACAAGGGTTTATTTAATGATATTTAGTTGGGTTGTAAAAGCCATTGTAACATCATTCACTTGGGGGGCCCATTAATGAAATTGACCATGTAACATGAGGAAAATCAACTATTTCCCCCCTCAAAACTATTTAATTTATTACCTGGTGAGAGTGATCATAAAGCAAATGTTCTATGTTTCCGAAATCCATACTTTGTTGGATGCCAACAATAAGGCAGAGCTTAATTGCCCTCAAGTAACATATTTGGCTCTAACCAAAGCAAGAATGTGTTCATGGTTCTTCAGGATGGCGTGTTTCTTTCAGCTGAAGGACTGGGATTTTGTTGCAGTGTTTATTCTCCTTTAAATACGCACACTTATCCACCTGGTGAGTGCATTCATTTAAGAGCGGACACAGGGTAGTTAAGACAAGTAGAACGTTCTTGAGGAAGGTGTTCCCATCAGTAAATATTTGCTGACGTGTGATATACTTCTAACAAAGATTTTTGTTTTTAAATGACCGCCTGTTAGATAAGCGTGAATTTCTTATCTTCCAAAGTTCCCGATTTGTTCTTGAATAGTGAATTATTTACCACACGAGTTAATCAACAAGTTCCTGTACTTTGCACATTTGGGAAAATAGTTCCATTGGAGCATCCTGTTTTGGAAAATATTAACAGGTTATGAATGCATAGGTAGAAGTGTCATATCCTTTCATTAACACACCTAGTCCATTTTACTTGTTTACATCTCACTGGTTTTGAGAAATAAACTTTAGCTGCGGAATTTATATGATATATTAGGCGTGTCAGAAAATGACTTGTTTTTCCTTCCACAAGTCTAGGAGGCTTTTAAATTTGTATTTATTAATTTGCATGTGCTGAATTATGGTTCTTTCTAGCATTTAACGCCTCCATATATATACAACTCTTTTGATTTTTTTAAAGTAACATGCAAAAAACGAGACGCGCACACACACTCGCTGCTTGTTTACGCTTACTAGTTAAAATACAACGGCACCTGTTTAAAACATTCAAGTGAGGATGTTCTTTTCTGAATTGCATTATTCAAGAGCAAGATATGAAAAACTGTCTATTCATCGGACATATGATTCTAAAATGTGTTGTTCTTTTAAATGCACAGTTAAAATCAGCAGCAGCTTCCAAAAATAAGAGTTCTATATAAAAATTCCAATCTATTTCTTTTTAGTAATGTAATTTTATCTACGTTTAAATTCGATACCATACAAAATAGTATGGCTAAGTTTTTTTTTAATTTCAAGTCTTTTTTATTGAGAAAGAAATCAAGGACATACAATAAAAGACAATAATGACAATAAATGACAATAAATGACAATAAATGACATATGCAATCCCAGAGCCCCTGAGAACTGGCGAATCGAACTGGCGAGTCGCTAGGGGGGTCGCCCCCACCCCAGACAAAGATGGATTCATAGTCCTAAATACATAGCAATAAGATCCGTACATCAGAACTATCATCAGGACTATAATTCTGACCTTGCATCCGAATATCATGAGCAACCTTATAGTGAAACTTGTAATGAAACTGAAATTGGAAATACTGAAACTGGGGCTAAATGAATTAAATGAATTAAATGAATGAGATGAGATGAATTAAATGAATTAAATGAAATAAATAAATGAAATAAATGAAATAAATAATTAAATAATTAAATAAACGAAAGAAACGAAATGAATTTAATTGAATGAGATTGGTTCAGACCAAGCTATGCCATGAATTCCATATCGGTCCCCATACTCCGCTTGCATTATGGTAAGTGAGCGTCATATCAGCCTATGCCTTATATCATGTGGTTCCTTCAGAATCCGCCACACCCTGTACTCTATAATCTAGTAGACATAATTCTTCCCTTCCCCTCAGGGCGGGTCAAATGAGAACGATGAACTGTCCAGGGATTTCCAGAGCCTCCTATTGGGAGCGCGCCACGGGGATGAGTGTAGCGCTGGATTATCAGCTCCTCTTAGGAACGAGAGCCATTCCTGCCAAACCCTGAATGAGACCTCAGAGGCGCTCTTCCATTTACATAGTACCACCTTGCATGCTAGAGTAAGCATAATGTCTAACAACTGACGGTCATTGCCATTAGGAAGCTCGTGATCCAGCACCCCCAACAGAACATAGACAAATTCCCTCTTGGATTTGATCTTAAAAGTATGGTCTATGCAGTCGAACACTTTCCCCCAAAACAGACCTAGTGCAGAGCACCCAAAAAGCATATGAGCCAAGTCACCCACCGCTGAATTACAATTCCAACATAGGGGGCTATCCCTCAGATGCAGCCGATGGAGTTTTTCTGGCGTCCAGTCTGTCCTGTTAAGGAGCATGTATTTGGTTTGGGCCAGAATTGGGGAGATCTTATTCGTCAGTGCAGCAGCATGTATCAAGTCCCAGTCAAATACCAAACCAGTAGAGTTAGGCTCAGATTCCCACCTGGATTCATTCTTCTTGTATGCCTTCCTTGGGGCGGGGAGGAGTAATTTATAGATTCTAGAGACAAAGTGACCCGACCTCATGAGTCGTGGAACCTGGGTCTTAAGCCAAGGGTCGCTAGAGTTGAGAGAGCGATTAGACAAAACGACCTTGAGTTTCAAAAAGTCATAAAAATCCATTGGTGACAGGTTGTGGCTAGCCTGAAGCGAGGAGAATGGTAATGGTTGTCCTTCCTCAAATAAGTCCTTAACCAGATTAATGCCTTTCCTAGACCAATCTCTCCACTGCAGAGGCTTCCCTTCCATTTTAAACGACGGATTATGCCATAACGATCCCATAGTAGACTTCCTCCATAACAAACCTGCTTTATGAGTCTGATCTAGTCTCAGAAGCGCTCTTCTCGTGTTCAGTAATATGTACTTGGAATGGGGCAGATGGGATAGATCCATTGAAAGAAATGCTGTTAGGGGGGCATTACCAGCCAGAGATTTTTCAATCTCGATCCACAACGGGGTGTATTCCGCATCCTCACACAACCACTGCGCCCCCTGCTTACACAGAAAGGCCGTCTGGTAATTCCTAAAGCTAGGCAGACCCAGGCCGCCTTTTCCTTTTGATAGCTGTAGCTTCTTCATAGATATCCTGGGTTTCTTCCCCTGCCACAGGAACCCCCCAAACAGCCCATCCACCTTTGTCAAGAAGGCCTCCGAGAACGTCATCGGTAACATGCACGCCAGATAATTTACCAATGGTGTCACCATCATCTTTAGGGTTTCCACCCTGCCCCACCATGACAGGAATTTCGGAGACCATCCCTCTAATAATTTAGATATTTTCTTCAGAATCAAGGTTTCGTTCACCCCCAAAGTTGTGACTAGATCCTTATCAAATTCCAATCCCAAGTATTTAAAGCAGCCTGGCTGCCACGTCAAGCCTGAGTCCCCCATGATCTCTTTATTACCAAAATTATTCAACAATTTAACCTCTGTTTTATCTTTATTCAGCTTGTATCCTGACACCCTGGAGAAATCGTCAATGGTAGAAAGAAGAGCCGGTATAGCTTCTTCCGCCCTTTCTGAGACTATTAAAACATCATCCGCATATGCAGTCAACTTTATTGTACATTCTTCAAATGGGATACCAGCAATACCATCGTTATTTCTCAATCGATAGAGAAAGGGTTCAATGGCCAATAGAAACAGTGAGGGTGAGAGAGGACAACCCTGTCTGGTGCCTTGGTGTAAGTTAAACGAGGAGGAAAATGATCCGCCAGCCCTAACTCTCGCCGAGGGACAGGAGTATAAAGACATCACCATCTTTGTAAAAGTTTGACCCAGGTTGAACTTATTTAGGACTGCCTTCAAATAGTTCCAATCGACCCTATCGAACGCCTTCTCTGCATCAAGCGTGATTGCAACCGTGGGTGTAGGTAACAGTCTTGCCCTTTCAAGTACATGCGCCAGTATTCTGGTATTATCGCTCGACAGTCTATGCTTTAAAAACCCCGCCTGTGAGGCATGTATCAATTTGGGCAGGACCTTTTGAAGCCGATTGGCCAAAATCATGGCTAGAAGTTTACAGTCGAGATTAATGAGGGAGATAGGCCTATAATTCTTTGGTAGCGCCGGGTCTTTCCCTTCTTTCGGCAGTACCGCAATGATGGCTTCCGACAACGTTCCCCTCACCTCCCCCACAGTACTGATTTCTTGGAATAGGTGTAAGAGTGGTTGTGATAGTAGTGGGGAAAAACTCTTGTAAAATCTAGCGGTGAACCCGTCCGGTCCGGGTGCCTTACCGCATTTTAACGCTTTAATGACTGTCTCTACTTCCTGAAGAGTGATGGGACCGTTAAGGCCATCACGATCTACAGTGGACAGGGAGGGGAGCTTGCAATCATCCAAGTAACCGTCTATTTTGGAATCAACTACCTCCTCGTTCTTGGCATAAAGTTGCTCATAAAATTGTTTGAATACTTCCGCTATCTCCACCGGGTCAGAGTGTGCTGTTCCCCCCTGGTCTTTGATGGAAATTATCGTATTCTTTTGAACTTTAAACTTGAGGTATGCCGCGAGGCTTTTCCCTGCCTTGTTGGACGCACAGAGTTTGAATTGCTTCCTCTTAGTCAACCAAATCTCTGCTCTCTCACTGACTATTTTGTTATATTCATACTTTTTATTAGCTAGTTTATTCATTGTGTCCTCTTTCCTATCTGACAGGTGCTTCTTCTCCAATGCTGCAATTTCTCTTTCCAAGACCTCCAGAGCTTTATTGTGTTCCTTATTGATAACAGATTTTATTTTAATAACTACCCCTCTTATTGTACTCTTTAGCGCCTCCCACCGAATCAGATCCGAAGTGTCCCCCCTGCCATTATGTTCTAAGTAGTCACCAATCGCGGACTCTATCTCCACCCTATATTGTTCTTTATCGAGGACCTCCTCATTAAACCTCCAGATTGATTGTCTGGCAGAAGACTTAACATTGGAAATGGACAAGGAGATACATGAGTGATCGGATAAGACCCTTGGCTCTATAGATGTTTCTTCCATTCTGGGAATGCCATTCTTTGTTATAAATAGATAATCGATCCTGGAGAATGAGTCATGTGGTGGAGAGTAAAAGGTATAGTCCCTCCCATCAGGGTTCTGTAACCTCCATGTATCTACCAGCTGGAATCGAGTGCACAGATTAGTGAAGGCCTTATGAGATTTATTGCTACGGAAGGAGCATCTGGAGTCCCTGTCCAACACAGGGTCAAATGGGAGGTTAAAGTCCCCTGCCATAATGTGAATGGCTGAATCCGGGATAGTCTCTAGTTGTTTAGCCAGATCAGACCAGAAGGATAGATCACAGGTATTAGGGGCATAAACATTTGTCACATAAAATTCAGTATCGTCCTTAGACAACTTGGTCGTAACCCACCGCCCTTTTGAGTCCGAGTCAAAGGAGAACAAATCTACGTTAGATTTTTTCGCAATCAATGTCAGGACCCCATTTTTCTTTCCTATCGCCTCCGACCCTGCGACCTCAACAAAGAATTTATTCCTAAGAGTATGAAATTGTGAGGCCTCAAGCTTAGTTTCCTGCAACATCACAATGTCACCCTTTTGCCTACGTAAATATTCCAGAATCTTTTGGCACTTAACTGGCTGATTTAGGCCCTTGACATTGAGAGAGAGCATTTTCAAGTTATTCATTCTCGTCACGCCTATAGGAGTATCAATAGCGGGTAATGACATAACTAATCAAAGCCAACATGGTGGATTGAAAACAAACTGCTCTCAACAGTGTCTACTCGGTCCTCCCTCACACTCGCCGGAGACGCCCCAACCTTCACTTCACTAGCATGAGGATAGAAGTACAATCTGCAAGGGCAACAACAAGTGAATAATACTAGGTCAGGAGTGTATTGCGACTGGACATAAACACTATCAGGATCGTGACAGCCACCCCAGCGTGGATGTTGGCAGTATGAAGAGTCTGAGTCTGGAGTGTATTGGAATATGACAGAAGCATAGGTAGGATCGCGGCAATGTAATCGACATAGGCATTGGCAATAAAATGGACCTGATACGCGCTGGAACATGACATAGGCAATAACATAAGCAATAACATAAGTACAAATTAACACTAAAAACAAATACACATCCCCCCCACTCTCCCTCTCCCATCCTCCCACCTCCCCCTCACCCTCCCGAACACCCTCTCCCACCCCTCCACCCTGAGTTAAACTAGTAGGCATGGTGACACGGAAAGACTAGTGTTCCTCCCATGGTCACAAATCGCATTCGTGTAGGCAATTCGGAAATTGACCCAACATCTAAACAGCTCAAACCTGAGCGCTCATTAAGCAACCGAGCCTATCCAGGCAACAATGAACCTGAATTATCAGTATACATCAACAGTAATAATCTGAAATACCCACCCTCACTGACCTTAACCCATTCTAACAAAAGGCACATCCGGGCAGAACAGTAAGCAAATAATAGATAGATATGAGCGGATCATGGCTAGTAACCAACACTCGAACAGAGCACAAGTCGCCCAAGAGCACAGAAGAGAAGACTCTCCTCCCCCTCTATTCCATGGATATAACCCACCACTGCAGCAGTACAACAGTATAACAAAACATCAGAAACCAGCATTGCATGGCCCCAAATGACCAGCGGAATGATAATCTGCTATGAAACCAGAGAGTTCTGCCTAGATGATGAAGTGGAAGCCGCCGTTGACGTGTCCATATGTAGCTCATCACCTCCCTCCATACATTGCCTGAGTTTCACCGGGTCCGTGAAAACCTGCGGGGATCCTTTGATAAAGACGCGGAACTTTGCTGGACCCACAAAACCAAATTGGTGTCCCAGCGACTTCAGCTGTGGTCGCAAAGCAAGAAAAGCCTTCCTCGTGTCAACAGTCTCCTTACTGTAGTCATGTGATATAAACACTTTACTAGATTTCCAGAGCACATGGTTATTTTTGCGCACAAATGATAGTATCTGTTCCACATGTTGGTATCGCAATGGTTTGCAAACAATTGGTCGCGGACCTCTCTGTCCCGGCAAGACCCTGCCCGGAACTCTGTGAGCTCTATCAAATTCCAGTGGGTGATGAAAGCTAAGATTAGTGGCCTGCGAGAACCATGGTTCTAGAAATGAGACACAGGACCCGTACGTTTCTTCTGACCCCTCCGGAATCCCAAAAATGCGTAGGTTCCCCCTCCGATTTCTGTCTTCCAATTCCGACAGCTTCCGTGACATCTGCTCCGTGGAAATATGTAGTTGTTTCAACGAGCTGCACGTTTTGGATTCCATATCCTCGAGGCGGCTGATTCTCGATTCCGACTCCGTCAATTTGGCATTAGTGTCCCTGATGTCTTTGCGAATTGCTACGATTTCTTCTTTTGTAGATTTCGCAATCTCTCTCACCTCTTCTAATCTATTTATTATTATGTCCATCGTGTCCGTCACATCCTTTTTACCCTTGACCGGTGAGATCGGATTGGGTGGCTCTGCTTTGAGTCTTTTTAAATTCTTTGTTTCTTTGTTTGTTTCTTTGTCCCCCATCTTGGGAACGCACGTAGAGGCTGTCAAGCACAATTACAAATCCCAAAGACAATCACCCCGGCAAGGGTTCCTCAATGTGGTCTCTTTCCCAGAAAACAGCGTGGGTAGGAACCAAAATCTTAGAGCATATCTCCGCATATAACAGCATACAACAGCGTGCCTTGTGGGCCAGCCAACGCATTGATGGAGCGGCAACCCGCAGCAAATCCAAGTCAGTCACACTTTTGTTTAGCTGACTTCTTCTTCCATGCGCTACTCAGGCATTAGCTACACAGTCGGTGCATATGTAATCAGGAAGCCCCCAGCATCCTCAGTACTCACATCCTTCATTAGAACTTATCATTTTTCATCGTGCTCCTTAAGTCGGCATTCATCTTCCATTCACCTTCCATCTTCCATGCTCAGGGTCATTGCCTCCGTTAAGCTCCTTAAGTTTCATTTATGTTCATTTATGTTCATTCATGCTACACCTGCGCAGCTGACTGAATCTTAACTGCACTTCTTATGTACTCTTATGCGCCATGCGCAGCCTTACTTCCTCCATCGAGTTTGCCTTACTTCAGCCATCCAGTTTGCATCCAGATTGCATCTGTGATCCACATTAACCTCGTCCGTACACGATACTCCTCTCAGCTTCAGGAATTCACTGGGGCTCCGGGGAACCCTGCCGTCGCCGCCGCCATTTTATGACCGTTCGTGCCTCAGTACATCAGTGAATCACGGCTGACCCAGCACGTTGGCGGTGAAAGCCACATCTCCCAAGGTGCTCCCCGTTCGTGTGCGTGTGCGCTAACAGCGATCTAACAGCGTTCTCACACTGACCTTCCTCATTCGAACTTCGGGAACGTCGAATCGCTCTCCGAGACCGGGACTCCAGGGATTCCCATCGCCGCCATCTTGCGCGTCCACGTTACCTCTCCTGTCGGGGAACGCCACCTCATTCAAACCTGGAAGTGCCCCCTCAGTCGTATTGTATCATGTAGACCTTACGACCTTCCACGGCAGACCTTCCAGTGTTGCAGCGATATCTGTAGCGTTAACATCCGTCCGGTGACCAGCAGGGTCTCACGACCTCATGTCTCGCTCGGCAGCCGCCTCCAGGGGATTCGGCGATAACTCTCCAACGGGACTGCCCAGGCGTCTCAAACTTGAACCAGAGTCGGGCATCAAACTCCGATCGCCAAATCAATCGTTTTCCGCTCGCATGACTCGCTTTTGACTCCGTCAGCTGCTTCCGATTACACGACCACGGGAGGAGCAGTGCGCTAAGCCGCCATCTTCCCCGGCGTCCAAACCACGCCCCCAGTATGGCTAAGTTTTAAGCGATTTATGTCAAGTTAAGCTTATTTGTCTACTCTTTAATAAGTAGGTTAGTCAGAAGAGTATTCCACAAGTTGCCTTAAAAGTCTCGCTAGCAATGTTCTTACATAAACATGAGTTAAATCTCTTTTAGTAAGCGTGGAATGGAAATGACTTGAATTCATATATGTAGAGGTAGTATTTGATACAGTGCTATATTATCTTTTTTTAAACTACACTTTACCCACTTAAAAAAATTAGAACATACCTAAAGGTCATCACGGTCCTATGTATCTTCATGCATTGTTCAACTTCTCCCTTGCAGTTGTGGTTACCCTTTCAATTTCTATTTTATTTGGCATATAAAGTCCTTCCACCCTCAGGTCAGATTAAAACAGCTGAACCGTTCATTGTTGGAAACTATTGAATGTTATTTACAAATTTCTCCCAGTTGTTTACTATCACTATCTATCTCCACCCTTGTTAAAATAGTTTGTGCCTTTAACATGAAAAAAAACATGTTGCTAAAGCCAGACGTATTTTTGTTTATTTCCAATAACTGGGCAGTGGAAGCTTTGAAACTGGCAGAGCATAATACTTGAAACACAGAAAAGGTGATCGGAGGCTGCTTGCAATAAGTCTAACCACTGACAATCTCTTGAGGTAGTACTTCAACCTATTGTTCTTTTGCTCACCATGCCACCTCTGTTTGGAAGCAGGCATATGCAAATCAAGTATTGACCCTACTCCTTATGAGAACAGTCAAGCCCGAACTGCCAAGCTAGGTCTTCCCTGTACCAGAAAACAAGCAACTCAGGACCGGGTTGAGCTAGTTATGGGCTCATCAACTGGGTACAGCTTGATTCCAGTGACACAGGGAGACTAATACTTGCCATGAATTCCAGCGAGCGAAGCGAGCAAACCCAACCTAAGGTTCTGAAAGAGCACTCATTAAATATTGAAGTAATTTCATGGTCTGCCAAGCCAATGAAGGTTGAACCTCCCCAGGAGTTGACCCCATTTTTTCAGGACAGTGGGCCTCCCTGCATGTGAACAATTACACCTATTGTGCCAGGGTGAACATTTTATCATGGTTTCTTCCTTATGCCACGGGGGTCCCCTTATGCCAAACAATTACAATAGGCCAGTGGTAGAACTCTGCCATTGACAGCATCCATATAGCATGTTGTCAAAAATTACTTCTAATATGTCATGGGCTGTATTTTTTATTATGGTTGCGTGCCTGCTCCTCCCCTTCCCACCAAAACACCCCAATATACGGTGGTTGTTCTCCCTGAAGCAAAGAATTATCTGCTGTATGTTAGTGACAGCATTTTACTATGGGGTGGCATTCAGTCTCCCATAGTCTCCATTGGTGCTTGGTTGTGCATATCGGTGAATGTTGCATGCTTCCTTGTGCATGCTCTAAATGATGCCAAACTATTACCTTTCTATGAAACACCATGTGCGCCTAGACACCAGCTTGGTTTTAGCAATCTATAAATACCTGATTTGATTTTGATTGTTTTTTATGCCATTCCACGCTGCTGTTTATTTATTAAACATTTGATGTGTGTATGTTCCTTTTCACATTAAGCTGCAAAAAATCATTCAGCTTGTTGTGCGTTTCAATTATTGCTTTGCTAGTTTGCTGTGAAAATAAAATCCTAATGCACTTTATCAAATTGGCATTCCTAGGTTACAAATGGTGTGGGTATTTATCATGAACCGAATGAATGTTCAGACCAGTTCCTCTACTCAGCGAAGACGGATGATTCTTGGAATTGTCATTTTACTTCTTGTTGATGTGATCTGGGTAGCCTCTTCTGAATTTACTTCGGTGAGTAGTAATCTTACCTAAGATAATTAAAAATAGTGTTATGCTTGAATATGTTGAAAGGTTCCTGAAAGTGAGAGTGATTGAAGTGATGTATTGATACATGGCCACATTATCTAACAGTGATAGCCAAGTTCTACAGCATGGCAAATTATGATTAAGAAAGAAAGAAAATGCAGTTGTGAGACATTCTTACAACTTAGTCCTTTTTCTGCAGGGTTACAACAGCAATTCTCAAGTCTAGAAACAAACTGTTTCATCAGTGCTGTTCTCAAGCGATCTCTTCGCATATGGGCAAATTATTTCTTGTAATAGAAATACAATGCATTGTTGGACTTGTAAGTTGATAAACCTCGATGTACCCGCTTTACACATTCAAAGGTCTTTTACTTTTTTAGCTATTTTACATCCCCCAGAGGTTAGTACATGGATTAATCCATTAACCCACCGTTGGGCTGCTTAATTTACAACTGAACTGCTTTCTAAAATGGAACAGCCTTGTAGCTTAGTTTCTCAGTTAAACATTTATGTTCTGCCTCTCTCCCTCTAAAAGACAGCTCAGTATTTATCCAGAATGTGTTCAATCAGACCTATAAAACCAGGCGTAAAACATTTGGAACATCTAAATTTTGGAACCATAACAAAATCACAATTCATAGAACAATCGCAAAATCACTTTTAATGGATCAACGAAAATATTGTGTAAAAATCTATAGTATTGCACGCAAATGGGGCACATACTCACTTGATATTTGTCAAGTGTTGTTATTGATATTATTATTATCGTTATTATTATTAACTGAAAAAACGAACTGGACAACAATGCTTTTTGTCCAAACAGCTCTTGTTCACATTGAGGTGGCTGCAGTCTTTGTTCCTTTATAACCCTTGCAATAAAAATGAACAGACTCAAAAAAACTTCTTTTTGGAAATTACTCATTATATATGTAAAACAGGCAGTGTTTGACAAATCCGAGTAAAACTTTAAAAAAAAAATTCAGTTTGGGTTTGACGTGACAAGCCTCTTGCAGGTCCAGGAAGCGGAGAGTGGTGGGATTTAAACATTTTTTTAAAAAGGGCGGGGAGAGGTAAAAGTTATTTTAACTTCCATAGAAATGCTTACTGTCCACTACAGAAAGAACAGTTGATCAGAATTACACCTAAACTGAAGTAGGCCTTTACTTGAGGAAGTGCCTTTGCTTGGTTTGGTGTAAATCCAATCCGTAGAGTTGTATATTTTTTTAGAAGTTAGTGATCAAAAAGTGGCTTGGGAGGGCCTGAAATTTATGTGACCTGTCGATCAAGTTAAAGATACCTGAACCATTAGTCTTCAGATAGTCCGCAACCTGGGTTTGCAGACCATACGCAGGTACATTCAATTCTTAAATGTGATTGGACACGTGTTTTTCTCCCGTTGTTCCTTACCCCCTGGTTGAGAGGTGTGAGGGAAGTCGAGGGAACCCCCGATGGGGAAAAAAAAAATGATTTTGCAGAAGGATTTGTGGTTCCTGCTTGTATTAGTTATGCAAAATACAATTTGATAGTCTGGCTTTATATTAGTAAATTAACAAGTGGATTCAACCAGGACAATACAAATTACATTTGGAAGGGATACAACATCCATCATAATCAATTAAATTGAAAAATTATTAGTCAGTGATTTTCATACTACTATTTTGTCAATGTAATTGTGTATATTCTTATGAAGACCCGTTACATAGTAAATACATACATTTTGGTTTGTTCTTCGTTTTTAGAAATACATGTAACTGCCATGTAAACAAAGGGCCCCTGAAATGCATTGGTGCAAAGGAGCGTTCATTTTAAATATTATAATATAATGAATTCTTAATGTGTGGCATATGGAACAACAGGAAAAACAGTTCATATCTGATTAGTGTGCCTTGATAATACCCAATGCTTTCCCAGGTTTAGGGGATCCTATCCTCTTTGTTCTTTGCTCTTTTCGCAAAACTGTTTCAATCTTATGCTAAAGAGGAGAGTGCAATCATAATGCATCCATTAACTGCATGAAATTCCCAAGCAAGCCATGTCAAGCACCCTCAAATAGAATTCAGCATATCGACATGACAATAACATGACTACCAAATCAAGAAAAATACCCCTGCCAAATTTTGAAAGTATGATCCAAAGGTTTTGTCTTTAACCTTACACAAAATCAAATAGACTAAAGATCTTTAGCCAGTGAAATCCCAATCCAAGCTGTAACATTAGCCCCACAACCCAGGGCCACAGGAAGGTAGCAACCCCCATTTTAGACTTAGGGACAATCAGTCCATCTGACGCAGATGGAGCTCCAAAATTATGTTTAAGCCTCATACTTTCTGAGGGTCTGGCTACAGCTGACTTGCTTTTGGCAACTTGCACCCCCCAAAAGCCAAATACAGCAATATTGTTACCTAGTAATCAATGGATATAACCTTTTCCCCTTGTTTGACCATCTCATAGGAATTAAGCCATCCAATTAAGAGCTGTCCCATTTAATCTCGGCTAAGGCAGGTTAGTAAAATTAAATGGATGATGAATATGGTTTAAAGCATTTACCTAAATCGTGTCCTTGAAGAATGTTACATATTTTCACCATTTTCTGTTAAAACCGATAGGGGCCAAGATTAGTATGTCTTTAAAGGTCTCTAGTGTGCTGGTATGATCTTTGTTAGAAGCCTTGCACATTCTTCCTCCTTCCCAACTCTCTGCACTTCTAGTTCCCTTCAGCCCTACCCTTGTGATCTCTGCACTTTTGAGACAGATTTGTTTTCTTTTATATCCTGAATTTGCTACATCCTGTTTTCCATTATGCTACTCTTTTCCTGTATTGTGTTCCGGCCTGCTTGCTATAACAGAGTGTAGCAATCATTAGCTCATTTTATAACCGTTGCAGCAACATTCCATAAAAAATCCCAAAACATAGTTAAAAAATGCATAGAGTTAGTTATTGCAATTATCTATGATCTTGGTGAAAAGGCGTCAGGAAACTTGAAACGACATAACCACCCAGTTTTCCAGTTTTTTTGCCACAAGCTTTACAAATGTGGTTAAAATTACAATTCAAAGAAGTATTTGTTGCCTTAAGGCATGCAATCACAGCTTGCCTGCACGAGCGAATACCAGGTTGATTAAAAAGTACTCTTAGCAGCACCCTCCTCTCGATCAGCAGATCAAGACACACTAGGTCAGTAGTGTTTTTCAGGCTGTGCTCGCCCAGCCGTTGCCCAGGCATGAAATCATGAGCCGGGGCAGGGGGGGGGGATGGGTCTACTGGAGCCGTGGAGGAGCTGCCGGTTCCACCTGAGTAGAGCCCCGGGCCGCTCGCACCATACCACACCACACTACTCCGTACTGCATTAGAACTGCTACAGGTGAGGTAGGGAGATGGGTGTGAGATCTTGGATTTCTAACCAGCAGAGGAGGGAGCGAACGGAGGGATAGCAGACGGTCGTTCTCTAGCAGAACCTGAATTGAACTTTGAACTTTTGCCCACGCTCTAGCCCCAGCCCTCTCTTTATTGAGCTGCAACATCAATAGTGGTATCTGCACCGGTACCTGCAAGACGGGCAGGGGGGAGATTCTTTTGAGAGTGAGAGTAGAGAGGAGCCCCCATCTGTATTGAATTTGGGGACATACCTGCTGTTTGGTGTTTTGCTGAGGGGGCCGAAGTTGGGACCAGAGGACGCCCTGCTTTAGATACCTTCAGGGACGCTTGTCGCATCTTCTGCCCACAGCCCAGCGCTGTACCCGGTCCGAGGACTCCAGTCCCCAGGGTGCACCGGAGTGCACACAGCAACCTTCAGGGACGCTTGCCGCATCTTCTGCCCACAGCCCAGCGCTGTACCCGGTCCGAGGACTCCAGTCCCCAGGGTGCACCGGAGTGCACACAGCTGCCGCGAGTGAGGGGGGATGCGTTGTCTATCGTGCTTAAAGGGCTGCCTCTCCACGCGGGACGCGCCGGTCCAAGGGCGGGCCCGGCCGAGGGAGGCTAGGCTGGTCCACCTCCCCTTTCATGTGTGATTAAACCGCTCCCGATCCCGATATTGCCTGACTGCGAAGCTATTCATTGGTCTTGTTAATGGCCTCTAAACGCAAAGTTACTGGACAGGGGGGGGGGGGGGGGGCGTGGTGGGTACGCTGGATGCGTTTCTATCAAGGGCAGAAACAGTCCTACAGCATGAAATCCACCTTACGGAGAAAAGACTCTCACCGGGGTCATATGTGGAACAAAAAAGATCATCCCTGGGGGTAATAGCTATGGCTAAATCTCCCATGGGAGTCACGCCAGATGTGACACGCCCAAGTGTGGAGTCTTTAGAAGCCAGTATAGCTGGCGTACCGGATAAAGGTTTCACTGCTAACCTAGGGGTGTTAGAGGCAGATACCTTAAGCACTGAGGAGTCCAATCCACACCCAAGGTCAAGTGCTCATGGGGTCTTGGTTGGATCGCCTCCTGTGCAGATCCCAGATCTTCCAGTTTCCCCTGCCTTATCCCAAGTCCACACCTTAATGACGCCGCGAGTAGCACAGGGTGAACGAGCCACTAGATCTAAAACAACCGCTAAAGAAAGGGAAAATGTGGCATGAACACCGAATTCTGGGCGGGGAATTAACAATGAGGGAGGGAACGGGGACCCACCCGCAAAGCGCACAAGAGGCGGTGTGGTACAAAGGGGTAAGGTTAAAGCCAAACTCAAACATCAAACCCCGGGGCCACATGAGAATCTTTCCCCTAAAACCTGTAACGGTTCTCCTCTTATTTCAAACTCTAATTCCCCCATACTGGTGGATTACGGAAGTGATCCTGATCATTGGAAACGCCTGGAGACTTTAATTACTGTCCTCCTAGCACCTTTTTGGAATAAACTAGGGGGGATAGAAGAAAAATTGTCCCTCCTCTTAAAAGGTTCTCAAGTCCTGGATAACCCGGAAGTAATTGGGTCTTGTAGTATTATTGGGGGGGGGGGGGGTATGGCACCCGCGGCACCCTTGTTGCCAAGGTGCAGTGGCCCTGCTGGGGATTGCATGAGGGATGTGGCCCATGGGGCAGGTAAAAACCTTACTGGCAATGCGTGCAATGTAATGCTGAGATCGCCCCGTCCGCTAGTGGCCATGGGAAGCCAAGGATTAGGCGGAAAGGTGAATGCTCCCCGTACAGACCAACGGAACCTGCCCATGTCGGGGGGCCCGCAAGGACCACTAACTGCAGAACAAGCCAATCCATCCCTGAATCTTGGTAATCAATAAGGGGAGGGTACTATCACTTCAAACCCTGTGATCATCAAGCCTTCATGGGACATCTTAGATCTGCCACCAGCAGCTTGTCCCTATGTAGTGGTTCTGGCTGGTGTTCCCCCGCTTAGACCAGATCAATCTGAATCCTGGACCCAACTCCGAAATAAAACTGTTGACTGGCTATCCAGGCATAAAGGTTTTAGGATAGCCATGAGTAATAATAATATAATGGTGCGCAGAGTTGGGTGGGTGGGGCGGACTCCAAAGAACATTGGGGGGGATTGTGTGGTTGTCAATTTCCGAAGCCCTGTATTTGCTCAAATGATCTTAAGGGCGCAGGATTTGTGCCCACTGTCTGATACCTCTATCTGGGCCCTGCCACTTGGTTATTTTTACAAGCCCCCACTTAGAACACTGAAGGAGATAGTACCCCAAAGTCCAGTTTTAAATAGGTTTGAGGCTTTATCTGGACTAGACACTCAAGATTGACTATCTGTTACCAATTCAATCTTAGTGGACAAATTGAACCCAGAGGAAATGATGGAGGTAGAAACACATGTCCCCTTGACTAGTCCTCCGTTTTTAATTATGCCTCCTATTATGGAGTTACGGCCTACCTTACTTGGCACTGTCAATTCTAGCCCCACTCGGCGGCCAACTAAGGGAGGCTGCATAAAAGTCCTATCATGGAACATAGCGGGCCTAAGGGCCAAAAGGGGAGACACAACTTGGGAACTCTTCCTTGCTACCCACCATATTATAGCCCTCCAGGAAACTTGGGAAGCTACAGAATTTTACTTTTTGGATGGGTTCTTATCATTTTGTAACTTTGCCATACCATCTTATATGGGGAGAGCTAGGGGGGGGGGGGCTTTTGTTGCTAATCAACCTTAAATTGTCATACAAAGCTAAGCTGATAGACTCCGGTTCACCCAATATTTTAGCAGTCGAACTAACAGGGAAGAATTTGCCAACCTTCCTAGTGGTCAACTTTTATAATTCTTTTACGAGAGGTGATGACCTGGAACATTTAAGATCCCTCACTACGAGGACAATGCTGGCACATATTACAATGTATTAGTCCTGGGAGATTTTAATATTCATGTTTGCCCTATTAACTGTTTAATAAAATTGGAAGAGGAATGTGGTCCTCCGGGGTTAACGCATTTTGAACACTCTGCCTCTGAGATATTCTTAGAAAGTTTTTTAGCGGCCCATAACTTGTTCTGCCCAGTACAGTCCGATAGCTTACCTCATATATCCACATATACTGGTCAAGGCCGCCCAAGCACTATTGATTACATTTTAGTTTCAGCTTCTTTGTTGGCCTCAATAGGCACACTAAGTATAACAAATAATTGTTTTAGCGACCATAATCCATTGACACTGGACATTAACATCCCGGCTGTGGATAAGGCCAGACCCATGGTCCATCTAACCAACCTTAATATCGCTCCAATAGACCAAGCCCGTAGGATAAGGTGGGAAGCGATTACTCCTGATAGCTTTACCGACAATTTAATTACCGATTGTGCGCAGGAGTTCAGTATTTGCTTGGACCAGGATTCTGAACCATCACTAGCTCTGGGTGCTTTTGACCGAATCATAAGGCAAGCAGCGGCAAATTTGACTGTATCCCTCAGACCAAGGCCCCACAAGCATAAAAAATGGTTTGATGAAACCTGTACAAGCCCATAAAGTTCTTATGCAGGAGCTTAAAGAAAAACCTAGGGTAGCAGACAGAGTGAAGTATGCTAGGAGGGAATATAAAGCAGCAGTGGAAAGGCGGAAAAAGCAGTTAATAGAGATCGCATGGGAAGAGCTCAGCCAAGCAAGTGTTTTGGCAAACAGCACCAGGTTTTGGAGAGTTGTGAATATTCCTATATTTGATGAGTCGCCTAACACTGTTATAGACTGCCACATCCGGCCGAGAGGTGGGTCGATCACTTCGGGGAAATCTATAGTGAAGTGAGTAATGGATCCCCTGCCAGTTTACCTGGCAGTGGGCGTGCTTCGCACCCCCTGGTATTTACATTGGATGAGGTTACTAAGGAGATTATGTGAACATCTAGGGGGAAAGCCCTGACAGAGTACCGGCCGTCCTCTATAGAGCAGATCCTAAGTTATGGGCTAAAATTTTAACTCATGTTTTTAATGCAGCCACCCAGTTTGGCTTTCCTTTGTCTTGGGCCAAAGTGGTTATTATACCGATTTTTAAGAAGGGAGACAGAAATGATCCGGCCTGTTACAGTCCTATTTCGCTTCTGGACTCCGTGGCTAAAATCATGGGGATAGTTGTCCTTGCTCGCCTCACAGAGTGGCTTGACCAAAACAGTATCATGTCTGATCTTCAATACGGCTTCAGGCAAGGAAAAGGAACGCTGGGTCAATGTCTTAATCTTCACCTGGTGATAGGGAAGTACACAGTCACAAAGCACGGGGACCTCCATCTGACCTTTATGGACTTAATCTCGGCTTTCGACCTTGTTAATAGATCAAAGCTTTGGGCAACCCTTCAAAACATAGGTTTAGATTTTGACCTGATTTCCTTTCTGGCCACCATCCATGAAAATACCACAGCGGTTGTACGCTATAATAAAGATGGTAGCCTAACCAACTCTTGGGCTGTCAAAAGAGGGGTCCGGCAGGTTTGCATTTTAGCCCCCCTGTTGTTTTTACTCTATATCAACAAACTAGGGGACGCCCTGACTTCATGCTGTAAAGACATCCCAAGAGTTGGAACAAAAATGATCCCCGCACTACTGTATGCTGATGACGCGGTCTTGGTGTCAAGGACTGCGCGGGGACTGCAAACGCTTTTAAACTGTTTTATTGAGTTTATGGAGTCCCTGGACTTGATTACTAATTTTAAAAAATCACACTCTATGTCCATTGGTTCAGGGAAGGCAAGGAAGGCCAAATTCTATTGCAAGGACATGGAATTAATAAAAGTCCCTGCTTTCCCGTATTTGGGGGTTCTTTTTGATGATCGGCGTACGTGGCTCACGCAGCTAGCACATAAAGAACACATTAGCTAGAGCATCGGGGGCTATTTTAAGCTTTGCAAAAAGAATTGGCTCTAAGCCACTCCCGGCCCTCATGAAGAATTACAATGCTAAGTGTCTCCCAATGGTGACCCATGGGAGCGACATTTGGGGGTACACAGACACTAGAGAAATTCAAGCGGTTAAAAATACTTTCTTCCGTAGATTGCTGTCGGTTCCGAATTCTACCCCAGTTTTTAATATACATGAGGACCTAGGAGTTGGTTTTATTTCTGATCAGATCGCGGTCGCCCCCTATTGTGTTGGTTAAGAATCTGGGCTCAACCTGTGCCTAATCTTAATCAACTGATCATCCAAGACTGTATTTCCTTATATAAGCAGTTAAACATACCATGGGTCCGCTATATTAAGACCGAGATGGAAATTTATGGATGTCCTGAATTATTCTTGAGACCTAGAGCTCTGGGCAAGTCAGCCATTTAGAGGTTTTAAGCGGCAGTTCTTGGACAGATCAAGTCTGATAAGGGAGGAAAGGGAATTGGTAAAACCGACCGTGAGAAGTTTTGTCACGCTGACTCTAGGTAGACAGTTGCAACCATACTTATCTTACATAAACAAACCTTACCATCTAGTTGTATTAATAAGATTTAAGCATAACATGGTTCCCTGGCTCCTAGCATTTCCGAAAGTTTTTTTTAAAGAAGGGTCATTAAGTCCCTGCCCATGTGACAACTTCTCTGAACAGAATACCCTCCATCTGATATTTTTCTGTGCCTATTACGTCTCACTACGTAAGAAACATATTATCCCCCTCCTAAAAGGTCACAACTTTGAACAAGTTAGGCCAGCACTGGCATACCTGCAAATGCTGGCGACACCAGTGGTGTGTTTTGGGGTTGCAAGCTATATAGTAGGCGCAATTAGGCGTAGGAACAAGCTACAACGAACCATTGTCATTTACTATTCTATTTTAACCTCGTTTGATAATGGCTAAGTTTTGATCTGGTGAATTTTTATTTTAGATATTTATTTAATTCCCAGGACTGATTAAATTTGGTTGGAGCACTTAACTTTGGTTTCTCCTATTAGGGACTATCTGGGTCTCGACTCTTTTATATGATGTTTTATTGCAATTTCAAGGAAGGCACCATCACCCGATTGAGTCATTTTAATGTATGTATGTGCTGTGCCTGAATTGTTTTGTCTTGTGATATGTACTTTGATGGTTTTAACTAATCGAATAAAGTTTGACTTGACTTGACTTGACTTGAATGATGTTTTCCTCCCAAAGTTTTACACAGTCTGCAACAAACCTTTTTTAGTGTCCCAGAGCTGTGGCAGTGCTGTAGCAAGACTGGGAAGGAGGCCAAAGCAGTATCTGATAAAGTGCTCTTTTAGATGCCTGGACCACTTGGACACTAGATAGGGCATGGGGTTTAAGAGTTTGCTAGTCATTTATAATCATCCAGGCTTGAGATCTGGTTGAAAGAGCCTCTTTCTCTTTAAGCACAGAGATTGTTTTCATCATGCCTTTAATCTTTTTTTCATTTATTTTTTATGGCTATGGAGACAGGGACCTTTCCCATAACGATCAAACACCTAGTTTGTCAATGGGTGAGTCTCTAGATAATGGCTGGAAGGCACATTTTTACTTGTTTGAACTTCATAACAAAGAGCTTGGCTTAGTTGGTTTGCAGACAAAGACTTTATTCTTTTCTATACTTTAATATAATATCCTTTTCTCGTAATTGATTGGTTTATTAGACCAAACTTGAGCTTTAACTGGGCCTGCGAAGCATTGAGGGAGAGACGGAAAAGCAATTTGAATATTTTCATAGAGATCATATTTGAAATTGCCACATCTCTACCTTGTAATGCCTCGTTTCCGTAAGAGGCACTTAGTGATAATTTCGTCACTATTACCTTTAGCAGTGGCAGGTAACTTGGGCCACCTAACGATTTCTGTAAAATGTGGAATGCAAGGAGTAGCACGTTACCCTTCCTCTGCAAGTCCAGCCTGTGCTGTTGGAAGGTGCCCTTGTCATCAAATCATACTCCAAGGTAGCTATAAGTTTTCACAGTCTCCAGTTGTTGTCCGTGCAAATACCATCTGTGCCTAATAATCCTTTTGCTCACTTCCATGACCTTGATTTTCTTCTGATTTATTAACATGCCAATGACTGCTGAATACTGTGATAGCTTTTCAGTGAGATGTTGCAAACTGATTTTTGTTTGGCTGAGGAGAATAGCGTCAACTGCATGCAGAAGATTCGAGATGTGCATGTCTTCTAATTTAGGGGGGTGTGCGTTTACTTCATTCAGGGCAGGGGTCCGGTAGACCAAAACGAAGTTAAACGGGTACGGCTCCAGTACACAACCTTGCTTTAAACCATGAGAGGTTTCTATTTTTCTAGTCGGAAAGCGCCATCTCATAATCTCACTCTTGCCCAGGTACCTGTATAAAACATCTGTATTGCTTTTAAAAGACAAGCAGGGATGCCCCAGTGTGCCAGTGTTTGCAAAAGGAGATTACACCGCACACAGTTGAATGCAGCCTTAAAGTCCACAAAGCAGAGGTAGATTGTTTGCTTATTCAACTTTTGTTTATCCATAATTTCCAAAAGTGATAGAATGTTGGTTGCCGGCCCCTTGTTCAAAACCAGATTGGTTAGGAGGAATATTATGTTTTTCTTCTACCTAGAGCAATAGATCTTTTAGTAGAAGACCTGCAAAGTGCTTTTCTTAAGCGTCTAATAGCATAATGAGGTGGTCGTTTTTTCTGGTTGGTGGCGGTTACCTCCTTTGAAAATGGGGGTAATTGTAGAGCCTTTCCTTGAGTCTGGAATAGTTTCTAGTTGCAGGGCATCATTGAAAACTACTGACAAGCTGGCCGCACAAAAGGCAGGGTTTGTCTTGTACAGTGCTTGTGGAATTCCATTCGGACCTGGTGCCTCGTCTTGTCTACACTTTTGGATAGATTTACGTATTTGCTCTTAAGAAAACTATCACAGAGTACTGTTTTGTCAATCTCTTCCCAATTCTGCCCAGATTGCTAGTTCAGATCTGTATTTATTGCAATGTCCTTTTGCCATTTCTATCACAAACTCTCTACTATCAACTCTGAGTTTTTATTTTGTAGGAGTACTTTTCTCCTGCTGTCAGTGATAAATTTGTGTAGTCGTCCTCTGGTTTTGCTTCTTCAAAATAGCAAAACAGGTACCCAGAAAAGTTGTGTGTGGCTCAGACGTCTGAGGAAAGCAAGAAAGGAGTAACTGTTCCATCTAGCGTTTGATGGTTTGCAGCACAAGCGAGTCTCTAATATAGTGTCCTTAAGAATCCCACTCAGTGTGTTTGTTAGTGAAGCATTCAATAACCGGGGGATAAATTACTTCATTTACGAGGTGAAAATGCCTCTTCAAGTCAGTCTTTCCCCTCTTTAGCGATGGTATTTGCCTACTATGAATCCTTGTGTAGTCCGGTTTGACATTAACTCAAACAAATTAAAAAGTGGCTTCAGTGGAAGAACATGAAGGGAGTGAAAAAAGCAAAGCCAGTGTTCGCAGAATTGCTCCTTTATCCCTGGTACCTGAACAGTACCACGAGTTGTCCCATATCTTATTAAACCAACCGTTTCCTTTGTTCCTCTTTAGAGAGACTGTGTAATAACTTTGGACCTAGGATCTGTTGTACACTTTGGGTGAATGTATTTTCTATAACTGCCAAAGGAAAGGTAATACAAAATGTAGTTAGGAAAATCAAAAAAGCTTGATGGTTCATTCAGTGTATCGTGTTAGTGCTTCTGTTTCATGTGCTCATAGAACTTTAGACCTACTTTTCTGCCTCGGCTTCTGAGGACTGAATCATTTGAATGCACAGCTAGCTATTACTTCTAATCAAGGATGATCAATGTGTGCAGAGTGTAAGTTCTTACAATTACAACAATCTAATTTAAGAATAGCTTATCGGCTGCTTAGATTGAAGGTGGGAAGTGATTGGAATACCGCCTTTAGCCGTTTTCAATGTAGAGTGATGTAATTTGACCTCAGCAGTCTATTTTTCAGAGGTTTGTGAATAGAGTATTTGTCTTGAACCTTTGTGTAGTTCTGTGCATAGATGACCTATTCATGGAACCTCTGAACATTGTGACTTCAGTGAAAGATTTTTGGTATCCATGTAAGAGAATGGTATTTACTGGAATTACTGTATATCCTAGGCAGAAACTCTCGTATTAGATTGACCTTCAAAAATATGTGTGAAAGAGTCTGTGTTCTCTTGAGTTTTCCAAATTTCACAGACTGCTTCTTGAAAAATGTTCAAGTTAATCATCTGACATCCTACAGATCGTGAACAAGCCAATTTCCACATTTTAGGTTTTATAGAAACCATTAAACAGAACTCATATATTGAGACATCCTGATTGTATGAAACAAATAGCCTTTAAAACTCATTCTTCCAATTGAGTGAGTGTGTTGTATTATTACACGTATAAGATGATGATAATTTGGAATACCTGGCCTCATTTTATTCTTGGACGTTAACACTCTGCAAACAACTTTACTCTGTTATTGGGCATAATTTTCTGTCCTGAAAGAAGCCTGTTGAGAATACAGTTCTGCTTTTATGATCTCAAACCTTATGAGATCCATACGTACCACCCAAACCTTCAAGTCCTTCATATTGTCCTTTTGGCTAGTGAGCCCGATATCGTTCTCCAACATCAAATTAAATGAAAAAAATGCACATAGCGCACTATACACGAAGGTGTCAAAGTGCTGAGGGACGACATTTTGCCGCATTCTAAAAATGTCCGAGAGATACTAGGAACATTAAGTGGAGAAAAGCCATGATTTCAAGTGTTTTTATTTTAAATGGTCAGTGAATCTGTTTCAGCAATGTGCCCAGGCAAGGTGTTCCATAGTTTGGCCACAGCCACCGAAATAGAAAGGCCTCCCATCTGGCTTGTTGAAATCTGGGAATTTTTACCTTCTAATGGAAGGAAGATATTTGAGGCCTGCTAGGCGTGTACCAGCGAAAAAGAGTATTAAGTTGTCTGGTCTTCCTTGCCCTGCATCAAAAGGAAACCAATCAGAGAGCCTTGAAGGTGAACCTCTTTGACCGAAAGCCTTTGGAGAGAGGAGATCTCATCTCTAACAGAGAGGCGTCTGATGATGTTGTTGGACAAGGCAAGCAGCCGCATTGTTTTTTGTTTTTGAAAATGGCAAGTTATACGATTCAACAGCCCAGCTGAAATGTGAGCAATTTCAGCTGACAGGATATACACTTTTATGTTTTTACTTGTTTTGAAAGCATCTGGACTATAGGGTTACTCCCCTTGTTCCCCTTATGACGCGGCCGGCCCTGGTTGGGTTGTAGGCGCCTTGCTGTGTCCTTCACCCTTCAGTATTTTGCATTCACATTGCTGATTGTATCATTTTCTATTGGGTCCTTTTGCTCGGCCGGCCCATTTGGGTTGTAGGCGGTTTGCTGTGTACTGCTTTTCATTAAGTTCTCTGCCAATAAAAACTGATTTAATTCTAAATGGCCTGTAGCTTATTGAGGCTGGAAGCTTTGATGTTGAGATGCAAGTTACAATAGTCCAGTCATGAGGTGACAAGCGCGATAATGACTGATTGTCGCAGCTCCAAGGGAATATATGGGAAGTTCTTTCTCCGGATCCTAATGATGAGAAAACAGGTGCTCACTTAAGTTTCTGGCTAACTTGACCGAAGTGGAAAGGGATCTGAAGTCTTCCGGCCGCTAGATGTTGGACCAGATGGATTCCTGAGACCCAAACACCAAAACCTCGGTCTTGTCAGCATTGAGTTTTAAGGCGTTCTCCTTCATCCAGTCACTGATGCTGGTCATGAAGTGATTGAACTTTTCTGCAGCAGATCTCGGGTCGTTTGAGATAGACAGACACGATGATATGGGTGTTATCTGCATACGACAGTACATGGAAACCAAAGGGGCACCCCAAAGGGAAGACTGATGGCTTCCACCCTAAAACCCCCACAGCTATCAATTTTAACTCTGTTGGTCAGTAAAGAATGGAGTAGCCTCAGGGCAGCACCACACGCACGACTTCCTGCAGACATTGGACCATCTGTGCAGGTGATACGATGTCAAACGCTGCAGCCAAGTTGAGCATCACCTGGAGGGCCACCCCACCCAGGTACCCCTGGTGACTGATACTATCTGCAGCCACTATGAGGGCAGATTCTGTACTGTGTTTGCTTCTGAAACCATTATGCAAAGGGTCCAGAATGTTACGTTTATCAATCGATGAACCCTTTCCTAGTTGATTAATTTTTCGAGTATCTCTGCCGGGGCTGGTAGCCATGATATGGGGTGGAGGTTCTTCAGATCGTTAGGATTCACATTAGGTTTTTTAAAAGCAGGGTTACAATCGCTTCCTTTCAGGGTGCCCAGAATATTCCAGATTGCAGGGTGAGAGTGAAAACATTCTGCAAAAATTCAGCAAACAGATCTGGGGCCAGTTTGAGAATTGTGAGTGGACAGTGATCCATGGAGAACCTGATGTTATGCTCCACAGCAAGTCCTTTGTTTGCTGCATGGAAATAGGATGGGGTGGTTTGAATTATGATAGGTGACTGGCCTGAGAGTTCCAGGAAGCAGTTTCGGGAACACACTCATTCACCACAGATAGATTGAAGGCTGAATAGGTATTCAAATTTGTTTCCCGGAAGAAGTGCTCTACCCTGTCACAGAAGTCTTGGGATGAATTCAGAGCACCCTGGGAGGGAGGAGTGGACAGTTCTTTCATTACTTTGAAGTAGCCTAGAGGAATTGTTGGTGGCCCTGAATTTCTCTGTGAAAAAGGACGATTTGGTGGCTTCTTTGTAGGGCAGTAGGAGGGCTTTATGTTTCTCTGTTTCCCCATGCCTATAATTAGTCTTCCATTTCCTTTCTTGTCGATGGCAATCTTGTCCTAGTCCCTTGAGTTCATCAGCGAACCAAGGCACAGACTGTTGACAAGTGGGTGAAAATAGTATCCAGAACATCGATGGCCCATGCTCGGAAACCTGCAGAATATACAGAGGAGTTGTCTGGTCTGGCTCTGGTATGGTTAAGTGCCTGTCCTAGTAGGCTCTCAGAAGTGATCTTACTGAAATTGCTTCTAGTTATTGGTATCCCAGGTTGCCCCAGGCGTGGGCCTTGAGAGATTGTGATTGCCTGATGGTTAGCCCAACTAAGGGTATGACAATGGTCAATAAATAGGTGATTGTGATTGGTAAATATACCTTCAAGGGTATGTCCGGCAGAAAGGGTGGGAAAGAGTACCCCCTTTGTAAAACCAAATCAATTCAAGAAGGAAGGCTTGATGGTCACATGAAGAGTCATTAAAATGAAAGTTAAAATCACCCAAAATGGTGAAGTGATTGTGCACCATGTATGGCTCCAGAGTCTGGCACCAGAGCTCTGGAAAAGTAGCCTGTATACCCAAGGGATACACTAGAAGACCAGAGAAGGTGTTATTGACAGTGAGCTTGAGTCTAAAGTGGAGTCCTCTGTGCTCATGGTCAAAGGCTCTAAGGTACTGCAAACACGTCGCATGTTATAATGCCCAGACCGCCTCCTGTACGGCCCTGGTGGTCGAGTCTGGAGATAGTATATCCTGATGGGACATCATCCACCAGATCAGGACCCAAGTCCTCTATGGCCCAGGTTTCTGAAATGAATAAGCAATCCAGGGACAGTGCAAGGATCAGGTTGTGAGTTTTAGTATTATGCTTGATGAGGGACTGAGTATTAAGTAGCGCGCCACAGAGATGAGACTGTCTTACCATGCACGACTATGTTGTGACATGAATCTGGCAGCTTCCTATGTGCTGTCCAGGCGCTTATGGGCACAAATGGGCTTGCCTTTGGCGCGCCACGGTGCGCCTGCTGCGCATGTCCACTGCGCGACCCTACTGCTGCAGTCATTAAATAGCCGGAGAGCTAAATTGGCATCTCCCAGCTCCGCGCTGATTGGCTGCCCCCTAGTTCAATGCCTATAGTGCAAAAGTTTTTAAAAAGTGGTGATCTTCACAACTCAGAACCAATTTTAAAAACAGATTTCCGTGGAATGACTAGAACAGCACTAATTTCAATATATCTGCATAGTCTTACTGACAACTTGCCCCACAGTAAACCAGAGAGGTAAGAGATGAGGGATACAACCTGTTTGTACTGTTTGTTTTTAGAAATCCTTTCTGAAGAGGGCCACAGGAAAGATTTACCTCAAAATAAGCTAGAGAATAGTTGACTTAATATCTAATTTAAACCCAGAGAGATTGTGTACTTTTCACAATCAGCCTTATTTGCTCTCACCAGCAAACTCTAAAATAAAGCACATAGCATAGTGTCTTGATTTGCTGGTGACCTCATTGGGGTATGCATAATATTTTGCAACTTTTTCTTACAAAAAGACAGGCAATGTGTTGAATAATATCTAAAATAGTATTGTACAGCTTGTTCACTAGTTCTCTGTCTCCAGTTTCCTTTATTGATTTCCCTTTTGATTCCACAGAACCTAGTGCACCTTTAGAGAAACACTGGCGAACATTTAAATCCATCAGAATCATAGACCAGCACTGAGTTGAGGCTCCTTGGTTTGTGAGAAAACTGGTGGCTTCCTAGCACATGTTTGTAAAATAAATGTAAAAAAATACAGGGTTCCTGACGTAGCTCCTGCTTCACTTACATGGCAAAATAAGTAGATTAGGTGATTTCAGTAGCTATAAAGTGTGCAGAATCTTGCATCATACGCAGTTGTCTACACAGTGGTGAGAATGTGTGGAAATTTGATGAAAGAGATAACCTCCTTACAATAAAAAGACATCCAACCCTTTTGGGATGAAGGATTTGACAGACATATGTACTATCATTTTGCCACCTTTTTGAACCTTTCATCAGAGGATAGAGGTGAAATAATTATTATATGCAGCAAGGTTCATACAACGAATGTCGCCACCACTGAATTTAAATAGCTGGCTAAGGATGCATATCTGCAGTGCCAAGGATATATTTGCTGCATAGACTTTTGACCAGCGGTCTAAAGTAAGATTGTGGACACTCTGTATGGCTGTTAGAATGACATTTCTCGTTCACTTGTGCTCTCTAAACTAGCTGAAAATGCTTCTTTCTGCTCATTTCTTCAGCAGTACTCTCAGCAATGAAGTGACTACAACAGATACGTTTCCGGAGATCAGTTACAATTTAGGAGAGCAAAGTTACAGGGACTGCAACAAAACAGAGATGATTTAGTCATTCTTGATCACAGGACCCTGCCGTAAATGCAAAAGCAAGGAATGTGATGGGTGAAATGCTTGAATTAATGTCAGCCACTAGTAATTACTCTGGGCCTCTTTCATACCATCATTTGTTTTTGCTCACTGCCACTACAGAAAGTGTCTGATCATATCCAAATCAGCCTTAGTCCTTTGCCAATACTTAAATTCCAGCCCACACTATTAGACCAAATCCACCTTAAACTGATTTACTAGTAACTCTAGATACGTTTCAGCCTTTTTGTCATTATCACTGAAGTGCAGGGCACGTCATAGACAAAATGTGCTATTTAACCCATCCCTGAGTGATACCCATAGCACTTAGAGTATCTAACTAAGAAAACCTAAAAGGTTTTGGAGGAATATGTGAATTAATCTGTGTCACTGATAAGGACTGTAGCTTTTTAAATATAATTTCCTTTCTCAATCTGGATAAATGACTTGTCTCCATAGGACTTCAGAGCGGGCACTTAATTATTCAGATTATCCACAGCAATCTGAACTTCCTAATTTTATGGTAAATTGGCAGCCGCATCAGTTCAAGGAGCTCCCTTCAGACTGACTCTGGTGGCAGTTGATTTTAGATGCCTGAATTTCCGCATAGTCTCTCTTCCCGATTAACTGGGGAGCTGAAATAATATTGGGCAAGGTCAAAGGAGAGGAAACATTGCCAACTTTGACCTCTTACAGCAATTGTTGTATCCCGCAATGTAGGGAAATCAGGTTTGCTGAATGTATTCGTATGGTTTGGTCCGCTAGGGGGCAAGAATCAATCAGGCAAGCCAGGTTGTATCCCTCAAAGCAAAAGTCAGAAAGATTTATGAACCCAGTCAAATTAATCTGGATCGAAGTATGGTTTTCAGTCCTATAGCCCTGATATTTACTAAGTTCGATGACCTAATGTATATCGCTCATTACTCACTGTGGGCATTTCACAAACAATTTGATTGGTATTGGCAACAAATAATGTGGTGAAATAATTCCAAGGTACAAGGTACATCTGCTCTAAAGAGTCAAAACTTTATACGAATGTGCTTGAGCTCAGAGCCCTAGACTGCATTGATCAGAACTAATGAAGATGGACAACAGGACAGCCTTGTTTTATGTTGTGAAGCAAAGGTGGGCAAGACCCAGAGTACTCTAGGCACACATTTCCATAGAGCATATGCTGCGATTAAACAGCTTCCCCAGCAGGAACAGGTGTTTGACGTTATTGGCATATTAGCCAAAAGTCAGGTACGCATTAACTTCAGGAAGAGGGACGGCCCTGTTCTGGACCAAGTTTCAATAGTAGTACACAATAAATACCAATAGTTTTTGAGCAGAAAATAGCAGTCTACTTGATTTGCTGGTCCTTGATATTGTGTAGGCTTATCACCCAATTCCCTGATCACTAGGTTGCAGTCATAATTGAAGACTTAAAGTTGGTGGATAGCTCTAATAGGACCTCAGTTGGTGAGACAATACTGAATCTCAATTCCTAATAGTTGTTGACAGCCAAGCTGTTCAGGTGGTAAGATGACCTTTGATAGCCAGCTCATAAGCTGGATGGTAACCGTCTCAAACTGAATGCCAATAAAACGGAGGTCATCATTTTTGGTAAGAAGCCTTCCCTCTGGACACCAGACTGGTGGCCTCCTGAGATGGACTCTCTACCCGAACCTTCAAACAAAGTCAGAAATTTAGTATTCGTGGTAGACAAGGAACTAAAGTTTTGGGACCAAGTAAATAAAATAACCTTGGCGGCCTTTGGCTTCCTAAGGTTAATAAAAAAAAAATAGAAAAATGTTTGCCCCCTGAGCTGCTCAAAACGGTAACAATGGCACTAATTCTAACGAGGATGTACCTCACGCTTGCAGTAGGACTCATTAAGAGGCTTCAGGTATTGCAAAACATGGCAGCTCGCGTCCTTTGCAAAATTCCGAAGTATGAGTCACCAAGAGGAGCAATTAGGAAATTGCATTGGCTTCCAGTCAAACAAAGATGCAGCTTCAAGACTTTCTGCTTCGTCTATAAATCTTTGCATGGACTTGGGCCGGACCATTTAAAAAATAAACTAAAATGGTATGTTCCAGCAAAGACGCTCCGATCAGGCCATGCAAGGAACCTGATCATCCCCCTTTTAGAAAAGCTACTTGGGGTGGAAAAAGCATTTTTAGGGCCACTGCTATACTTTGGAACAATCTCCCATTAACATTAAAAACTGCTCCCTCCTTACTCTCCTTTAGAAACGCCTTAAAACAGGGCTTTTCAATCAGGAGTAGAAGTCTTTCTTCTCTGTGTTTCTAGCTTATTCCAACTAAATTACCTTCTCAGCCTAATCAGTTTTTTCGATAGCGTCAAGACGCCCCAGGGCAGGAAACTGCGCTTTATAAGTTACATTACATAAACACTTGCAATTTGGGAAACTCTATAGCCAGGAAGAATTGAGTGCCAGCCTTCCAGTGACAAGAGTTTCTTCAAATATGAGCCTTAAAGAATTGCACCACCGATGCTGAAATCATGGTGTGAATCCGTATTTAGGAGAGCTGCAACAATTGCTACATTAATTGCTCTTTGTATCCTTTTCAGTATTAAAGTCCAGGCTAGTACATCTGATATATATATTGCCTTTGGTCTTCATCTAATATTGGTACCAAGTTACTGGAAAAGGGCATGAAAGCGGCCATTTGTTGACATCTAGGAAGCATTTCACTAAGAGCTATAAATCCTTGCTCTGTTCCTAACTAAAGCACTCGTATATTCGAGTATTTTAGAGGTCACATCACGTTGTAAAATGTAGCCGATAGTTATGTCATGATTCTCCTAGCATGGTGAAATACTTCATGTGGAGCTATTTAAAACCTACTCACCATGTTGGGAGATGAACTTGATGCTGGCTAAGCTCACATACCCTGCAGTCAACCTGAAATATAAATGCAAGAATTATACAAAAATGTTTTCTTTGCAAGCCTTTTTTTCAGTACTCTGTTGCTTTCCTTCTAGGTCCATGCCATATACATACATGTATGCAAAAGGCTAGTGAAAAACAATGTTAGTATGCCAGGAGGTGCCACGTTATGAAATTGGGCTTGGTAATATACTATAAATAATCCTCAGAGCTGGTTCTTTCCCAATGGATGCTGGTCCCTCATTACATTCTAGTGTCAAAATGTATTAGGTGGGGAAACTGGTATGTATATTGCTAAATTCGACCATGCTCAACGCTTGCGCTAACAACTAAAGCAGTGAAAGTCACTATATTTCTCCTTTTACCTAATTCAAATGAAGAAAAATTGTGTTACATTACCGCTAAAGTCATGCAAGCATTTACACCAAAGACAACTCTTAAGCATGCTACTACAACACTTATGCACACCTTTGCATTAGTTAAACAATTGTCCTTGTGCCTATTTATTCCAGTGTATGTTTTGAGCAAGGATATATGAATCAGATGGAGAATTATTTCTGTGTGATACTGCAGATAGCATAATCCACAGAATGATTACTATGGTAGGCTACAGACATATAGTAGAGCTGACCCATAAGATATCTTGCAAGTATCTGAAAGTTTGGAAAGATCAGGGACTATGTAATGCCAAAATAGAAAAGGGGTAGTACACTTCAGCAGTATGCATCTGACTACTTCGCAGCTATTGCTGGATCAGGCCAGCTCTACTGATTACAGTTCTCTGTGTTGAGTGCCCTTTGTGTTGTCTAGTTTGATTTCACGCACTCCATTTTGTAACAGTACTTTACTGATGATTACCACATTACCATTAAGTGAATATACTCTCTGTATTCACAGTAGATTTGTAAAAGACTCACAAAAGTACACTCTAATACATAAGCAAGCTTTTTTGTTTTAACAATTTTGTGTGTTACATTGTACTTAACATTTCGTCTGAGCAATATCTTAGCAGCATTAAACATAGTGATCTGTAAAAGAAAAAGTACCATGTATTTTATTTTTACTTGCTTTGTTTTAAGAGCCATTTCTTGTAACACTTCAACTTATTTCTTTCCAGTATATATTTGATGAGTACAAAAAACCCTTTTTCAGTACTTTTGCTAAAACCTCCATGTTTGTACTGTACCTTTTTGGATTCATCGTTTGGAAGCCATGGAGGCAGCAGTGCAGTCAACAGTTTCCTGGGAGACCAGCTGCTTTTGTAAGTGACCTATTTCTGTGTTAAGTTTTGTATAGTTACCTTCTGTGAGAGTTCGATCATTGAATGTCCTCAAACGTGAAATTAACATATACAGAACTATCCAGGTAGAGTAGAACTACTGAATTAAAAGTTTGATTTCATTGTATTTGACTTGAAAGGGGACTTTGGTATCTTGCCAAAGAAGATAGTTCTGTGTCTGTTTCGGAATAGCAGTACTACAAATACATTTCAATTTCAGTCCATGGTTAGATTTTTCCCATAGTTTAAGAAGATTTTATTAGGAAGATAAATTGTGAAGATAAGCTGTCATAAATGGTGATAATAAATTAATAACAAATTATATAGTCTACACTATAATGAATACATTCTGAATTATTTATACCTATGTTACTTTACAAAAGGTATCTTGCAAATAAACAATAATAGGAAATGAGTCCTGAAATCAGCAATAAGTTCTACCCATAACATAGGAGACACCTCTGCCCTCATTCATCTGGATCTATCTGCTGCCTCTGATACAGTCTCCCACTCCATCCAACCCCTAGATGATGCCGGCATGGTCTAAGTCTCCATTGGATCTGCTCTTTCCTCACAGGCTGCACCCAGTCAGTTATCCTGACTCCTTTCACCTCGGCTGCTGCCAAACTCCTCTTCGGAATACCACAAGGATCCTTGCTCAGTACTACGCTGTTCAATGTCTACATGGCCCCACTCAACAGCATTATTTGTGCCTAGAGAATAAATGTTATATCCTACAAGGACAACACTCCACTCATCCACTCCAACAAAAGATTGAACACCAACTTCTTCTCCTGGTTGTCCAAAGTTGACAGATGGGTGAAAACCAACTGCCTCAAGCTCAGCACAAACAGGACAGAAGTAGTCATTATAGGCAAAGGCACCTTGCTATGGGACGACACCTGGTGGCCTACCTGATCTCTAACCCATACCCAACCTCTGATGCGAAGAACCTCGAAATAGCAGTTTACAACTGTTACAGGCCAAGTGAACCCAGTCAATGTCTCCTGTTTCCACACACTCAAGATGCTCAAGAAAATGTTCAAGTGAATATGCAATACTAGTGCTTGTCCTACTTTAAGTGGAGGCCAGGATGAAGGAGTTGAGGAGGGGGGAAGTATACTTTATTTAATGTGTTTTTTAAAGATCTTGCATAGATTGGGCATAAGACGATGATGCCACAAACCATAAAACACATTCTAAGAAGTCTTCTATTCTTAGAATTGTTATGGTTTGTGGATGAATTTTTCTCAGGAGGGCAATTTAATTGATATGTGTCTTCTCCGATAAAGTCAGAAAATGTGGGTGATACTGTTCCTCTGTAATCACCTTTTCTAATAAAAAAATTAAAAAATGGAAAAAAACACTGTACTAGATCATGGTCTTCTGCTTTCTCACAAATATATATTTTGTTTGGTTGTGCTTTGCAGAGGGTTTGCCTACAGCAAGATAACTTTATGAGGAATTTCTGCAGATGTTGCAGCAAATGCAAAAATTCCTTTTTTTTTTTTTTTTAAACAATTTTTATTAGAAACAAAGACAGCAGCAGATACAATTGCATAGGCAATGTAGATATGTTAGTCCCTACCATTTCCACTCTTCCTCAATGCACCCCTAACACACATGAGTCCAGGGTAACTAAATGTAGATGCCACCAGTCTCCCCCTCCAACAAACCCTTGTATGTCTCCGAGTCAGGAGTCGCTGTATAACTCTTGCTATTTTGGCCGCCTCTCACCATGTGCGACTGTTTCTGCACTCACCCCACATTTGCCCGCTGCCTCTCCCCCCTGAGCTCTATCGTCGGTGAGATACATATATCCCCCCTATACTTATTCAATTTTCCCCACTTGTGGTCCCATTTACGTGGGCATCCCCTCCCTTTAAATACCGTTTTCTCAGCAAGCATGGCATGATCCATGTCTTTAGCCCAATCCATCAGTAGCGGTAAGCTGTCAATTCCCCACCTTTGGGCGATATTCCGCTTAGCCAGACACCACCCCACTGTGACCCATTCTTGCTCAATTTGCGTGAGGTCCATCGCAACCCAGATATTGAGAAGACACATCGGGGGTGTTGGGTGTATAGCTTTGCCACATGTCCTAGCCATTTGCCTGGTAACATTAGTCCAATAACTCTGTATGTGGGGGCATTCCCATAGAATATGCAGGAATGTTCCCGTCTGAGTGCATTGTCGAAGGCATAGTGAGTCGGGTCGCCTATTAAGTCTGTGTAATCAAATAGCATCAAGGTACACGCGGTGTAGGATTTTAAGCTGCACCAGGCGAAGACGCATTGAGATAGCCACCTCCCTGGGTAATGATAATGCCTCCCGCCAGTCCTCATCGGCCAAGTCCCCTAGTTCTCCTTCCCAGGCCCTCCTAAGTTTTGACATCGGGTCCACCTGATTGTTGATTAGTTTACGGTATGTGAGTGATATGGCCTTTCGGTTCATTGGGTCTAACAGGAGCCTGTCCTCCAGGGGGGAGGAGTCCGGAATGGGTGCATTTTTAGTTCGGGCCGATTCTATGGCATGGCTTATCTGCAGGTAGCGAAACCCCTCCGAGGAAGCCAACTGGTATCTGGCCTGAAGCTCCTGGAATGTTACCATTTTGCCTTTTTCCCATAGGTCGCTTACTTTGGAGATTCCGATCATCTCCCACTTATCGAATCCCACCGATGTACTCAGTCTCCCCAGAATATCTGGCTCCCATAGAGGGGTAGCCTTCGTTAGGCGGCCCCTCCAACCCATCCGCTTCTGCACTCCATGCCACACTTCCACCGTGCGCGCCGTCAGGCCAGTCAGTACCAATTTCTTATGATTGGTGTAAAGAGCTCTATTATAGCCACCTTTCCCCATCAACCAATGGTCTGTGCGGAAGCTCGGATCATCATGCCTCTCAAACACCCAGCTGTTAATGGCCGTCAGTTGCGTGGCCTGGTAATAAAGACGCAGGTCCGGCAATCCAATGCCCCCATCATACCATCCCATTGTTAACTTTGTCATAGCTATCCGGGCGGTTTATTGTCCCACAGTAAATCTCTCAATACCATCTCAATCTGTGAAAAATAGGAGTTTGGGATCGGATTGGGTGTATTTTGTAACGCATAGAGGAAGCACGGCAGGCCTAGCATTTTGTATAGGGACGCCGGGCCCAGCAATGTTAGTGGAAGAGATTTCCAATGTACTACATCCGTTCGAAACCGGCTTAATACCCCCTGGAGATTCTTCTCGACAAACAGCGTGGTATTGGTGGTGATAAATATCCCCAAGTAAAGAAAACCCTGGGATGCCACCGTCGTAGCCTCGGGGGCTTCGAGGAGGGTCTCCCCACAGGGAATACATCTGGGATTTAGTCCAGTTGATTTGATACCCAGAGTGTGCCCCAAAAAATATGAAATATATGGAGTACCCGCCGCAATGAACGCGCTGGAGAGGCAAGATATAGCAAAATATCATCAGTATATAACGATATTCGGTCCTCGTGGTCTTCCGTCCATCTCATGCCTCTAATCCCTGGGTCCCCCCTTATCCACACCGCCAAGGGCTCGAGAACCAGAGCGAACAGCAGAGGCGACAGTGGGCAGCCCTGTCTTGTGCCTCGGCTGAGGGGGAAGGTGGTAGAGCGATAGTTATTTACCACGACATGGGCCCTGGGTTGTGAATATAGCAACCGGACCCATCCCTTGAATTTAGGGCCAAAGCCCATTCGGTTTAGGACTGCAAACAGGTACTCCCATGCCACGGTGTCAAACGCCATTTGTGCGTTGAGTGCCAGTAGCACCGCCTCTTCCTTCAAAGTCTGCACTCGGCCTATGGCCCCGTTGACCCTGCGCAAGTTACGCGCTGTATTACGTCCCGGCATGAATCCAGATTGGTCCGGGTGGATCAATTCTGGTAGGTAGGGGAGCAGTCGATTCGCCAGTAACTTGGCCAATATCTTTGCCTCAATTGCGATCAGAGAGATAGGTCTATAAGACTGACACTCGTCCGCAGGCTTGCCGGGCTTATGAATTACTACTATCGCCGCCTCACGTATGTCGTCTGGCAGAAGGGCGCGCTCGCGGCTTTCGTTGTACAGGTTGAGAAGGTGAGGTGCTAGCATGGAGGCCATTGGCTTAAGTAACTCGATCGGGAGACCGTTGGGGCCCGCCGCTTTTCTGGATCGAACATCTTGTATGGCCTTATGTACTTCCTCAGCGGTCAGCTCCGCCTCTAGTGCCAAGCCATCCTGCTCTGATGGCCCCTTCACCTCAATAGTTGCTAGAAGATCTGCTGCCCATGCCGCCTGAGAGGAGGTTGGGGCCTCGTAGATTCTTTTATAGTGCTGAGCGAACGTTTCAGCGATCTCCCGCGGGTCAGTAATCTGGGTATCATCCGCCCCCTTAATTGCGCGCACCCATCGTGCCGCCTGCTCTCTGCGTTCCAACCATGCTAATAACTTTCCTGTACGTTCCCCCTGTTCATAAATACGATGTTGGCTGGCCAGCATTCTCCCACCTGCTTCCTCCAGCAGCAGCTGTTTATAATCTTGCCGTTTTATATTTAGTGAGTGTTGAGTATCCGCATTCGGATCTTGGGAGTTTACCCCTTCAAGTCGAAGAATGTCAGTTTCCAACTCCAGTACTCTTCTACGGCGTTCGGCCCTATAGCCAGCAATCACTGACAATGCCCTGCCCTTAATGACCGCACCATATGCCCCCCAAAGTGTTTTCGCTGATGTGACCGAGTCAGTGTTTTCTGCAAAATAGTGTTTTGTGTCCCTCCTCAACGTGTCTTTAATGTGAGGGACCTTTAGTGCCCAGGGTGGAATCCTTATTGGGCCTGGCTGTGGTGGGTGTCGCATACCCAGGGTTGTAAATACAGGGGAATGGTCTGAAATCCCACATGCCAGACATCGGGAGTCCGAAAACTCGTGGATATGCTGTGCATGTGTAAACAGGTAATATATTCTTGATTGACTCCCGTGGACCCCCGACTGAAACGTGAAATGTGTGTCCCTGATATGCGCCCAACGCCAGACATCCACCAGTCCCAGGGCTTCCACGAAGTCACGCAGAGGGGAACCACGTGCTGAGTCCGGTCTAGGGGGGATCTATCCACTAGTCCGTCTATCGTCCAATTAAAGTCGCCCCCCATCACTAGTGTGCCCATAGGAAGATTTAGAAGCAAAGTCGCCACATCTGACAGCGTCACACGCTGAAGGCCAGGAGGTGCATAGATTGCGACTACATTAAGTACTATCCCTTCCCACGTACCGCCCTAGCTGGTCTGTCCAGGTTTTATCGAGCACGTATGGACAGTTCTTCCGCAGGAGTATCCCCACCCCCCTAGATCCAGAAGTGAAGCCAGAGTGTGCTAACATTCGGTAACCCTTTCGATCCAGGGCCCTACATGAGTTTCCCTGCAGATGGGTTTCCTGCAGGAGCACCATATCAAGACCCTGGCGATGAACATATTGCGACACCACTCCCCTCTTAATCTTGTCTCCTAACCTGTTGACATTCCATGTGACTAGCCTAAGCCCTTTCCTCGTTGTCATGGAGTTCTGGTAGTAACTGGTCGGCTTGCGTCGGGGGCCCTTGATAGCCGGGCCCCCTCAGTAGAGAGAATTGCCTACCCACTGGACGCTCCCTGTAGCTTCGAAGCACCAAATCCTGTCTGCTGTCGCCTGAACATAACACCCCATCGATCCGTGCCGGTATGCACAAATACAAAATCTTGCCAACACACAACTCCCCGCGCTACCCTCCCTCCCAACTGAACCCACCTGAAACCTTTGCCTTAAGAACAAACCCCCCCTCCATGCTTCCCTGTATTGCAGAACTAGAACTGCTCGCCACCTCAAACATGCAGAGTGCCCGTCGCCCACCCATTAACAATTCTTGGGGACGCAAGTAACCCCACTCCCTATTCGGTCATGCGTCTACCCATAGTGTCTCGCCCCCCTCCGCCCGATCCCCGCCCTGACATCATGTACCGCCGTTTTGGGTCCAGCACCCTCCCTTCATTGAAATCACATAGCATTCACTGGTATACTTGTTTGATCCTATTTCTCCCCTAGCGGACCTAGTCCAGTCCCGAACAGCTCAGACCCCCCAGGTGGCCACTTCCCTCAATGGCATATCGTTAAGCATAGTGTTTGCGGTGGAACAGGTCCGAAGCGGTAATGACACTTAAGTCCCCGCAGTGTCAGCGCCAGACCAGCCCCTACCCCACCCCATGAATCCAGGTCCCCGATCATAGTGCTATTTTATTCCATTGTCATACTCCCCAGAGTCCCTCGGTGCCCTGGGTAGGTAGTCAAATCAGAATGTCTCACCCGGCGCCAGGCTAGCGCCCTCCTGTCAGCTCCTGCGAATCCGTGCTAGAATGTTCTCGAGGGCGCCTATGCGCCAGTCCACATCGTCATCTGCTACCGAGGATGTCTTGTGATTCTTTTTCTCCACTTTGCGCCATCCCTCCAGCCATTCCCAGGCCTCCTCCGGCCGGGTAAAGAAACAGGATTTTCCGTTTGCTTCCACACGCAACTTGGCAGGGAACATCATAGCATATTTTATTTCCTGCTCTCGTAGTGCCCGCTTTACTTCCAGGAAGCCACGGCGGTGCTTCTGCACCCTCAGTGTAAAGTCCGGAAAAAACATGATTCGACTGTTCTCAATGGTGAGCGGAGGCGCCGCCCGTGCCGTCTGCAATATCACATAGCGGTCCCGGAAATTGAACACCCTCGCTAGCAGTGGTCTTGGGGGCGCCCCGGACTTCGGACGGCCTCCGCGCACCCGGTGAGCTCTTTTGATTGTGAAGCTTTTGGAGAGTCCCCTAGGTTGTAGCTGTTTAAGGACCGACCAGGTCCTCAACGAACAGGTCCGCCGTGTGCCCTTCCGGTACCCCAATAATGCGGACGTTATTCCTGCGCATTCGTCCTTCGTAGTCATCCAGCTGTAGGGCCATTGCCTCGAGGGAGGAGCTGAGCACCTTGACCTGCTCCTGAAGCCGGGCTGTATCAGCGACTAGGTCCTTAGTTGTACTCTCAACCGTTCCCATTCTCTCCGTCAATTTCTTCATGTTCTCGCGGATCAGCGTCACCTCCGTGGCCACCCTGTCAACTCTCACCTCCATGGAGGTCCTTACCACCATGATTGCCTCCAGAAGCTCCCTATTCGAGGGCTCCGTGGCATCATCTGGTGTCTCGGCTACTGGTTTGTCCTCCGTCTGATGCCTCTGCCATGCAAATTTATCCAGTTTCGACTGGGTCGCCGACTGGGTCGCCGTCCGGTTCGCCCTACCGGTCGCCATCTTTTCCAGTCCTCCGACTCCCCCTCCGATGAACTGGGCACCCCGCTAATCTCCGCCGCCAGCAGCGAGAGCCCCCACTCGGCCTGTCGGTTTTCGCAGGAGGTGCCTTACTTGAGGCGAGATCTGGCAGGTGCTCGACTGATGGCACTCGGGTTCAGCTTTCTCCGCGGATGCTTCCTTCTCAATCGGCAATTGAGCGCCGCCCCGCCGACCCAGTGTACTAGGCGCCACGGCAGTTCCAACCTCATGTGGGCCTCAGCCTATCTCACCACTCCGGCCAATCAATCAGTACCCTTTCACCACTTTCAGCTATTTCACGAGTCTTCAATCCGTGGATCCAGTTGTCGCGGCAGAGCGCAGCCCCCGGCCTTCCCCGCTGGGCCTCCGCCTGCCGTCAGGGACTCATTAGCTTTAGGGTCACCCCCTTCTTTGCGTCAATTCAGTGTCCCAGTGGGCTATAGAGGCCCGAGTCATCAATACCTCACTCCGCTGGAGGTCTCTTTATGGCACGTCGCTGCCAGCTCTCCACCAGGGGTTGCAGCCTGTGGTCACCTCCCCAGCAGCAAATTCGCAAATACAATCCGATCCCCTCCACTGCAAGCATCAAGTTACATCCAGCTGGGTAGCCCTCCGCGGGGTCCTTAATATGCACTGGGGCACTATATTCGCTCCTCCAGGCGTCCGGGCTCCACCTTGAGCTGCCGCTCACTGCCACTCCTCCGTCCGCCGATGCCTAACGGTCCAGCAATTCCAGGCACTGCTCGATATGGCCCCGGGCCCTCCTCCGCTCCGCTGAGTCTTGCGTGTCTCTTGTGACGGGGGCACACCACTGTCCTGTCCGGCCGCGCCGCGTCGCTTTCACGGCGCGAGCTCACCTTCGCTCGCCGCCGTCCACGCCGGACCAGGCCGCATCCCCGACCTCACGCAGCGCGCCGGCCGCGCGCCGCTGCACTTCCGCCGACCAGGAGGTCCTCGCTCTCCGGGCCCACGGAGCACGGTCCGATCACCGATGCTGATCGACCCCAAATTCAGACCAGGGAGTCGCGGGTCACTGGACAGCAGGCTCCCAACTTCAGGGCATAAATCAGGCCGGCCTGGGCGATATTAGTACAGATATTGCGGGAGTGGCGCTACGGAGTTAAACTACCGAGCGGCCATTCCCGTCGGCAGTTAAAAAAATTCCTTTTTTAAATATTTTTCAAACGTTGTAACTATTGGAAATATCATTGTTACTCTCCACAATCTGATTATTTTCTTTACTTGGCCTTTTAGGGCCAAAATATGGTATCTGAAAATCTTCTATAACCGTCTTCTAACTTGACCAGGATTAATGCATTGCAGCATATACATTTTTTGTTTCACAGATCCTCTGCTGTACTTAGTTAAGAATTGCCTGAGTTTCTCAATAGAGTCTTGTATTATGCTGCAACGTTTTCTGTACTTTCCCCTCTAAAACTGGATTTCTGGTGTGTTGACCAAAGACTTCATTGGTTATATCTTCTTCTACATTTCTAGGCACTAATTTTTCTTTCTCAATTCATGTACCTTGATTTATTTCTTCTGTACAAGCATCTGTATCAATTACAAAAGCTAATTAATTTTCCTGTACGTAACTTTCCTCACTAAAAATGGCTCGCCACTGGTAGTGTGTTTCCCACTGTCCTTGGAAAACAGTGCAAAAGTTTTTTTTATTAACTTTCACCGTTTGACAAAGCTTCTTGTTAAGTGAATTAACCAGTTTTTCTAAGCATTTGATTCTGTTTAAAATCAGAATAAATAGCTTTCTCTTTAAGACAAATGTGTTGTCTACCACAGTCAACAAACTCTTTCTGCTGATGTAATGCTTTTCTCTTTTTCACTGTTTTCATACTCCTCATAATATTTGACACTACTATGGAAAAATTTCTGATAAAACCCTATGACTTTCTTGTTCCTTAATCTAGTTTGCTGCTCAGTTTCTTTTCTTACACATTATCATATCTTCATTTCTAGTTACACCTGCATGAGAAACGTTATGTGATGCTGATTTTTTTAAATAAATGAATGGTGCTCTTACTAGATTCCAGTCTTTTTTTATTCCCATCTTTTCCTTCCTCTCACTGTCTTAATAGGTTTTCATCTTCTTCTGCTCTTTTGTTGGCATCGTAAATCTATTCAAAGCCCTACATTAAAAAAACACATGCTATTCATTTATTGTTCTTACACAGTTATCAGTAAAAAATGAGAATATGTCACAATACTTTATACATAATAACCATCACAACTGCATTACTGTGCTGAAATAGTTGAAGAACAGCAAGATTTCTTTACAGGGTGTGCTTTGTATATACAAAGATAAAGTCAAATACTACCTCCGACAAACCACCTTCCTAAATTCAGCATGCTGGAACATGCTGATTATAGGAAGGTGGTTTGTCTAGAGTTTAAAAACAAACAGGCTTTTCACCTTTGATGTCTTAACAGGTTCAACAATGTGTATTGAAGAAGCTTTTACTAAGGCCGTGTCTAATTTGTATAAATATATAACTTCTCTGCTTACAGTTCTCTGCAATAAAAGATTTGCTCCTTTTCTCATACCTTAATCTAGGATTAAAGCTGGGTGTGAAAGGCTTTACTGAGGAACTCCGCCATCCCAAAGACCGTTTCTCTGGGTGAGCAGGATGTATGATTGGGTTTACTAAGAGCATCCTCTCTAATGACATCTCTAAATAGAGTACAGGATCTGTGTAGAAGGTTTGACATAAACACGAAGCCCTGTGTTATCACATTTCAACAGGGTGTAAAGTTTGTACTATTTAGTGTTATAAAAACAGTGGTTCTTTTTCTGTCCACTCTTTAGATTGAATGCTTGGGTTTTATGACAATATTGCGTCTCTGTTGACACCTCTTTACAGGGTAAAGCCCAGCTGTCTGCAAATACTTTTCATGTGGATGATCTCTGAAGGGCTACACAGGGCTTTGAATGCTATTCTATTTTGAGCAGGTAGCCCTTGTAGGCTCTGTAGAGCTTGAGAGGCCATGTGAAAATTGGGGAGTTTCAAAATCAGCCTGGCCACCGAGTTGTGCAACATCTGAACTTTTTTCAGAGCTTTGTTTCGGCAGATTCATATAGAGGCCATTGCAATAGTCTAATCTAGACAATGCAAGGGCCAGTGCAACTGTCTTCAACAGGTTGGATTGCAGAAACGGGGCAATTTTCCTTATGACACGTAGCATATAAAAGGAGGTGGAGATGACCTTACTTACTTGATCTTAAAAGGTAAGTCTATTGTCAATTAGAATTCCTAGGTTTTTCACTTTTTCCACTAGCACTGGTAACTGACCTAGCTCTGCTTGCCACCAAGGATGGATGCCAGAAAGAGTTATTTTTGCCATAAAGGATGACTTTCGCTTTTGAGGAGTTGAGCTTAAGGCAGTTATTTTCCATCCAAGAACTCACCACCTTCATACTTCAAAATTAGCTTGTCAAGTAGGCGTGCCACCTCCAGGCTAGTACCACCCCTACAGTGGGCTGCTGTGAGGTGGACACGATTTTTCAGAAGTATCCATCTTTGTGATGACATACTTAGGAATTCTGGGACAGGGTTGTGCCCACTTCCACAGGGAGTGGCTATATAGGGGACGTAGTGACCCATTGGGTAATACCGTGCACTCACATACGCCCCTAAATTCAGTGTTTAGGGGAGAGACGACACAGAATAGCCGCAGAAGAGGAGAGAAGAAACAGCTGACCTGGTACCAGCCCTGTCAGCCTGTCCACGTCAAAAACTGCACCAAATTCGACCCGTCCTGCAGATGCTGACTCCAAAAACCAGGGAGGACTCAAGACCTCCGTGCACAGCGGATCTGTTCTGTAGAAATGCCAAAAGAGAAGACTCAGGCTTCCGGAACTGTACAAAACCCAACCCCTGAAGTCACCACTGCACCCTTCGCTTCCAGCCTGAGTTGAAGTGGGCCATCGGTGTCAACAAGGTCCCCTAGCCCTCCGGAGCTCAAGTCCATCGTGGTTTCACCCCTCCTGGTCTCCTTGATGTTGCCTGCACCCAGGCCTCCTCAACCGTGACTGCTCTGGTAAGGAAAAACCAGACGCCTAAGGACACCCCTGCACCTTTCGCCCTTGGAGAAGAGGACCAAAGGTGTCCTGCCCTCCCCGTCGCCGAGCATCGCAAGTCTTGAACCCCCTTGCTGGTTCAGCCCAACTGACCTCCTTGCCAGAGCCTGCAGCCTCTTTCCACAGTGACTAATCTCTATTGAAATACATTGGGCTCCCAATGCTACTTTGCACCCTGCACCAGGCCCCCCCACACCCCTCTGCCGCTGGTGGTTTACTGCTGCTGCTGCCTTGGAACTTGCCCACCACTCAACTTGACTTCTGGAGATTGGTCTTGTAAGCCGCTGTACTATACCTGTTTGCAGAACTTGTTCTTCCTTCAATAGAATGACATTGCAAAACTCAGAAATTGCACTGTGTCCACTTTTTAGAGTGAAAAGAATTCATATTTAAAAATGTACTTAGCTGAGTGATTTTTCTCTGGTGCCTAAACATATAGAAAGATACTTGCTATTTTTATAAATTGGTGTGGATCTCCTTCTTGAGTTGTGTGTCATTTATTGATCATTCTTTGTTTTTGCAAAGGCCTTGCACTCCTCTGTGTTAAGCCTAAGGTTGCTCGACCACACTACTTCCTAATATAGCACTTTGGGATTGCATAGCAAGCACCTGCACACTCCTAAATGATCCCCTTGACTCTTTACATGATAGATCAGATTTGTGATATATCATATAAAGAGCCTGCTTCCTACACAGGTCTTCTTTAGTGTCTAAGTATTCCAGTCATTTTTAGGCAAAACAGAAGTGCAAGAAGGCCAAGCAGGATTCATCCCAGTCCCACCAGTCTCAGCCTGAGAAGTCACAAGGATATCAGCACGCCTTGCTTTCTTGTTCCCAGCTCCCTGCCAACAAACTGATCCTGCAACAGATTCCAATGCAACCTGTGTTTCCAGATCCATTAGCAACATTGCAACAGATTGAAGCCTTTAGAGAGCCCAAGTTGCACATTTTTGTAACTCCTCTGGTGTGCCTTTGGGCCCTAACAATACGTGGAGATTTTCAGTCAGGATATCACCAGTGGGTTTTCCCTGAATGGAGTTTATGCTCCTTGAACATGTCTCGGGTTGGGCTCTGACGCAAGGGCCGATTTACACTCCGGCACCAGAATCCTTGCCAGTTCCTTTGACATCACTGCTGGCACCGGAGGAAGACCTCTGGTTCCTATTCTCCTGTCTAACTCTGAGCCAAATTAATCTCTGCTCCAACTGAGGTCCCGTCCCACAGCACGTGACTGCAGTTCAATTTGAGTCCCACATAATCATTTGTTTGTCTCAGAGCCGCACTCCAACTCTCCAACAGCTTTTCGTTTCGTACTCTCCCAGCTCCACAGATGAAGTGCTTCTTGACACAGGGCCCCATACCAACGTGCTTGTTGCAGTACCACATGGCGATGGTGTTGTCCATGAGGACCTGAAAGACATGAACCAGCTTCTCTTTGATGGATGATAGGAAGGTTGTCAACACAAGGCTAATGGTCCGCAACTCCAATAGGTTGATGCAGAAATGGGTCTCTGCTGGAGACCAGAGTCCGCTGATCTTTAACTCTCCCAGATGACGTCCCCATCCCAGCAGTGATGCATCCATAGCCACGATCAGCTCTGGGTGGGACAGGGAGAGGGGTCTCCCTCCGGTCCCGCTGCAATGGAGCCACCAATGCAGGTCTTCTGCATTCTCCTCTGAAACCTGTATGGAATCCAACAGGTTCCCTTAGTACTGGCACCACCAACACTTCAGGTTCCACTACAGAGCCTGCATATGCCACTTGTCATAGTCAACGAGCAGAATGCCAAGGGTTTCAGAAGCATCAGAGCCACTCCAACTGAGAGCAAAGAGCAACTCAGAAATATTGGGCTCATAGCCTAAATGCTTTGGACTCATGGTGGATAATGGGGGCCCAAAACGGCACCATATGCAAGATGGTTCAATTTAATGTGTGCCTCTGTGAAGGAGTCAGGTGTGACTTATGTTGATTGTAAACCGCAATGAGGTCGGAAAGTTTCTTGCCATCTGTAAGTAGTCTATGACTGACTGCGATGAGCCTCTGTTCAATGGCAAGTCGTTGAGGTAAGAGAAAACTGGAATCCCCTTTGATCCCCAAGCTGTAATCACCTTCGTGAACAGACAGTGTGCACTGGTGAGGCGGAATGGGAACACAGAAAATTGAAAATGTTCCTGTGCCAACCGGAACCGCAAGTATCATCTGCGGGAATGCAGGACAGATACATGAAAATGGGTAGCTTGCAGGTCCAAATCCATCCTGTTACCTTGATCCAGGGTAGACCAAATCTGGGCCATCATGGGCATCTCCAATTTGTCCATCTGAAAGAAAGCACTTAGAGGTGGAGATCTAAAATAGGTGAAGGCCTCCATCCTTCGACAGGTGGAAATAATGGGAATAACAGCCAGTCAGTGTTTCCAGGGCTGGGACCATCTCTTTGATTCCGTTGGCCAAAAGAGCCTTCACTTCTTGGCGCAAGTTGGACAATTGGACAGATGCTTCGCTGAAAGATGTTCTGATGTGAGTCGGAAAGGAATGGCAGGGCAAAGCCCCTTTGGACAATCTGAAGGATCCACATGTCAGATGTTCTATTTTACCTCCCATTGAGGAAATGTCTGATCCAGTCCACCTCCCTCCCCCTCCCCCTCCCGAGTGGTTGTGAGCCACGTAAGGCAGACAGAAGCGGTTTGGAGGGGGTTGTTGCAAGTGTGGGTGACTGGTAAGTTAGTTGCTCAAGGAGATCTGCATGTTGTCTGCTTGATCCCCCTTCCTAACACGAAAGGACTGGGGTACATGTTGCGGGCTTGGTGGACCTTGGAGCTGGTTATTTACCACCCCTCTTGAATAGCCTCGAAAGGGGGGGAGGAACCTGTTGATAATATTGTCTCACAGAGACTGAAAGGCCTAGAGTACATGCAGCGACCCAACTTTCTTTAAAGAGTTCTGAATTGCCCTTCTCACCAAATGAATGAGAACCCTCTAACAGCATGTCCATCAGAGAACCTTGCACGTCTCCAGAGTAAGCCAGTGGAGCTCACTGGTCTAAGAACCAGGCTAGTGCCAGCTGCTCTCAAGCAGCCCATGGTGTCCAGAAAGAATAATGTACTTTGACCACCCTGAATGGCTTGAGCCAGATTGGCTGGAAACTCCTTGAGAACTGCTGGAAAGTCTGTTGCCTGTTCATGAACCACCAGGTTCTCTGGTCATGAACCACCTGACGGGATCTTTGAGCCTCAGGATGGACAAGCTTAGCTGGCGACACTAGGTGGATCATGAATGGAGGTTACATATCCAGGTGGCACAGGGCATCTTCCGTCAATGTGGGGAGAATTTCTCGTTAGATCTTTTATGCCACCACCGAGAATGTGCAGTAGCCAACCTTCTGCATGCTGGAATTTCCAATAAAAGCTTGCTATCAGAGAGAGTGGAGTATGGGACTCCTGTACTCCTATCCCACACTGCCTCTCTTGCCCCGTGTTCTGAAGATCAGGAATGACAGGGACCAAGTCATCCTTTTGTCTTCAGGTTCTGCATGGAGAGTGTGGTACCTGGAACTTCTGTGCATTAGCACCTGACTTCCAATCAGGCCCTAACTTCAGGAGGAGTTTCTTTCGATTTCAGCAGGGCAGGATCTTGAACACGATTCTGCACCTACATGTGTGTAGATTGAGCAGCCGCAGTTGACTCTGTCGGATCTAACTACTGAGGATGTGGATGATAACCTTGCTGCCAGGCGTCCCTCAACAAAGTCTGTCTATGGGCTTCATGAAGGTTAGTTTTTTAGCCCTTTCGGGCATTTTGCGTTTACCAGGCCAACCCCCCCTGTTCAAATGACATGGTGATTAGGTTTCCAAAAGAGTCAACTCCGTTGTTTCCTCTCAAACCCTTTCTGACTCCACAGTGAGATCTTAAAAAAAAAAAAAAATCTCTTCAACGTTCTCATGTGCATGTCATTCTAACCCATGCACAGCAGTCCACAAGGATCTCCTGACTCTGAAGACTTTGTGTCTGGTCACTGTGACTTTGGCTTGTTGTGTGAGTGTCTTGCTTCACCCTCAGTCATATAATACAGAATACCACACAGTGGCTCAATCACGATGAAGAAATAGACAGAACCCCTCCTCCCCCATTTTCCTGTAAGACTTTTCTTTAGTGCCATCCAAATTAAGTTTCATTGTCTATTTAATATTGCTTGTAAACCATAAAGCTAAATATTTAATTTTAATTATTTTATAAATAGTGTCATAATCTTTCCACCTTTAAGTGCAAAACTTATTTAAAGGAATTATTTCAGATTTATCTCATTTTAATTCAGTCCGGACCACCCTTTTGTCTGTATCGCTTTACTGGCCTACAGGCCCAGCCTTTTATGTGCACTGTTTCTTCCTTCTATCGGAAGTAGCTGTACCCCACCTTCGCGAAGGTAGTCGAGACCCAAGACAGTGGCTCCAGCTTCGCCCCTAGTACTCTTCATCACCATCTGATAGGAGATTCAGATAGCCTCTCCGGCCTCACCCACTCCTCAGTAGCAATCATCTGCCCAATTTGGCCTTTGTGTGAGTTCACCCAGCTCCAAGCTGTGTCCTCCATCAGGCTGGTTATGTCCAGCAATTTTACAAAGGCTAGTTTAGTTGGCCCTTGATCTTAACCACTTACCTGCTTACCTACCTTCATCGTCCTTGTAGTTGATCATTGAAACTGAAAAAAGAGTGCAGAATTGCTGTAAGATACTTTTTAGCATCTAAAATAGATTCTGTAGGCTTGCTCGCTAGCCGCGCTTTCAAATCCATAATTATATGGAATTTATCATCTATTCCATACCCTGAAAGGATTTTGTTTTGCGGAAAAGAGAATCTTGATCACATAATTTATGGACGTGCCCTCTGTTTAATAATGAGAGATCAATGTAAAGAATAATTGTTTTGGAGGAGTGGAAGCTTGTATTTTGGAATAATTCACAAAAGTGCATGCTCCTTTCGTCATGCTTCACAGCTTATTATGATCCGATGATCCGATAACTAGAGTATTTGAAAAGGAATGTAATAGTATTTTACCCTTAGGAGCTGCTGATGTTTATGTGTGAGGCTGGTAATTTTACATTGTAAAGTTTTAAATAGTTAAAACATAGCTTTTAAGTGGGACTTTACAAAGGTAAAAAGTGCACAAAAGACATCCTGTGTTGCAGTGTTCACTGGTTTCTTCACTGTGGTTAAAAACATTTAGAAAGTTTGCATGCCTGTGCTGCTTTGGTTAGTTTGAAAAAACAACTTAAAAATAAAGAGGCTGTTTACAACTAGTCTTTTAAAATGTAATAAGGGAGCAAAGCACCAGTTCAGTTAGCACTAATCCTGTTATTCAGGTTAAACGGAACACTTACTCAAATGCTACTTAAATATCCCTCTATGCATTTAGTTTGCAGATGCTGAAGGCTACTTCACAGCCTGTGCTACAGCTACAGACAGCAGCGCTAACAGTTGCTTGGTAAGGCACACCAACTTGAATTTGTTCCAAGTTCTGTTCAGTTTTCTATGGCACTCTTGTATTTGTTTTATTATGTCTTAAAAGCACCATATTTGGATGGCTCAAACTTGAACTTAATTTACAATTTGTGAGAGAAAATTGTGAAAATTGCTCGACTATCATTAGTTTAACAAGACACTGGCATGAGGTCCGATTGTGTAAAGGGGTCCACTTTACCCAGTTATGGTTGTCTTTTTATTGCTGCTTAAGATAGAGGGGCAGGGTCAAATGTATTTGCCCCTAGTAGGACCCATTGTTCCTTTGCTATGTATGCCACTCTTTACAAGCACTTGATTGATATTTCTGATGGATGCATCTTCCCACAAATTCCAAACCACTCCTTCCAGGCTTTAGTCTAGAAAGTAGTTCCCCAGTGACTCCAAGGCTGGAATTGGTGTCACACCAGAGTTTATTAAACATTAACCAGTGTGCTGGCATTAGTTATTGTTTTTTCGTTCTTGTCGGCGTTCTCGGGCGCGCTCTCGGAGTCTCACTGATAAACTCTTCACCTGTCAACAGGAACTAGGTAAACTGTTTCCTCAAAAGGCATCTGGTTTCAAGCCTTAGCAGACTGTGCCCCGAGATGTGCCTTTCAGACCCCCCAGAGTTATAGTATGTAGCATATGCAATTAAGGAATAATGTTGCAACCCACGTCTCGTGCACCTCCATGCACACAAAAGTCATCAGGGAGCAAGCGGCCAAATTATTTTTAGCTAAAGTTCACTGGGAGACCCCCAGGCACACTTTCTCTTCTGAAGATAAGCGTCCTTCGGGGAAAGAGTCTTCCCATGAAAATCATAAAAAAAGGGCTATAGGTAGGATAAGTCTTCTTCCTCGAGGAAGCTGTTACAATCCCATCACCATTCTGTGTCTTCCTCAGGACGGCCTGCAACCCTTTGTGCTTCACCTCAAATTTGGGGGGTTGGTTGCTGTGGCTTGGCCCTTAACCCCCCTCCCCCCACCATGCTGTACCTCTATTGGCATTTGTCTCAGTGCCTATGGCAAAGTCAAAACCATTTAGGGAACTGCTCCTGATCAATGTAGCCCTTCTTCACCACCAGGAGTGTTGTTGTTTAGACAGTCTGTAAAGCAGAACCCTAACACCTTCCACCAGCCCCCTAGAGAGGGAATCCTAGAAGTTTGTTACTGTGGGTCGAAAAGTTTGTGCCTTCACCAACTTGGCTCTCCACACGGCTAATGTCTTTTGCCTTTTAGGCCGAAAGGTTTTGCCAGTTCTTACAAGGCATATCTGTATAATCGTCCTGTCAGGGTGCGGTGCATGGAGGAGATGTAACCAGGAGGAGATGTAACCAGCAGCAGCAGCACATGTAGTCCCCACCAGCCTTTGCTTACTCCGCTGTCTCCAAACCCCAGAGACAACTACCCTTCATAAACTACCCTTCCAGTGAGGTGGAGTGCCTACCATTTTCACATTGTGTTTGAGGTGATCATTTAACATCTGGTTGATCGGCTGAACTGCTGGGGCTACCTACGCCTTTCCTTTTGTGTCTTGCCCCCAGACCACCTCCTTTCCTTCAGATTGTGCACACCCAATAATTCCACGATACTGAAGGCAGAAGATCTGCCTTTATAGAAAAAGTTGCTAAAGAAATGGTGCCTCCAGCAGAGAGGGGCACTGGGTTTTATTCCCTTTACTTTTTGATGCCCTAAAAGTGCAGAGGCCTGAGGCCTATCCTGCATATATGCCTTCTGAAACTTTCCATCTGGCATGAAAAGTTTAAGAGGCTGTTCCTGAGCCAGGACCTGTTGGCCTTGAACTTGGCACATTGGTTGGTGTCACTGTACTTCCAAGGTGCTTATTTAGGTCTTCCAGTTATCTGCTCCCACAGGTGCTATGTGAGCTACATAGTGAGGGTCCAATACTTGCAGTTTGCTTTCCTTCCGTTCTAATGGTCTAAAGCTTTTTTGCAAAGGTGCTGACTGAGATTGCAGCTTCTCTGCAGATATCAAGTGTCTTGTATTCCTGTACATGGATGACTGGCTGACGAAGACTGAATCCCTGACGTTTGTCCAGTAGTGTGCCCAGTGTATGATGGCCTGACCATAACCTGGGTTGTATCCTCAACATCCAAAAGTTGTTGTGGCACTGCTTGGCACAAATCTTATGAAGGCCTTCCCTCCTCAGAGGATTGCAGATTTTTGGGTGAGGATTCCGATATATCTTAAGGTCCGATCCCAATCCTGCAGGTTTTGCGCTTACTAGGCCCAATGGCCTCGAGCATCCTGTTCGTACCTTCCACCAGATAGCGGATGTGAGTACATCAGTAGTGTCAGAGAAGCAGTTGCTACAACACCAAGGAAATCTCTGAGCTCAGGTGTCAATCTTACAGTCCGTGCATAAGGATCTGCAGTGGTGTATGAACCCTTCCAAAATTTTGAAGGGTCTCCCATTCAGCTCTCTGCAAGCTCAGGCTATAGAGGATATGGGTACCTCCTCACTAAGCTGGAATACTGCGTAGTTGACCTGGCAATGCAGAGATATTGGCCTGTATCAGACCAGCACTTGCACATAAATGTGCTTGAGCAGCAGGCTGTCATTGTTACCTTGAATTCCTTTCTTCCTTCCATCTCCAAGTGCAATGTCCAAATTCTGTCAGACGAACCCTACTCCATCCATTATATCAACAGACAGGAAAGTGTGCATTTGCTGACCCTGTGTTGGGAAGCAGTTCCTCCGCGAAGTCTTCCCACAAGTGTCTCACCTTGTGGGCTGCCTCCGTATGGATGCAAATGCTTTCGGCTGCCTGTCATTCGTGGACCGTGAGTGGGAGCTGCACATCTAAGTGCCATCCCAGGGCAGAAATTGTATTCAGTTTTGGGCCATTCATCCTGGGGGATACCTTCATGTTCGACTGGTCTCAGGGTCTGATGGATGTATTTTCTCTGATCTTGCTTCTGTCTAAAGTTGCCGCCGAGTCGAGTACAGCCGACTCTGTTTGCCCAAGACTCCATGAGGAGCATCTGGTAAGCCAATTGATTTCCACTCAGCACACATCTGCCCCTTCCTTCCTCATGGAGAGTGCACATGCTCATTTGGTATGATGGTCAGATCTCTAGCCCCAAACGCTGCAGAGTGGCAATTGAGTGGTGCCAGTTAGACATCCCCCCCACCCCCCATTTTGCCTGCCTCTTCAAGTCGCAGGCGTGTTGGTGGGTAGGAAGTCTGTGATTTAATCCTTCTAAATAGGTCTTTGGAATAAGTTTGTTCAGGGGTGCTAGTTTGAAGGCACCAATTTCTTGCCAGACTTTGAGTGAATTGTCCCTTGTTCAGCTGGGCATGGTTATTGCTACATGTATGCACTGGTGGTCCCGTCTGCTTTCATGTGTCTGCCTGATCAACCTTCCCTGTTTAGATCTGCTCTAGTAGTACAGTTTGTAAAAGGTTTTCTTCTCCCTCTCCTTTTATTGTTCCTCGGTGTGATTTGAATTTTGTGTTTTATTTTTGGATTGGTTGGTGGCGATGTACAGTTTGACTTCTCACTTTTAAGACCTTTTCTTGGTTAACTTCAGCTTCTATTGGGTCATGCACTCTTCAGTTTTCTATCCAGGTAAGATGGATCTGTGCAGTTGACCATCTTTCTTCTCAAGCTGGTTTCTGTATTCTCTGTGGCCGATTTGTTATACTACCATCTTTCTCCTTCCTCTACATTCAGCCCAAGAGGAGTAATGTCTGTGCAGTGTTGTGTGACATCAGCTGCATGCAGCAGTACAGAGTTCAGGGCCACTTTTTTGTGGCTTCGCTGGAGCTAAAAAGGGGAAGGTTTTCAGGGTACACATACATTGAGTCTTCCTGTGCATCATGCCATTTTATGTCCTGGAGAAGAAAGAGCCTCTGAAGGGTATTTGTACTTATTACACCAGTGCCATGGCTGCTTCCATTGCTCTTTCCAGAGGCATCCCAGTTACCAACATCCTTACTGCCTCAGGTTTCGGGCACGTAGTGCTGGTTAATTTTTTAATAACCATATTTTATTGGTTATATTAGAGAGAACTAAGCAAAATAAACAGACAAATAGAGTGCACAGTGTATTCACCTCATTAGAAGTCAAGAGGACATCCCAGCAGGATACAATACTGTACATCAGTAATTAAGTAGGTTGTAATATGATCCCAATTTCCACAAACCATTTCATGTTTATGCGGCAACTACATGTTTCGTAGATCGGTTCCTCCAATTTAGCACACCAGTCCATTGTCGCCCTCCATTCAGCCATGAGCAGGGGGCTTGTCACGCTTGACTGTGGTTGTACCAATGCCCACCAGGGTACTTTCCCCTCTAAGGTCACCCATATCCTCCAGAATCACCAGTCAACCAATTCGGTGGAGCAAGCAATTGTCTGTTCCAGTCTCCTGGAAAGAGTAGAGAAAACATACGACCAATAACTCCCTATGCTGGGACATTCCCAAACCATGTGAAAGAAACCACAATCCTCACTGACACATGTGGACAGTGTGACAGTTCTCCACAGATGACATGGAGTGAGATAGGACATATGCATGTACTTCAATTGTAAAAGGCACAGACTGGAGGGAATGACCAATTCACGTTGGGCCATCCTGACATCCCTCCAGTCATTGTCATTCAGAGGATTCACCCAGTCTTCTCAATTCTTTCAATGCAGTATTTTCTCACTTCTCTCTCAAACCAGCAAAACTGCCTGGTGTGTTAATTACTAGGACCTGTAGAGGATCGATATGGCACTCCGGCTTTAGGGTTTAGAGTAACTATACATTCCAGTGGGTTGTGTTCTGGTGGGTTTACCAGGACTGACTAATATATACTGTTCAGGCATGGCACAATTGTAAATATTTCTAGAATTGGGTCTTATGGAGTTCACATTCATTCTGAAGTGCCTGAAATGATTTAATCTGAAGATACTCCAGACGTCGCCCAGTTTGGAGTTACCAATAAGGTTCCATTGATAAAATCCTTTCAGAGGCGCTACCTGGAGAATCTATCTTCCTTGGTATGGGGGAGGGGGAGAATGGGGGACTTCTCCTGCGTGTCTTCCGCTCTCACTGGAGGGCTGACTGCCAACACAAGAGAAGCACCCTTGTGACTTCAGGTTGCGACCCATATAATAAATCTGTGATATGCCTTTGTTTGGTCAGGGAAACTTCCAGGCAATATGCAGGGTTGTTGTGACCCCCTTACAGCCAGTCATATATCAGTTGAATTTGGGAGGCCCAGTAGTTAAAGCGTGGTTGGCCAAACCCATCCCTTCCACATATTTGGACTGAATATTTTTGTTTTTGCTTGAAATCTGTTTACTAAAGGTTTTCCCCAAAACATTACAAGACATCACATTTAACACTGCACTACTTGTTTATAGCATTTAAAAAAAATATATATTTTATTGATTTTTCACCACAAACACAACATCCATAGTTGTAGCACATTATTGTCAGGGACACAGTTCTTGATACATTTGCATTGGTTCATATCCATCATCTGAACTTGCTTACACATTATAATCTCTATTATGCTGTTCTCTCAGTGCCACCGACTATTGAATAACAACCTCAATTTACAGTCGCACTATAACATTATGCATCTTTGTGTCGGCCAAGATCTGCGCTCCCCGAATTACTTGTCACCCCCCTCCCTTTACCGTCCCTAGCCCCATCTACCGGTGTGTACTACTTGTTTATAGCATGACATATTAATACTCTTGCAAGCAATAATACAAGAATATCACAATGTAGTAATAGCTGGCACAGGTGCAGAACACCAAGTGCGTGGGCAACTCAGACAAGAATACATGTCATAAATCAAGGAGCAATAAAACAGAAGGTACAACCGGTATCAGGTCGAAATGTGTTCCAGGGGGCCCCAGATCTTTGACATTGCTTCAGAGTAATGCACGAGGGGAGCCTCTGGTGGTAGTGAGGGTGGGGCGGCAAATATGGGACATGAGTTGCAGTCGCTGCCATGGTGGTGGGCGAGCTGTCTAGTCAAAGAGCTGTAGAGCTTTTAAGTTTGGGTGGAGTGAAGCAAGTGTATTGAAGGCCAGAAAGATAGTTAGTGGTTGCCTAATACTGTTAAATTTGGTTTCAACATGGATCAGTTAGTTGGACAGCTGCTCCATCGTTATAACATGCCAGAGGCGAATGAACCATAAGGCAAGCGGGGAGATGGGGCACAGTCTACTTTAAGGCAAGAGCTCTCGGCTGCTTTGCATAGGCTACTGACTGGTTAGTCAATATGCGTCATCGCCTCCAGTGTTAGGGGTCGGTTGCTTGGTATGATAGTGGTGTAGGAGGCAGGGATTGGGAATCCTACTGTGCTCTTTGTGTTCCACAAGCTAATTTGAGTAAGTAGTGATAAGAGAGCAAGACTACCAGATGTCGCAAGAATCTCCTGGCTCCGTTCCATAACACCAGCAGTGAGTAGAAGCTGTGGAGTAAATAGTGTTTGGGGGTGTTGGGGGTATAATACCATTGTGCCATGATCTTATAGGCTATCTCCTGCTGAGGTATACTTATGTATGTCTTGGGGATGTCATACCAAAGGGTTTCCCACAGTTTTTGTGAGATGCCTTCAGTAATGCTAGTCTGCCATTGTGTTTGATATAGGTGTGTGCAGGGAGGTGTCGAGTTTTCAAGTACTTGATAGGTTCTGGATTTCAGCCCTCTGGAACCATCGTAAGCCTTCACTAGTTTAGCCTATGTGGCTCCCTGAGCATTTAGGGGATTAGAGTGCCCAGTGACGCAATTGACAGTATTGCAACCGTGTTGATTCCTTGAAGTTCAATTTGCATGGGTCAAAAGGCTTAATGGTGCTTCTCACGAAGAAGTCGTGCAGGGTTCTAAACTAAATGGCCTCCCAGCTGGGGAACGTAAGAGGGGCGAAGTGAAGTCCGGGTTACAGGCAGTTGGTGTTTTGGGAGAAGGAAAGGTGGTGAGACCTCTCTTAAGAACCAGTTTGTCCCTGATCTCGAGGACTATCCTTGTGGGAGTAGCAATATAGGCACTGCTCGGCCTGACGTACTTGAGGAGCCAAGATAAGTCCCATAGGGGGAGACAGGCCAGCAGTTGATCCGTATGGAACCAGTGTTTGTCGCTGTCTTGGACAACCCATTTAGAGATATATAGGGTAGATGGGCTGTCCAATAGTATTCAAGGAGTTTAGTGCAAACTAGGCCACCCCTGTCTTTAGGTAGCATTGAAAAAGAGTTAGAGAGTCTGGGGCGCTTACCTCCCCAGATAAAGGAGCAAATGACTCGCTGTAAACACAGGATATTGTCTGAGGGATGGGCCTGGGTAAGAATTGAAAAAGATAGAGAATCCTGGGAAGGACATTCATTTTTATAACATTGATTCAGTCCAGCCACGATCTATACAGTGGTTTCCAGCAACTGAGATCTTCCAAGATGGAGTGCCGATATTCTGGCTAATTGGCTTGCGCCTAAGAGGTGAACATGCCGGTTAAGTTGAGGACTAGGGGCCTTATGTAGGTGGCCTGGCATTTACCACTTCATAAATACCGAATCATACCGATTCGGTATTTATGAAGTGGTAAATGCTATGTAGGTATTCCTGCGGTAAAAATTACCGATTCGTAGAAATTCGGTAATTACCGAATCGGTATTTACCGATTCGGTAATGAGGCATACCTTCCCATTGATTGAATCAATGGGAAGGTATGCCTCATTACCGAATCGGTAAATACCGATTCGGTAATGGGGGGAACACAATCAAGGGTGGCAGGGTGTCACATTGACACCCTGTTGCACCCCTGATTCCTGCATGTGTGCACATGTGGCACACATACATGCCCTAAGGGCATGTATGTCTGCCACATTGCACACTTCTAAGCGCTTGAAAATGCATTTACAGAGCCATTCTTCATTTACCACCAACTATTAGTTGGTGGTAAATACCGACTCCACACGACACCCACACACTCCCCCCTACATATCATTACAGGATTCGGTATTTACCGAATCGGTAAAATTACCGATTCGGTAATTTTACCGATTCGGTAAATTACCGAATCCTGTAATGTGCCCCCTACATTGCAAAAGCCTAAATACCGGTCGGTAACGGTATAATTACCGAAAATCGGCCGTTACCGACCGGTATTGGGCTACCTACATGAGGCCCTAGGTATCTAATTGTGCGGGAAGCCCATTGAAATGAGGCTAGCATTTCCAAGGCATTTGAAAGTCTTGTCTGGTATGGTAAAATTTAAGGCATACGATTTGGTCATGTTAACTTTACAGCCTGACATGACTTAAAAGGCGGAGAGGCAGCTTACAACTGCTGGCAGGGAAGTAGCGGGCTGCCTGAGAGTAAGCCAAAGGTTGTCCGCAAAGAGACTTTTTTCTGGGACAAACCTCCAAAAGGTATGCCTGCAATGCCTGCTGGATGGTGATGGCTAATGGTTTGACCGCCAAAGTGAAGAGCAGAGGTGATTACTAACACCCCTGATGGGTGCCCCTAGAAAGACGGATAGAGTTTGTATTCTGTCTAATAATACAGAGTGAGGCAGTCTGGCCTACATAGGATTACATGACCTCGGTGATCATACAAGGTCCTAAACCAATCTTGCTTAAACACCACCCGGAGAAAAGCCCAGCTCACTCAGTTGAAAACCTTCACCCTGTTGAGCGAGAGAAGGCAGGCCGTAATATTGAGATTTCTCGACCAGGTGTGCAACTTGGCGTATATTAACCCACTTACTGCCTATTGCAAATTAGCCCAACCTGGTCAGGATCTATGAGGCTGGGGAAGTATTGTTCTAGCCTGTTAGCCTGGATCTTTGTAAAAATCTTGGCATCTGTTTTTCAGGAGAGCTATAGGGGAATAGGATGAACACAGTGTATGGCAGTCAGTTGGTCTTTATTCGATTCACATCATAAAAGACATTCTACACAAATAAAAACAATTCATATATAATACAATTCAAGTTAGAATACAAGAAAAACTTCTGGACCTTTAAAATATTGCATAGAAGCAATTAGATTAAAAATAATCACAGCTTAATAAAATACAATAAGATACAAAATGGGACACGTCTGTTAACCTAATAATCCATAGCAGGGTACTAATAATAATAGCTAGCAAGACACAAATCGCATCTTAAGATTCCTTGCCCTGAGAATCCATGCCCAGCTAATAAACTTGGCAACACCTATTACTATGGGTTTTGAGGTATCGGTTTTCAAGATTCTACTGGCAACCTGTGCAGAACAGGTACTCATTAATCTGCAAACAGGTCGAAGCCAAACGCGACGAGGGAGATGATAAATTGGGCAACCAAAAAGAAAATGGTCCAAGGATTTGATCTTGTCTACGCAAAAGGGGCACTTGTCACTACCAAGAGGACTCCAGCTTTTGGTGAGTCCTCGCAGTGGTAGGGCGCCCACTCTAAACTGGTGATACAATTTGCGGTCAAAATACTTCAAAATAGTATCCCAGTAGTTTTCATAAGCAGAGTCGTCCTTGAGAACTAGGAATGTGGCAGTCATCGTGAGCCTATGAGGGAAGTACATCTCCTATTCTTAATAAAGCACCAATAGGCCTCCTTAAGGACTTTTTTCGACGGGAAAACCACAGAATCCGGACTAGCCCATAGATCACGCAACCCAAGATCAATCAACAGGGTTTTAATACTGGACAACCAGGGAATCCTATGCGAACCCTCCATCCCTTTAACCTCTAAAACGGCTTTTGCATAGATCGATAGTTCAGGAGTAGTCCACAGGCGGCGCCAAAACGCCAGAGGTCTATACCCTGCCCAGTCCTCTATAGGCTGGATTCCCAGATCGTACAATAAGGGGATGCGCGGAGTAGATTGGGGAAGTCCAATAGCTGACCTAAGAAATTTATTCTGGGCAGACTTCAGCTTAGACAAGTTGCTGAAACCCCAAATTTCAGCACCATATAAAATGGCAGGTAGAATCTTGGAACCATAGATCTTCATTAGGGGGGCTAATGGTTTAGTTAAGGAGTGTTTATGCTCTTTCAATAAAGCACCACCCAGTTGAGCATGTTTAAGAGCGAGAAGATCCAGCTGATGAGACCAGCTGCATGTCTCGCTAAAAGTGACCCCTAAATAGGTAAAGACAGCCGTTTGGGCCAAGTTAACACCACCCAGACATACCTGCGCCTTAGTACGCCGGGGACCTCGAAAAACCATGAACTTGGTTTTCCCAACATTAATTTCCAACTCATGCTCGCGACAAAAGATCTCGAAGCGAGACAGGGCCAGCTGCAAACCCTGTCTCGTCTTCGAGATCAAAAGGGTGTCATCTGCGAACATGAGTAGGGGAATCTTCATTCCAGCCAGGGTGGGAGCATCAGTGGGGTTATTAGAAAAATAATTTATGACCCCATTGATGAATAAAGAAAACAACGTGGGAGCGAGCACACACCCTTGGCAAACTCCTTTAGACACTTTAAATCTGTCCGTCACCTCCCCTGGTTTACCCCAACGAACACAGGCATACGTATTTTCATGGATAGTAACCAAAAAGAAAACCAATTCTTTTGGCATGCCCATTTCCTCGAGTACATTCCATAACTTGTCCCTCGGCACAAGGTCAAACGCGGACCTTAGATCCACGAAGGCCGCGTACAGCTTACCACCCCCCAAAAGAACTTCCTTCCAATAAAGGAGAACTACCCTGAATGCTTGGTCCAGGGTCCCAATATGAGAACGGAACCCTGCCTGTAGTGGGGACAGCACATCAAAATTAGACATCCAAGTTTGGATGCGACCCAGAACAAGACGGGCTATAATTTTTTGTACTGCGTCGATAAGACTAATAGGTCTATAATTGGCCGGGGCAGAGCGATCGCCTTTCTTATAGATCGGCAATATCTCTGCCCCGAGCCACGAGTCAGGGACAGCAGCACCACCCGCAAGGGCATTAGCCAGCAGAGTCAAATACGGGATCCATACATCTTGCTCCTGAATGAATAAATCGGCAGGAATACCGTCTGGACCCGGGGCTTTACCACTCTTAATTGAACTTAACACTAGCTTAACTTCACAGGGAGAAAATTCTAGGGGGTTTTTAATACCAGATGGACAGGAGATGTAATTAGCCGTCTTATCACCAACCTTAAACTGATCCTCGAAATAAGCGACCCACTGTTGAGGCTCAACTTGATTAGTGGGACGAATATCCGAGGGGCAGTTACCCCATTTAAGGAGATGCCAAAATTGGACCATGTTGCGGTCATGGCAGGCCTGGAAGAGATCCATCCAGCGATCCTCATCCCAAATCTGCTTCGCCTTGAGTTGGGCATTTTTATATACTGATCTACAATTTTGTATAGTGGCAGGAGAGCCAGATTTGATGGCCAGTATTAAAGCACTTTGGGCCAATCTACAGTCCTTATTAAACCACGAACGGGGTCTCAGCTCTTTGCTTTTACCAGTAGCAGGTTGGGTTTTCACAAAAAAGGATTTAAGTTCGGTAAAGAGCATGTTGTGGATGTCCCGAAAATTATCCTTAATCAAGCTTTGGGACTTCATCTGATCAAGTAAGGCCAGAGCATTGTTAATCATATCCCTAATGGCAGCCCAAGTGGCAATTTTCGGCCATCTCACCCTTCTAAGATCATTTGTAAGGATAACATCTGTAGGGGTGCGACCAGCAGGAGAGGTGGAGGGAATAGCAAAACTGTTATCTTTAATGCACAATGCAAGAGGGTTGTGGTCTCTTTCGACTCTACTTACTACCACCATATCGTCAATGAGCGGCCACATTTCCAAATTTACTAATATATAGTCAATTCGGCTCCCGGTTCTGCCATTGTCAAAAGTCGACCTCCCCAGCCTATCTGATTTTGTGCGCCCATTAACTGCTCTCATGCCCTGGTTTAAACATAAGCCTTTCATAAAAAGGGCGGCTTGGGTCCATTTACTTACTGGTTCCAGCTCCAGCTGGGGAACACCCCATGTTGAATCTTCATCCTCTGTGAAGTCCCCAAAATCGACCCCCAAGGGCTCAAAACAAACATTAAGGTCTCCTGCCACAATCTTATTAATGGGCTTTGGTTTGGTCTCTAAATAGTCCTCCAAAAGAGGACAAGTGGGAGAACATTTACCTCCCAGAATACCCCTAACATAAATGTTTATTATTAGGAGATTGAGGCCGCAACGAGATTTGACCCTGATAATCAAGATATCAGAACTGTCAATTGGGACCTCTGTCACAGTGACACCATCACATTGACGGACCCAGGTGGTTAAACCACCCTTGGGTCTACCCCTGTGACCCTTAACAGCAGGCTTATAAAAATTCAGAAAACCTGTGCGGAAGTGGGGAGTCAATGCCCAGGTTTCTTGGAATGCCCATATCTCAAACTCGTCAATAAAATTGGCCCAATCAGGAACATCGAGCCTAGACCCCAGCCCTGCGATGTTCCAAGAGCCCAACTTTAATGAGGAGCTTGCAACCCCAATTTCCACCGCTTGACCAGGATCAACCTGGGGATCGTTCAATGCAGCAGAGGATAGCTGTATAGAACCAGGAGGATTATCCCTACTTGGACTGACATTAGAGGATGATGGCTTAATAATGATAACCGGGCTCTTATGACATTTAAGACCCGAGGACCCAGGAACCGGCGGAAAAGAGCAGCAAGAACCTTCAAGCGTCAATCGTTATCCTCCAGTGATGAAAGGACATCAAAGCGATTGGAGGTCACAATGGGCAGATCAGACCTTACAGGGATAGCTGGAAAAGCACGATGATCACACTTTGACTGTAGGGAGTCAGGTCTATAAAAGAAACCCAGTGGGAGGATTTGGATCGAGTTAGGAGTTGAGGGTAGGCGGTGAGCAACTTCCAAAATATATTTAACCAGAGCAGGAGACTTGAAACTCAACACAACACAGTCCCCAGAAAGGGTCTTATACGACTGACCAATCCAGTTGATACGCCTGACCATGTTGAAATCATCAAACAGAGCCTTGCTGTTACCTATTTTAGAGCTCAAATAATGCAGGGATTTATTCCTAAGGTTAGACCAGTGTTCGTAAGAACCTACCGAAAGTGGTGGAACATTTGCCAAGACTATAGAGTAGGGGGTGGCTTGGGGAGGGAGATGTAAACTAAAAGGCATTGTAGCGCACCCTGCTCCCGCCCCCTCAATACCAGCCCTGTTACTCTGGGAGGGGCATCTTTGCACGTCACAATGGTTGTTAAGACCCCTGTCAGTAGCCACTCCTAGCCCCAAATGCTGGCCCTTCTCTTCCCCTGAAGATAATGAAGGTGGCATAACCCCCACTGACCTTGGTAGTCTAGCACTACCGGCCACATTAGTCACTCCCACTGACGTCACCCCATTTGATAAAGTGGGAGGCCCTAAGTCTAGGGACTTATCACCTGCAAGTCTAGCTTCCAATTTATCCAACCTACCGGCGACAAGGTCCAATTTGTGGTGGACAGATGTTAGGAGGCAAGCTAGATGGTCTTTAAGGCCAACAAGAAGTAAATCCACTAGAGGCTGGATCAGGTCCTGGCTCAGGGGAGTATAGTTATGATCAGATCTATCCCCTACAATGGAGGACCCACTAGGCTCAGAGATAGATGACACAACAAGGGGCTTACTCATTCCTTGACCTCTCTTATTTTTACTAATAACTTCTTTTTGTTTAGCTTTATGTGCCAACCTCCCTCTTGTAGTAACCCTGGTTGGACTCCGAGTAACAACACAAGCCTGGGCGGGGTCCATAGACTCGTGAGCAGGGGAAGTGGGCAATGGGGGAGAAGGGGTGCCATCAACTGGACTAGAGTGAACAGAGATGGGCAAATCAGTCTGCAACTGGGCTTATGGGAGGGAGGAGGATGTAGGATCTAAGGAGAGTCTGTGTTCCACCGCTAGGATCTCAAGGTTCAACGCTGACTCAGCTCTAATTAAATAATCATCTAGTGTCCCCCCCACCTTGTCGCCAGCTCTCCTTTTAGACATACTGCAGGGTAGGCAAGGATCGATCTTCTCTAAGCGCAGCCCGCCTTCCCCTATAACAGCACCACAGCCTAGGGAAGCACAACAATAGGTAGTAACGAGTCAGTACCCCTCACGGCCAACTCACAGTTCTTGGAAAGAGTCTTCTAGGGCGCCGTTCCCCTCGCGGCTGCGACAGATGGCGCAATGACTGCTCGAAATACCACCACAGATGTTAGGGGGGTGGCCCAGCCCAGCCTTATCCGGGCTTAGATGGGCAAGGACGGGCCCGCCCTTGGCCTGGGCTTCGCCCGGGCGCTGCCCGCGCGCGTCCCGCGCTGCGATGGTCACCTGAGCTTATGAGGGATTCCCTCAGCTGTTAATGCGCGCGTTGATGCGTAGGGCCTTCTGGGGGATGTGGTTCAAGCACTACAGCGTGCCTGTGCAGTTCCCTTCGTGGCCCTGAGGGCTCCGGTGCAGGCAAACCAAGAACAGGGCAGCAAGACTTGTCAAGACCGTTCCCCTCACGGTAGGATTAGGAAAGCTCTTAGCGCGTCCCGCGCTGCGATGGTGACCTGAGCTTATGAGGGATTCCCCTCAGCTGTTGATGCGCGCATTGATGCGCAGGGCCTTCTGGGGGATGTGGTTCAAGCACTACAGCATGCCTGTGCAGTTCCCTTCGTGGCCCTGAGGGCTCCGGTGCAGGCAAACCAAGAACAGTGTATGGTCTTTTCCCAGTTTGAGGATGAGGGTGATCTCTGAAGTGGCCCTGGTAGGCGTGAGGCCTGTGTAATTGGTGAAGGAGTTTAACAGTGTCAGTAATCGATCCTAGAGGCTAGGGAAGAAGGTTGTGTAAAAGTTAACGGGAAGCCCATCTAGGCTTGGTGTTTAGAACTAGGAGCTCCCGGAGGGCTCAGTGGAGCTCTGCTGGTGTAATGAGGGTGTCAAGAAGTTCATCATGGCGAGGTTTGATTGTCCCATAAATGTCTATCATGCCCTGCCAGTTTTCATCTTGCAGGTATAGGGTTTCTTAGTGGTTGTGAAATGCTTGTTGTTTAGCTGTTTCAGTGGTTGCTCAGGTCGTGCCTCTCGTCTGAATTTTTGTAATATGGGTCTTAGATTGTTGGTGGCGTAATTTATGGGCTAGTAAGGAGCCAACCTTATAACCCATCATAGTATTTTTTATTCAAGGCCAGAAGGGAGCTTTCACCTCTGTTGGTCCTATGGGCTTTCAGCTTTCATCATAGAATTGCAAGCTGTTGCTTGTTGTGTCTAGTAGGAGATGTCTGGTTCATTCTATTGAGGGCCTTAATCCATGCCGCTACATCCATCTCTACCAACCTGGATTTCCTTGCTCTAGCAATGTCAGTGGTCGAGATCACTCACTTATGGTAGCCTTAAAATTAAACCCATCCCAAAGCATGTGAGGTGATTTGTCCGGGAGGGCGTGGAGCTCAAAATAATCTGCAATCCCCTATTGGATCTCAGCTGTGTCTACTTGGTCTCTAAGTAGTTGGGAGGTGGGGGGTGGTGGTGGGGGGGGAGTGCTGTTGCAGTGCACCCCTACAAGTGCCAGAGCTCCTAGACCATACCAGTCTCACATGTGCATGTTCTGAGATTGAGATGTTGGAGATGGCTACTGTATCAAGATCACGGAGTAGGGAGTGCATGAGAAATACATAGTCCATGCGAGAGTAAGAGGCATGAACATGGGAGTAGAACGAGTAACCTTGTATGTCGGGGTGCCTGTAATGCCAAGCGTCTACCAACCCCTGGTCCATGATGTCGCGTTTAGCTGAGCGAACATCGCACCTGTGCCTTGATAGGGTGCCATGCTTCTATCCAAGTCTGGAGACCAGAATTCAGTTGCCTCCCACTATAGTATTGCTCACCACATCTGCCAACTGGTCCAGAAGGATGCCCCAAATGTAGAGATCCTTCGCTTGGTTGGGGGCGTAAATGTTCAGCAGGGTTAGAGGGCGTGTTCCCCTCGGGATGCTCAATTTAAAAAAGCATTCTTCCTTGTCCTTAACAGCCTTGAGGACTGAGGAACAGAAGCCCGCCTTGCACAGGATGGCTACTACCAGCGTTTTGGTGGGAGCGTGGGCCTAAAAGCGATTGGGATATTTCGGATGGGACATGAAATGGCTGTCCTCCCTCACTAGGGGCCTCATGGAGAAGAATGACATCCAGATCCTTTTGAAGAAGGTATCACCAAACTTTCTTGTGCTCGTTAGGCATATTTAGGCCCAAACATTTAGGAAGAGTAATTTAGTGTGCTGTACTGTTTCCATAGCAGGACTGAGAATATGCGGCTGTTAATCAATTGAACAGGCCTGGGGTAGTGTGTTTAGGACCAGGCCGGGGAGGCCCAGATGTAGCGCTCCCACATCCCAAGTAACTTGTAGCTGGGAGACCGTGACTCTTGCAAGGAACATGTCTATGGACGGAGGCGACAGGGCAAGAAAAGGGACAAAAGACTCATTTATCTAATTTAAGGTGTTCGAATGAGTATATAACTAACGTTATTAGGTATGGGAACTCAATCACAATAACCTAGTATTAAGGATTGAAACCTGCTAAGCAAGTGTAAAATAATACTTTAAATATTATACAGTCCATAACAAAGAAAGCTCGGAGTATGCAATAGAAAACATTTCATAATAGCAAAAGCTTGGAATATGGAATACGATACACACATGTAGTCGTTAATGGGCATTATAAATACAGATGGTCTAAATATTAAAAGTCACATGTTTGAGCATAGATCAATACAGCTCATTGCCCATAGAAATTGTAACAAATATTCATACATAAGTGAAAGACCACTGACAGATGTCGATATTTCAAGACACATTACATTTTGCTGTACGGGCCCCTTATTAATTGAATAAGGAAGGAATCACATTACTTCACATCAAGTTGGGAATACATGGTTGTAAAGGCCACAAATTGTAGTGGAATAGAGATAGAGCAGCCCCCCCAGTATGAATATAAACTCAGTCTAGTGGTTCATAAAGGGTCCCAGCCATTATTGTAATGAGAGGCAAGCTAGTTGAGCATAACTTGCGTCTTGTTCGTTTAATCCATCATTAATAAAGTCAAAATGTGTCATCCATTTGCCTTCCCTGAAATTTAGAATATTCCCTATGTTCCCTCCTCTTGGGCCAAGGGTCACCTTCTCCAGCACAATCCATTGGAGTTCCTCAGGTCCATGTCTTGCAATTTTGAAATGTTGAACAAGTGGTGCCCCCTGAACATCACACCTGATTCTGCTGCAGTGTTGCATAATCCTTGCTTTAATCTTTTGCTGGGTTTGTCCCACATAAATGAGCTCGCAGGGGCATGTGATACAGTAGATCACGTTATTGGTGTTACAGTTTGTAAATGACTTCAAATCAATGGTATGTTGTTTGTATGTGAAACGTTTGGTCTGTATAGTCATTTTGCAAGCCTTGCACTGTCCACATCTAAAGTGACCTAGTGTTACCGGTAAATTCCAAAGGGTTTGTATAGATGGTGTTTCAGGACTTTCAAGGAAAGAGCGCACCACATGGTCCCTGATACTCTTTGCTTTCTTGAACGAATGCATCGGTGGGGTTGGTTGCTCAATATCCTCAGATATCAGACCCCAATGTTTATTTATTATCTTCTTAATGACATTACTCTGGGTGCAATATGTTGTCACACATATCATCCTCTGGGCGCTATTGTCATTCCTATCTTGCATAGTGAGCAAAACTTCTCGAGGACTGTACCAAGCCCTCTTCTGAGCCTTCTTGATCAATCGCTTAGGATAACCTCTCTCCAATAGTCTTGCGCTCAAGTCATCAGACTCAGTCACGTAGTCTTCTTTTCTCGTGCAATTCCTGCGAATGCGCAGGAATTGGCCTACTGGCAAGTTATCCCTCAACCCACGTGGGTGGTGGCTGTTATATCGTAAGAGTGAATTTCGCTCCGCAGCTTTCCTGTATAGGGTAGTGGATAGTTTGTCCTCTTCATGGAAGATAGTAATATCTAGGAAGTCAATCCGGTAATTATCAGACTGCATTGTGAATTGGATGTCCTGACTTAGTTGGTTAAGCCAATCATGGAAGGAACCCAGCTGTTCTTTGGTACCTGACCACAGCATCAACACGTCGTCGATGTATCAAACACAGAGCTGAAGGGGTTTCAGCTATAGTGAATGGAAGCTGGTCTAATTTATCTAAATGCAGCAGTGTGTATGTTGTGCCTTTCATTGCCATTAGTTGTTTTCATGGTAAATTAAAAGGCAGTAATTAATGACTACAATTTAAATTGCGCCCATTTTTAAGGGTTTGAAGCGTCCAGCTAAACTACATAATAGATCTAAGTTGACTTTGCCTATTATAAAGTGTTGACGTGTCACTTTGCATAATATCAATATTAGAAGATACAATGTTATTTAAATTGTAATTATACAAAGACAACGTATTAACCCCTTCGGTGCTCAGGACGTGACGGTTCCGTCCTCTTTACACAGCCAGGAAATCCCTCTGTTGTTATAGCAGAGGGATTACCTTTTTTGTTTTTGAGCCTTGGGAGCTGATAAAGAGCTTGCCCAACCTCTTGATGCATTCTTTTTTTCAGTGTAATGACAATCGGCATGCATGGCGCGCTGATGTCCTTACATTGAAAGTGAAGGTGAAATGAGCCGATTAGCTCATTTCACTTTCAGTTCTTTGGTGTCCGCAGTGCTATCTCAGCCCCCGAGCACCAAAACACACAGGTGAGGTATCATTAGAAAGGGGATAATCTTCACTTTCAAATGCTACCCTACCCTAGTGAATCCCTGCTTGGGGATCACTGCAGGAGGGTGATCCCAAAGCAGAGATCCACTACTACACACTAGGGACGGGGGAGCGGCCCCTTGGGCAAGGACCTTTGCTCCCCCAAGTATTTGTTTTAGGGCATATTCAGTCTTTCTGCCCCCCCTCGGGGGCAGATATGGGCAACAGCCCCTGATCTGCCCCCCCACCCCCTTCCCCCGGGTGCAGAAAGCCTACTAGGCACCAGGGACTATTTTCTTAATTGTTTTGGGGTGTGTGCTGCCCAGAATGGGCATGCCAATGCCCCCACAACCCCCAAAAAGTAATAGGTACAGTAATTCAGCCCCCCTGGGGGGTTGATATGGACAACAGCCCCCAATCTGCCCCCTGCAGAAAGCCCACTAGGTACATTTCTTTTTTTTTTGTTTTTTGGGTGGGGGCTGTCCAGAGTAAGCATGCCAATGCCCCAACCCCCCCCAAAAAAAGAAAAAGTCCTTTTGCCCCCCCCCCCCGGGCAGATGGGGGCAATAGACCCTGATCTGCTCCCTCCAGGGGGCAGAAAGCACACAAGGCACCAGTAAATTTTTTTCTTTAATATGTTGGGGTGGGGGCTGCCTTAAACACAAATGGGACAGCCTTTCTGCCCCCCCCCCCGGGGAGGGCAAAAGGCCCACTAGACAAGTGATTATTTTCTTTTAATAAAAGGGGTAGGGCCTACCGACAATAGGCATGGCCATGCCCCCACCTCACATAAATAGGGAACAAAGTCTTTGAGCCTCTCATAGAGGGCAGGTGAGTCAATAGCCCCCGATCCGCCCCCAGGTGGCAGAAAGCCTACTAGGAACTAGGGATTTTTTTTTTTACTGCAGTGCTGGGGGCTGCCCAGAATGGCCATGCCAATGCCCCCCTGCTAAAAAAAGGGCACAGTCTTTCTGCCCCCCCCCCCCCCGGGGCATATGGGGCAATAGCCCCTGAAATGCCCCGCCCTTCCCCCGGGTGCAGAAAGCTCACTAAACATCAGGGAGTTATTTATTTTTTTCTAGCCACTAGCTAATGGGCTTCCAGGATCCCTCCAACCCTGTGACAACTTCTGGCTATGTGAGGTATCTAGCAATCCCAAAGTGCGCTATTCTACCCACTCTCTAGATGTCTGAACCCTTCCCTGAATGTTAGGAGCTTGGTGGCCCACCTTAGAAGTGTGGCTGTCTGAGGACTAAACACTCACCGAAAAACCGGTTTAGCCACTAGTTTCCCGTCTCTGTTCCCACTGCTCGCCTGTCTACTTGAAAAGAGGGTAGCCCTACTTGAGTGTGATCACCATTTGCCCACCAAAGGCGGCTTCGCCTATGAAAATCCCCTTTTGAACCAACACCCTGTGTGGCTTCCTGCAAGGGGAAGGTTGGAAGTCGTTCACATAACTCCTCAGGAGGTGAGAATGCTACTTGGTGCCAGCAACAGTGTGTGACCACTGCACTTACTGGGTAACAGAGGAGCAACATTCTAAAAGTTGCCTTTCCTAAAAAGTGACATTAAATTCGACTTGGGGATCATGTCTGGTTTAATACCACAATTAATCTGATATTCTGAAGTACCCATTTTAGTATTCCCATTCAGAAGTTAGCTGCACTGAGGGGTCGGCCGGTGACTCTTTGTTAGCCATTGGGATACTAACTTTTCCACAGCAAAAACGACAATTTGGAAGCTTTGCTGTTAAGACATATTAAAAAGCATATGTTCTACTTGATACTATACAGCTCCCTGCCTTAAGACTCCATAGGCCTTCATTAAGGGAGCCTTGTATATATTGTTAAGGAAAGTGCGGGCTTTGCCTTTGGTTTAAATGGCAAAGTTGAACTAGCAGTTTTAAAACTGCTCTACCAGGATGCAGTGCGAAGCTGGGAGCCATTTTGTACCTTGTCACACACAGGTAGAACAATGCGTGCTACAGCCCTGGGTGAACACTGTCTTACATGCTGGGGTACCCTTTGTACCATATTCTAGGGGCTTACAAGTAAGTCAGCTTTTGCCAATTGGGGGTAGCCAGTTGAACATACACGGTGTAATGGGCTCGAACACTGGCACTGAGGTCTGGTTGACAAGCCTCAGTCCACTATGATGTCATAAAACCAGGAGCATTGGTCCAAAACTTTGGGAGTGATCATGCAAAAAGAGGTATTTCCTTACACCCATGTTGTTAGATATAATGTTTATATCTAAAGGGAGAGTTCCTTTTCAGTTGGTCCTGCTAGACCTTTTTCAGGTTGATGATAAAAACGTTTTAGTTGTTCAACAGCATTTAGTTTATGCTGGTTGTATATGGATGCTTGTATATGGACTCTGGATATCTTTGCTTTAACTAGAAATGCATGGTTTCCCGTTTATATTCTTCTTGTTACGAAAGTGTTTATCCCTGGATAATGTTTTCTTTTGTTTCACAGAGTGAACCTCTTTATGTTCCTGTTAAATTTCATGATTTACCAAGTGAAAAAGCTGGTAGTGCGAACACTAGTGATGCAGAAAATTGTAAGTACTGGATCATTTTTTAAGTATTATCTAATGACTCCATGTCACAATTGTAGTCTTGGTTCACTGCAGCTGATCCATTAGAACTATCACACATGAAAACAATGATCAGTAAAAGTTCAGCTCTGAAAATGTCATTATGGCTTTGGTGGCGTGGAGTCAAGTGAGAACCTTATGTTCGAGGCATGTGGGCTGCTGAATTCATATCTGTGCATAGATCGCCGCCTAGTGTTGGGGGAGTATTAAATAAGGTTATTCACAATTGATGCGTAGTTGCACAATTTAATGTTACATCTTTTAGATTTCTCCACATCAGGTCTTATTTAAATGGTTTGAATGGTCTTAAAAACTCAATGGTACTTCTTGAAAGAATTAATTCACAGGTGACAAAAGCAAGTTTACTTTTAATGTTGCTGCCTTACCTCTCTGAGCTTCTGTTTGGAAATAATAAAAAAAGGTGTACATTTCTAAGGTAAAGTTTGTATGTGCACACCAGCTGCTTGCACTTCTAGTATGAGGTGAAAATATCTAATGAAGTAATGAATAATCTTCACTGTAACTTGGTTCTCCATCGGTTTTATTTTGTACCCAGTGAGCAGATTGGACCCATTATAAATATGTCAATCAATATTACTTTATTTCAGCTTATTAAAAGTAGTACGTACATAAATTAAAACATTGTCATACAAAACAATTCAGGATGATAAACATTCTATAAAAACATAGAAGTACATATTTTGAGACTCAGCAGAAGCACTACAGTACAAGTACAACATGAAACATGGAACACACAAGTTAAAAGCAGTCAAACCCGATTTCATCCCTTAGGTTTTGTTAGCAACTTTACTGAATCGAATTCTCCATGCCCAAAGGGGCAACCTGGAAACAGCAAACAAAGCTTGTTCCTTTGTGTCGGATCTGAGAAGTCTATAAGCTTCCCAATAATGAACTGTGCTCTTGAGTTTGCAATCTGCAATAATCCACATTCTTCAGGCATGCCGCAGTCTACGCAAAGGAAAAGGAAAGTTCCTCTGTTTCTCGAAGCAGCGGGTAGAAAAGGCACTGAGAACATAAAGCTCTTGTTTTATCCCATTTGCATGTAACAGATCTTAGCGGTAGACAACCAGCCCTACACTTTAATTACAGACTTCTAGCATTTGGTGGCCTAATCCTGTCCAGATATGGTTAAAGCTAGGGGTGAATTTATGTTGGAGAAAATTTCAGTGATACACCCCACTTTTTGGTCATTCCATGTTTGCAGCAGCATGGATTCCCAGAAAGCTTGGTCTACTTGGTGACTATAACTCTGCTCATTGTGGTTGGGTAGTGCCACACTTCCTCCATTTTAAAGGCTTCACAAAGATATTTTACCTTCTTGAGCCATCCATGGGTTTTGTGTTCTTTTATCAATGCTGATGATCTCTGCTAAAGCATCTTTGTAAGGCACCAGTTCAAGTTTTGTCAATAAGCGTACGGATTAAAGTAAAGGTTTTAAGAACACCACAAGGTCTATCTTATTTAGTGCCAAATAAAAACGTAGAGGAGTAAGAGGAATGCTTGGAGGCAGACTATACAATGAACTATTGAATTCATTGGCGCAGGCCCAAACTTCTGCTCCATATATGGCCCCTGCCTACGCAGTGGCCCTATATGCCTCGAGAGCTGGTGATACTGCTCCACCCGAAGAGTCCTTGTATTTGCTTGCTATGGGTGATGCCCTTTATAGTAGAAGGGCTCTGCTTTTTTCCACGACACATTATCAGCCACTCCTACCCCCAAATATTTAAAGCTTTTGACTTGTTCCAAGGGCACCCCCTCTTCCAACATCCTACCTCTCAAAGATCAATGGGGATTCAGTGCCATAAAGTTGGATTTTGTGGGGTTCATCTCTAATCCCCTTGTAGTGCAGAAAGATATGAAGCGATCCAAAAGGGATTGAAGGACTTGCGGAGTTCTACAGAGTGCCATCTGCAAACATGAGAACTGAGGTACTAATACCTGCCGATTTGGCACATCATGATTGCAGTTAGCCAACCACTCTACTGCTCCATTGATGTATAAGTTGAACAGCGGGAGGCAAGCACCCATCCTTGTCTTACTCCACAATTGATGGATATCCTAGCAGTCCGATTCCCCACCCAATTGCCACCTCACCTATGAAAAGGTCTCACTAAGCACGATTTTCACAATTCTCAGTTCAGGAGGATGCCATACTTTTCTATCACCCTTCAAAGATTCTCTCTAGGCACCAGATCAAAAGCAGCTCCTTATAAATGGGTCCAATAATGGCACCTCTCCAGGAGGGCGGACTGTTCCTCTCATGAAGGCATTTCCCAACGTGTTCAAATAAGGAACCCAGATTTCAGGCAGTGACAAATATAAATCACCAGGGATGCCATCAGGGCCAGGCGCTTTCTTCCTATTCATTAGATGCAATGCCTGCACTGTTTCTTCTAAACCAAAATCTAAGGGGATGCCATCCTCATTCACAGCCTTTTTCTCTATGTGGACCATTGTAGAATCGTTATTCGACTGCAGTGGATCATTGAGCCATTCGCTGTAGAAGTGTGTGAAATAAGCAACCCATGCATCAGCTCATACAACCGCTTCAAGTTGGTTTTCTGAGGGTCGAGTTTCAGTTGCAATTAAGTTCCAGAAGACATTTATATTCCTGTTTTGGAGAAATTAGGTGAGTTCTTTGCACTGCGCTACTTCCCATTTTCTTTTGGCTTTGTTCAGAGTTGCCCTACATCCTCTTCTTGTGTCACTAATCTCTCGACGGTCACCTTTTTATTTTATTTTTATTTTTTACTGCTTCTAGAAGCACAATTTTAGCAAGTCTACATACTTGTGAAAACTAACCCGGGTGGTTTGGTGGGCCATAACCCTCCACCCTTACTTTGTGAAGTTTTTAAGCTGCTGCATAAGTTCACAATGGAGGTTTACAAAATTAGTAAAATGTTTGTTGGTGGGCTCAACTGGAGCCAATATGTCCACAAATAACTTGTAAATTTGAGACTGGGTTATTGCATTTTCTGCAAAAGGTGCTCTCCTTCTATTGTAAATACTAGTTGTGACCTCATTAGTAGAGATGTTAGCCATTAGACTCTAGTACGCCGATGATCTACAGCTCATAGTCTCCCTCTTAGAGAAGACCCCAACACAAGAATCAAGTTCACCACCTGCAATACCAAAGTCGTTGACTGCATGAAAGCCAAGAGTCAGAAGCTCAACACTGACAAGAAGGAGGTAGTGATCTTTGACAAGAACACTTGACCAATGGACAACTGTTGGCTTGGCGAGCTCGGATCCACATGCATCACCCAAGCTAGGAAGCTGGGAATAATTATTGACCGGAAACGTGACATCAACGCACAATTAAACACTGGCACTGCATCGTGCTTCCACACCCTGAAGATGCTCTTCACCCTCCACATAGAAGTTGCATCACTCCACACTTCAAGGAGCTTCACAAGCTCCGGATTCACAAAGGTGCTCATTTCATGCACATTCAAGGCACTACACAACTTACGCCCCACCTACCTAAACAGTTGTATCTCCTTCCATCAACTGCTCAGACACCTCGACTTCACAGTACTCCTACTCGTGCATATCTCGCACATACACAGAACCAGAATCGAGAGGACAGGCGTCCTCTTACATTGCTCCTAAAGCTTTGAATAGCCACTCCACATCAGAACCTCCTCCTTTCTACTTGAAATCTGCAAAAAGCTGAAAACTTGGATTTTCAGTTAACCAACCTACGTAGGCACGGTTAAGCACACACACCTGCTCAGCACCAGGATGCCCTCACGGTCATAGTGCGCTTTACAAATACACGTAACAGAAACATTTGTGCCCTCAACCACTACCCCAATGATGTTATAAGTTCATGTTTAAATACCATCACTTCTAACACATGTCTCTCAATGCAGTGATATAATCCAGTGTACTAAGGTAAAATATACTTTTTGAATTTAGAAGACAATTTATCATATTTTTACATATTGTTTGCACAATTTCCATGTCAAATGTTCCCACGGGTCACATTGTGCCTGGGCTCTTGGTGCCACAATGGGCTTTTAGAGTCAAGACAGACCCTTGGCTTGGCTCTCCTTGTTAATTTGTTGGTTGGCCCAACACTATTACAGTACTTGGTATATTAGTTACTCAAACTGGCCCTCTCACACTATCTGGCTCTGGCGAGAAAAAAACTTGCTTTTGAAGATTCTGGCTGGTTTCCACTGGTCTTAGAAGATAGCTATTCCTTCTTCTGATTTTTAATGAGTAAGGATTGCGAATTAGAGACCCCAAGAAGTTGTTTTAAAGTTACCTCTGAATATTCTTTTAGCATAAAATAAACCACGCTCAAATAATTCTTTTTCCCAGTTCCAGCATTCTGTCCATTGTAAGTCTAAGTTATTTTACTAACTGCCATCATCTGCCCTCCACACGTCAGGCTGAACACAGTGGTTACTATTGCTGTCTTGTCTTCAGAAGCCAGTTAGCAGCAATGTCATAACTTCTTCAATGACTTCTGCTGGTGCCAGGCAGCCAGGGTCAAATGGTGCATACCAGCAAAAGAGATGTGCACCACACGAGAAACTTAAAGACACAAAGTTCATTTTCAATTGTACAATTTCTTCAGAGATCATTCCTTATATTCATTTTATTTTCATTTTTTTGGTAATTTCAAGAGACATAACATTTAGTTCATATGACTCTACAGATAGACCAGCCGACGCGTTTCGTCCTGAACCAGGACTTCTTCAGGGCTGTTGATCATAAGCAAAAAAGTACATATAAATAACATACATATAAATAGACATATACATATATAAACACACCAACAAGACAGATCGGCATTGTGTACTAGAAAAACGGATAATTCCCAGTTCTAGAATGTATTTGCAAATAACATCATCAGTATTCCTATTTTGAAAATTAAAGCAAAACATTCCAATAAGTACATTGTATTTTATAGGAATCAAACAAATTTTACAGGGGCCAAACGAAAATAAGATGACTTGTATTGACTACTACAAACAGGGATACCAACACAAGAAAGTTATAACAGAAAACAAGAGTGAAAGTAGAAGAAAAGAAATAAAAGAAAAAAGGGGGAAAAAAAAGGGGGGGGGGGAAGAGAAAACTAACCTACCACTGAATTCTGATGAAGACCAGAAATAGTATCTTCCTGAATATTCACCAATCGTTTTTACTTTCATACTGAAAGGCAGAGTTCCATCCAATCAGATCTATAGTGACGAAACAGTAAGGAGGACACATGAAGTCAATAATAAATCTAAGGCGTAAAATCAGAAAAGAGGAATCCTGACGCACAGATATATATATCCGTCAGGCTACGTGTGACTCACAAGATAACGCCAACACTGGATTGTTAGTGACACAGCTGAAATCCAGTGGGTTCACGTCGCAACAGTTCCACAATCCCAGGAACCATACTCACTAAAGTACTGGATGCACTCTACATTTCCAAAAGTGAGCATGCGCACTGCTCGGCCAATCAATGCATGCGCAATGAGACATTACAGTGCCCCCACAGTACTTCAGTAGTTTTTGCAGCTCGAAGTCTGACTACAGCGGCTGTGCAGCTGAGAGAATTACACAGAGCGAACAGAAAGCTCCCAGTACAGCAAGAGCTGCTGTGGCCTTAGTAGCCAGTGGTGCTGGAAGGAACAATTTTCAGACTGGAGGTGCTGTTATCAATGTTACATCACTAAACTCATAGAGGTTATAAAAAATTCAAGCATCGCACAGACAGCAAGTGTTGCAAATGAGCCACTCCCTTACAGCAAGAGAGTGGTAAGGGTGTAGTATGTAGCTAGTGTACCATTTAGAAGCACACTGTCAGAAATATATTACTAAAACATGGTGTGGTAGCAACTGTCATTTACAGACAGTGCATTTTCCATTGAAATGACCATAAAATCTGCTCAAGAGTTTACTGATCAAACTATGTATCGTACAAACGATTGTGTAGAAATTGGGTTGCAGCTAATATTTCTCATTTGCACATCACTAAGTGTCTTTAATTTGTTTTGATCCTGGAAAGTCTGTTTCCATCACAATTCAGTATTATTTGTGCTTTCCTAACTCTTAATTTTGAGATATTTGTGCAGTTCATTTGCATTTTGCTGTTCGTTAGAAGAAAATGACATACCACATCCTTTACATTTACACTAGCAAGAGTGTCACATAGTTCATTTTACAAAATCCTCAAACTTTGCAGTAAGGGAAAGAAAAGTAAACACCAGTCCCAATGTTAAAAGAATGTGTCAGCCACTTGTCAGAATACTAGACTGGCATTTCACCTCGGTCTCTGAACACACAGCAAATGTGGCAAGATAATATAACATTTTAAAGTCCTCTTTTAAGTGCATTAACCTTTGGCGCTCTTCATGGTGTATTTGGGGATGCTACAGCACCCCAGTACTCCTACTTTCAGCTCCTAGGTTAATATGGGGCCTTCTCAGAACTCAAGGGGCTGTTTTAATTATGTCCTCTCCCACCTCTGGGCCCTGGCTACACCACTGTTAGCTATGCCCCTGCACTTGTCTCAGTAGTATGCGCATTAACCCATTGAGCTATCTATCTGTCAGCGTCCTTTCTGGTAGTTCTGCCCCTATTAGTCAGTTTTTGGATATGGAGCCGACGATGCGCGACCAGGATTCCACACAGTGCTGCAGCCGCCTGTTTCAGCTGTTCCATCTGACCGATATCTGGCCAGGTTAAGATCACTCCACTGCCCACGAGGGCACCAGGTCTACCTAGTGCGCACCATTTTTGTAGGACAAGAGATTTGTGCCCTGATAGCTGGATATACAAAAAATCAATACACAGGGTGGTATCTCAATGAGTTGAACTTTGGCTGTGTGACCGCCTCTGAATCTCGGCTAACTCAGTCTTTCCACTTTTCAAGATAAATAATAGGAGCGGCATTGCATTTGGTAATTAAAACACCTACTATGCAAGTGCCAAGAGGCAATTAATATATATATTTTTTATAAATACATTTTTATTGGCATTTATAAACATTACACACATAGGCACGGTTGGTAATGCAGTTGTTATATAGGCGTACAAAGCAGGAGCGCCCATTCGCGTCCCATGCGGACTCTGTCTCGTGGGCCTGCGGGCTGCGCGTCTCTACTCTGTGTTTGGCTTCAGGCAGGTGTCCGGGGCCTCCGCCTGGGTATGCCCTGCTGGTGCGCACGGTGGTCGCCGCGCCGTATGGGGACCGTGCAGTGTGATTAATCCTCTGTGAGGTGTATCATAGAGGCTATAGGGCTGCAGCCATAAACTAACCGTCAACTAACTAGGGATAGATAAACTGGGGGAGGGGGTTCACTATGTCGCGGATAATGAACAATAAAGAGGCAATTAATAATATGATGTGTGCTGTATAAACAGATAGCAGCTCATTCAAATCTGTTTATTCCTCTTTTCAAGTTGTTAGTTCGCCGAGTATGAATAGTAACAGAAAGAATGTTTTTCCAAATTAGTGATTTTTTTTTTTTTTAACTATTCGTAATTTTACATAATTACACGTTTTTAATATTGTTTTTGGGTATCTTAGTTAACTACATGCCCTTTATTGTATTGACAACAGCCACTCAATGATAACAATTTATTAAAATCAACAGCAATGTTCAAATTCAAAGCATACTATACCATACCATGCTATACAATGACCGGCCATACCATTAAATACCATACCATGCTGTTCAGTGGCAGGCCAGCCACAGCATACTGGATCTGTATGTTAAAACCACGCATTCCGTTGTAATTCATGCCTTTACCACGTGTGCCTTTACAACGATTTTCGTTGTAAAAGCATGAATGGTAAAGACATATGTGTGGTAAAGGTTTCACTAGTAAATAAAAGTATTTTACAGGTAAGTATAAACTAACTATATATATATATATATATATATAGATATATATATATATATAGATATATATATATATATATCTATATATATACATATATATATATATCCTACTGGCGGTTGCCAGTAGGTAGTTACAGTTAGGACCAAGTTTCCATAGGAAAAGCATTTTTTGTTTTGCTTATAACTTTGGTGTCGTTTGATGAATCTTCATGAAATTTTCCAAACTAATTCTTTGTTCATATCAGCTCCTATCTGGGAAGTATGGGGGTGATTCGTCAGGGGGGGGCGAGAAAAAAGGGGGAGTCCCAAAACGTGATTTCTCCATGTTAATTTCTATAGGAAACTTTAGACAAGGCTACAGGTCGAACGGGTGAACGGAATTACCCCAAGTGTGGCAGGGAGAAGGGTCTTGGTCTAGAAAGCACGCTTTTGTTTATTTGGTGTAAATCCGTTCAGTAGTTTTTGAGAAGTATCGAAATTTACAGATATCGATATTTGGGAATTCTGACATCTGATTGGCTGAGGCGTTACGAGCACGAGCTTGCTGCTTTTTGGTTGTGAGCGCTGCGAGCGGTTGCAACTAGGCCGCCATTTTGTGATTCCATTGAAGCGAGTAAGGGGGAAAAAGGGCGAAAAGAGTACGAAACAGGAGGATAGGAGCACTGTAACCTCTGTGGGGGAGTGCGAAGCGAAGTAGTCACACCTACCGTTCTGAAAGTGAGGTGTTGCTCAGAGTGACATGATGCTGAGGTGAGATGGTGCTACAGTCGGGTATGAAACCTAGAGCCTAAACCGGGAGGTCATTGCTGTAAAGTGATGTGGTCTGGTGTTTGTAGTATACCTGTGGAAGTAGTGTTAGTAGGAGTTTATACCATACAGGGAGTGGGAAGCGAACTACTGAGCTCTACTGAGCGTTTATACTATACCGGAAGTGGGAAGCGAAGTACTACACCTACTGGTGTGAAGACTCTGGGATCAAACCGAGCTGATTGTTGTAATGTGATGGGCTGTGGGCGCTGTAGCATACTGGCCGCTGTAGTATAACTGTAAGTAGTGTTAGTATGCGTTTATACTATACAGGGAGTGGGAAGTGAACTACTCACCCCTTCTGGTCTGAAGACTCTGGGATAAAACCGTGAGCTTTTTGCTGTAAAGTGATGTGCTCTGTGTACTATTTCAATGTAAGTCATAGTACAATGTTAGTATGTAATGATTTTATAATGTAAATATGTAATGTTAGAATGTAGGGCGGTCATGAGGGGAATCTTGGGGAGTTTGTACACGGTGCTGGAGAAGACGGATGCCTTGGTGTTTGGTCCTGTTGGTGGCTGTTCAAGCTGTCTTCTTTTCCTACAATAAATCTACTTATCGGATCCACTGCTGTCTTCCTGTTCACTACATTAATTTGGTGATGAGCGGGAGAAGGTGAAAAGAAGGCAGCCCTCACCAAGATTTTAAGCTTGCTTGCGTTGTGCTGAAGACCCGTTTTCTTGGTGAATCTGTTTCTACTCATCCCAGGGTCGTCGGCTGATCGAACTATGTGATCCTACCTCTGGTAGGATTTATATTTTGGGATTTTGGGCTTCCTCTGCCTCTTCACTACATTCTGGTTGCCGTACCACACGTGTGCAAGTAGTGTTAGTATGCATTTATACTAATTCTGTAGTTATGCATTAAACAAAGCATCATGGTCTCATGGAGCGCCACCTCCCAGGCGCAGGTCACACAATGTCCCGGGGTGTGCAAGCGCTGGACATTTATGTTTGCTATTACAGGGCGGGAGCATTGCTTGCACCCTGTGATAGTAAATTCTTGTTTGCCTAGTTGAAGCGAGAGGAGGAAAACCTCGTATCGTTTCAATAAAGCGGAACCGGATGGTAAAAATGGAGAAAAAATAAATGAACGGGGTCTCACCCGTTCATTTAAATGAGCACACTGGTGGGTAAATGTTCCGGGGCCAATCCTATTATTATATTGCGGGGTATCTGCAGCACTGGGGATCTTAATCTCACATGTAAATTTGGCACGAGAGGGCACAGAGACGTTTCACAGACTAGGGGATCGACACCTTCCCGGGTATTGTGTACGAATTGTTCGGGGGGCTTTGAGGCCAACTCAAGACCGGGGATCGGCAACCTCCGGGGCTTTCTTTAAATATGCAGGGCGGGCCTCGCCAGTCCTTGAAGCCTCGGTGGCTCTAGGCAGTGCCTTATTGGTTCTGAAATCACAAGGGCAGTACTCATGGTGTTATAAAGTGATACACTCATAGAACTCTTGCCGTTGTACAATTACCCAGGCTTAAATTTATGTAATAGTCTGTTGGTTTAAATTTGGTAGGTGCACCGGAAAATTAAACAAAATTTCCCTTATAAACTACATACCACTCACTGTTTCCTAGGTCTACACCAGGGGTCTCCAACCTTTTGTGTAGTGGGAGCTACTTCTGGTCAGTGAAAATCATCGTGAGCTACTAAACCCAAGGAACTCGGGCATTTTTCCGAGCGACCCCCCCCCACGCCTAGTTTAATTGACCATAAGGCTATGTCTAATTTCTTCAGCACCTATACTGTGGTTTGAACAAAATACTTAAGAGTTCCCTAGAAACACTGAAACTTTGGACTTTTTGGCCCACCAGCCAATAAAATCGGGCCGCAAATAGCTCAAAAACCACAGACAAGTATTGACACAGCCCACCAGCCAATAAAATCGACCCACAAACAGCCTAAAAACCAACCAATGCACTGATCTGTCAGGCCAGCCCTTAGGGCAGCGTCTGCATCACCTGTTGTCATTCCCACCCCACTGGCCTCTCGAGTGCGGTTCCATAGAATGGCATCACCCCCGTACAAAGTCACTCAATAATAATGTTTCACATTTAACAATTGTGGCCAAATGCAAAATGGGCATTACAAACAGACATACTTTGCTTGCTCCTGGCAGTGTTGTGAGATGGAATGGAAGGTTAGTTACAGTAAGGGGTGGATCGTGGAAACCAGCAGTTGCGCATATGATCATACATCCACCATTTTATAAACTTGTTCAAGAAATTAGCTGCTTGCTGACAGAACTGGTCTCATCCAGGGTGCAACAGTGACTTTTTTCCACTTCTTTTTCATTAACATTAACTCTTACGAAGCCTGACCTTTATTGGACAGTGTGAAACTACAAGCCCCAGCATGCATTGTGCTGTGGGCTCAGAAACCAAGACTAACTGATTCTGAAAGTCTCTGCACTTCTATGCTCTGTTAGTGAAACGAAGCCCACATGACTAGCTGTGACCACCCTGTGAAGTAAGCTGCGCAAACTGCTTGCTTTGTTAAATCAATGAAGCAATAACACAGCAAAGCCTGGGACAATCAGGCCACCTGCCTTGAGAAAACACAAGACTTCATGATGCTTGCTGCACAGAGAGCCCTCATATGCAGAGAAATATGGCATGCTTGAGGGCAGACCGCACACAAGACACATAGAAACACCATTCATGCCCATGCTGCACATAAATCAGCAGGGCTGCTGTTTAACATGACCCTGCCCTCTCCTGCGTCTTACCTTACCTAATTCTCTGATATATAAGGTGGCAGGCTGAAAAGGCAGGTGGCACTGTGCCCGGCCAGTTCAATACTACTCATGCCACCTGCAAACCTGCTCTGCACTGGCACTTATCGCACACAATAAACAGCACGGTGCCAGGGTGGGAAAGTCAGGAGGCGCAGACATGAGATGTGCATGTAGGAGAGGAACGTCATCCCCTTCGGCCCGCCCGACCCCAGCTAAGCTCAAACCAATCTGAGCAGCTGCTTTGTGTGAGGGCGGACAATGGAGCAAAAAAAGGCTAAAATTATGGTATTAGACGGGACGAGTCTGTGTGCCTTTGGAGTTTTGACCTATAAATAATCTTCTTGAGGCACGCATAGCACTATGGAGGCGACGTGCTTTGCCCATGCTAACAGTTTTCTAGCAATATAGGTGCTCTGTTTTAATCATACATGCCAACCCTCCCGATTCAGGCGGGAGACTACCGATTTCAAGGCTAGTCTCCCGCCTCCCGATTCCTGCAAGCAAAAACCCGATTCCTCGGGGTTTCAGCAGACAGGGCTTGGTATATTGTGTAACGTGCTAATTCTAACAGCAATAGTCAGAGTGGCGATGCGGGGGCTCTAGAAGGGGTGAAAAACCAACAAAGCCTCTAACAAGCGAATGGTCTTTAAAAGACCTGTGAAGTACTCGGTGGCGGCTGTGTGTGTGTGTGCCTGGGCTGCCACACAGGTGGGGGGAGGGTATTTGCACTGCCAGCAACCTGCCAGGCCAGTGAGTGCAGAACACTTGCATAACCCTCTCTCTGCCTGCCATTGCGTTCCATGCTTCTGAAAGGTAAGAAAAAAACGTGCATTTGCGTTTCAAATGTCCGATCCTGCAGCAGCACACTTCCAAGGCCCATACATGACAGTAACCCGATTCAAGGCCCCATTCTCCCGATTGTTTTTTAAAGAATCTCCCACTTTGCTCTTCTGAAATGTTGGCATGTATGGTTTTAATTAAGGTTGGGCAAAGCCACCGTTAGCCGTTTCCCTGGTTTGAAAGTACACGACGAGGCAGCTAGACTAGAGAGGAGATGAGGGCCCGAGTAATGTTCTATTTCTGGCCGAGGGATTAAGGCAGGGCTGGGGTGTGCTCCTGGATATGTTTTTACCTAAGTACGGGGAACTATGAGTCACAGGAAAGTTATGCAATTGGATAGTTAAGTATGCCATCTCTTCAAGAGTGCGTGGGGACCGAAGGGCCTTATTCAATAAAATCGTTTCTCTTACCTCCTGCAGTGGCAGGCTGTACTGTAGGCACAAAATGGCAGATGGCGTGGGTCCCGTGGTCCTATACTGCTTGTACCACCTTGACATGCCTACTGCTCTGCAATGGCCTCACCCTGCCACGCCTGTTGCTCCGTACTGGCACTCGTTGTGCACAAAGAAAAGTGCGGTGCCAGAGTGAGAAAAGCAGGGGGCGCAGACACAAGATGTACACGAAGGAGAGGAGAGGAGCGTCATCCTCTCCCCCCCCGCCCCGCCCCGGCTAAGCTCAAAACCAATCTGAGCAGCTGCTTTGGGTGAGGGGAGGCAACGCAGCACAAAAAAAAGCCTGAATAGCCCAAACAACACCAAAGGGCTACTAAATTTAAATGCAAGCTGCAAGAGCTACTCACAGGGTCTCGGCGAGCTACCGGTAGCTCGCGATCGACCGGTTGGAGAACCCTGGTCTACACACACATCCAATCACTTATACATGTAGTTACTCATCAATACAGTAGTATAATATGCCCTCATACATCTATACATGCAGTCACACTTCACTGCTCATCCATAGAGTTACTCACACACCTAGTCAGTAATGCAACGAATCAATCACATATCCATTTACTCATGTATACAGTTATACACACCAAGTCTGTTATTTATAGACACACCATATTACTTATTTATAGAGATACTAACACATATTTACTGTCTTATACAATTACTGATACAAGAAGACACTCATTTATACACAAACTCTTCAAATAACTTACTCTCATGTATAGTCATTTATATACTCCAACACTCGCGTATAGTGCCTTAAAACATATGTAGTTAGTCACATATATACCACTGAGACATTCATTCACTCACCAACACACCCATACACACAGTAACTCATCCATACAGCCCTTCCCAGATGCGCTTTTGAATCCATACAACCAGTAAATCACCCACTCAGACATCTATGCACAGAGTCATACACCCCCCCCCCACCCACCCATACAGACACTCAGGGACGCATACAGATACTCAGACATCAAATCAATAACCCATATAGATACTCATGCATCTATTCAGCACCCCATGCAGTTGCTTACACACCAACTGAGAGACTAATACAGACTTTCACACAGTATAGTCACTAACCCATGCATTCAGTAAGACATGTTCAATCACTCACTTATACAGTCAGTCACGCACCTACTAAATAATCCCTTCAGTCACTTGTAAATGCATTCATTCTTCACTACACCTTGACATAGATATATATGAAAAATATTTAAACTTTACAGAAACATACATTCATTGGATGATGTCATATGTGATGTCAACAGTGGTGTCATTTGAGATGTCATCAGTGATGTCACTGACCATGTCATGAGTGATGTAATATGTGACATCATCAGCAGTGTATTGTGGGCGCGTGAGTTATAGTTAGCTCAACTAACTATAACAGGCGAATTTCTCTGGCTTTATATGAGTTAAATGTCTAACTAACTATAACGTCCCTGAAACCTATGTTTTTTTTAGTGAATTTCAAAGGTTTTTTAAAATGCTAATTCCTAACTATAACGTCTGTAAAACCTATGTTTTTTTCAGTGAATATATATATATATATATATATATATATATATATATATATATATATATATAATGTAAGGGAATACTTCTATAGCGCGGCTATCACCCACCGGGTATCCTGGCGCTGAGATTACCAGAAACACTGTATGTAACTGAACTAGAGCATAGGACTGGAATTAATCTCTGAGAAAAAGTTTTGTTTTCAATTCCTTCCTAAAGCGGCACAGTGAGTCCATTTGTCTAAGCTCTATTGGCAGAGAGTTCCAAAGTCGGGAGGCTACAACACTAAATGATCTGCCCCCCAATCAAACTTTCTTGACATGTGGAACACATATCAAGCGGGCTGAAGTGGAACGTAGGCTTCTTGCTGTAGAATACCATAGGAATTTCCTCTGAAGTGACTTAGGCCCCATTTTATGTACTGCTCTATAGACGATAGAGAGTGCCTTGAACTTCACTCGCTGTGCCATAGGCAGCCAATGGAGATCTTTCAAGGCAAGCGAGGATGAAGCTCTACGTTGTCTGTTCAATGCAAGTTTAGCTGCAATCGTCTGTATCCTTTGCAGTTTTTTTAGCTAAGAAGTTGGGGCTCCTAGGAGAAGAGCATTGCAGTAACCATCCCCCTGAATCGATAAAATGGCTGGTAATTGAAGCCATCACACTGGGCGTTAGGGGTGGTGACCTTGGTTCAATCCTTAACATTAGGGAATGTAAATGGATGGACCGTTTTGAATCCGTCCTAAGTGGCCTTAATGAACTTGATGCAACTTACACCCAATTATCCTTACTAAATAATACCCAAGTACAATGATACTGAGGGGTGTACATCCCACACGGTCCTTTTCACATCACAGGCACCTGTGTTAAACCCTACTGCGTACTATAATCTTACGTTAATGTGCACTGCAATCGATGTTTCTTTAAGCGTTGTTACATGTCATATAAGACTCTGTATGGTGGTTAATTAGCAGCAAATATTTCCCACCATCTGCATGTATTGTTCAAATTATGCTCGATTGTATGCCTGTTTCATAAGTGAGGTTGTCGCCGGACCGTAACCGTTTAAATCAATTACGGGTATTTTCACCCTTATTCATCTACATGGTATGTTCCCTTGTAGAATTACTCAATGCTGTGAAAATATGACCATTTGTATTGAGTTTATGTACCTAGAACCAGCAACAGGTTCCTGCTTCGAGTTCGTATTTATTTACTTTCGTTCCCTTCGAGCACTTGGCCACACACACCCCTGAGTCTCCACCAATCAGGGCGCAATCCTTCCGGTTGTGCGCGCGTCTGTTTGGTATTTAAGTGGTCATGTGACTCAGCCCAGGGTTAGCTGTCAGACTGTTCGACGCGGCCCTTGAGGTATGTCACATCATGCTGCCTTTGAGTGGTTCTCTCCCTTCTCTCTCGTTACAGCATTATTGCTGTTTGAAACCCTTTCTGTGGAGATCGTTCTTCCGGGGTTTCGCCTGTATTCGTTTGATTTTAACTATTTAATACTATCTTCAATTGGATTTGCCTGCTCTCCCGCATATTGCAATTAATGATTAACGTAATCTCATTGAGTTAAACATGCGCCGCTCTTGGACATGTTTTAAATTCTGATCCGAGTGATAGAGATTTATTCTCTTTTTCAGCTTTGGTCATTAATGGATCTCTGTTCGCGCTGATTCATTCAGCCGTCCTTAGACTCACTTACCGAGTGTCGGAATACTACACCCCTTGGTGAGTATTTTTTCACTTCGGTTCCATGGTTACGTACTGTGATTTTAATTCCCAATTTTGTGGTATTCCTCGTCTCTCCCTTTCTTTTCCCCAGGAGCACTCCTTGGCCCTCCCTCCATTTTCCCAGCCTGATTTATCCTGCTGATGCTGGTAATTTTCATTATTTTCGCTTTCCTAAATAGAATGTTTATATCAGACACACCTCACTAGACCACATTTTTTGATCCTCGTCCTTAGGTGTAAGCCCATTCCCTTGGTCCTGATGAAGACCCAGACTCCAAGCAAACCAATTTGCTGGTTCTAATAGGGGTCGAAACGTCGACTTGTTTCTGTCTTCGATCAACACAGGAGATTGTCAGTGATTGTACAACTGCTTTCTAATTTTTGTGTTGTTATATTTAAGTTTTGTTGCCATTCAAGTGGCAGGTTAGGCTCTTTAACAAACTGTGGATGTTCCTATTATACACAACCTTCCTCCCTCACAACGTCCTGCACTTACCCCAAATATCTTGCACTTATCACATTTCTTACACCGATATGTATTTAAATATGTTGACATTGTGATGTATTTGGCCCTCATTTGAATTGCTGATCTTCCTTTTGACTGAATCTTTGCATAATTGATTAAATTAATGTCATACATGCATACAATAGGTGTTGTCCAGAATCTGTACGAATCACTAACAAATGTGTGCCTTTTATCCCTTTAAAAATGTTTCCACTGTGATTATCTTTTTGTGTACCTATTGCAGTAATCTAATCTGCTCAAAATAATACTCCTTACCACCTGCGGTCTGGCTGAAACAGGTAGAAAAGGGAGTATTTTTCTAAGGGCTCGGAGCAGAGAAAAACAGGTACTCACGGTTTTATCTACGTGTGAGTCCAATTGCAGATTACTGTCTAGCAATACTCCTAAATTGCGGACTGTTTTCACAGGCACTGGAGGGTTATTACCAGAGCCTTGCCAGAAGTCTACTGGCAGGGGGCAGGGGATTTTATTTGCAGTACAGCACAGTATTTCTGTCTTGTCCCCATTAAATTGCAATGCGTAATCCCTCAGCCAGCCTGCTGTTTCTCGCATGCAACTATGGAATTTCTCCAGAGGAACTGCATCATTACCCTCAAGGGAAAAGACGAGTTGGGTATCATCCGCATAATTTATAACCTCAATGCCATAGGATTTTATAAGAGAGATAAGTGGGCATAAGTATAGATTAAACAGAATTGGGCTGATCGCTGAGCCCTGCGGAACCCTATGTTTTACTAGCCTACTCTGAGACATGAAGGGCCTCAAGGTCACTGCCTGCTGTGTGTCGAAAAGATAGGATCGCAGCCAGTCCAGTGCCCTGCCCATAATGCCACATTCCTCCAGCCTCTTGATCAATATCTTATGGTTGACCGTATCAAAAGCGGCCGACATATCCAACAGCACTAGAATGGCTGTTTGGCCACTGTCGGCACGCATTCGCAGGTCATCCAGGACAGTCACTAGAGCAGTTTCAGTACCATGTCCTGGTCGAAACCCAAATTGAACCTCGTCCAGGAGATTATTTTCTTCCGCATGTTTAGTAAGAGATTTGCTCACCACTCTCTCCAAGATCTTAATTGGGTAGGGGAGCAGGGAGATAGGTCTGTAGTTATAAGGACACTGGGGATCCAGTGTAGCCTTCTTCAGTAGGGGAGAGATGACTGCCTTTTTCCAGCACTCAGGCACTATATCACTAATTAGAGATTGGGAGCAGATTTGATAAAGATATGGAAAAAGCTCAGTACTGAGCACCTTCCACATCTTATGAGGGAGTGGGTCTAGGGGGGAGCCTGAGGAGATTCTGGATGCAATGGTGTTTAACTCCTCTTGTGATGGAACCTGAAAAGACTCCAGAGGCATGATGCCTTGCCTGGGCAGGATAACCTCATGCATACTGTCTCTTGGTGATAACAACAGATCACCTTCTAAATCAAGCTCACCAACACTTGGAGTTTTTAATCCATTTAAAATGTTGTTAATTTTATCTTCAAAAAAGACTGCCAAGTCATCACAGAGCTCTTGTGATGCTGGAATCTCACTCTTTGCGCACTCTGGATTAGCCATATCTCTAACTAAGCTAAATAAGGTTTTTAGCTGGTTTGGCGATTGCAGAATAGTTTATTCAAGATATTTTGCTTTAGCCTTACCTATCATTACTTTATAGCTATGCAATAGTATTTTCAAGGCTGCCTTATCAATCTCCTGGTATTTCCTCCTCCATTTCCTCTCCGCTTGTTTGCATTTCGTCTTCAACAACCTAAGCTCCTCATTATACCAGGGAGCGGACGGTTTCTTGTCACCCTTAGCTTTCCTCAACGGGGCCAGCCTATCTAGTGAGTTAATAATCTGATTGCAAAGATGCAGATAATTTACATCCACTGAGCTGTTAGTGTCAAAGCCACTGCTATCCATAAGCTGTGGAAGTTCTTTTAGTTTCAGAATTTTAGACCATTCCCTACCCATATGCTAGTTAACTGGGTGGGAGATTTGTTTATTAAGGGTAATTAGCCGTAGGGAGAAGAGGACCAGGAAGTGATCTGTCCAACACAGTGGGAGTATCTCTTTCACAGCTACATCCCCTTCCCAGGCAAATATAAGGTCCAGCACATGGCCTCCCTGATGTGTGAGGCTCAGCACCAGCTGCTGTAGATGAACATTCTCGCATGATTGGCACAGTTCTTTAAAAGCTGTGTCGAGGTTACCATTCTCCCAAAGATTGAAGTCTCCTAGAATCATTAGTTTAGAGTGGGAGTGTGAGAGATCAATCAATTCTTGGTAACGGGGGGCAGCACCTCCCGGAGGTCTATAACAGAGTATACCGGAGCACAGAGCACCCCCATTATTCTTAAGTAAAAACCCGAGTAGCTCGAACCCCGGGACTTCCTCCACACACAGTGGAGCGATGTACCAGGTCTCTTTAAATATAATCCCAACCCCCCCACCTCTTCTACCTGTCCTTGGTTTTTGAAATATTTTGAACCCCGGGGGGCAGGCCAGGCTTAATTCCACTTCCCCATCTAAACGTGTCCAGGTTTCTGTAAGAAACAGGACATTCAGGTTCTGAACTTCCAATAGTAAGTGTATCTCGGAATGATGCTTAATAAGAGACCTCACATTAACCAACCCACAGTTAAGGCTATTTAACATACCTTCTTTACCGGGAGTTTTATTGTTTTTGTATTTATATATACATATATTAACCCCTGGTGGCGAGCTCCACCAGCAAAGTTTGCGGAGTTTTGCCATTTCGGTGCTCCATTGGGAATGCGGAGTTTAGGCAAAAACTCCTACTCTGCGGCACTGCGTAGTTACCCCTGGCCCACGCCCAAAGACAGACAGGAAATAATCCCTTACCTGCTCTGGCGTCTCCGGGCTGCCCTCCTCCTCGGCATGGTCTCTGCTCCTCGCTGGTCGCAAACCCCTACTTTCTACGTCTTGGGAGGTCAGCTCAGGCGCGTGCCAGTGCGCATGCGCAGTCCTCCCAAGATGTGCAACGTAGGGGTTTGTGACCTGCGAGGAGGAGACCACTGCGAGGAGGAGGGCAGTACGGAGACGCCAGAGCAGGTAAATGATTTATCATTTCTCATGGTTTTTTTTGTTTTTTATTATGGTGGAATCGGAGTTTCACTGAGTTTTTTTTCAACTCAGTGTAGTAGCGCTCCGACCACCCTTAATATTTATGCACACGCACGATTACGTTATATATCAACTCTACAGCAAGTAAAAACCAGCAAACACGGGGGTTAATCCTGATCCGGATTTAATGGCACAAAAATTAGAAAAACAAACGCGTTTCGGCTTTACGCCTTCGTCTGTGTTAGGCGGCCGCCGCACTCGAGCCTTGTAATTTATACGTCATTACTGGAAAACAGGTCAGTTTCATGGGCGCTAAAGAACGGTGATGGATCAAACCCAGATCTGTTGACTGGGTGTGAGTGTTTGATTGGTTCTGATGCTCCGTCCATCACCACCCCCTTTTGTACCGCTTTGTCCGCCATAAGTTGGCAGGGTATGCTCAGACGTGAGTCCCTTGCTCACTTTGCCACTGGATTCAAGCAAGCCTGGCTGAAGACGGCTGAAATGCCAGAAACCGGTCCTAGGAAGCTTGTTTCCGGTCCAGGGAAGGCATGGCTTGGCAGTTCGGGCTGGACTGTTCCCATGAGGCACAGGGTCAGACTGATTTGCATATGGCCATGTCTGAACTGGGGTGGCAGAGTGGGCTAAAGAACGGTGATGGATCAAACCCGGATCTGTTGACTGGGTGGGAGTGTTTGATTGGTCCATCACCTCCCCCTTTTGTACCGCTTTTTACTTCAGGCAGCATGACATAATTCAGAAGTTATATAAAATTCAAATTCATCTGCCAAAACGAACTAATAATTCGAACAAAACTCATTTTCAGCAGTGTCAAAATTAATTTGTGGCAGTTATAACGATTTCACCGCTATTGTCCACATCAAGCGTATTGAGAGTCACGTGATTCGACATATTTACATATTTACACACTGGCTCATTATTACAAGTGCCCCAAATATAATAAGGCACAATTCTATTTCATTGTAAAGCCCTGGATGGGCATATACAGTGGCCCTACATCGTCCATTGTATATTATCATTCAGCACATGATAGCTGCAACATACGCTAATCCATAAGCTCAAGCGCATAATTACTCTGCTCGCTAGATTAAGCCCTGAATGGGCAATCAGATCCGAATCAATATGACACTGTCACAATCCAATTTCATAGCGCCCCTAACCCTTCCTGTACTTCCCTATTTATTACACAACCATACATATTTACAAGTGTACTCCCAGTTCCTCCCCCATGTTCAATCCTGTTGGAACCTTTGTGGCCATATCAATAATATAATGGGACTCTAGTCTTCTAAGGCGTTTTTCTCTGTCCCCTCCTCTACAGTCACGAACCACATGGTCCAGACAAAAATATTTCACTAACTTCCGGTTACTATTATGATGTAACTGGAAATGTCTGGCAACCGGATAGTTGTTGTCGTTGTTCTGAATTGCTCTCTGGTAACATGTATGGTACTGCCCACGTACCTACGGCCACATGGGCAGACCAGACAGTACACTACAAAGGCTGTGTTACAATTCATGAATTTAGAGATACGTACTGGATCTCTGTGTCCTGGAATCATATAAGATGTTACTTTACTACTGTTTACACAAGCCTTGCATTTTCCGCAGGGATAAAAACCTGCTATACCTAGAATACCTCTTTGAATTGGTGGCAGATGACTTTTAACCAAATGGCCTTTTAGAGATCGTGTTTTTCTGAATGTGAGAGATGGATGTGTATGGAATGTCACGACCAATGATTACATCTGATTTAAGTATACTCCAGTTAGACTGTATGATTTTTCTAACATTCTTCGCTGCACTGGAGTAATTGGTAATCAGCCTGAAATTTTGTGTGCTCCCTACTTCCTTCTTTTTGGGAACATCCTCCAATATATCTGTTCTGTTTTTCATCTCTGTTTTATTCCACGCCTCCTTGAGGATTTTCTTTTGATAGCCTCTCGCTTGGAACCTTTCTATACTCTCTACAGCTGCTTGTTGGTAATCCTCCGATCTAGTACTATTGCGTTTTATGCACAATAGTTCCCCATAGGGGATACTGTTTTTCAAATTTACTGGATGGCTACTCCTTGCGTGTAGCATTGAGTTACCCGCTGTGGATTTTCTAAACAATGCTATTTCAATCTTCTCATCTGCCACAAATACCCTTGCATCCAGGTATGTGACCTCTCTAGAGCTGATGTTGCTAGTAAACCGTAAATTTAGGTTATTTGTATTCAAATGATCGATATATTCCATTGCTGACTCCCTGCTGCCTCGCCACTTTAGAAAAAGATCATCTATGTATCGCCTCCAACTAATGGTTCTCTCGACCCAGTGATCACATGAGTCAGCCCATGCGGCCCGCTTCTCCCACCAGCCTAAGAAGAGATTTGCATAGCTGGGGGAGAAGCCGGCCCCCATGGCAATCCCACGTTTCTGTCTATATATTTGGTCCTGAAAAATAAAGATATTCTTATATAAACAAAACGTAAAAAATTCGACCAACATCTCACTGTGCTCAGAAAATTTCTGAGGGCGATTTCTCAAAAAATATTTGATAGCAGCAATCCCATCCTCATGAGCAATGCTAGTATATAGACTAGCTATGTCAAGGGTAATCGTCAGAAAGTCAGGTTTCCATAGTGCCCCTTCAATGTACCTCAAAAAATCCTTTGTGTCCCTTGTATATGAGGGTAATTCGCGTACAAAGGGGAACAAATGGTGATCAATGAATTTAGACATATTCTCTAGAAGGCCACCAATTGAAGAAATGATCGGTCGTCCCGGCGGATTCTCTACATCCTTATGAACCTTCGGCAGATGATAGAAGGTAGGTAATCTAGAATGGGGTATCTGTAGAAAATTATATTCTTCGGTTGAAAGCATGCCTTTGGTCCGCCATTTCAGAGTCAATTGTTCATACTGTACAATGCTTTCATATATTCACTGGCAGTTATAGGTGAATAATTCTCAAGATTACTTAACTGGGAAAGAGCCTCGTTACAATAATTAGTACGTGTTTGCAACACCACATTCCCACCCTTATCCGAAGGTTTGTTTACAATGGTGGTATTCATTGCTAGGTCCTTTACTGCCTGTCTTTGTGCCTGGGGGAGGTTCCATGGTAACACTCCTTGTCCGATCTCCTGCTCTCTCAATTTTTGGAGATCGTGATTCACTTTTTCATTGAAGACGTCTATAGTGTCTGTGGGAGTTTGAGGAAGGAATTTAGAGGAAGGTCTAAACGGACTTGTTGCTCTTTCTTGGTTAATTGAGGGACTTGCCACTGCGTCGGCTCCTGCCGGAGTACTCGCCTCCGTGGTGTTTACTTCATTCCCCTATTCCTCCAAAATTGCAAGTAGTTCCACCTCTTGTCCATACAGCGGATTGATTGTTAAAGGCTGGGGAGATGTCACATTAGTTCTAGATTCTAATCCCTTCATTTTGAAGAATGTAAAAAGTTTTATCTTCCTCATAAATTTGAAGACATCTTTCCTCGTTTGTGCATATTCAAATTTGCTGGTTAGACTGAATGTAAATCCTAGTTTAAGGACAAATTCCTCAACTGGTGTTAATGACCTAGGTGTGAGGTTAATGATGGTCAAATTATCGTTCTGAGGTACATTCTCTATTGTCTGAATTTCGAAGTTCTTCTCGGTCGGGTGTAGGTGCTTACTCCGCTTTTTGGCCCGGTGCCCCCCACCTCTCCTTGTGCGTCTGTGGCTGATTGTTCCGGAGGTCTCCCTTTCCCTCCCCGTAGCCACGTCTGCCGGATAAGGTTGAACTCCTCGTGAAAATGGGAAGGTGCCGGTCCACCTGCTCTTGCTCCCCCACCTTCCTCCTCGGATTGCTCTGCAGTTGAGATATGTGAAGACATGCGAGAACTCATCTTGTGTTTCTCACCTTATGTCGGCGAGAGAAGACCGCAGGCACATTGGCTGCAGCCAGTCGGACGGACCCCCAAGCCTGCTTCAGTTTGATACAGGAGGTCATATGATGAATTACCGAGCTCAGCTGTGTGCGCTCGTCGGACAATCACTGGCTGAGAGGGAGGCTGACAAGGCGGCGCGAGGCTTGAATTAAGTGTTACCCCTCCTATAGTGGCCGAGTGCATTTGGCAGCCGTGGTGTTAGCATAATTACCCGGATTAGGCTCCGACGGTAGATAATAAAGTGCTTGTCATGTAAGTGTGATACGCTTGGGGTCTCCAGGGGCCGCGGAGGACCGCTGCCAGCTGAGGTACGAGCATGTGTCCCTCCAACCACCCAGCGGCAGGTGTCACCCATGCGGCAGATGGGAGAACTGTGGGCCTGGAGACAAGCTGTAAGCAAGGTTTAGAAGATTCTAACTGATATAAGCCAGAGCAAGTGAAATCTAAACCGTGGACACTATTAAGATAGTGCAGAGTTTTATTCTATCCTTAAAACTCTTTGGAAAGAATCTTTTCCCATATTGCCGAAGATTTTTTTATATCTTGCATACAATTAATTTGTTAGTAATTTGGGGATGTTTCTAAACCCCATCGTTCAACCAAAGTAGCTGAGCACAAGTCGTTTCCAAAGATGCATCAGCTTTGAGTGTCCATGTATTGTTGGCTTTTGTAGTAAAAATAAAGCTAGTGAAAACGATCATGGAACTGCTGCAAGTTGGCAAAGAACAGAACCAACTCCGAAGGTTCAACTCATTAGGTCTCGCCTGACCCAGCGCATGCGCTGGTCTGGCGAAACTTATTGAGAGGGCTCCAAAAAGTGCTACCAGGCCAGCCTGGAGCTACAGTGCATGTGCGCGGACGCGCGCGCCGCGCTTTACCGCGATTACTTTCACTTTCGCTTTGATGTTTGATCGCGATCTCGATCACTTTCACCGCCGCACGGCCGCTTTGCAATGCTTGTTTTTAGTTACTTTTACTCAAGGCACAAGATGTGTTACATATAGACTCGTAACTGGCTGGTAACGTTTTTATTACAGTTTATCGCCAGCTACACATGGGAAAGGCATTTTTAACAGATAATGTTCCGGGTTTCATCAGAACGGATCATGAGACCTGTTTCTGAACTGGGTAGACTCCCCAAGAGGCAGTGAACATGTGTGGGTGAGTGGTGGAGACATTGAACAGTGATAAAGGTTCATTGATCTGCATACACAATAGGTGTATTTAAAAAAACAACAAACCTTTATAAATGTAATCAGTTTTGCATTGCCCGACCTTCTACTCGAAACCCTGGCAATGGCAAAGATGTTTGGTGTGGGTTTTGGAGAAGTTAACTCTGCATGTACGCTAACATGCAAGTTACATACTTTCACTTGCACTTGTTCTTCACTGTGCCTGCCTGAACTCTAATGTATTTACAGTAATTTATGTTTGTGCCTTACCACAATCTTGCCCTTCTTGCCTGCAATAGGCAAGGGATTACCAGCATTGTGCCACAGTGACCAGGTTGCCGGGGATTACCACTTGTTATTGAGGAATGCCACCTTTATGCTACGTAATCGGTGCTCTGAAGGGGGTGGGTCCTTATTTTTATGGAGGTTACACTACATATTACATAATTTTCATTTTTTTTTTAACTTGCACACCTAATTTTTCGTTACTCTTTTTGAGTAGGCCAAAAGAGACATATCAGTTGACATTATTTTTCAAGTGTCTTGATATTATTTTTAGTAGACCTATTCCACACTGTTAGGTTAATCATTTGAATACAATGAAGAGAGTCTCTGTGTGCTATCCAGTTATCTGTATATGCCCTGCTCTTTTCTGAATTTGTTATGTTGCACCTCCTCTCCCCCTCCCTCCGCTTCCACTCCCACCTCCCTCCACCTCCACTCCACTCTCCCACCTTCACTCCGCCCTCACTCCCTACACCTCCCTCACTCACCCCCGCCCTTCACCTCCACTCCCCCCACCCACCTACTCCCTCCCTACACCTCCACTCCCCCTTCATCCCATCCCCTCCCTACCTACACCTCCACTCCAGTCCTCCCCTCCCTACACCTCCACTCCACCCTCCTCCCCACTGTCCCCTTCCTTGCATAAACAACAAAACTAGAACACATTTTTCGTGTTTATTCAAGTTTTTATTAGGATACTTCAGTTGTATATAATGTTTTCTATGTTATATATAAAGTGTCAAATGGTTATAACCCTTTTTTAATTATAACTTATAACTTTTAAACATGCTGCACAACATTCACAATACTCTGCAACACATTTTAAAAACGTTAACAAAGCCAATAGCTCTGTCTAATCCCTTATAAGGCACCAAAGGCGAGACCTATTGGCTATGCCAATGCTTGTTTTTTTTATTACAGTCAATCTAATTACAGTTGCATATAGAAGCGTTTATTCTCTCTGTCGTCCTGTAGATACAACTAACTATTCTTTGTCTTCTGTTTTTGTTCTCAAGCTCCAAAGAAGCCTCGTGTTCGGTTCAGTAATATCATGGAAGTGCGTCAACTTCCAGCGAACCATGCGTTGGAAGCAAAGTTATCTCGCATGTCCTATCCGACCATCAAGGACAATGGATCAATATTAAAGAGCGTTGGAAAGTTAACTGCTTGTCAGGTTGCAAAATTCAGCTTTTTCTTCTGCTTTGTGGTAAGTTTACTTTTAATAGAATAAAAACAATAAGGTCTTTATCAGTGTTGTCGGCTTAACTGTGCGCCCAAGACTGATTTTATTTTGCTAAAATGGTTTATTGAAGCACTATGTTTTTGCTGATGGCACAGAAACACTTTACAGCATTATGGTATGTATATGCAGTTTTATATGGAAAAGAAACCGTAAAATAAAGTTGCAATTCCAGCTAACTCTACTGCCTACTAATAAAACCGTGCATATAAATGTTGTATTGCTTTTGTTCTGGAATGCAATGATTTCTTATTGGTTTCCTTAGATTGGGTAATGTTGTCACTCTCCTCAAGTTAGACTAATGCTAGTGCTGCATGTGGTGGTAAGATTTTGGAGTGTGACATTGATTGCTGCTTTCAGTGGGGATGAAGATGATAAAGGAACTTGCACTAAAGTTAACTGGATGAAACCTAGATTACACCGTAGCGTGTATCACAGTGTGAAAGTTACAATTGAGTAGAAATTGACTAATTTCCTTAAAATCTGTAGGCCTGTCAAAGAGCTGAATAGCTGTAAAATAGCTAACATCAGCCACTCACAACTGCTGTACTCTGCAGATCCCTAGTGTGAATCTAAGCAAGATTAACTCTGCTTCCCCAATGTTGTGCTGCGCCTCCATTAGCTTTGGCTCCATTGCGAAGTTGGAACGGGCTAGGGTGACATTCTTTATTCTCTTGGGGCCTCCTTTGGCACCAATTTTGAAGCCGATAGCAATGCTGCCTACAGACCTAGTTCCAGCACTGACAAGGGAGTCAATATAGGAAAGTATCATCCGTCCTGCAAACAACAAGGTCAAGGCAGTAATTAATTTGTTAAAGAATAAGTGCTGGAGACAAAACTTTAGCTTGGGCAGGTTACTTTTCATCCCTGCTCTCGCTCTCTCTTTCTTTGTCATTTTTTTTCAGTTTTTCTCTACCTTGTTCTTTACCTTTTTTGTTTTTATTTTTCTGCGGCTCTGGTTGAGAGTTTGTTGAAGAAAAGCAAATGTCGCTCCCTAAAAATCAGTGCTGGTAGTTTTGGGCTCCACCTGCAACCCTCACCTCCGATTAAACGCTGGTAACAGTCTCTTGCCTCTAGGGCTCAAATTGAGTACCGGGGAGTCACTGTAAGGAGGCACCAGTGGGATGCGTTTTAGCCTCAGTATCCGATCTATGCCCTTTTACAGAAGGAGAGCAGTCGGAACATGCCACGTTCCAGCCCACCAGCTGCACAGGGTAGAAACTGGGTTTTTTAAGGCAACAGAAAAAATCAGTTCACTGGGCATGTCTGCTTTTATAGTCCCCACTCCAATCCACAAGAACTTTTTGTAGATTTACTTGATTTTAGGTTTTGTCTGCTCAGCCTGTGTTCTATTGCTAGAAGGAGCTTATATCCTGCTACCTTGCTTTCCTTACTCTCCATTGGTTCCTGTGCTTGGCACATATTTTCTTCTGTTTCTATTGGCGGTAGCATATTCTTCCTCATGAGTTTGCTCTTCTCAGTTTCCCAAGGCCCAAGTTCTGTTTTAACCCGCTTTTGAAGCAGAACTGCATTTTGATGTTTTGCCTGCACAGCGCTTGTTGTAAAGGCTGCACCACGTAAACTAAGGGTTTCAATAGAACCAAACAAAACAATATTTCTTGTCTCGCTTGGTGGCATAATTGCCGCCTGTGCCTGTGTAAATTGGCGACCGCACCTCTGCAGGCTTCTAATCATCCGGCCACCCCTCGAGTGCAGACAGGGTTACCAGTGGTGATTGCACACCTCAGATGTGGGGACTTGTTATTCACTGCATGATGCTTATTTCAGTGTTTCATCACAGCACTGGTGGAGGCGGTGTGATCGACCTCCCTGCAGAATGCAGCTTATTTGTACAATGGCAGCTGCTGTTGTCAACCTCTCGTTGTATGCATCTATTTAATGTAGCGTCACACGGTGCTGTGGGCTAATTTAATAGCTGACTGCTTTAGGTGTGGATGCCGAACGAAGGTGTGGGTTGCCAATAAGTAACGATCCCAGAAGAACTGGGTCAATTTTTTGTCAGTTTTGCTTTTAGTAGTTATAGGCAATCATGCTCTATGACGTATGTGTCTCCGATCTAAATTTGGGGTTGGTCCTTTCTTGAGGCATGCAATACTACAAAGTTTTTCTCACAAACACGTAATTATGGTGGCTTTTAGGAGCACTACCTGGAGTTTGTAAAGGTCAGCTGTACTCCACATGGCTTTTCCTGTAAACAGTTGGACTTCTGCAGCCCTTTAAAAAACAAAATCACCAACGTGTTACACCGCTATTGATACCGCACGTATTCATTGTGTGCTATGTGCAAAATGATGACACATTTACCTAGAGGTGAGCGACCCCCATATTGTACCATGTCTAACTAAACACTGTAGAGAGGATGTGGCGCAGTGAAAAGAGCTGCCGGTCTTGGAACTGGGGAACCTGGTTCAAGTTTCGGCGTCTGCTCCATATTCTGTGATTCTGGGCAAATCATTTCATGTCCCTGAGCCTACTTAAAATGAAGGTGTCTTCTTGTAATATAACTGGTGCTCATGTAAATTGCTATTGCGCCATTTCAACTCAAAGTTATTGGAGTACTTTACTTAAGCAGCTCCCTTTTATTCCCTTTTTCTGTCCATCCCAATGAGGTGTGATGTGAAAGGACTTTAAAAAATTCAGCATCTCTGCTTTCTCATAAGTCATTTTAGGAACTGTGTTTGTAAGTTAGAGGGCTATTTTCTTTTAGAGTGCCTATCACATGAACTTTATTTCTCTCTACTTCATATTCCAGCTCAGAAGAGAGAGGTAATCTATTGAGAGCTAATTGTATGGCCTTGCTATACTGACTTGTTTTGGTGAATGAATAAATACTACAACTGCTTTTTGTTGTAACTATTTTGGTTAGTATTATGCCTCAGTCGGTTTTTCTACCAGGTTTTTTGCATTGGCTGATCAGTCTATTTTTAGAAAATGTTTTCCTTTTGGCTTGAACTGTTGAGTTAATGTTCTGTCAGCGTTCTTCTCTGCACCTTACCATTAACCCTGCATTTATTTACAGAAAATGCCTCAAATTGTTCTATTGCTCACCCATTTGCACATTGTATTCTGTTGTGCTTCCCTTTCACAATATGGTTTAGGTTTTGAGTGAAAAACCATATTTTGCAGACTTAAATTTTGTGTTCGGAAAGTTACTCATTATATTACTGAGCAATGTACGCTTGCGCACATCTGGGCTACTACTTCTGCAATGTGCACCTATGAACTGCTTGCTCCCTGCAATCAGTGGCTTCATCTGGGAGGCCCTCCAGTTGCCCACTCCTTCCTATATATCCCGTCAGGTTCAGTACACGCAAAAGGCCCGCTATCGATCCTCACATGCCACTGCATTTGGCACTCAGGTGCTCGTAATCCCTGTCTGCAAACATTCTTAATGGTGCCTCCGCCCATGGAATCTCCCTATATTTGACCCCTACTGCAGTTTGCTCCCTGTTTTGGTTATTCCTTGTTAGGTTTGTACTATATTCTGCTCCTACAAAATCCTCCCTATGTATTGGTGCAGTATTACTCACTAAATTAACCTGAACTGCCTTTCTGCGTTGTTCGCCCTAAGTTGGCAGGGTATGCCCAGACATGGGTCCCCTGTTCACGTTGCCACTGGATTCAAGCTAGCCTGGCTGATGAAGGGTGTTACCCCAAAACCGGTCCCAGGATGCCTGTTTCCGGTCCAGGGAAGACCTGGCTTGGCAGTTTGCTCTGGACTGTTCCCATGAGGCACAGGGTCAAGATTGATTTGCATGTGGCTGGGTCTGAACTCGGGTGGCCAACTGAGCCAAAGAACGATGATGGATTCAAACCAGATTTATGACTGGGGGTAAGTGCCTGAAAAGTTTTGGCGCTCGGTCCATCATCTTCTTGTATTTACAGTTGATGATATATGCATGACCTGCGTTTTGTTCCAGCTCCATTCGCAACACGATAGCAAAGGTCCATCCAACCTGTCAAGTGCCATCTGGATTTCCAAGGGTCAAATCTGTAAGTTCGGGTGTTTAATTAAGAGACCACTTTGGACAATCCTTTAGGTGGCAACAAAATTTAGAACAAGAACCCAAAGGTTCTGATTTAAATACCCTTTCCCTCTTGGAAAGTGGTTCAAATGGCTTTGTTATGATGTGCCCTTTAGGAAACTACTCAGTGCGTTGGTTTTCTTTGTTTGCTAGTTCATATAGGAGATGTACCATTTCATCAGGTGACTGTGTGTACATTTTTATAACGTGGATTAGAATGAATTAAACCCCTATAGATGACGCTACTCACACAAACTGCTGGTGTAAATGTGAAAAAGTGAAGTTATAGGAAAGAATCCAGGCTCTCATCTGCACTTGCTTCACAATCATTCTTTTTTTCTAATCAGTAAACTTATACACACACACACACCCCCAACCACATCTTTGCAAATTGTACAGAACCTTTGTGGTCAACTGCCCAACTTACGTCCAGTGCATTCGCTTTGCCAAATCTGGACGTTCTCAGGCAAGCAGCAAGGGCCCTGCACTAATAATGCTCTCTGACGCCCTTGCTAACCCACTCAGTGATGAGTGAGTGATCTGACTGGAGTTGGTGATGGGTCACGAACACAATGATGAGGGCAGAATATGGCTAGCTAGTTTAATTTCTAGGCAGCGAGGTGTGCACACTTTTAATTCGCTCTTCATGTGTTGTGCCTTTGCAGAAAACGTAGTCCTGCACCTGTGCTGTCTAAGCCTGCCACTCATCAGCTCATCCACAGGAGCCTGGTGACAGGCCTCAGACACAATTATCCCATCTGCATCAGCAAAATTGACTAAGCATGATGGTTTGTGTGACAGGCAGCCGTGCAGGCATCACTAACGTGATGATGCAGTGCCATCATGCCTGGACCAGGGTGGGCTAGCCTGTGAAGCTAGGCAGCCACTCTGAACGACAGGTACTTTTATTTTTATTAATTATTGGACCCACCACCAATGGAAGAAACATTTTATAGCCCTGGTCCTGTGAAAAAAGAGCTGATGCTGATCGCAGGAAACCTCCGGCACAAATTAGGCTCTGGGCCAAGCTACATTTTAATGATGAACCCTATTGTAAACACATCAGCAGATTTTGGTTGTTCAAACATCATCATTAAAGCAGTATCCCAATGCTTCTCCTACAGCTTCACCTGATAGGCGTTTAAGAAAAGAGGTTTAATGCAAATGGTTGCAGTGATTTTGCCTACGGCGGCTTGACTCTCCTCATTGCGAATACCACCTGCCTGTTAAGCTGATACCTCCATGGTTAATGGGTACTGGTGAAATTTAAGGTTGTCAGTATGCTAGACCATATAAAGAAGCCACTCTCTCACCTAGTGAGCATGGCCTAGATGCTTCAAAACTTATCTTGGAGTATAGCTTTACGTCTGCACACATAACTCCATGGTATATGGGCCGGTTGCCATGCTGCATCAACATGTATGAATTTGTTCCATTGGATTTTTGTGAGGTGTGCAGGCTACCTTCATGGACATACCCTTTAAGGGTGGGCAGCTGTTCAGTGGGAAGGCGGACTCCTTCTTAGAATGTCTCAAAAATAGCAGGGACTACTGCTCGCGTCCTAGTACTGGCTCTCTACAGCAATTTCACCAAGAGTATTAGACATTCTGTGGTAATTTTAGGAGTGGACGTTTTCTAAAGTGGCTTGTCTATGTGACACAACAAATAATTGTTCCTCTTGAGATTTTGTCACTTGGAGACAGGCGATCATGATGGACTGTTGGATGAAATGCCATGGGTATGCCCTTATCCTCCTATCTTGCCATTCATCCCCTATACCCCCCTCAAACTACAGACTACCTCACCTTCCTACAGGTTTTGCTTGCTGGCTCAGTCTTCGACTCTGGAGGCGCAAGTCCTTCCTTGCTGGTCACAGGGGTCATATAATATACCTCAGGAAGAGAGGGGCACAGGATTTTACTACCTTTATTTCTTGGTCCCCATGAAGACTGAAGACCTTATCCTTTTAATCCGGCAGGGCAAATTCAAGATGCTGTCCATGAGTCATGTCCTCTTGTTCTTGGACACTGGAGTTTGGCTTTTGTCCCTGGGCCTCCGAGTGCCTCTTTTAATTTCTCCCAACCGAAGGTGCTGCTTGAGGTTCACGGTGGTGCCCCACTCTTTGAATTTGTGGTCCACCCATTTAGACTGGCGACAGCCCCTTGCTTGTTTACGAAGGTATTGGTGGTTGTGGCAGCTTTGCTGCGGAGTGCGGGTGTAAGAATGATTGGGCTAGTGAAGTTGATATCCACGTAGTCCAAGAACATCTCCAGCGCATACTGATTCTTCTCAGAGACATTTCCATCAATGACCAGAAGGCTTACCTCACTCCCACAAAGATGCTGACCTTTATTGGAGTGGTGCTCAACACATCACTTATGAAGACCGTACCTCCTTCCGAGAGATCATAGGTATTTTGGGATTGATTCCAATCTTAGTCTTTCAGCTCTTGCACCTGTTAAAACTCTTGCCCTAACGTCAGATGGCAGATTATTGCCTTCTTGTGGTCCCGAAGATGCAGTGACCTATTGCGCTTTAGTGTAGCAAACAGGGAGAAATAATAGGAGCTGCCCTCAGTCCTCTCTCACTTGAGGGGAACAAGTGGGAGTTGTACCCTGAAGTGCCAGAGGTGATGACTTTCTTCTCAATGGGGTTTCCCTTCTTTGATTTGTTCACCATAGTTTGGAACACAGTGCAATTGATTTTTATCCATTCACTTCCCAGCCAGTGTTTCCTTAGGGATGCTTTCAGATTTAGCTAGTTTCAGGGCCTACTGTATGTTTTCACAAATCCCCCTTCCATTCCTAGTACTGCAGAATGTGCGTGAGAATTGGACAGAGCTGATTCTAATAACTGTAGACCGGATGTGTAAAGTTTGCAATGCCGATCTGTTTACTCTCACCATTCGCAATTGCTTCTCCTCCATCGTAGAACAGCTCTGATTTCGAAACAGGATAATCTGGTTCTCCAACCCAATTACCTGGCACACCAGCTGCACACCTAGAGATTTAGCAGTGCCATCTAGAATCCTTTTGCCTTTCTGATGAGTCTGCAGATCTCCTCATGATGGCCTGGCAGATTGCCACCAAATTTATCTTTGAATACTGCAGAAACAGGTTGTACAGTGATGTTAGTAGGAAGGCACAATTTTTAGATCTGCCTTGTCTGTCTTGAGGTTTGCAGTACCTTGCAAAGTAGTGTCTGACAGTAGCCACAACTAAATGCAACCCAACAGCTCGGTGTCCGCATTTGTGGATTTTCCTGACCAACCTCCATGTTTAAATCCCCACTAGGATGGATTCACCCCAGATCTGGGACTGGGGGTGAGTGTCTGAAAAGTTTCAGCGTTCCGTCCATCATCTTTTTGTGTTTGCTAAATCCCCACTAGTGGCATTTTCTGAAGTGTCGCCTTTACTTGTTTCCTCCTGCTCTGTTTATTGTTCCACAGAGGGATTTGAGTGTTGTTGTTTTTTTAAATAAATCTTTTTATTAAACAGTCTCGACATAGAGGTACAATTTCACAATGGTCAATAAAGGGATTAACAGCGAAATCAGATATGCAAACATATACAATAGTATAATTCGTCGGAATTCACGGAGAGGGGGGATCATCACTGTCCGCATCACAGGGAGGGGTACAGATATCGCCACAGTATGTATTCCAGGGGACCCAAATCTTAGACCATTTTCGGGGGCAGCCCCGGGCCACATACACTGTCTTTTCTCGTAGCATACACCAGTCAAGGTCTTTCTTCCAATCTGCAACTGTGGGTGTATGTGGGGCTCCTCAGAGTTGCGCAATATTTCTCTTGGCAATCATGCAGCTGAGCGTGACCCACTGCGTGGTATAAGTGTTGAGATCGGTAGGTTCCCAGATGTTAAGGAGGCATCTGGGCGCTTCTGGTTTGATTGCTACCTCCAGTGTTTCGCTCATGATTGCATGTATGTTACGCCAATATTCCTGGATCGGCTCACAGTGCCATAGTATGTGTATGAACGTGTCCAACTGTGTGCATCCCCGCCTACAAGATCTGTCTGTCAGCCCACCCATATGCATCAGTTGGGGACCAGTTATGTAAATTCTTTGAAGGATCTTTAGTTGTACCAGTCTGAGTCGCGCCGGGATCGCAACAGTTTTGGGGGAGGAGACCGCTGTCTGCCAACTCTCATTGTCTAGCTCTATTCCGTCCTGAGTCCATTTGTCTCGTAGTGCCAGCAGGGGGTCCTCCATATTATTAATAAGTTTTCGATAGGTTAGGGAAATGGCCTTTTCAGGCAGGTGGCCGTCTAGCAGCCTATCCTCTAATGGGGAGGCATCCGGTGGAGTTGTGGTATTGGACAATGCTGTTTGCAAAGCGTGTCGGATTTGCAAGTACAGAAAAAACTCGGAATCCGCCAGCGCATATTGGGTTTGGAGAGTTTTAAAGGGTTTCACGCCCTCTGTGCACCAAAGTTCCCTAACATGGGAGATGCCGATTAGATCCCATTTGTCAAATCCCTTGGAATTTCCCAAGTGTCCAAGTTCCTGCGAGTCCCACAGAGGTGTGGCGAGAGTTAACCTATTGTGCCAGCCAAGCGACTTGGTTGCAGAGTGCCAGATTTTAACTGTGTGGTTGGTGGGGCCAGTGAGTGGGTATCTGCCTGGTTTAGAATATAGCGCATGGGAATAGGCCCCGTTTGGAAGAATCCTACGATCCATAAGGAACCCCAGGTTGTCAGGGCGACCATAAGTTCCATGATTTATTGCTGTGAGGTGCGCTGCCCAGTAATATTTTTAAATGTTGGGTAAACCGATACCGCCGTCATACCAGTTGAGATGGAGCTTCTTTAAAGCAATACGCGGTCTCCGTCCCCAAAGAAGGTCTCGCTGGAGCCCTTCAATTTCTTTAAAATATGAGTTTGGGACAGGATCAGCCGAGTTCTGTAGGGCATATAAGAAATGGGGTAAGGACATCATTTTAAATAAGGCTTCTTTGCCCAATAGTGAGAGCGGGAGTTACTTCCAGTTTGCTATATCACTTCTGAGTCTTTGCAAGGGGGAGCCAGGTTACGGGCGTATCTGACAGATGGGTCAAGAGATATGAATATGCCCAAATATTTGAAGCCTTCTGAGACTATTGGTATAGGACAGTTTAGGGGTAAACGAGGGAGGCCCCTCCAAAGGACATACAGCAGCGATTTGTGCCAGTTGACGCGAAACCCAGAACATCTGCCAAAGGTGTCCAGGATATCAAATACTGCAATCAGGGATCTCTTTGGGGACGTGAGATACAGAAGAATATCGTCTGCATTTAGAGAGATTCGGTCCTCCCACTCTGCCGACCACCGCATGCCACGGATCATTACATCCTTACGGATCCATGCCGCCAGTGTTTCGAGGGCCAAAGCGAACAGTAAAGGAGATAGGGGGCACCCCTGGCGGGTCCCCCGGCTAAGTATGAAGGGCTCTGATTTCCTGTTGTTCACGACCATTTGAGCCATCGGCGTGCTATATAATAGTCACACCCAGCGGCAGAAAGTAGGCCCAAACCCCAATTTAGCAAGTACGGCAAATAGATAGGGCCATTCCAGTGTATCAAATGCCATGGTGGCATCTAGGGAGACTATAATTGCATTCTCGCGTATTGTTTGTACCCTGCCCAGGACCCCGTGCAACTTACGCAAGTTTAGAGCAGTGTTTCTTCTATGCATAAACCCTGATTGATCTGGGTGCACTAGGTCCCCTATAACCTTGATCAGCCTAGTGGCGAGCACTTTAGCTAAAATTTTTGGTTCCGCATTTAGTAAGGATATGGGCCGAGAAGAGGCGCATTCAGTTTTGGGTTTCCCTTCTTTGTGGATCGTAACAATGGTTGCAATTCTCTGATCATATGGCAGTGATCCCTGCTTAAGGCTGTCTTCGAACATGGACTTTAGATAAGGGGCCAATTTATCTGGACGGAGCTTGTAAAGTTCGATTGGGATACCATTTGGGCCTAGGGCTTTTCCCGAGTGCAGCGCTCTTATTGCAGTTGCTATTTCGTCAGCGGTTAGGACACTATCCATAAATGTTCGGTCGGTGTCCGAGAGCATAGGAAGGGAGATATCTTTAATAAGGTCAGAGAATTCTGTCTCCGGGTACGGCGCCACCGATTCATATACTGTGCGGAAGTGGGCTGCAAAGTGATTGGCTATGTCTTGGTGGTCTGTAACGGGGGACATGTCAGCGCCTCCAAGTTCTGGCACGAGCCTGCTTGCATGGTCCTTTTTTTATCCAGCCAGGCGATTAATTTGCCAGCTTTGTCATCCCACTATACCACCAGGGAGGCCGATCATCTCAGCCTGTGGTTCTATTTTAGAGCCTTTGGCAAAATATGTGGACTATTTCCTGAAACAGTTTGTTCCTGACACTAAAGCGTACGTTCGAGATACAATGGACTTTATTTCTAAAGTCGAGGGATCGATGTTCGATGATAACCAAAATATTTTGGTTACGTTTGACATCGAAAGTCTGTACACAAACATTCCTCAAGACGAGGCACTCTTGATTATGACACTGGTACTTAACAAAAGACTTAGACCACATCAGGTTCCAACCGATTTTTTGATCTCTTTGGCAAAAATATGCTTAAAAAGTAATTTTTTCAACTTCAAAGGTGACCTGTTCCTCCAAGTAAAAGGTGTAGCCATGGGTTGTAGCTTTGCACCGGAAATAGCCAATTTGGTCATGGATCAATTCGAGACCGTATTTATCTTCAATGAGACTGGCCCATTTTCTGCAAACATTGCGAGATGGGTCAGATTCATTGACGATATTTTCGTGATATGGAACGGCAATAACGAAGACCTAGATGCATTCCACACTTGGCTGAATACACGCACACCGGATCTGAAATTTACAAAAAATGCAAGCAAAGTTCAAATCAACTTCCTCGATGTTTGGGTCAAAAATAACGATGGGCTACTAGAGTTTATTCACAAAACCCACGGATAGAAATACTCTTCTAGCATATAGCTCAGGGCACCCACGACACCTTAAGGACAATTTGCCCTACGGGCAATTCCTTAGAATACGCCGGAATTATTCGAATAAAAATGACTACTTTGAGAATGCAGCTACTTTACAGACAAAGCTTTGTAACAGAGGGTACCCAAAAAAACTGGTCAGAAATGCCCTCAAACGAGCTTGGTTTACACCGCGGGAAACCTTGCTAACACCAAGGAATAAAGAAAAGAAAGATCAACTTACTTGTGTGTTGACTTACAACCCCAAGGCCAACAAAGTGAGGCAGATTATCCAAAGAAATTGGCGGTTGATTGACCAATTAGGGTTGGCTAAACCACTCTTCTCCTTCCAAAAAGGAAAAAACCTGAGAGAACATCTGGTTAAGGCCTCTAGACCATCAGCACCGAAAAGTGATGCAAGAACTATGATGGGACTGCCACCAGTACAGGGCCATTTCAGATGTCAGAATTGTGTGGTATGTCCCCAAACAAGTGACTCTAAGTTCACTATAATTGGGGTTCAAAAACATATACAATTGGGCTTCTCGAATTGTAATTCGAAAAATGTAATTTATTCAATTGAATGTCCGTGTAAAAAAACATACATTGGTCAAACCACTCAAGCTGTGAAACTTCGTATTCAGCAACACAAATCACGAATTCGATGTCAAACCTTAGGCTCCCCGTTGGTTCAACACTTTATTGAAAACGAACATAATGAGGATGAATTGAGGTGGACTGTTTTGATAGTCATACGCCCTATGAACAAACCCACCCTGCAAAGTACCCTGAATCGTCAGGAGGCGAGGCTCATTGAAAAATACCGGACAGCTATAGATGGCCTAAATGATAGAGATGAAATCTGGGCACTGATACAATAATAGTTTCATCAACTAGTCTAGGTCATTTATGCAGGATTGACAAATGTATTTTATTGTGGCAGATGAGTACTCCGCATAGACAGTTACGATGTATGTATGTATATGCATATATGTTTAATAACATGTATTTTTAGAATGTGAGCCTTAATATTTACAGGTCTCCTTATTTCCCTTTTTTTGTTTGCACAAAGAAAAAATTCCGGGTGTTTTATTTTACTTTTCCTTCCATTTTTGCTCACAATTTGCTTTTCTCCTGATTTAATTTTTCTTATTAGATCCTGTGAGGTTTATTTCCCTCCGTATTTTCAGGAAGGACCTGTACACCATCCCGAGCTCGATAAGCTCTCAGAATATTAGATACATAGTGGCTTCCTTTCCGGTAATACAAGAGTTTCCGGTAATACAAGAGCAGCGGCTACTTAATACCTTGGTCCATAGCACAGTTTGATTAGTCACGATAATACCATTTACATAGAGGCCACTCTTCCGGAAATTTAAGAGGACCGTTTATTTAATGACTTTAGTTTGAGTACAGCTCCTCTCCAATATGGCCGATTCGCTGCCTGGCGTTCCGTGGAAGGAATGTAGTCCTTTGTCTCTGTTTTTAACCAGGAAATAAGGCTCTGACTTCCCTTCCCAAGCCACTCCACTCGAGTTGCGGGAGAGGTGAGAGGAAGAAAGAGAGAGAATTAGCTTCTGAATTGGCAGAATATTTAGGTAAGCTCACGTGTTTCTGAGGCCCTTCCCTTCCCCGGTTTTTGTAGATATGCTTCAGTTACACGGCAGTACAAGATGGTTATTCATTTAGTTTTCTCTTGCGGGTTGTTTTATTTAGCTAGTCACCACGCCAGACTGCTCCCCGTTGAAGAATTTTGTACACAGCCAGGGGGGCTCTATTGCCATCAGACCCAGGTATTTATATTGCTCAGAAACGTAGCTTCTTTAGTTACGAGAACATTGCCTCAGCAACTACTCTTTTCCCTCCTTAGAAACGTTAAACGGACGGACTGGACTCACGCTCTTGCCAGTATTATTGGTTTGCTGAGCGATTCTATCGACTTGAGGTCAGTTGTGGCGACCGGTCACCCCCGCAGTGAGACTTGTCTAGATACTAGTGTCCAATAATTTCTCCTAGACTAGTTGGCTCTGCAATTCAGACTTGTTGTTTTGTTTGGTGAAGGGATTAAGAATCACTTTTTAAGAATTCCTTTTCTTCATTGATAGAACGAGTATTCCTGTGGCCCCATAGCCCATCATTACACCTATTAAACCTGTGGGAGTATTATTATAGATAATTTGTGCCACAAGAAATCGGCCTGTTTTTCCCTTTCTCACTTTATCTCTTTTATTCATTTGTGGTGGGACTTTCATGTCTGCGTTTCACGTTAGAGGTGATGGACCTGTACAGTGTAAGGCGAGCTTAGAAGGGTTCGCAGAATGTATGTTATTGTAGTGTGCTTCTTTTTCATGTAGATTGCTGCTGCTTTCCTTGTCCTGAAGAGGACAAAAGGAATTGATTGGCTGAAACGCGACCGCGTCGACATTTTGGTTTCACAGAGGGCTCCTAAAAAATTGGAATGTGTTGGGACTTATGAGTTTTACATTGCTTTTGAACTTCTGGGGATAATGTTTTTCCTATGCAATGTATATGCTCTCATGGATGTCCACACTATTGAAAGGTGGATCCTTAATTGAATACTCATTTGTGGATAGTAGCGTACTTGCGTTTTTTGTATATAGGTTGTGTTTTGTAAATATATGTCTGTTATACATGCTCAGCAAAAAAATGAAGAATGAGATGTGAATTTATATACACACGAAAGGATAATTAAAAGTATCCTTTTCCGAATAATTTTGGCTTATTTGTTCCTCCATACAGCTTTATCTAAATTGAGCTTTGTCACCCCAGTCATATATCCGGCCCAACCTGTCTTGTCCCATTAATTTGGCACGATCGGTGACCATTGCCCGGTATTCGTCCTGGTGCAGACGGAGCGAGTGGAGGGCTTCAGGTGTGGCATCTGAGTTAACGTCTTGTTCAAGACGGTAGAGGTCTTGTTCTATGTCAGAGATTTCTTTTACCCTGTCTTTCTTGGATCCCGCGATTAGGGAAAGGGCTTGTCCCCGGACCACTGTTTTGAAGGCTTACCAGAACGTTTGTGGGGACTCAACGGTGTGTTCGTTCCCTAAGAAATAATCGTCAATAGATTTATTTAGGTCTTTTCGTATTTTTGGTTTCTTTAGGTACCAGGGATTGATAGGGGCAATGCGTCCCACTTGTGTGTGGTGTAGGACTTTGTGGACCCATAGAGGGGAATGATCAGAAATACCTCTAGCCAGATGTCGGATCTCATGAAAATCCGTTATTTGTGGAGCTGGGACAACGATATAGTCAAGGCGGGAGAGACAGTTGTGTGCCCCGGAGTGGAAAGTGTGTTGGATTTTGTCCGGATTGTATGCTCTCCATCCATCTACCTGCCCCATCGCCTCCAAGAAACTGGAGAAAGTGTGCGCAGCTTGGGGGGTTGCGCGAGGAGGGTGTCTGTCCAGTGAGCCCGATATTATCGAATTAAAGTCGCCGCCGAGCACAAGGTGCCCCTCAGGCAAAGTGAGCAGTACAGCACTGAGGTCAGGGAATGTTACAGCCGGCATCCCTGGAGGTGCGTATACTGACATGAAAGTGATAGTTCGGCCCTCCCAAGTGCCTGTGACCCCGATATATCTGCCTCGATCGTCTACACATGTGAAGGTGAGTGCTAGTGGAAATGACTTCTTTTGCATTATGCCTACCCCCCTGGAGTTAGATGTAAAACCCGTGTGTGCCACCATTGAATAACCCCATCTGTGCATTGCTTTGCACGTGTTGCCTATGAGGTGGGTTTCCTGGAGTAGTACTATATCCGGAGATAGTCTCTTAATATATTGCAATACAACACTTCTCTTAATCTTATCCCGCAGTCCGTTAACATTCCAATTTAAGATTTTGACTTCTTTGTTACGCTGTACTCCCATTGACAAGCTGATGGGTCACTCTAAGTAGCATTACATTTATGCAGTGTACCGTCGAGATAACGCCAAAAACAACAAACCAAAGAAAACCATCCTTCCCAACAACCCCCCACCCTGCTCCCCTGCACTCCGGGCCCAGAACTGCTCATGGTCCCTAAAATGCAGAGTGCCTGTCGCCCAACAATACTACTAAAAGAAGAAAGTGGGGGGAGACTTTAGCACCCCGTTAACCCAATTCCTACCGCTACAGAGTACAGGTGCAGTACATGATGGATACCCAGTCCACAGAATATGAGAGATTTCTGTACTTCGGTGAATATTTCAGTATCTGCATGCGCCAAAAGTGCGTGGACGGGGCTCAACTGATGGAGGAAACAGGCGGTTCAAAGTCACCAAAGGCCTTCCCTTGAAGTTTCATTGTCCGTTTCAATGGTCATCAGTGTTTCTTTCTGGTGAGGCTCTCAGGCTGTCCAGCCAGTCAGATGCCACCTCTGGGATGTCGAAGAAGCGGGTTTTCCGATCAATCTCAATTCTCAGACGCGCAGGGAAAAGCATGGCATATTTGAGTCCTTTTTCAGGTAACCTGCGTTTGACATCTAGGAACGTGCGTCGACGCATTTGCACTGCCCGGGTGAAGTCGGGGAAGAAAGTAATTTCGGAGTTGTCTAGGTGGATCGGAGGAGCGACCCTTGCTGCTTGCAGAATTGTATCCCTGTCTCTATAATTGAATAACCGGGCCAGTATCGGACGGGGGCGGGGGACTCCCGGCTTCGGGCGACCCCCAGGCACCCTATGTGCTCTCTCGATAACAAACAGCTTAGACAGGCCCTTTGGTTGCAGCTTTGTTGAGATCAGGTTTTCAATGAACAGGTCAGTGGCGGAACCCTCCGATTTCTCCGGCACCCCAAGAACGCGGATGTTGTTGCGTCGAAAGCGTCCTTCATAGTCGTCCAGCTTGTCCTCCGTGTATTTACGGAATGCTTGAAGTTCCCGGACATCTGTTTGCAATTGCAAAGTGTCTTCCACAAGGCTGGCGGTGGTAAGCTCCAGCTGCTTGACCTTTTCTCTATATTTTGTGAGATCAGCCCTGATCAGTGTCACTTCCAAGGAGAGGGCGTCGATAGAGGTGCGGACCCCTGTGATAGCTGCCATCAAGTCCTTCATTGTAGGTTCCGCGGGATCCTGCTCCGCTCCGCGTCTTGTCGCCAACTCCCTTCCACTCGGGCAGGTCTGCCTTCGGGCATGTGTAGCGATCAAGCCTACTTTGCTGAGATGTTCTGGGGCCCTTTGCGTTGGACATGTTGAGGACTTTCTCTGACTACCAGGCCAACTGTGTGCTAGTTGAGATTGTCGCCGGGTCTAATCCGCCGCTCCTAAGTGTTAGTTAGGGACAGTGAATCAGAGGCGAGCAATGGAGGGCGCCTAGGGCGTTATCTATAAAGCACTGTTGCCAGTCCCTGCAGCGATACTTGTACACTATAGAAGTTGTGGGGGCTGTCCCATCTCCAGACTACCAGACCATCACAAGGAATAGCTGATTTTATTGTCCCAGGACCCAGGCAGCAATGGTTGGTGTCGCTCTAGTCAGCGAGGTCCATCTGCGATGGTTTAGATGTAGGGGCTAAAGATGTGCCAAGAAAAAAGGGGGGGAGCAGGGGGCGCCCACTCTGGGGCCTCAGGCAACTAGCATCGTTGGCGTGAGGATATAGAAGCGCCCGCCCCATTCACCCTCCTCTAGGCCTCCCGAATCACCCCAACCTTAATTGGAAAAGTCCTCTGAGGTTCAGCCAGTCTCAGGGGTCGCCTCAAAAAGCGAGGTGCGATCTGACGAAGTTCAAGGAGGCAGGTCCGGCACCACGCCGCTAATGGCCACTCAGAGCTCGCTATTGTGGTGGGTGAGGTCTGGCTCTGTTACATAAAACCCAGCTCAGAGCGTGCAATGCTCGAGCCAGAGCGTGGGGCTGCAGTGATACGATCCTCGAGGGTGCTTGGAGGCATTGTCTGAGCCTTGCGTGTTCAGTCTGTGGCCCCCCGGGGATGGGGGAGGGGGGCACACCGGCACCCTCGACGTCAGCTACGGCCTGCGCTACCACTGGAGGCCCCGGCTTTCCCCTGTGACAGGCCCCGAAGCGCCGATAAGGATATCTTCAGCCCACAACCTCCGATTTTGCTCAGGGCTGTATTGTCGGGCACCACTCTCCCTCCGGTTGTTAATTTCGCACCTTTGATTCAGATTTATGCGGCGGATTAGTGGGATAGGAAAGGAGGGCTCTGGAGAAGCCCTAGCAAGTGGCCATGTTGGTTTTCCGTGTAGACACGCCTTCCTTGAGTGTTGTTTTGACTTTCTTAATGGCATCTCTGGTCGAGATGATACGAAGTTGCCCAGATTGACTTTGTACTATTAAAAAGTACTGCTGGTGGTGATTATTTCTGCTCATGGGGTCAGAATACTTTAGGTACTTTCGGTTCAATCATCCTTCGCTTTTTCTACTCGAGTAAATTGGTCTATCACAAAAGTGGGTTCCTGCATTTTTTTTATTTATATCAGTCTGTTTCCCTTCTGTCTTTCTTCCCTAATTTGCATTCAACGAGGGAGGAGGAACATCCTGCGTATGGTAGAACCCAGATGTGCAGAGATCTACTATATCAACTGCATGTGATAGGACAGAGTTGATGACCATCTTTTTTTGGGTTTATCTAAGCTAAAAAGGGCATGGCAGTGACGTAGCACACTGCTTCACATTGAGTTATCCTCTATAAATATCTACTGTACCTTGGCTTGGAAAACCCCTGTAGAATGCATTTGTGCTCATTCCACCAAGGCCTTGGCTTCTTCCAAGCTATTTTCTTGGAGCTGTCCCCGTTGCAAACATATGGCTAGCAGCTACATGGCTGCTCTTGTATACTTTTGCTAAGCACTACTATCTCCCTCACGACTTAGGCGCTCAGTGATGGGTACTTTGTACAAACTGTGTTGCATGATTTCCTTGGTTATCTGCCACTACTCATTACAGCCTCCCAGAGAGGCTACATCTTTGTGACTCATTCATACGGGACAGAATCTGTAGGAAGAGGTATCCATGAGAAGAAAATGTTATTTACATTATTTCTGGTAAATACCTAATCTTCCTTTGGATTTTTAACCTCTTTCCCCTCCCCTGTAACCTGGTTCTGTGGTTAATAAGATCCCAGGGTATGCAAATATATTTTGAACTGTTTATGTTGCTGTTATGGCTCTCTCTGTTCCCCTCCACATCCTTCAATGGGATCGGAAAAAGTATCAGGAACTGACAGTGCACTGGTTGATACCTATATATTTTGGTGACTTCACATCCAGAGATGGACTTGCTGCGGGAACTTCATGGTACCACTTTACAGCACTAACGAGTCATTGCTGGCCAAAGCGTTTTTGGGCCAATCTGGAGCACGGAAGGAGCGTTGATAAGGCGAGGAATCTGAAGAAAGAATATGTATTATCCGCCAAAAGTATGGTTACTAAAAATAAGTCACTTTTTCTTTAGTACCTTAAAATGTGTAATATTAAAACCTACACACGACACATAGAAACAACAGAAGTGCAGTATGGAGCCCTTTATGGGGAAAAAGTTCTGAGTAATATTATTTTCATTACTATTAATAGGCTTCATTCTACATTATGCAGTTAGATAATCATAAGATTTACTTACATTAAGAGGGCTAGGGGTAAGGGTTTATGGACATGTTCATAGCCTCAAACCATTGCTTCAAGTGTGGGATGGGTGAAACTGATACAGTTGAGTACCATCTACACTGATAAACTGACATGCACAATAAGTGTATGTACACTCCCACTTGAATTTAATAAACAAACTAAACATCATGGGAGACGAAATGGGACCTTGAAGTTCACAGAAAAATATTTTGCTCAAATTGGCGTGGTCTTTGACATTTCTGATCTGATACTTTGAAAGCCCTCTCAGCCTTTGAAGAGATTAATCAATATGTTAATTGGCAGAAGGCTCGATTCTATCAACCACTGCTGAGATATCCAGAAAGAGAAACCTGTACCTCAGTCATCGGCCATAGGTAGAAATCTACCAAGCATCTGTAAAGAAAATGTCTTCAGGCGTCAGGACTAGAAACCAGACTGATATAAGCCTTCTCAGTGACAACCTTTGTCAACTGGGCAACTGCACATTACTTTCCCACTGATTCTAAAGAGCAACATTTATGTAGATACTCACAGGCCCTGTGGGACATGACCGGCATAGTCATGCTAAACTTACTGAAACTTTTCATGGACCATAGGGCTAATATAGTCAGGGACAGGCAAGCAATTCCTTATTAAGAGAGCCTCAATACTGTTGGCTCAGTGGCCAAAGCCATAGGCTCATGAGTGACCTTATAAAGACATGTGTGCCTCAGATCAGTGGGGTTTTCCATGGAGTTGCAGGATGCAGTTATGAATCTTTCTTTTGACATGATGCAGATCTTTGTAGACAAGGCTAACTTCGCCTTGGATTAAGTCAAGGTGGACAGGGCGACGGCCCGATCTTTGTATTTAAAGTCAACTACCTGGGACTACTGACAGTTTTGGAAGTTTGTGGATTTGTAAAAAGTTCTAATTTCTCCCAACATCAACTCACAATGCCAGCCCAAGCACAAAATCACCTGCTTTGCTAGTACAGAGACAGGGGCAAGGGAAGGGATTTCTTTCCCACCTCCTTGAAAGCCCCTTCAGCTCCCCCTTGATGGAGCAAGCACTGCCCAAAGGAGGACTGATATCTTTATTTCTACACCCCTGGAAGTCCATATTATCGGACAAAATGGGTCATTCAAATAAAAGAAAACTGATGTTGCCTACCCTTCCAGCAATCCCTTCATGATCACGAACCATTCCAAACCGCATATGCCTTCATTCTGAAGACCATATTCTAATCCTGCAGTAGGAGGAGAGAGCCCGGCTTCAGAAAGGAGCAGTGGTGTTGGATCCAGAGCAAGATAATGGGCAGAGAAAGATTTAGTTGTTATCCAATCCAAGATTTTTGGGGCTTGAACGTGTTAAAGGGCAAGAAAAACTTCAGGAAGCTGTCGCGGGTCAGGTTGGTGTTGGAAGTGGAAGGCAAGATTGTGTCTCTCGATTTGTTCATACCGATCCCACAGTTACACAGGCGGTACCTGAATTTCTTGTCAAGGTCCACTTACTGGTTAAAGTTCTCCCATTCAGACTAACATTTGCACCTTGAGTCTTTGCCAAGGTGATAGCAGTGGTTGTGGCTCATTTAAAAACGACAGGGATCTCAGTTTTCCAGTACTTAGGCGACTGGCAACTGAAGGTAAGGATGAGAGTTCTACAGAGTGTGAATACGTTTTTGGGGGTTCCTATATAAGAAGCTGATGCCCAAATTTAACAACAGGGAATCTGTTGCCTGCAAGGGGATGCCGGCAACTGATTTCCAGCTTTTCGATTTGGGCATCAGTATCACCAAATCTTATCTGGATCCCTCTAACCTTGCTGTTCCAAGGGGCAGTACTGGAGACACCATTGCTTCAAACCTTCCACTCTCCCAGGACATTCGGATTATGATTTTTCAAATTCAGAACGGTTTCAATGATTTCTTTAATTATTAGTAACAGCTTCTTTTAAGGTTCAGTAACTGCGGAATAGCTTGGCCCCAAGATACCTTGGTGACTAGCACTAAACAAATATCTTTTTCATTCATGATTAACTTAAAAAATCTGCAGGCCTCATCTAATTGTCATTTTAGAATGGCATTTTATATGGGTGGCTTAGATTCAAGGGACATACTTAACAGTTGCATCTAATAGGCATCAGATAAGATTAAAGTGACAGTCTGTTAAGAAAATCTGCTGTTGGTTATGCTACCTCTTAACACAATGTATCAAGGAGCAGCTTTTTATTCCACCATATTGCCTGTTTCTTTTATAGGAACCCCAAAAGCCCTTTGTATTGAAACTCTATTTAACCCTCATAAAACATAACCTTTAATTTAAATACTTAAGTACTATGAGAAAAACAGACCTGCCTATGCCACAGCATACAAAATTATAACCACATTTATCTACTACTCAACCTCAACCCGTCTGCCTCCCTCACCTTTCCCCCACTGGAAAACCTCCCAAATTCGTAGTATTTCAATTGTATTGAATTGTATTTCCTTTTCTCTGAAATGAGAAAGATATAGTAGAGGGGCATACTCCTAAATGGGACTTCCCACCATGTTTTCAATTCAAGCTTCTTAAAGAAATAATACCTACTTTTACATACATCCCCGAAACTCCTTTACAAGCAGTGGGTACTCTGCTTTCGCCCTCAGCCCCCACTTGAAACTGTGATATTATTAGCTGGCTTGGCAGTTGTAATAGTAAACGCTTTCATATAATGGACAACTTTAAGTCTTGAGGGAACTGAAACACTTGCATTTGAGTCTCAAAAAGATTTAACAAGGTTCCCCATCTCTCATTGACTATCGCTTACTGTGCACCTGATCTGAAAAAAGGGAGGCAGACGATCCTGATAACATTAGCTCGTAAAACTTTAGGCAGATTGAGCTTCATGGGTGAGTCTCTCATGAAATTAAACAAGGTCTTCCAGGGGTTTGCTCTATTGGGATTGAGCCTGTAGGGCTCCCTGTGCAAACACTAGAGTTTGATTGGCGGTCTTCTGACAGGACATCTTCCGGAAGATATCTGTTGGCGTATAGTAATAGTTTTCTTTTATGTCTGTAGCTGCAGTCTCTGAGGCTTCTGAGATCCCAATAAACCATAGGTGAAGTTACTGCCTGTTCTCTATTGTCTCCATCCTAGAAGCAAGTACTTTGTTTGCTGCTTCTACTCATTTAAAACCTGTTGTAAAGGTTATACTATTGATCTCAAACATCTATACCAAAGGTTGAGTTTGTTGACCTAACACTAAGGTTTATTTGCCTAAACATTAGGGCATTTGTTGTAGAGCTTTAAAGTCCTTCCTGATTGCTCTTTGCTGCTTCTAGAGGTCCCAACTATAGTCTTCATGTACCTCAATGTCTGTCTTAGAACTAGAACAGTAATGCTCATAAAACTTTGCAAGGTACCCTTTGATCCAGAGCTGAAGCTGTGATCCTCTAGAGAATGTTTGTCTATTGATGTTAAAAAGGTAGAGCCTTTATCGATGTTTACAGTCCCCAGAACCATCTTTCATCACTAATGGAAGGCCCCAAGTTTGTGGGATGTTGCAATCAGTTAGCTTCCACATGACTATTTATTTCATCCTCTGAATTGCTCCTACGTCTGCTTCTAACAACACCGAAAAAAATCCTTCGTTACTGCAATTGTACTCCTCACAAGATCATCCTCTTCTTGATCGTGATCCTCTGGCAGATTTTTTACATTTCCACCTGTCACTAAGGAATACTGAACAGCATGTTGGCTTCTATTGCGATTTTGCAAGTTCGAGTTCTTTGAGCTCGCACTGATATTAGGTTGAACTGCTTGCTCTAGAACGGTACCCAATAGAAGGTTAGGCTGCTATCACAACTATTCTAAGTCTCTGAAGATGCATCTGTGAGGAAAGGGGTGGCACTGCCATTTCCAACAGATTGATCAGTAGATTGATCCAGGAGAATTACTTTCCCATCAACCATCCCATGAGCTAAAAATGACCGAGCAAAACCGTTACACTGGTCAGTCAGTAGCACTTCGCCTGTACAGCTATTGCCCTGCTATGGAGAAACTTACCCATGGTAAACAGAAAGCTGCTTAACAGTTTTACACAGTGATTCCGGGATAAAAGATTTATGTGCATCCCTTTTATGTGAATGAACCTTGAGCAGAAGGAATCTTGAACATTTCACTTTTTCCCCTGACCTACCCATACAATCATAATTTGTTGAAGCTAGGACTAATGATGAAGCTTTTGTTTAAAAAATAAAATCACCTGCAACTCTTCCAATACCCATCTCCTTTCAATGAAATTGAAGACTACTGAAAAGGCCATGGAAACTGTGTGAGACCCCCATAGCCTCCAGTAATATGACCTTGATTATCCCTGGACCTCATTTTAATAGTAAATTAAAGTCTTGAAAGGTGCAACTATATCTTACTGTGTTCGCTTCAGTTCTAGGAAGCATTGAACAGGGGAAATGCTTCCCCCGCTCCCCTCCTTCCTCACCACCAAACACATGAAACATTAAACATATCTTTGCCTGATGGGCTTCAAAGCCAGGGGAGTTTCCACCCCAGATCTGAGAAGCTGAGAAGCTCCAATCCCCTTTGGGATTAGCCAGCAACTAGCACATGCATCCAGGAGTGCAAAAATCCATGTTTGCCATGGGCAGAGAAGAAATAATATCAAATGGCCCAACGATTCATGATAAATAAACAACATGCACAGTAATCTAACAGCCTGTCTGTGCTTACAATAATGTCATGCAGAATAAGTGACCCAAACCCAGAGCACCTTAACAAAAGGTGAAGTATCTATCCCATGGCCAAGTAAAACAAAACATAGAATAAACTCAGTATACAGGATCTGCCTACCAAACTGTGGACTCGGAAAAAGAATACATTTCCACTCCCGTGGTGGAAATGGTGCTGGTATGTATTTTACTAAACTCTAAGCGCCCTTTTCCTAGAAAAAACCCACCTCTTCCCTAGGGACCTCAACCTCAACCTTATAATTGTGTCAGTAGAATTGCTAACTTGCATAGGGTCCTTGTGCCCATCTATTGTGATTCGATCTCTCCATTCCTTAGTGCCAAGCATTGCAGGCTATGACTCATCTTTACCAGGTCCATGTTTGCTGGCTCCAGCTCATAAAGTGAGTTCCCTCAATCTCTTGCTGTCGGGTGGTGAAAGGGACCTTGAATAAAGAAGCAATGGAGAGCTGTATGCTGATCCTCACCTGTGTGCTTTCCACACAGGGTTGTGTTCTGTCCCTACTCTTCCCCTTTACATGTGGCGGACTGCTGCCCATGTGCATGGTTAATGTGTTTGTTGGACTTCAGAACTTGCAATGGTTTTGCGTCCCCAATGGCATACATGTGTTCTCGCTGCATTCAGGTCACCAAGTTGCTGCAAGCTGCCCATGTATGTGCAAGATTCCCCAAGTGAGGCAAGTAGAGCAAGATGGTCTATGTGATCAGGTAGTCCCCACGTTCACTCCATACTGGTATGTCCAGCTTCTTAGTAATTATGGCGTTTGAAGTTTGACTATTTATTTATTTATTTATTTAAGAAGCTTATAAAGCGCGCAGCTACCCCCGAGGGGGTGTCCCGGCGCTATAGACCTAAATGCTTAGAAGAGAGACAGCTTAATGAAAGGAGAACAGCCAGGTTTTCAAGTTGCTGCGAAAGAGGGATTCTGAAGGGAGAAACCTAAGCTCAAGTGGTAGGTTGTTCCAAAGTTTAGCCGTCATGACGGTAAAAGATCTACCGCCCATTCTGGAGCGACGGAAACGAGGAACCGTCAAAAGGCGAAGGTTATTAGATCGCAGAGATCTAGCCGATTGGGAAAGCACAAGTCTCTTTCTCAAATAACCTGGGCCTGATCCATTAAGGGCGCGGAAGGCAAAAATCAGCATCTTGAACTGAATACGACGAGAAATGGGGAGCCAATGCAACTGCTTGCGATACGACGCAACCGACTGACGATAGGGGATATTGCCAATAAGTCTTGCCGCCGCATTCTGGACAATCTGGAGACGTCCAATTAGGTACAAGGGAGCTCCAGCATAAAGGCTATTGGCATAATCCAAATGTGAAGTGATCAGGGCATGAATAACAGTTCTACGAGCATCCAAAGGCAAATATGGGAGGATCTTCCTAATCATGTGCAGCTTCCTAAAACATGCTGCCTTGACCTTATTGATTTGAGCCTTACAGGAGAGGTCATTGTCAAATTGAAAGCCCAGGTTGCGAGCTGTTAGAGCAGGTACAGTAGGGGCGTTGAGCACAGATGGCCACCACAGAGTGGCAGGAGGGATGGATTTCTGATTGAAAAATAAGACCTCAGTCTTATCGGTGTTGAGTCTGAGATGGTTGGCAGACATCCAAGAGCATATGTCGCTCAAACACTTGCGAAATCTGGCGAAGCTGGAATCTGAGTGATCACTGAAGGAGAACATAAGCTGAGTATCGTCAGCGTAGGAGATCACCCTAATACCCCAAGACTCCACTGTCTCGGCCAGGGGTGCAAGATACACATTAAAAAATAGAGGACTGAGTGAGGAGCCCTGAGGCACCCCACATAAAAGGGGTTGACACTCTGATACAAACGGGTCAAGAAGGACTTTCTGGGTGCGTCCGGTAAGAAAGGAGGCAATCCAAGCTAAAGCAGAGCCTCCCAGTCCAAACTGCATTAGACGATCCAGTAGGATTTCATGAGAGACTGTATCAAATGCGGCGGATAGGTCGAGGAGGACCAGCATGGCCTCCTCTCCCCTATCCACACACTCACGGATCGTTTCAGAGACCTCTAAAAGAGCAGTCTCCGTACTAAAGCCAGTTCTGAAACCTGATTGTGAATCATGCAGTAAAGAGTTGGTTTCTAAGTACTCTGCCAATTGTAGCTGCACAGCCTTTTCAAGAACCTTCGCAGGCTTGGGTAGAAGGGAGATGGGTCGATAGTTACAAAATTGCATAGGGTCCACATCCACTTTCTTCAAAATGGGAACTAATAAAGCCTCCTTCCAAGCAGACGGAAACTGGCCCGAGCGCAGTGAGGAATTCCAGATGGAGAGGAAAGGACCAATCAACAGAGGGGCCAAATTACTCATAGTTTTGGCAGGAACAGGATCAAGAGGAGAGCCCGACTTACACTGAATGAGCAACTTAAATGCAGTCTCAGTGGTAAGTTCTTTAAAAGCCATCATTGATGGGCTAGCAGTATCATAAGTACTAGAGATATCAGAGGTGGACACCGCAGGAAAAGAGGACGTAATGTTGGCAATTTTGTCGTAGAAATAAGCCGACAAACCATTACACAGAACCTGGCTGGAGGGATTCTGAGGTACCATAGCAGGGGGTTTAACAAAGTCTTTTACGATCTTAAAAAGAGTTTTAGACGAATTATCTGCATTATTGATTTGTAGGGTAAAAAAATCTCGCATCGTGGATTTTTTCAATTTAGAAAAAGTTTTTAAGGCAGATTTATAAACATTCTTAGCCTCTAGATCATAATTTAGACGCCAATTGCGTTCTAATTTTTTACAGCGGCTCTTTTCCAAGCGAAGGGCTGGGGAGAACCAGGGAGCAGCAGGGCGAGATCTGGCAGAAGTGACGTGTTGAACTAGAGTTAGTAGTCTCTAATAATCTAGTTTTAGATATCACTGTGCTCATTTTACTTGCCATTCCCTCCTCCCTTCTGATGTATTCTTGTTTGCTCACCTTTATATTACCTTGTTACCTGAACATTTCGAGCTCCTCCTGTATCATTGCTGATGTTTACTAAAATAAGGCTGTTTTTGATTTCATTTAATTTGCTATGTTGACAGAAAATAGCACCCATTGAGCATACTCATGACTGTGTAATAACCAATGCCAATCTTCTCATACCTGGGTGGATCTGTGATGAGGGTTAGGGTTATCAGACACTCAGCCAGTTCCTGACAGTGCTGTGATATTGGTGGCAATCTGAGAGTGAGATGGACGTGTCTGGGGGAAGGGAGGTGGGGGTTGGAAGAGTAATGGAGCACCAGAAGGTTTGTTGAGATTTGGGGAAGAGGAAGTGGCACCCTGGTCAGGAGGCCCCCTCTTCGCCCTCCGTGATCTCATTTATCTTTGCCACCTGGTTTAAACCTCCAGTTTGTGCAGAAAGTGTTTGGCGCAATAGGTAGCAGCTAAGTGCAGTCTCCCTGTGAGTGGCCGGCCAGAAGCCTCTATAAAATCTAGTAATGAATGGTCAAGGCACTTTGATTCTCCTCCTACCTTATTCCTTCATCTGACTTTGATGGTCAAGTTCCCTTTGTCTTTTTAGAGCCAAATGTCTAGCAGAAGCCAGGAGCCAATGAGAAGGTAAATGACAATCAAGGAAATCATTGTAAAGAGGACCACTGAAAGTATCCATGGAACCGTGCATTTTCCTTTGGCCAAAGTCACTCGCTACCCTCTGTTGGACTCTATTTGTATCTGCGATTTGCTCCTGATTGCATCCGCTCAGCTTGCATTAACGTGTGGCCTTGAGACATTTCCACAAAGGTCTCATTTTGTTTTGTGCTTATTTTGTACCTGTTCATGCTGTATACTCCCTCTGATTCCTGGCCTTGTCAAAGCCCCTTAGTGCTCCGTGCCCCCCTTTAATTGAGCCCATTGTTGATCCCTTCTTTTTAATCGTTGATTTGGTCTTTTTTTCTTGATGGAGCCCATATCCAATTTGATGGTGCCTATGCAGGGGTGTTTCTTTTAACAAGAGTATTCAATTGTATAATTTCAAAGATTTCCTGTATTTCCCCCTAAAGGGATAGATTTGGGATAATGTTTTAATATTGCAACCATGTGCTGTACTTTTATTTGAAATTGTGATTAGTTTGCCATGCACATATTCTGATGGAATAAAATGTTAATTTTGAACTGTGTTTTCACTACTTCTGTTTTCAGTGGTTTTTAGCAAATTATTCTTATCAAGAAGCACTTTCGGAGACACAAGTTGCAATTGTGAATATCTTATCTTCAACCTCTGGTGAGATGTACTTTATGATAATACCTCAAGTGTAATTACTGATTTTGTCCGCTTAACCAGCTAGTATATTATGTATGCTCAGTGTTTGAACACAGCTGTTGATATTGTATATTTCTCCTTGTTAGAAAATCAGTTCACTTAAATGCATGAGTCATGGGGCAATTTATCTTTTCTGATTCCTGTCAGTTAACTCCTGAAATTAAAACACAAAAATAGCAATAGTTGTAAAAAAGAAACTAACATTTATATATAGGTTTATGTGATCTCCTATTTGCAGTTATTTACTACATAACTACCTCATCTCTTCTGTAGCCACCACATCTCTGAGTATCAGGAAAAGCTTGAAGAACTCCATTCCAAAGATGGCCTGTGAAACTGTTTTTGTGGATTAATAGAGCAGCCTACAATCAAAACCAAGTTCCCCCATTCCCCAAAGTCTGGAAAGAAACCTTTATTCAAGGTTTATTACTCTTAAATTATTTTCTGATTTCAAGTGCCCGAGCCTTGACACAGCTCCCACACACATAGAAATCTCACACTATACATCTACTCCAACAAGACATTTGTGATCCAAGCTTATGACCAAAGCCTCTTAGCTTTGAAGGGATTTTTTATAAACTCAGAAGAACCAAACCAGCGAATGGCTGTTTGATTCCTACTGAGGCCCGGTGTATAGAACAGAAAGATGGGCTGTGGGTGAGGTTAGTCGATGACAATAAAAATACAGTTGACTGTTTCCCAAACATGCAAACTCTCCCATGTAAATCCTTGTGTTTGCTTTTTCTAAAATAAAATGACAAAATGATTGTGACTCAAGTTCACTTATTTTGCTCGTCGCCACAGAAGTCTTTTGTCATCACTTTCAAACAAGTGTATGAGAAAGAGACTGATAATTTTGCCTTGAAGATGAAAGTAGCAAAGTAACAATGGAACTTTATCTCACAGCCTCTATAAAGAAACCCTTTTCTACACGGACTGCCAAACTCACTAACCTGAAACTCCTCCCTCCCAAAGATATTTGTTCCTAGTAAGCGGTAGTATGCGGTCCTCTCTTCTCTGCAGACCTGTAGTTTCTTTTAAATAATACCTTTTTTATTGGTGTTTTGTGCATTGCATATGAATAGACAGATGGTCATTGTCATAATTCACTGCAAAACAGAGCAAAGTCAAGGGCGAGCAAGAAAACAATCTTGACACCAAAAACAGTATAGGGAGATGTATCACACCAGGTTTCTCAAGAGCAAGTCTAATGCATTGCCTACATCCATCAACTAGACAGTTTTGATCCAGCTATCCAAAACAATTATTCCTACTATGAAGGAACAATTCTTGACTGCTAGTTTCTCCAAATCTTATTGTGTTTGTGTGGGCATGCACAAGCTTCTTGAACAGGCTTTTCTGCAACTATGGCCCTGTTATATCCCGGTACCAGCCCTATAGCAGAGAGGAGTCAACCACCTACCAGTGTTAAATAGTATCTCACTGAGTGACCACTAACCGCAAGTTGAAGATACATTTTGTATATCAATTAGCGTCTGTGTCTTCGAATATATGAAGGGGATCTCACAGAGGAGAAAGCGTCTCCGTTCAGCCCAGCACCTCAGACTAGGCCCCAGCTCCACCTACCCAGAATTTCTGTATGGCTAGTCAACTGATGATCGTATAGAGGAAATTCTCCTCCTCAAAGTAGCACCAAAGGCTGGTTGTAGATTATTCCCTCCACATCTGCCAGAGCCTATGTTGGGTGTAATAAATTGCATGAAGGTGGTTGAAATAGATCACTCTACAACAATATGAGGTGGCCACTTCCAAGGCAACATTGAAGCACACCCCCAGTCCTCTTGTGTAAAAGATCCTGCAACTTCCTTCCAAGACTGCCACAAGGCTAGAAATAATTTGGGGAATTTTTAACAAAGGATCTGTACATTTTGTGAATTTTCTTGTTTCCCACTGAGCTTACTGTGAGGGTTGCGTTAAGTGGCTGAATTCTGGAATAGTCTCCATGTCCTCAAAGTTTTGGGGAAATTGCGTGACTTAATTATAATTATCTAAGTAAACAAAAATGGACTCTGCGACAGTTAAAAGTATGCAGTAGGTCTGCAAAAACAACAAGGTGATGGATGGAATGCTTGAATTAATCTCAGCCACTAGCAATCGCATTGGCTGCATCCCAATCCATTGTTTTTTGTCCACCATGCCTCCTAAGTTTGGACTCTGCCATATGCAAATCATTCTTGATCCTGCTCCTTATGGGAACAGTCCAGCCCGAACTGCCATGCCAGGTCCTCCCTGAACAGGAACACAAGCAACCTAGGAATGGTTTTGTCCTAGTTAGGGCTCCTTAGCCAGGTATAGCTTAGTTCCAGTGACACAGTGTATACTTTTGTAGGTCTGCAAAACAGCACTTTTGGATTTGGTGTACAACATCTTTGACCTGTGAGGAGCCAGTGGTATTCTATCCTGAAGTACTGTCACTTGCAGAAGAAATGCCCCAAGCCACCATGGAATCTCTCATATCAACTTATGTCCGAAAAGGATAGCACAATGAGTGTTCCTCCTTATTCAGGTTACAGATTGAATGAATGAGGTTGCATGCTCGAGAAGCTGCCGAATTTCATTATTGATCCAAATAAATCCCTTCAGCTGTCCTTGTATTTCTCATCATCTTTGCAGCTCATGACCGAGTTTTCAACAAATCCTGCTGCCAGACTGAAAGTGTGCTAGAATTTTGGAAACACCCATAAACTGAATTCACTCCTTTGCAGCTAAATGTGAGCAGCTATTTAAATTTAGATCAATAGAATCATCTATGTGAAAGATACATGCCTCAGGTGCGTACGCTCACCCCTCTATTGTTTTATGCTAATACACTCCATTAGCTTGAATAAAGCAATAGTGTCAAGAAAACTTTCAAATAAATGCTGATTTTACCCGGTTTCACATTCAACTGGTGAAAGACCCATGGTGTTGGGAAAATGTCTCCATATGTCTGGATCACCTACATCACTGGATGAAGGAGCCATGTCTGTCTAACCAGAGAAATTAGAACTCTAGCACTTGTGGAACAGATCCAACAAGCTCCCACCTCATTCTGCAACCCTTCATGCATCAACCCGGAAACCAACAGTAAGTTAGGATCCTCGGAGTCCTCTTTGAAGCAAACATCTCATTCAAAGCACAAATAAGTTGCTCTTGTGTCAATGAGCAACTGTCTCTACTTTACAGAACTACCCAACTCATGCAGACTGCACACTAGAGATCAAGAGATTACTGGATTACTGAGAATTCATTAACTGACCTTTTCAAAAACTCGCACATATACTCCAGATTCAGACTGCCAAGTTATGCTTAACCTATTGAAACAGTATCATAGTAAATACACCCTTAGAACCATTCACTGGCCTCTGGTGAAAATTACAGTTACATTTAAAAGTTCTGTTCACAAGGCCTAGTGGAACAAAGGTCCAGGATTCCTGCCAAAGTTGGTTCCCTTTTACAACTCTTTCAGTTATTTCCACTGCTCACTTGTTCCAGCCATTATCTTACAAACGGTTAAAGCACGACTACACATTGAGGACCTTGCCTCAAACTCTGAGCTGCACATGGTCCCCACTTGAAGGCAGAACCAAACTATCCATGTTTCATTAAATACATCAAAACAATGCTTTTCAGATGTTCTTTGTAATAAACATCTGATCTACAGCAGTGTATGAAGAATGTCAGACCTAGGCTCATCCTCTCCCCTAACTACATTCTGATGCTTTGTTCTCTCGGAGTATGTTTTCCAGCATAAATTAGCACTCCAAAGTAACAGCAAGCTTGCTGTACAAAACTACCAAATGAATAAACAAATATTCCAGTTTGACATATTATGTGAAGAATGTTTGATTTTAGGACGTTGTTCCAGAAAAGTGAAGAGTTGCCAGTAGTAACTGAAATATTACAAAACCTCCTTGCAAAACCCTCCTTTGCCTCCCACTGAAAAAGTAAAAAGCAAGGCCCGAAGTGGAGCTATAATAATGTTGTTGAATACATAGAGTTCCTTCGTGAGCAACATCAACTGGGCAATGAATTACAATTGTATGGTGTTCATTTAGAGTCCTTTTGTTAAATAAAAAAACGGATTTTCATCACATTTTTCCCTATGTATCTGTTTCTAATTGATATGTACTACACCAAACCTACCACCAGCTGAATATCAGTGGTAATTAAATTGTCCAAAAATGTGCAACATTTTTGGTAGCTGTTTACCTCAAGTTATTCCTAACTTTTTCATGCAAGCCCTGAGTTTAAAGAGAATGCCATTTAGTAATGTTATCATTAATCCCAGCAAAACCTACAGATGTAGCAAGGCCCTAAAATGAGCATCTTTAAATGAACAGTGAAATTTAAAATTAACTTTAAAAGTCTGATTCTTTTTATTTGGGAAAGCATGGTTGTTAATTCAAGCATTAAACTTGTACCTCTATTATTAGGGATTTAGGGTTGGTGATACTGGGTACAGAGCCAAAGAGCATTAGTCATGAAGTTCACTTACAGGTGAAATGTGAAGCAGGTAATGTGACATACCTGGAAGCATAAGGTTTATTCTGGTCACCACATACAGCTCACGCTTCAAAGAAAGGAAGTCTCATGACATCAAGTATCAAACATAGAAAGTACTCTTGTCATAAACACTACAATTGAATAAACAATAGGTACATTCAAATGTATAGCACATCTCCTGCGGACAGAGTATCTGACAACACCATAAAGATGAGACATGTTCAATCTCACTCAAAGCCTTGTGATATGCTCTCTGTCTCACCCATAGCCATGTAAGCAAACAAGAGTACGTTTACTTGGATTGGTTAACAATTGTTTTTTTTCTTTTTTACTTTACAATTTTTCCTCTCCTGACAGTTACACACAACAGGTTTCATCCAGTTCCTTAACTTTCGTCTCCCTCTCTGTATTGTATTCTGTGCCCTTCTCCAGCCTCCACCCTTCCTAACTTTCCCAATTCATGTAATCTCTAACAGTCTAGAAAACCTGTAAAATATACATTTTGTGTGAAATATTTTCACACTCTTCTCCTACTGAATGTAATGTTTTTAGCATTATTCCTTGTACTGGTTTTTGCCTTCAGATGAATTTTTCTTGTGCTTCTTTTCCATTTTACCCTTAATCGCATACCCCGCAACTTCATCCAACTAGTATTTTTTTAAAATATATTTTTATTGGCATTTTCACAATAAATACAACATTAGGGGTGTACTGCATGAACACATCAGTAAATGTACTTTTACGTGCAGTACCAGCCCCGTTCCACCCTACTCTCCAAAGGCTCAGATGATACCCCTAAATCAGGATTGAACACAATGCAGCGAACTGGGAGTAGTGTTGGAGGCTTTCAAACGGTAATTTTTCTAACACCATAGATAGTTTTACATCCCTTCCTCAATCCAGCATCCTGCGCTTACCAACTGCTCTCACAATCGCACCCGGGGCAATGCATCAGGGGGATTTAGTAGCTCGGTGAGTATTGCCGCCCACTCCCAAAAGGTCGTCCGCAAGCTTATTAACCCTGCAGGTTTTATGCATGTGCTACTCCTCTGCATTTGCCCATTCAGCCATGTCTCTCAACCATTCTGAAGTCGTTGGCGCCGCCAGGGACATCTATCTTATAGCTTCCTGCGCTTGTCTAGTTACAGACCCAGAAGGAGGAAGCTCTTGTTCAGTTTCTTTATTTTCTTTATTGGATTCCCACCCAACAGATAGAGCCCTATATCCCTGGGGACGGACCAACCAGTGCTTGCGTTCTAGGATGTCATTATTGCATCCCAATAACCATTCAATTTAAGGCACCCCAAAACATGTGCATGAAGTCCGCATCTTATTTGTTACAGCGGGGGCAGGATGAAGGTCTCGCTGGGTAAATTGCATGCAGAGTACGAGGGGTGAGGTAGACCTGGTGTGTCACATTATATTGAATCAGTTTAAACCTTACATTAGTAGCGATCCCCTTCCATTCTTTGGATGAAAGAGACGCATCCAGCACAGCATGCCACTTGGTGTGAATTGGTAAGTCTACCAGCGGCATGTCCTCCCTCAGTGCCCTATAGTTGTGTGAATCAGTCTCCGACCCAGCTGTATCCAACCAGAGTTAGCAGAGTATGGTAGCAGAGTATGAGACGCCCGTGGGGCTTCTGGGAATGAAGGCCATATTTCACAGACCGTTGCCGCTATCTTCACAAACTGTAGAAATTAGCCCAACCTTATCGTAATGAATCTATGGCATCTGTCAAAGTGATAAAGCAATCATTCGGATATAGGTCTGGCACCCACCTTCATGCTACCTGTCTGTCGACATTAACCGTGCAATTAGTGTGAAAGGGCGTAGTGCCCATACTTTTATGTCTGGTCGAATGGTGCCCTACGCAAAACAAGTCTGACTGTCCTTTCCCAAGTTTTTGATACCAGTTTGACCACATATGGCATTGAGGCCAATATCCTTGCGCCCATCATTAATAGTTCCACCAGTGGAATCTCGTAACAAGTCGCTCTCAGCAGTCTACACTCCCAATTTTCTTAGTCTTTCAACCAGTGCACTGCGCGTTGCAGTTGAGCTGCAAAATAATTAAGTTCCAAATTTGGTCGCTGGAGACCTTCCCTAAAGTGCATTAAAGATTGGACAGGTCAACCCTTGTCCTCCATGAGGCCCACATGAGTCCACAATCCGCTTATCCAATTCCACAAAGAATTTCCTATGAATTTCAAATTGGGTCCCTTGAAAGATATAGAGGCATTATCTCTTTTCTAGTATCATTTTAACTAACAGCAGTTTTCCATCACGATAACTGAAGGGTTTTCGAGAATTTCACTGTTGAGTTTAACCCATCTAGCACCCTAACAATATTAGCAGCTTCAAACTCTGGTGCTGTATGTGTGAGCCTAATCTCTATGCATCTGACCCTTTCTGTTTGCCAGTGGAAGTAAAATCGTGGAAGATCTTTATCCGGCCTGCCAGCCAGTTCCTCCAGCGGAAACCGTCTGCATTTAGAGCGGTTAATGTGTAACCCTGTCACTTCCCCAAACTCAACGAGTACAGCTAGCATACTGGGGACTGAATATATAGGCTGGGGCTGATAGATCAAAGCAACATCAGCCTTTAGAGAGACCACATGTGTAGTCTTCCACAACCTGTATCCCCCAGCCTAGCAGCACATTTTGTACCCGACACGCTAATGGCTTCATCGCTAATGGAAGGGGTGACAGAGGGTAGCCTTGTCTAGTTCCTTGGTGTAGGGTGAACAGTCGCGTCACCATCTCCCGACTCTCACAATCTGGTTGCTGTACAGTAATTGCACCCATTTTATGTATTGCTCTCTTATGCCCACTTTCCGCAGTTCTCTCCACAAGATTTCCCAAGACAAATAATCAAACGCTTGTTCGATGTCAAGGAGCACTAGCATATATTGGTCCTCGTTGACAATGGAGGTGTGCATAACCAACAACAGTTGTCTCAGATTGCAGAGGGTATTCCTACGCGGTATAAATCCACATCCGTCCTCAGAGACCAAACGAGGCATAAACTCAAATAGTCGAGTAGCCAGTACTTTACAGAAGATTTTTATGTTGACATTTAGGATTGACAGGAGGCAATAGGATGTCTCCTCCGAAACATCCTAATCTGGCTTGGGCAGCATAACAATAAGTGAACCCATAGGGCCATGAAAAACCCATTTTCCGAATGCCTCATTGTAGACCTCCAGTAATCAATCTGCCATTTGTCTAGCCCTGCTTTGGTAAAATCCTGCCAGTAGTCTGTCCCTACCTGGGGCCTTACCTGTCTTTAGTGCCTGTATTGCAACCATTATTTTGTTCCTGGTTAAGGGAGCATCCAGACTGTCCCGCTCATCGCTTGAAAAGGAGGCCATCTGCAGGCCAGATATGCATCCCCCCTCCTGAGGTGTGCCGCCTGTCGGCGCTGAGCAAACCCACTGCAGGTGTGCTGCACAGACTTCCGTTATACCCTGTTATGTGCAAACCATCCGACGCCCCTTTCCCCAGCCATTGTAGGGCTTTGCATTTTGCTATCGAGCAGTGTGGCAAGCAGTCCTCTAGTCTCATCTCACTCCATGCGGAGCCGTTGTCTATAATTCAAGTGGATACATTTGTCTAGAAGCTCCCATGTCTCTAGCAACTCTCGCTTACGCTCCTTCATGCAGTCTCTGTGGCTGCTCAATCATGCAAGCCTCCAGCTCACGGAGTTTCTTTTACAGGACATCTAGGGACCTGGACATTCACCAAACAGATGTCCCTGACATCCAGCACTCTCGAAACGATAATATTCCGCCCCTCAGGGTCCAATTTAACTCCCTTGGTCACAAAGGGAACACCAGGCGCTATTTAGATCAGGGCTCTTGTAGCAGAACTGGAATAAGATGTTGCAAATATCTGTCTTCATTTTCTCCCCCATGTGTGCGTTTCCTGCAAGAACGCCACGAAAACCACATAACGCAGAAAGGAGTGAACTCTGTCTTTTAGCAGGTTGGCCCAGTCCCGCACATTCCAAGTTAGGAACCTCCAGGTAGTAACCCTAGTCCCTTCACAGCACCCCATTCTTCCCTGCCCCCTCCACCCCATACATACATATCCGGTTTGGGCATTATAGAGCCAATGTCTGCCATCCATACAATCTACCTTACACAACTGAAACAACTAGGAACTCCCCCACCCCCCATAGGCAGTGAGTCCAAACAACAGCACCCCTAGCACTAAGGCCAACTTGGATGTCCCACCACCACTTAGAGGTGATATCTCAACCTTGTTAGCTGCTTGGAGTTGTGGGCCTAGCATCCTGCCAGGGTGGCAAGGTCCGAGGCACTCAAACCACTCCAACAAGACCCCCCGACCATCCGGGCCACCCGCCAGCAGGCAACCTACTATTCTCCTTTTATATTCAAAGAATATAGCATTAAAATTAATATTACATTAAGCAATTACCCCCCCATCGGCATAATGTCGTACATAAATGAGAATGACAGTCCCTGTCCCAGAACCCATCCGAATCCTGTTGCATGGCTGCAAAGAAAAAAACTGTTGCATTGCTATACAAATCAAATCACTTTGGTAGTCTCGGAACCCCCTTGTGGGTCTAGAATGACTCGTGAGTATCTGACACACAGTTCAAACTTTACAAAGTTCCATCGGCGCACACCAGGATTTTCCCAGTTTGGCAGACACTAGAACATGGCACAGAATCCACAGAGTGTCTGCTTGATCCCATTATTCTTCTATTGGCACCACTCCTCTACTGTCTTATGTCGGTTTACGTGGGACCCCACCCAACAAATCCAGCCAGTCATTGGCTTCCATAGGGGTGGTAAAAAGTACACTTTTCCCTGATATTGTACTCTAAGTTTTGCAGGAAACATGAGGCTATATCTATGGTCTCGCTACCACAGACGTTTCTTAGTGGGCATAAAATTCTTGCAGAGTCCGTGCATCCTCCGGGTGCATTCCGGAAAGATCATAATGTTTCAGCCCTCAGACTGGGGGCCCCCACGGACCCTCACATGTTGCAATTTTGTGTCTCTATCTCTGAAGTTGCAATAATGGCATAAAGTGGTTCCCTAGGCCTGGGCAGCTGCGCCAGCGTGCAATGGATCCTCCCGACAGTGAAAAAAATAGAGAAAAGTCTCAGCTTCAGGGTAGCCGTGATCCATCCCTTTCGTGGGAAAGACAACTAAGCAGAGTTTATACCTTCTTGAGCAGCCTCCTGCAACTTCTGCTCTGTCATCCATGCCTGCTGTGAGTGTTAGTAGTGTCTACACTCATTTTTACAAGGCCTCCATCTCTTTGTGGAGCACAGTGCCATGCCCCTCTGCCACTGTTACGCTTTCCGATTTTTGCGGAAGCCAGCACAGAGCAGTCCCTCCAGGGCCAGTGCGTCAATGCTCACCAACATGACCTCTCAGGATCCCTTCATTTCCGCCATAGGTTTGGCCATCGCGGGGGACCCAGAGTCCACCCGGGATTCTGCACCCATCAAAGAAAATCTGTGACAAGTAGCCACTGTCCTGGGCCCCGACACACCGTTTAGTAGAGATCCACCCTAGATCTCCAGGTGCTGCCATTGAATCTTGACGGGGGTCTCTACGTGCTGCAGTTTAGGGCCCACCCTGCTTCACAGGTTCCAAAAGTGAAGGGAGCTCAGGCTGCCTGTCCCTCTTTGAGCACTAGCCTAGCTCACATGGGCATACCCTCTGGAGAGTAATCCTCGCCTCCCAACCCGGTGAATTGCCTGCCCATCTCACTGCAGCCTCACAGGTAGCACGTCAGTCCAGCAGTGTACACCCCAAAGGCAATTCTTAATATAGCAAGGGCCTAGGCAGGCTCACTCACAGTCAGCACTTCTCCTTTTCCTGGACACGCTCAGCCCCTGACCTCCATGGGGACTACCACGCACTTGCCCTCCATTCTGAAGGCATGTAGGGAACCACAGGGGATCAGGATGGCTCCACCGCTCACAATCTTCAGGGCCCCGAAATTAGGGCCGGCCCCCCAGCATCGGCTGCCTCCGTTACAACGGATTAGTCAGCCTTGAAGGGCCTCAGGCTTCCACAGGTGTATGGGGCAGTGAGGAAATGGCAGGGGCAGCTGCTCTCGAGCTGGCCACACTGGTTCATGTGCAGGCCACCCAAGTTCACATTCGGGCCTCCACTATGCTAGTTCTTCCATCCCCTAGGGCTCTATTTGCAGGTTCTCGATCCCTTTGATGGGGAAGGACTACCCCACCTGCCTACCTCTGGGCACTGTAGTCTATGTGGTCCAGGCTCAGTCTTTTGAGTTTGGGCCAAGTATGCCCGACAGGACTCTCTGTTTTTCTGTGGGCCTCCTTTTTTGTGGGCCTCCACCTAAGGACCCCGGCCGGGCCATCGGTCAAACAGCAATGTGCCGGCAAGGCAATGGTCCCTAGGTGCTTCCCTCTCACTGGTCTGCAACACCACCATGGACTCTGGGTCCAGCTCCTTGTATGTGTCCGCTGCCTCCCAATGCGGGTCTCCACTCCCTGGAAACTCGGAAACAGCAAACCTAGGCAACAGGGGCTGCCAGCGTCTTGGTGGGGGGACAGGCACTCTTAGGGAGGCGGTTCCAGGGTTCCAGAAGGTAGGATTTAGACAGTATTATGTGGCTGCAGAAGGGAGCTGTGGGGAAACTCGACTAGACGGCCAACTTGCCAGGCCACAAGCCATCAAATTATTATTTCGTTTGCTATTCACGCTACTGCATCTCATGAGCATTATAGGCTTTCTGCCTTGACGCAAGCTATGGGGATTGGCTAGCACAAACAGTTTTGAAACAGTCTTGCAACAAAACAACTCATTAGAGTTTCCAGCATTGCAGTCTCTCTTGGCTCATAGCTATCTCCAGTGCTACAGAATATCTAATTATCACCCCTCTTTAACATCTTTAGAGACTCACGAGTGGTTGTTCAGTTATTCACTGATGATACTGATGTGTGGCTGTAGATAGACATTCTTTGCATATTCCTGCCATCTAGTTTTGGGTCCGGATGTGTGCAAGTTGTTCAAAAAAGTCTTTTGAGTTACGAGGTAAAGGGACCTCTCCCGGAGGGGCGTGGCTTGCAGCCGATGAAGATGGCCGCAACCTAGTGCGGCTCCGGAGCCCAGCGCCCGATCCCACCGCTATCCGGCACTCATCCTGGCCGTAAACCGGCGAAACTGACGCGACGGAGCCCCCTGATCACCCGAGGCTCCGGCGATTGAAGAAAACGCGAGAAGCGCTGCGTCTGGCCCGCCCGGCTGCCTCGCTGCGGGCGCCGGGCCTATCTGCAACGGAGGCGCCGGGGCCTCGAGTAACAGCCACCTGACACCTGACCCGCCAAAGCGCAAGGGGGCCGGACCAGAAGCCAGCGGCGTGGGCGGCCAGAGCAGAGGCGCGCCACGCCGGGGACAGGCATACCGGCGGAAGGCGAGGACCGGGGGCCGGGTCTCCCCCGCCATCAACGGCAATCGGCCCATCTAACGGTGATGACGCGGGCCTGGCGTGGCGCCATTTCAGCAAGGGAGGAGACGCACTGGGTGCAACGGCGTGGTGCCGAAGAGGACTCTGGCAAGTAGTGGCACTGGGGGCAGTCTGAGGCACAGGGAGCCGCCGGCAGCGGAGGGCAGGTGACACGTCCACAGCGCAGCCCCCCGGGAGGGAGATCCCCGGCATCTCCCGGAGTCGAGGGTGGCCGTGCAGCGGACGACGCAGGCCTTACCTGAGGCTTGACGCTGCGGACACGGGCGGAGCGAGGTGTGCGCCAACTCACCCGGTAAGGAGCCAACAGGGGGTCAGAGGCCTGCACGATACCGGGACAGGAGGAGGACTGACACGTGGCCCCGTGGTGGCCAGCGGCAGTAAATTTTGCACCTCCGTGGCGGGCACCCACCCCCGCTGGCCGCCCGTCGCAGGCCACCATGGGGGGGAAGGGCCAGCGTGGGGGAGCACAGGCCAGGCTCGACAAGTATGCCTTTCAGAAAGACCGGACTGCCTCCCCCCCCCCCCCTGACAAGGCCAAAGAGATCACCCTGGCAGATGTTATGGCCACGCTGACCCAGATGCAAACCTCTATTGGCACGATATCCACAGATGTGACGCTGCTGAGAGCTGACGTCGCCAAAATCAACACGAGACTGTCCGAGGTCGAAACGACTACCTCGACCCTCACCAAAGACGCGACCGAGAGCAGGAAACGAATACAGTCGCTGGAACGGGTTCAAAAACAGCTTATGGACAAGCTTGATGACTAGGAGGGCAGGTCTAGACGGAACAACGTACGCGTCGTAGGTGTGCCAGAGAGTGAGCGGGGGCCGGCACTGGACCTCTTCGTGGAAAAGCTTATCACGGAACAGCTGCAGCCGCGTGGACTTTCCAAATTTTTCTCGGTCGAAAGGGCGCACCCGGTGCCTGGGGGGAGGCCGAGGCCTGGGGCCCCCCCGCGCCCGATCCTGGCCCATATTTTTAACTTCCGAGATAGAGACGCTATCCTTCAGGCGGCGCGTACCGCCCCCCGCTACGGGTTGACAACTGCACAGTAACCCTCTATCCGGACTACACCGCGACCGTGTCGCGGCAACGCCGAGACTTCATCGCGGTCAAAGCGGAGCTGCGCGCTCGAGAACTTAAATACGCGATGCTTTACCCGGCAAAGCTGTGAGTGGAGGCGGAGGGGCGCACATGGTTCTTTGCCACGCCGACGGAGGCCACAGAGTGGCTGGAGGGCTGGCGCCCGGCGGAGGCATCGGGCCGGGCGGGGCGCACCCTTCGAAGCCATTCTGCCTCCCCTGAAAAATCTGGAGGACCCTAGACCGCAGGAGACTGTCACGGCGCTACGTAGCTGAGGCCGCCATGGCGCGAGCGAACTTCGGCAGCGGGAATGAGGCGGATGCCACATGGGTCTGGACACTCACAGTAGACTCGGACAATGAAGGGGTGTCGCAGTCATGATCTACGAACTTTGCAACATGCTGCTGACCGGTTTCCTGAATGGACACGCACATGGTGCGGGGATCGGACGAGGGGAACTGGGCAGCCATTCCCCCGCACGCAAGTAGAAAGTTATGGGAATTAAGCACTCTGCTAAGTTGGGGTGGCGGGTAGTTTTAAATCCGCTGGGCAGGGAGGCAGGGAGGAGGGAGGGGGGACGGGGGCATCTTGGGAATGTTGGTTTATGTTCTGTACTAGGTTTAGTTACCACACATTGGCAGACTTTACAACTCAGACCTGTTAAAGATCCAAGGGGAGATGCGCGGAGACGACTACTTTCCACCACCCTACATGACAAGGGAATCACATAATACCACCCAGGAGGCCACCGTTAGCTCCACGGGGGAACAAACACAGCGACACAGTCCCACACTTAATATTCTATCGTGGAATGTGAACGGGCTAGGAGATAAGATTAAACGAGGGCTGGTCTTACAGTATCTTAAGCGGAAGGGGCCGGCGTTGGCACTTTTACAAGAAACGCATCTTGTAGGCTCGACCACGAAAGCACTGGACAAATGGGGTTTTAAGATGGCGATACATTCTGAGTTCACGTCTGGGTCCCGAGGGGTTGGCATATTGATAAACAAGCGCTTCCCGCTGATTTTAGTTGACTCCCGTAGGGAGGAGCAGGGCCGATTCGCGGCGCTCACCTGCCAATGGGAGGGTAAAGTGTATAATTTGGTAACTGTGTACATCCCACCGACGCTCCACCAGGATACGCCCCGGGCATTAGGGGAATTCCTGCTGACTTTACCACCAGGGGAACTTATTATGGGCGGGGATTTCAATGCAACTATGGACCCGCTACTGGACAGGTCATCATTCAGAGATCACGGTGGCGCCACCCCCAAACTGTGCGAATTCACGGAGGCACTCGGCCTCATAGACACCTGGAGGGCTCACTGTCCTGAAGACCGACAATACACCTTTCACTCGGGGGCTCACAACACCCTTTCCCGCATAGACTATATCTTCACGTCACCCATAGGGTTTAGGGGCATGACCGACGTTTCCCATCTGCCCAGGGGCATCGCGGACCATTCTCCGGTAGTGATCACATTTACACTTTCTACCCCACGTAACCGCAGGATATTCCCAATTCATCCGGGATACCCCAAAATCCCCAAAATTCGTAAAAAAGCCCTTCCACCAAACATTATTTCGCTGAAAACAAGGACCCGGAGATAGGCCCTACGACTTTGTGGGAGGCGTACAAAACAGTCCTTCGTGGACAGGCAATCTCAATGATTACAGACTATAAGAGGACCCAGCAGCTTGAGGTGCAAACAGACGGCTGCACAGCATACTGTTTACGAGCTGGGAGACAAGGCGGGCAAACTGCTGGCCTGGCTTGAGAGGCGGGAACGTAGGGTGGCGCGGATCAGGCTAGATTCGGGAGACTACACGTCGGAGCCGCGTCAAATTGTAGAGGCCCTGGCGGCTCACTACAAGAAGGTCTATACACCGGAGGCCTCGTCCACGGTGGTGGAAAACGAGGCCTTCCTCCGGGACATCGCGATGCCACGGCTGGCCCCGTCGGAAGTGGAGGCCCTAGAGGCGGACCTGAAGGCGGAAGAGCTCACGTTAGAAATACTTGCTCTCCGTGCCGGGAAGGCGATGGGCCCAAATGGAATTCCGGTAGAATTCTATAAATCGAACGCTGCCCGCGTAGTCCCGCATCTATTGGCCATGTACAAAGACAGCCTGTCGACAGGGATACTCCCCCCGGACCAGAGAGTGGCTACCATAGTGGCGATTCCGAAGCTTACCAAGCCAGCGCATGAATGCGCTTCCTATCGCCCAATCTCATTGCTGAATGCTGAGGCAAAGATTCTGGCAAAGGTGCTGGCGACAAGGCTGCAGCCCTACCTCACAACCCTAATACACCCGGATCAATCGGGATTTATGCCGCGCCGGAATACCGCCTTAAATATACGGCGGCTCCACGGGATTCTTGCGCGCCGCACCTCGATAGAGGAGGACGCGGCCATCCTCTCGCTGGATGCGCGGATGGCGTTCGACCGGGTGGAATGGCCGTTCTTATTCGCTGTCCTTCACCACGTAGGACTCGGCCCCAAGATGTGCGCATGGATTCAGTTTTTGTATACCGAGCCACTGGCACAGGTTGTGGTCAATGGACATATCTCAGACCCCTTTCTGTTGGGGCGGGAGACGCGACAGGGCTGCCCTCTTTCCCCGCTCCTTTTTGCTTTGGCTCTGGAGCCACTTGCAGTCTGGCTGCGGCAGAACCCGGTGATCCGGGGACTAAGGTGGACAATGGGGTGGGAGGATCGCATTTCCCTCTATGCTGACAACATCCTGTTGTATTTAGCCTCCCCTGCGTGCTCGATCGCTTGTCTCCTGGATATCTGTGCGTCGTATGGGAGGGTATCTGGCTACGAGATTAACTGGGAAAAATCCATTGCCTACATGTTCCGCGGCTCCCCGCCTCGGCTCCCATGGGGTTGTGAGATTCGGGTGGTGACGGACGGTTTCAAATATCTAGGAATCTACGTGACAGCTGATAGGGAACGTTTTGTAGCTGAAAATCTAACGAAGCCACTGCATCGGTTTCGTAGCGATGTCAAACATTGGCGCTCCTTGCCCTTGACACTGCTGGGGAGGGCCACCCTCTTCAAAATGATGGCTCTCCCTAGATTTTTGTATGTACTCCAAAATACCCCCTTCCCGGTGCCACCAACGTATTTCGCCGCCGTCAACGCGGAAGTCACCAGCCTACTATGGGAGGACAAGACGCCGCGGATAGCACTCCACAAGCTCGCCAGTGGGTGGTATGACGGTGGGATAGCCCTCCCAGACATACGACTGTACTATTGGGCATCGCAGCTTACGGTGATAAACCAGTGGTTGCATGTGCCAGGGGGGGACCCGGCATATCGTATGGATCGGCACTTGCTGGGGGCTGAAGGGTTCATGGGAGCACTCTACAACCACAAGAAGGGCCACTGCCCCCGGGGCCCCACGACACACACCCTCCGGCTATGGTTTGCGGCACAGCGAGGTCTGTGCTGGGCTGGGAAAATAGCCTCCCACAACGGAGTAGCTTGGGTTAAACAGTTGGGGGTACTGCGCCCTACCAAGGGGTTCCAACAATGGGATCTAATTGGCATCTCCAGGGTGGGTGACCTTTGGAAGAAGGGAGAAATGGTCACATTTACCCAACTGCAAGCAGACTTCGACCTGGCTGCCACTGAAGGGTTCAGGTACATGCAAATCCGTCACGCACTCCAGGCGGTAGTCCCGCCCGGGACCCGACTTCCGGAGTCGTCGCCACTGGAAGACCGGCTCCTCACAGAACACCTGACACAGAGGGCGACCTCCCTAACATACCGAAAACTGACAAACAACCGGCCAGATCCATTCGCAGCTCTTAAAAAACGATGGGAGGCCGAGCTGGGGGAATTTGACGAAGCGGACTGGCAGGCGGCGCTTTCCTCCCCTAGGGAGGTGGGCGTCTCATCCAGACTGCGTCTGGTCCAACTTAAAATTCTGCCCCACACATACTACACTCGTACACTCCTGTTTAAACTTAACCGAACTGACTCCCCGCTATGTCTTAGGCAGTGTGGGATGGAGGGAACCCTTCTACATACCCTGTGGGAATGCCCGGCCATAACTCTGTACTGGAAGGGAATTCTGCGCACACTCTCCCAAGTGACCAAGGTCCCGACACTCCCGGAGCCGCGGAGGTGTCTCCTCAACGTCTGGGAACCGACAGATCTCAACAAGGTCACACAACTCTGGGTAACACTGGGACTTATGCTGGCGAAACGCAATATAGCCCAAAGATGGGGCTCTAGCCAAACTCCAACCCTCGCCCAGTGGTCCCGGGACATGGACTCCACAATGGTGGTCGAAAAAACTGTCTATCTTCACAGAGGCTGCCCCAAAAAATGGACCCGGGTATGGGGTGGGTGGAATGCTTATAGAGGGAATATATGTGAACCCCCGAGCGATACCTCAGACTCAGACTTAAGTGACCACGATTAGACGATATGTAATTGGTCGGCGCAATGTGATAACAACTGTCTTGCGAAGCCAAAAGGAGCTCACTGCTTTTCAAAATGTCATGAATGTTTCATTGCACTCTCACTGGACAGTTATTCTATGGAACCTGATGCCAATGTGTACTGTTTTATGTTCAAATTTCAATAAAAATATTTACAAAAAAAAAAAAAAGGGACCTCTCCCCTTGGTCATAATTAGGGTTCCCAGTTTTCAGTTTTTTCTGATTTTTACAGATAAATACAGACAGAAAACTATTTTCATGTCTGTATTTATTTTTAAATACAGAAAAATACGGAAAATAGGCCTTCTTTGGTTCATGTTTTCTACTGTCAATCATGAGTGCCAGGTCAGTAGGTGTACAGATTGAGAGGTAGAAGAGATGAAAAAAGAGGATAGGTTTCCCTATAAGCTTAATTAAGTGAAGATCTACAGTTATTCACGCTATTCTTCAATGCCAGTCCTTTTAAATAACTCTATTGCACTGTATATTGCTGAAAACTTTTGGACATACAAATGCAAGTATATTTTCATCAGTTAAATAAATGTGGAAAAATACCCATTGCAGTTTTATTTATACAGAAAAAGCTAAATAAAAATGGATAAATACAGAAAAAAATTAGCAAAAAAATAAATATGGATAAATACAGACGGAAATGTCGAAAAAATAAATACCATAAAACCGGGAGCCCTAGTCATAATGCGCATGGGCTTCAACTCCATTGTTAAATTGTTTTCTTTCCGCTGTCTGGTTCGGACGTGTGTGCCTGCGCTCAGGATTGAGACTGTTGCTGTGCTCTGTTTCGGTTCGTGCTCACCCTCGTTGGTATTGTTTCCGATCGCGTATTTCATCTTGCCTATTGAGATATTGAAAACCTTATTGCTCGTCGGATCAACATGCTTCAACCGCAGCCGTAAAGGGCTTTACCCTTTGGGGCCTAGATTTCAACCTACACCAGGCTCACCAGAGCATACCCTGCTGGTGATGGAACAGCATTTCCGTTTCAACCCAAATTGCCTCGCAGAATACTCCCACCTCAAACCTCCATCCATGTAACCTTTGTTTCTCACCGGAACAGAGGGAGGAGGCTTGCGAGGCTTGTAGATCTTTCCATTTGAAAAACACTCTTAGAGACCGCCAGAAAATGCAGCAGAGGAGTATTGAAGACACCTCGACATCTTGGGACATCGCGATGTCGAGGAGGAGGAACTCCCTGGACCATCCGTGGCGGAGGATGAGGCATTCTCTCTGGAGGGCCGTTCCGGCTTCGACCTACTGCTCGAAATGAGGTGTAGGACATTTTGCCAGCTCAACCCTTTGTGAGTACGGTAGCCCCTGTCCTTCAGCTCCGTCTCGAACAACCTAAAAGACATTCAGTCCCTACCGCACAAAAGACCACCACTGCCTTCGGGCCATGGTCGGCACCGAAATACTGATATAGACGCCCCGCCCTCGGGCTTTACACCGAAACAATACCCAAAGCCTTCAACATTATCCACCTCGGTCCAGGGTCATTCTTCGATACCGAGCCAACCAGCCCCATCTTCGTCTCCGAAACTGGTTCCGAAATCTGATCCTGGCAAGCCTGTGAAACCTATTCATCACTAATTAGAAGAGAATCTGGATGTTTGTCAAAAGCAAATACACACCCAGCCCCACACAGGGCACTTTCTTGCCATTTCTTCGGTTCTGGCTCCACTGCCATCGAAGAGGCTATTGATAGACCTGTCCCGGCCATACATAAGTAGGAGGACAAAGCTACCAGTCCTTTACCACCACCACCACCATCTCCACCACCACACTCACCCACACCACAGTCACCTTCTCCAACACACTCTGATTAAGATCCCTTAGACATAACACCTCAAGGGTCTCCACACTCTCACACAGGTGGACATGGGCCAGGGGATGACACTTTTGGTATGCCACCACCCCCAACCGACTCCTGGTCCACATATGATGTAGCTCCTCCAGGGGACAATGATGCAGACTGTACCCCGCTCTTCCATCTCCTGCTCATGATTCCCCATTGTACCAGGAGCTCATTGATAGAACCCATACTTTTCATGAGCTCGAGCTATACAAGGAACCTCTGGAAGAGGACTTCCTTTTTAAAACACTCTCTTCCATATATAGGGCCTCCCAATACCTCCCTATGATTAAGGGTATGCTACATCATACAGATCGGTACAAAAGGGGGTGGTGATGGACGGAGCATCAGAACCAATCAAACACTCACACCCAGTCAACAGATCTGGGTTTGATCCATCACCGTTCTTTAGCCCACTCTGCCACCCCAGTTCAGACATGGCCATATGCAAATCAGTCTGACCCTGTGCCTCATGGGAACAGTCCAGCCCGAACTGCCAAGCCATGCCTTCCCTGGACCGGAAACAAGCTTCCTAGGACCGGTTTCTGGCATTTCAGCCGTCTTCAGCCAGGCTTGCTTGAATCCAGTGGCAAAGTGAGCAAGGGACTCAACGTCTGAGCATACCCTGCCAACTTATGGCACACAAAGCGGTACAAAAGGGGGTGGTGATGGACGGAGCATCAGAACCACGGATTCAAGCCAGCCTGGCTGAAGACGGCTGAAATGCCAGAAACTGGTCCTAGGAAGCTTGTTTCCGGTCCAGGGAAGACGTGGCTTGGCAGTTCGGGCTGGACTGTTCCCATGAGGCACAGGTCAGACTGATTTGCATATGGCCATGTCTGAACTGGGGTGGCAGAGTGGGCTAAAGAACGGTGATGGATTAAACCCAGATCAGTTGACTGGGGGTGAGTGCTTGCAATGTTCAACACTCCGTCCATCATTTCCTTTGGTTTTACATCATACAGATGACATCTTTAAAGACCCTCTAGAGCCAGAATCTTCACTCCCAGGGTGGATAAAAAATATAAAGCCTCTCCATCCGACCCTATCTACATCAGGGGACAAATTCCTCCGATCTCGCTTGTAGTTACCAATGCTTGCAAGAGAGATAATTCCCAAGCTGCCAGTGATGCACCACCTGCTGACAAGGAAAGCAAACTCAATGATGCCTCTGGTTAAAGGGTGGCAGCTCGATCCGCCATCCATTGGCATATTGCCAACTCAATGGGTTTGCTTGCAAGGTATGACTGCACATACTGGGACAAAATGGAAGAACTCCTCTCCCTGAGGAGCACAAGAAAAGGGGTCAGGAGCTTGTCTTCGAAGGCAAGCTCATCTCAAACACTTCTATCGATTGTACTATGGATTCACCGGATACCGCTGCTAGAGGGATCAATACTAGCATCTTGCTGCAATGCCATGCCTGGCTTACCATATCTGGCTTTAAGCCAGAAGTCCAACAAAGTCTATTAAATGTCCCTTTTGACAAAGAACATATTTTCGGTCCCCAAGTTCACCTGGCCTTGGAAAAATGTAAAAAGGATACAGACTGCCAAGTCTATGGGTCCACTTGAAACACCTAGTCCTCATGGCTCTTTTTGCCACTCCACCCACCGAGCAGGTTTAAAAACCACCTCCTCAGATGCCCTTTCCTCATACCAATGTGGCTAGAGTCACAACTACTCTCCCTGAGGTTACTGTGGAGGCTCCTATAGTGGCAACAATGCTAAAGGTAGAAGAAAAGGTGCTTCCCTCATGGTGTTGAACCCCACTCAAAATAGTGACGTTTGATGGCATATTTGGCTGTAGATAACCATGCTCTGCATACTCCTGCCATCTAGGTTTGGATTCAAAGTTGTACAAGTTGTTTTTCTTCGAAGAATTCTTTCGAGTCACAAGTAGTGACTCCTCCTCTCGGTGATACTGCGCATGCGCATAGACTACTTTGTTAGATTGTTTTCTCCTCGCTGTCTGGTTCTAACGTGTGTGCCTCTACTTCGTGTTCGCCTACCGCTCGGTATGACATTTCCTATCCCGTCTTCGACTGTATCGTTTTTTCGACTGCACTATTCCATTACTGCGCCTCTTCAAATTTGTCGTTTTGGTTACCATCTGTAGGGAAGTAAGATCTGCTTTCATGTTTTCCCCTACTTTTTGTTTGGTGTCAGTATGTTTTTGACCTAGTCTGACTGGGATCCTGATAATCGGGACCCCAGCCACTGTGCTTTCTCCCTAAATTGACCATGGTAAGTACTTCTGTACATCCACAATTGGCTACTGGTGTACTCTGGTAAGTCCCTAGAGTATGTTACTAAGCAGGGCATAGGTACAGAGGGGTCTCCCATGGGCTGCAGCATGCATTGTGCCGCCCATAGGCGTCCGCTTAAACTGTGACTACAGGCCTGCCATTGCAGCCTGTGTGAGTTGGTGCCTGCACCTTTCACAACAGATATACGTTTCCTTATATCTGAGGTCACTACACTTAAAACCTATAAGTCACCTCTATGGCAGGCTCTTCAGTCCTGAGGGCAGGGTGCTTGGTCATAAGTGTGAGAGTGCCCCTGCATGAGCAGGACACCCCTACAAACCCCGGAGGCTATTCTCCAGGCTTTGTAAGTGTGGTCTGCCATTCTAATACATATAGTGGACATCAGTCATTACGAGATGAATGACTATATAGTGGCTGCACTGTACCCGGTCATGTTTGGTATCCACATGTTGGAATCATACCCCTACACCGATTCCAGTGTTGGAAGTGTGATCCCATGTACCTGGAGGGGCTCCATTGGGGTACCCACCTGTACTCCCAGTAAGAGACTTTCAGGGTCTGATAGCAAGCTAGTGCTGCTGCTGACCACAGCCACGATTATGCCCTCCTGCTGCTGAGCCAAGCTTGAGCAGGACAAGGTACAACAATATGTAGAGATGTGACCACCTCCCAGACAGGGCTTGGTGAATTGTGCTGGGGGCTCTTGCCAGCGTCACCAGACTGCTTTGAAGGGCACATTTGGTGCCCTCCTTGCATACTTCAGTTTGAGACAGTTCAGGGAGACCTTGGCTCCCACTCTGGCGCAAATATGGACAAAGGACATGGGAGTATCCTCCCCTCTGGGAGGGACCCTTCAGTTGTTCCAACGCTTCCTTTAGGGTACTTACGGACTGACCTGTGGGTGGGTGCTCAGATTAGTCATGGAACAAGACTGAAGCCTGAAAACACGTCACTCTTCGACCGTCTGGACACTTGGACTTCGTCTGAAACCGAGTGTGCACCATGGAAGACTCCTACTGCTCCTCGTCTCGCTGTTCTGCAAGTCTTCATCATCTGTGTCTGTGCTTCTTCCAGGTTGTTTGACAGAATTGTGGGCATCAAGGACATCTGAAGTAATCTTTCTTGGAGTGAAGGAGTCACTCCCCTGCAACTGCAGGCACCGCTAAAAAACTTGACCGGTCTGCTGCTCCAGTCGTCCTATTGACTTCCCGAGGCTCAGCAACACAGGTGGTGGTTCTGCAACTCCCTTGAGGCCTGACCTATCCTCTGCAAGTTTGAGTCCAGTATCCCTTGTCGGAACCGCTGGAACCAAACCCCTGTGCACAGTCGATTTGCCGTTGACAAGGCTTGTTGGCTCTGCACCCCAGAGATCTTCGAGCTACACGAATAACTGCCTCTCCTTCACCAAAAAGGCAATTGACTTTTGAGGATGCTTTGGACACTCTTGTGCCTCAAAAAAAAGAGGACAAAAGACACTGCTCCAAGCCCTACTCATCCTCCGCCGCATCTCTTCTTTCCAAGCACAGCGACCTCACTGCACCATGGGCCTTTCTTCTTGGTGAGTTGCTCGAGGTCCTCTTGCGACTCCTGTACCTTTGGTCTGTGGGTCCTCCTGAGGGTCTTCTCCTGTTTCAGTGGGTTTCCCTGCTTGCTCGGGCCTGCTCTGACTCTCCTGCTGTTGATGCGTCCCTTGCTGATCCTAACATTGCTCCTTCTTTGTTCTGCACACCAGTTGCGGCTACCAAGGCTTGTTGGTGCTCCCGCCGGACACGGACCACCTAGTCACCGACATCTGACATGGTATAGTTCGTGCACGGCTCCTGGTGTTCCTTAGTGTTGCCTGGTCCTCACAACTGCAGCTACAAAATCACTGTTGACTCTTCTGAACCTTCCAACATTGTCGGCCGTTGCTATTCCTGGTCATTCCTGAGTGCCATATACTCTGTCCCCTCTGCTTGCAGCTTCTTCACTTTCAGAATCCACCCATGGATTCCATCGGACTTCTTCACCTTCTTCTCCAGAGGCACTTTATTCCAAGTCTTCCATTGTCGTCTGCGGCGGTCTCCAGCGTCTCTTCACCCCTATGCACTTGGCTTCCCTGGTGTAGGTAACCTGCTTCCCAGGACATCCATAGGTGGGGAGGCTCTCCATCCTTCCATACTCCACTCAAATTCTTGGGGGTCGTCTGGTAAGTGTCCTTCTTCTGCAAAACTGCAGCTTCTCCATCGACTTCCATTTGGCACACAGCTTTGTTCTACTTTGCACACAGCCTCCGCAGGGTTCCTGGGTACTTACCATGGGTGGTTCCTTGTACCCCCAGCTCCTCTGGGTCTTCTGGTCCAAGTCCTGTCCTCGTCTGCAGTTCACATTCCACTGTCTTAGTAAATGGTTTGGTCTCCCCCTGGAGACCACTGTATTTTGTACTACTTACCTTATTGCATTTGAAGTATTGTTGTGTATTGTGTTGATATCTCAAGGTAGAAGATATACCGATGTGTTAGTGAGTGTTGTGTAATAAATAGAAGTTTTTTAATATAAACACTATGTGGTTCTTTTTCATTTAACTTGCATCCTAAGATTAAACTGGTAAAACAACCTGCTTAACACTCCTGCAAGATAAGCCTAAAGGCTGCTCTCCACAGCTACCATTTCGAGAGCTTTCTTTGGTTATTAAACACCACTAACATCACCATAAGGGTTGCCTGGATTAGTGCAAGGCACTTCACTTAAATAAATGTGCACCATATACTAAGCCAGCCTCCTACACAGACCAATCGCCCCTCGGGCCACCACTCATCTCGGGCCTACCATCCACATGCACAGCTGGCACTGAAGATGTGTTCCTGATGGAATGGACACCTTTTTGATTTTGCCCGCTGTGTCAGGGCCCGTTCATCGTGAGGCTGATTGTGACACCTGCAAGTCTTTTCGATCAAAAAAGACTCTTCGGGATTGAAGGACTCGTAGGCTGGAAATGTCTTGTTGCACTGAAGACGACCCTACCAACATTTTCAGAGAATTGCATGCCCAGGGAGAGCATGCTGCTGAGGAGCAATATGAAGCTTTTTCCATCAAGGATTTTTCCGGCTCTGACATGGTGGAAGAATTGTAGTACACCCTACTACTCGGGCAGCGTTTGCGTACTGTAGACCCTGACCCTGTTCCTCCACCCAAAAAGACCTCCAAACCTTCGCTGTTTTCCTTATTAGATGTCGTCGGACTGCCACTGCCACCAGGCCGTGGTCGGATCCGAGAGACACTTCGGATGCCCCACCTATCGGGCTCGTCACCGAAAACCTCTACCAATGTTAAATCCTCAGTCTCGACCTCCTTAGATCAAGCACATGCGTCAGTCTCCTCCCATTCTTCAGAACCGATCCAGCAACTGACTGCTTCTGCCTCAGTGCTGGCCAAAAACATTATTTTGCTTCGAAAGCTTTATTCTGAAACCAACTTAATCTAAGTCCTCGAAGCATTCTTCATTTCCGAAACCATTGAGACATAAAACTTAGCAACATTCCAGTTTCCTTGTCACCTGTTGAGCCTATCCATAAAACCATGGACATTAGGCAAAGAAAAACCCAAATTCAACATAGAACTGGGAGAGTAATGGCCTCTCCTCCACCATGGAGGCAATTGACTTGAGGACGCTTTGAACACTCCTGTTTCTCTAAAAACAAAAAAAACAGAGGGCAAAGGACACTACTACAAGCCCTACACATCATCCTCCACCTCCACCTCCTCCTCCTCCTCCTCCTCCACCACCATCTCCTCCTTCCTCTCATGCATCTCCACATCGTGATCCTAGATGCTCCACCTCCAGTATCACCTAGATCAAACACCGTCGGAATGGTAGACCCATTTGGAGACCCCCATCAATGGGTTATAATGATACTGATCCCATAACCCCTAATGATCTGGAGCTATTTCCAGCTAGACTCTCCCCTCCTGAGGATGCTAGTGCCTACCAACAGGTTATAGCTGGGGCAGCTACCTACCATGGTGTTAAGTTACATATGAGATCATTAGAACAAGATTTCCTTTTTGACTCTCTTATCTACACACAAGGACACACAGTATTTACCTATGTTTCCTGATATGTCGCAGCATGCTGACTATATTTACAGGGAACCTATCTGTTCCAGGGTAGATAAAAAAATATATACACCAGCCCCATCAGACCCTCTGTTCATACAAACTCGGGTACCGCCAGGCTCTATAGTTGCCACCACTGCTTGTTAAAAATCTATTAGTCAAGCAACTGGAGGTATGCCACCCCATGCAAAAGAGAGCAAGTGTATCAATGCAGCAGGAAAACAGGTAGCAATCAAAGCAGCTAACCACTGCCGTATTGCCAATTCCCTGGTCCTTCTAACACACTCCGATAGGGCTCACTGGGTTAAGATGTAAGAATTAATAACATCTCCTTGAGCAGTATCGTAAAAAGGGGCAACAAATTGTTGCCAAGGGTCAGGCCATCACTAATAACTCTTATCAGATGTGCCTTAGATGCAACAGATACAACCGCAAGAGGAATAAAGACCAGTGTTCTTCTCAGGAGACATGCTTGGCTCAGGTGCTCTGGCTTAAAGCCAGAAGTACAATGAGCAGTTCGTAACATGCCCCGTGAAAAGGAAGGAACACGTTTTTAGGCCTCAGGTGGACTCCACCCTAGCCAAAATGAAAAAAAGATACAGATCCTGCTAAAGCCATGGATCCCTTACAAACAAATCCATCTAGAGGCTCCTTCCCCACTCAGGTTATAGGGGCAGATATAAATCCTCAAACCCTGATGCCTCCATTTCCCACCAGATGCAAGGCTAATCCACCTACTCCAAAGGGTTTTTCTGGGACTTCTTTAGAGGTGGTAACAATAAAAGCAGAGGCAGAGGCAGGGATGCTTCCACCCGTGGAGCAACCTCCACTGTAAAACCATGACTGCCCAACCCTTTCCCCCGACTGCACAACACTTGTCAGGGGAAGACTTAAGTTTAAGTTAAGTTATCACACAATCACTTAACACTTCTCAAGCAAGAAGTGCAATTCCTTCTCCTCAAAAGGGCCATAGATCTAGTCCCTCTTCAAAAAGAGGGCACAGGAGTATATGCGCTACACTTTCTCATTCTAAAAAAGGACTGGTCGTTAAAACCAGTCTTGGATCTCGGAGTCATCAATTACTACACCCTCTCAGATGATTTTCACTTGTTCACTCTGCAGGATGTCATTCCAATTCTACAACAGGGCTTATTTATGGCCACACTGGACCTAAAGGATGCTTACTTTCATATACCCATACACCTTGCTCATCACAAATTCCTCTAGATACCCGAATTCAAACTGTTGTCAGCCACCACTTCTGAGGAGGCACTGCTTATAGTCTATGCAGAGCATGTGTCTTTACAGCCACACATGCCATTGAACGGATTATGTTACCCTGTAAGCATCTGTTTGTGGCATGTAGCTGTAGATTCACATGTGCCTCCTCCTGCCAGGCCGGTTGTGGCCATTGCAGTTATGTTTTGACAAATCTTTCTGATACATTCACATTTTAGTATGGACATCTATTTTTTTCCACATTCCTTACACTCCTTTCTCACCCTCCTGCGGGAAAACAATCTAACAAAGAAGTCGATACCCATGCGCAGTATCACTGAGAAGAGTAATCACTCTACCGCGTGACTCGAACCCAACATTAGATGGCAGGAGTATACAGAGCATGTGAATCTACAGCACTACATGCCACAAGCAGATGTTTACTGGGTAAGTAACATTCCTTCTCCCCCGCCCCCTCTCCACCCACACTCAACACCTGTTGGGGGTAGATTACAGGATTTTCTGCCCACAATCAATAACATCTGACCAGTGGGTGGCTATTATCCAACATGCTTATTGTCTGGAGCTCATTACCACACCTCCAAACATTCCACCTCACACTCACAGACTCTCTGGAACACCAAACACTGCTCAAAAAGGAATTTCAAGCTCTGTTGCTCAAAGGAGCTATGGAATCTGTCCCTCTACACTATCAGGGATCAGGAGTATATTCCCTGTACTTCCTAATCCCCAAAAAGGATGGATCTTTAAGGCCATTCTTGTATCTACAGCCCTTAAATCATTGCATCCTGTCAGAGAATTACCATATGGGCACTCTACAAAATGTGATCTCACTTCTCCAGCAAGACTAGCAAACTACTCAGATTTGTGCTAGCAGACAAACATTACCATTCAGGGTGACTACTAGACCTCAAGTATTCAACAAGGGGCAGATGTACGACCATAATTTGCAAGTCGCAAAATGCTATGTACAAGTGTCTGAGACACTGTTTTTTTTTGTATATCTGTTCTGTTCCTGGTAACAGTGTACGATGTATAGTTGGGGTTGGAATCACTCCGGCAGCCGTGGTCAGTTCCCGAGCACCCGGCCCGCTGTCCAGCACGACACCCATTGAAGCTGTGTCAAAAGGAGGGACACCTAGCCCTCCCTGGTCCAGGGGCAGCTGCAGTATGGCGAGGGCAATCCGCCTGCGGCCCGAGCCACAGATAAGGGTGCCAAGGAGGGTATCCGGCTCTTGGAAGAAGGAGCGCGGAGGGACCACAGGAAGGTTAGAGAAGTAGTATAGTAATCTCGGAACTAGTATTATCTAGGCGACTGCGATTTTGCCTATGACAGCCAAGGGGAGATCCTTCCAGAAGTGTACGGAAGATCTGATGCCAGCCATTGCCCTACGATAGTTCCCGTCGTAGAGATCTTGTGGCGTGTGGTACAAGCGAACGCCCAAGTATCGCACTGCTCGGGGGCTCCAGGAGATACGGACATCACCTAGTAGTAGGGGACATGGGGGGAGATCACTCGCGAGGGGATATACCGTCGATTTGGACCAATTTACTCTGAGGCCCGCCACCGCCTCAAATTCTTGCAATATACGCAGGATGGGGGTGAGATCCGAAGCAACATCGGAGACATAGATGAGCACATCATCCGCGTACAGTGATACCGCGTGGGTGGTGTCTGCGATTGGGATACCCCAACTCTCACTCCCATTGCGGAGATGGATCGCCAAGGGCTCCATCGCCATGGCGAAGAGCAGAGGAGAGAGCGGGCAGCCCTGGCGTGTACCCCTGCGCACCGGAAATGAGGACAATATGAGGGGCCCTAACTTTGCCCAGGAGGTGGGCGTAGAGTAGATAAGTTTGGTGTAGGCAAGGAGGCGGGGTCCCACTCCCATGTGGCGCAGGACCTGGAGCAGGTAAGGCCACAGGTGTCTGAGACACTGTTTGCGATTCCCAAAGGGGTTGCAAATTGAATGCCTCATGAATATTAATGAGACTGTCGCAATTTGCGACCCCATTGGGAATGGCTAGCACTCCCAGGGATGGTGTCTGGGACGGCTCTGTCAATAAAGCAGTTTCTTTTTTTCAAATGCAGTCCGTTTTCCTTGATGCATTAAAAAAAATGTAATTAAACTTTTCAGTTTAAGTTTTTAAGGGCAGGCAGTGGTCCCTAAAAAATATTCGTGCATGAATTCCCAAAGGGGAAGGGGTCCCCTGAGGACACCTTCCCGTTTGCGAGTGCCTTACCACCCTTCTGAGAAAGATGGCAAACTGCAAGTGTTTTGCGACCACAATTGCGGACGCAAAACAATCATACATAAGTTTTGGAGTCGCTATTAGGAAAGGACGCCCTTGGAACGCCCCTTCCTAATAGCGAGTTGCTAACCCTATTTTGCAAGTCACAGTTGATTAGCGACTCGCAAAATAGGGTTAGTACATTGGCCACATTTATTTTGCCATCACAAACGGACCTATAACCCCTTTGCAACCGCACAAACAGTGGTACCAGGACATGTACGCAGACAAAACATCCATGTCTTCCCGTATCTCGATGACTGGCTTATCAAAGCCAGCACTCTTCCTCTATTCCAGCAAAAGACTAAAAATTCCATAGACCTGCTCCATCAACTATCAACTTTCAATGTCCAGAAATCTCATCTTCAACCTTTGCAGGTTCAGCTGTATCTGAGGACTATCCTAAACACACAACTGGGATTAGCCTATCCCAATACAGCAAGAATCTGTTATTTTCCTAAAGCTACTACCAGGTTTCCAAGCGAATCAACAGTTGACAGGCAGAACTGTCATGTGCTATTGGATATGATGGCCTCATGCATCACCATAGTGCCACATGTACGACTACACATGCATCCGCTACAGGAATTTCTAGCACAACAGTTGTCTCAGGGTCAGTTAGAGGATCCAGTGTTGATACACGACCACACTCATCGCTCTCTGCAGTAGTGGAACACAAACCTGTTAAATGTGTGGCCTTTCCTAGACCCTGATCCCCATATCATCCTGACAACAGACACACCACTTGGCGGGGTATTCACTTACAGAATCTCACAGTCCAGGGTCATTGGGTCACCAAACACCAGTTATCCACATCAACTACCTAGAGCTTCAAGCTGTTCACCTAGCGTCGAAAGCGTTCACACCTCACCTGTTCGGCAAAGTTGTCTTAATCCGGACAAACAATATGACAACCATGTTAAAAAAACAGGGTGGGACACATTCACTACGGTTATCACACCTCTCCTCGGATAATTTGTCATGGGGCTCTACATCACAACATTCATCTGTTAGCGGGATACCTCCCGGGACCAGACAATGATTTTGCTGACCTCAGCAGGATGCGGCAACATGTCAACGAGTGGGAACTCCACCCCCGAACCCTCCTCCTTTAATTCTACAAGTGGGGGGTTTCCACAAATAGATCTTTTCACAACTGCGGACAACGCTAAATTCTCAAACTTCGCCTCCAGGTTCCCACACCCACTATCCAGGGGCCATGCTCTGTGGATGAACTGGTCAGGGATATTTGCCTACGCTTTTCCACCTCTCCCTCTTCTTCCATTTCTGATTTGGAAGGCAAACCGCACTCATACTAGTGGCTCCCACATGGGACCAACAGCCCTAGTTCACAACACTACTCTAATTATCAGTAGTTCCTCAAGAGTAGCTTCCCCTCAACCCGGACCTTCTCACCCAGAACATGGAGAAATCGGGCACCCAAATCAAATAGAACTCAACCTAGCAAATTGGCTCCTGGCGTCATAGAATTTGGTTATTTCAATCTCCCACCTGAACGTATAATCATTCTTAAAGAAGGTTGCAAGCCTACTACTAGAGCATGCTATGAAGCTAAATGGAAAAGATTTGTCTGTTACTGTCATAATAAGAGTATCAATCCACTTAATGCTACAATACGAAACATTGTTTGCTACCTGCTGCATCTACAGCTCTCTGGCCTTACATTCACATCCATACGCATACATTTGGCTGCAGTGACTGCCTAGCTACAAAATAAACTACACGTCTTTGTTCAAGGTGCAATTCATCAATGCTTTTATTGAAGGTCTTAAAATCGTGATTCCACCCTGGGTTCCAACTGCACCTACCTGGAATCTTAACATTGTTCGTACAAGACTTATGAGTCCACCATGTGAACCACTATATAATTGCTCCCTTCAATTTCTGCCTTGTAAGGTCTCTTTTTTTAATTGCCATTACTTCACTCAGATTTGTTAGTGAGCTCCATGCACTAACCTTAGAAGAGCCTTTCTTTCAGCTCCACAGAGCTAGGGTGGTCCTCAGCACCAACCCAAAATTCCTTCCATGGGTGGTCTCTCATTTCCACCTCAATCAATCATTTGAATTACCTGTGATCTTTCCTCAGCCCGACACAGTTGTGGAAAGAGCTCTGCATACATTAGATGATAAGAGAGCCCTTATCTATTTAATTGACAGAACTAAAGACTATCATAAAACCAAACAACTCTTTGTTGCTTTTTCACTCCCTCATAAAGGAAAGCCCATATCCAAATCAGGCATTGTCAGGTGGATAGTTAAAAGCATTCAGACATGTTACGGTAAAGCCAAAAGTACTTTACCTACAACCCCTAAAACACACTCTACTTGCAAGATTGTGGCTTTCCTGGGCAATATCCCAATAGCTGATATATTCAATGCAGCTACGTGGTCTACACCACACACTTTCACTAAACATTATTGTGTGGATGTTCTAGCACGCCTACAAGCTAATGTAGGTCTGGCTAAGTAGACTATTTCAAAAAAATGCAACACCCACAAGTTAGCCACCGCTTTGAAAGGCATTGCTATACCATGTATGCAAAGCATGTGTATCGAGAGCCACACATGCCTCAAATGGATTGGTACTTTCCCTGTAAGTACCTGTTCTTGGTCTGTAGTACTGTAGATCACATGTGCATACTCTCCTCCCCGGACGCTTGTGGCCGTTGCAATTCCTTTTCCTTTTCATATGCATGGACATCTCTTTACTTATACTTACTTTACACTCCATTCTCACCAACTTGTGGAAAAACAATCTTACAATGTGGTTGATGCCCATGTGCATTATCCCCAAGAAGAGGAATCACTCTACCTTGTGACTCGAAAGACTTCTTCAATGAAAAACTAATTGCACACATTCGGATCCAACACTAGATTGCAGGTGCATGCGAAACATATGAATCTACAGCACTACATGCCAAGAACAGATGATTACAGTGTAAGTAACATAATCCTTACATTACATGAGCAGAATGTTCTTCTGCTCCTGCCGGATCTCCTCTAAAGTCTTATCAAAACAAAAATTTGGTTCAGGACAGTTTCCTCTATTTAAATCAAACTAAGACGAAAGTGGTATTGTTATGCCTACCAACATTCTGTTCCTACTTGGCCCCAGCTCATCTTGATCCATACACAGTTACTTTAGCAGATCTCCCCTTTTTTAATTAGAAGGAAACCTGAAGGTTTAGGATGAGACCAGATCTAAACAGCAAAACCACATAAAGTATGTACAGTGTGTTATGCCAGAGTATAATTGAGTTCCAGTTTTCTGAGTACCTCGTTGTTTTTGAGGCATATGCTGTTACTGCCGCACCAATTAACAGTCAAGCACAAGCGTCTACTGCCAACAGCAGTTTATGCTGGATATTACAATGCTGTGCTAACCGGCCTCCATCATCACTGAAGGCCATAATAGTCTTGTAGTACTTGTGTCCTGTCCAGTAAAGTGGTATACAATTGGAGGGGTTCTCTAAGTTGTTAAATTATATTAATTCATTGTCCATAGGGTGTTTGGCTTTGAGAGTGCATGCATATGTTCATCTTGAAAGCAAATAAAGACTAACCTTTACTCCTAGCACCCTACACAGGTTCAACCTCCATGGAGGAAGGCTTTATAACGCAAACTTGGAAGCTTAGCACTACTCATGAACCAAGATAGTAAAGGTATACAAGCAATGTTTCCTGAGGACTAATTATAACTGCATTTAATGAAGCACTAATGTGTTAGATTAGAACCTTACCGAGTTCTTTTAGAATGTTTTTTTCCAGAAATCAATTTTAACTAGGCTAGCAAGAAGTATATTATTTGTGTTTGTGACTTATCAGCAAACAAATGGATTCCTGATTCTAGTAGAAGTTATGTTCTAAACAATGTCTGATACTGTCACCCTCTATTTGTTTTTTTATTTGTCATTTACTCCTCTTATTCGTATAGGACTTTTTACGTTAATACTTGCTTCAGTGTTTCCAAGCAACAGTGGCGACCGATTCACCCTCTCCAAGTTGATAGCAGTTGTTTTGAGGTAGGAACAGCAATCGTTTATTCTTTTTCAGCCAAATTGTCTTGCGGCAGATTGTCTCAGTAATTTGCTTAAAGTGGCTATACTATCAAAATAACTAAACACTGTTCTCTTTAGTTAATACTCCATCTCCAACAATCGCAGACTAATATGGATTAAAGAATTTCTCTTTGTCTGACAATGTCTTGGTGAGATTTTAGACTTATTGTGCAATAATTTGCAATATTTAGTCTATATTTTACAAAAAATGTGGGACTAATGAGATACAGAAAAAAGGTAAATCACTTTTATTTAGTTAGATACTTATGAGACATGCTTGCAGTGAAAGGCTTGTAGCAGACAAGCACATGGAGAGAAGTTTAGCCAAAAAGGAGAATGTTCAGCCTTAAACATTCTGTTACTTGATTCAAGATGGTAAAAATACTTCATTAAATACCCAACATGCTTCCTCCTTTGCCCTACTCACTATGTTGACAGAACTGGCAGAGAGGGTGAGGGATGGAGCTTTCGCCAAGAGTAGAAGTGATGCAGGGAGTAGCTGCACCTCTGTTTTGAAAAGAAAAGGAAAGTTAACATCTTGTTTTGAATCTATGTGCGCAGTTAATGGAATATTTTGTATTACTAATATGTGATAGAGGCTTCTAGCCGTAGATTCCTTACATTAGAATATACCCCCGGCATCAGACTGTATCTAGAATTTTTTTATCAGTAACCTAGCGTAGTAGGTGGTGCTGTTCGGGTCGATGTCTGTGCAGTGCATATATAGGCACCTCCCCAGCACTCTGACGTCAGTTCTTTTTTTTTGCTGCCCGTCAGCATAAATCTGGAAAAGTAACTTCTTAGTCACTTTTTGGCTGAGTTTTTGTTGACGTTTTATGGAAGAAATCTTTGAGATCTTTCTCCTGGTGTGCTTTGGGATGACTCCAATGAAACTAATGGATGTAAAACCCTATGGGGTCTGTCACAGGAAGGGGTCTGTGGCAGTCATACATTTGGAGTGTTTGTGGTGTTTAGAGGGACACTACGACTCCTAAGACCTGCGAGGTGCTGTGCCTCGAATCCAGAGGCGCTGAGGGAAATATTCCCTGAAGCTTCTCGCCACTGGACTTGTGACGCTCTCCATTCTGGTCATGCAGAGGGTCCTGTTACCGCTTGCAGAGCCGCTCCTGACAATCGACATTGCACACAAAAATGTCGGCTAAGTCTCACAAGCGCAAGAAGTCCAAAAAGTTTAAGCGCTCTTTGACTTCTCAGTGAGACTGCTTGGTAACAATGACACTGTTCGAGATCTCGCCTTTCTGTGGAGCCTGTGCCTGGGTCCGCTACATGCCTCATAGAGTTTTCTGGAGCTGGAGTTCTAAGAGGCCAAGCAGCTCTTATTTAGGTTGCCTAACCCCTCTGGAGTGCCTTTGGGCCCCACAGGTTCGGGGGGAGGACTCCTACTGGATTTCCTCCAGCGGGTTTGCCCCCAATGCCAGTCGGGCCCCATAGATCTGGTGTTTTATTTGGAGCGACTCCACCCACAAGAATGTGTCCTTCCTCAGAGCCTGCTCCAGTGCTGTTGCTCCCGCCGCCGCTGAGGCCCCGCAGCAGAGCCAGCCTTATCATCATTCCTGACTCTAATACAGATCCGGATTGACATCACCATACGTCTACTCCTTGCCTCCGAGTTGGAGCCAGTACCTTTTACTTTTGATAGGCCTGAAGATGGAGACAAAAGAGAGGAGTAGGAGGACCCTTATTCCTTTCAGGACCCCCTAGATGAACCAGAGGGCAACTGGTATGACAGATGCCAGTGGGTAAGACACCTCACCGGACACTGACTTGGTCTCTCCTCCTAACGTGGCTACCTTTGTAATGGTGGTGTGCCGGGTGGTTTAGATTCTGCACTCTGTGGCAGTCAAGATGAAAGTCTTGACAAAAGTGCTGCAGCCAGAAGTTGCCCCCTCCGAACTTCTACTCCAATTTAATGAAGCCCTTACTGATGTCCTGCTTGAGGCCTGGTCCAAACATTACACAGACAGAGACTCCTGTGCAAAGGACAATTACCTGCTGTCATGGCCCCAGTCCTGGGGACCTCGGTTTTCTGACTCAGCACCCCACCCTGGAGAGTTTGGTGGTTCAAGCCTCCATCACCAGCATCAACCCTGGTGCGTTCCCTACCACTCTACTGGATTGAGAATCCAAAAGGCTGGATACCTTTGACAAGAGGTTGTTCTCTTCTGCCTGCCTAGCACTGCAGTTGGTGAACACCATGTGCCTGTTGGTCCTGTGCACACACACTGTTTGGGACTCGGTTGCGCCAAGTGCTGTCTGTGGTCTTGGATGAGTCCCGAGCCCTACTCACCCAAACTACATCAGACGGGTGAGATGCAGCACATTTCACCATCAGATGTGGACTAGACACAACCGACTCTCTGTGTAGAGCGACTCACTTGGCCCCCGTCAACCTCAGTCTTTCGCCCATTCCCATGCTAGGCGCCATCAACCGTGTCCTTTCCCATCCAGTCACAGAGTCCAACAGGCTTCCTATCCTTTTTGTGGCCATAGGCGCTGTACCCACTAAATGGAAACACCAGCCAGAGGTTGAGTCACCCCGCCCCCACCAGCCGCAGCCTCCAAATACCTTTAGTTTGTCTTTTTGCCATCACAGGATCCACCATCACCTGCCCCACTGACAGTCCGTAACATCAGACAAGTGTGTTCTACAGATTGTGGAACTATCTCCACCCATGCCACCCACTTATGACCGGCTGACTATCTATCCTTGCTACGTCAGGGTGTTTTGGCCAAAGGAACCATCAAGAGGGTGGTTTCATTAGAAATAGGTTGTGGTTGCTACTCCTGCTGCTTTCTAGTGCCCAAAAAGGATGGAGATCTCTGCCCTATTTTAGACCTGCCCCTTCTCAACACTTGCTTGAAGAAGGAAAAATGTAAAATGCTTACATTTCCTCCGGTTCTGTCTGTCATGGACCCCGCAGACTGGATGGTGGCATTGGACTTTCAGGATGCCTATTTCCGCATCCTCGTCCAGCCAGCCCACAGAGGTTTCCTGCGGTTCAAGGTGGGCATTTTCAGTGCATTGTGCTCTCCTTTTAGCCTTACCTGTGCCCCTCGGGTGTCCACCAAGTGATGGCGGTGGTTGTAATACATCTGCGTAGGTCAGGGGTTCCAGTCTTGCCTATGATTGGCTGTTGAAGGCAGGATCGCCCCAGGCAGTCATCTCCCACCTCCAGGCTATGCATTTGTTGGAGTTATCTATCAATATGCCGAAGTAACACCTGACTCCCTCTCAGGTACACCCCTTCTTCGGAGCAGGTCTGGACACAGTGCAGTTTCGGGCCTATCCTCCTGAGGAGCGAGTCCAGGATTTTCAGGGTATGATACTGATGTTTTAACCTCTATCCTGGATCTTGGTGAGACTGATTTTGGGGCTTTTGGTCCTCATGGACTCCTGCATCCTGCTAGTTACACATGCCCATTGGCATGTGCATGCTCTGCGGTGGGACCTGAAGTTTTGGAGGGCACAGCATCAGGGAAATCTCCCTGACAAGATCCAGCTCTCGGAGAGAACTGCAAAAGACATGAAATGGTGGCTGACGAGCCGCGATTGGCTCAGTGGCGGACCCCTCTCTCTTGTCCAATTAGAGTTGACTATGATGACCGATGCATCACTCTTGGGATGGGGCGGCCATCTGTGAGAGGTGGGGATCAGAGGACTCTGCTATCTGGTGGACTCTAGGCAACACATCAGCCTGTTGGAGCTTCAGACAATCCAATTGGCATTGAAAAGCCTTTCTTCTCTCGATCAGGGGAAAGCTGGTGCAGGTGTTAACGCGCAACACCACTGGGGTCGTGGATCATTTGTCAGAAGCCCTGCACCTCCAGACATTGGCTGGGACGTCAGAGCATTTCCCTAGTGGTCCAACACCTGGCAGGCTCTCTGAACGCCAGGGCGGACAAACTCAGCTGTCGATGCATAGAGCACTATGAATAGCGTCTCCATCCGGGTGGTGCAAGGTCTCTTTCAAGAGTGGGAGGGGCCTTGGTTTGATCTGTTTGCCACTGCCGAGAATACACAATATCATCAGATCTGAGTTTCCAAAGCGACTGTTGCTCGCATACACTTTTTGTTTCGAGTGGTTGTCCGGCCTCCTGTACACCTTTCTGCCAATACCACTCCTGTCCAGAGTTCTCAGGAAGATCAAGAACGACAGGCCCAAAGTCATTCTTGTGGCTCCAGATTGGGCACATAGATTCTGGCATTATGAGCATGTGCATCGGTCCTCCGATCAGGCTGCCTCTTCGGGAGGATCGTCTGTCACAGTTACAGAGCAGGATACTGCACCCAAACTTGTGCGCATTCCGCCTTCGGTCTTGGAGATTGAACAGTGAAAGTTGACAGTCTTCGGCCTCCTTCCCAAAGTTTATGATGTTTTTCTGGCAGCTAGACGCCCCTCCACCAAAACTGTATACGCATGCCATTGGGACACATTTGTGGCATGGTCTGCATCCCAGGATATTGACGCTCTTTCTGCACCCTTACTTCAAGTTCTATTTTTTGTTCTCTCTCTGGTCCAGCAGGGCTCTGCTCTTGGCACTTTCAAAGGTTAGATGACCGCCATTTGGGCATTCCTGCAGTTGCCGGACAAACCTTATTTGTTTAAGTCATTGGTTGTAACTATGGTCCCCAAAGGTCTTCTGCATATGACCCCCCTCAAGCCATTAATCATGCCCCTATTTCTGCTAGAAAGAGTCTCTACCAGAAAAGGCATTACCAAAAGTAAATAACTTGTTCATTACTGCAATGTCGACATACAAGTAAATTCTTGGATGCTTTTTAGGTCTCGCGAGCCAAAGGCTCGAAGAGACATTTTATATGTGGGATTTTCAAAGTGCTACCCACAGACTTTTGGCTGGCCTAAACCTTGAGTGCACGAGATCACATGCACGTGCACAGCTGCTCCTCTGCTCATTGTATTCCCCCCTCCCTTCTCACCCAGCCCTTTGATGCTCTGCTCGATTACTTTCACTTTCGCCGCTTTGACCCTTGCATTCCCCCCTCCCTTCTCACCCAGCCCTTTGATGCTCTGCGCGCATCTCCCTCCTCCCTGGGCGTGAAGGGAGACAGAGCCATCCTGCTTGATTAATGGCTTTGCATTCCCATGTGTTCCCGTAGTAAACATGCCCGAGGCGCCAGCCGAGCACAGGGCTCACGGAGACATTCTCTTTCTTTATTCATCGTTTTATTGTTTCTAACGCAGGAATAAATTTGTTCTATCTGTAATAGGTCGTCATTAGTAAACCTGTTAACCGAGATGTCCATAAAACAGTTTTATTAAACAGAAAAACCCACTCATTAACCCCTTGTCCTGCTGGCAAAGCACATCAAAGCTGAAAGATACGCAATTTCTTAACCATCTGTGCTTCGTCCCTGATGTTTTTGATTAAACACATTTGCATATGCTGTGTTCTTTTTTTTTTTTACCCGCGTTGCTCACCTCCGTTCTTTCTTTATATCAGGGCTTCCTCTTTTTATCCTTCCCTCTCCCCTTCTCTCCTTCCCTCGCTTTAATCTTGGGTCAGCCATTTCCTCTCTTCCTTTTCCCTTCCATTTCGTCGCAGGAAACTTTGCGCCTGCCTGCCCATCAGAATATATTTATCAAAGTGCCCGTGAGTCACAAAGCACATTTCTGGTGCTTCAGGCAAATCCGTCACCTTCCAATCAGGCCTGTTTAAAGGATACAGCTCTTGTTGAGTGAAGGTGCTTTCTAATGCACACATTTGGAAAATTACTTTACATATATAAACGCTCTTTTCAGAGCTAGAGTGTACCTGCGCGTGACTCAATTTATGCATGTATACATTTCACCAGAACCCAGAGATGCATTCTTGGAAACAATACAGGTTGTCCATTATGCATAGAACTTTTCCCGAAAATAAATTATATATTAGAAGCAGTGTCATAGAACGCCCCAGTATACATTGTTTATGTGCGCGTGATTTAATCAACAATTGTATGTATCTCCTTTCAGATTCATTCACCATCGAGTTAATTCAGAACTGGTGCTTAGTAAACGTTTCCCGGGTGGACGAAATGTGGCTCAGTGGACGTGACCCCCGAGCTCTGCCTAGCCTGGGTGGGGCGGGGGTGGTGGGGGGAGAGGGTGGAACGGAGGCCGAGGGTCCATACACTGTTCACAATTCCCCTCGTGCTGACTCCTAGCCTGGTCTCTCCCACACCGTGAGGTTATTTATTTCTTGCAAGTATGGGTCGTCATTTGTAAGGGGCCCCTGCAGGTAGAACAGGCGCCTCGCGGTGGGCGAGCGCTCACTCCTTCCTTTTGGAATGCCCTTTAAGTCACTTGGAAGTTTCTCACCGACGAGCCCCAGTTCTACCTTTTTCCGGGATCCTCCCTGACCCCACCCTAGATTTTACAAGCCCACCTGAAGCCCAACTATTCTTCTCAAGGTTACACTGCAGCCTCATTCTGTCTATCTTTTTCGTCGCCCCCACCTCTGCAGAGACAACCCCATCAACTCCCCCCTCCCCGCCTCCACTTTTCAGGTTTAACACCCTATCATATTCCAATACTCACCGAACACCCCGCAGGCCCTCTTCGTTTTCGCCCCTTCCCCTCCACCAGTAGCTCCCATCCACTCTCCCGACCCCTCCGTAACACCCACCTCTGTCTTGCCGCCTCACCTGTCCTCTGGTCACAGAGGTGGCGGCCCCACCATTGCTCTGGGAAATTCCTTAAGGACCCAACCACTTCTAGCCCCTCCATCTGGTATTCTCAGCCTATCACTTCTCAGGGTCCCCCCTCGCAGTCCCCTTCACTCACCGCACCCCAGCCCACCCCTCAACCCCATTATTAATTAGGTCTTCCCCTCCCCCGCCACCTCCAATCGTCAGGCCTGCAAAAAAAAGATCCCTATGACTTATTTGGCTCATCTTTCGTTCCCGGCCCCCAACTCCCCACCAGCCACAGCACCATCCCTTTTTGGGGCTTCTCTCCACAGCCTCAACCTCTCGCTCTCTCTCTTCCCCCCCCCCATCCTTCGCCCCAAATACCCTCATCACCTCGTTGGGTCTTCCCCAGTCCTATGTGACTCACAACCCCCCACCCCTTGCAGCCCCTCCCGGGGGAGTCTCCTTCACCCCCAGCCTCGTCGCCATAAATGGTTTCTTGTAATTAGCGACTCCCATTCGTGCCGCCTGGTAGCCCTGGCAGGCTCCGGTGGCCAAGGTGACTGTGCGAAGCTCCCTCTTAATGGACCTCTCCGGATCAGCGCATTAATGAGGGCTGGGGTCCCCTACTACGGCTTAGAACCATGCGTGCACGTGCCCGTGACTCGTCTCCGAGAAACGACCCCCCGCCTACCTCCACCGCCCCGACTAAGAACCAACTCCAAGGTGTACCAAAAAACCAAGCACTTATTTGATCCGCGCAATAAATAATTCACGGAAAACACGGCCTCTCATTCTGATGAGGCAACAGATTTTCTGCTTTTAACGGTTATTTACAAACTACCAGTAACAAACAAAAACTGAGCGCTCATCACAACGGCGACCGGGCTCGTGTTTTAGAAGAGATTCATGGGCGGTGGATGCGGGCTGGAGAGATCTGAAGATATATATCTTGTGCAGACAAAGCTCTCAGTGTCTAATGCTCCGTTTCTCGGTCGCACATTAACCCGCCAGTCTAGAACTGAAAAACTATTGATCGTTCTATTTCTGTATCTGCCTCGCTCACTGCCGACAGACAACTGCAGACCAGTAGTATAGTAAGTAACAGGAAAGTCGAGGAAAAACCCTTGATGGGAAAAGACCTTACGCGCGCGTGTTTGTATTGTGATTTCATTTTTTCCCCGCCTTTTCCATAATTTCTCCATTCATCGATCAAACCCTATATTTATTTAAAATCCACCCAGCTACTCAGTTATGAGTTATCCATCCGTATTATCCATTAATCTAATTACTGTGTGAACACACATATTTATTAATAATTAATTCAACCGTACAGCACAGGAAGTAAAACAAACAAGCATTGGCATAGCCAATAGGTCTTGCCTTTGGGACCTTATAAGTGTTTAGCCATGCAACAGTTGCATAACTAAACACTTATAAGGTTCCAAAAGCGAGACCTATTGGCTTTGCCAATGCTTGTTTATTAATGCAATAGAATGTCCGCATGTACGACTAGATTCTTAACTTGAATAATATGGGTGCCTGAGCAGTTGTGTGTGCTGAAGACTGAGCATGTCATCTTTTGTAAGGATGAAGCGCTGCTAAAGTATGTTATTCTATCAGCGTTTATTGAACATCTCTTACCATTAATTTGCACAAAAGCACTTTCTTAATCTAAGTATTTTTGTGGCGTCCATGGATCGGTTGTGTATAGTTATTTGGTTATGTTTTGTTATGTATAGCTAATAGAGATTTGTTAAATGTAAAGTTTATTAATGGCTAGGGGATTGATCCTGCTACAAATCTTTGTAGTGGTGCATATGGATGGGTGTTTTGTTGAGCAGAGTGGTAGATTGTTAATAACCAACCCCCTCGAGCGCATCACTAGCCAAGGTTCTTCAATGTTGGGCGCATAATCGTTGTCTTTTTCATTTTTTTATTAACTTCATCTGAATGGTGTTAGGTTGTATATTGGTCTGGTGCAGGTTAAACCTGTTGAATTGCCAGTTGTTTGCCAGGTACACATGGCTTTGGTGTTGTGTGCATGAGTTTCAGGAGCTCCTTCTACAGGTTTCGTTTGAGAAAGATTATTTACAAGTGAAATTGGAAAGGCGATGCATAGTAAGTATTTTTGGGTGTATGGTGCTGTTACGTTTCTGTTGGTAGACGATCGTAGCTTTTTGGAAATGTTTTGGGTGTCTGCGATGATGTCTCTCTATTTTGTACTGTTTGGGTGGTATTGTTGTGTCCCTTGCATGTGGAGGATGTTTGCAACCTTGTGATGGCAGACTATATGGCATATTTTAGCCGTCTGGTGGCTGGGCAGGAATATAGGAACAGGTAAGGCAGGGGTAGGCTGATCATTAGAGAGAGACAGATCAAAATATTATGGGTGTGAATGTTTGTGTTTGTGTATTTTGGGATGGAAGCTAGGCCGGTAAGGGGAATCAAAATTAAAGCTATTCTGTTAGAGTGATAGTAGGCCCTGTATAATCCGAGGAGAATAAATGTCTAATGCTTCTTCCCCACCTGGCAGTGTCTGCAGTCAGACCATGGTCAGTTGCCTTGTCCTTACTGATAATTTGAGGGGCACACAAGCTGAAGAGGGAGATGGGCAGAGGCACCAAAAGATTGGATCGGTACACTGCCTTTCATTTCCATAAGTACTCTGACTTCTTGGGGGCATTCTTTTTTAAAATTTTTATAAACTTCATTGGTATAAAGGGAAATCACATAGACAGTCCATAACAAAAGGAGTCCATCTCCAGTATTCTGACATCCCACAGCCCCGTCAACACCCATATAGGCAGCACAAATATTAATCTGTGGGGATTACAGATAGATCCAATAAAGGAAAAGGCAATACAAATTCCCCATATATAAGATCTAAAGCAGTCATTAGTTACCCAGGAGATCATAAAACTTGACCTCACCGAAAATAAAACAATATAAGAGGAAATGCATATCCGACAGTCTATTTAAATTCTGAAGCTAAAACATAATAATTTAGCTCCCTACCCCATCTGCTTTAGTTTTAGGCCTGTGCAACAAATAAAATTGCGAAACATTGTGATAGGTCCTTGGTGACCTTTGGAACTCTCAACCATCACCCACATCCGTTTCCCACCCAAAGTCACCCCTCTTGAATTAGAGACGTTGAACATGCAGTCTCCCCTTCAGACGCGAGCACCTCCAGTAACTCCCGTAACACAGACAACATAGACGACCAGTCTGTCAAATCATCCTCAAATTTGTTGTCCCTATGAACATGACTCATCCGCACCTCCTCCGCAGTCGCCCACTCACAAATATCCCTCAACCATGCTGTTTAAGTGGAGGCCTCCGGACTGAGCCATGCTATGGTAATGCGCCTCTTCGCCAGAACTAGTCCTAGGAGGACAAATTTCCTGCTAATCTTGTTTTCACCGCAGAAGATGGGAGTAATCCCAGAAGTACTTTTGGGATCTTCATCGGGACATCCCAGCCTGAGGCTTCATTAAGACTATCAAGAGGCCAGGGGTAGACTAGTCTACACCATGTGTAGAACGTCCGACGTTGGGTCCCTGTAATATTCACAACCATCCGGGTAGGTGTCCTATATAGCATGCAGATTTGGCGGAGTGAGGTAAGGCTGAGACACGGAATTGTATTGTAGAAGCTTAAAGCGTGCATTAGAGCTGACCATCCATACTCCCTCATAGGCCTTCATCCAGTCTTTAGCTGACAGGGATTCCCCCAACAAGGTATCCCATTTGGTCTGACCGCTGCTCATGGCAGGTCATCGCGTACAGCTTGATAGAGATGGGATATCAACCGGCAGCCCTGGGCCATGTTAACAATCACTATTAGCGTACTAGATTTGTGTGGCTCCTCGGGAAAGGACGGTGACACCTATCGAGCTGTGCTCCAGATTTTCATTCATTGTTGGCACAGAGGGAGATCACATGGTTAATCTCTCCTAAGGATGTACCCCACAGGCCCATCTTACGTTGCCGGGTCTCCACTAATGGGTCTATGGAGATGGCAAACTGGAGTGGTGAGGGAGGGCACCCCTGTCGAGTGCCCCTATTCAGCCTAAAGGGCTCAGAGATCACCTCACCTCCAAGCGCACTCGAGTAGAGCAAGCGAACCCACTGGATAAACCCAAGGCCCAACCATATTTTTCAGAGCACTAGCCATAGGTAAGACCAATATAAGGAGTCAAATGCTTGCTCTATCTAAGTTGTGGTGTTTTAGCTGTCCATGCTTTGGAGTCTGAGACTAGCAGTTTTTGTCATTTTAAGTATTGACTTACAGGTCCTACCCTGCATATTACCTTGTCTATAAAATTAAGTGGCAGTTGAGTGTGAAGTAGAATTTCTTTCATGGTAGTACTTGCTTCCCAACAAAATATTTATGCAATAATGGGCTCTAATGTCTTGCATGCAGGATGATGTTACTTGCATTTAGAGACATACGTGGCCAATCATGTTTGTGTGCTGTTTATACATTCTGAATTGGATTTTGGAAAGCTAAAAATCTGACATATATTTGCTCATATTTCCTCTCTAGCATTGGAGGCGTTGTCCTTGTTAGTTTGTCTGGGTCAAGTGAAAGCAGAGGAAAAGACAAACTAGGTAATTATAATTTGCCATGTTTTAGATAATATATTTTAAGGCTAACATAAACATACTATTTCTCTCATACATATAATATTTCTCCTGTAAGTAAGACATTATTTATTGGTTACACTTATTTTTACATATTTGATTCAGTTCAATACAATTTGTTCCATTCCTGTTTTTTAAGCTTTACTTTCTTTCCCTATTTTTGAGAACCTTGCTGTATAAAAATATCCCTAGGCATGTACACTAGAGGTAGAGGATATTTAATGTCTTTGCGGAATTTGACTTAATTTGAAAGGCTTGCATATTATTCATCCCAGCTAACTACGTTGTTCATGTGTAGACAGATGAGAACCTCTGGATTAAAGTGCATCGCTAGTAATAAAGGCTTTCAAGTCTGTTTCTTAGATTAAAGGCAAGTCTCTTGTGTTTTCTCCTTTGTGTTGCTATGTAAACTATTAGGGTCGCAGTTGGTAAGCCTTTTGCCGATTAACAAGGTATCACATTGAAGCTTGAGGTCCCACCCTCCTTTGATGAGATTTAAATCATGTGGTCTGGAAAGAAATACTCTAACACAGTATTTCTCAAAGATTCTAGAACCACGACCCAATTTTAAGAATGCTAAACCTTGGCGACTCATCTAGCTTTACCAGACATGAGGTGTAACCAAAGCATTGTGTGGTAGCACACTGTCATTTTCCATTGAAATGACCAGTGAATTTTCACAAACATACAGTTATACAGATAAAACTATATTACATGCAAACGATAATGTGTGAAATCGTGTTTCAATGAATATTTATCATGTATGCATCATCAAGTAAAGTATCTTGATATGGTTAGATCCTATTAAAATATTCTTTTCCATCACACTTCAAATTACTAAAAAGAATGTGCTTAATTTTGGCTTTCCTAACTGCTGTATGTGAACAGTTCACATTTCACATGTATTTACATTTTGTTGCACTTTAATAAAAATTACATCCTGTAGCCTTTCCATTCACTCTCCCTGTACCCCAGCAAATTTGGCACATACTCCATATTTTTTTTTTTTTCTCTGACTGCAAAGTGAGAGGATTTTGTAAACCCTAACCCCCATGTTACAAAAATAAGCAGCAATTTGTCAGGGAAACATATATTACAACGCAGGCATTACATCATAGTTCCTTTACAACACAGTCAGTAACATGACTGCTACGTTACCATGAGTTCCATTACAACGCAAGTCATTACAACTACTTGCTTTATGGATTTTAAGTCCAACACCGTCCCTACTGATACACCGACTGGAGTTGGAATAGTAATTTAAACTATTCCAAAGTCCAGCGCTTCCCAAAGCAAGTCATTTTAATGACTTGCGTTGTAGTGTAACTTGTGGTAACGGCACAGTCATGGTATTAAATGCGTTGTTAAGCCACACATAGTTTTAGCATACGTGGTAACTGATGCTATGCGCGTCTCAGCCATCTGGATCAAAAAACAGCGTTGTTGTTATACTGCACACGAGTTCTGGGTGGGGAAACACCTCTATGTGGGCTATACTGGTGCAAAGAAAGGTCGGACGGTGCAGAAGTGGACCATTTCCATATGAGTCATACTCTGCATCAAAATATGCTAATCACTGGTAAGAAGCACCCTCCTGAGTGCTTGGAAGTTCATTCCACCAGAGCTAAAGCTGCGACCCCTATGTTAGCTTGCGTTCTTCCGGTCGTGGACATCTATCAGGCAGCAACGTGGGCTTCCCTGCACATATTTGCCAAGCACTATTGCCTGAACAGTCAGATCCTCAGGAATGGGCATTTTGCCCGTTCGTTCCTGCAGGACTTTCTCGCTTGAATTGAGTTCGTAGACCCTCTTCTGGGGATGGCATTGCTTGGGTTTCTATTCAAAAGGAATCTGCGGTTAGAAGTCCTTGTCAGCTTAACCAGTTACTTACCTTTGGTAACGCCTTATCTGGTAAAGGCTATATCTAGCCGCAGATTCCTTACTGACCCACCTATCCTTCCTGCTCTGTGAATGGATTTCTAGGGACAGGGATGATCCCTTTCAGGGCCCTAGTTTTGATACACTAGTGGTCAGTGTTCTTCATGGCTTCGCACTTTTGGCGTGGAAAGTCGTGAAAAGAAACAGAAGTTAGGGATCCTGGGTAGCACCTATATAGGTATCCCCAGGCCACTTCCAGCGTGGAGGACGACAGATGCGGAGCCGATCAATGCCACCTACCAGCACACTGGGGTACTGCTCACAAAAAATCTTCTGGATCAGGTGTTTGTTTGTTAAGCGCGACTACTCACCTGTAAGGGTCTCAAGGCGCAGGGGGGTGGGAGGGGGGTCGCAGGTTGCAGTCCATCAAAGAGGGGGGTCTGTCGAAGAGCCAGGTTTTTAGGTTTCTTGCGAAGATGGGGAGCGATGTTGTCTGAGGTGGAGCGGAAGGTCGTTCCAGGCTCTGGCCGCACGGAAGTAGGAGCAGCCTCCCGATCTGGTCTTTCTGGTGCGGGGGACCACGGCCTAGGAGAGCTGGGCTGATCGTAGGGTCCTTTGGGGTGCGTGGAATTTGAGTCGGCTGTTCAGGTGTGCTGGTCCGGTGTCGTGGAGGGCCTTGTGAGTGTGGGTTAGCATCTTGAAGGTGACTAGCTTCGATGGGGAGCCATTGGAGTGTGCATAGGTGCTGGGAGATGTGGCAGTGTCTTGGCAGGTTGAGGATCAGTCTTTTGACGGCGTTTTGGATGTTCTGTAGCTTGCGGGTGAGGTTTTTGTTTATTCCGGCATAGAGTGCGTTACCGTTGGTGAGCCTGCTGGTGACCAGGGCGTTAGTGACGGTCTTTCTGTTTTTGAGGGGATCCATATGAAGGTCTTACGTAGGAGGCGGAGGGTGTGGAAGCAGAAGGACGAGATGGAGTTGATCTGACGGTCCATTTTGAGCTCTGAGTCCAGGATGATTCCCTGGTTGCGTGCATGGTCCGTGGGGGTGGGAGGGCTTCCGAGGGCGGGGGGGCACCAGGTGTCGTTCCAGGCATCGGGGTTTGGGCCCATGATGAGTACTTCCGTTTTGTTGGTGTTTAATTGTGGGCAGCTGTTTTTCATCCATTTGGCGACGGCTTCCATGCCTTCTCGAAAGTTGTGTTTGGCGGTGTTGGGTTCGTTGGATAGGGAGAGGATGAGTTGGATGTCGTCTGCGTATGACACAATGTTGAGTCCGTAGGTTCTGACGATGGGTGCGAGTGGAGCCATGTAGACGTTGAAGAGCATAGGGCTGAGGGAGTAACCCTGGGGGACTCCGCAGGTGGTAAGTGTAGGGTCCGAGAGCAAAGGGGAGAGTCTGATCCGCTGCGTTCTGCCGGAGAGGAAGGAGCGGATCCAGTCGAGGGCCTTGTCTTGGATCCCTGCATCGTGGAGTCTGCGTATTAGGGTGCAGTGAGAGACTGTGTTGAATGCCGCCGAGAGGTCGAGGAGGATGAGGGCTGCTGTTTCTTCTTTGTCCAGTAAGGTGCGGATGTCGTCTGTTGCGGCGAGGAGGGCGGTTTCCGTACTGTGGTTTTTTCTGAAGCCCGATTGGGAGGAGTCGAGGATGTTGTGCTCTTTGATGAATGTGGCGAGTTGGCTGTTGATGGCTTTCTCGAAGACTTTAGCTGGGAACGGGAGCAGGGAGATGGGTCTGTAGTTTTTGAGGTCGGTGGGGTCCGCCGAGGGTTTCTTCAGGAGGGGTTTGATCTCAGCGTGTTTCCAGTCGTCGGGGAACGAGGCGGTTGATGGTGTGGCAGAGAATGGGTGCGATGGTGTCGGTGGCTCTGTTGAACATGTGGTGGGGCAGGGGTCCGTGGGGGCCCTGGAGTGGATTGACTTCATCGTCTTCAGTGTGTGTTAGAAATGGGGGTCTCTAGTTGGCAAGGGATTGCACCTTTGTCCAAGTAGGGACCCTTCTTCCTAGTCAGGATTAACCCTGGGCGTGACACTACGCTTCGCCCACGTAGTGTACGTAGCGCTGCCTGCTTCGCAGTTTTCGAAGTAGGCGAAGCAGGCAGCGCTATGCACACGCCAGGGTGAAGCGTAGCTGCCTGACACCCACCACCCACCTCCCGCCCGCCCTCCTTTTAAAACATACCCTAATTGTAAATTAAATAAAAGTAAAGACACTTACCTGAAGCGTGGCGTCTCCGGGGCTCCCTGTTCCTGGTTTCCAACTTCTTCTGACAAATGCGCATGCGCGGACGCCCGCGCATGCGCATTTCTCGCAAGAAGTGCGCATGCGCGGGCGTCTGCGCATGCGCATTTGTCAGAAGAAGTTGGAAACCAGGAAGAGGGAGCCCCGGAGACGCCGCGCTTCAGGTAAGTTTCTTTACTTTTATTTAATTTACAATTAGGGTATGTTTTAAAAAGAGGGCGGGCGGGAGGCGGGTGGCGCGTAGTGGGGCTACGCGGAGCACGTAGTGTGCGTAGATTTGGGCACACTACGCGCTGCTTCACGTAGCCCCACTACGCCCACCCTTAGTCAGGATAAGGGAGTTACACTCCTAAAATAACCCCTGCTCACCCCATTGGTAGCTTGGCACGAGCAGTCAGGCTTATCTTAGAGGCAGTGTGTAAAGCATTTGCACATAACCAACAGTAATACAGTGTAAGCACTACAAAAGGACACCACACCAGTTTAGAAAAATATCCAATATTTGTGTATACTTAAGACAAGACCAATACGATAAAAATCCACAATACAGTACTTATAGATCTTCAGTTATCAAAGTATCCTTGAAAAACAGTTCCTGAATGTCGATAGCCCTGCCTGGGGCTATCACGGCATCGTGAACAAACAAATCCAAACAGTTCTGGCTGACCGCGGCGTTGCGGGCCAGCTATGCTGTGGGGCAGACCTGCAAACAGTACCTTTCAGAAATGCAGGTCGTCGATGACCTCTCGTTTTCCCACGCATTGCAGGTCGATCCCTCTCTGATGGAATCAGGAGCGCTGGCGTCGGCAGGCGTCGGGTGCTGCGGTGCGAAATGCGGCGTGCGGTGCCCTCAGGTCACGGTGCGAGCAACGGCTTGGTGGTGGCGTCAGATGGCGTCGTCGGTAAGACCAGGGTCACGGTGTGAGATGAAGGCGGTGCTCGTTGCGGTGCTGGCACTTCACGGTGCAGCAGCGGCGTCGTCGTTGCTGAAGAGCTGTCGTCGGCTGACGATCCGGAGTTGATGGCACCAGCGTCGGTAGGCCAAAGCTGTGGCGCGGGATGAGGGCGGTGCGTTGTGTAACTTTACGAGCGGTGCCCTCGAACCACGGTGCAAGCAGCGGCGTTGAGTCCGGCGTGGTGCGTCGTCGTCTGGGATACCAAGGCGTCGTCGTGAAGCGAGGCGGTGCGGAGTGCGGTGCCCATGGGTCGCGGTGCGAGCAGCGGCTCAGTGGCGGCATCAGCAGGCGTTGTGGGTGAGACCAGGGTCGAGGTGTGGCGTTGCAGCAGTGCTCTCTGCGGTGCCAAAGCTTCGGCGTGAAGCGAGGCGGTGGGGCATGCGGTGCCCACAGGTCGCGGCGCAAGCAGCGGCTCGGTGGCGGCGGCGGCAGGCGGCGGCTGTGAGACCAAGGTTGCGTTGTGGCGGTGCCCTCTGCGGTGCCTTCAGGACACGGAGTCAGCAGCGGCGTCGTAGACAGCATCGAGCTTGAAGTCTTTGCTGTTCCTGAGACTTCTTGAACAGGGGACAAGCTCTACTTCAAGCAGTTGGAGAAACTCACAAAAAGTAGATTGCAGAAAGTTCAGTCCAGTCCTTTTACTGCCCAAGACAGAAGCAGCCACTGCAGGCCAACACAGCAAAGTGGTAGTTCCTCCTCACAGCTTCTCCAGCTCTTCTTCTTGGCAGTCTTCTTGATCCAAAAGAGTTCTCTGAAGTCTTTTCTATCCCTTAGACTTCCAACAGGAGGCAAGCTCTACTTTAAGCCCTTGGAGAAAACTCTAACAGCAGGATGATGAAAGCACAGTCCAGTCCTTTCCCTACTCAAGACAGAAGCAACCACTGCAGGCCAACCCCTCAACACGCAGCATAGGGGCAGTACTCCTCCTCCGGCTTTCCCTATTCTTCATCCTGGCAGGTTCCTTAGTTCAGAAGTAATCTAAAGTTCTGTGCCCCAAAATTTATACCACCACATCCTTTGTCCTCTGCAGGCAGAGGGTCCTGTACCTAGTTCAAACCAGTTCTGGGTCCATTCTTCCAGTGTGCACCTTCTTCCTTTGTCAGTGTAGGCTATGGTCATCTGACGCACCACAGGAGGTGGAGCCAGCATTGTGGAAGGCAGGCACAGCCCTATTCAGACCCAGGTGCTACTCCTGCCACCCATCTATGTGCAGATAGGTCTATTCAGCCCTCTGCTGACTCACCCTGTCTCCTGGAGTCTCCCCCAGCCCCTGTCACTCACAGGGGCTTAATCAGTAGGGGAAAAGTAATTTTTTTGAGTCCCTAAGGAGATACGAGATCTCGCTTCGGTCTCGCAAGGTAACACTGGTCTAGGCTGAAGAGCCAGACCTGGCAAAACCTGAGCCGCAGGAAGATGGCTTCGAATTTGAGGAGGAATACAACAAAAGCTCCTCCCAGGAGGGTATTGTTAAAGGCCAACACCTCAGAGGGCTGGCTGGACCTCGAAGCCGAATTGCCAGAGGAAAGTGTGGACACATAACCTTTGAGAACCTTGTCACTGGACGACATATCGGTGTACAACACAGTGGTGAAACGGGTGGCGGACGCCTATAGTGTCAAACTTGAGGAAGAACAAGGAGATTCTTGCTTCCTTCTCGAGACCCTACTGCCATCACAATGAAGGAGCTAGTTCATCCCATTGCTCACAAATGTGATGGACTAGGGAAGGGAAGCCTACAATGAAACTAGCCATATCGAAGGCTGTCAGTCCATATGTGGAGAAAAAGTGCAGGCACTCTACACAGGATCCCGCTTTAATCAGGGGATCAGTGACTGGTCGGCACGTAAGCCTTACAGATCACCAACATAAGTGGGCCTCAATAGAGCAAATAGGTGGACATGGTGGGCAGGAAAATGGAAAGAGCAGCGGTGGTCCAACTCCCTCCTGAACAGTTATGTCAACCAGCAGTGGGAAGAGATGGAGAATCTCCTACAAACCACACAGGCAATATCTGAAGAGAGTGAAGACACCTATCAAAGAGGGGAAGATGATCAGCACTACCTGCTTGAATTCAGCTCTGGATGCAGTGGGCACCACCAGCAGGCAACTCTGCATAGGCAGTATGCTCAGAAGGCATGCCTGGCTAGGGTTATCAGGATTCAAGCAGGAAGTTCAGGCAGCAGTGGTAAATGTCCTTCACGGAGGAGTCCCTCATTGTATCGGTGGTAGATAAGTCACTTCAACCAATGAATAAGGACAATGAGACAGCCAAGTTCATGGGTACACAGCAATTCAGAGGGAAATTCAGGGGAGCAACCACCCACGAAGGAGAATAAGTGAACAAGGAGGTTCACAGTCACCAGCTTCCCATACGTTCTTCTCCACGCAGCAGCCTGCCCACAGTACACCAACACAGTGGTAATATAGCAAACAGAGGCAGCCCTTTTGAGAAGGGCTCGTGGAAGAGGTGCAGCACTGAGAGGCGCTGGCCACATCAGCAAGTGACTCCTTAGAGCACCCTCTACCCTGCACTCAACACCAATAGGGGCAGATTCTGAGGCTCCTCAGGGAATGTCATGACATTAGATCCGATAAATGGATACATAGCATAATGCGACAAAGATATTGAATAGAACTCTGAAAACACTGCCCAACATCCAACCATGGGCGAGACCCCAATGCAGGAAGGACACTATTACACTTAAAAAGGAAGCTGCAGACCTACTCCGGAAAAGAGCTATAGAAAAGGTACAAGGCGCGTACTCAGCCTACTTCTTGGTGCCAAAAGCAGGCAAGGTCCATCATAGATCTCAGAGGCCTGAACAGAAACATCAAAACCCATAGGTTTTTCAGGACACCACAGCTCGAGGTCATCCTACTCATCAGAAAGGGGGACTACATGGCAACAGTAGATCTCAAAGAACTTGTATATGCGCATACCAATGAACATAAAACAAAAGAATTTCCTGAGATTCGTCATGGACAAGGTTCACTGTCAATTAACAGTGCTACCCTTTGGTAGACACAGATTTAGAAAATGGTGTGGAAAACACAACACACAGACTGGAACAGAGGACGCTAAAGTTGTAAAATAGCATACACACCTACTGGACAAAGGGCTTTCCTACACAACACAATGTACAACTAGCAGTTATTGTAGCATATGCAAGAGGTGACATAGAAAGGTGTTTCTTTCAAACGCTGGTGGTCAAAGGGATTCTGGTGGGAGCAAAAAAACTGGCACCACCCAGGACAACATCCACACCCACATGACACTTACACCTGTTTTTCAAACAACTGATGAAGCCACCATTTGAACCCAGTACCAGTACAAAATAATGATGAGGGATAATCCTAAATTCCTACCAAAGGTGGTATCATGTTTACATGTAAACCAAGCAGTACACCTCCTGGGGTTCTTCCAGTACCTTAAGTCGCAAGCAGAATGTACCCTACACACGCTGTGATGTACTACGTGCAGGATACAAAATCGATAAGGAAGACCAACCAGTTTTTTGTCTCTTCACCCCGGTGACTGAGGGGTTGACCGTGACTAATGCAACCATAGCAAGGTGGATAGTTGAGACAATACACAGGTGTCACACAGCAGCATGGGTGATTGTATGGGAAAGGCCACGGGTGCACTCCACCAGGAAAAAAGGTGTAACACAGACCTTCATAGTTAATGTCTCAATCAACCACATCTTCATGGCTGCCACACGGTCCTCACTACACACCTTTACTAAGTATTCATGTGTCGAAATCCAAGCAACCAAGAATGCACAGGTGGGACAGAGAGTACTTCTCATATATCTGTACGCAACTGCAAACTCATTCTCTACTAAACCTCCTGCAGGGCAAGAGAATACCGCTGCACAATTAGTGCACAGCATATGAATCCAGAAAGATCTGTGCTGCAAAACAAAATGTTCACGTACATGTAAGAATAGTTTTTGCAGCTTGGCAACTTTCTGGATTCCCATGCGACCCTCCCACCTCCACCAGAAAACGAGTGTGGAGATTTGCAACAAAGAGGAAAGACGATCAAGCAAACACAATGAAAGCTATAAACATGGGGATACCAGAGAAAAGAATCTTATGATCGCAACCACACAATACAGCTTCAGGAATGTACATCTGATGTCATCGGGGAGGGATACAGTACCAAATGGTTGATGACTACTCATACTCAAGAAAAAAAAAAGCAAATTAATTAAAAACAATTTTGGACTGATCCACTAGATGGTGGAATAATGCATAGCATGTGAATCCAGAATGTTTTCAAGCTTCAAAACTAGTCCTACAGGTAAGTAACCTGCTATAATTTACGCTTATATCTAAATTACAGGGTTCATTAGTACAAAGCTAGATATAATTGATTCCCGGTTCTTGAGGCCCCTGTTGTAAATTCAGAATTTAGTTCTTCAACACTGCAGCCTTGATATGCTTAGACTTTTGCACACAGCAGTGGTATGGTAGCTGATCAAGTAGTTTGCTTCACATAATTCATAGTAAACAATTGATTTCAAATTCTTGGCAGCTGTAATCCTGAAGGAAATTAAGAAGAGGGTCTTCTCTCAAACTTGTGATAGGTGTTCCCTTGTTTATCCTCTTATCTAAAAATCATTTGAACCATTTTTGGAATAACAGCAAAATAATAAAATGAGCATTTATATGAAGTTTAACTAAGAACTGTTGCTGCCTTCAAACTGGATAATTGTGGTTCTTCTCCTTAAATAGCATGTTGTCTGCAAAACATATTACACTAAGGTTTTAGTTATGACCATTTGGCAAATCTTTTTTAGGTTCTAGTTTATGCGCCTTTGTAGTCAACCAGTGTACAGCCCCTTTGGATACCATGGTGGACACTCCTATTGCTATTAAAAACGATTTGAAAACAGAATCTTTATCGCGAGAAATGATAAAAGTGAAAGCACAGTCTGAATCTATACCTGTTGGATACCCCAATAAAGTTGTGACCACCTCTTCCTTGGATGCTCTATAAGGTATTGCCTCATTCCTACGGTTCTAGCCTGTGTTTACAACCTCTTGATTGTCATTGTCAAGTGTATCTGTTTGCACTTTGCTCAGCATTACCTTCGAGAGTTCTTAAACAACCTTGGATTATTACCGTAATGATGAAACAATAATTGGGTTCTGGAGATCCGGCCATCTATGTTCTCAAAGCAAATGCTCCATTTCTATCAAAGATAGAAAACATTTGATCTCTAACTCGTTTAAAAAAAATAAAAATGTTTTATTATTGACAGTAGGTAACATAGGATTATTGTACATGCTCTTTTCAAAACGCAGGTAGCCATATAGTTGCCCCAGCATATATGAAGTGCTAGTTGACTTGAAACATCTCTTGGCCAACATAGAGCCCCACCAGCCTCATTACACAAAGAGACAACTTTGAACGACTTTCAACTCTTTGGCTCTCCTCCACCACCAAATTCAATTTCACCTACATCCTCTCATAGAGATGGAGCTGCAGAAATTGGAATACCTAGAGAAGATCAAGGCTTCCACCCCCTGTGTCTCTACAGTGATTGTCGCTGGCAAACCCAGGCTGCCGGTAAGCATTAGAATATGCATTGACATTTGTTTACCTACCAGGGCCATAAAGAGAGAACGGCACTTCATGCCAACAATCAGTGATCGTATCACTGACCTAAGTGGCACTGACTGGTTCAACAAACTTGGTTTGAATTCTGGCTACCACCGGATGGAACTTAAGGAGTAGTTCAGGTATATTACAACATTTTCAAACCATGTGTGCCCCCAGAAGAGTGCTCAGCCTCAAATTTGGCATATCCTCAGCAGCAGAAGTGTTTCAGAACGTGATCAGGGACCTTCTGGCAAGCATCAAAGGTGTTCTCGATGTCAGTGGTGAGATCTTAATCTTTGCTTCAACAATACTGGAGCACCAGAGAAGACTCAAAGGTACCCCCTGAGAATCACAGAAATGCATCTGATTCTTAACCAATATAAATGCAAATTCCTACTGCAAGAGGTTGAGTTTTATGGATACATGTTTTCAAGTAACAGAATCCAAGTGAACCCAGCCAAAGAAGCTGACATGCGGGAGACAGAGCCTCCACAATGTGATCTGAAGTGTAACGTTTCCTGGGTCCAGCCACATATTCAGTGGCTGTTTCATACCTCATCTGGCAATTTTGTCTGGATCGCTGCAAGAGTTGATCAAGACATAGACGCCCGGGTCTCTGGCAATGCAGAAGGTACATCAAAGACATGCTACTCCAAGACACAAGTATGTCAGGTTTTGACCCCGCTAAGGAGTAGGAGCTCAAAGTAGATACCATCCCTACAGGACTAGGGGCTCTCCTCGTGGAACACACATGAACAGATGAACGCAGGCTGATTGCCTTCATGAGTACAGCGCTGACTAGGACAGAAAAGTGCTATGCACATATTGAAAAGGAAACCCTTGCCATCAAATGAGGTTGCACACACTTTCATTTAGACTTATACAAACACTATTTAAAAGAAACAAACAACGACAAACTCCTCATACTTATGCTTGCAGGCACAGCCCCCCTCCCCCACACAGAGGATTGAGACTGTGTTATACCCTACTAAGTAGTTTTTACATGTACTCCAGCCCTGCTGCCTCTAGCTGCTCAGCCAGAGTGAGAGATGGTCATGGAATGTTGGTGTGCCTGTGATGCGTGGAATGCCTGGGTGTCTGAGTGGATGAGTGTTGGCAGTTAGAGATGGGCTGAGCAGCTAGGCAGGCTGCTCCTGGTGGGGCTGGTACCACACTAGGCTGGCTGGAGTCAAGACTGATGTAACTTGGACTGAAACTGAATAAAGAAGACTTAAATATACATCCTGGCTCCTGGTGTCTACCTTCATAGAACACAACATATTTGGGCGACAAGCTGACTTGGACCTTAGAGACTCTTGGTACAGCACAGAAACAAAGGAACTACAATGAAACTTCAAGTGAAACCAAGAGATCCCACAAGTAACTACATCTACAAAGAAAGTATTTCCAGGCAAGCCAGCGCCAGCCCCACCAGTGTCCTTCCAACGGACAGCCCCAACGAACAGTGTCACCACCAAATGACACTACAGCCTGGGAATACTACAGCCACCTAAAGGATTACAGTGAGTTGGAGGAGTAGTTAAACTACAACCCCATTTGGTGTTCCAGCCACAAAAGGATTACAGTGAGTTGGAGGAGTAGTTCAACTACAACCGCATTTGGTGTTCCAGCCACAAAAGGAAGAAAAAGACAATTTGGGAATTTAGTCATAAAGATGTAAGAACTTACAGTGTGCAGTGGCTGCACAGATGGAGAATATTTTTATGGGTGCTTAATTGACAGTTGCAGCGATTTAAAGTGCCTCCAAAACCACAGTGACCCACATCGTCCCACTAGGACTGCAGTGACATCAAGGAAACGGCATAAATGGTGGTACTTTGTACATGCTGTCTCTAAGATAAATTGTCACCACATTCTGCGTCTAGTTGTGCGCAGATGGAAAAAAAAAATGTTCAGCACACTGTTGCCACATTTGTGTCTTCCTGCTACATCGTGTGCGGAGAGGAGGTGCACAAATATTGCGCTTGCCCTGGATTGTGATGGTTTGGAGAAATGGGGGTCAGCCTCTTTGTAAGGACACTTAAGGGAAGGTGTCATGGTTCCTATCTGCACTGGAGCAGGCACAAAGACCGGCCCGTGTGACTCCCAAGCACAGAGTTAGCAGTGGACTTTTATTCTGTTTTCATGCTATTCTAGGCAGTTGTTGAATCAACGTTTCCCTGCCATCATCTTTATTTGTGCGAGTATGGGGGTAAGCCATTTTCTTGGTTTGTACGGTTCGTGGCTGCCCCTTTGGTATTTTGTCAGTTTAACTGCAGCCTTCATTTTCAAATGTACACGCACCTGCTTACCTTTGTCCAGCTACTGGTCGCGTGTAGTCCTGCGGCGCAGTTCTCGTTTACGCAACTTGTGTGTAAGTGTGCATTAACCTTTGCACCCTACTATGCAAGGTACGAATTTATTTTCACGCACAATTCGGGTGAGGAGTCGCTCACCGGTGTGTTGTATAGGGGCATTTTTTTATTTTTTTTTAGGGGCATGTTGAGGTGTTTTGCCTATAGTGTGGTATTCAAAAGAAATATACTTCACAATAATTGGAGTTTAAGTTAATATGAGATTATCTTCTACAGCACATCTTTTGTCGTGATGCCACAGATTTTCGCTTTATTATGGATGGGGCGTCCATTAGTTCTTGTGGGTGGTCATCATATTGTTCCCATACATGTGGGATGATTCTTGGCTAGTTTCCCCATTACGTTTCAGTGGGATATGTAACCTCTACAAGGGGGTTGGGCATGGGTTGATTCCCATATTGGATCTAGGTCAACCCTTACACTGGGTTGGGATATGGACTTAGTCTCCATTTATAGTTGCGCGCAATACCAAGATACATCCCTACACGGGCGTTTCTATGGGTGACGACCCATATACATGTTTGTTCCCTTACTTTTGGGATTGAGGTTGCAGGGTATTCTACCCTTTGCGTTAATCTACGTTATGCTTTTTGTCATTTGTGTTGTGGGGTCTTTTACCCTTTGCGTTATAGTACATAATATTACAGTTTATGATACAAAATGTTACAAATGGTATTTCTTTTAATGCTACTATTTGTTTATTCCTCAACATGTTTTATAATTTCTTATGAGGGAGGATGGGGGATATTGTTGCTCAAATGTTTGTATGCTGTATCTTTACCAACATTTCTTGTCTTAATGGTTCTCTCTCTTGTCATGCTCTGCCTTTATTGCTGCATCCTAGAGATTCGTACCATTATTCATTTTTCCTGTTTATAGTTCTTGCTTGTGTTACACATTTTCATGTTTCGTTTTCTTCTGAAGAAAAAGGGATAATGTTATACCCTACTAAGTTGTTTTTACATGTACTCCAGCCCTGCTGCCTCTAGCTGCTCAGCCAGAGTGAGAGATGGTAATAGAATGTTGGTGTGCCTGTGATGCGTGGAATGCCTGGGTGTCTGAGTGGATGAGTGTTGGCAGTTAGAGATGGGCTGAGCGGCTAGGCAGGCTTCTTCTGGTGGGGCTGGTACCACACTAGGCTGGCTGGAGTCGAGACTGATGTAACTTGGACTGAAACTGAATAAAGAAGACTTAAATATACATCCCGGCTCCTGGTGTCTACCTTCTTAGAACACAGGAAAGTGGGTACTGCAGCTCCAGGCATCATGCTATGATGCAAACCCAGGTGCACACCACTGCCGACTACCAGGTCTGGACAGTTTGCGAAAGTGAAGGGGAGCTGATGAATATACAGAGTGGATTGCCACTGTGAACTGCCCGAAGACTGTCTGGCTAGGTTAAAATAGCAAAAGCAACAGAAGCTTATCAATGCCTTCTCTAGAAAAGACTGTCCTTTAGTGGAATGTATCATCAGGGTGACTTACGTGTTCCAGATAAATAAATAAAAGCATCTATTTTACATTTTTCAGGAGATGTCTTAATCACACACACACAATTAGAAGGGAGTAAAGATTGAGCCTTGCCTCATTCTTCAAAATAAACACTAGACCTCACAAACAAGGAAGGACTAAGAAGGCCCCCTGGAAATGAGCTCCTCAGTCCTGTCTAGGTGGGCACCTCCAATATTTTTAATATTTGGACCCCACTTGGCAGGATATATCAGAGTGACTAGGACTCTTACTCTGTCTGTTTGTAGCAATGTTTCAACCAAATCCAACTGCCCTAATGGGTCAATGGCCTTCCTCAGTATACAGATCCCTTAAATTAAAGTCCCTCCTATTCAATCACTAAATGGTAGGAATAAGAATATGGCAACTCTGGCCCTTCGCAGACACACTCTGAGTCGTACCTGAGTTTCGATAACGTTTTCCGAACCCGGGGACAGAGTGAGGGCGTCACACTGTAGTCACACTTTCAAAAAGGTGCGTCGTCTCCTTAGGTGACTGAGTTCATTGACTAGGAGGGACCTTAATATAAGAGATCTGTATCCTGAGGAAGGCCATTGACCCGTTGGGGCAGTTGGATTTGGTTGAAACATGTCAATAAATTGTCGATGTACTGTGGCTAATTATGATGTTGCTGCCTGGCTTTCTTGCCAATGCCTAGAAAATTCCATTGTATTGCATTGCCGTTTTATTTATATTGTTCTTCATATCCCTGAGAGCTAAGGTACTGAAGCACATTTACAGAAGGTAACACACTTCTCTATGAGAGTTCATTGGAGGGTGTAGTGTTTGTCTGTTTTGTTGCCTCTATTAGTAGTGCTTTGATGCTGTGTGTGACAACCACAGGTGTGCTTTTATGATTTGTTGCTGCACCCTGGTGGTACATTAAGCAAAGAATTGTCAGAGATGACTTTTTCACATGAAGGGGCACAAAGTGTGAGAGTGCATTGTGATCAGTGTTGCCTGGGAACACCTCACAGCGACATGCGACGTAGCAGCTAAAGACTAGACCACATTTCAGCCACGAGTCAACGCAATGCAGGAATCCTTGTCAGCATCATCATAGTTTTTGATTACGTGAAAGTGGCGTAATTTGCAGCCAAACTGCACTGCAGGATCAAAATAAAAGGACAAGTTAAACTGTTTAACTATATTGGGGTCTCGGTGATACATTTAAGGTGTGACTTTGAACTTAGCACCTAGAGAGCTGTGATGTGTCTTTAAGTATTGGATCTACGCCAGGGTTTTGTGTGTATTTCGGGTGAGATATCCCTAGCGAAGTGGAGAACTTTGTGTTACCTGTAATGGTTAATTTTTTTTGTCATGCTGATTTTGCTGCCACAGTATATGTTTTCTTAGTTCCAGGTTGAGTGATGTTGTTAGTTGAACGTTTTAAACATATGTTGCTTGCAATGGAAGTGTGTAGTGGGTTTCCCAAAAGTGTGTGCAATTGAGGGCATGTATATTTCCTTGGTCCTGCCAATTTGCATGAGTGTGCAGTAGAGGCTGCGTTAACTGTATGTTCCTAGTTTGGTGAGTGTGCTCGGCAAGGGGCAAGTGGTGAAGGTTCTGTTATTTGACCTGCCTGAATAATATACAGGGTTGAACCACTTTTAGGACTTATCTAAGCCAGAGTCCTTTACGGCTCTGTTGTGTTTCCATTAGCCCTGTTGTATTTTTATTATTTTTCTAATGGAAGGAGATGTTATAATCTGCTGTAAATTGTAATTCATCCTCTCCATAGATTCTCTGGGGAAACTTTGCAGACCTGACTGGCGCTTGTGGAGACGACCGGAGACGTCCTTACCTGGGCAAACTAGGGGAGCTAGACGCTCTGTGTTCTTGGCGCGGGGCGGACGCTCTTCCCTCTTCACCACCGCTGTTGTTGCTGGATTGGGTGCCATACGTGGGGAGTGCAGGACTACAACTCCCAGGTTTCCTGCTGACACCGCCCACATCCGCCAGCACTTCCGCGCCCGGAGGTGCTAAAATCAAACGGCTCCCTCGGTGGAGCGGGAAACTTTGCAGACCTGACTGGCACTTGTGGAGACGACTGGAGACGTCCTTACCTGGGCAAACTAGGGGAGCTAGACGCTCTGTGTTCTTGGCGCGGGGCGGACGCTCTTCCCTCTTCACCACCGCTGCTGTTGCTGGATTGGGTGCCATACGTGGGGAGTGCAGGACTACGACTCCCAGGTTTCCTGCTGACACCGCCCACATCCGCCAGCACTTCCACGCCCGGAGGCGCTAAAATCAAACGGCTCCCTCGGTGGAGCGGGAAACTTTGCAGACCTGACTGGCGCTTGTGGAGACGACCGGAGACGTCCTTACCTGGGCAAACTAGGGGAGCTAGACGCTCTGTGTTCTTGGCGCGGGGCGGACGCTCTTCCCTCTTCACCACCGCTGTTGTTGCTGGATTGGGTGCCATACGTGGGGAGTGCAGGACTACGACTCCCAGGTTTCCTGCTGACACCGCCCACATCCGCCAGCACTTCCGCGCCCGGAGGCGTTAAAATCAAACGGCTCCCTCGGTGGAGCGGGAAACTTTGCAGACCTGACTGGCGCTTGTGGAGACGACCGGAGACGTCCTTACCTGGGCAAACTAGGGGAGCTAGACGCTCTGTGTTCTTGGTGCGGGGCGGACGCTCTTCCCTCTTCACCACCGCTGTTGTTGCTGGATTGGGTGCCATACGTGGGGAGTGCAGGACTACGACTCCCAGGTTTCCTGCTGACACCGCCCACATCCGCCAGCACTTCCGCGCCCGGAGGCGCTAAAATCAAACGGCTCCCTCCGCGTCACGGGACGCGCGCGGGCGGGCACCGGGCTAAGCCCGGGCAAAGGGCGGGCCCTCTGTGGCCCTCAGAGGACCGAGTGAGGCCGGGACGGGCCACGTTATTAAAGTGTCAGGTATTTATCTCAGATCAGCTGGACCTGGTGAACTGTACTGTCCCACGAACTGAGGTGTTATTTTGCAGGATAAGAAAGTGTTTGATGTTCTTCAATTGAACTATTTTGGCTAACCCTTATTTTGTGTAGGCGTTATTACAGCCTGGTATTGTTTAATTCAATTTTAATATATCCCGAGGCATCCATGAACATGTCAAAATCTATGTTCGGAAACAAACCTTCCACTGCTACAACACTAGATAATTATTTAGTAAAAGTCGTTACTAAAATAAATAGTGAAAGACGCAAATCACTAGGCCAGGGCTCCACCCCCACCACCATTTCCCCTTTATTGATCAGTACGCCCACCACATCATCTCCGCCATTTCATGGTGCGAGTTGCAGTATTGAAAATCACGGTCCGGCAACTCTGGTAGATTTAACTCCTTTTTCTTCTGATTTAGAGTTGATCGAAGCTAATATAGATGTCCCAAAAGACATTAATGAGGCTCCATTAGACGAGTCTTTGGTTCCGGTAATCCAGAGAGTCCCGAGACCCCGTAAACACATACAACCTAAACGGGGAGGTGGTCGAAGTAGTCATAAAAAAACAGGCCCTGTGCCCAAAATTGGGGATACTTTGAGGGAAGTTCCACCTAACAACCCCAAAACAATAATAGATCCTGACCAATTAGACTGTCTGGTTGGCATCATGGAGGCTAAAATTCTTAAGATAGTCGAACCCCTAGTAACTAAAATTGGTGAACTATCGGCAGAAATTGAAAGTCTACGAACATTGCAGCTGGGGGTACTTGCGGAACCATTGAGTCACACAAGTACCCCAAGGAAGCATCAAATTCAGCCAAATCCCCAGATGTTGTACCTATGACAGCAGTAAATAAAACCACACCCTCAGACTTTTGCCCAAAGAGCAAGAGGGAAACCAGGATTACGCACACGGTGGGTGCACAACCAGATTTACCCCTTGAGTGTGCCCCTTTTGTGGCAGTGTTGACTAATGTCCCAACCTTGATGGACGGTGACTTGATAAATAAATCAGAATCCCACGAATCTCTTAAGAATAAATCTGTTTCGTGGTTAAATAAACAGTGTGGGTTTCCTGTACAATTATCACATCAGATATTAACTACCAGGAGAGTCTCATGGCTAGGGCACTCACGTAAGAATACCAAGGGGGACTGTGTCATAATAAACTTCAGTAATCCATTCCTAGTTAATAATGCCCTATTAAGAGCTTCTTTGATCCCACATACTGACCAGGGTATTACTCTCCGCCCACTGGGATACTTTTATAGGTATCAAACAAAGCAACCTATCAATGATCCCTCTAGGGGCAGAGTATTCAGTTCTGAAGGGCAGTTTCTCCATGGCGTTGCCACATCTAATCGCTTTCAACCTTTGAGTGACTTAGATTCTAATGATTGACTTGATTTTGATTGGGATCCTCCTATATCCATTACGGAAGCTCCCATTCTGACCATGGAGGAGGACCAGGGGATAAATGAAATCCAATTTTGTACGGGGGTGGAGGGCACCCTTAATGTTATGACTATAGAGAGGAATGTTAATGATGGAAACATGGATAGTTCAGTTGGAGTGCCATCCCAGTTTCTAGGTACGAGGGTCCTTAGCTGGAATATAGCCGGGCTTAATAGTAAAGCGCATGATCCCCTGTGGAGGGGCTGCTTATTAGGCTGTGAAATTATTGGGCTACAAGAGACCTGGGATACGGAAAACACCTTTTTGTTGGATGGATATTCCGCTTTTTAGTCAGCTGCGGTGGCCTCTTGTAGGGGGAGGGCAAAAGGCGGACTCTTAACCCTCATTTCATTGAAACTTGAGGGCATTTATAGTAAAGTGGAGACAGGTTCGCCTTATTGCCTTGCAGTGGAAATCCAAACTAACTCAAACGGGAACTGGCTCATTGTCAATTTTTATAATTCTTTTGCCAAGAGTATGCCAAATGAACATTTAGTCAGTCTATATGATTTCTTGGAAACGTATAATGACAATAATAAGAATCCCTATTCGGTCATAGTGCTTGGTGATTTTAATGTTCACCGTTGTTTAAGTAATTGTTTTGTGTGCGACAGCTTAGGTCCATCAAACCAAGAAAATACTCATTTTGAACATACACCGCAGGGTATGTACCTAGAGGAGCTCCTCGCTGGAAATGCTTTGGTTTATTCCGCTATTTATACAGATGATATCCCAACATACAAAGGAAGTGGCTTGGGCTCCACCATTGATTATATTTTTGTAAGCACAACTGTAGTAGACAGTGTGAGTCAGTACAAGGTCAACTGGTCTACTTATGGTGATCATAATCCTGTCCAGCTGACCTTGTCCGACGACCTAAGGAAAAGAGAATCTGACACTCTCGCTGCTGGAATTTTGGATATAAGGCCCACTGATCAAACACGTCGTCTGAAATGGTGCCGTGTGGTACCAAAGGACTTCAATGAAAATTTGCTGGAAAAGGTTGGGGATGAAATGTCTACCTGTTTGAAAGATGGGATTACTGGCGATGAGGTCTTGGCAGCCTATGGCAAAATTTGTTCCCAGGTCAATAGCGACCTTAAAAAAGTATGGAAGGGGCAACCCTTGAATGGGGAGAAATGGTTTGATCACAATTGCTCAATAGCCCAACGGAAGTTAATGAGAGCATTGAAAGCTGTGCCATCTGACAAAGCGGAAATCGCTGTACTTAGGAAAGCTTATAAAAAGGCTGAGTAAGCGTAAAAATGAAATTAGGGAGGAAGCATGGAATGAACTTTTATCTATAGATGTAATTAAAAATAGTGCCAAATTTTGGTCCGTGGTCAATAAGCCTTTTTTTCATGATAAAAGTAATAATGAGCTTGACTGCGGTATTCAAGAAAAAAAATGGTTTAGTCATTTCAAACAGGTGTATGATGGAGATGGGAAAAGGGTGGCCTCTACTTTAAACTTGGAGAATTATACTTTGTCCTTTACAGAACTAGAAGTTACACATGCCATCATGCAAATGACAAGTAACAAGGCTCCGGGACCCGATGGAGTCCCGGCAGACCTTTTTAAATCTGACATAAAAACTTGGTCCAAAATTTTATTTAATGTCTTTGTTAATGCCTGTCATTTGGGTCTTCCTCCCACTTGGGCGAAATCGGTTATAATACCTATATATAAAAAAGGCGACAGAGGTGACCCGAGTTGCTATCGCCCAATATCCCTAATAGATTCTTCTGTGAAAGTGCTGGGCAGGGTGGTCCTTGCCCAACTGACTGGGTGGTTAGAGGAAACAGGAACACTCTCCATGGCTCTGTATGGATTCAGAAAAGGGATGGGTACCATAGATCAATGTCTGAACCTGCAACTATTAATAGGCAAATACACGGTGGCCAAGAAGGGAGTCTTATTGGTAGCCTTTATGGACCTGTCATCGGCTTTTGACCGTGTAAATAGGTCAAAACTGTGGTCTTTGCTCCTATCCTACGGAGTAGACAAAAACATCGTCTACTTCTTAGCTGATTTACATAGGGACTTATCGGCCACGGTCCGGTATGACCAACTGGGCAACTGTACAGAAGACATACCCATATCTAATGGAGTTAGACAGGGGTGCATTTTGGCGCCCCTGCTCTTTACCCTATACATAAATAAATTAGATAATGCCTTAATCACCTCATGCAATGATATTCCGCGTGCAGGGAAATGCCTAATTCCCGCACTTTTATATGCGGATGATGCCGCCTTACTTGCTAGAACGGGGGTGGGTCTTCAGCTATTGTTAGATTCATTTTCGGATTTTATGAAGGCATTGGATCTTACTGTCAATTTCTCAAAATCGCATGTAATGGCCATTGGACCAAAATCCTCAAAGATTAAAACTTTTAAATGTGGGGGCCATCCATTATCCAGGGTATCATCATTTCCTTACTTGGGTGTTCTTTTCGATGATCAAGGTTCGTGGGTAACCCAAATAACAGCAAAAAAGATTGTCCTAACTAGAGCGACTGTGGCTGTTTTAGGTTTTGCTAGGAAGTTAGGCGCCAGGCCAATGAAGGCCCTTATTCAAGTTTATAGAGCCAAATGCTTCTCTCTAGCAATGTATGGAGCAGAGGTATGGGGTATTAAAAATGTTAAAAGTATACAGATTGTTGAGAATAGGTTTTTAAAAAATCTCCTATCCGTTCCGATTTCAACTGCTAATTATAATACCCATCAGGAGCTTGGAATTGGTTTTGTAGAAGACTCCATTGCTGTGGCCCCATTACTGAAATGGATCAGCATTTGGTTAAACCCGGACCTACAGCTCAATCGTACGATCATGAAAGATTGTATGTCACTAGATTATGGGTTATGCATACCCTGGCTGAAATACATTCAGAAACTGGCAATAAAGTTGGGCCGACCTGAATTATACCAGTCACCAGACGCTCTAGTAAAGGGAGACATAAAATGGTGTAAGGAAACTTTTATGCACATAGCTACCATGGATCGGGAAGGGAATGAGCTGAAAAAGGTAACTGTCAGGGCTCACCAGCTATGTAAAACAACACCATCCATGGAACCATACTTAGGATATGTCACAAATGCTAATCACCGTTTTTTATTGACTAGATTTAGACTAAATCAATTACATCTACTGTTTGGAGAAAAGAAAGGTTGGAAAAGGGTAGAGGATCTCGGCCCTTGTTCCTGTGATAATTTTTCACCACAGGATATCACACACTTTCTTTTCTTCTGTGAGCATTTTATTGATATCAGGAAACGCTTCTTACTCCCTATCTTAAAAAACAAAGGCTTTGTGCAGGTGAGACCTGCTCTTCTCTACCTTCAAATGTTAACTGATGTTTGGGAAACTTTTAACACTGCGAGTTTTTTATCTGTTGTTATTAGATTTCTGAGGAAATGAATTGTGTCCTCTTTTAAACGCTTATAAAATGTAATTGTTCCTTTTTTTAAATTATATATTTAGCTGTTTTTATATGTTTTAGGTGCTATTGATCATTCAAAATGAAACCTGTATCTTTTAAGTGTTCTTTTTTTATTCATTATATTGTAGTATGCTTTTATGGTTTGCACTTAAACCGAATAAAGACTTTTGACTGACTGAGATTCTCTGTTTCCTGCTGCTCAGCCAGCGTGTGATGTGTTGGAATGTTGATGAGTGCCTGGAGGAGTGTCCTTTAGAGTGGACTGAGCAGTGAGGATGCTTCTCTTATTGGGGTGTTTACCATGTAACTTGTAATCTAAGCTATAACTTCTTCAATAAACCTGCAGCTTTTAATCTACATGAACCGGCTACCTGACTCCTGCCTATAAGAGGGTATCTTTCAATTACAACACTACGCTTATTTGGCTGTTTTGGGGGGAGGGGAGGTTAAACAAATGTAATAAAATCAAACACAGCAAGGTCACCTTCTTCTACAATCTCAGATAAGACATCACTTCTATTGTTAAATGAGAAGGTTCATTGAAAGTTAATATGATTACATGTGCTAAGTTTAAATGTAGGTGGCACTATGCAATACATTTCACCTTGTGAAACATGAGAACCTCATTCATGCTCTATATACAGCGTAACATTGACAGACTGTTTATTCAATGGGAGCTGGGTCTGAGTGAATGGAAAATAAATGCCTCTGCTCTGGCACTGCTGCATTTGTTTTGTCTCAGGTCTTGCATTTCCAGCAGTTTTGGATTTTTGCCTTTATTCTTACACGTTCATTACGTTCCCCTCCCACTGCCCACCAGGTAACAGTGAGGTGGTGAAAAAGATGTGCTTCATATATTGTTGAAGGAATTAGTGTGCTTGGTTTGCACCACTTGTGTGATGTGCACTGTGCACCAGAGCCTAGTCAGACTGTGCGTAGGTGCCTTTTATAGTTTGGTCAGTTAAGGCAATACACCTGACTGTAAGGACCAAAGTGCCAGCAAGCGGAAGAAGCTGATGGTAAAAATAGCTTATGATATGGTATGCCCTTAGACTCATCCAGTAGAGGAGCTGTATGACTGACGTTCTATACTGTATCTCAGTGGAGGTCTTTATGTTTTGTAATGACAGTCCTTGCAAGTGTATGTGTGTTTATTGTAAGCACTGGTTCTTATTTCAGACCTACCACTTCAGACGTTCTGGATAGCACAGCATCATGGAGCAATTACTGCAATAATCAGCAAAATCTATTTGTATTAAGAGCAGGTTTTATTACAACACTTAATACACCAAAGTATTAACAAGTATAAACATGCATCAAAACTTTGGACACCTGCTATTTTAAAACCTGTTTAGAAAGCCACTTATTGCCATTTAACTTTGACTTCCTATTTGTTGTGGCCTGACTTGACAGCACAGTTGTTGCCAGAAAATGATATGAGCGTCACTAGAGAGGGACTTTGTCTCCGTCACATGTTGGGAGCCAGGAGTACATGTTTTGATTGGGCAGGAGTTATGTGCTTTCACAAAAATGTACATGCCCTCCACACAGCTGTGATCCTTTTGTTTTTTTGTCCATCTGCCGGAGGTTGAACTTTCAGGGGCACACATTACTTTGTTATGCTATTAAAGTTTCTAAGATAACTAGATCATTAATTGTGTTTTTCTTTGGCTGCAGCACAGATGGTAGGGGAGCAGTCATTAACCTATATGGATTTTTTAGGCATGGCTTGACAGTTCCACTGTCCCCTGACCTTTTACCTTATACCAATATTATTGTACATTTCTTTGCTTCCTCCCAAATACATATCTATTCCCCTATCTATTCCCATGCTATGTACTTGGAATTCTCTACATTAACATACAACATGCCAGGCCGATTGGCATTGCCAATACTTGTTATAATAAAGGTGCATCCCACTGTGAAATAGCAGCTAAAATTCTTAATCAAAAGTATGAAATTAAAGCACGCAACGCAAATCAAACTTAATAATACCTACAAGCAATTGAGCTTCCTTTCTATCTAGCAATCACTCATTTAATCTTTCTTAGAATATTGTACAGCAGATACGTTGATGTATATAAAGCATTATCCCGTCATTTCCAGCAGAACGACTCTGCTTTAAAAGAGACAGACTATAGACTGAGCCGACTTGCTTCGTGAAAACAAAGTAAGGACTGTCTACTGGAAGACATGACGTGCACCAGACAAACCATGTGGGGAAATGTAGAGGCCATTTTGGTATGATAATAAACTCTGCAATCAACATAAGATTCTACAATTTGAGAGAGGACTGTTTCTCCAAAATCCTACTCTACTTGAAAAGTTTTTAAAGTACACTTTACTCGACACTTACTGTCTCTTTTGAGGACCTGTTTGAAAAACATTAGCAACATCATTACCACTATAGTGCAGAACACATGGCTCAGTATGGCTCGCCCTCGGTGGAAGGAGTTGACGTGCATCAGCATTGGTGTCCTTGACTAGGGAGGGCCTACCAACAGGTAAGCACGTCCCTGAGCCCCTTGCGTCAGGTCTAGCCCACACAGCTTAATGGAGTGTGGTGTGAAGGGAGCTGTTGTGCTTGCAGAGGAACTCCTTTGTAGCTTCTCGTCACTGCCCCTTATGCGAACATGACTGTGAAAGGGCTAAATGCTGTCAGTCAGTTTTACTGACACTCTAATCACCAAATGATTGTCCTATGGAACGAATAAGCCCCTGAAAACCGAGGAAAAATGGCAAGACCTCAGTGCACACATCCTATCGACGAAAGACTGGGGGAAGATCCACAAAAACGTCTGCAACGTTTCGGTCTGTAATAGATTTGAACAAATATAATAGAATATTGTACCTATAACCTATCTCTCGCCCAGGAGGCTGCACTCTATCAATCCATCCAGAGACCCCATATGCCCTCGTTGCCAGCATGCCCAAGCCGATTTTATCCATGAGGTTTAGCATTGCCAAGTAATACAAAAATTTTGGGCAGAGATTCTGGAACAACCGAACAGAATCACGGGTTGGGAAATAGCCCTAGAGATACACACATGCCTTCTTGGCATGATCCCCAAAAATCCCAAACGTAAAACTACTAGACGATTCCTGGTTTTGGGTCTTACGGTAGCCAAGAGAAGAATAGCGATCCACTGATTATCCCCACAGGGCCCGCAGGTGCACAAATGGAAGAAAGATCTCAAAGAATGGGCACTGGTTGAAGAAAACCAAATGAGAAAGACCAGAAGTGATGTTAAGATCCCAGATGTGTTGTTGGCGTGGGGGGCAATGATACAAGAGATAGAAGATCTAGCAGAGTCGACTTCTCAGGCTCCAACTGTCCTGGGGGAGGAAGACCACCACAATGCGACAGTTAGTCCTTGTCAGAACAAGAGATAACAGACACATAACGAATTGCGTTACATTTGGGGATAGGATATCATTTAGCGGCAACGGTTAATTAAGGGGGGGGGAGCTTAAAAGAATTCTTAAGTTCATTAAACACTGTACTCTAATTGAAAACTGGTATCACTGAGGACAAAAAGAAGAAACAGACAAAAACGAAAGGAAAACTGTAGACATAAGTCATCTAACTATTGTATCAGTAGATCCACGTTGTAATACAATGTGTAAATGCTGTAACATGTATATTGCCTGTTATAATGGCCAATAAAGAAATGTAAAAAAAAAATGATTATCCTATGGGCTGTTCCAAAAATGTGACTGACGTGGTCAATAAATCAAAAGTTAAAAAGGGCTTAGTCAATGCCTTACTCTATAAATACTGCTTGTTGGAGGTCTCAATGTGTGAGCGCACTTCAGCTTGAGCAATGGCTGAAGGGTGGTGAAACAGAATCCCCTTCTGTATGCAATGTATACCATTATAGTGTATAGTTTTCATTACATAAGTCTGGAGAGACGGCTAACGCCGTCTCTAGCCCCAGACCTTATAAATAATGGTTAATGAGTGAGTGATTTGAATATCTTTTAATAATTCATCCGTTGAAAGAGCTATGGATGACTGGTGTTGATGTTCACTAGAGATGTGATTTCCAGGAGGACGGTCACACACGAATAATGATAATAGAGACATAAAGAACACTTATGAGTCATAAAACACGCTTCACATTTACTGCATTTCTAGATTTTGCTTGTTTACAATTGATGACAGAAAAGTTGCTAGTGTAATGATCAGATCTACTAATATTACTTATTAATTTCAGTTTTCATTCTACATTTGCCAATATTGAGCTTGAGTAGATTTTCATTCTTATAATGTAGTTAATTAGGTACATTGCATTAATAAAGGTGGGCATGTTGTCTTTCTACCCTGGGGAAGGATGATTGGGAACCATCTCAAATTTATATACTTGTTGAGCCGGTCTTCTTGGTCGTTACTGTTCCATGTTGTTTAGAAATGGAGAATATTTCAGCTATTGATGTTAACAGTGAACAAATTTGTCTTAAAATGTTTTTAAAATATATATTTGTTTTAACCTAGATTCTTTGTTTTAGGTTCCTTGTGGTCTTTAGTTGGAGCAATGCTTTATGCTGTCTACATTGTAATGATTAAGAGGAAAGTAGACCGAGAAGATAAGCTGGACATACCAATGTTCTTTGGTAAGAATAATAGTCTTGTAAGTGTATTTCCTGTATCTCAAAGAAGTGTTTTGTGTTGCATTTATATCAATGCAAGTCCAAAAGTATGTCAAACATATCACATCACAAATCTTGCATCCAAATCAAATGAACTAGTGCAGAAATGATAATATCTGAACACAAAACGGAGCGAAATCCCATACCTATCCGTCTTAAGAGTATTTTGATGTGAAGTAAATGGTCTGAACGAAATAAAAATGACTAGATGAAACGCAGAGCCCATTGTCCAGGGATCCTGCTCACAGATATCGTAAAGGTGTACTGATGGTTCAGCTGCCACTGTGCTACATTCTGAGGCATTGGGTTCTTTCCTCTCCGAGGTTGTATGCCCAAAGCAAAAACTCCCTTAAACCTTTTCTTTTCAGAAAGGAAATAATAACCAGCATTCACAATGCAATAGGTCTCGCATTTGCAATAGTTTGAGCTATTGGCATTGTAAATGGCAATACCTTTTATTTATGTATTTTGAAAACCTGCATGCGGTGTGTACACACGAAATTTGTTCTTATAGTCGTTGCTTACGAGAAGCAAGGCTGGCAGTAACTGCACATCTTTTGCTGCCCCCCTTGTTTCTGGCAAACAAGGACTATAAGCACAAAGTGCATGTTTACTCACCGCTTGCAGGTTTTCAAAGCACATAAATAAAAGGCATTGTCATTTACAATGCCAGTAGCTCAAACTTTCGCAAATTGCGAGCCCTATTGCATTGCAAATGCATTTACCATCTCACCACTAAGTGTTGCCCTGTCCCACACTTTAGTAATGCAGCTATACCCAGCATTCCAACTGTACAACACTACAAAAAGTGGCGTTCGATTGGTGGAACTAAGACTCAAAACGCTCTCTTTATCGGATCGATTATAGATATTGTATTGGTATTAATGAACTGCTTTCATTAAGATTACAGACAAAATAAAAGTTAAAAGGACAAAAGAATAAAAAAGAGAAAGAACCCTAGTAAGGTCCCGGAACCACTGTGATATAATTTTTTTTTATAAAGTACCGCCATAAATTACATTAGCTACAACATAAAATCCAAAACAATGAATTTTTTTAATGAATCCACAGGAAATGCTTCTTTGTATTGCTGTCTTCAATGCATCAGGACAGCTGACTCATATTACCCGATGAGGACTCTCATAAACGAGCAAACCAAACAAAGGTTACCTAAATATAAGGGGGCTTTTCTCCAAATATTTTCTGTCATTATTAATGCACATAGCCCTCAAGATTTAGTTAGGGAGATTGGTAGGTATGTTTCTTCCAAACATTCTATGCATCAAATACCTTACATTCTGCAGCCAAGTCCACAAACGTTTTGCAGAGAGCCTAAAAATTCTAAGGGACATTCTCAATCTAAATCAAGCAAAGCAGGGCAGGCGTAACTCTAGGCAAACTGGACCAGTGAATACTGAAATTCAACCCCTCTGTCTGCATTTAGAAATGTACGGTTGGGGCTAGGATTGTGGCTTTCCTGAGAGCTAGCTGCAAACGGGAAGAGGCACCTACTTGAGGAAAACTATTGTTCTTTTGGAGAAATAAATACATTAAGAATTAATTGTGATAATGTAATTTTGCGATGCCTTTCCCAATGCTACATATTAAATCCTTTTAAAATTCTATTTACTGGAATGTTAAGGAAGCCTGGCAAAATCATATTGTTGTAAGAAAGTGAAAAATGTTAGAAATATCTCAAATGGAACAAAAGAAAATAAAAAAGTGTGCCCACGTTTAAAATACATACCGCAACGAAGCAGAGCAAGTAAAAGAAAAACACCGTTGCTCTGCTTCTTAGCTGTATGTATTTTAAACGTGCACACTTTTGCTGTGGTAAGTATTTTAAACGTGCACACACTTTAGTTTAGGATAAAATACCACTGTGGAAGGGTGAGTGAGGAGAAATGAGGCTGCTACACAGCAGGGTTTATGAAGCCAGACGAGGCAGCCCTAGCCATCCAGCTGGCAGACACTGCTCTTCAAAGACGTCTATGCAGCCGGCTGCCCCCCTGCCAACGAAGCGAAAGTCTCCTCCAGGGTGAAAAAAACAAACAAACCATGAGCTGCTGTTTTAAATCCATCAATGAACAAAAGAAGAGCCAATGCTGCACTTTTTTTTCAAACTTAATCACAATGCATTGAATGAAACATTGACAAAGCCAACCACTTTTTCAGTTGGATTTAATCCAAAAAGCTTTTCACAAACTACATTAATTCTCTATCAAAAATTCTTTATCCAAAAATACAAACCAACATCTTTAAACCAAAATGAGCCACCTTTTATTTCTTCTCACACATACCACAACAAATATTGCTTAGAATCGCTATACATTCTTCATAACCCATTCATTCTGACAGTGCCCCAATTCACATCTTTCAATCATCCCACATTTTCTCACTACACACTCCACTCACTATCCAATCACGCTATATACACAACATTTACATAATATTAACATATTAACATATCAAATGTTGAATTCAAAGACTGAACAAAAAGGCCATCAAAAACATCCATTTATCCCAAATGAGAAAAATACACCATTTGTTTTTTGCTTTTTATATATAGATTGGCCTAAGACAACAAGGTCTAACCGTTTCGAATCCCTCCTCTTGCGGGCATTCTCATCAGGACCAGAGTAGCTTAAAAGACATAAACATAACTTTGTCTTACTAAGTGACCGCAAAACACCTTAACTCCAGCCGCAGCTCATGCACTTAAATCCTTACCTGCATCAAAATGCTTACAAAGGCACTACTGGTGGTTCACAAGAACACTTGACCTAAAAACATAATTGTAATAGTGTCAACAAAGCCTCTCTCATAGGAATTAGCTATGTCATAGTTATGTCCGATGGAATTTTAAGATTCTTACTTGGGTGGTGAAGAACCGATTCTTTGTGTTAAGTGATTATATCTGAAACTATATAAAGGCTTGTTTCAGCATAAGCTCATAAGACTATTTAAAGGAGTTCGTGGTAGCTTAGAGATATAAAACGGTGCAAAACCTTTTGTAATAATCTGTCGTCATCGATAGAACTTGATTTAAAGACCGCGGAGCAAGCTTTCCTCAAAGGTCTGGGGGGGGGGGGAGAGAGAGAGAGAGACGCCGATATTTATATGTTTAATGGCGAGTTTGTTTGCCTTCAATACCGCTAGAGTGAAGAAATCTTACCTTGACAGTGAACAAATCACTCGCGGCATCAGGGAATCGCAAATGTTACCCGGCTGTTTGGTGTAAAGCGAACATGGCCGGCATTCTATTTACGTGAGGCACGTCATAAACGCAACTTTCTAGAATCATGGGAGATGTAGTGTAAAACACCTATCTTGATGAATGTAACTCGAATCTTTTTCAAATTGAGGTCGATGTTGTCAATACTGTGACACTTTATTCACAATTCATGCGCAAGGTATTTTTGTATCAGAATTGGCCCGCTTTTTTTAAAGAAGATATATAAGCGCTCGTTGTCATTTTGTGATGATGAACTATAAATGAAATAGAAAAGGAAGCGGAATGCCTCCTCTAGTGATTACCATAATACTTAAAGCTTATAAGTAGCCTAAAGTAATATCAAACACGGTTTGGAAATTTTTGAACGTCCGTTCCACGTTATTAAAATGTATTTATTATATAGTGTTCATGAATTGATCACAAAGAATAACCATATCAAAATTACTCCTCTTTACATGCATACATCTGTATGGTGTGCGCAAGTTGACATTCTATGAGTGGTATTGTTCTCTTGGGTTTGTGAAAAATGAAAATATGATCGAGTGACTCAGCTGGTTTTTGCCCATCTAAATGACCCCAAAGTGGTGCAAATTAAAGTTTATACATTTCTGAAAGTTCATTCAACCCATTGACTGCCATATTGAATTTTATAATGAGCGTCGCTTCGCGTTTCAATAGTTTCAAATCAAGGTCTCCACCTCGGTATTCTTGTTCTACTTTTGAAATGATGGTCCATCTTAGCTCCTTTTCTGTATGGGTCTTCAAATGCCAATGATTCACTAGCAGTGCAGTTTGCACATTTTTTCGAATTCTTGATTTATGTTGCTGAATTCTGTAACGTACTTCCTGATTGGTTTTTCCGATGTATAACTTCTTACACGGACAAAAAATCCCATAAACAACATACTTAGATTTACAATTTGAGAATGTTTCATGTTTTCAATTATTTCCATTATGTGTGAAGAGATCACCTTCTATCTGGCTGTTTTAAATCCAGCAGAAACCAGATACCGCATTGGGCAGCAGCCCCTGTCTGCGGTAAGACAATAGCGTGGCTTATGCACACACTGGATCGTCTTGTGAGCTGCCGGTCTCTTGAGAAGTTGAACAAGCATTGGTCAATGCAGATAATATGCTACAGCCATTAGAACTGGAGGAAAAGTAAGTGGCCCGCACAGGAAGCAATGAAAAGCCAGGAACAAGAGAGGGCCGGATGTAAACCCTTTGCAGGCCATACCTAAAAAAACAAGCTCAATCCCCCGTAAAAGGAAGCCCAAACAAAGCAAATATCCTACTAGAAAAACCCCAACTGACGGTGGAGATTGAAAAGTGCAAAAAGCCCAAATAAAAAAATAAAAATCAACAGAGCAGGAGCCACTGCAGGGGAGGCAGCAGTAAAAAAGGCAGCAGTAACACAACTGTGGCATTAAGAGGGGGTGGGAGGAAGAAAGCTATATTTGAATATAAGCAGCTAGGGCGCTGAAGCTAAACACAGACAATTAGTAACAGAACAGGAAACCATGAAAAAAATAGTCCTCCAAAGAACAGATAAAGAACCATAGCGGAATGAGACTGTACCAAGTCCCTGCACTGCGGTAGGAACAGAAGACAGAAAGTAGAGACAAAGAGGCAGGACTGACCTCTAGCAAGCAAGGATTATTAAAGGACATTGACATAAGCAAATGAAAAGCAATGGCAAGAAAGTGAGTGGACTTGAACTCCACTGACTGATTGTAACAGGTCTCGAAGAAACAGCGCATCCGCTGTCTAGCTCAACCTAAAAAGGGGTTGGGCAACAATGTTGTTTAGTACTGCTTGTGGGAGGGCTCAGTGTATGAATGGCACTCCAACTTGAGCAACGGCTGAAGGGGGGGACTAAAGCCCTCTGTATGTATGTGATATATATTATTATTGTGTATATTATTCATTACTTGAGTTTGGAGAGACGGCTAAATCTTTCTCTAGCCCCAGACCTAAAAAATCATGGTCTTAAGTGAGTGATTGGATAAACTTGTCATTACATTAATTGAAAGAGCCATGAATGACTAATGTTGATGTTCACAAGAGATGTGATTTCCAGAATGATGGACAAGCAAGACAAATTATGCACATAGAGATATGTGAGCCAGAGAACGTAATTCACATTTACTGCATTTGTAGATTGTGCTTGTTTTTTCCCAGAAGGTTTGTGGGTATTTTGAAATATTTCATTTACCATCCTATGATGTGGAAATGTAAACAGTCATTTGCATGATGGCAGAACAAATCTTCAGAGCATGACTGGTTTCTTCACCAGTGTAAGGGACCAGCAACGGAAAACAGCCATTTAAGGGCAACACTCTCAGCTAAGTACTTTTAGTCATGCCTCTAACACATCAGTGTAGTGTCTTGATGGCTTCCTGCCAAACTACAGAGCTTTCAATGTCCTTAATGATAGAAGCGCGCCTTCCATGTAAAAAAGGACCTCAACATCACAAAATTGATAAACAGTTTCAAAATTATGGAATAAAAACTAGCACATTGATGAAAAAGTTGGAATATAGGATCGCCACAAAGGCATCATTCAGCAGTGCGATTGGCAGGGGTGAGATGACGCCCCACTTTAAAAAGTTGTTGATCAAGCTTGGTGCCATTTGGGCATGGCACCATTCCAGTCTGCACACACTCTTGAAATAATTTTCGGACAAGTCTCTGGAAAACCAAGCATACGAGGTGTGCATCCTCCCCTCAAAATTGGATCTTCTAATTGATCATGGTCTGCTTCGCTAAGTTGTGTAAGCGAAACTGTGTTCAGATAGTTAAAAATGTCTGCCTCCCTGGAATCAGATAAACTAATATTCTCCTCTGTATATAAGCTTTGGTAAAACTCTCAAAATGCACCTTGGATTTTAATAGGGTAATTTTTTTGTCTCCCCCATAGTAATTTGTATCGAGAGTATTTCATTGGAGGAGACCTGTTGTCTGGTTGGCATGGCCAATTGATGGCCAATAAGTTCACTACACTCATAGGTTTTTTCCCGGAGTGAAGTCCATTTACCAGTGACCTTCTCTGCAAATATAGACCCAATTTTGGCTTTAATGGCTACCACTTCAAGCTATACGGCTTCAATTTCAGCCTCTAAATGAACAGCCTCGGTTAATTTTTCTTCCGCCTTAGCCATCTCGTCCTGTAGCTTTAAAATCTGCTCTTTTTCTTGGTTATTTTTCCTTATAGAGTACTGTAAGGTCTCCCCACGGATCCAAGCTTTCAGCGCGTCCCACACCACCATAACAGGTGCAGACCCCATATTTGTCTTTAGTAACTCCTGGATCCAGTTTTTCATGTGCATCTGGTATCCGATGTCATACAGGAGCGATCTTTCAAAACTCCAGGACGAGATTTCTCCCCTTGAACCCAGCCCCTTTAAGTTTAAGATGAGTGGATTGTGATCCGACGTGAATCGCGGAGCTGTATCAATAGCACAGTCCCGGACCAGAGATGATGAAGCCAAGAAATAATCCAGCCTTGTGAGCGAAAGATGCGGAGCTGAATAATACGTGTACCTTGGTTGATTCGGTTTAGATTAGCCCACACATCACTAAGACCATGAGAATGCATTAAGTTTAATAAGGCCTGATGCACTTTTGGCTTCCTACCTGTATACTTCCACGAATTGATAGCTCTCCAATTATTGGGTAAACTGATATAAAAATCACCACAGATAATGACTGGGAGAGGCCAGTGGGCTAATTCTTCTGAGATCCAGTTTATTACCCCATGATCGTCAGCATTACTTACATACATGGAGCATAGAGTAAAAGAAAAATCAGGCGATAAGCAGCATTCTACTATAACCCACCTTCCAAGAGAGTCAAATTTTAGCCGGAAACTTTAAGTGGAAAATTCTTTTGAACCAGAATCCCTACACTTTTCACCCGTGCTCCTTGGGATGTCTCCCCAAGTACTCTATACCCTAATGAGTTCAGAAGATGTCTCTGCGATCCCTCAATGTGGGTTTCCTGGAGACAGACAATGTCTGCCCCCAGCATACGTAGTCCTTGTGCCACCTTCTGCCTCTTCTGAGCATTATTTAAGCCACAGATGTTCATTGATACAATTCTTAAGTTAGTTATCTCATTCATATTGCTGCCTGACTATATTTCGAAAGATTAAACAATATATAATTACATATGAAATACAGTTTGAATAAGCCTGAGATCTATCACGAACAACCCCACCCTTCTGAGCATGAACTAAATCATTTTCTTGTTTACAACACATAAAACAAATATTTTTCTTTCTCCAACACACACTTTGCACTGTGCACCTTTCCCCTTTAGGTTCCTTCTCAGAATAACTAAAGCAATCGAAGTGATTAGCACAAATTGTTCTCCCGCCACCGTTCTACCTGAAAAAACCCAGCATCTCCCCCCCCCCCCCCCCCGAATAAAGGAGCAATCAGGAATGCCCTGAATGATCGTCATTAGATAGGAGTTCCCGCCACCCATCCAAGCCGTGTTTATTTACTGAGAATATTTAAAGTATAGCAATTGTGAGAAAAGAACTCACATTAGAAAACCTTGCAAGCTCCCAAGCTTATCCACCGCAGAAAAAAGCAAAAAGAGAGCATAGAGAATAGAAGAGAGAAGAGGACCGACCTATACTAAGAATATCCATTTTTATCAACTAAAGTGCTAACTAACTATTCCCCTTTCTGGCCTTGACTTCCCCAAGGAACTCCTCTGCCTTAATCTCTGATAGAAAGATGCGAGAAGACCCATTCAAGATAACCATAAGTTTAGCCGTGTTCATTAGGAAATCCTGGGCACCCTGTTGTTGGAATGGGGCGATTAGCTGGCACAGACGCCACCTCCGCTCCACTGTGGCGTGACAGAGATCAGGTTTAGCGAAGAACAACACCCCATTAGAGCCCTTCTGGGAATTGGGACGGGCCTGATCATAGACCAACTGCCTAAGCAAAAAGTTCCCAAAGTACACCAAAAAGGCCATAGGCTTATCTCCGCTATAACTACTGCCATCCTGTAGTTTCTTTAAGTCGAAAGTGAAGCGGTGTGCTCGCTGGATCATCTGATCCCAATTCCAGTTAGAGTGTTCAGGAAAAGCTTCCTTAAGAGTTTGACCACAAAGCGCTGTGAATTGTCCCCCTCCATCCCTTCAGGAATCCCTAATAGGCGGAGGTTATTCCGGCGTTGTCTATTCTCCTGCTCCTCCATCTTTGTCATTAAGTCTGTTAGGCATGCCACTTGGGAAGACCCCTGGTCTTTTAAAGCAGTTACTTCAGTTTCTAAACTTTCTGTATGACTATACACCATGGTGACCCGATCTCCAATATCGGCACAGATTTTGCTTAGCTTTCTCATGCCCCCTTGCAGTTTTTTTCGTGGCCCCTTTTGCGAGGCGACTGTCAGAGCGTACTTCTTCCTGAAACTGCTTGATAGAGACCAAGATGGAGGTTAAAGAGGGCTCTTCCGTAACTTCAGATGCGGCTCCTGTATTCTCCCAGTATAAGGTTTTTGAAGCCTCCTCTCCACCGGAAAAAGAAAGCTGGGACTCTGAATAATCCAATTTAAGCTGGCTACGTCTTTTTATCTTATTGCGTGACCTCATCTGGTGTTGTACAGTCCCTGTGTCTCTAGAGGGATTACTGTCATTATTTTCAGATACATCATTGTCACTTGCACTGGTCAAGGCGTCTTCAGTTACATATTCGGAGCCATCAGACACCGAAAACAAATGTTCGCCATTTAATTCTGGAGTCTGGGGAGCCAGCAACCTCGTCTAGATTTCTATATTTGGCGAGAGATTATATTCCAGCTCTTTACAGCTGGAAGCTGAAGCAGGGGTGCAAACGCCAGAAACTGGGGCAAGCATAGTCGTAAGACTCATATTGCTGCTTAATGGGGCTAGGGAGGGGCCTGCCGGTTTGATAGCATCAATAACGCCGTTAGAGCCCTCTGCACTCTGGGTAGGATTTTCTTTTGTGTGCTCGCCCAGTTGCGGTAAATTAGAGTACCCTTTTGTAGTCATCAGTGTGTCAAACTCACCCTCTGGGAGAAGTGTGATTTCAGCATTAGCAGCCGGTAACTTAGTGTTAGTAAAATTTTTGATGATAGAGGGCTGAGAGCCCACCTTAGACACTCCTCCACCAGGTCTCCCCGCTGGCTTTTTAGTGCCCCCGTCTCACGTTTACCTTTCTTGGAGGTGTCCGGCACCTTGGCATCTTCCTGTCCGGCATTAACAGCCGTAGTCTTGGATTTGGAGTCTCTCGCTCCCCGAGTCGACATGCTGCGACTCTGCTCCCGCTGAGCCCTGCAAACAGACTCGAAGCAAGCCAGGAGTATGATAGCCGGACAGCGGAAAGAAACGTCCCACAACTTTCTCCCAGGGGGACACAAACAACCGCGTCTAGCAGCCTGAGTTCCCAAAATGATTTGGCAGCAAAACATGGTTTCAAGATGAGTTCCCGGTGTCGGGTTCCCAGGTCCAGGCAACGTAGCCGACTGCCGATGCACTCCTACACGGCGAGGGCGGCTGGGAGGCAAGAAATCACACTAATGCCATCTTGCTCCCGGCCGTATTTATTTTCAAACAATTTTTATCAGACATTAAATTTTGCACAGTAATCACATTATTTACATATTGCTCTCTAGTGAAAACCTAACCTTAACAGAGACGCTAGTACATGGGAGTCATCTAACCATAACTAGTATTTTGTTCCAGTGCAACCAACCACATCAAACAAAACATACCTGTTCCCGAGTAAGATCATGACTGGTTCCGTGACTCTTCCTCTTGACCCCCCCCGTCCAGAGGTGGGGACCTACATTATGGACAGTCCCCGCCTTCCTTCTCTTGTGCATGGGGCCCGGCTGCCCTTAGGATACCCACCTCTAGCACCCCCTGCACCCAAGTTGTTCATCCCCCAAAGGGCTTGTGCTAGTTCACGTCATCTGCTCCTTTGCGGTTGGTTGGCAGGTAATGACCACGTGGTAACGACCGCCCCGCGCCATTGCAACCTCCTTCCATTTTGTTGCCAGCACCCCTTTGAGGGTCCAGTGACGCCATTGATGTTTCTGTTATAAAAGGATGCAGTTGGAGTGCTGAAGTGTCCCCACGAATCATAACCTCACCCGCCAGCATAGTTCGCCTACTATATGGCACCCCCACCATACTGTTGGGGGGGGGGGGCATCCTGTATGCCATCCTGCAAGAAAAAATGCGCACCTTTGATGCATCCATGAGAAATAGATGATAAACTGACTGTTCTGAATAACCTTCTTGTTTAACTGCTATGCCGGCTTATAGAGGGCCTAGACTGACTTGCCACCTCTTTATTTATTTATTTTGAATTTATAATGCGCATGGATGCCTCAGCGACGTGGCGTCCCAGCGAAACCCAAGGTCCAATAAACAAAAGCCTCGGAGAGAGACAGAAGTGGCTAGACCTCTCCAGCTCAACCTCGGAACAATGTTGGACTATGCTACCATGGCTTTCCGGCACCTCATAGAGAGCCAACCCATCTCAGATACAATCAGTTCAAATAAATCTTTTCACTCTAGTTCTGCAAAGTAATTGCCTCCTAGATGCATGATTACCACCTCCGGGGGCGGCTGCAGCAGTTCAGCTAGTATCCGACGCTTCTTGCCCGTGTCGCGTAGTCCCCTGCTGAAAAAAACATCTTTTCGTGCCTCATGTTGGAGTTGTCCAACACCAGTACTTCTTTAACTCCTCTTGCCTGCATACGAACAGGAGCCAATGGAGTATCAGGCAGCCGCGTCACATCGTTAGGTCCTCCACCTACATTGACAGGAGAGTACCTTATAGGAACAGGAAAGATTAATACCAGAACATCACAACATGTTTAATCTCACATAGTGCTTGTAACAGTCAGAGTTCTATCTGCCTATCCTTTGTACTGATTCGCTTCTCAAACCCATTCTGCGGCTGCAGTGGCTACCCTTATCCTAAATGAATGAGATATACGATGAGATATACATGGCAGGCTTCAACTCCGCTGCCACCAAGGCTCTACTGAGGGCCCTGGCAAACTGGAACTTTGTTAATGGCATCCCATCTTTGTGTGCAAAAAGGGTGCCTACCATCACCTGTGATCACTTAGCCATAAAAACCTCCAAATTCCTTAAAGGACAGCACTCGTTTCCCGGCACCCTGTGGAGGAGTATATGCCCCCACTACCCATTTGATCAGTCTTGGAGCCGGTGATGGTGATCGCTAAGGAACTGTTTGGCCATTGAATATCTCCTATCCGCATGCCTCCATAATTATCCTTCTTGCTGCTTGCTACTAGTTTACCCAAACCTTACTGACCCATAGAATGCCAGGGAGAAAGTTGCGCTGAAAAGCAGAACCTCAGCTAGCGACCTGCACACCTATTCCAGGTTACCCATAATCCTAACCAGTTTTAATGCGTCTGTGGGGTGCCTGGAGTCCTGTCCGACCCCCTCTAAACTCTACTAGCCTTTCAGTGCCCTTTTTACAAGGAAAACTTTGATCCCATCCGGGTGCCCCAGCATCTTTGCAAAGAAGGAATTTGCTGCAGTGTGCTGTTTAGCTTACGACACCAGTTGCCCTTCCTTTCTCAAAGTCTCAAGAAATGTGATAACTGACACAGGCGAAAACAATGGCCCCAACTCCTTATTTCCGTGAAACCTGTGATACATGCTAAATGCCCCTTCATAGGCACGCCTCGTCCTGGGCGCTAAACTGGCAGCCTTGAGGTGTGGTCGTCTGGGGTACCAAGACACCATAGATGGTCCGGAAACGGTGATGGGGACTCTGTTGCTTCTGGGTGGTGATACCTGAAGGCCTGCATCTTAAAATGGACTGAACATCTGCTGCACTGTTCAATATGCCTGGCACATGTTTTGGCTTAAAATTAACATTCAACCTCAAACATCGCAGAAAGATTTCCTTCAATGGTCTCTAGATCATTTTACACTTGGCAGCTTGTTGTTTAATGCTTTCAGCTACTGTCATGATGTCTGACCAAAACACTACTGATTGAGTGCAGAACTGCTCTTCCATATTATGAGGGTCACCAGTATGGGGAATAATTCCAAGAATCTATTGTTTGCCACCAAACCTAACACAAGCTAGTCTCTTGGCCACCCTTGGTCACACCAAAATACCCCTAGGATAGCACCAAAATCAACACTGCCTGCAGAATCTGTGAACAAACCCAACTCCCTATTGGTCTTAGCGGGGCTTGGCCATAACACTGAACCATTAAAATCCTTCAAAAACGCCTCCCAGGTTCTCATATTTTACCGCACCTCACTCGACAACCTAGTGTGATGGTGTCTGAACTTCAAAATAGACACGGCCTGTGGAATTGACCTGGAGAACAGAGGGCCCAGGGGTATGATACATAAAGCAAAGTTCAATTGCCTTACCACCCCCCTGTAACTGATGTAATGTCACCTTCCTGGTCACCGGACATTCCTCTAATGCCTTTGTGAACACACCTGCCTTGGAATCCAATTCTATCCCAAGGAATTCCATGGTTGTGGCTGGTCCACATTTCTTTGCTTGCGCTAGGGGTACCCCAAACATTCCCATCAGCTCCTGAAAGGTTTCCAAGGCCTCCCCACAACCTGCTGTGCCAGGGGTACCCAAAAACAGGAACTATATCCCAAATAATGCTGTATGCATTGATAGCCAGATCTCTGCTGGAATACCCACTCCATGAAAGTGCTAAACCTCTTGAAGTAAGCACAAGACACTGAGCAGCTTATGCGCAAACATTTGTTGAAGTAGTACGAGCCTTCTGATTGAAACCCGAATAAATGGAAATCATCCGGGTGTACGCTTAGCAACCTAAAAGCAAATTTTGTATCCACTTTTGTTACCAGGCCCAGCTCCTGGAGCAATGTAATTGCCTTATCCAATTATGCGTAATTGACTGAGCATAGCGTGCCATCAATAACTTCATTCAGTGGCGACACCTCCGCTACGGTGGAGGAGCGCCACCTCACTGCTTTCAGCAGTGGAAATAAAGGAAAAATAAAATTATAATAACTCTTTGTTATTATCGTTTTATTTGTTCCTGCTGCTGCGGGTTTGCATGGCATGGCTGCTCTGCCCTCCGAGCAAGGGAGAGGAGTGGTGGGCACACTGTGTGTGCAATGACCGATTGGCCGGCACTCTCGGGCTGGCCAAACAGTCATGCGTACTTTGCATGTTCTCCACCCAGGCTGCATTACAGACAGGGTGGAGAACATGCACAGGCTCCCATTCCCTGGCTGAGTGCCGAACTATGTCGCTCAGACCAATCACAATGCTGCATTGCAGCATTGTGAGTGGTCAGGGGTGCCTGGATGTGCTTCCTGTTCCTAGCTGGGAGAGAGACGTGGCAAGAAGACCGAGGAGAGACACGGCAACAACGGAGGAGAGACGAGTCAAAGAGATCATTTGTTTATTATTATTTTTTTGCAACCCTCCTGCCCTTAACACCCAATCTGTGCCGGCCCCCACAGACCTTATTGATAGACTGACCTCTGGGTGCTGACAAATTGTGAATCAAATTCCAGCAGTATGAAGTCAAATGGACCTGCCACCCTCCCGCCTCAGATTCCTTTCCTTCGAATTCTTATTCCTGGCAATGATGGGGTTAGCCCATAAAGACTGCTGATTTTTGCTATGTGCCACACCTACACAGCCTTCAGGTGGAATTCTGTAGCCCTTCCTGAAACGTTTGTACAGTGACTGTGTGCCGCTGCTGTGTTGCTGTAAGAATTGAGCCATGCCACCATTACCTGCCGGTTAATCGGGGAAGGGGGCTTAACCAGTATAGTATGTTCAGTACTGCTTTTTGTAGCCTCTGTCCTTTGATTTCTTCAAACATTTGACTCTGGATGTGAGGATTGGCCACAGAAGGACCAGCAATGCGTAAATTTACACGTTCCAGGGGCTCTGGAGCAAGATCTCCTATTAAAATCCCAGCATAACGCCTTTCTCACTTCCCCCATGTGTATGGTTGCCCCTGGGACCGCCCAAAATGGCTGACTCTGATTAGGCTTTTGCGCCTTCATAAAGCACAGCCAAATGTTTACATCAATCTGATCCCATGCTAGAGTGGGTCTAGTAGCCTTTATCCTTGTCATATTCTTTCCAAGCGCTCCCCCCATAACTCATCTTGCGCACATACTATCCTATTCTGGTATCACGCAAACTGGGGCCGTGATGTTATGAAATCGCTCTGCATGATCACTTGGAAAATTGTGAACCCCTTGGCACACATAAAAAACGTGTACTCTACCATATTCCTGTAGGGCCAGTGCCCACAGTGCCTATAATCTGCCCACTCTTTACACCGTTTACTCTCCTCTTGCTTGGGTCTCTCGGAAATTAATTTGAACATGGCAACATAATTGCCCTTCCAGATTTTATCTTTTACCTCAGCGGGCATGTGCCTGCCCAACTGATTGTGCTCAGAACACAGATCCCCCAGACCAATGATCGGAAATGGTGTAACCGTACTTGCTGGTGTAGGATACTGAGGTATGGGTGGGGCCCCAAATGCCGCTGGTCCTGCATGCGCCACACTGCTCGTGTGCGGAGTTCCAGCAGCCTCTGACCCCTGCACTACCTGAGTGACCCTTGCTAACCCCTTCCAGCCTCTGCTGCAGGTACACTACCCACTATTGCCTGACCTTGCATACCTTGCACACCTGCACTGCCCAAATTTGCAACCAGCCTCCTTGCCTTCTCAACATTGTCACTGTCCGCTTCGCCTGCCAGCGTACCCCCATAAGTGGAGAACATCTTCGATAGCCATGGGAACACACAAGCTAAGTTTGCAACTAAATCTGGTTGTCCCACACCACCTGCTGCCGTGACTCCAATCGCCATGCAGCTATTGCCATTCTGCACAATGTTATTGTTTGCTGCAGGTACTATCAATTCAATTCAATCAGCTTTATTCGGCAATTAAGTCATAAAAGCACATTTTCAAACATACATAGAAAACAGTTCATAAATTACCCAAAAGAGTAAAAATCACAATTAAATTTACGATCAACCGACAAGCTAAACTTTTTCTTATAAAAAATATAAAGAAAAAAAAAAAAACAGGAACATAAAAATGGGGCCAACCCTTGTCAGCTTGTGTGACCCAGATAGTTACATAGTATATCTTTATAATCACATTTCTTTGGCTTCCTACATATAATAACTACATCAGATGTTATTGTCAATCTGTTGCTTTGTTTTAGGAGGGAGGATTTGCAGCATGCCTCAGAGCTTTTGATCTTATGCCCCAGGCCACCGCTATGCAGATCGGGGGAGCGGAATCAGTACACAGAATGCGAAGGGCGGTAGCATACCTTCTGAATCCCAGAAGTCTACAGATTGGTTTTATCCATATTTTTCGGGGTGCTACGTACATTGGACAAAAGAATAATACATGTCCTATGTTCTCGCATTCTTCTACGCATTTATAACACATATCGTTATTAGTACCTTGTCCCCCCCATCTAGAAGTAAATTCTGCAACGGGTAATGTACCCACCCGCAATTGGAAGTATAACTTGCGATCTAAGGTTTTTTCAATAAGGTCCCGAAACTTCTCAAAGAGGGGGTGGGCTTTTAAATCGAGAAAGCGGCTCGTTAGATGGCTAGAAAGACCTTGGGTAATTTCCGACTTGTAAACCCATTCCCAATATATTATTTTCAACTTTTCTTTGGATGGAAAGACAGCATTTGCAGGGTTTGTCCATAGTTCGATTAGGCCTATACTGCCCAACAGAGATTTGATCCCGAGCAACCAAGATATTTTTTGGGACCTGTCAGAATCTATTATATCCACAAAGCCACTCCTGTAATCAATAAGTTCGTTTGTACACCAAAGTCGACGCCAATATAGAATTGGACGAAGCTTCACCAGATGTTCCAATGGTTTTTTGCCAAGATCCAACAACAATGGACGCAGTGGCGTGCTGGCGGGAAGATTTGTGACCTTGCGTAGAAACGCATTTTCTAAAACCTTCAGGCAGTTCAAATTGCTAAAGCCCCAGAGCTCAGCCCCATAGAGGCAAGAGCCCAGGACCTGCGCCCCGTAGATTTCTAGAACTGGAGAGATTGGCTTAGTGAATGAGGATTTAAATCTAGACAGAAGAGCACCAGATTTTTGCTTGTGTTGTAACACGGCACGGTCTAGTTGGCAGCCCCATCGCATATCTTTTTGTAATGTTATCCCCAGGTATGTGAATGAGGTAACCTCCTCCAATGGTAACTTGTTCATGTATATTTTTCCTTTAAAGGATTTTGATCCATTAAACGACATGAACTTTGTTTTTCCCGTGTTAACTTCCAGGCCCCTTGCTGCGCAAAATTCTTCAAAACATCCAAGGGCCTTTTGTAGGCCACTGGGGGTCTTTGAGATGATTAATGTGTCTTCCGCAAACATGAGGATGGGGATGCGTACCCCTGCCAGGGCAGGTGCATCCGTGGGGGTCAGTGAGAGGCGACTGGCCACCCCGTTGACAAAGAGCGAGAACAGGGTCGGCACCAAGACGCAACCCTGCCGCACTCCCCTGCCAACCGGGAAGTCCTCGGTCACCTCCCCTACGCCCCCCCACCGCACCCTGGCAACATTCTCCTCATGTAAACGTATGATCACGGCAAGAAGCTCAGGAGCAATGCCCATTTCCCTCAAAACCTGCCAGAGCCTTCTCCGTGGAACCAGATCAAAGGCGGCTTTGAGGTCCACGAACACAGCATATAGGGCACCGTTTCCCAGGACCACCGTCTTCCAATATAGATTGACAAAATGGAAGACTTGGTCAATTGTACTTGTCCGGGATCGAAAACCTGCCTGCATAGGACTTAAAATATCCTGGTCATCCAGCCAAGTTTGGGTTATGTGAAGGAACATACGGCCTACAATTTTTTGGATTGAGTCGATTAAGCTAATCGGCCTGTAGTTACTTGCAACTGATTTGTCACCTTTTTTAAATACTGGGACAATTTCTGCCCCCTTCCACGAAGGAGGGATGTCAGCTCCCTGAGCAATTGCATTAGCAAGTCGCATTATGTAGATAGACCAAAGTTTTCTGCCATTGATGTACATGTCCGCAGGGACACCATCCATACCAGGAGCTTTTCCCCCAACCACTTTATCCAGGGCTCTGTCTACATCTTTTAATGAAAATATTGCCTTGTCATAGTATACGTGGCTGAAGGTGTCACTGGGGATATCTTCGCAGGGTGCGGCATACTGGGGTTTAAAATAATCAACCCATGCATTCTGTGCCACGTTGTTTTGGGGACGCTCTGCTATGCCACCCCTGTCCCATTTGTAAGTATCCCAAACATTTTTGCTATTCTTTTTCCTGCCAGCATCAAGGAGGTCCTTCCACATTTCGCTATCCCAGTTGCCCTTTGCCTCTTTCAGTATCTTCCCATAGTATGACCTAGTAGATCTTACAAGTAGTGGGTCTTTTAATTTAAGTGCCCTACCGAGTTCTACCCGGTCTTTCCTGCAATCATTGTTGTACCAGCCCTCCTTTCTATGGTGTTTGGGATTACTTTTGGAAATTGGTTTGAGAAAATATTTTTGCAGGCCCGCAAAAAGCCTGTTATGAATTTCCACCACTGTCTGGCAAGAGCTTTGTCCTTCTGGTGATCTACCTAATACTTCTAATGCGGAGGTAACTTCTTCATTAATTGCTAATAAGACCTTTGGGTCTTCTGCAATCCGATCCCATTTTAGATGGCACATATTATTAGACAGAAGATGTTCAGACTCGTATACACCTTGCTGCAAAGATATGTTACCAAGCAAAGACGTGTTAAATGATGAGACTAATGGATGATGATCACTCTCTATACGGGTAATTACCCTCATATCGATAAAGTGGGGCCAAAGTTTAATGTGAATAAATAAATAATCTATTCTGCTTGCCCTACGACCGTTATCGAAAGTGTTAGTCCCAGATTTATCGGACAAACTTCTACCATTAACTGCTCTTATGTGGTTGCCCATGCATAATCCATTTAGCTGGATTGCCGCCTCCGTCCACCTTTTTACAGGTGCAATCTCAAGAGGTGGAATTCTCCAGCTAGCGTCTTCTTCCACAGTGAGCTGGGATATCTCATAGTCCAAAGGCTCAAATGATGTATTAAAATCGCCTGCTATGATAGGTAGGATATTCGAGGGCAAGGAATCAATTGCTTCTTCCAGTAGCTTTACAACTAAAGATTTTTTCCCCCCCGGCAAACCTCGTGCATAAACATTAAAGATTTCCAGCTTAATCCCAGATTTTGAAAAGATCTTTATAGATAGGATGTCGTCGCTGATTCTAGATCCTTGAGTGACTCGACACCCTAGATCTTGCTTAAGCCAAATGGTTAACCCTCCTGACTGGCGACCTCTTGCGTTTTTTAAAGCTGGGATGTAAAAGTTAAGAAATCCATTACATAGCAGGGGATCTATTGACCATGTCTCTTGAAAGAGACATATGTCAGATTTGAGTATAAAACCCAGCCAATCAGGGTCTACAATTTTTGGGCCTAAACCTGCAATATTCCAGGAAATTATGGTCAAGGAATCATTCTCACCCATTCCCCCCCTGTTAGGTCTTGGGCTCCATCGTGGAAGGCCTTGGCTTTCTCTTTCCAAATGAGCCAGATTACTATTAGTGGGAGTACTCTCGTTGATTATGACACCAGGCTCTACTATAGCAACTGGTCCATCTAAAACTGTAACACAAGTTGGCACAGATATCGCCCCTGTGCCAAATATTGGTCAACATTTCTCCCCTTTCTGGTGCTGATCAGCTATTGTTCTCTCAATAGTTTCATTAATAACTTCAACATCCTCAGTTATAGGAATACAAGCTACCCGTTTTTCTGCAGAGACTATGGCTGGTTTATTTATCTTGTTCCTCTTGCTGTGGAAGTTTGATCGTCAATCGCAATCTTCCAATCCAGAGGACCCATTTGCCACAAATTGCACATTTGGTCCTCTATTGGATCCGGACCTAAATTCAGAACCTCTCTGGCCACAAACTGCTGAGTTAGGTTGTTGGTTTTCACAATAGAAGAAAGACATGGGCAGGGAAAAAATGGGAGTACAATGATTAAGATTCTGCCAACTGCAAATATGCTCCACTGCCCTAGTATCTCTAAAATTGATTATTACACAGTCTCCTATTGTTTTCCTCATTGGGCCTATCCAGTTAACACGTCGCACAAAGAGAATTTCTGTTGAAACGTGCTGGGGTAGGGGGCGGTTGGAATTTAGCCAATACACACATTTGTTCTTCAGTTCCCCGTAGTCCTCCCTGTTATCTATACCCAAAGGCTTAACCCCTGCCAATATTATCACATAGGGTCTAGATTCCAAGGGGAGATGTGTATTTGGAAATTTTCTGGTTACCGGAGTACTAGATGCGTCCCTTCCTTGCTGCTTTTCTACCGGGCTACCATTTGCTGTTGCCAATGCGCTCCTCCCCCTCACTGCATTGCCTATAGTAATGGTCTTGGTAGTATCCCCATTTTCCTGACACAACACTGGAAGATTGGTTTTAGTTAAGGTTGGGATGGGAATAGGGGCAACATTAACAGGTGATACATTATTATTAGGGGGATTGGCAGATCGTTTATCACCCGTCTGATAGTTACTAGCATTTTTCTGTCGGGACTGTGCTGACGAGAACATCAACTCCAAACAAGTCAATCTATTGTCAATGCCATCCAGTCTGTCATAAATTGGCTGGCAAGTATTATAAAATATAGCCTCCATTTTTCCCCAAAAATCAACTCCTTCGTTTTGCAGATCCTTAGGTGGAACAAGTGTGGACAAGGTTGATGCTCCCTCCATTCTGTCTTCAGGAGTTACTCCTGTGAGGACAGGGGGCTCTTCGGGAATTTCCTCGGAGATAATTCTCCTTGTCTTTGCAATTTGTCCTCCGTTTGGCGGTTCTCTGCGTTTCCTTTTTGATCTCGGATTAATCATGTTCTCCTTGATTTTTGGGGGAGGTATTTTTACCTTTGGATTCATGGCAGACCGAGTCTTTACATTCGCAGGTGTACCAGCAATTACAGTTAGGTTTGGTTGACCTGGTTTTGACCTGGTGTTGAGGTTTACTCCTACAGAGACTGGGTTACAATGAGTTGATCCATGTGAGGGAGAGTTATTACCCGGCACGCCAGTCATAGAGTTTGTGTCATTATCAGTTCCCTGTTCAACATTGCGTACCGGGGAGTGTACATGGGACAAATAGCCCAGAGAGGAGCGTTTTTCTACAAGAGAGCCCAGCGACAGGCGTTTCTCAGTGTAGTCAATTTCCTTGTCCAGGATAGATGACACTCTTACCAGGAATTGGTCTAATGTACCAACCAGGGACTTCCGTCCCGCATCAGGGGCGGCAGACATTGTACAAAGGGAAATTTAAGGTGATGTTAGCTTATAGTCCCAGGATACACTATACGGTGATATTAGTGCGACAACATTTAGTCAATTAAATCTGGGAATAAATACGTCCCTTTGATTACAGACTAGGAGTAAATAGTTAGGGGTAACTAACCGTTCAAAGTACTTCAAAGAGAGGTGGCCCGGCCCGGCCTCACTCGGTCTCTAAAGGCTCAAACAGGCCCGCCCTTGGTCCGGGCTTCGTCCGGCGCGTACCGCGAAGCGGATATTGTCGCGTCTTTAATAGGGCGTCGCGGAAATGTAACGGTTGGGCGGGGAAAAACACAGGTGCGACTACACACGGGCTCCTGGGATACGGAGTCCCGTGTAGCGCCTTTGCCCCGCAGTAGCACCTCCAGGCGCGGTTATCTCGGCGGTGATGACAGCAGGCTGCCCCTCCTGGGACGACGACAAAGAAGCCAACAACTCTGCTCCGGTAAGCCTCAGAGCGCAGCGGGACCCGCGCCAGCGGGTTCCGCAAGGTTTTTTAAATGTTCTCAGGCGGGTGGGCGGGGAAAAGCACAGGTGCGACTACACACGGGCTCCTGGGATACGGAGTCCCATGTAGCGCCTTTGCCCCGCAGTAGCACCTCCAGGCGCAGTTATCTCGGCGGTGATGACAGCAGGCTGCCCCTCCTGGGACGACGACAAAGAAGCCAACAACTCTGCTCCGGTAAGCCTCAGAGCGCAGCAGAACCCGCGCCAGCGGGTTCCGCAAGGTTTTTGTGGGTGAAACAAGCACTCAGTCCGAATGCTGCTCCCGTAGAGGCAGTAGGAAGGTGCCAATGGCATCGCTGTTTTCAACAACAGTGGCCCCCAGAAAAGTGAAATGGAAACCAAAGGAATGAATATAGACTCAATCGTAGCTATATTTAGTGGACTTGTACAGCCGGACAGAGGTCTGATATTTACTTGTCGGTTTAGGATGTAATCATACAAAACATACATAAAATGGGACACAATCCTGTGTCCTACTTAGCCAGTAGAGTACATAAATAAGGGAAAAAACTAACAACAGGGGGCTCAGGCAAAGCTTTTCCGGTTTGTTACACAAGGAGGATATACAGTGTTACAAGAACAAATCACTACAAAACACCTTTACAGCGGAATGAACGAAAGTTTTTTTGCGTATAAGGTGTATTAGGGTGTCGACGGCGTTTCGATCCGTTTGAAGGATGAGCGGATCATCATCAGGACTTAAATAACATGCCTGTTAAATAGAGCCTCATTAGCCGCAATTCCAGAATGGGGGAACTTGGGTGAGGAGGGTGGGAATCACACCTGGAAGAATCCTGCTATTCAGCAACTTCCCTGCAACATACTGGCGACTGAGCCGTTAGAGTACGCGAAGGCGACTCCCCCCGTATCTGAGCTGAAATTCATCATATCTGGAGCTGCCATTATAGCAGCCCTTGTCTCCTTGCCCAAGTTCTCCCATTCTGGAATTGCGGCTAATGAGTCTCTATTTAACAGGCATGTTATTTAAGTCCTGATGATGATCCGCTCATCCTTCAAACGGATCATCGAGGTGTCTATTTTTATGTGCCGCTTTTAATTTAATTTTAATTTTTACATTTACTTTTGACAATTGTGGCACTTACGATCGGGACAAGATCCGATGGTAGGAACCACAGTTCCCAGCATCCATCCGAAATGTATGATGCGATTCGCATGCGTCCCAATAATGACGCGCGATTTTGACCGCACCCATTAGGTGGAGTGATCAGCTTCCCCACCCTCGGGAGGTACATTTAAACTTCTTCCTCTGTTTCTTCTGAGTAAAAGCCAGGGGACCCGCACCGAGCAGGTTGCAGAGCGGCGCAGGACCCTTGATCTTGTAAGTAGCAGTGCCCGTGGGTCACAACTTACTTTAACACAGGTACGTGCGCGTCCGCCATGACATGTGCATTGCTGGTGTCTTTAAACCCTCGTATTTTTGTTTTTGTTTTATGTTGTTCCTGTTGGGCATCTGTTATTGCCACGCAGTGCGTGACTACAGGGCTACCCCTTAAAGCTGTGAGGTGCCCGGAGATGAGTTTCCTCTCCCACAGCGGAATAAGGGGTACAGTGTGAATGAGTAGTAAGAATGGCTAAACACGGTGACTGATAGCAGCATTGTGCTGTTGAGTGTGAGTGACACGGGTTGACTTCATTTTGATTATGCACGCACAAGAATGTGGATAATGACAGTATGAGACAATGATCACCACAACACCATATTTTGCCACCTATGTGAGTGTGGTAAAATTAAACAAGTGTCATAATCACATACCATGTAGAGATGATTGAGGATGTGTTTTTCACACCGTGTTGACAACACAGGTGCATCGGTAAGCACATCACACTTGGGAAGCATCTATATGTATTCAATGAATGATACTCTATAATTTTCTTTCTTCTTTGTGTTTGTAGTCACAGATGGAGTGAAAAGAGGAAGGGTGGTTTGTTGCCCTGAAAAAAGTCCAGGACCTATTTAGGCTCATATAGGACTGAAACATATTGGCATTAGGGTCATAGGACCATAAATACTCCCATTGACCCCCCTTTTTATGCTTTTAATAACCCTAGCAGATCCAAGAATAAAGGGATACCGGGATCTGCCTGCGTTTTTTTTATCTTTAATCCCCCCTGGTCATTTTATCACCAAGAGCTCCCTGAAATACGGTCGATCCCACCCTGACGTTTAGGCGTCAGGGTGACCCAATGATGAAGCATGACACCACTAGGGTGTGTGAGGGTAATTAAAACAAAAGAAATAGTTTCCTTGCCCACTCCCTAGTGGCTCTCTTCACAATTGGACTTCCCATTGGTACCTTATCAAGGTCTATTATAGAATAAACGTGGTCTTCACCCACGCATTCAAGGAGTACTTATCGTGATTTAGTGGTACATGAATATTGTCATAGCATTGCCTTAAGATGAAATTCCTGGCTCCGCCTCACGTCTCTGAAATCAGAGTCTAAGCAAAGGATTTTAAATCTTCTTTTTTCGGTGTCTAGCCTCTTAGGCAGCCACACTGACGATGAAATGGCCCTCATGAAATCTGAAATGGAGACTCTTAAGGCTGTCGGCCTAGACAGCCCCAAAGAGCAAAAGTGTTCCTTCTGGCCTTTCCAATGCCAGTTTTACCCTCAGAGGGGTCAAACCCCTCATTGGTATCAAAGTCGTCAACAACACCGGCCATATCAGCAAGCAACAACAGTGATGAGAATCTAGAGGGTGCTCTTCCATTCAGCCTGCCCAAAGGGATATACCCACGACTGGCACCAAACCCTGAATCTTCCCTTCCCCTCTTCTGATACCCACTCCAGTAGGGGGAAGCATCACACACACGTTCTGGCAGAGGTAAAATTCACAAAAGACACCTGTGTTCTGAATTTTGTTCAAAATGGCTATTCCCTCAGATTCACCAGTCCTCCTCCGACCATACCACCAAAACCATCCAGCCATCATCTGTACATGCTTTGGGAAGAAGTCAACGTCTTGCTACAGAAGTGTGCGGTGGAGGTCGTCCCTCGAAAGCAATAGGCATCTTCTCCAAATACTTTCTGATGAAGAAAAAAGACAAGGACGAATTCAGACCCATTCTCGACTTAAAATTAGCTAACAAATGGATTTGGCGAGAACATTTTTGGATGCTGGCATTACATCAGATCTATCCCCAACTATACCAGGAGGATTGGCTCAGTTCTGTAGACCTTCAAGACATGTATTTTCATGTGCCCATTGCCAAGAAACATTGCATATTGTTGAGGTTTGTAGTAGGGCGGGACCATTATCAATACCAGGGCCTTCCATTCGGCCTCATGTCAGCTCCCAGAACCTTCTCTAAGTGCATGGCATTAGTTGTTGCTGTTCACCTCAGGAGGCACCTAATCTTCGTCTATCTATATCTAGACAAATGGTTAATGTTATGGTATGTTATAAATGTATACAGCGCACAAATACCAAACGGTGTCTTGGCGCTAGCAGAACAAGTAGAAGCGAGCAGGAGCACTATACAACGATCAGCCAGGTCTTAATGGTTTTCCTGAACAATGTCAAGGAGGGAAGATTTCTGATGGTAAGAGGGAGGGAGTTCCAGAGCCTTGTTGCTCCCATCACAAAGCTTCTACCACCCCAGTTTGATTTTAAAAAAATCTCTGAGAAAGTATCACTTTTGCCCCTTGTGTCCACTTAACAGGAAGCCCAGCAACATTTCAACTGGACATGGAATGTCCTTGAAAGGTTGGGTCTTCTCATGAACCACAAGTCCATATCAACCCCTGGTTCAGATTCTGCAATATTTAGAGACCACCATCGACACACAACAAGCAACAGTGTGTCCGTCGGAGGAGAGACTTTCATCGATCCTTTGGAAATGTCACTCTTTCATGAAAGCCTTTTATCCCGCAGTGAGGTCAGTGTCACCCCTTCTCGGATCTAGGCCTCTTGTATTTTCCTCACTCCGAATGCACTCCTCCACATGTGGCCCCTGCAGGTATGTCTTGAGTACCAGTGGGACCAGGCAACTGAGAAGACAAGATTATTCTCCATCCTCATGTGAAGCAATCTCTGAAATGGTGGTGATCTTCGACCATTCTTGTTCATGGGATGCGTTACCACCAACAGGCTCCCTCTCAAACCAAAGTAACGGATGCATCTTTACTTGGGTAGGAAGCACACATGGATGATCTCCAAATTCAAGGCACATAGTCTCCAAATTCAAGGCACATAGTCTCCGAAGGAGATGGCATATCACATTGATCTCCTCGAGCTCCGAGCAGTACACCTTGCACTGAAAGTGTTTCATCGTCATTCAAGACCCAGTCCATGCTTGTTCAGACAGACAATGCGACCACCATATATTGCCTCAACAGGGGGGTGGGAGTACGGTCCAGACCTTTATTCCAGAAAGCCGAAGCTATTTGTAATTGGCTAGTAGCCAGAAACCTGTGGATCATGACCACTTACTTCCCAGGTGTGCAAAATGTGCAGGCAGATGTCTTCAGCAGAGTTTTGCAGGAAAACCATGAATGAGTCCTTAATGATGCTGTGCAAGACATCTTCTAGCCGTGGGGCTCTCGTCACATCGACGTGTTCACCACTGCAGAAAACAAAAAATGCGAAGACTTCACCTTGAAGTACTTCCAGCCAGGGACTCTGGGGAATGCCCTATGGATCGGCTGGTCAGGCAAATTTCTCTACGTCTTTCAACCAGTCCTTATGTTCCCGGCAGTCCTCTTCAAGCTGTCCCAGTCGAGAACCAGGCTCATCCTGCTAGCCCCAGTGTGGCCACGTCAATGGTGGTTCACGGACCTTCACCAGCCATAGCATCCACATCTCAAGCTGCCATGCCTACCAGACCTGCTAACGAAGTTCGGAGGCCAGATGGTTCACCCCAATCTCTCTTCTTTGAATTTGGCTGCATGACTCATGAGTTAGTGCAGTTTGGACACTTGAATCTGCCACAAGACTGCAAGAATGTTCTCAAGGTGGGTAAACGACCATTAACGTATTCAGTATATTCCTTCAAGTGGAAGGGATTTTGTATTTGGTGTTCCTTAATACAAGTCATTCTTACCTATCTTCTCCATTTAGCAAAATCTGGTTTGCAATTCTCCATACGAGTCCACTTGGCGGCACTCACTGCCTACATTGCCAACTTTCTTTCAGCACCCGTCAACTCCGGCCGAAACAACTCTTCATTCCCTGGATGTGAGGCGGGTCTTAAAGTTTTATCTAGACAAGATTTGTGACATACGTAAATCATACCGATTGTTTATAAATGATGGCTCGGTCCCTACAGGTTTAGCCACTTCCAAACAATCCATGTCATAATGGATAGTGTCTTGCACTCTCTAATGCTGTCAAAAAGCCAGCAAGACCTTATCAACTTCAGCTAGACCGAAGGCCCTCTCTACTAGAGTTAAAGTAGCTACTGCTGCTTTGATGAGAAACATCCCTAAAGCGGACATCTGCAAAGCAGCCACATGGAGGTCTGTTCACACATTCACCAAGCATTACTGTTTGAATTTGGATGCTTGAGCAGACCCTCAAGTAGGACAAGCTTCCCTCACAACTGTATTTGCTTAATTTGAGCCCATTGTCATTCCTCTTTTGTTTTCCACCGCTCTTGGTTGGGAGCGGCTTGCTTTTCTAGTCAAACGCTTATGACTATCAATAGAGATCCCTTACGATAGAAGTGTTAGTTTCTTACCTGTAACTCGAGTTCTCTTGTAGGCGAATCTCCATTGAAGTCATAAGTGACTCAAGCAAACACAAGGAGATGATGGACAGAGCGCTGAAACTTTTCAGACACTCACCCCCAGTCACAGATTTGGGTTGAGTCCATAATCGTTCTTTAGCTCACTTCGCCACCCCAGTTCAGACCCAGCCATATGCAAATCAGTCTGCCCACCAGGTCTTCCCTGGCCTGAACCGGAAACAAGCATCCTGCGACCTGTTTTGGGGTAACACCCCTCATCAGCCAGGCTAGCTTGAATCCAGTGGCAAAGTGAGCAAGGGACCCACGTCTGGGCATACCCTGCCAACTTAGGGGAAACCAAGCAAACACAGGGAGATGATGGACTAAGTTAAGTGTTGTAGCATTTTTCAATTTGTGTTCTACATTTATAATAAATATAACATTGATTTACATTGTCTATGTAACATAATAATATTTTTTTCAAATTTGTTATAAAGTTTAATAAAGTATTTTAATGTTCCCTATACTGTAACATAAGAAGATCTTCACCAGGTCCGAGGAGTCTCCCTTTGGAGAAGACAAAGAAAAGTGAAAAAGTTGATCTAACTAAAAAAAAAAAAAAAAAAGTAAAAATATATTTATGCCAGATATTAATGTACTTTAATTTTATATTTATTGTAAATGGAGAAGAAAATACAAATTCTACAGCACTATTAACTTAAGATTGAATTTAATCTCTAATTAACATTTTTTTTTTTTAGTTTAAATGAATAAATTCCCACCTAAAGTTAAAAAAAGTAATTTTGTTATTCATTAATAATGATTAAACACAATACATAGAATTGATTAAAAGTAATTTGAATATAATAATAAAAACAATGGTACTTTAATTTGTAGGTTAAAAAAGTTATTACTTTTTTATAATTAAATGTTTACTTTTTAAATATCTTTTAAAATTACACTATTTTAATGTAATTTAAGGTTTTCTGTCAAGTTCCTACCTCCAGTGGCAGGGTACTGTAGTACCAGTGGTTGGCCATGTGTAGAGTTGGAGTAATTTACTTCTGCTTAGGCTCCCTTTTTGACAGTAGTAACTTCAGAAGTGTGGTTTGTGAATAAGAATGGCAAGACATTTTGTGGGTGTGTGCATGTCCCTCCTAAAACACCTCCCTCACCCTCCTTAAACCCTTCCATAACCGTCCTTAAACCCCTTCTTACTCCTATCCAAACCCCTCCCATTTAGTAGTAAGTATGGTACTAGTGAGGCCTTGCCCGTCTGGGCCTCTTTCCTTCCATTCGGTCCGCTCTAACTATGCCTTGTCTGTTATTGAACGGACACCCTTTTGATACTGTCAGTGTCATGCGAAGTATCCCAAGGCCGATCTCCACCAGCTCTGTAATCTCTACCTCTCACCCGAGCACAACGAGGCCTCTTGTGACGCTTGCTGGTCCTATCGGTTGATGAAGACCCTTTGAGACTGCCAGGCCGTCAACTTGAGATGTCGGGAAGGAGTGGCAAAGATACTCCAGACCTCTTCGGCAACCACAACCTTGAGGAAGAGCTTCATCCTGAGCCTTTGGCCACTGACTAGGAGGCTTTCTCACCCAAGTGAGTTCCGGTCTTGACCTCAAGATTGAAGGCCTCCCACCGGCTCAACAGGTGGTGATTACAACTCCCCCTGGACACCGCTCTGGGCTTCTACCTCACAAGGGGCATTCAGCCGCTTTAGACCCACAGAGGCAGACTTCTGGGCCGCCACTGCCTTCAGGTCATGGTCGGCACCGACCATCACCTTGGAACACCACAATCAGCTTTGGCTCAGCACTGAAGAAAATTCTAAAACCAACATCCTCAGCGATGGCTGCTTCTGGCTCGGCACCGATCTGACCATCTGCCTCGAAACACCGGTCGGTGCAGATGCTGGCACCGAAACATTCGGTTCTGAATGGAAGACCAGTCGAACCAGTCCGCTAGAAGCTGCAGGAGCAGCTCGACGCCCACCAGGAACAAATTGTCATTCACCTCCAAATGGGCTGGACAGTCTCCAATGCCGAATCCTCAGTCCACTACGAGGCAGCTCAGCTTTGAATCCACCAGCCCTATATTTGACCCCGGACTGCCTCCACCCTCTTCACTCCAGAGAGATCCACACTATCACTTTGTACACCTCCTCCTTTGCCTGACCCACTAGCTTATACTCCACAAGGTCACCACATTTTGACATGGATGAACACAGTGGGGGTCGGGGGTGGCGGTTATGACATATCCCCACAGGAAGAACCTTGGGTTTCGTATGATGTATATTCTCCTACTGATAATGATCAGGACCTATACCCTGCCTAGTGGGGATCTTCTTACCATGTGATTCTGGGTAGGGCTGCTGCTTACCACAATGTGCAGATGCATAAAGAGTTCGGCGGGGAGGATTTCCTCTTTGAAACACTTTCTTTGGCTCATCTCTCCATGCAGTTTCTGCCCATGCTTAAGGGATGCTCAAGCCCACTTCTGATATCTTCAAGGAGCGGCTTAATGCCCAGGTTATTAACTTACAGGTTGCCAAAGTACAAAGCCTCCCTTTCAGACCCCATCTGTGTTAGGGACCAACTCCCACCAGATTACCTGCTGATTCATACCGCTCGCAAGCAGACGAATGCTCAGGGCATCGGCAAGGCTCCTCCGCCGGACAAAAAGAGTACAAGGGTAATCGTAGCATAGTCTGACAACACTGGCACATCGCAAATTCCATTGGTTTGCTCTCAAGTTTTGACTGGGCCCACTCGGATGAAATAGAGCAGCTCCTTCAACACCTCCCAGGTGAGCACCGTAAAAGTGGACATGAGTTGGTCACTGAAGGCAAAGTGATTTCCAACAACCATCAGGTATGCCCTAGATGCTGCTGACACCGCTGCTCGGAGGATTGATTCTAGTTTCCCCCTCTGCAGGCATGTCTGACTCTGTGTCTCTAGCTTCAAGCCAGATGTTCAACAGCATCTCTTCAACCTGCCCTTCAATGGGTAACATATATTTGGGCCTCAGGATGACGAAATGCTGTAGAAAATCTAAAAAGGCAAGGAAACCGCAAAAGCTATGGACGCCTTTTAGACACCTTCCCTATGGGGAACCTTTCGCCACTGTGCTTCTTACAGAGGCTCCAAGACCATTTCCTCAAATCCTCCATGTCCTTCCAATGCCAACCTGCCCAACAAACTTCCACAAGGGGCTACTTCAGGGGTGCCTATCTCGGAGATGACACCAAAGGTAGAGGTAAAGGTAGCTTCCCCAAGGAGATAACTATGATGCGCTGAATACATTTATGATGTGGAAGTAGGTGTCTTTGAGGTCCGAGGTAGTAATGAAGTCCAATTGCTTTAGCGGAGGTATGACATTCCCGAAGATAGACCATGTGGAAGAGTTCTGATGTACTCGTTCAGGGATCTGAGGTCCAGAATCAGCCTGAGGGACCCATTCTTCTTGGGAATTAGGAAGTAGAGGGAATACATCCCTGAGCCCTGTAGGTGTTGTGGCATACAATCTGGGGAGATGACGTATCTGTGGGCGGTATGTCGGGGGATGTGGAGATGAGCTCCAGTCAGTAACCATTTTTGATGATATCTACTTATCTTTCTGTCTGTCTATTTTCGGTGTCGCTCTGCTCGAGCCTCATCCTCACCAGTTGTGCAGAAAAAACAATCTAACAGTGTAGCCGATGACCATGCATGTTGCAATTAAGAGGTGGTGTCACACTACCTCATGACACGAGAAGAATTCATCGAACAAACACAACTTAGGTGCATCCAAGGCCAACACTAGATGGCAGGAGTATGGACAGTATGTGAATCTACAGCACTACACAACACAAACAGATGCTTACAGGGTGAGTAACATTTTCCTTACAGTATTATCCTACCCCATCATGTGGGAGTAGAGTTAATACTATTAAGCTTGACATGACCTGGCCACAAAAATCTCTAAAGTAAAAGTAGGGGCCTTATTTTTTCTTAAGTGATCATCTGGCTTCTGTACCTTAACTTAGAAAATCAAGGCATGAACTAACTTGAAAATTAAACTTAAAACTTAATCAAGAGCTATCCTATTAATGATGGAAAGAGCCAACAGTATCATGCTTGATAAAATCATCATCCATAATTACACTGCAGGCAAATGTACCTTTGATGTCCTACGGGCTGACTGCAGTTGTAGTTAGGGAACAGGCCCTTTATAAGGGAATCTGGAGCCATTTAGGTAGGATATATAATTTTTTATTTCATTTTAGGCTACAGCAAAAGCAGGACTGTCTAGTCAGGACTTTATCTTCCCTCCAACTATGCCTCGCCTAGCTTCCACTCCACACCTCACAACAACATACTGTACATAATTTATTCTCAGCATTCCAAACACCAGCTAAGACATATAGGAATATGAGACCCTACCACCACATGTCTGCACACTCGCAGTGGCAACATATAACATTTATGCATGAATGACATGTAGTAACGCATGCTCAGTCACGGAGCTGGCAGGGCAGGGAACCCACCAGCCTTCTTTGACAAAGGGTTTCAATGTCACCTTTAAGCCTATACATTTATGGTATAATAAAAACAGAACATTTTATGATACATCAACTCACAACAAAAGTTCCCTTGACCAGACTCCAGCACAACACCCATCATCACTACTTTTCTATACCATGTCCCCAGACAACTGCCTCACTTTACTAGACTACACGTGCTACAAGCGCAACACATTTCACACTTTTCACTCTTCCACAAGCAACTCACATAACCCCAGAAGGACAACACACACTACCTCACTCCAAAACACCCTACACCAAGTCACCTTACCTGACCAAACCAACTTCATCATGTGCCAGGCCGAAGAATGCACTTGATCTGTCCCCAGTACCATACCCTCTTTAAAGTGTGCTAGAAAAAGTCAGGACATCTACCAAGCACAATGACAACATCCTCCAGTAGACGCTTTCCCAAAAATTGCCCGAGCACTGCAGTCAAATAGAGCAAGAGCAGCCATGCAATACCCCATTAACACCAGATCATGCCAGCAGAACCACCCCACCAACAACACATTAGAGCTACACTGAAGACTTGTGTTCAAACACAACAATGACTGACTCCATTATACACAAACTGCATAAAACATACTACAAAACAATCACAAGTGTATTCTGCCTCCTCTACAGCACTCATGTAATATCTGCCATTTGTACAGTATGATGACTCCACTAAAAGCCATGGCTATCATCTACAACACTATTTCAAAACTTGTGCAATCAACCACAACATCATGCAGCCAGTTGAGACATGGTACTTCTCTTGTCTCACAATGTTCCCATGGGATGCATACAGGGAATGAGGACACACAGGATAATACAGCCGCCTCTATAGTGAGCATTCTCTTGTCAATTATTTATGTTGACGCCTTCAAAGCTTGTGGATTCACCTGTTGACCGCACTCATATTACCAGCAAAACATTATTCAGATCCATGGCACCATTGATAATTTAGTGTATTTGCCACACACCATTCAAAAGAAAGATATGCCTTTGAAGAGGACGTTGTAAAAGAAGCCTGCCTACCCAAATGAAGTTTGTTTCCATAGCAGTGTAAAACCCACACTTGCAATACAATTTAAACATGTGAAATACTGATTAGTTGCACAAGCCACAAACGTTTTTGGTTTGAATGTATATTCTAATAAAGCATCTAAATGCTTTTTTACAATCTTATTGACAAACTGAAGAAACCTGAAATCAAAAGTCAATGATCACTAGTTGCTCCAATCAGGAAAGTAGGCTTACCATAGATAAAACCCTCTATAGTGTAATTGTTAACGAAGTATAAAGCAACAGATATGGCCATTTGGAGCCTCATTCTTCAACGTTGTGAAAAGGAATGTAAAGATCGTGTATTGTATCAAAAAATGCAAAAACAACTTTGGTTCACGCATCGAATCCAGAAATAGTAGATATGTCTGGTGATGGCAAGATACTGTTTATTGAAAAGATTGATGAGATTTTTCAATCTATTAAATTGGACAGAGACACAGTTACAAAATTGATGTTCTAACCCAGCTAAAGTGTTATTAGTCCCTTTGATAGTTAAGGATTTTGTTTCCCTCAGGAACCAGTTGAAGCTCATACTATTATGAACAGATAAAGTATACCAATTAACATCGCACCATTTTTAACAAATGAAACCGGTCTCAGACAGAACAATAGCAGAACAAGGCATACATTGGAACAGCAGAGGTCCTGAACTCTAAACAAGCCTGATCACCAGACCTTGCTTCCTCCTCCTTTTGGCACCACTTTAGATGATGAAGCCAAGCTTCTAAAGAATGGGCAAAAGTTTAATTCAAAAGATGAGTGCTCGTAATATTGCAGCATAGATATACTCTATATGTACTTTACAAAACAACTATTACGCCACAAGAAAATGAGATTCCTATATTTTCATGACTGCTTGCAAGAACTAACAAAGGAACTATATGGAGAATGTTTTAAAAAGTAAGAAACTCAAGCAGGAAGTAGTTCAGGTCTCTACCCATCTGTTTTATGGCTACTTAAATAAGAGTGCACATCAAAGAAAGTCAAGGATTCAAATTTAAAAAACAAGTGAAGGGGACTGCGCCCATACTCTTCAACCAGTCATTAGAACTCCTTAAATAAGGCCACCCCCAATCTCAAGATCCTCCATATCATCCAAATTGAGCTAAAGTGAATGATTTGCCTTCTGTCAGTCACTTAAACAGATTCTGAAACCGATTTGCAAGTTATCAATTCATTCCAAGGTCAGAACAATTTGACTATCGTCCTCATATTTATTTGTTATAAAGGGCAAGGTCAGACCCTGTTATAAGGGTAGCAAGAGGTCTAAAATGTATCTTAAATAATGGTGGACCTACTGACCCTGCAGATCTTTATGTTGCACCTAGTATGCAGGTGATCTAAAGAAGTATATTGTCTTGTATCAGTTAGACAGAAATGAAGGATAGCTGTTGGTACATGGCTTCTTTGATACCCAGGTATTTCAGGGGGGGTCAATAGTATGTCATGCTTGACCATTTGTTATAAATTAGAGTTCATCTATCTTTGATTACTACTGATAGAAAAACATCTTGGCAGCAGTCACTTTTCTTTGACCAAATAGTCAAGAGGTTCTGGGAAGAATTATTCAAGAAATATTCACCAATGCAGAGACCAGCAATGATCTGTGAACAATGCACTGATGAAATGCATATAAAAATGTTACTACTTATGCAAATGGCTAGCAAACAATGTAATCTGGATAAACACACTAAGTTTATACCAAACAAACCGCCTGAGTTTCACATGAACCTCCTACTATATTTGTGTTTCACACCGCTATATGTGCGCTCAAATCTGATGCAAGATAATTTTTTTGTACTAGAGATAGAGCGCGGATCACCAGCTCGGTTTAAACACCCACATTCCTAAATACTCACCTGGGCCCAAACCATTCACACTAATGAGCTAGCATACCCCGCTGATATCAATTTTTGTGTTTACCTGCAATTTTAATTTCACCTTTACCAAGTCTTACCAATTTTATCTCCTTAATGATTCCTTTCTCGATTAATCGGGTTTCTAAGATAGTTTAAGGTAGAAAATGTCAGTCAGTCAGTCAAACCACTTTAATCGATTAATTAAAATCATAAAAGTACATCACAAAAATTCATACTAATATTTTGATACATCGTAATAATACAATATGATAAAAAAACATCATAAAAAATCATCCAGACAAATACATATAACACTAAAGACATAATCCAAAACCTTTATCTAAATTAATAATTTTGTGAGTCAAAATCAATCACAGCTTAAACACGTTATTTCAAGAGGCAAAAATTATAGTCAAAATAAAACAAAGTTATAATAATGATCAATGAGGACGGTACCTGAAAAAGGAAAAGAGAGAGAGCAGGTACAATGATAGTCTTCGCAAATTTATATTTACCTAAGGTGATAGATGAACCCAACTCTTGAAGATAAGCCAGATAGAATCTGCCAGGACAGGCTGCAGACAGTGGATTGGACAGATTCAGATCTGCGAAGGTGACTTCTTCTAAGTGCAACGCCAGCATCGCACCCCTCTCTGATACTACTCTCCTCGGGTGTCCCTCTTCTGAAATCCCCTTCTAGATAATTTAGATTAGCGATCAGTATCTCAATTTCTCTAGCAGGATTTCTGGCAGCAGCAGCAGAGCCTCGGACAGAGTAGCAGCATACACGTTGGGCCGGGTAACGAGTCGGAACGGCGGATCTGACAAGTGTGACAAGGTCTCAAGCTAATTTACCTCAATTATACTATTCTATATTCATGTACCTCCCCCCAATATTGTGATTTCTGTGTTTTCCCCTATTCTGATTGGTCAGGGCGAGGAGGTGAGTTCATCACACCATATTAAAAGTAATAATTTTACTGTGGACCGTTGTTCTATGTTTCCTCCCCTTAATTTACTTTCCCATAGCTTTATTCCCACCCGCATTTCTCATTATGATCAATTTGTGTTTATACAATTTATTCAAAATTGTTGCTGATGTGGGTCCATAGTTTTCTTTCCCAGGCGTCTTCGGCCAATGTGGCCATGGCTGAGTTTCAAGTGGTGCTATCACAGGGTTTTCTGCAGGTTCTTGTGTGCCTCAGTGAACATCAAGTGGGTAGGGATTTTCAGTCACCCTCCGAGGCTCAAACGTGAACTAATAATAAAGTCAGAAAAAGACTCGTTAGAATGTGACAATAAATGATTTCATTGTATACCACTTATCTCTACTCTATCCCCATTTACTTATTTAAATCTTTTGCATTAGTGTTTAGTAGAACTTACGAGTTTTTGTTCAAGCAGAAGCATATGCATTAATATGCGAGTTTCAAGCGGCCAAAGTTTCCCACCAAGCGACAGAATACGTCGTACTACGTAGATGCGGTAGACGCATGCGCAATGAAATTCCCGCGTTTTTGGCGGCCATATTAAGACACTCGGGTTACTCGTTAGTAATACACATAGGAAAGCTTCCCCTGGATACTGTATGTCGTGTTTAATGCAATATTAGTATTCACAAACAGGTTGATTATAGTGTTACACGTTATTTGAAAGGATTGCGTCCGAGCAAGTCTCTTTTATTACGAAACCTTGCTCCATCACTAGGAAAGGCAAAACGTGTTATGAAATATTCAAATAAGTACCTCATATCGCTGTCTGAACACAAAAGGGTTTAAGGAAAACTTAAAGCCTCTTTAAAATAAAGCAAAACTACCCTCAGAGCATCAGCCCACACTGCTCATGTGACATTTTATATCCAAATAAGAGATTAGAACAGCCTAAAAAGACTTGAGTAAAAATAAAACCTTACTTTGGCTCCAAGCTTGGTAGTATGAAATCCATAATAATTTCCTCTTATTTGTGGATATCTGTTCACTTTTTAATTATGTAAATTGCATAAGCTGAGATGATAGCGCTAACAGTTGGACACTATCTGCAAATGTCTCAAATATGCAGTTCATTAGATCCAATTTCCATGGCCAACTCAAGTCTTTCTTACTTCCAATGCTGATTAATTGAATGTTGTCTGTTATTTACTTATAAATGTCCAATCTGCTATTAAGCGCTATATCAAATTTTCTTTAACCAAGTTTTCAAGCGTTTCCTGAGAATACTATTCAAGAAATGTTCACTGTTACACAGGTCATCAGTGATCTGTGAATACTATACTAATGATACTCCTGGTTCAGTTATAAAGGAAAAGTGTTTTATCACTTATGCCAATATGACCATAAAAAACCAAAATGTGTATGACAATTGTAAGCTTTTTCAGTTGGAAAATCCGTGGCCAGTTTCTTTAGTGTCAATGCTTGCCTTAACAGAAAGTGCCAACTTAGTTTCATATGACCACCAATCTTTCAAAGCTATTCCTTGTCAGCAGATAGAACAGAGCATGCTTTGGAGGCTAATAACCTTGATGTACCACTAGTAATTTTTTTTTTTTTAAGATTTACTAAAAAAGAACATATATATTGCCTTACAGAAAGATAAGATGCATATTACATTTAAAACATCAAAGAACAGCCCCTGGCCAGAGGGCCACTGCTGTATTTGTTTTGGGAAATGAAACAATCCTATTCAGCTAAGCCTCGTTTAACAAGAGAAAATTAAAACTTACTTTCTTTACAAATGGGTACACCCATGGTGTAGATCTGCTAACCTTTCATGCAAATGAGATCATCCTAATTTACTTTTGTCTACAAGGATGGTCGTTTCTCACTTTGGAAAGAGATATAGATATCCAGCCTCTATCAGTCCTAAAATGTAGACCTGGGCACAGTTTGTGGAGTTCTGCATAAGAAACTCCACGAAGTGACAAAAAAACTTTGCAGAGTTCCGCAAGCAACGATGTGCATTACGAACTGCTGTTCGAGATGCTCTTCCTGCCAGTTGGTTAGAAATTCTACCAGAGCGGCAGCTCGTGCTCGCCAAATTACCGATGGCGAGCGAGGAAAAAACTCTGCAGGGCGGAGTTCACCACCCAGGCCTACTTAAATATCTGCATAATCTAGAGTGTGTTCCTAATCAGAATGTAATAATGTTTAAATATTTGTTTCCGTACAACTTGATAAATGCAGTGCATTTTTAACGTGTATACATAATTGAAGTAAAATCTCCATTAAATGCACAATTTTCATAATCACATACGCTTTGCTATATCCTGAAAACATGTTTGATCACTTAACAATCATGTCAGTTATTTAATTATTCTCACTATCTCAAGAATACGTAAGCCCTACAACAGTTACCTGATTAGAAGGAAACAAAACTATGTGATGGATTTTGTCTACTATTCTATTATTTTCAATAAAAGTTTGAAAAATAAATTACAAGAAAATAAGCCACCAAGATGGCACAGCTCTCCATGCTATACAAGACGTTTTAGGTCTTACCGCTGGGTATTTCATGCCCCATTTGGTAGTAATAGCAGACAACCTAGGACCAAAAGTACAGCAAATACCAAATAGTTTTCACATTGAGGTAGCAGAACAGTATGGATTGGTGTGCCTCGGACAATATGGTTCTTTTTTCCTCTAATGGACTTATTTGTACTGCACTATGACTTGAATGTCGGTCCTTCTCAAAAGGAAGGCTTGCGCGTGTTTGTTCAGTCATTCACCACTTAACTGAGACTGAACTCCTGAATTCTAAAATGTTTGGCAATCATTGTGCCTGTTCCATAGTCCTGTCATTGTTGGAAGATGTTTCAAATGCCCTAATCCAAGAACAAAGAAAAATAAGAACTGGATGATATATTAATTTTATGTTGCTTTTTCCCGTTTAGGTTTTGTTGGCCTCTTTAATCTTCTGCTACTTTGGCCAGGATTCTTTCTTCTTCACTATACTGGATTTGAGGCATTCGAGTTTCCAAGTAATTTAGTACTGATGTATATTGTCATCAATGGCCTTATTGGAACAGTTCTGTCAGAATTCCTCTGGTTATGGTATGAACTTTTTATACATAGTTGTCTAATTCATTATTTTGTACATGTTATAAACTGAGGTATCCAGAATTAAAAGGCTGATATTAATAAAAAAAACTACTTTATTACAATAACTTATTGTTGATATAGTAAGGAAGCATTGCCTTGCCAATTTTTATTGAAATTGACATTTTTAGCTAAACAAAGATTTTTATGTCCGTCTATCATAGTCCTTTTCCTTCTGACAGTGCTAGTTTGGGTTCTCAGTGATACACTTTTTTAATATAACTATAGAGGTGAGAATATATTCGGTCTCTTGAGGACCTGTCATTAAGACAATGACTGTTAAAGTCTAGACTTAAATGGATAAAGAACCTAACTAAAACAGCATTGTGCTCCAAGGAAGGCATAAAGTGCACAGTTGAGTGCTGGCAAAACCAGATATATTGGTCATGAAATTTGATTCTCCACTTGCCTCCATCCCCCCATATTTCTATCACTATTGAGCTGGAGCCAGTGATTGTGTCCCCAATAAATTGTGAGGATGATTAAATGGAGGCGCACTAAGTCCCTTCTCTCTTTTCTACGGATTTATATTCAAAGTTGGTATTTTTATATTTTAGAATATTAATCTGTTATACATCTGCTTACTTGCATAATTCTGCAAGCTAGTGAATGGGCTCTTAGATGCAATTTTGTTTTTCATTAAAATAAAAGTTCATTGATATTAGGTATGTTCAGAATGACTCACTATGCTATTGATCGATGCCCACAATTTCCCTTCACAATTCCCTCTCAATGTAGGCTCACCCTGATTGAAAAACAATACTGGCTATTGGTCCCTACTTATCTGGGTTCAAGTTTCAGTGCTGAACAGAAACGTTTCAGAATCAAAAATACAAGTGCTGGAAACCTGCAAAAGAAGAGTAGTCCAACTTTCTAAAAAGATTTAAATACTAAACCTAACGTCTTGGTGGACTGAGTAAAAACAACACTTTTATTTAAAACCCTTAGAAATGGGAGAAGTGTTACCATATAGTATAAAGTACTATATGGTAACAAGTTGCTATTATTTAATGCACTGTAAGTAAAGACCTGGAGAGGATTCATTTTGGAGAGTATTTCTCATGTGTTCCTTTGTCACAGGTTTGAATATTCACGAGAGCCTAATAATGAATCTGTTCTTCCCTCTGAATGAAACCTGTAAACCTGTATCAGATTAATGAAATCATGCAGTGAACATAATTGGTTGGAGATGCACATAGTCTGGATGTCGGTTTCTTGTTCAATTATTACATGCAGACATTAATAGCGTAAGTCTTAGTGCATTATGAAGTACAGTTCCAGATCTACTCTTACAGTCACATCCACATCCGACTACAGAATAAGCCAGTAGGTTCAGGAAATATGAGCAACCTATCTTTAGTTGAGTGAGGTTCCACTGCTTAAAAAACGCACAATCCTTGATTTTAGTCTGTGAGTTGGACAGACACCATTTCGTTATCATTCAGCTGGCCATGTGGTTTGGATCCTGCACTGGTTATCTCTCGGAAATGTCAGTCTAAGTGATATTTTTGATGGAGATCTCTCATTCGTTTTTTTGTGTTTTCTTTTTTCAAGTTTTTATTGTTTTCCGAATGCAACAAGTCACATCAACAGTTCATAAAGCACTCCAGTTTGTAGCAATTATAAATTGCAGCAAGCCCATCATATCACCAAATCTAGCATATAAAAGACTACAGGGCATAATAATTGTTGTGTTCTTAGTCTGGATCAGCTTCTATCTGATGTCCCGAGCCATTTGCCCAAATCTTAGCATGTTTACCAGGGCACCGCCTGGCTTCATACACGGGCTTTGTTGTTGCGTGCTTCAGCCCATTCTGGGATGGGTGTGTTGGAGTTAATGTGCGTTTGCAATGCATTGCGTAGTTGTAGGAGTTTGTGAAACTGTGTGTTAGATAGGGTATAGGTCTGCCGGAGGTCCTGGAAGGAGACCATATGTGAGCCCACCCAGATCTCAACTAAAAGTGGGATGCCTATTGTGTCCCCACAAGGAAATACATCTAATGATGCCTCCTCCCCCAACCATGTGTCATGCAATAACAGGGTGTGTTGAGTATGTTTTTTCCACCACCCTGGTGTTGCTGGGCCGCCCACCAGCCGGTAAACTCTAGCCAGTCACCTCCGGTACCGTATGAGGTATGGTAGTTCCATAGAGCAGTGCCATGATGTGTGAGAAACCCAGTTTGGCGAGCTCTCGCCTATAGGCCGTGTCCAAAGAACCCCCCAGTAAGACAATTGTTAATGACCAAGAGCTGCGTGGCCAGGTAAAACCGATCTAGATTTTCAATACCAAGACCCCCTTCATAGGGAGCACATTAACAGGAGGAAAAGACCAGGCAGGCTCTGGTGTTGTGCCAGAGAAAGGAGACGGCCAGTGAGTCCATCTCCCCGAACCAGTGACGAGGGACATATTGGGGAAAGTTTTGGAGGTGGTGTAATAATTGAGGTAAAACCATCATCTAGTGCGATCCTCCCCATGACGTTAAGTGGCAGTGTTTGCGCTTCTTAAGGTCAGCTTTGATCTTGCGGTGAGAGGGGTAAAGTTTAGAGACCAGGTAAATTTAGGGAGAAGAGACACTTGTATGCCCAAGTAACGAAAGCTGAGGTGACAGATTGCGATATTGGTCTGACAGTCGACACAATCTAGTGTGGGTGTCAGTGGTACTAAAACCGATTTGATTGGGTTAACTACCAAGCCGGAAGTCTCAGCAAAGAATTGTAAAAGACGAACGCATCAAGGGCCACTGTCCGCTGGGTGCGAGAGGTACAGCACCTCATCATAGGCGTAGAGTCCAATGCGGTCTTTTTGGTCCGAGGCACACTTCCAAACCCAACTCTTGGCATTACAGGGTATGAGTCTAGCCAGGGGCTCTATAGAAAACGCAAAGAGAAGGGGGTCAGTGGAAACCCCTATCTGGAACCCCCGTGAAAGGAAAGTTCGTCAGAAACCACCCTATTAATCTGCCCACAAGCTGTCTGATTGGAATAGAGAACTCGAACCAGACCGCAAAAACAGGGTCCAAACCCAGTCACTGCCAGCACTCGAACCAAATAGGCCCAGTCCACCGTGTCGACCGCTTTCTCACAGTCAATTATGAGCAAGGCCTGTGGAGTTGATAGTAACTGTGGGCCAGAGCAACATGCAGGCACCGTAAGCAGTGTCTGGTACTCCTGCTGGGTATAAAGCTGCATTGGTCTGGGTGAATCGGAGACCATAGAACCCAACGCAACCGAGTGGCCAATATAGTTGTGAAACTGAAACTTTTGACCTCTAGGTTGATGAAAGAAGTTGGTTGGTATTCGGCACAGGAGGTGGCCGGTGGTCATGTCATAGGTATAACCACAATAGTGGCCTGCTTGAGCTCTCTAGGGATGGAGCCCCTTTGGGCCGCTTCTTTATAATGATTCAGTAGATGTGGGGTGAGAACATCCTTATACTTAACATAGAATTCGACAGGGTAACCATCAGGGCCCGGAGTCTTACCGCGCTGATACCACTGAGATTGCATCTCCAATCTCTTCTAGCATGATGGGCTGATCCAGTTCTCGCCGTTCCACATTAGAAAGTCTGGGCAATGGTATCTCATCAATGAGGGGGTTGTTATTTTCGGCCTCGTGACATGGGGCGTTCGCGTAGAGTGTGGCATAATAGTTGGCAAATACTTGGGCAGTGGCAAGGGAGTAGCTGTGTAATTGTCCTCGGTGGTCATCCACCTCAGGGATAATCCATCCCGCAAGGGGACGATATGCTAATGAATGTTGGTAGTTTGCTATTTTTGTCTCACCATCCGTATATATGGGCTGTAGAGGCCCACCAGAGTGGTTTTGCTAGCTCGAGTGAGTAATTTCTGATCTCGTTCGTAATCAAAGCCAGTTCTCTATCAGTGGTCTTGTGAAGGCCATTGCAGGTCTGCCATTCCAAACGAAGCGCTTAAGCCTCAAGCTGGGAAATATGGTGATGCTGTGTCCATTCCTTCCCCCTTAAGAGACTCTTGGCACACCCTCGAACAGTACCCTTACATGCCGCCCAAAGAGTACCCATCGAGTGGAATTTCCCCTTGTTAGCAGTAAAATTAGCTATAATTTCAGATTGCAGATCCTGGGTGTATGTCGCATCTTGAAGATGCCAGGCGTTAAGCCGCCACAAGGGCTGCAGGTGGGATCCGACGCACCGACTCGGAGGAGTACTGGGGCATGGTCAGAGATCCCACGTGAGTGTATCTGTATTATGAGATACTGCCAGAAAATCTGTGGCTGGCATAAAGAGCATATCTATACGTGAGTGTGTGTGGTGTGCAGCAGAGGTATGTGAATATTGCCTACATTTGAGTTTCCAAATCCTCCACACATCCCACAAGCCCTGGGAGGCCACCCATTTATTCAGGGAGGCTGCCCTCTGATGCGGGCATCAGAGAGGGGTCCAGTGGAATCCACCCCGGGATCCAGAACTGCATTGAATTCCTCCCCTATAACCATGAAGCTCGGTGGCAGCTGAGCAATGACACCAAGAAGTGTGGTCAGGATATAATGATGTGGGGGTAGTAGAGACATAGGACATTGCCAGGGCTAGAGTACACGCAAGGCCGATATATCGACCCGAGAGTCCGATCGGATCTGAGTAACCACCAAAGGGAATGTGCGGCACAGCAGCATTGCCACTCTGCTGGATCCACACGTTTATCCTGCATGATAGACTATATCGAATCCATATCAGGCTGACCCCTCATTCTTACTTCAAGTGAAGGCTTTAGTCTCGGACATCAACATGGTGTCAGTCATTCATGCTTCAAAGAAACATTCCAATTCGGCACTCTCATTACTGGATAGAGCTGACAAGAGGTCTGGTGATGGCATTTCCAGACAGTCCTCTTTAGTACTCTGTAACATGTTATTCATGTGCCCACTAAAGTGTTTTAGGCAGAAAAGTAATTTTAAAATGAGCCTGCCAGGATGTGCTTGAGCCGATGCTTTAACCTGTTGAAACATGATCAAGCTCAATTGTTTCTAAAATTCCTCCAGTGGCCATTGGAGGACCACCTTACGTTATTTTTTTTGACGCCATAGGTAAAGTGTATTTGTTGTGCACATTCTTTAAAAAAAACAAATTTTCAATCTGTTTAACCAGAAGTGCAGCAAAAAATCTTACTAACCCAATGGTATGTAACATTTTTTTTATGGTAGACAGCGCCCCTCAGCACCCAAAAAAAATATGGACTGATTCAGTTTTAGACTGTAAGTGAAAGTAAGAAATGTTGTTCATTCTGATTGAGGATTAGATATTATGAACAGCACAAACTCTGCAGTATGGTAAAGTTCTTTAAAAAACAATTGAACGACCTTGGGTTGACATTTAGCCTCTGATACACTATAGGGAGTTCAATCAATATGAACATTTCCTTGTTTTAGTTTTGTTAGTATCTGTGGTTCCCCTCATTAAGAGTCTCATAAGTTGACTGACTAGGTATAGAAAAGGACCTGGTTACCAAATGTATACTTCTATGCATTCTGCCTCCGGTTTAATGGACAAAATACACCAGCTACTTGCAGATAAATGTCCTCTTTACCTACCTGCCCAACGATCTAATTTGCCACCTTGCACTCCTTGACTCTGCAGTCTTTCAAATGGCTACCACACTGTGGCCTTTAACCATTAATTCTGGAGAGCTCCAAACTTGCCCCCAAGAGTAGAGTCAAAGAACCTATGTTTCAAGAGACGTCTCAAAACAGACATAGTGAGCAATATTATAGCGGATATTCTGGGACGCAGGATTGAGATGAGCCCTGTGCTGGTGCTGGTGCTGATGGGAGTTGATACAGAGTCACTTAGCCCTTTGGACAGGTTGCAGAGGGGCTGGGTTTTCTATTTGGTGCTTCTTACAAGAAGGGAGATCTGCAAACATTGGCTCGATGTCGGTAGCTCTCCTTCCAGAGGATTGGCTTAAAGCTGTGCGCTGGACTTGCGGAATGGACTTGGGTTGTATCCCAGGTAGAGCAGATACTTTCTGGGTAGACTTTCTAAGGTGGAGTGGCTGGTCGGATTCAGAGAATGGAGCAGACCTATGACTGCACCCACGCACCAAAAGAAACATGGGTGTTTAAGCCTTGGTGTGGCTGTGACGCTGTCTGTGCAGCAAGTGCAAGGCCGGTTTCATGGTGTTTCCCAAGATTACAACAGCTCCTTGGGAATGTACAATGGGGGATTTCTCCACTTCCTGCTGGACTCTAACTGCCTTTTGTTTTCTGTTCTGTATATGACCTATGATACTGTGTGATCCACTGAACTTACTGGAAGTCTAGAAACAGAAGCGTTAATAACACCTAAATAAATACCTATTAAGAGGGAAAACATGGCGCACAGTGTGATTTTCCCCACTGCCTTACCTACCTCCATTGACTCACGAAAGCCCTCTTGCACATACTTATGATGTGTTTTGCCAAATTTGGGATCACTTCAAAACCAAGGGCCTTATTTACAGTCTGGCAGACTGATCACTCGTTAAAAAGTGGCAGATCTTCTGTCTGCCATGTTAAAAGTGTAACAGTTTGTAAGGCATTTGTAATACAGCGGATAAGACATTCTTTTCATTTGTGATAGCATATCCCATCTGCCAAAGTCTAAATAAGGCCATGACTCCCCCGCAAAAGTAGTGAAGGGCTATCAAGTGAACGGACTCCACTAGATGACGTTTCGACTCATAACACCCTTACTAAGGATAGGAATGGAGGAAAAGAAATCATGATTTTTTTATTAATTGCACTCATTCTACTAGAACACAGATTTTCATCTCACCGTACTTGACGTATTACTGTCAAGGAAACCCCAGCTCTGCAAGTAAAGGAGCTGTGCACTCTGTTACATCATGGGTGGATCAAAAGTACAAGCTTGCTCACACAACATTTTGCATTACACAGATGCTGAATTAAAAACTTCATTTTTATTATTGCTTTCTGCAGGTGGTTAACCTGATCTGTCTTTTTCTCTTTTCATTTTTGGGAAGATTTTTCACAAGACCCATGAACGGTCGAGCAATGGCTTGCTCACTAGCTCAAATTTGGCAATGGTATTGAAAATGTTTGTAGGGCTTCCGTAGGTTCCCAGGGCCCGATGTGTGAATGTGTTTTGTGGGCACAAAGCCTGCATTTTTCAAAAACACAGTGCTTGTGACCACAGAACACCTTTTTGCAATGTATCAAAGAACTCTCGCATGCCAGAGAAGTCTTTCCACCACACAAAAGGACTTTCTGCAACTCTTTCTAAATCACACGTGGAAGGGGGCATGGACTAGACATCTGCTTCCTGCTTATGAGTTTCAAAGAGATAGATCAGTGGTTTGTGACTTCAATTGTGGTCAGAAACCATTGATAGGTGACCGATCCCAGAGTTGGGGTTTAATTTTTTCCACCAGCACAGCTTTGTCATTAGGAATTCTGACTGCCGGCCTGAGCCGGAGCAGACAGTGGTCCAGAGGACCACTGCCTGCTCCTCCTAATGTAATTCCTATCAAGAAATATATTTTTTATAAATGCCACACAGATTCCTATAAGAGAGAAAAATGTTTTCATGTATTCTCACACTATTCTGTTTTTACAGGGAGCGTTTTAGGGGCCATCAGGCACCTTCGCCGAATGATCGAGGGAGTGATTTATGGGTAAAAGGGGCACCTTAACTTGAGGCGGGGTGTGTAGGAACGCTCACACTAAAATGAAGGAAACAGATGTGTGAGCCATGAAAACCAAGCCAAAAGGTTTAACAGATTTATTTAGAAGGTGCAACTTCAAGAAACGTCAAGAAAAAGGCATAAAAATACAAAATACAAATATAGTGACCTCACATTCACAGAGTCATATGAATCAGAAGGCATTTCTACATGGAAGCATTGAATTCGTTTGAAGAGAGACACTTCAGAAAACCTCAAAGACACATTTATAAATGCATTATGAAAAACATAAATTAAATCAAGGAAAATGTTCTCAGAATGCAAAACACATTTGATCTAAAATGCAGAGAATTCTCAAGTTTAAACCTAAAAGAAAGCAGCCTTGCAAGTGTAATATAAGCATTAACTTCTCAATAAGAAAACACCAATTTAGAGACAAAATAGCATACATAGCATATACAGCAAATATATTGGCAAGTTAAATTGTATCTTAAAAACAAAAAAACAAGAGCTCTTGGGGAGCACCCGCACCCGCCTGCCATCTACTAACAGAGGGATGGGGTAGTCCGACGGGAAACCTGTGGTCCTCCCTTTTATACTTTTTAAGGCAGTGAGAAGTGCCTACACGTCATCTCACGCCAGTCCTACCTACGTCACTTATAGCATAGTTCGCACATTTATCAGACATTGTGGAGCTTATTCTACCAAATGTGGAACATAGACTAGGTGAAAGGTTATATTCTCTGGCCAAGCGCTAGTCGTAAATTGCATAGGGCAAGCAGAAAATATGTAATGCAAAGGAATAAAATATATATATATAGATATATGTCTTGGTTGCCACATTCATCACCCCAGCTTGACGCGGCTGCGGTGGGAACTTCTCTATTCTCATGTACAGACCCAGGATGTGATGTGCTATATGTCCACAGAATAGAGAGACAGTGAACTCTACGCACACGGGTAGGGTGGGGGCTCTATGGTTTGGAGCAGGAGGCCTCGCTGAGAGAAGCTGGCTGTGATTTCTAGTCAGACAAGCCTAGATCCTGCTGCTCAGTAAAGATGGGTGCAAAACGCTGGTCAATTTAACAAAAGGCCTACAAATTAGGCAGGCAAGGTAAGGATAAGGGTCTCATACCTCAGATGTGGGCAGAACGTGCCTGGGGTACCCTGTGATAAAAATAGACCCTCCATCATTCCCTCCTCTTGTTCATTCTTGAACAAAATCCTTACAGCATACCTTTCAGGTCTTTGAGGTATTTTGTAATGGCAGCAGGCTGCATTTAGGGTAGTCCTATCGTTGTTACTTCTACAACTTCTATAAGTGCTAAGTTATGCACATTTCCTGTTCTATCCTTGCTCTCCCTTTGCAAATTATGCTTTTCTCAGGAGATGCAACTGCTACGGACTTGGTGTGCCGACTGAAGAGCATATTATACATTAGGACACAGCCCACGTGTTTAGAGACAGGTATGACATTGTAACACATGCTGTTTTCTGTGTCGGTAGGCCAGTACTCAATACTGCTAGTAGCACCAATGGTCATTTTCTCTAATTGTTCTGAAAGTCTTGAGGCATTGTTCCAATTGTTGGTACGTGTGGCTAGTGTGACTAGTTGGAAGAATGTCTTATCTTCTGCTCTACTTTTACTCTTTTCAAAAAAGTCTGCTGAGTAATAATGTAGAGCTTCAGAGATGATACCTGTAAACAGAAAAAGTAACCGTTGGGGCCTGTCTTCAAGTAATTTGAGAGGTTTGCAAGCTCTTCTATTACTTAGGTTTATTCAATATAAAGAAAACAAAGTGATGAAAAGGTAAAGATGTCTCGTTTTCACAACTTGTAGACTGAGGGATTTGGGCGTTGATGTTTCCAGACGTTCATTAGGTGATGTATCCTTGGGGCCCGCTTTACACACTCTTCCTTTCTCTTATGTGTAGCATGTGGGGGTGTCGTACCTGGTCGCTTGTGTTGAGAGGGGTCTCCTGTCGCCAGTCCTGTTTTCCGTCGCCGGGATCTTCGCGCTGAGCCTGCCTGCCTGTGTCCGGGTCTCCCTCCCGCTGCCGCGCTACAACACCTGCAGAACCGGCAGGGAGGGGGACTACTGTTCCCAGCAGCACCTGGTGGGGCAGGGCGGAAGTGCACGCCCATTGAACGCGCCTGGAGGCGCTACAAATTGGAGCACGCCCTCGGTGGAGCGGGGGTGTCGTACCTGGTCGCTTGTGTTGAGAGGGGTCTCCTGTCGCCAGTCCTGTTTTCCGTCGCCGGGATCTTCGCGCTGAGCCTGCCTGCCTGTGTCCGGGTCTCCCTCCCGCTGCCGCGCTACAACACCTGCAGAACCGGCAGGGAGGGGGACTACTGTTCCCAGCAGCACCTGGTGGGGCAGGGCGGAAGTGCACGCCCATTGAACGCGCCTGGAGGCGCTACAAATTGGAGCACGCCCTCGGTGGAGCGGGGGTGTCGTACCTGGTCGCTTGTGTTGAGAGGGGTCTCCTGTCGCCAGTCCTGTTTTCCGTCGCCGGGATCTTCGCGCTGAGCCTGCCTGCCTGTGTCCGGGTCTCCCTCCCGCTGCCGCGCTACAACACCTGCAGAACCGGCAGGGAGGGGGACTACTGTTCCCAGCAGCACCTGGTGGGGCAGGGCGGAAGTGCACGCCCATTGAACGCGCCTGGAGGCGCTACAAATTGGAGCACGCCCTCGGTGGAGCGGGGGTGTCGTACCTGGTCGCTTGTGTTGAGAGGGGTCTCCTGTCGCCAGTCCTGTTTTCCGTCGCCGGGATCTTCGCGCTGAGCCTGCCTGCCTGTGTCCGGGTCTCCCTCCCGCTGCCGCGCTACAACACCTGCAGAACCGGCAGGGAGGGGGACTACTGTTCCCAGCAGCACCTGGTGGGGCAGGGCGGAAGTGCACGCCCATTGAACGCGCCTGGAGGCGCTACAAATTGGAGCACGCCCCCCGCGTCGCGGGACGCGCGCGGGCGTCGCCGGGCTGAGCCCGGGCAGAGGGCGGGCCGTCTGTGGCCGTCCGGGGCCGGAAGAGGCCGGGCCGGGCCAAATCGCTCATCCTGCTCCCTCTCCTACCAGACACTGTCCCGTAAGGCAAGTACAAAATCGCTGCTACGGGATTTGGGACACTGAGACTGTTGCTGCGGATGTCGATTCACTGGGTGTATTCACTGTACTCTGTTGACCGCTCTTTGCTATCAAAAGTCCCGCATTTACCCCGCCTCATACATTGGTTGGAGGCAGTGGTGAGAGATCTACGTTGTGTCCTGCACTACACCTTCGGTGCCCATTAAACTTATAGTTGGCCCGTCCCGTCCCTTATTCTATCGCCATGGTAAAGAGGAAGAACCCTCAGCTTAGGGCGGAGGGAGGGGTTAAGGGGACCCTGGACGCCTTTATCGTAAGAGCAGAGTCCCTACTTGCCCACGAAATCACACTGACGGAAAAGCGGCTTTCCCTGGACGCTTTAATAGCCAAGAAACGTTCCTCGCTGGGAAACTTAGCCCTCAGTGTAACGCCGGGAGGAACTCTCCCTGACCCTTTGCAGGTGGCGGACCCTAGCCCACGGGGGCTCCAAGATCTAGAAAGCTCGTCTGCCATAATTATTTCCCCGACTGCCAGGGTGCCGCAAGCTGCTGGATCTCAACACCCTGAAACTGTATCAGGAGAAGCAGAAAGGGGGGGGCCAAATGCACTTTCGCCAGCAGTAGTCACTGAATCCATACAATCACCCACCAGGGAAGTGGTAACTCGATCGAAAAGATCCCAATTACAGCCAGGCCCAGTAACCATAGGAGGGATGCATACCCCTAATCCCGCGAGTAAGCCTAGTCGCAGAGGACCAACCAAGACCACCAAGAACCCTGAGTGCTCTAAATGCCCAACTTGTAAAACCATAATTGGCTCGACAGGGCTAAACGAAGCCACCATAGCACTGGAAGGAAAATTGGAACAGCTATTAGCCCAACATCTAGGCCCGGCATTATTAGCACTTTCCAGTTTGGAACGCACAATAAGGAGGCTGGTGGAATTATACTCTGTAAAGCCAGATGGGATCCCCCCACAGAGGTGGCAAGAGGGTGGAGGGAATGAAGAAGAGTCACACAGGGCTGCCTGTGACAAAACGGTTACCTTTAATAACGATCCTGAACCCAGTAACTGCAGGGAAGCCACCTTAGTACAAGCACATATTGGCAATAAGAACCCGGGACAAAAACCTAAGGGTAATACACGCACCCCCCCCGACCCAAACACCGCCCCCTGTGGTCTAAATGAGAATGTAGTCCGGCCCAACACTAGCAACAACACTGCTTGCGCACAGAATACCCCAGGCCTCCCGATTCTTGATTTACCCCCTGCATCCAGTCCCTACACGTTAGTGTTAGTAGGTGTCCCAGGCCTTAACAAAGATGTCGAGGAATCAACTAGCACCCTGATAAATAAGACCGTACACTGGGTGCGTAACAAACCACACGGGATGAGGCTCGGACACAGGCACATCTTAATGGCTAGGAGGGTGGCTTGGATCGGGAATAGCGCAAAAAGTTTCTCAGGTGACTGCATCATAGTTAATTTTAGACACCCCGAGATGGTGAGAGAATTACTTGACAACCGACACATGTACGGGGACTTAGAGTCATCTATATCGATGCTACCCTTGCACTTTTTTTATAGGAATAACATACCAGACATTGGGCAAGGATGGCGGGGGCCTTGGCGCCCCAAAAATCGGAGGGAGGTGGCACCTGTATTTGACACAAATAGATTTGCACCGCTCTCTTGTCCCTCTGCATTGGACGAACAGGACTGACTGTTGGAATTAGGGAGTATGGAGCCTGAGCAGGTTTATCCTACCTTGGTCAATATCGTAGATGCCATAGGGATCCCGGAGCAAGAGGTAGTAGCCGCCCCTGGTGTAGAGCAAGGGACGGAAACGGAAGACAGGCCGCTAATACCACACGGTCTGGACAAAAGCCCCTCCCTAAGAACGATGCTTAGTGAGACCAGGGGTTTAGCTCCAAACTACAGGGACTTGGGGATCATCTCCTGGAACATTTCAGGACTCGCCACCAAGATCCATAACACTGAATGGCTAGCATTTATAACAAACTTTCAAATCATTTGCCTACAGGAAACATGGGAAACCAACAAAACTGTCCCATTCCTGGAAGGATATAAAATGTTTTTTGTACCAGCCTCGAAATCTAACATGGGAAGAGCCAAAGGCGGTTTAATCACGTATGTAGCATTGTCATTGCAGGGGAAATGGCAAGATCTGGGGTGGGACTCCGCCTGCCTTCAGGGCATAAAATACTCATTGGTGGGACAAAAGCTGATTTTTATAAATTTTTATAATGCGGGACAATCATTAATAAACCTGATGGAATTAGAGGAAAGATTGGCCACCCTTCAGAACTCAGGGGACGAGGGCTATCAACTAATTCTCATGGGTGACTTTAACTGCCACCAGTGCCCACACTTGAAATGGGAGGGCGGCACTTGGGATAATTGCCCCTCTATTAAGGGTTGGCACTTGGAGCATTCCAGAGAGGGTTTTTCCTTGAGTACAATATTGAGTGAGTTCGCCCTAACCCACACAATGGATCTGATTGATCGGGGGAACTCTGCTGATATAGCCCCTTCCTTTAAAGGAAGAGGCTGTAATTCAATAATAGACTACATTTTCATTCCCACTGTCTTAATACCCAGTATAGGCAAGTTTATGATAGTACCCAGCGTGTTTAGCGATCATAACCCCTTGGTCATGCTTCTAGCGGACATCCTCCCAGGCACCAAAATAGACAGAAGGACCACCACGGGCGTATTCAAGGCAAAGGATCAAGGAAGAAGAATCAAATGGGAAAACATCGATGGAGAACAACTCCATAAAGCCCTCCTTGCCAATGCCGAGAATCACCTGTGGAGATGTTTAGATCCCACTGTTGAGGGGATGGATTTGATTGCAGCGTTCGAGGGCACCGCACAACATATAGACACCCTCATAAGAAGTAAACCAAGGTCCCAGGTAGATTGCTGCCCTAGATGGTTCGATAAAAACTGCTCTAGAACCCATAGGGACCTAAAAAAGGCACTATCATCCGCCCCTAGGAATAGAGGAGAGATTGCAGCGTGTAGGGCCCGGTACAAAAAGGCAACGAAGTTGCGAAAAATATCCTTACAAACAGAGGCATGGGAATCCCTGAAAGAGGCTGCAGAGCTCCATGACATGACCAGTTTCTGGAGGATTATAAACGCCCCATGTTTTCAACCCCCAAACAAGCACCAGGTGGCTTCCCATATTTTGCCTGATGAATGGATGGCGCATTTTAGTGGCCTATACAACCGTGGTGAGTCGGAGGAGTTGCCAAATATCGGCATAGAATCACTTGGTGACGATTGGTCTCACTTCACGGTCGAGGAGGTCACACTGGGAATTGAGTGCCTGGTGATGAGGAAGGCCCCAGGCCCAGACGGGATACCCCCCGACCTTTTTAAAAGCCAGGTAGATCTCTGGGCCCCGGTATTGACTAGGGTGCTGAACACAGCCACTGAAGTAGGCATGCCCAGATCCTGGTCCACTGCTACGATCGTACCCATATTCAAAAAGGGCAACAAAAACGATCCACAGTGTTTTCGCCCAATTTCCCTTATTGAGGTCTCGGCAAAAATTTTAGGAAGAGCTGTTTTAAATCGTCTGTTGACTTGGGCCGATGAAAATAACATTATCACGGATGTGCAATACGGGTTCAGAAACGGGCGCTCTACTACTGATCAGTGCCTTAACCTGTACCTCCTGACAGCGAAGTACACTGTGGCCAGGGAAGGCACCGTTTACCTGGCTTTTATGGATCTCTCAGCAGCATTCGACTGCGTGAACAGAAGACGACTGTGGGAGATCTTGGTTGTGATGGGTGTCGAACCTGGCCTGATTCATATCCTACAAACACTCCATTTAAACACCACGGCACGAGTCAGATTTGGTGAGAGAGGGGAAGTGACAGAGGACTTTGGGTGCAGTGGAGGGGTGAGACAGGGGTGTATCCTCACCCCTTTTTTGTTCACGCTCTATATTAATGGTCTTGACAAAGCACTTAGAGAGCTGGAGGCCGATTGTCCCTGCATTGGGAGGAGAAGTATACCAGTCCTCCTTTATGCAGATGACGCGGTACTCCTGGCACGCACAGGAAGGAGCCTGCAGACCCTCATCAGCGGCTTTGTACGTTTCATGGCAGATTTAGACTTAGTTCCCAATCTATCAAAGTCTTATGTCATGGAAGCGGGCAAAACGCCTCTAAGGAATTACACCTTCTCCATAGGCACCCACAAACTTGAGAAGGTAAAAACCTTTAACTATTTGGGGATTATGTTCGATAAGGACCTCTCTTTTAAACCCCTTGCAAAACACAAATGTAGTCAACACCCGAGCGCAGCGGGGTCAATCATGAGCTATGCAAGTAGATTGGGTCGGTGGTCGCCCAAAGAAATAGTAACGCTATATAGGTCAGTTTGCTGTGCCAAGACCTTGTATGGGAGCGAGCTGTGGGGTTTTATAGATCCAAGCAAAATCCAAGTGGAAGAAAACAAGTTCTTAAGGAGATTATTGCAAGTGCCCCAATGTATCCCCTCATACATCGCCCACGAGGAATTGGGCATTCCTCACCTTGGTGACAGGATACAGCTCAATCCGTTAATTTGCTGGATCAAGATCTGGACAAACCCCGAGGCACTGTTAACCAGACAAATCTTGGAGGATTGCATGAGGGGGGATAAGGGCCTGCTAATACCTTGGCTCAAGTACGTCAGGGAGGCACTAGATACACTGGGCCACGCATCCTTTTTCAACAATCCCTCCACACTGGCCAAGAATGACCTGGTTCTCACCAAGGCTGACCACCAACGACATATAGCCAGGGCAAGAGAGGAAATAGAAGGCCGAAAACATAGTGTCCGTGACTATCAGCTCACAAAAACCTCCGTGGGGATGGAAGCCTACCTGTCTAACACATACAACAAACAGGATAGATTCCTGATGACTAGATTCAGGTTAAATCTTGTGCATCACATTTTGTCAGTCCCCGCTGGCTTTGTGAGCGATGTTAGGACAAAAGGGTGCTGCGATCTGCGATCTCCGCAGGACACCCTACACTTCGTCCTTCTTTGTCCCTTTTATGCACTACCAAGGTCCCGGTTTTTAAAAACAGTCTTAAAACGAGCCAAAATTAGACAGGCCAAAGTGGCCCTTTTGTTCCTTAAAATGTCGACTGACCCCTTTGTCTTATTTAGCACTGTGCACTTTTTGAGACTTGCAGTCAAATTAAGATTGACCAAAGGAGAGGCCCAATGAAGCAGATAATGGACAATTTGTCTGGGAATGATTTGATATACACAGACATATTTTATCCCCTTTCATGTAAGACTGTCGCACATAAAGGCTTTCTGCATTGGATTGTCCGTTTTTTAACTTGTTTTTATATAGGGATTTTATATCATTGATTTTACTGGAAATGTATATAATTGACCCATATCATTTTTATTGGAGTCTAATATTGTTGTATGAATTGTATCTTTTATGGATATCTTGTCTTTTATCCGAATAAAGATTATTGGCCTTTGATGTGCAACCCTTCAGGATGAGCTTGGGATACCATTCCCACTTGGTAGTTTCCGTGGAACACATGTATTTTCTGTGTGGCTCCTTGCCCCTTGCACAACCCCTCAATCACATGTGACAGTCCATTGTCAGAACCCAAAAGCATAGGTACTTTAAAGCGCAGTATGAACTCTTTCAGGAGGCATTTGGCAATAGTTTGTGCATTGCTGTTCTTGTATTGGCATGCCTTAGTCCATTTGATGATCATGCACACAATAACCAACACATACTTGTAGTTTTGAGTAGGGGGGTATGTTGATGAAGTCCATTTAATGTGGGGAAATGAAGTGGCCTGGGGCAATGGAATTACAGCATTAGGAAAACAGTCTGATCTTCCCATCACGTCCTACAAGTGATGAACCATGAAAAAGACGGGCCATGGGAGCAAGCATTATCGTTGGTAAACATATCTTTCCATTTGGGCCTATCCGTATTCCTTTTCTTTTTGCATACATCCTCCCCTGTTCCATTCTTCCTTTTCTTCCACCCAGCCCTTTCCATAATATACTTAGTGTCATAGTACATATCATCATCCTTTATCTTGATATCATGTGTAGTAGAAGCAATCTGAAACAGGTGTGTGCAGCACATTCTACAATTGAAACTTTGGTAGCAACAGGTCTTGCAATAGTTAAGCTATTAATGGTGCACGCTGCATTTGTTGGCCAGCTGAGGTAAGGAGGGAACTCCAAATGAAGGAAAGAACCTAACAATCATATTGGCATCCCTGTACAAGACTTTAAAAAGAAATTCATTATCTCCAGAAGCAAAAGAAGAATTAAAACATTGTATTATAGCTTGTCCCAACAGCAAACACAGATGAAAATCTCTGTCACAGTAACACCTTTAGGATTCAAAACACTCATAGCTGTCAAACTGTGCCCAGGGATGTGGAATTCCTATAGCCCCACGCCCAGGACATTTTTTTTTTTAGGTCACGGGCAACAAGTGTTCATGCGTATTTCGTCCTTGGGACAAGTAGGCCCAACCCCTTTGCAACATAAAAGTAAACAAGCATTGGTAAAGCCAATGAAATTGTTGGTCAGCCTTTCGGCTTTATCAATGCACAACTTGTTTGGCAATATTTTTGTGAAGCTTGATTGGTGTGGGAGCTGCTGGTCCCTCACCATTATAACAAACATTGGCAAAAGCAGAAATAGTTTTGGTCTCAAAGATCACACATTGCACAGTAGTTCCTGGCACTGGATAAAACAACCGTGTGTCGATATGCTCCTTGTGAAAGAACAGAATGCAGTCACTCACAGTGAAGCTAGCCAAAAGAGAGAGGCAGAGAGACAACATTTTATTAAACATAAAAGGTCATTGTTAATGCCAGACCTAATTAGGGGCCTAATTATTAAATAAAGTACACCCATGTCCTTGGATTATGTGCAGATATACAACTTTTGTGAATTCACAAGACTTCAGAAGTAGGCCAAGAAAGAGTACTCCTAGAAAATATTTGTGAACTGCATTTAAGTATGAACAAATATGCAGGTGTAGATTTGCTCAAGCGAAAATCTGAGTGATTGCAAGTTCACTTTTACTCCAACCACTTTTTTTTGTGAGCCAGAACTGTTGCTTACCCATTACATTCAGCCCCAGTATGTAGATCTGCGGAAACGTGGCAACATAAGGGAATTGTCAGTATTCAAAGCCTACTATGGAAGGAGCCCTAGCATAATCAGAGAGGCTATTTCAGAGCTCTTATATAATGACATTGCTGCCATAATTTGTCGCTGCATTACATGCCACAAGAGGGACAAGTGGATTTTGATACAGGACAAGTATATTTAAGAAGCAACCTGCCCCATGAACAAGTAGATATTTCATTAAATTCCACACCCCTTTGTGGCAATCCCTTACACCTTGAAACCTGTTTCAAACACCCGGAAATATTGCACCTATGTTTTAAAAGACATATTAAATCTGTACATATTGTATCCTTTAAACATTATAATACGAAGCACTGTTATTCAATGCACACTATCCTTCTGTATTGGCATATACTCATTACTAATGATCAATACATAAACATAATATAAACACAACATTACTACTTTTCCTATCACTCCTATTCTTTGTAGTCCCTGGCGAATGCACTGCATTACAATGCATTTTAGCACATTCCACCGTACAATGTAATTTGTTACAACAATAATCTCTCCAAACTCTGAAGAACCTAGGAATGAAAAACATTAATATACATACAAATTATTTCTTTTAGATACAAATATAAAACAGCACTTCTCCTTGCGCCATTCAAATAGTCAAAAACCTTCAAGAACTCAATACACCTGGCGCTATATAGATATATATACACACACACATCTGCTTGTGAAGATGGTGGTGTTCCTGTTGCGGCTGATCACCTGTCCTCTTCCTCTTTGGACTCAGGAATGATGGGGCCGTTCTCCTTCTGCCTTAATACCTGAGTAGAAAGAAACTTTGCAGCACGTGTTAATTTATACAAATATATGTCTTCTTTCATAATTTCAATGTCACTGTGATGTCTAGTTGATGAGACCTATACATATATTAATTGTTCAGTGAGAAGTATATGGGGCATTATGTTGTTGTCAGAACATTGTAATATTCTTGAGTGAAAACAGAGTGATCCATGGGCAATAAACTATTTTTGCTTTATTTTAATTTATTCATGTATTTATTTCCCTCAATTGTGGCTCTTATTTTGCCTATTTTATCTTTAAGCAGTCCGTTCAGGCATTGCTGAAAGTTGTTGCTGCTTTTATATCATAATGGACACATGGTCTAGCTGTCATCCAAACGTGTGGGAAAATGTAGTGGGCCTGAGCCTGTGGCATGACAAATCTTTCCTGAGCAGTCTGCTTATTCTAAAAATGTTGCAAAAACCTCGAAACATCACTTAACTCCAAAAGCCGAAAGTGAATGAAAAACCAAAGCAAAACATTGTACTCTAATAGTTCCCAGGAGATAGGAGACAAGAGGAAACTCTTAGTGGTCGTACTGCAAAATATATGCAACCACCTCTAAAGTCTGCAACACTACTTTTAAAAGGCCTCTTTAAATCCACACCTATTATTCTGACAATATTGCGATACTGAGCATTGCTTACTTCATGCATACCGTCCTTTAACATTGAGATCTACTTTATATCGGCAAGTATTATTAATTCTTTTGTATTTTCCTAGCACTGGGGCATGTGTGAAGGAAGTTGGTTTGGTGGCTACCTGTGGTAATCTATTCCTACGAATCTCTGGTTGTCTCATATTTTGAAGGCTGCACACAGCTGTGCATATCCAAAAACGTGTTCCTTACCTCCTCTCACCCATCTGCACATAAACACATACATATTCCTTCATTAAACTGCACAACGTGAAACCTGAAACATTGTATTCAATCTAACAAATTGTGTTATTCTAGGCAACTTATTTCTCTTGTTCACTTCCACAGCCCAACGTATTCTTACACATACATATTCTTTCTTTTAAATCTCATGTTCATTGCCAACCACAGGAAGTCTCTTTCCTGTCTGGGTCTACGCCCAGAATCTGTGGTCGGCCAGGAATGCTACTTCTGAAGGCAGCCCAAGAAAAAATCTATTAACCCTTTAACACCATGTAATATCCAGATATGTGTTGTCTTTAATTGTATGTAAAATATAGCTTATTTTAAAATAATATGGCGTTTTTGTAAAGCGCACGTTCACTCAGAATGGTATTGTGGCGCAAAATAGCAAATCTTTATTGTTCCCCTAACTCAATGGTGCTCATTTTATCCACCTTGGAAAGATGAAAGGCTGAGGAGACCTAGCAGCATTTGACGTGTGACCATGAAGTCAAACCATGGGTGTAGCTAGCGTGCATTCCACTCCATTATTTTATCTCCCCTCTTCTGTGCACTTCCGTGCACAAGAAATCTGAAGGCAACAGTCTTAACTTGTTAATTCCAATCTTCTGTCTAATGTTCACCATCTGCTCCGACATTTACGTTGCTCTAAGTCTAGTGTCACTAACTTTCTTGGCCACAAGACACAATTTCCAAATCTTTTCTGTTAGCTAACTCCAACTTTGTGCGCTCTGTGGCAGTACTTACTGGATCTGCCCTAGCATTCGGGCTACTGCTTATGCCTGCCTCGGCTGCTGCTGAATTTGGTCGCAGGTAGGAGTAAATTATTCTGTACTTAGTTGCTAAATATTGCAATATTTGGTGTAATCTTCAGTGTGAATTATAATTGGTCATCCAAATAGAGAGATATTCATATGCATTTGAAACTCAAAGTATCTTCTTTTCTGCCAGGAAACTATATTACTTAAATTGATGGCATTTTTAGGTGAGGTGTGACGGTCAAGGAACTAAATGTACTTTATTCAGGGTATAATGAGTTAAAATAGGGGAGCCTACTTGAAACCGTGCTCAAAAAGACGTAATTAAGGGTCGTGAAGGCAGCTACTTGGAAGCTGGACACCAGTAGTCACTGGATGCACCGCGCACCAGTTGCGTGGTCTCTAATGGAACCTGTCTCAGTTAAAGTGGGTGTGCTTGGCACGTACCCAGATGTTTCTGCTGATCACTTATCACTGCAGTGCACAAGAGAAGTACACCTATATATAACAACTCCTGTGGTACCACTGTGAGAGAAAGAGATGAGAAAGGCCCATAAGCCAGATAAGAGACGCAAAATGTAGACCGAGAGAAGGAAATAGAGTATAGCTATTAGAGTACACTGTATGTAACAAAAGAAGGCAGAGAAAAAAGGACACTTTTTACAATGAAGAGAAAGAGACTGAAAGGCCTTGGCAGAATTAAACGTTCAAACAATACAATGTACACCAAATAAGTAATCAAAATTCAAAACAAATATGAGCTGCCAGACGCAGTCCCATGCACACGTATTTGTGGCACAAAGTGGGAGACGCCAGAAGCAACCTCCTGTCGCCAAGTACATACTTCAAAAATATAAATGTGAGGAACTATTTCAACAATTTAGTGTATGTTGTTGTGCATTACATGGTCAGTTATCTGAAAATGACTTGTGCTAATTAAATGTGGTGCTGCGCCACATGGTTCAGACAAGGGCTGGGGGGGGTGGCAAGGGGTAACTATATAATACTATTTAGTCACAAAAAAGCAACGGCTTTGATATATAAAAAACTGTTATAATCCTAGTTATTATTGGTCTCACTAAATACATGAAAGGTCGGTGCGCCAGGTACAGATGCTTAAAAAGACAACCACAATGCATGCTAAAAAGGCCACAATAAAAAGATATTTAACCATAAAATATTCGCACTTCAATTATACAAAATGTGAAGCATATTATGTACACGTCTATTTATATATATAAACCCACAGAACTATTTTCGCATTCTCCTCTGCTGGCCTAAATGCCTTAAAATAATATAGCAAGAAATATACGTCTTTACGTTTCATTTTAACACAGGAAGAGAACAGAAAACCACATTGGAAGATGTTTTGTTCACAAACCATAATCACACAATACTCATGTTGACTGTCCTTGGAAATAAAAATATATACTGACAGTCCCTCGCAAAAGCCGAGGAAGTCTGATAACTGTTTATCATAGATCCTCATGTGCCAGTCACAAGACGTACAGTGGCACATCTTATCCGGGACTCGGAACCGCTCCTGAGCCCACAAATATCTGAGATTTGCATCATGCAACCTCCTTGCCTTCCTGCACAGGCGTAATCTCTATCTCCATTGCACAAAATATATTTATATAATAATAAAAAACCCATAATGTAAGCTCTAAAAAAAAAAAAACAGTGCTTAAGCTAGCGAAAATATAATATCTAATACATCCCAGGGAAAACCACTTTCTTCTCTTCTTATACAAGAGGTAACCGTAACTCAAGCGAAAACCGTAACTTGTTGGCCATGCAAGCCCGCATTTCAACTTCTTTCTCAGGACTATTGACTGAGCGTAATCTCTTCCCAGCTGATCCTTACAACTGGGCAGAGGTATACCTTATATATATATTTGCAACAAACCCACAATCGAACACTGAAAGATGCCAGACGCAATCTTCCCTTCCCTGTCAGTCCTTGTGACTAGGCAGAGGCCTCTCCCTGCTTTCAGAGAGGCACGATAACCCACTTATAACCACAACAAAGCAAAATTACCACTGAAAGATGCCAGACGCAATCTTCCCTCTGGCTGTACGAGAGGCACAGTAATAACGTATGTCTTATTTCTAAAAAGATAAACACATAATTCAAACAACTTCCTAACGTCACTCTTTGGCTCAGAGTTCCACTTCGCACACAAGTTTCCTCAGCTTCAGAATGTTCTTTAAATAAGCGAGACCAGCTAGACAGGGAAACTGAAACAACGAACCCAGATGTCCCCCGGGCGCTCCTCTAAAACTGTTCCCAAGAGACACAGCACATCAGGCAGCAATAACTTACCCGAGCGCTGTTCTCTGTGGCCCAGTCAGGAAAGAGTCACGAAGGTTAGTCTGCATCCGGGGTCCCAGTGGTCTCCTCCTGTCAGCCGGCACTGCTCATTACGACGGGGTCTATATTTTATTCCTTTGCATTAAATATTTTCTGCTTGCCCTATGCAATTTACGACGAGCGCTTGGCCAGAGAATATAACCTTTCACCAAGTCTATGTTCCACATTTGGTAGAATAAGCTCGACAATGTCTGATAAATGTGCGAACCATGCTATAAGTGATGTAGGTAGGACTGGCGTGAGATGACGTGTAGGCACTTCTCACTGCCTTAAAAAGTATAAAAGGGAGGCCCACAGGTTTCTCGTCAGACTACCCCACCCGTCTGTTAGTAGATGGCAGGCGGGTGTGGGTACTCCCCAAGAGCTTTTGTTTTTTTGTTTTTAGGATACAATTTAACTTGCCAATATATTTGCTGTATATGCTATGTATGCTATTTTGTCTCTAAATTGGTGTTTTCTTATTGAGAATTTAATGCTTATATTACACTTGCAAGGCTGCTTTCTTTTAGGTTTAAACTTGAGTATTCTCTGCATTTTAGATCAAATGTGTTTTGCATTCTGAGAACATATTCCTTGATTTAAATTGTTTTTCATAATGCATTTATAAATGTGTCTTTGAGGTTTTCTGAAGTGTCTCTCTTCAAACGAATTCAATGCTTCCATGTAGAAATGCCTGCTGATTCATATGACTCTCTGTGAATGCGAGGTCACTATATTTGTATTTTTATGCCTTTTTCTTGAAGTTGCACCTTCTAAATAAATCTGTTAAACCTTTTGGCTTAGTTTCCATGGCTCACACATCTGTTTCCTTCATTTTAGTGTGAGCGTTCCTACACACCCCGCCTCAAGTTAAGGTGCCGCTTTTGCCCCTAAATCACTCCCTCGATCATTCGTTGAAGGTGCCTGGTGACCCCTAAAATGCTCCCTGTAACACTGTACTGGTGGCTTCCCCCCGCAAAGAGGACTACACTCCTCATTCCTCAGACTATCAGCTCCTACGGGTAGGGTTGCTATGCTGAGGGTATTCACTGCCTGGTTATCGCCAAAAGCACACTTCGTGCCAGCGAGGATTTTAATAAACAAACAATGAAACAAGCGCGTAGTCCCATTCATTTGATGTTGCTGCTACCCTGGGAACTATTCCTTCCCTCCTGGTGCTCTCTTATGGGGCCTAAAACTCCCACCCACATATGCTAGAGCGCGTTCTTTGTCAGAAGAAAAAATTGGCACAAGACCTCCACTCATAATATCTGGTTTCTCCTATCTGCACTGCTCAGGATACCGAAAATGCCCTTAGTTTGCAGTGATCTTTTTTCTTAAATAGTATTTTCAGTTTTGTATTATAGGTATCAAGTGGCGCTGGCCATTGTGGAAAACTGGGTTTTTGTTTCAGTTGTCCCCCCCACTTTTTTGCCCCCTGTTTAACTACTAGATGCTGGCTTTCAACTCTGACAATGCACTGAGGCCTGCAAACCAGGCCTCAGTGACAGTGCTCGTTCCTTAAAACAAGGTAATGTCTGATTGTTTTACAATTGGCACAGGACTTGAGCATCCCTGTAACCATAGACTGGTAACCCTGGTACCTAGGGCCTGGGTGCTAAAGAGGGTCCCTGAGGGCTACAGCATATCTGGTGTTTGTATTTGTGTGTGGGCCAAAAGACCCACACACAAATTCCACCCAAACTGCCATTGCAGGTTGCATGACATGTTGCAGGCCATGTTTAAAAACATGACATGGCACACTCCTGTGTGCTATGAGTAAGACACTGCATGGGCTATATGTAAGTCACCCCTGCAGCAGGCCTTGGAGCCCTAAGACAAGGTGCGTTTTAGCACATGTAAAGACATATCTGCATGAGCATATATGTCCCTGTAATGCCTAGTTCCATTGCTGGATTTTGCAAGTGAGCAGGGAAGCCATCTTAAAGTATGTACTGGGCACTGGTCAAAATGGGTTACACAGCTACATAATGGCTTCACTGAAACCTATGGTGTTTGGTATCAAACACCTCATATTTATAAACCCACACTGATTCCAGTTAGGTATTTATTAATACCTGCACCGAGAGGGTATCTTAGAGGCACCCCCTGAAACCTACTAGTCCTCTAGATTGCTGGCTGACTGGTCCTTTCCAGCCTGCCACCACAGACCGGTTTCTGATCCCATAGGAGGTGAGATCCCCACTCTCAGAGGTCAGAAACATTTTTACACCTACTGCAAATAGGAAGGCTAGTAAATTAGAATGTAAAGGCAGGGATCGTCAAAGAGCACACTGCCTTTTATATGCGAGCCTGGCTTCCATCAGGCTCACCAGGCACCAGGACAGGTGAGAAATTAGATAGTCAGAAGACGTATTACACTCACAGGCTAGTCACACCCCTAGGGTGGGCTACCTGACGTGAACAGAAAAGAAAGAATTCCACCATCTTATGAGGGGTGAAATTAGGAACAGGGTAATGCTCACTCCCCGCCGGATGTGGTCATCTAGGGGGGTGTAAAGACACCAAGGGTAAGTAGCCCATTGACTACTACCCTTCTCTCCCCTTAACACCCCTAAATTGATTATTTAGGTGCCCCCCTACTTCTAGGAACTTAGATTCCACTGACTGAAAAGAAGAAGCGGGCACTGAATAGCCGACCCCCACAGGAACTGAAGACTGCTGTGGACTTTTGGGGACAAACCCTGCTGCAGCACAGAGACTCGACAATTGCAAAGACTCAACTCGTCCTGCAGCTGTGTATCCTCCACAAGCCCCGGAGGGTTGCCAGCACTTTGTCCAGCAGCCAGCATCTGTCCTGGAGTAGTGAAGCTACTTGCTTGCAGGAACCGACCGCTATGTCCGGTTTAAAAAGCTGCTGTCCACCAAGCAGTAACCACCCGGGTGAAGGTCCGCCCACTCAAGGAGGTCAGATCCGTTTTCCTGCCAAGCCTGAAGATGCCAGGACCTCCATGAGCCCTTCTGTACCACTACCCAGAGTATTGGACCCTTACCGCAACCAACGCTTGTTGAAAGTCCAGCACAGACTCCAACTAAATCACCAACGATCAGTTGATGAGGTGCGTCGGCAGTGCAGAGGCCAGCTGTGAGAGTGGCCCAGCTGTCCTGTTTTTGTCCCCCTCGCTTTCCTGACTGACAACCGTGAGCGCCTTGAGGAACGAGAGCCAGCCAACTACAAACCCTCTACACCCGAGCTTCCCGGCCTAGGCCTAAGGAAATCAACTGTTCCCCATTCCCCAGGACCCTCACGACCCATGCCCTGGTTGGGAGCTCCCAGACTTGTTCCCAAGTCCCACTTTGCAGCCTATTTCCAAGTGCCCCCCTTCCTTTCTACCTCATAGCATGCAAGACTACATACCCGTCCAGCACCTCTGCAGCCGAACTCACCAGGGCGGATAAGACCGATCTGCTGGTGGAACTTTGGTCCTTGTCCCTCTACCACCTCACGACCGAAAGGGGTCCCACGGAAATGCATCTCCCATAGTATTACGTGGAAAAAAAGTACAGTTGGTTAACATTGCTAAAACTATAAAAAGCCTAATACGAAAAGTACTTATCTATTACGAAGTTCTTGGGTTCAAAATATATGTATAAAAATACCTATTATTTTTCTAAATTGGTGTGGATCTCCTTTTTAGTGTGTGCCTCATTTATTGACTCAGTGTGTGCAACAAATATCTAACCCTCCTTTCTGATAAGCCTAAGGCTGCTCGACCATACTACCCTAGAAGGAGCACCTTGGGATTGCTAGAGCAAGCCCCTGTCCACTCATAAAGGGTACTAGGACTCTTTACACACCATACCTCTTTTTTTGGTATACTATATAAAGAGCCAGCTTCCTACGTCCATGCAAGTCAAATATACCGGCTTCCAATTGAGCTCTGGTTTGGTTTGTTGGGACCATAAGACCAAATTCTGCAGGTATCCCACATGTCTGGGAGAAATGACAATGACCTGGTTGTAGTCTTGGCCTGTTCATCTCCTGTGTGCCAAACCCATCAACGTGTTTTTTGGAGCTGCAAGATAAGAAGTGTTAACAGTTAATATCAAATGATTTACGCAAAACCTTAGAGGAGGTTAATGATTTGAAAGATGCAGTGGGATTTAACGTTTGAATATGAAATACTTTTACTTCTCTTCTCGAGATTGGCATCAACTGTGAACTTAAGGGATGAACCTGAGCGTGGATGGGTGAGAATTGACTGAAAACATTTCAGTGAACTGAGTTAATATTAGCAGGCATACAGGATAGTGGACTTGTGCATTCCAACCTGAGGATTTTAGTTGTTTCCCACTCTAGTGTGTTTTTATCTTTTTTTTAATTATTGCATTATTCCAATAGAACCTTGCGTTCTATCAGCGTTTTACCTCAGCATTAATTGATGGCATAGCTAGAGCCAGCTTACAGGTTTACTTAGCTTCAACTTGTCTGCCCGTCTTGGTCCCACATCATATCCACAATTGCACTCTATTACAATTACAAAATATTTTAAAATGTGGCCAGTAAGTGATTATAGTGGTAGGTGGTCAGCGGGTACCATAACTCACAGGTTAACAAACACTAATCATGCGGATGCTCGGCTAGGTTTTGATCAGTTGCTGTCCATGGTATTCAGTCATGTCCACACTGCAAGTATCTGTTTCCTTGCTTTCGGATTTTGGCCTTAGCCTCACATGAATCTAGCACATGCACGGAGATCTATGCCTGTCCCATAATGATTATGCTCCTGGACCTTCTCGGTGCCTGGTGGGTCTTACGAAATGTGCTCTCCATGGTTACATGGGACTACTGTTGCTTTCATGCGATCATGTGTGTAGTGCAGTGGTGCAGCATACTGTTTTTTGTAGTGTTAAATTTCGATGCTTCAGGTGAACCCTGTGGTGATATCCTGCGAACATGCAGGTATGTATGTATGTGCATTTTGCGTGTTACCTGCAGTATACTAGTCTGAGTGAACTAGTGTAAGGGAGTGCCTATTGGTTCTATTTTGGAAGCCCTTGTGCACATGAACAGACGTTTATGTTCACAAGATGGAGCTGAGGTTACTTTCCCAGACAGTGGACATCTATACTGACTTTCCTGAAACTATATTGAGGTCGCCCTGCAACTGAAGTGGGGAAAGAAATTGAATAAGGTGGTTTCACTGAACAAAGCTGTTGATTAGTCTCCCTGAATTATGACATTTGATGCATGGTAGGGGCGAAGAGTGGGACTTTCGGTATCTGTGGTCAGAGTTGGTAGTGTCCTTTAGAAAGCGGTTAGCTTTTTTACTCTCATCCTGATCACTGTGAAGGTGACAGCCAGTTGTAGGATGTGCACACCTCTGTGTGCCTTTGTTGTGGGTGCTCCAGCCAGGAGACACCCTGCTTTGAGAAGCATCACATAGTCAACGGCGGAGTCTTGGAAGCAGCCTGGGAAGGACACAAGAAAGAAGAACTGACCCAAAACAGGTTCCGAAAATACAGAAAGAGAATACACATTCCCTGTCTACAACCTCTGTATAAGAGTGGGAGCCGTTGATAACATTTTGTTCCAGTTTCGAGTTCTCTTCAACCAAGATTGCTCCACAGAGTACTCAGAGGAGTACTGTGCAACCAGGGCTGGTGTCTACTTGAAAGGCAGCTCCTTAGGGGAGATGGGACTTCACCAGGAATCTGACCTGGAAGTAGAGCTGTTCCATGTCTCGGAATGCTTGGAGGAACCTGTCCGAGGAAGAGGAAAGAAGCAAGCGAATGCTTTAGCAGGATTGAACTACTAGTGTAGACAAGAGCAGTGATTCCACTGCTGTGGGTCTAGCTGCTGCGGGGCTGGGGCGTAGACAGCAGAACAGCAGCTGAGACTCCGCAGTCAGTCAGCAATAGAAGGAAGAGAGGGCCGGATATTAGGAAGTGGCTGTAGTGAAGAACGCTTTTAGCAGGAGTAGCGGGGCTGGGGCGTAGACAGCAGAACAGCAGCTGAGACTTCGCAGTCAGTCAGCAATAGAAGGAAGAGAGGGCCGGATATTATAGGATTAAGTGACTGGCGTGAAAGGATTTCAGCAGAGGCAGCGGGGCTGGGGCGTAGACAGCAGAACAGCAGCTGAGACTCCGCAGTCAGTCAGCAATAGAAGGAAGAGAGGGCCGGATATTAGGATTAAGTGGCTGTAGTGAAGAACGCTTTTAGCAGGAGTAGCGGGGCTGGGGCAGGGACAGCAGAATAGCAGCTCATACAAGCTGTAGCCAGTCAGCAACAGATGGAAGAGAGATTGGATATTGAGGTTAAGTCACTAGAGTGGAGGAGGCTTTCAGCAGAGACAGTGGGGCTGGGGCGCAGAAAGGCATGAGGGACTGAACTAGGGACAGCGCGGAAAATATGCCAAGTCGTATGTTAAATTTATTTTACGTTCGAAAGAGCACCTGCAACCCGTTCACCCCTGACAAAGAACAAATGCAATTTATGGCAAAAAAGCAAGCCCTGGTACCTGGGCAACTGCTGCGGAGAGTCGGACGTCTAGATAAGTCGGGCTCAGTTGGAAGGGTCGCCGCTGAGGGGAGTCGGTGCAGCTTCACGGGTCGGGCTAATGTGATAGTCACAGCTTCAGGAGTCCGGTCCGAAGTACCGGCGTCGCAGATGAAGGAAGTAAAGCGCGTGCAGTTTCTAAAGCCAGCCACAGCATATCGGGGCCATGGAGAAGAGCGAACCATTAACTTCCGAGGCTGACCGGGAGGTGAGCCGTGGCGCGATCCGGACTAGGAAGCTCTTTAAACAAGACTACAAGTCCCAGAAATTAAAGAAAAAACTGTTCTGGAGCAGAACTTCGTACACGAACCTGGGAAACTCTAAAGTGCCAATAGTAGCATAAGTGAACAAGCCGGAAGTCAGGCGCCCTTGCCCGGGACGTGGGCGGGGCCTGCTCCGGCAGGAAGAGAAACGGCATGCCATGCTAACGCGGGGCTCCCATGCTGAAGGGAGAGCCCCGCGGTGGCGACCGGAGTGGAGCGAAGCCCCGGGTTCCAGGAGGGGGCCCGGGTGAAGACTGCGGCGGCCGAGGCTGACTGCGGCGGCCGAGGCTGCCCACGGCAGCGCGGGGCTCCAGGGAAGCCCCGCAAGAGAAGTGCTGCAGCCGCGAGGAGGAGCCCCCCAGAAGAGCAGCCCGGTGAGTGAAGAAGGGCTGGGGGGCTCCGTGTGGGCTATTGTTGGTGCCTGATCGAGGCACAGCGTCCTTTTAGCATTCTGAGCGGCCCGTCTTGCAGCAGGCCGCTCCAACAGGGCCGACATGTGGTCGGAGGGGGACAGGAGATGTGCACGCCGCGTGGCTGTAAGCGCGTACACCAATTCAAATCCGCTAAGAGCCTGCGCGTGCCCATCTCCTGTCCCCCTTCCGAGGCAAGTCAGCAACAATAGATCTCGCTGGCGACAGCAGTGCTGCGCGCTGCGTTCGCCAGGCGAGACCTAAAAAGGAGGTATGGCACTCAGCCATTTACCTAAATGCAATTCAGTATTTTTAATAGCACTTACAGAGAGCACTGCTGACAGTGTGCCAAGAAGTTAGAGCTGACTGTGATGCTATGGGGAAAGCAATGCTATGCTGCCTAGATTAACCTACACCTGCATACTTTGCCTAAGCCCTTCGGAGTGCGGTTTAAGAGCAGGCAAATCTGTGGTGCTGGAGGAAAATGGATTGCATGGCACCTCAAATAATGCTTCCCGCATCACGTGTGGTGTGGTGAGGTGGTGTGAAAGGAACCCAGATATTGGAAGCAGCTTACATGAGGTGTAACCTTGCAGTCAAAGACTCAACAAGGATTTTTCATGCAACAGACTCGGGTCTTCATAAATTCACACGACTCTAGAGGTGATATGAATTGTGCCAGTGAAGTGTGCATCCTTTTCTATAGGTTTGTCAGCTACTGACTGTGACAGAAGCACTAAGTAAGATAGTATGCAGTATTAGGCAGCCAGTACATTGAGGACTTACTGCAGGACAGGGATCAAAGGAATGCCAGGAAATATTTCACAGAACACTCCTTGTCAAACAGTGGTAGGCACAGGTGCAGGGCAAAGTTTCCAAACCACACTGATAGATTGCTGTGGAATGTCAATCAGGAAAAAGATACTCTTGTTTGAAGGCAGGAGGAACATGCCTGAATTGGACTGCACCATATTTTATGGGAACAAGGTGGGAAAAGAAAAGGGAATAAGATGAGAGATTAAAGGCGAACAGTCTGCGCAGAAGTATAACATCTGTTAGCTAAAAGGATGATCTCACAGATGGCATCTTGCACAAGGCTATAATCATACAATGTTAGTATCGTGGCCAAAATAACTAACTGGTTAGTCCCAAATATTCACCAAGGTCTTGTTCCTGAACCTGACTGTGTAAAGGTCTGCAAAACTCAGAGGAAGCCTGAGGAAAAGGAAATACGATATTAAACTGGATGTTCTGAAGTAGAATTCATGTTTGTAGGGCAAATAGAGATTTCAAGATGGAAATGCCTCCATTCTAAGGTTTCTTCCTGTGATTTAAGCAATATCCGTTCATCAGCAAGTATTTCTTATGCCAACTCTTACCTGTAGGTTATTTTGAGTTACAATTTGCTATCTGCAAACATTTCAGTTTACTATGCTTAATATTTTGGAATACGGATGCTGATGCGGTATACCATTACCAAAATGAGATTATAGCACCACTCGGCTTCATGATGTTATTGAGCAGTATTATTTTACATTGTATCCCTGAGATATAAAAGTCTTGTTTTTTCTTGTTTTTCAGGGGCTGCTTTCTTACCTCCTCGTTGATAGGAACTCTTTCACTGAGTCTTACAATACCTTTGTCCATACTAGCTGATATGTGCCTGCAAAAGGTAATAAAAAACATGATGTAACTTCTTTGAAGTAATTTACCATTTTTGTGCAAATACTATTCTCCGTCCAGGGTTTATACTCACATTCCTAAACTCTTGCTTTCTGTAATTGTTCAGGGCAATCCCATAACTTTTCTGTAAAAGTATTTTTCTCTTTGTACCTTTAGCAGAGATCATTCTGCCAATTATATCACTATAAAATGCCCAATTAGCGGATTAATGTTTTGTTTCATGTGATGTCACATTTTTCTGGGTTCTCCTATGCTCCCTGTTTTTTTTCAGTTGATGTAGTACAAAGTGTTCTTGAATAAGAAATCTTGTGGATCCTTTTGTGGATTTAAAAAAATATATAAACTGTTACTTTCCACCTTCATTTGCTTCCCTTGTTGCTTTATTGTTGCAAATTATAACAATTCAGCTGACACATTTTAAACCAAGGAAATAACCTGAGGACTTTATCAGGTTGCCTATGATATCTATATGAAAGTGGTGATCCCCAAAGCATGTCTAGAAATGTAAATATTTAGTTGAGGTGCAAATGTTAAACATTTGTGTAATGCCACAAAGATGATTCCATACTATTTCTTAAAGATACGTTAATGATCTGACAGAGACTTTTAGCCATAGATTCCTTACCTTATAATATTCCCCAGGTGTCAGACTGGATATGGAAATTGTTCTGAGTGGTCCCCGGGCGCACCGGTAGGTGGCAGCGTTCGGCTTCGTGTGGCATCTTCAGACCCAGAACTGACATGTGCGGTGCCTGTATAGGCTTCACCCTAGCGCACTGACGACAGTCCATTCCTTCCGGCACAATCAGCGCGGATGCAGATCGAGCTCCATTTGTCATTTTTGACTGGACGTTTGTGACTTTTTGATGACATTTGTACACTTAAGTGCCTTTTTTTCTCATCCTTTTGGACTATGTCCACAAAAAAAAAAGAACTGGTTTTAAGCCTTGTGGTGCCTCTAATAGGCATTTGTCTGTGGGAGAGCCCCACTTATTGTGTCTGTGGCACCTGGAGCTGGACCACGATTCCAAGGCCTGCTTGTAGTGCAAGACTGTGCACTCAGAGGTCATCCGTGAGTAAGCCATGAAGCTTCTGGCAGGCAGATTCCAGGTCCGGGTCGCAAGGAATGTCCAGGGACCGTTCTCGGAGTCGCTCACACTGTTCATCATCACGATCCAGGTGTTCTTCAGATAAGTCACACAAGAGGAAGTCCAAGGAGTCAAAGCATTCTTCGACTTCTCCGAACAGGTCCAAATAATCGGTTGAGGCTCTAGAACAACACCACAAATTTAGGGCACACTCCCATCCCTGTGAATCCTGAGCCTGGGTCCGCTCCACGGTTCCCTGAGTTTACCGGAGACGGAGCAATCCAACCCCAACTACGTGAATTGTATGAGGCCATGCACCTCATTTTTGGGTGGCTGAACCCCTCTGGAATGCCTTCGGGCCCCATGGATTTGGGAGGGGCACCAATTGGATTTTTGCCGGCGATTTTGCCCTCGACAGAGGTCGGTACCTCAGGATTCGAAATGGCCCTGGCTGCGACTTCACAACCTCCTCCAGGGTCTGTTCCAATTGTGTCGTTCCCACTCGGCACCAACCCCATCATGATTCCTGACTGATACAGAGCTGCACTGGCGTCGCACGATGCTGCCACTGGTAGTGACTGGACCCAGAAAGTCTGAATAGGAGACAGAGCATTATTTTCCTGAAAGACCATGTGAGGAGCATGAATTGAGGGGATCCGAGAATTGCTAGTTATCTTAACCCCCTAGAAGAGCCCATAGCTGAAGGTAACTGGTATTAGGAACTGGCTGATGCCAGTGGTCTGGATACCTCACCAAACACTGGTCTCTCTGCTCCCACAGTGACTACAGAGGAAGGGGCATTCTATGTAGTGGTGGTCTGGTGGGTGCTGCCCTCGAAAGACAAAACTAATGTTTTGATAGGGATCCTGCAACCCGAGATATCCTCTGCAGAGTCCCTACTCCACTCTAATGACGCCCTCACTGATGTCAATACCACACCCGCCCTGATCCCTGGGATCCAGCCTTCCTTTCCAAACACCCTACACCTTAGAGCATGGTGGTCCATGCCTCTACCTCCAGAATCAACCCTGGTGCTTTTCCTACCACGCCACCAGATAAGTAATTTAAGAGGCTGGCTACATTTGGGAAGATACTTTTTTGTTCCACCAGCCTTGCACTGTGGTCTGTCAACACTGCATACTTATTGGGCCAATATTCCCATACTGTATGGGATTTGGTTGCACAGGTGCTACCTATGGTCTCAGAGGACACCTGAGCCATACTCTTCCAAGCTATTGCTGATTGTAGAGATGCAGCAAAGCTCACTATTCACTGAGAATTGGATTGCTTGACTTGGGTGGGCAGAGCCATTGCATCTACAGTGGTGCTTAGTTGTCACGCCTGACTAAGGACAACTGTTTTTTCAGGGTAAGGTTCAGGCATCCCTTATGTATATTCCCTTTTAACGGCACTCGCCTCTTTGGCGACATGGTGGATTCTGTGCTTAAGCGTTTTTTAGGATAGCAGAGCCACCGTTGGGTCATTGGCGCTCACCACGGCCCCTCGACAACCGCAATCCACCTTCCTCTCCTTACATGGGTACAATAGGGGCTATCAGCCACATCCTCTACTCCTTCACATTACGGCCAACAGGCACCTCAGTCCTTTTGTAGCTGCGTGGGAACTAAGGTCAGGGCTCTACCCAATCTGCCCACCACCCCAGCAGCCGCAGTCTCAAAGCCCCTTTAATTTGCCCTCTCAACAACATGGCAACCGTTTGACGGCAGGATATGGCACCTGATGCCCCAATGACGGATGATAATGTGGGGCAAATGGGTGCTTCAAATTATCCAGTGGGTTTATGATCTTCCTTTCCAACAAATCCTGCTTACTTTGCTACCGTCCTCCAATTAACTTATGGAAGGGAAGTTTCGCTCTTGGAACAGTAAGTACAGGGTCCTCTGTCCAAATGAATTGTTAGTTAATTATTTGATTGTAATTATGTATTTTATGATTTTTTTTTAAATTTTACTAATATTTTAGTTGCGCTTGCTAGGCTTGTAGGGTGGGAAGAAAATTATGTAATAGTTAACTATTATTATTTGTAAATTAATTATTTAATTGAATTTTAAATATTTAAGTTGTGGAATATTTATTTAATTTCATTTTCTTTTAGTTGCGGGTTGCTAGGTTTCTAGGGGTCTAGGGTGGGAAGTTAATTAATAAATCATTAACAATTTCATGTTTAGGATAAAGTACATATTTCACAGTTAAGTTATGGAAGAGTTGTAGGGGTACAGGGTGGGAAGTTAATTAATTATTGAGTTACAATTATTTCTCCAGTATTGGATCTTTCATAGATTCACCTGCTTGAATCACTCCCCCCTCATTGATGTGGGAACCTCACAGTACCATAGAAAAAAGTTTTCAATGGTATACATAGAACATAATGGCTAAAATCATTCACTTTAATAAATTATCCAATATTTTATTTGTTGTCTACTTTAATATATTTTTTCTATTGTTTATATTTTTGTATGGTTTTATTGTGTGTTTTTCCTATATATATATATATATATATATATATATATATATATATATATATATATATATATATATATATTCACTGAAAAAACCATAGGTTTCACACATGTTATAGTTAGCTGGACATTTTACTGATAAAAAACCAATGAAATTCCCCCGTTATAGTTACTGTAGGCAACTATAACTCACGCGACCGCAATCCTCTGCTGATGCTAATACTGTATTTAGACACTTATTTGCCCATATCTTCTTCCATTAAATTTTAGCTATACATATATTACAAATATTTTTTTTTCATAAAGACACATATGTCATCAGCAGAGGATTACGGTCGCGTGAGTTATAGTTGCCTACAGTAACTATAACGGGGGAATTTCATTGGTTTTTTATCAGTAAAATGTCCAGCTAACTATAACATGTGTGAAACCTATGGTTTTTTCAGTGAATTAGCAAGGTTTTTTAAATGCTATTTCCTAACTATAACGTGTGTGAAACCTATGGTTTTTTCAGTGAATTTGTACGGTTTTTTAAATGCTAAGTTACTTTACGCCATTTGTGGCGTGCGCGCCCACTTAACGCAGTTCGTTCCGTGCACGGTTTTTATCAACTTTAATAAGCCCTGTATATTTGGTGGCCTTCGGCCACCAAAAGCACAGGGGGTGAGGTCAATGTGGATAGTGTTTTTTTTATTTCGATTTTATAATTTCATGTTGCCAAAATTACGTTTTTTTTCTCTATTAATAAGCCCTGCACATTTGGTGGCCTGCGGCCACCAAAAGCACAGGGGGTGGGGTAAGTGTGGATAGTGTTTTTTTTATTTTTATTTTTTTACCGTAAGCGTACGGTAAGCTTACGGTAAGCGTACGGTAAGCGTACGGTAAGCGTACCCCGCGAAATTGCCGAAAAAAAAATAAAACCGTTTTTGCTCTTGGGGGATGTTTGGGGACTCCCTCAACATGACTATGTGGGAGGGAGTTGTCAAAACAGCCCCGTAACATGTTTTTGGCCATCATGTTTGATAAACAACACTCAGTGCGAGAGACAAAATGGCGGACGCCGCTTCCTGGTTTCGGCCGATTCGAATGTTTACTAAGATCTAAGAGCCAATCAGAATCGCGCTCGCGCACGCCACCGTAAGCTTACGGTAAGCGTACGGTAAGCGTACGGTAAGCGTACCGTAAGCGGGCTCAGATATATATATTGATTTAAAGGCTATTTTCTCAGAATCTACTGAACAGATTTACACCAAACCTACAAAAGGCACTTCCTTGACCTAGGGACTACCTCTCTGCCAAATTTCTAGTAATTCTGTTCAGCCGTTCGGGCTGTAGCTCGTTCTAAAGGTCCTATGGAAAAATGCATGGGAAAAACGCGTTTTGGGACCCCCCTTTTATCTCAGCCCCCGCTTGACGAATCCCCCCGAGACTTTCAGGGTAGGAGCGGAGCGTAGCGCCCCACCTATTTTGAGAAATTCGCGAGGATTCGTCGACCGGCGCCAAAGTTATTCAAAATAGAATGTTGAGGTTTTCCTATGGAAACGTGGTCCTAACTATAACTACCTACTGGCGACCGCCAGTAGGTAATATAATTCACTGAAAAAACCATAGGTTTCACGCATGTTATAGTTAGCTGGACATTTTACTCATAAAAAACCAATGAAATTCCCCCGTTATAGTTAGTGCAGGCAACTATAACTCACGCGACCGCAATCCTCTGCTGATGCTAATACTGTATTTAGACACTTATTTGCCCATGTCTTCTTCCATTAAATTTTAGCTATACATATATTACAAATATTTTTTTTTCATAAAGACACATATGTCATCAGCAGAGGATTGCGGTCGCGTGAGTTATAGTTGCCTGCACTAACTATAACGGGGGAATTTCATTGGTTTTTTATGAGTAAAATGTCCAGCTAACTATAACATGTGTGAAACCTATGGTTTTTTCAGTGAATTTGTACGGTTTTTTAAATGCTAAGTTACTTTACGCCATTCGTGGCGTGCGCGCCCACTTAACGCAGTTCGTTCCGTGCGCGCACGGTGCGCTTCGCGCACTGCGCGCCCACTTTACGCAGTTAGTGCCGTGCACGCACGGTGGGCACGCGGTGCGCTACGCGCACCGCGTGCCCACGTTACGCTCGATGGGCCATGTACGCACGATGCGCTTCGCGCACCGTCCGCACACGGAGGACATATTATGCGCTTCGTTGTGAAAGGTAAGCTATTAAATGTTGCATTGTTAAATATATGCCATGCACAAAAGGTTCCTTCGGGCACCTTTTGCACACGGGGTGGGGAAAGTGTGGATAATTTTTTTTTATTATTATTTTTTACCATACGCGTACGGTAAGCGTAATCGGCGTTTTTTCGAAAAAAAAATTTTTTGAATTTTTTGCCTTGGGGGTTCTTTGGGGATACCATAATCAATGCTAGGTTGTTAGGAGCTGTCTAACCTGCCCCTTTAGATATTTTCAACCTTTAATTTTCCTCACCCCCTCAGAGTGCGAGAGAGAAAATGGCGGCCGCCGCTTCCTGGTTTCGACCGATTCGAATGTTTACTAAGATCTAACAGCCAATCAGAATTGCGCTCGCGCACGTCACCGTACGCGTACGGTAAGCTTACCGTAAGCGCACGGTAAGCGCACCGTAAGCTGCCACAGATATATATATTGATTTAAATGCTATTTTCTCAGGAACTACTGAGCAGATTTACACCAGACCTACAAAAGGCACTTCCTTGATCTGTAGACTACCTCTCTGCCAAATTTCAAGTAACTCTGTTCAGCCGTTCGGTCTGTAGCTGTGTCTAAAGGTCCTATGGAAAAATGCATGGGAAAAACGCGTTTTGGGACCCCCCTTTTTTTCTCAGCCCCCGCTTGACGAATCCCCCCGAGACTTTCAGGGTAGGAGCGGAGCGTAGCGCCCCATTAGTTTTGAAAATTTCGCGAGGATTCGTCGACCGGCGCCAAAGTTATTCCAAATAGAATGTTGCGGTTTTCCTATGGAAACAGGGTCCTAACTATAACTACCTACTGGCGACCGCCAGTAGGTAATATATATATATATATATATATATATATATATATATATATATATATATATATATATATCTATATATATATATATCTCAACATAATCAATACAAATAAAAATGTTACATTATATTAATTGTTTTAATGTTTTACATGTATTACTACGGATATATATACATATATAGTCCTATTAATACATTTAAATTATTTAGAAGTAAAGTAAAATAATTTTTATAGATCTATATATTTTCTTAGTAATACATTTAAAATGTAAAAGATATATATTTACATTCACACATTTGTGTGTATTTATACAATTATATTTTCATGGTTAACCCCATTTGTTTATGGAGTCAGTATAATTGTTTGACTAATCTGACTGGGATCCTACTAATCGGGGCCCCAGTCACTGTGCTTCCGCCCTAAATTTGACATTGTAAGTACTTCTGTACCTCCACAATTGGCTACTGGTGTACCCTATAAATCCCTATTATATGGTACCGAGGTACCCAGATAGGTACACCAGGGGTCTCCCATTGTCTGCAGCATGTATTATGCCACCCATCAGAGACCACGCAAACTGTGACTACAAGCCTGCCATTGCTGCCTGTGTAAGCTGGTGCTAGCATCACTTACGACAGATATAAGTTTTCTTATATCTGAGGTCACTACACTTAAGACCTATAAGTCACCCTTAAGGCAGGCCTTTCCATCATGAAGGCAGGGTGCTGGGTTCTAAGTGTGTGGCTGCCCCTGCATGAGCAGGACACCCCTACAAACCCCGGATTCGATTCTCCAGGCTCTGTAAGTGCGGTTAGCTAATTTATACATATAGTGCCCCCCCGTCATTACGCGATGGCTAACTATATAGTGGCTATGCCGAACCTGGGCATATTAGGTATCAAACATGTTGGCATCATACCCCAACACTGTTTTTTTTTTTTTTTTTTTTTGTTTGAAACCGTTTATTGCAGTTTGAAAAAGTTACAGGTATGGGCCTACAACCACTCGGCCGGCCGCTAGAGTGACAAAAGCATATTGCATACATACAGTAAGAGTCTCTTGGCAGTGCAGGTTAGCAAAACAGGAGAAATCAATGTTGCAGGCCGCATAGCTCCACGCCCACAGTACGGTTCCTTTTTATCAAAACAAAACAACACAAAAAACCACACCCGCAAGGCAACCCGCGATCCAAGATGACAGCACGTGCTCCATAAGTGGGGGATCCCAACCAGCAGCAGAACTCTGGAGAGGGGAATGGGAATAGATCAGGGATTGGGGGACCGCGTGCCCAAGGCCAAGGGAGGGGGGCCATCTAGGGAGACGGAGCAGGCGAGGCAGCCGGTAGCTGTGGCGGCTCACAAATACCCCCGCGGTAGGCGTTCCAGGGGCCCCAGACTTTCACCCACGCCCCAGGCTTACCCCTCGCCACATACACCACCTTTTCACGAAACATACACCAATCCATATGTTCTTTCCAGGCCAACACCGCAGGGGGCCTCTGGGATCCCCACAATTGAGCAATGTCACGCTTAGCTATCATGTATCCCAGAGTCACCCACCGCGTCTGCGGGACCGAATAGTCATTTGGTTCCCACACATTCAGCAAGCATCTCCTCGCTTCAGGCAACAGCGCGACACGCGTAACCACACGCAGGACCTCATGCACACCACGCCAGAATCGCTCCACCTTTGGGCACTCCCACAGTATATGCATGAAAGTTGCCAACGCGCCACAGCCACGCTTACACATTCCGTCACCAGCAAAGCCCATACGTAGAAGCCTTGGCCCCGTCACGTAAACCCGGTGAAGGATCTTAAGCTGGACGAAACGAAGGCGAGCCGGGATGGCCACCTCTTTTGGAGAGGCCACCGCGGAAATCCAATCCTCGTCGTCCAGCTCTAGCCCGTCGGCAACCCAGGCCTCGCGGAGACTAGTCAGCAGGCACGATCTGTCGTTGATCAGTTTTTTATATATGAGGGAGATCGTGCTGTCTGGGACATGGCCATCCAGCACTCTGTCCTCCAGGGGGGAAGACTCCGGAATGGACGCGACATCCGGGAAGACGGAGCCCAGCGCATGGCGGACTTGTAGGTACCGAAAGTACTCACTGCCCTGCAGCTGAAACTCCGCCTGCAGCGTCGCAAAAGTCTTGAATCCCCCCCTCGTCCAGAGATCTCCCACAGTGCTGATTCCGATCGTGTCCCACTTCTCAAAGCCCTTCGATGTCCACAGGGAGCCCAACCTCTCTGACGCATATAGCGGTGACGCCCGGGTCAAACGGTCCTTCCACCCCATAGCTGCATTAGCCGCGTGCCAGACACGCACCATGACACGCGTCGGTCCCGTCAGACGGGGGCTGGGCGCGGCAGAGTAAAGCGCTCGATTGTAGTCGCCACCGGGCAGGAGCATCTTGTCCATCTCAAACGCCGGGTTCAAGGCCGGCCCGTAAAGGCCATGATTAATAGCAGCCAGTTGGGTGGCCCAGTAATACCGTTTAATGTCCGGGAGGGCGACCCCCCCATCGTACCACGGGAGCGTCAATTTAGCCAGAGCAATGCGCGGCCTCCCGTCCCAGAACAGGCGCCGCTGGAGGCCCTCCACCTCACGGAAGTAGCGTGCCGGAACCAAGTCCATAGTATTCAGGAGGGCGTAGAGGAAGCGCGGCAAGGACATCATTTTAAACAAGGCCGCTCGGCCGAGCGGCGAAAGCGGCAGACGCCGCCAGCGCACCACGTCCTCCTTCAAGCGCTGGAGGGGGGGCAGCAAGTTCCGCTCAAAACGGGCCTCCGGGTCAAGAGTGATATATATCCCCAGGTACCGAAACCCCTGGGAGGCAATCTGGATCGGACAGTCCCGTGGTAGGACCGGAGCCTCCCCGGAAAGCACATATACACAGGATTTCGCCCAGTTGACGACAAGGCCTGAGTTGCGACCGAATGAGCGCAAAACATCAACCAGGACGATCAGTGATTTACGCGGGGAGGCGAGATAGAGGAGGATATCATCAGCATAGAGGGACACACGGTCCTCATGCTCGGGGGTCCAGCGGAGACCACGGATGGAAGGGTGCCACCGCAGCCACTCCGCCAGGGGCTCCAGGGCCAGTGCAAACAGGAGAGGTGACAAGGGGCAACCCTGTCGCGTGCCCCGCCCCAGCGCGAACGGGGCCGAGACTCGCCCATTCACCGCCACCTGCGCCAAGGGGCCCGAGTACAACAATTTGACCCAGCTAATAAAGCCCGGTCCAAATCCAAATTTCGCCAGCATCGCCCAGATGTATGGCCACTCGAGCGTGTCAAACGCCATGGTGGCGTCCAAGGACGCCAAGATGGCCGGCTCCCGCACAAATGGGACACGCGCGAGCACACCGTGCAAGCGCCGTAGATTGAGCGCCGTGTTGCGGTGTGGTATAAAGCCAGATTGGTCTTGGTGGACCAAGTCGCCCACCACGCCAACCAACCGGTTGGCCAACACCTTGGCGAGGATTTTGGGCTCCGCGTTCAAGAGCGAGATCGGCCTATAGGATGCGACCCGTTCACGGGGCTTCCCCTCCTTGTGGATCACCACGATTGTAGCCAGACGCTGGTCCGGCGGGAGGGAACCCTGCGAGTGTGCCGCCAGGAACATCGCACGCAGGTGGGGCGCCAACACATCCGGGCGTAGCTTGTATAGTTCGATGGGGATACCATTGGGGCCCATGGCCTTGCCGGATGCAACCGAGCGAATAGCCAAGGCAATTTCGTCCGAGGTGGGAGGAGCGTCCAGCGAATCCCTGTCCTCCACCGTAAGGGAGGGCAGTGCGATGTCCCGAAGCAGGGCATGGGAATCTTCCTCCGAGCAGGGGGAAACCGGGGAGTAGACTTCGCGGAAATAATCCGCAAAGCAGGAGACAATGGCTTCCGGCTCGGTGACACACGCACCATCCGCACTCTCAATCAAAGGAACCACGCGACTCGCTCTCTCCCTCTTGTCCAACCACGCAATCAATTTGCCAGCCTTATCACCCACATCATACAATCGCCCCTGCTGCTCTCGACTGAGGCCCCTGGCCGCCTCCGTGACGAGGGCCCGATAGGCCGCCTGCTTTAGGTGTAGAACATGCAGCTTGGGATCTGTTACCCCGCTCCCCAGGTCACCCTCCAATTCTGCAATCTCGGCCTCTACCCGGGTCACCTCCTCCCGCTCGCGCCGCCGGGCATGGGAGATAAAGGAGAGGGCCTCCCCTCTAAGAACTACATTAAAAGCCTCCCACAGGGAGATGGCCGAAGGGACCGACCCCACATTCTCGTCGAAATAACGCTGTAAGGATTTGATCAAATCGGCACGAATGGTGGGGTCGCGCAAATACCATGCATTGATTGGGGCCACCCTGCCATCCCCCCTCGGGAAGACATCGAAATGTAACAGCAATGGGGAGTGGTCTGAGATACCCCGCGCCAGATGGCGCACCTCCCCCACCCTCCCTGCATGGGCCGCCGGGACAAGGATGTAATCAAGCCGCGAGAGGCTACCATGGGCACCCGAGTGGAAGGTGTATTGCCGCTGTGCGGGATGCTTTAGTCGCCAGCAATCCACCAGGCCCAACGTGTCTAAAAGGCCGGGCAGCCACGCCTGTGCCCGGGGGAGGTCCCTGGGGGGATGGCGATCCATAGACCCAGAAGCTACCGCATTAAAGTCCCCTCCAACCACCAGCAGGCCACTCGGAAGGTCCAGGAGGAGGTGCCCCAGGTCCGCAAATGTGGTGGCTTGTAACCCAGGCGGGACGTACACTGATATCAAAATAAACACTCTACCCTCCATTCTTCCCACCAGGACAGTGTAGCGTCCCCTCTCATCATGGCGCACCTCATCGATCTCCAACGGGAGCGAGTTCTTGATCATAATACCCACCCCCCGCGAGCCCGAAGTGAAGCCAGAATGGGCCGCCAAACGATAGCCCCGCCGATTCATTGCCTGAAAGGAGTTACCTATAAGGTGCGTCTCCTGCAGGAAGACAACATCTGGTGAAATACGTTTCAAGTACTGCAGGACCACACCACGCTTAATCCTATCCCCCAGGCCGTTAACATTCCATGACAACACAGTCAAATCCCTACCCCCCATCATACGTCGAAACAATCGGTCGTCCCCCACAGAGCATCTTAAAAACAACAATATAGTAGCGGGTTTGCCTTGCGGTGCAAACAAACAACACACCCCCCCCACCCCCCCATCCCAACAGAACTCCCCCCTCCCTGCACCCCTGCATGAGCCCAGACAGCCCCCCCAAAGTGCAGTGTGCCTGTCGCCCCGTAGCTAAAAACTAACTAGTCCCCCAGAGGAGGAGGGAAGCCCCCAACAGACCCCGCACGACCTCCATAGGAGGGGAACATATGCAATCAATAAATGGGGAAGGAACATCGTCCAGAGCAAGGCCTATTCAGTCACCCCTCAATTCTGATCCGGCGGGCCCTCCTCGCCAGCCGCGCCCCCCCCGCCCCCCCGGCCCCGATCTCCAGGCAGAGTGTCCAACCAGTCCCCAGCCGCCTCGGGCCGGTCAAAGAAGTGCGTGCGACCATCCACCTCCACCCTCAGCTTAGCTGGAAAAAGCATTGAGTACTTAAGGTTCAGGTCCCGTAGGCGACGTTTAACACCAAGAAAGCTCTGTCTCTGCTTCTGAACCGCCGGAGTAAAGTCTGGGTAGAAGTGCACATCCATGTTGTCAAGCTTGACCGGTCCCTGTTGCCTGGAGGTCTGGAGGATAGCATCTCTGTCCCGAAAGTTAAAAATCCGGGCAATGAGAGGCCGCGGCGGGGCACCGGTCTTAGGTCTGCCCCCAGGGACCCGGTGAGCACGCTCCACCGCAAAAAGCTTACTCAGCCCCCGGGGCTGGAGATGGGTAAGGATCAATTCTTCCACAAAAAGATCCGCCGCCTCCGCCTCTCGTCCCTCCGGCACACCCACAATACGGACATTATTCCTCCGGGCCCGACCCTCGGAATCCTCCAGTCGCCGGTCCATCAGGGCGCTCGCCTGGCCAAGCCGGCGCACCTCCTTTTGGAGGGCCACCACATCCGTCGTGAGGCTTGTTGCGGTGTGGGCCAGGGAATCAACCCGGTCGTTCGTTTTGGACAAGTCTGCCCTCACAAGGCTCACATCCACCAGGACCGAGTCTATTTTTTGCGCTAGGGTGTCGAAACGCTGGTCCACCGAGGCCTTCATCTCTGCGATGGCACCCATGACGTCCCGGAGGGTCAGATCCACAGGCTGAGCAGATGCCTCCGTCGGGCCCGCCGGGGATGTGCGCGATGTCTCCGGAGAACCCTTCTGGAGAGTGTAGCGGTCCATACTGTTAGCTTGGTGCGCCGTGCCACGGCGGGTCGTCTTCACCTTCGCCCGGTCGCCATCTTGTTTGGTGGACATGCTTGCTCTCCCACCGTCGTGCCAATCTCCTCGAACGGGCCGCTATACCAATTCACGGGCGCCGGGGGGAGGCGGGGGCGACCACCGAACCGCAGGTCAACCCACAGCCGGCGGGTCAGCCGGGCACTCAGACAAGACCACACCACCGCACCCCGCTCCGCAACCCTACCTCGCTTGAGGGCAAGGAGGGCGCAAAAGCGAAAGTGAAAGTGCGGGGTACGCGAGTCGCCCAGCCTTGCCCGCCGCTGTTGTTCACTTTGTCCCCGGATCGCCCCACTACTCCAATCCGGGGGGCCGGCGAGGAGAAGGCCGCAACCTTCGATCGGTGCTCCCACCGGTGTCCGGGGTCCAATTCGAGCCCGAAAAACGGGTGGCGCCTCAGCTCGGGTTCCCCGACACAGTCCCCTCAACAAGGACAGGATATCGCCAGGATTAATTCAGGAGGTCGCGGAGGTCCTCGGGAGCCTCGCACCTACGCGGCCATCTTGGTTGCGCGCTAGGCTCCTCCCCTACCCCAACACTGTTACCTGTATTGGAGGTATGATTCATTGCACTAGGGGGCTCCTCCGGGAAGCCCCCAGTATTCCCGGTAACAGTCTTCCAGGGTCTGTCAGCAAGCTAGTGCTGCTGTTAACCCCAGGCACAATTCTTCCCTCCTGCTGCTGAGCTGAGCTCAAGCAGGAGATGGTTGAACAATAGGTTTCCTCTCACAGGAAGGTGTGACCACCTCCCAGACTTAGTGTATTGGGCTGAGGTGGGGGTGCTTCCCAGTGCCACAAGGCTGCTTTGAAGGGCACATTTGGTGCCCTTCTTGTATGCTCCAGTTGGAACCAGTTTTTGGAGCCCTTGGCTCCCGCTCTTGCACGAAACTGGACCAAGGACATGGGAGTATCCTCCCCTCTGTCCAACCCCTCCTCTGGGAGGGACCCCTGAGTCGTCCTAATCCCTTTCATAGGGTATAAAAGTACTTACCTATGGCTGGTTCTCAGATTCGTCATGGGACAAGACTCAAGCCAGAAACCACATCACTCTTCGACCATCTGGACACTTGGACTTTGCTGGACTTCGCCTGAAACAGAGACTGCATCAAGGGAGACACCTGCTGCTCCTGGTCTCGCTGTTCTGCAAGTCTTCTTCGTAGTCTGTGTATGTGCTTCTTTCAGGATCTTCAACAGACCTGTGGGCTTTAAGGACACTCAACGTTATTTCCCTTGGAGTGAAGGAGTCGCTCCCCTGCATCTGCAGGCACTGCAACAAAGCTGACCCATCTTCTGCTTCTGACGTCCCACGGACTTAGAAAGACTCAGCAACACAGGTGGTGGTTCTGCAACTCCCTCGGGCCTGACCTGTCCTCTCTGCAATTTTGAGGCCAGTATATCTTGTCAGAACTGCTGGGTTCAAATCCATATGCACTACATCGACTTGCTGTTGCCAAGGCTTGTTGGTTATGCACTCCAGAAATCTTAGGGCTACAAGAAGCTCCAGCCTCCAGCATCTCTTCCTGCCAAGTACAGCGTTCACTGCATCCTCTGCACCGTGACCCTTCCTTCTTTGTGAGCTGTTTGAGGTCCACTTGTGACTCCTGTGCCTTTGGCCTGTGGGTCCTTCTGAGGGTCGTCTTCTGCTCCAGTGGGCTCCCCTGCTTGCTCAGGCCTGTTCTGACTCTCCTGCTTGTGGTGAGTCCCTTGAACCCTGCTGTTCCCAAGGTTGCTCCTACTTCGCTTTCCACCTGTTGTAGCTGCCAAGTCTTGTTAGTGCTCCCACTGGACACCGACCCCCCTCGTTCTCGACTTCCGACGTGGGACAGCTCGTGCACAGCTCCTGGTCCTCCTCAGCATCACCTGGTTCTCACAGCTGCAGCGACAAGGTCACTGTCATCTCTTTTGAACCATCCCTCATTGGTGGGCATTGCTCTTCCGTGCCTCCTGGTCACACCTGAGTGGCATAGACTCTGTCCCCTCTGCTTGCAGGTTCTTCTCTTCAAGAACCGACCCTTGGATTCCTCCGGAGTCTCGCACAGTCTTCGCCAGCAGAATCTTTACTGAAGTCCTCCATTGTGGTCTACTGCGGTTTCCGATGTCACTTCGCAACTATGCACCCGGCTTCCCTGGTGTAGGTATCCTGGTTCTGGGGGTATTTTCAGGTGTGGTGACTCTCCAGCCTTCTGTCTTCCAAGAAGTATTTTTTCAGGGTCCTCTGGGAAGAGTCCTTGTTCTTCAAAACAGTAAACGCGACTTTTCTGTTGACTTAAATTGAGTACATGGCTGTGTTTCCACTCTGCACATAGCCTTCGTGGGGTTTCTGGGTAGTTACCTTGGGTGGTTCTTTATATCCCCAGCTCTTCTGAGTCTCCTGGTCCAAGTCCCGACTTCGGTCGTGGTTCACATTCAAATTTTTTAGTATATGGTTTGGTCTCCCCTTGGAGACCACTGTGTATTATGCTTACTTACCTATTTTCAATTGAAGTATTGTTATGCATTTGTGTTTATATCGCCGGGTAGGAGATATACCAATTTTTTAGTGAGTGTTGTGTAATAAGTAAAACTATATGTCCGAGGCATATGAGCTGTATATCATATATTTATGCATAGATCGCCATCTGGTGTTGGGCTCGGATGTTTGCACTTTGTTTTTGTCTTGGAAGAAGTCTTTGTAGTCACGAGGTAGGTGACTCCTCCTTAGGACGATAGTGCGCATGGGCATCAAGTCCATCTCCACATTGTTTTTTCCGCCATCGGGTTCGGATGTGATTTGCTGCGCTCCGGGTCGGTGTCTGTTTCAAACCCCCTTCAACGCGCAATCCTTCTCCACTCGACGGTATTGTCTCGATTGTGTTTCCCTTTTGACGCGTGCAGTCAATGGAAAGGACTCCTTTCAAAAAATGCCCCGGGTGCGGTGCTAAGTTCCCACACATGGACTTGCACGAATCTCTGCCTCTCCCTGAAGCACGAAGACAGACACTGCGAGGCCTGTGCATCGTTCAGGTCGAAGAAAACCATCCGTGATCGTAAGGCTTGGCGTCACGAAATGTCTTGCGGAAGCAGCTCGATTCCAGGCATCTTCGGAGAAGATCCCAATGTCCAGCCGGAGCAACAAGGTGATGAACAAGACGTCTCCGTCTCTGAGGCCGACGACTTTGAAGTCGAAGAGGAGACAATCACCCGGCTCAGCGATCCATGAGTACCGAAACCCCTCTCCTAAAACCCAAACCCAAGGCTCCGGTAACACCCTCGCCCTCGGGCTCTGGTCGTCACAGGCAACATGGCTCAGATGCCCCGCCCTCGGGCCCGGCTATGAAACCTCAAGATAAGCCTTCCGGCTCTGGCTCGAGTCAGCCCCTTTCCGGTGCCGAAAAGTCACCTTCGGCACTGAAACACAAAACCAAAGATGTGCCACGCCCTTCTTTGTTGGCACCGAAGACAGCCTTGACACCGAAGCCCTCGGCGTCAAAACATACCAAGGACAAACATTCGGAACTGAAAAAATCTCCAGAGCCGACAACAACTTCAGAGCAGAAAAAGTGGTCAGAGCCAAAAAAACTCTCGGAGCCACAAACTACTATAACAAAACCTAAGGAGTCCAAGACCCCACAGAAGACCTCAGACAAAGAACATTAGGACCCAAAATCTTAGACACCGAAAAAGGACCTTTTACCCACACAGTCTGTACCTGAGTTTTCAGATCCAAAACAAAAACTATTTTTATTGATCCACAGACTGGCAAAGTCGTTGCCAAGCCTCCAAAAAAGGAGGAAACTGGACACTTCAGAAGAATCTGAAATACCCCTGAAACGAAAGGAGATCAGTACTAACACCTCTCCACCTCCTTCTCCTCCTCCTCCAGCTGATCCAAATGTCTTAATTTCTCCACCACACTCCCCACAACATACTTTCTCATCTCACACACTAGATGATGACGATCATACTGATGGGGGTGGGAATATAGATCCAGATGGGGATGATGATGATGCACATACCATCACACACAATGTAGACCCTTGGGATGACTACAACACAGATCCCGACCCACATAATGACCCGGATCTTTATCCATCTAGGCCATCACTGCCAGATGACAATATTGGATTTGCACAACTAATCAATAGGGCTTCCCAATATCACAGGGTACAATTACATTCTGATCCCTTAGAGGAAGGTTTCTTGCTTGAAACTTTTGCACCTTTGCAAAAATCTATGCACACCCTGCCAATGTTAAAAGGCATGCTTAAACATGCCCCAGAAGTGTTTATGACCCTGTCCGAACCAGGATTCTCAATACTAGGATAGACAAAAAGTATAAGGCAGCTCCCAATGACCCAGTTTACATTAAAGGTCAGGTCCCTTTGGATTCTCTTGTGGTGTCTAATGCACGCAAGAGGGCAAACTCACAGAGTACAGGCGACACCCCTCCTCCTGACAAGGAGTTCAAGTTAATAGACTCATCTCGTAAACGTATTGGCCAGGTACGACAGGGTTCATTATGACGAACTTGAACAGCTCATGCAACACCTTCCTGACCAGTACAAACAAAAAGCTAACGACCTTATACTAGAGGGGAAATTGATCACAAACACCTCAGTTAAATGTGCGCTCGACTCGGCTGATACCGCATCTCGTGCCATTAACACCAGCGTTGCGTTGCGCAGGCACGCCTGGCTTCGAATCTCCGGGTTCAAGCAGGAAGTGCAGTCTGCTATTCTTAATCAGCCCTTTGATCAAGAGCATCTTTTCGGACCCTTGGTCGACACTTCTTTAGAAAATATGAATAAAGATACGGACACTGCTAAATCCATGGGGGCCTTACAATTGCCTTCCCCTAGAGGTTCTTTTCACCGCTTTTTCTACAGGGCTGGCTTCAAAACCATTGGCTCAGAACATCCCTCTTCTTCCTATAAAAGCTCCACTTAAACGTGCCCCAAAGAATACTTTCGCGGAGGCTTCAGAGGCAACAATGGTAGGGGAAGAGGTTGCGACAATAATAACCGCAACTCCCCTAACACTTAACAGTGACTTCCCTGCACTTACCCCCGATCATCCCACTCCTGTCGGGGGATGTCTCGCACAGTTCCTATCTGTCTGGAATACAATCACAACAGACAAGTGGGTAAGACAAATTATCCAGTATGGTTATTGCGTGGAACTCGCCTCTACTCCCCCAAATTTGCCTCCCAGAAAACGTTCAATGTCCTCAGAACATCTGACACTTCTCAAACAAGAGATTCTCTCTCTATTACAAAAACATGCAATAGAACTAGTCCCCTTGCCTCATCAAGGCAGAGGGCTTTACTCCCGCTATTTCCTAATACCAAAAAAGGATGGCTCGCTCAGCCCATATTGGACCTAAGACCACTAAACCTCTACATTCAATCAGATCACTTCCACATGATCACTCTCCAACAGGTGCTCCCACTACTTCAATAAGGCGACTTTCTCTCCACTCTAGATTTAAAGGACGCCTACTTTCACATTCCCATTCACCCCGCTCACAGGAAATATCTCATGTTCGTGGTAGATGGTCAACACTACCAATTCAAAGTTCTTCCATTCGGGGTGACTACAGCACCCAGAGTCTTCACCAAGTGTCTCGCAGCAGCTGCGGTCTACTTACGAAGACAACACATTCATGTCTTCCCTTATCTGGACGACTGGCTCATAAAAGCCAAATCACCCAGCAGCTGTGTGCAACACACACACAGAACAATCCAACTGCTTCACAACTTGGGATTCACAGTAATCCTCACCAAATCCCACCTCCAACCGTCCAGCATGCAACAATATCTAGGGGCTACCATAGACACTTCAAAAGTTATGGCATACCCCAACCTAGTCAGGATAAACACCATACAAGCTCTAATAAAAAAAATTCTGCCTCAACACTCACTCCCAGCTTAAGTGTTCATGCAGTTAATTGGAGTGATTGCCCCCTGCATTCTCATCGTCCCTTATGCAAGACTTCAAATGCGTCCCTTACAGGAGTGTTTGGCACGTCAGTGGAACCAGGCTGAAGGTCAGCTAACAGATCTGGTGTTGGTAGACGACCGCACCCAGTGCTCTCTGCGGTGGTGGAACACACAAAACCTTTCCAAAGGGCGGCCGTTCCTCGACCCGGTTCCACAGATAGTGCTAACAGCAGACACATAGCTCACCGGCTGGGGAGCTCCTCTTCAAACCCATACCATTCAGGGCATGTGGACCCCTCAACAATAACAATTCCACATAAATTAACTGGCATTGTTGGCAATCTTCCTAGCTATAAAATCTTTCAGCTTCATCTCGTGGGCAAAACTGTCCTGGTCCGTACAGACAACAGGACAACAATGTATTACATAGAAAAACAGGGGGGGGGGGGACACTCTCTACAGCTTTCGCACCTAGCTCAAAGCATATGGAGAACATATACCTCCTTGCAGAACACCTCCTAGGAGTACACAATCAGATTGCAGATCTGCTCAGTCGTCAGAGACAGCAGATCCACGAATGGGAACTTCATCCTCAAGTTCTGCTTCCATTCTTTCAAATGTGGGGCCACCCAGAAATAGACCTGTTCACCACACCCCAAAACGCAAAATGCCCAAGCTTCGCACCCAGGTATCCACACCCATTGTCCAAAGGCAATGCGCTATGGATGAACTGGTCAGGCAAATTTGCTTATGCTTTTCCGCCCTTTCCCTACTCATTATGTTAGTGGTTCGGAAGCTCAAACAGTATTCCCTCACAATGATCCTCATTGCTCCAACATGGGCCCGAAGTCCATGGTTCACAACCCTCTTGGAACTATTAGTAGTTCCTCATCAAAAGCTACGCTTCTCACCCAAGCTTCTCACTCATAACCATGGAGAGATAAGGCATCCAGATCCCAGTCAACCCAACCTTGCGATATGGCACCTGAAATCTTAGAGTTTGGCTACCTCAATCTCCTGCCAGACTGCATGAACATCATTAAAGAGGCTAGACGTCCTACCACCAGAGTTTGCTATCATGTTAAGTGGAAAAGATTTGTAATTTACTGTAGAAATAACAAAATCAATCCACTGGATGCTTCTATTCAAAACATTATATGTTACCTTTTGCATCTACAACAATGTAACCTAGCATATACATCCATTAGACTACATCTCGCTGCAATAGCAGCCTATCTCCAAAACCGACAACACTTGTCTTTGTTTAGGGTACCAGCTATCAAAGCATTTATGGAAGGACTTAAAAGAATAATTCCACCTAGGGTTCCACCCTCTCCAGTATGGAACTTAAATGTTGTCCTTACCAGACTCAAGGGTCCCCCCTTTGAACCTATGCATAAATGCGAATTACAATTTCTTACCTGAAAAGTAGCTTTCCTGGTTGCGATCACCTCTCTCAGAAGAATCAGTAAACTCCAGGCATTAACCATACAAGAACAATTTCTGCAAATTTATCATAACAAAGTGGTTCTTAGGACTAACCCAAATTTTCTACCTAAAGTCGTGTCTGCTTTCCACCTTAACCAGTCTGTAGAACTCCCAGTGTTTTTCCCTCTACCAGACTCAGTAGCAGAACGAGCTCTTCGCACGCTAGACATAAAAAGAGCGATACTTTACTACACTGAAAGAACAAAATCCTTTAGACAGACTAAACAACTTTTTGTGGCTTTCTCCCCACCTCATAAAGACAATCCTATCTCAAAAACAGGGATTACAAGGTGGATTGTTAAATGCATCCAAATATGCTATGCTAAAGCCAAACGCATATTAACCATTCCCCCTAGCGCTCACTCCACACGTAAACTAGGGGCATCTATGGCATGCTTAGGGAACATTCCCTTAGATGACATCTGCAAAGCAGCAACTTGGTCTACACCACACACCTTCACAAAACACTATTGTGTAGACGTGCAGGTAAAACAACAAGCTAATGTGGGCCAGGCTGTATTAAGAACACTTTTTCAAACCACTGCAACAGATACAGGTAGCCACCGCTAAGAGGTAACTGCTGTATAGTATAAGTATACGATCTACAGCTCATATGCATCGAACGGAAAATGCTACTTACCAGTATGCATCTGTTCTTGGCATGTAGAGCTGTAGATTCGTATACGCCCCCCGCCTCCCCGGATACCTCTATCTGTTCCAGTATTATGTTACTTAGATACATTACACATGGACATCCTTTTCTATTTCTTACTAATTACATCATAACCCATCATGGCAAAACAATCTGGAGATGGAGTCGATACCCATACGCACTATCGTCCTAAGGAGGAGTCACCTACCTCGTGACCACAAAAGCTTCTTCCAAGACAAAAACAAACTGCAAACATCCGAGCCCAACACCAGATGGTGATCTATGCATAAGTATACAAATCTACAGCTCTACATGCCAAGAGCAGATGCATACTGGTAAGTAGCATTTTCCTTATATATACACTGTGTGGTTCTTTTTCGTTTAACCTACACTACATAATTAGATCTGGTAAAAAATGCTGCTTAGCACTCCTTCTGGATAAACCTTCCCTACTGTTGCACACACTGGAGTTGGAATATAAAATTAATCTATTCCAACTTCCAGTGCTCCCCCGACAGCAAGTCGGGGTAAAGTTTGGCATTGCAACGGCATGCGGGGGTAATGGCATGCGTTATAAGTCACATAACTGTTCTGGGTAGTGTGCAGTTTCGGCCTATCCTCTAGAACAGCGAGTCCAGGATATTCAGGTTATGATACCGATGTTTCAGCCTCTATTCTGGATTTCGATGAGAAGGACTCTAAGGCTGCTGGGCCTCATGGCCTCCTGCATCCTGATAGTGCCACATGCCTGATGGCATATGGAGGCTCTGCAGTGGGACTTAAAGTTCCAGTTGGTGCAACATCTGTGGAAATCTGTCTGACATGGTCCAGATCTCAGAGAGAACTGCACACGACCTGCAGTGGTGACTAACAGACCCCTCCCCACCAGACCCCACATTAGTGATGCATCACTCCTGGGCTGGGGCGGCCATCGGTGAGAGTTGAAGATCAAAGGTCTCTGGTGGAATCCGGACTCCCCATTAACTCGCTGGAGCTCCAGGCTATTTGTTTGGGATTGAAAGCCTCCTTCCTTCAATCAAGGGAAAGCTGGTTCAAGTGTTCATGGACAACACCACCGCCATGTGGTTCTGCAACAAACAGGGCAGGGTGTGGACCGTTTGTCAAGAGGCCCTTCATCTCTGGACATAGTAGGAACAGCAGGGTATTTCCTGGTGGTTCAACACCTGGCAGGTTCTCTGAACACCAGGGCGGACAAACTTAGCCTTTGATGCCGATCGATCATGAATGCCGACGCTTTCCATCTCGAGTGGAGCTTAGGCCTCTTGTATGCCTTTCCATCAATACCACTCCTGTCCTAGAGTGCTCAAGAAGATCAGGAGAGACTGGGCCTAAGTCCTCCTTGTGCCTCTGACTGGGCACAGAGAGTCTGGTATCCCGAGCTTCTCCAACTGAGCATTGATCCTTCGATCAGGCTGCCCCTTCGAAAGGATCTTCTGTCGCAGGGAAGGGTCCTCCACCTGAACCTGTCAACTCTACGCCTTCTTGCATGGAGATTGACCAGTGGCAGTTGATGGTATTCAACCTTCCTCCCGAAGTCTGTAATGTTATTTTGGCAGCCAGGCGTCCCTTTACCAACGCTGTGTATGCCTGCCGGTAGCACAAATTTGTAAAATATTATACAGAAATATCTATTGATCCTCTTTCTGCTTCCCTCTCAAAAGTCCTTTTCTTTATTTTGACCATTGCCTTGCAGGGCTCTCTCAAAGGGTACCTTTGGGCCCTGTCTACCTTCTTGAGGCTGGCAGACCAATCCTCTTTATTTAAACTCCCTATTGTAAATAGATTTCTTAAGGGGCTTGTACATATGTTTCTACCTACCCATTTCATAATGCCTCAGTGGGACCTTAATTTGGTTCTCACCTTCCTGATGTGTGCTCCGGTCGACCCTCTATGCTAATGGCCCCTCCGGCTGCTCACCATCAAAACAGCCTTTCTAGTGGCAATAACTTTTGCCAGGAGGGTGAGCAGTGTGTAGGCTCTATCATCCAAGCCTCCTTGCCTGACCATCTTCCCTGATAAGTTGGTACTTCGCATTAGGGCCCCTTCCTTACCGAAAGTGGTAACACCATTCCACAATTGGCAATTGGTCACCTTGACCACTTTCTACTCTCCTCCACACCCCTCTAAAGAAGAGGAACAACCCCAACATCTGGACCCAAAAACAGAGTTGTCGCTCTACCTTGACCGCACTAAAGAGTTCTGGGTGGACGACCAACTCTTCGTGGGGTACGTTGGATCTGTGAAAGGTTGTGCTGTGCATTAGAGGACTATCTCACGATGGGTCATTCTCTGCATCCAAATTAGCTACGCTCTTGCCAAGAAGCAGCCTCCTGAAGGCTTAAGGGCTAATTCCACAGAACTAAGGCGGCTACCACGGCATTGAAACCTGGAGTTCCATTCCTTGAAATTTGTGAGGAAGCAACATGGGCATCCCTCCACACTTTTAACCTAACACTAATGCCCGGACAGTTAAGTCCAGAGGGCAGCCTTTTTGAACACTCTATCCTGCAGGACTTCCTGGTCTAAACTTCTCCGCTGTCCCTCCTCTGGGGTTGGCATTGCTTGGGTATCTGTTGAAAGATAAGGAATCTGCGGCTAGATGTCTCTATCAGATGGACAAGTTACTTACCTTCGGCAATGCCTTATCTAGTAGAGACATAATCTCGCCGCAGGTTCCTTTTTGACCCACCCATCCTCCCCACACTGCGAACATGATTTTAGGGTCAGGGCTGACCCCCTTTCAGGGCCCTAGTTATTCAGAAACACACCAATGTCAGTGTACTTCATGGCTCTGCGCTTCTGGCGTGGTAAGTTATGAAAAGTAACTGACATCAGCGTGCCGAGGTGGTCCCTATATAGGTGATGTGGATGTCACAACGGCAGAGACAACGCCGACAATGTCATGTGGACCCGACCGACGTCATCTACCAGCATGGGTATAGCTCGAACAAAAAATCTTCCAGATCCATTCTGACGCCTGGGAAATTCAAATGTACGGAATCTGTGACTATATTATGTCTCTATCAGATAAGGCGCCACCAAAGGTAAGTAACTTGTCCGTCACTCGTGAGTTGGGGCGACCATCTGAGAGAGGTGGAGATCAGAGGACTCTATTCTCTGGGGGAGTTTCAGCTCTACATCCATTTGTTGGAACTGAGGGCAATACATTTGACATTGAAGGCCTTCCTCCCTTCCATCCAGCCTAAGGCTAGTTCAGGTGTTCATGCACAACACCACTGCCATGTGGTACTGCAAAAAACTGGAAGGGGTGGGGTCGTGGACCCTGTGCTAGGAGGCCCATCTGGACATGGCTGGAACATCAGGGCATCTTCCTGGTTGCACAATACGTGGCGGGCTGTCTGAATGCCAGGGTGGGCGATCTCAGTCGTCAGGAGGGTTAGTGAACTTCAGAGACTATGTGCTTCCTCCATACACCAACTTCTTCCCAGACAAACTGGTTCTTCACAGCTGTGCCTCTTTCCTGCCAAAGCTGGTGACATCTTTCCACATCGTCCAGAGCATCACCCTTCTGACCTTCTGTGGTCCGCCTCACCCTTCTAAAGAAGGGAGAGACTCCAGCCAAAAAGAGCGCTGTCACTCTACATTGATCGCACAAAAGAACACCTGGTGGACGATTAACTCTATGTGGGGCCCACCGAAGCAAAGAAAGACAAATCTGTGCCAAAACAGACCATCTTTAGATAGATCGCGCTCTACATCAGAATTTGCTACACATTGGCCAAAAAAAAAAAAACATTAGGGCTTGCAGGCTCATTGTACCAGAGCGAAGGCTTTGACCACTGCATTGGCTCGTGGAGTCCCCATCCTTAATTGCTTCTTTGTGAACAAAATTAAGAAAATACAAGACTCCATTGCTCCTAGTCCTCAGGACTGGAACCTCCAACAGCAAGACACCAATCCCTCCACGGTTTCTACCTTCCATGGTATAAATTCAGAACGTCTTACAGAATTAACAAATAAAGTAAAATCGGGCTCACCCAAAGACCCCTGCCCCCCTGCAATACAAAAAGACATCCTTACCACTTTCCCAGACAGTAGCCTTGCCTTGCTCAACCTTTCACTTATGCAAGGTGCGGTCCCACATGCTTTTAAAGAAGCAGTCATAATCCCGCTGCAAAAGAGAACTGGTATGGATCCCCAACAGTTAGACAACTATAGACCCATCTTGCTTCTCCCTTACCCAGCAAAGATCCTTAAGGCACATGTAGCTAAACTTCTTTGTGCCTTCATTGAAGAGACCAGTTTCCTAGATCCCTACCTAGCAGGTTTTTGGCCCTCTCATTCGACTGAATCAGTCATTCTAACTGTTGTGGATGACCTGAAGAAAGGAGCTGACAGGGGGTGCACGCAAGCATCGGTCCTACTCAACCTGTCGGGGGCATTCGATACCGTGGATCCTGCGATACTAGTGGATATAATGGCAGCGGGAGGTCTTAGAGGCACCGCCTTAGAATGGATGAAATCCTTTCTTGAAGATCGTACCCAGACAGTTAGGCTTGCACCCTAAAGCTCTGCCATAGTCACCACAACCTGTGGGGTGCCTCAGGGCTCCTCCCTGTCCCGCCACCTTTTTAACCTCTATATTCGCCCCTTGATTCACTCTCTCCAACAAATGAAGGTTAAGCTTTACAATTACGCGGACAAAATGCAATTGATTTTTTTCAATTGACGAGACTCAGGACTCCAAGGTATTCTTCCAACACACACTGTTATTCACCAAAGACTGGATGAATCACAACTCCCTTCAACTAAACTCTGATAAAACAGAGATAGTCATCTCCAACCATAGACTAAACCATTGGACTCCAACACACTGGCTGAAAACATTAGGAGTTCCACCAACCCCCAAGTGTGCTGTAAAGAGTCTCTGTATCCAAATTGATGCTAACATTTCTATGCAATCCCAAGGAAATATGGTTACGTCATCCCGCTTTTATAATCTGAAAAACTTCAGAAAAATCTGAAGATTTTTCACTAGGGAGGCAAGCATGGTAATCATGATGACCATGATTCTGTCCAGAATTGATTGATGTCAATGCCATTTACTTAGGTCTCCCTATCAACCAAACTTATAAGCTTAAGTTGATACAAAATCAAGCTGCCAGAATCGTCTTTCACCAACCCAGGCATTGTCATACGAAGCCATTGAGGAAGGAGCTCCACTGGCTTCCCATTGTACAACGGTCCATGTTTAAGATGGGTTGTATTATCTTCAAGGCAATCAATGACAGGGGCCCCAAAGTTCTCTCTACAAAGAGCCATCCTTACCTCCCAAAACGGAATCTCAGAATGGCACAAATGAACTTTTTGACAGTCCCCAGATTTATCTGCAAAAGAATGGGTGGTTCACGATTCTCTGAGTTGGGTCCCCCACTCTGGAACTCCATGCCGATCGAGATCAGACAGACGTCTGATTATATATGTTTTAGAAAACAAATGAAAACCTGGCTTTTCACTCAGGCCTATTCCTAGACACAACTTTTGTGGTGGTTCTTAACGTGGCGCCAAGAGACCTTTTGGTGCACGTGCGCTTTTATAAATTCCTTCATAACATAACATCCTGGATATCTGTCAGGCTGTTACAGGGTCATCTCTACATACGTTTACCAGACATTACTGTCTTGACTGTCAGATCTGTCTTAAAAGGCACTTTGCCTCTTCAAACTTCTTGTATTTCTTGATCTAGTCTGTTCGCTGACCCTCTTCCAGGGAGCTGTTGCTTGGGTATCTATTCTATGATTAGAAATCTGCAGGCTAGAAGTCTCTATCAAACAAACCGATTACTTTCCTTTGGTAATGACTTTTCTGTATGTAAGGTCCCTCTAGGACCTTAGTCTCTGCACACTGGTTCATCAGCTTTATAATATGGCTCTGTGCTTCTGGTGCAAAAATGTCACAAAACAAACTGATGTCAGAGCTCTGGGGTGGTGCCCATACAGGCACCATGTGCTTAGTGGCGCCAATGAGGAGCCGATCAATGCCACTTAAATGTGCGGAGAGGTACTGCTTGAATATTTTCGGATCCAGTCTGACTTATATTCAAAGATAAAGAATGTGCGGCTAGATAGAGTCTCCACCAGTTAAGGCGTTACCGTAGGTAAGTAACTTGTTCATTAAAAACATTAAATGGCAGTCACAAATTTACATCTGCTTTACACAATTGATATCAGTAAATGCATTGATTTGTGGGCGAATGGCACATAATGCCTATTGCGATCATATGTGATTTATGTGGTGGTGCTAAAGTTTATGGCTTATTTGTAAGGCTTTCATAATTACATTCTGTTTGTTTTTATTTATCAGGTGCAGTTTTCCTGGGTGTTTTTTGCAGGGGCTATTCCAGTATTTCTTTCTTTTTTTATTGTAACTCTTTTGTGCCACTATAACAACTGGGATCCAGTGATGATTGGAATCAGGAGGATATTTGCTTTTATATGTAGAAAACATCGAATTCAGAGGTGGGATAATTGTTTCTTAAATATTTCAATTAAATGAACCAACCCGCATTTTGTACCCTGCCTATGTGAATTGACTATATATGTGGCATGATGTTACTAATGGCTTCTTTTTTACTATCCATAGTTCAGTTTAGTCATACTTAATGAGGTTAGCTAGTTATTTGGATTTATTTATTAGCTGGAGACATCTGATTAAAATGTAGGCAACAGCCTGGAATGTTAGTAGTTGCAGACACTCCTTCATACTTTTGAGTTTGCAAAATAAGTTTCCCTGATTTCATTAATAGTAATTCTAATATATTTTTACTTCTTCAGATTACTTCTTCAGATTTCATAGATATCACACTAGATTTGGAAAATGTTTGTTCGCTGTGAGAAAGTGAATTATTAATTGAGGTGGATGTTAGTCCACCACAAGTAATAAAGGCACTAACTTGTTAGGTCCAGTCAAAGTTTATAGTAAATTCAACCTCATGTCAACCTCTGGGCGATATGGCACAGAGCATACAGGTTTTACTTAAGAGAAAATGTGCAAAGCATTAGGAGTACCAAAAACAGCTAAAATGGTAAAAACACAACACAATAAAAATCCCATTCCAATTTTGAAAAATAGTGTAAATATAGTTAACACCCGCGATTACACTACAATCCCACTCACTTGTGTTACTACCTACAGACTGAGATGGGAAAAACTTTTTTCTTCAAAAGGGCAAACAGCCTGAAGGTTTGTCTAGTGTGTACCCCCCCCCCCCCCCCACCCAAAAAAAAGTTTGTAATCAAGAACCACAGTTCTCTACACCTGGGGGTTACCCGATGTCGTTGGACATTACACGTGTGGGAATTGCACTGCTTGCCACCTGACCTCCACCACGAGAACGTTGAATCTGGAACACACAAACTGCAACTCCACAAACATAGTATACTTTTTTTTTTTGTCCTCATTTGTGCAATAAACAGGGATAAAGGGGATATCGGGGGTCTCATTTCTCTCTGTGCCATCTTGAGTTTGATTCTGTTTCTAGGGGCCTTTCACTGTAATAGACCCCTTCCATCCTGTACCATTGGTTTCAACAAAACGGGGACTGCTTTCTGGGGCCACCAGTGCGACTACCTTATTTGTGGATTATTGCTGTATTGCCTAATCATTGGGCGTTATATTGTCCCTTGTCCCGTTAGAGTCGTACCATATTTCCTTTCCCAAATGTCCCAAAAGCCTGCCCTCTTGCTTGGCGCCCCCCGCCCCCTTCTGTCCATTTTGTTTATTCTCTGGAATGAGGTTACCCATTCCGCATGCGTGGGCGAGATGTCAGATACCCACTTGATGCAGAGCTCCCTCTTAGCCAATAGAATCAAAATGAAGAGTAGATTCTTGTGCTTGTTACTTAATTTTGCCTTATTTTCATTACAGCGGAGTACCCCAAATATTATTAGCTCTGTGCTTACCTCTGTGTTGTGGCGCATCACATCTGTGTGTGTCTTACCCACATCTTGCCAGAAGCCTTGGAGCTGGGGGCACTGCCAGAACATGTGTATGTTGTCAGCCTTTTCTTCTCTGCATTTAGGGCAGCACTTCACCTCTTGCTTGCTCATCTTTTTTTAGCTTTTTAGACATCCAGTAGGCTCTGTGCACTGTAAATGAATGATTCTTCCTGAGGGGTGCAGATTTCACAACATACCAACTTGTTGACATTGATACTTGCCATAGGTCTGAATGCTCCAGCGTCGGCAGATCTTCCCCCCCAGACCTCCACTGGCAAGGTAAAGTCCCTATACTCCGAAGTTATTAAGCTCCAATACCATCTTACTACTATTTTTTTTTTTTTTTTTCGGCGGGCTATCTTGCATCATTTCTTCTAGATCCCTGTTTCCTGATTCTTCGTTTCTAAGTGAGTCTGCCCAACTCTTGAGCTGGTAATATTGGAATTTTTATGTATTGCCACTAGTCCTTGATGAGAGCTGTTCCCAGCCTATTAGTTTGTTTTCCTCTAGTAGTTGACCCCATTTCAATATGCCTTCTTGCCTTAGTGGATGTGCAAGTGAATCTTTCAGGCAGGGCGGGGTTCCTGGGGAGTCTCAGATTGTCGCAAATTCACTACAGTACGGTATCTTCGCAGTTTCTCCTGGTCTGGTACCATAGTTTGCAGGCAGATCATAATGTCTTCAACTTTGGGTGGCCAAACTTGTACAGGAAGAAACTGCCCTTCGGGCTTAGTCATGGCCAACAAATGTGGGGGGTATGTTTGTTGTTCTCCTAATAGTACTCTTACATTTCTTAATTGGAAGGCTCTGTAATATTGATAGAAGTCTGGTGTGCTTATCCCACCACATTCTTTTTTCCTTCGGAGCTTTTCCCAGGCTATTCTAACTCCTTTGTCCGTCCATATAAAGCTGCTCAGCTCTCCTTGTAGTTTTTTTTAACCAATCCCTTCCGAACACCAATGGTATAGTGTTAAAAATGAACGTACATTTTGGGAGAATTGAAATTTTTAAGATGTTGGATCTACCAATAAAAGTTAAGGGGCCAGCCCTCCAGCTTTTTAATAACTTTTTACTTTCGAGAACAAGTTTGTTAAAGTTTTATTGCCCCTAATATTGCCCCTAATAGCTCATGAGTCAGTTATTGGATTTGTCTTCCTTTGACAAAACCTTTTTGGTCCAGGTGTATCAGATGTGCAGCGACTTCCCCAAGCCTTCTAGCCATAATTTGCGTATATATTTTATAGTCACAGTCCGTTCAAACATGGTATACTTACAATAACTTGCCCATGCGGTCTTCATTATGTAGGGATGACAACAAGAAAAAAAGATGCGTTTTTGTCAGCATCACAGCAAAATCCAATACAAATGGAACACCACAAAAATGGCAGACCATGTCCTCAGAGAAGGCCACACTACCAATGGTGGGAAATGGGTCATTGTAGAACAGCTAGAGAGTAATAACAGTAACACAGAGAGGATGCTGTTTGTAACCCTGTTATCGACCCACAAAACCGGGGTTGAATTATGACATTTCGTGGAATACTGTAGAGCCATAACTTGCCACTGTGATCAGTTCTAGTCGTAAACGCAATCTACTACCACATTATTAGAGCGTACTGACAATAAACGGTACTTTATAACAACTTAGAATACACACCGCCCTTTTATTAAAAGGTAGGACTTGCAAGCAAAATCAAGCAGCATCTCTGTGTTGAAGTATGCTCCCGCTTAACATAGCTGTAAGCTATGGCTCATTTAGGCCACACGGACCTTGGAGAAGACTAATTTCTGAGCTTTAAAAAATGTGGAGTACACAGCATTCACCCATATTTAACCAAGCTCAATTACATTCGGCTGCTAATGTAACGGCTATATTGATACGATGCAGGAAGACACTTGCTACCTGTAATAGTCAATAAGAAGAACAACTACCGGCATGAAAACCAATACGGTGGACTGATAGTAGAATTAACTGTCATTTTCTTTGGGGGTATAAAGAGGTTCCGGCATGCTTGGAATACAGTGCAAGTGCATTGCAAGCTCCCCCAACCCATTTGTTTCCATATAACCATGGTGTTTTTCTCATTTTATATTCACCACAGAAACTCAAGAGGAGTAATACAGACAATCGTGAGTTACGAGCTGTCATAACTACACCGTATGCCTTAGCACGCATGCAGCACTGGTCCTGAAGCAAGCTATAATGATCCAGGGGGGCATAGAAATAATATGGCTGAAACATGTAGACCTAGGCTATGAGAGATTATTTCTGTCTCGGAGCACATCCACCACTGTTTGTAAAATTTGCCCAAGGTCCCCATTATTAAAATACCTTCATCGGTTGGTAACCTTGAGACAATTTTAAATGGCCTTTTCTTCACTTGAGGATCATTAACAAAACCGGATCCGCTGTAAGCAGGCATTGCAGCACACCCGGATGCATTACGAGTCTTGGGTGGGAACCGATGATAAAGCATGTCACTGACTAGGTTAGTGGGTGAGGGTTCTTTTTGAAAAACCTAACAAACTATATCAGCGTGCTCATTTTTGTTGCCTTAGCAAACTGACAAAAATTCAATAAAGGAAACTGGAGATGTGACTTTTTAACGATTTAAGGAAAAATTACGCCAAAAAGTGCCGGTTGTTGTCAATGGTCATGGTAGGCTGGGACCTAGGTGCATTTTCAGTTTGACCGTGATGGAGTGCTAACCTGGTTCGACCCGGTCAGAGGTTTTACCTTGAGACTAAGGACCTAATTATGAGTTCGACCGCCGAACCCGTGGTGGCGGTCCACCCACCATATTGCAACTATGGCGGTGGGACCGCCACAACCCCGGGGATCCCTGATTCCGCAGCGGTGGCACAAAAGTGTGAGGCTGTAATATACTGGCGGTGCCATTGCGGCACCACCAAGCATATTACAAGTTTCCTCACTGCAACCCTTTTCATGGCAATAAGCCTGCCATGAAAAGGGTGGCAGTGAGGAAACTAAGGGGGCCCTACAGGGCTCCCTTTTGCCTCTGTGCACAGGGTTGCATGCAGGGGACCACATGTTGTGCCCCCCTCTATTTTTGCACTCCCTGTTCGTGCACGGACAGAAATGCACAACATTGTGCATTTCTGTCCGTGCAGGAACGGGCTATGGCGCTCCTATAGTGGTGCCTTTCTAAGGCTCTCCTATGGGCCTTAAAAAGACACCACCGTGGTGGTTTGGAGTGGGGTGCTGGCGTGGTGGCCCGCTGCAAGACCGCCAAACCCGTAGTCAGGTCCTTATTCTCTTTTTTGGAATTCAAACTTTCTCAACTGGGCAGGGCAGCAGACTGTAGCGTAGGAAGTCTTCACAGAGTTGGATAGACGTTGGATGAGGTCCTGCTGAAGCCGTTGGCTTTGATGGAAAAGCGCTCCGTTGGAAACATTCAAATTTCGCAACCCAGGAAGCGCTCTTGCTGGCTGATTTGGCACCTTTGTCCATCAATATTTTACCGGTGGACTTAGTCTCTTTCTTGGACCCCAGAATACGCCAGCAGGACAAGACTGCAGAAGGCAATGAGTTCCAAGGGTCTGGATACCTTCTTGCTGAGGGTCTGCTGAACCATATTTGCTGCTGCCAAGAAGCTTCAAGCTGGAGAAACCTATTTTCCTATATTCATACCCTAGCGAGGCTGCACCTTGGGCAGTTAAACTAGGGTGGTTCGTCCCGGTCCTCTGGAGGTCTGAAGCTTAAAAGGTTTTTAAGTCCTAGCTTTTCAGAGGAGAATTCCAGTTAGACACAGACAAGGGCCCCAGGACCTGAGGAAGAGCACTTGGGGGTCGAGACTCACTCCAGCAGAGGTCACCAGCAGGGTCCAAGTCAGATCCAGTTGGTACTGGTCAGCAGGGAAGAAGCCTCTTACATCTTGTTATGACCCTGTAGCTACACAGGAGGTCAGCCATCTGACCCTTTTGGTCCATGTATTTGTCCTGGATTCAAGGGTTAGCATGTCCAGTCCTTGAGGGCTCTCCTCAGTCACAGACAAAATGTTGAGTCCTGCTCTGTTCTTCTGCAAGTCCAGAAAGTGTTCTGAAGACGATGCATCGGGATGCCACATTTATACCTGGCACTAGTTAGTGGATGGGGGTGATTCCGGGCCCCTTCTTAATCCATGTGGTAAAATTTCCCTGGGGTTAATCCACCCACTTGCACATCAGCTTCTAGTTGTTCTACTGCAAAGAATCCTACAGTGTCCCGCTCTCCTAAAATTTAAGATTGGGATCCCTTTACCCAATGTGCAGAGCCTATGTACCCACCCAGATGTGTAGACAGAGGAATTACATTCTCTTCCTCTTTGATCATGCCCAACCAGTTCTGTAGGTAGTTTTTTTTCCACCCAATGGATTTGGTGCCTGTCTAATTAGGAGGACAAAAGCTGGAGATTGTTCAGGTGTCACCTGACATTTACTTGTGAAGGCCTCTTTGATGTAAGTTACGTTTCTAGGTAAACCCTATCTGGTCTTTCTGCTAGGGAAAGGAAAAAACACCTCTTTAAACCCAAGTCATTGTTCCTGCTCTGGAGGCAATGTTCACACCCCATCTGGGCTAATCCGTGTCTAATCTGCTGCTGGAGGGCCAGTGCAAATTAGCCTCCAGGAACTTCAGACAGGGAAGAGGTAATGGTTTAAAAATTACTTCTTCTTAATATTTATTAAACATCCGAATTCACCATTGTGGTTGGCATTCATAAATGTTAAAAGAATGGTATAATCTTTTTTTTAGCTGAACCAAACCAGAGATAGCAGAATTAATATTTAATCTTGTTTCCCAGTGTTTCTCTATGGACCAGCCAGAGCATTTTACAGTGAAAATATCTTTTGGGTGCTGGTCATTGGAAAGACATCGTAAGTTTACATTTATACATGTCCGACTTTTAAATACCATGCAACCCGTCTTGTGGGCTGTGAGGTCTACATAAGGGTGGCTTAACATTTAAAAGTATGTTTTTCGCCTGTCAAAAAGTATTATCTTGACAGGCTGCACTGCAGATTTGAAATTGCAGCAACCAAGCTACAAAGGCAGACCTGGATTCTGGTGGCTTAGTGTACTAGTGCGTCTACTGTAGGGACCTGTGTTCGACCTCATGGTCACAGGTTCATAACCCGGCGTGTCCACTCAGCCTTTTATCAGTCAGGACACAACATGCACACCACTAATAGTGATCACACGCTCCTTATGCCAGACATCCGGACATATACACGCTGCCCCACATTAGTTCTCCCTGAGGTCGAGAGCCATCTGTGTCCTTATCAGATGCACACATTCCATTGGTTTATGACTAAGATGCTCTTTAGGAATGTAGAGATCATTTTATTGTACCTAATGAACTGTATAAATTGTGGGCCAAAACTTTGTACATCAAAAGATTTTGAGCAGATGCTGTCTGTCCAGGTTTTCCCGGCCACCGCGTTTAATTAAACCAACTTGTTGCTGTTTTTTAGAAACGTCTCGTCTTTTAATTTATTTAAGGTAAATTCATATCCGAGCAACAGTTGCATTTAAACATTCCCTGCCTTTGGTCTGTTTTGTGCACCATACACGGTGACATTATAGGAAAGTGAAATATGCCAACTAGGAGTTGGCCAATTTTGCCATGTTTTGGGGTCAGAGCTCGTTCACCTCGGCCGGGTGAGCACTGTCCTAGTACACAGAGTCTGAAAACAAGCATCATCAATCCAAAAACATGGGGGTGATCAGCAAAAAGAGGTACTTTTTACATTGGCACTCTCCTTCAACGGTGTAATTGTGACTAGCCCAGTTTCGTCAGTGATGTCTCACTCTCTCCTTAAGCAATGTCTGACCACCCCTTGAAAAGCACCATGCGCTGGTGACATCGGTTTCTTTGTTCCTTGCCTTCAGTGGATATACATCCAGAGCAATCAAGATTGTTGTTCAATGGGTGCTCAATTATTTTTTGTGTCGTTTCAACATTCCTCCCAAGACCTTTGGTTTTAAGCCATGCTAAACCTACCTAAGACATGTGCCTGTTACCAAGCCTCATTCATCTTAGCTATGGAGCATGACCTAGAATCATACAACCTTTGCCAGAAAACAAATCTAGTGACATTGGGGGAAGGAGAGTCTAAGCTTTTCTCATTCTAGATACACTGGTTTAAATATTAAGTCCAAATCCTAGTCTTAATAGCCATCATAGAGAAGACATAAAAACATATAAAGAAATACTGTTTTTATTACAGCAGTGTAGATCATGAATCTCTGACCACCTCTTTGGAGCAAGTTATTGTGATTCATCCCATTACTTAAGTGAGCATTTTTGTTTTTGGTGCTTCTGCATAACAGATCAAGGTCGTGAAAGAAACTGTGTTAAAGATCTTTGCAACTCTTCCCTTTGGGAAATCGTTAGCATTGGTGACTGTGGCAACATTGCTTCCAAACGGTCATCAGCGGTCTCTTAAAGTTGGTTGCTTCTGCACTTCAGTTGTGTGGGCTTCAGATGAATATATGTGTCTGTTTAGTTGTCATTTAAGTATGGTTTCACCCAACCTTTTCGGGAGCTATTTTTAAAACTGCAAAGCATAAGACGGTGGACCACCTGCAAGAGAGAGAATGTCCTAGTATCCCAAAAGAGACTGTCAGTCCCGGTAACTCCAGAAAGCACCAATAATGTGGTTTAAAGGGTTTTTTTGTGGGAGCTTGACTTGTATCAAACAATGATTAAAGAAAAAATTGTCTTCTGAACACAGCTTTTTTTTTTTTATTTTAAGGCTGGTGAACTGCCCACTTGGTGGAGTTAGATTAGCAGGGCTTAGATTTATTTTCTGCTCTTGCCCCAAATTTCTCCCTATTTATTAATTCCGTCTCTGAATTTTCTTCTAAAGGATCTAACAGAATTTCCAGGAGAGATGTTGTTGGCAGATAGGACAACTGAGATTCCCGGCTCCATAGATCTTCAGGTTTCGATAATTTCTTTAGGAGAATCTCATAAAAAATCTGTTTCGCTTTCATAATGGGTTAGAGCTATTATAGCTGGGGTTACTTGTTCCGTTACTTGGAAGGGGCCAATGCCAGCTAGCCAGTAATTTGTTATCTGTGGTCGACAATAAGATTAACACTTTTTCTTTCACTAAGAACTCTCTCAGCTCGATGTTCCATTCATATCTCGCCTTTTGTTTACTTTGGACTGCACTTAAATGTTGTTTTACTTGTTCTCACAAGGAATCTAGAGACTGTTTGAGGCACAAAGTATACTCTAACATATCTTTGTCTTTATTCTCCTCCTCCTCCCAATGTATAACTGCAATTTCTAGATGACCTTGGCTGACGTCCCAAAAAAAAGTTCAAAAGGGGAACCCTCTTGATTGCTGGAGGTGACTCTTAAATGCATTACAGGACAATTGGAAGCTTTTTCCTAGTCTATTCCATTCTTTTAAATAACCTTTGGTAATAACAACTTGATAGTTCCATTGTAACATTCCATGAAACCATCACTGAACGATTTGGCCTATTAGTTTGCAAATGAGTGGAGTGCCGTAGGGAATCCCACTGTAGAAAACACCAAAATCATGGCTTGTGCTACCACCATTGTTGTTGTGCTGTGTAACACAATGGCCTCTGGATTTCTGGTAGAATAGTCTACTATAACTAATCTTTGAGGACAGGGTTAAGGGTCTCACTAGGTCCATGCCCAGTCATTTACTTGGGATTTCAGTCATAGGGAGGTGGAAATGGGGAGCTTCGTTGGACATTAGAAAGATCAAATAACTGATACCAGGGATAGGCCCAGCAATATTTTCTAATATAAAAACAAACCGCGAATAAAATTTCCCTAGCAGATATTTTTCAGTCTTCCCTCCAACATGATGAACCGCCCCTGTTTAGTTGTGAGCTAGAAACAACACTTGTTGTCTAAAAGAAGGGGACTAGTAGTTGTATGGCCTTAAACTGGTAAACAACCCTAAGTAGAGGCCCCGTCTTTGCTAGAAAATATGCTGCAACCTTACTAGCATCTAGGTCTTGTATTGCTATTCTCAGCCATTTTGATGAGTGGGATCCCCCTTCTGACTTGCCCTGTAGTTTCTGTGATGTACCCATACTGGTTCTGTTGATAGGGAACAATTATCCATGGAATTTTCACCTTTAAATACCAACACAGGGTTTCCCCTATGTTTATCCTCACTTCTCTTTCTGTTAGACTTCTTATTCCTATAATCATCTGTAATATCTTCTGTACAAATAGGAGCTTCTCTCCACCAGTGTCAACCTTCATTCACCCGAAGCTGTTAGTTGAGTCTTTCCTGACAAAGCGGAAGTATCAGAGCCCAGTATAACATCTTCAGGTGAAGTATATATGACTCCTTAGCATAAGTTGACCTCCGGACCCCAGTTCTTAACTGCATTATTATGGTAGAATACGTTTGTTAGTCCCCATGTACACAGGTTACGCAAACCTCCCCGCCTGCCTCTCTGCTCAGGAGTCAGCCACTTAGTGTTAATACCCAACACATTATAATCCAAATCTAAAGCGGCCTTCAAGGAAGAACTTCCTACCTGAACTGGCAGCAGAAAATGTTTCCGTTTTGTTCAGTACTACCACTCATTCTTCTGGTCTAACCCTCTGAGGATAATTATGTGCAATGTAATCCCCAATTACCAGAAGCAAAGCATTGGGGACATTTTGGCATGGCCCGTGGAAGGGTTAACATTAATGTTCAGGACCCCCATTGATCTCAAATTGGAACTCTTACCTTTCTTGATTTGTGGTCTGAAAACAGGAGACCTATGGTAAGCACATGCCGACTCAATGGCTTCCTTCAGCCTGAGAGGTGTCTAATCCTGTTTCTTGTGTTGCTGGCCGTGTATCCAAACATTTCTCAGAATAAGCCTTATCCACTATTTCCTCATCATTCTAGCATGGGTTGGAGTGGACCATAAAATCACCCACATTCTTAATACGGAAAAACAGCACTTGAGCACCCAAGGCTTTTCTCTTTGAGTTCGCTTGATCTCTTTAAACATTCCCCGGTACACTTCTCTGTCCCATCCTAAATATTCCAGAATATATTTTTTATATCCACTATCTCGTAGTTCCAATCGGATACGCCACTTCGTATACGGCCTATAGTTCTCTTGGTATTATAGGGGCCACATACTGTCCCCACCTCAGGCAGCCTTGCTGCGCTATAGGCCACCTGTTTAAAATTAACAAAGAAATTGAAAGGATCTTCCCAACTTGGTACTTCTGAAGCACTGAACTTGGAACATATGGGTGCCCTTTAGAGCTAGCAATAGCATCTATTAACTTTAAAATGGCTGTATGCTGATTCTGATGGTTGCAAAAAGAACAATTGATGGTCAGAATGCCGAACAGTGTCAAACATTCACCCCAGTACAGATATCTGGGGCTAAATCTGTAGTTTGTTTGCTCCCCATGCCATTCCAGTTTAAACTACGCCATATGTAAATCAGTCTTGACCCTGCTTCCCATGGGAACAGTCCAACCCGAACTGCCAGGCCAGGTCCTCCCGGGAACAAGCATCCTGGGACCGATTTCGGGGTATCACCCCTCATCAGCCAGGCTAGTTTGACTCCAGTAGCATGGAGAGCACAGGACCCACATGTGGGCATACCCTTCCCACTTGGGGTGACAAATGCAAACAGAATGATTGATGGACAGAATGCTGAACAATGACAAACATTCACCCCAGTTCAGATATCTGAGCCTAAATCCATCCTTTTTCATTGCCGATTCTGATGGTTTACAGCAATTGAGTTGACCTGGTCTTTTCAAAGCGAACTGCATTGCTTTCCATCCCTGACATGCAACTTCAGCATTTTGTTCGACAGCTGAGGGTGCCTGTTGAGGTATGCTTGAAGGTGATCTTCTTGTTGACGGGAAGCCAGTGCAGGTCCTTCAGGTGGGCGGTGATGTGGCTGTGGCGGGGGATGTCAAGGATGAGGCTTGCTGAGGCGTTTTGTATGCGTTGGAGTCTCTTCTGGAGTTTGGCCGTGGTTCCCGCGTAGAGGGCGTTGCCGTACTCCATCCTGCTGGTGACGAGGGCCTGGGTGACCGTCCTTCTGGTTTTGGAGGGGATCCATCTGTAGATCTTGGGAAGCAAGCGGAGGGTGTTGAAGCAGGAGGAGAAGACGGCGTTGACTTGTTGAGTCATTGACAGAGAAGAGTCCAAGATGAACCCCAGGTTGCGTGCGTAGTTGGTGGGTGTCGGCGCAGTTCCCTGCGAGGCTGGCCACCAGCAGTCGTCCTAGGCAGAAGAGGTGGAGCCGAGGATGAGGACCTCCGTCTTGTCCTTCAACCCTGCGTAGAAGTTGGTTTTGGCGGTGGCGGGGCGGGTATATGAGTGACACAGACATCACTTGCGGCGTGGATGATGCCGCCGACGTCACGTGGAGCCGACTGACGCCATCTACTGGCACGCAAGGGTATTGCTCCAGCAAAAGTTTCAGGATCCATCCGGACGCCTGGGTTAGTCTAAGGTAAGGAATCTGTGACTAGATTATGTCTCTACCAGATAAGGTATCACCTAAGGTAAGTAACTTGTCCAACAGCTAGGGCTTTAGATTTGGCTTCCCTATCAAAGCAATTCTTCAGGTTTCATTTTGGCAGACCGCAATAGCAGCTGGTCAGCAATTTCTTAATGGTTGTATAAAGTGTGGCTCAGGGAAAAGTTGTTGGGAATAAGGCTCTTGCTTTGCAGTTTCCACCAATCCAGGAGCAAATTCTCTTAATTTTCAAGATGTTTTGTACATCCAAAACCTGTAGATGGTTGTGCAGCATAGTAACTTCTGGGATGGCATAAGATTATTTCATTGCAATGGCTCTTGAAGATCATAATGAAAGGGTGTAGTCTATTGTTTGTGAAGAAACTGACATTTGTACCCCCTGCCACCTTCTTATACCCTATGTCAATTATTAATTGGGGTGATGGTAGTCCAATACAAGTAATAAAGTCACCAACTTGTTAGGTCCAACACAAGGTTCCATAACTTTAAACCTCAGTTCAACTCCTGACACGGAGCACACAAGCTTACCTTAAAGAAAATGTGTAAAAAAAAAAAAATACAACTCCCTCATTACAAATCCCACACCTATGTATAAAAATAGAGATAAATGTAATCAACAGAATGAAAAACAAAAACCCATTAGTGAAACCAAAATGATTTATTTTATATTTTAGAGAAAAAGTGCCAAGAAAAAGCAAACCGCTTCTAGAAAGCACTCTTTGTGTGTGACAGGGACCAAGGGGCAATTTCAGGCCAACCACAGTGGAGCTCTGATCGAATATGACAAGCTGGTTTGTCCCGGTTGAAGATTCTACTTTCTGACTTAGTCTCTGAAATGGGAGTTAAAGTCCTCCAGCAGGCAATGCAGCAGGCTATATCTGGCAAAGTCCCTTCCAAATATTATAAGCGTTGAGTGGGTTCCCACTAAATCCATTGATCTTGATGGGAACTGCTCAGAGCGGGTGAAAGTCAAATTTTGCACCCATAGAAGTCCTCTTGTTGGCAGGATTCTTTTTGTGCCTTCGCCGATTCAAATGTTTACCTTTGTATTTCTCTTTTAGGGAGCTCCGATACTGCCATAATGGCAAAGAATAAGCTTGTATTCTGGAAGATTCCACTGAAGTATTATAGGTTTGTGGCGAGAGTCTCCTCACCTGAATTTTCTGGTGGAAAAAACTCTGAGCAGGACCAAAAGAATTTGCTTGCCCAGTGAGGTTTCACCTTGGGTGGATTGACTAAGGTGGTTGGTCTTGGTCCACCGGAGGTCTAGAATTTTTTTAAGTCAGAATTTATCAGAGATTTCACAGCAAGTCCTTCTGGACAACATTAAGGCCTTCAAGACCTCAGGTGAAGCACTTTTGGGTCAGCCTCTTGTTATGGTAGTTTTTTCATTAAGACATCTGTTGCATTTTGTTGTCTTTGACGACTTCTTGTTCAGATCTTACTCCATTCTCTTTAACACTTGGAGTTCGAGGCATATGAGCTGCAGATTACACACTTTTGCATAGATCGCAATCTGGTGTTGGGCCCGGATGTTTGCAGTTTGTTTTTCCTCTTGGAAAGTCTTTGGAAGTCACGAGGTCGGTGACTCCTCCCTTGGTTCGTATTGCGCATGGGCTTCGGCTCCATCCTCAGATTGTTTTTTTCCGCCATCGGGCTCGGATGTAATACTTCGCGCTCCGGTTCCGAACATTCCAGTTCGTCGATCGAAGCGGAATCCTCGCTCTCCGCGGTATTGTTTAGATACTGATCTCCTCAATCACCTTCTTCTTCGACACACCTTCGATTCCAGTCATCGACGGCGGCCTTCGGGCCTATCCAGGCTCCGGTCCCGGCTGATGGAAAGAACTCCATTCAAGAAGTGCCCTCGATGTCGGTCCAAATTCCCCCACACCGATCTTCATGAGGTGTGCAGCCTCTGCCTCTCCCCTGAACACGAGGCTCGAGACTGTCCCGCCTGCAAGTCTTTTAGATCCAAAAAGACTATTGGAGATCGACGGGCCAGACGGAAAATGGCGCACTCCTTGACTTCCGTTCCAGTCGACATCTTCGGGGACGACGTCGAAGCTCCGGGACAACAGCACACCGAAGAGGACCTAGTCAGTGCTTCAGAAGCCGACGACTCGGATGTGGAGGACATCACCCCGGCGCAGAGGGTCGTGAGTAAAATACCCCCTCCCACACCCACGCCGACACCCAAAAAGGCTTCGGTCACGCCTTCGCCTCCGGGCCTAGGCAAGACCAAAGACACTGCTTCGAACACCCCACCTTCGGGCCCGGTGAATAAGCCAAGTAAGCCTTCCGGCGGCTCGGGCTCGAGCCAGCCTGCCAGTGGTGCCGAAAAACACCCTTCGGCACCGAAGAAGAGATCGGCCTCTACCTCGACACCGAGCCCCGTACCAAAGCCCTCGGTGTCCAAACCCAGCCTCTCGGTGCCGACCAAACATCATAAGGCCCTCGACACCGACACTCCCGCGCCGAAGCCTGTCTCGGCACCGAACAAAAAATCGGAAGTTCCAAAAAAGCATGGCACAGACAAGCCTAAAAAGCCATCGGCCCCGAAAACGTCGGTGCCGACCGAACAACCAGTGTCGCAAGAACTTTTTACACCGGATCCTTTGCAAAAGACACTTACCAAGGATCCAAAAACTGGACATTTGGCACTGTCTTCTAAAAAGAGACATTTGGACGAACCAGCTCCAGCTCCACCTCCAAAGAGGAAGGACTGTGCTACCTCCCCTTTCAGAGTGCCTTCCCCACCTCCTCCACCCTCTCCACCTCCGCCCCCTACACCTTCTCCACCCCTGCCTCATCGCTCTCCGACCCCGTCTCCAGACCATGATGATCAGGGGGACCCATACTACGACCCAGCAGATGTGCCACAAGACCCCACCCCTACAGGATCCCCAGAACCCTGGGATGATTATAATAATCCAGACATTCCAGATGTCCCACAAGATGACCTTTATCCATCCAGGCCATCTCCACCAGAAGACTCACTAGGTTTTCACCACCTACTTCAGAGGGCGGCACATTATCACGAGGTAGAGCTACACACTGACCCAGTAGAGGAAGATTTCCTTCTAGACACCTTTGATAATGCACATAGGTCTACTGCTATACTACCTATGCTCAAAGGGGTAATAAAACATGCGCCAGAGGTTTTTAAAGACCCAGTTAGGGCTAGGGTCCTAAACCCACGCATAGAGAAAAAGTATAAAGCCGCCCCCACAGATCCTGCATACATCAAAGGACCAGCGCCACTGGATTCCCGAGTGGTATCCACTGCAAGGAAAAGATTTAATTCCCAGGCATCAGGCGAAGCACCACCGCCTGACAAAGAGTCAAAGCTCTGGACGCGTCAGGAAAACGCACTGCGTCCCAGGCATGGTGTATCGCCAACACTCAAGCGCCATTGGCCAGATACGACCGAGCGCATTATGATGAACTAGAAACCATCATGCACAATCTCCCAGAAAAATATAAAAATAGGGCCAATGAATTAATTCAAGAGGGTAAAACCATAACTAATACCTCTATACGCTGTGCCTTGGACGCAGCAGACACAGCCTCCAGGGCCATTAACACTAGTGTCCTCCTCCGTCGACACGCTTGGCTGAGAGTTTCAGGCTTTAAACCTGAGGTACAAGCCTCCATATTAAACCATCCATTTGATCAGGAACATTTATTTGGTCCAAAGATAGATGAGGCCCTCGAGAAGATGAAGAAAGACACAGATACGGCGAAATCTATGGGAGCCCTACAGTCACACCCTCCTTTCGCCGCTCCTTTCGCCGCTCTTCCTTTCGGGGCACGGGCAGAGTCTGCTCCTCAGATAGCGCGTCCACGTCCTACAAATCCCCTCCTCAGTCCACCTTCACAAAAGGTTATCAAAGAGGCAGATATAGAGGCAATAACAATAAAGGCAGAGGCAAAACAAATACCGCCCGCTCTGCCACACCGCCTACCCAATGACTTTCCCCTGCTTCCTCCAGACCATCCCACTCCGGTCGGGGGCAGACTACAAAATTTCCTTCACGTCTGGGAGTCCATCACATCAGACAAATGGGTGACCCAAATTATTCGTTCAGGGTACTGCCTAGAACTCACATCTACCCCCCCCCCCCCCCCAACATTCCACCCAGGCAACGCCCAATGTCACAAGAACATTCCACGTTACTAAAACAGGAGGTAATCTCCCTCCTACAAAAACACGCAATAGAACAGGTCCCCCACGATCAGCAAAATGTAGGGGTCTACTCCCTATATTTTCTGATACCAAAAAGAGACGAGACTTTACGACCTATCTTAGATCTACGGCCTCTAAACACATACATACATTCGGACCATTTTCACATGGTAACACTTCAGCAGGTACTTCCGCTCCTCTCCCAGAACGACTTTCTCACCACACTGGACTTGAGACGCTTACTTTCACATTCCGGTACACCATGCCCACAGAAAGTACCTCAGATTCGTAGTGGACGGGCAACACTACCAGTTCAAAGTGCTCCCATTTGGGGTCACAACAGCACCACGGGTATTCACCAAGTGCCTAGCGGTAGTGGCGGCACATCTCAGAAGACAGCACATTCACGTCTTCCCGTATCTGGACGACTGGCTGATAAAAGCCGCGTCCTACAACCAATGTGTACACCACACCGCCACTACAATCCAACTACTTCACCAACTAGGCTTCACGGTGAACCACCAAAAGTCCCAGCTAACACCATCCCACATAAAGCAATACCTCGGTGCCACCATAGACACCTCAAAAGCCATAGCCTACCGCAATCCGGCCAGGATTGCAAGCATTCAGGCTTTGCGTCAAAAATTCATACTTCAACACTCTCTCTCAGCAAGAGTGTTTATGCAACTGATAGGGATGATGGCCTCTTGCATTTTCATAGTGCCTCATGCAAGACTCCAGATGCGTCCACTCCAAGAGTGCTTAGCGCGCCAATGGAACCAGGCCCTGGGGCAACTGACAGATCTGGTGTTGGTAGACGGTCGCACCCATCGCTCTCTGCAGTGGTGCAACACCACAAATCTTTCCAGAGGTCGACCGTTACTGGACCCGGTTCCACAAATAATCCTGACAACAGACACATCGCTCTCCGGCTGGGGAGCTCATCTACTACACCTCCCAGTGCAGGGCACATGGACAGCCCCAACAAAAGTTACTCCACATCAATCATTTGGAGTTACTGGCAATCTTTCTAGCCCTAAAATCCTTTCACACACAGATTTTAGGCAAGGCAGTCCTTATCCGCACAGACAACATGACCGCCATGTACTACATCCAAAAACAAGGCGGCACACACTCTCCACAGCTCTCTCAACTAGCACAGAGCATATGGAGATGGGCAATTCCACACAAAATCTTTCCCCTAGCCCAGCATGTCCCAGGAGTCCAAAACACCATGGCAGATCTGCTCAGCAGACAGACGCAGCAGATCCACGAGTGGGAACTTCACCCGCAGGTTCTTCACCTGTTCTTTCAGATGTGGGGGCATCCACAGATAGACCTATTCGCCACCCACGAAAACAAAAAATGCCCAAGGTTCGCCGCCAGATACCCACACCCATTGTCCAAAGGCAATGCGATATGGATGAACTGGTCAGGCAAATTTGCATACGCCTTTCCACCTCTCCCACTAATTCCATTAGTGGTGCGAAAGCTACAACAGCACCCCCTCACACTCATTCTAGTAGCTCCAACATGGGCCAGACAACCGTGGTACACCACGCTGCTGGAACTCTCAGTAGTGCCACACCAAAAATTACACCTCTCACCATGCCTCCTAACCCAGAACCATGGAGAGATCGGACACCCGGACCCAGCTCAGCTCAACCTTGCGATCTGGCTCCTGAGATCCTAGAATTCGGATACCTTAACCTTCCCCCGACCGTATGAACGTTATCAGAGAGGCTAGACGCCCTACCACTAGAGCCTGCTACGCTGCCAAGTGGAAAAGATTTGTTGTTTATTGCCATAACAACACAATCAACCCTCTAGACGCATCCATACAGCACATCATATGCTACTTACTACATCTACAAAGATGTAACCTAGCATATACATCCATTCGGCTACACCTCGCAGCAATTGCCGCTTACCTACAAAACAGACAGCACCTATCACTTTTCAGAGTGCCTACCATTAAAGCCTTCATGGAAGGCCTAAAACAAATAATTCCCCCCAGAGTGCCACCCTCACCTGTGTGGAACTTAAATATAGTGCTCACAAGGCTAATGGGACCGCCTTTCGAACCTTTGCATAAATGCGAACTGCAATTCCTCACCTGGAAAACAGCTTTCCTTGTAGCCATCCCCTCCCTTAGAAGGGTCAGTGAAATACAAGCACTTACTATACAAGAACCTTTTCTCCAAATGCACCCGAACAAGGTTGTCCTCCGTACCAACCCAAAATTCCTACCCAAAGTCATCTCACACTTTCATCTAAACCAATCGGTAGAATTACCGTTTTTTTTCTCGCAACCTCAAACTGTTGCAGAAAGGGCTCTACACACACTGGATGTTAAAAGGGCCTTGCTTTACTATATCCAGAGAACAAAACCTTTCAGAAAGACAAAGCAACTGTTTGTCTCTTTCTCACCACCTCATAAAGGCAACCCCATCTCTAAATCAGGGATAGCTAGGTGGATTGTAAAATGCATACAGATTTGCTACCACAAAGCAAAACGCACGCTATCTGTTCCCACTAAAGCCCACTCTACAAGAAAGATAGGGACTTCTATGGCTTGTCTAGGGAATATCCCATTAGATGATATCTGCAAAGCAGCTACATTGTCAACACCGCACACTTTCACTAAATGTAGGAGAGTGGAATCTGACTAATGGTTGCCCCCAACTTTTTGCCTGGTATTTAAGTGGTTTTTGACTAGTCTGGCTGGGATCCTGCTATCCAGGACCCCAGCCTATCTGCTTTCTCCCTAAAACTGTTGTGAGTACTCTAGGTACAAACATAATTGGATGCTGGGCATGCCCTACCAGTCCCTTGTAGATGGTACCCTAGGTACCCAGGGCATGGGTCCCCCAGTAGGCCTACCAGGGCTGCAGCACTTATTGTGCCACCCTGGGACAGCCACCCAAACTGACACCACCAGGCCACTACTGTAGCCTAGGTAAGGTGGTGCTAGCACCCCTTACAGGGATGTAGGTACCCTATGTCCCATACCATTACAACACATATACTCTCATAGGTCACCCCTATGGCAGGCCCTGGTAATCCTGCAGGGCTGGGTGCTGAGGTATGTGTGAGGGGGGACCCCTACCTGAGTAGGACCTCTCTGCAACCTTCGTAAAACCGTTACTGGGTTGTTTGTAGTGTAGCCATACCATATACTCTAAACCGCATTATAAGTGAATCGCGCCATCGCGATAACTTGAGAATGGCTACACAGAACCATATCGTGTTTGGTGTCAAACATGAAGGAATCATACCCCCAGTCCAGCCATGGGCATGGGGGCACGATTCCCCCTGGCTAGGAGGGTGATATGGGAAAAGCGGTAGAATTTAGACACCAATTTAAAAGTGCACATGTACCACAAAATGGCTACTGTCCGCCACCTACACGACTCTGGCTGGCTGTTGCTGGGGAAAACCTCAGCCTCGCCAGCTGGACAATAGGGCTCCTGTGGCAGGGAGGTGCCAGCACCTCCCCAGACAGGATAATGTGGATTGGAACAGGGTGGGTGCACCAAATGTCCTTTCAGAGTTGCACGTAGGCAGCTGCAGAGCCCCAATTCTGCATACACCGCCTGGAACCGGTTCAGGGGCATCCTGCCCCTCGCCCAGGCGGGAAACACACAAAGGGGAGTGGGTGTAGCCACCCTTTCCCGCCTCTACTCTGATTGGTAGGCTCTATTTTGGACCATCCCCTAATCTTGGGGATATATAGGAATAACTTTGCCCTAGAGCCTTAGATTCGTCCAGAACTTCACAGAACTGACCTTCGACGAGCTGCTGCCCAGCTGACTGAAGAAATCTCCCTTGGGATAAAGGAGTTATCCCCCTGCTTGGCAGGCACCTAAAAGACTGCAAGATACCCGGTTGGAACTTCGCTGCTCTCACGAACTTCGACGCCTTCCATCAACCTTGAGGTGGGTCTCCAGTGCATCCCAGAGTCCTGTGAGTGTGCCCAGCAAGCCTGAGCACCCCGGACCACGTGGGTGCCGAGATCCCTGCATACCCCGAGACCCCGGCCACCTCTTGCATAGCACCCGACCCCGACCAGTGGGGAAGTGGTGCTTTGGCCCATTTCTGAGCCAACCTTCCAGCAGCATCCGTGCCAAAGTTCAGCTCCCTAGCCCGCTCCGGTGGCCCGTGGGAGCCCTTTTACGCACTCCATTTTGCTGCCCTCCGCGGTCCCTTGTCTCTCGACTTGTGGGCCCTGACGGAGGAAAACCTATCTTTCCAAGAGTTCCGCTGGTTGCTCCAGGCCTGCTCTACGCTCCCTGCAAAAGAGAGCACCCTCAGACCTCGTGGGTCTGCACCAGCAGCTACTTTGTTCATCTTGCGTGGGTTGCGGTTGCCAATGCTTAGTGGATCCAATCGGGACACTAACACCGCAGCGACCCTCAGCCGACGTGGGACAGTCGCCCTCCAGAAGCTGGCCTTCCTTGAAGCCTCCCGGAGCCCGTGACTGCAGAGCCCAGCTGTACCTTCTACACCTGAAGCACCCGACTTCCACGAGCTCCTTGCTGTGAGCTCCCTGGTCACTTTGCTGTGACCCAGACTCTGTCCCCTCTGCTTTCAGGTTCATCTTTATCTTCTCTTCAACTTTACTCTTCACGACTTCAACGACGCTTTCAGCTAGCAGCAGTTTGGACTACTTTTCCATAGAAAATCATCCCGCGACCCGACACCAGAATCGACCTATGCACCCGGCTTCCCTGGGGCAGGTAACAGTGGTACTTCGGTACTCCAGTGGTGGTGGGCTCTCCAAAGCCTTAAGTCTCAAGCCTTAACTTTGTACTGTTGCTAGAAGTGTCCTTAAACTTTAAATATTCAACCGCGACATTCTCCATAGGCTAACATTGCGATCCCGATAGCAGCCCTTTGCACTGCACGCGTCTCCCGTGGGTCCCCTTCCTCTTAACTGTGGGTGGATTCTGAAGGGGCAAGCGATCCTGAATGCCCTAGGCATTGCCTGTAGAATTGTCGTGGTTCTTATACCACTATTTTAGTATATGGTTTGGTCCCCCCCTGGGGCCCATTGATTTCTGTGCTATTTATTTTGTTTAGAAATGCTTGTTTGAATTGTAACTTTGCCACTAGCCACATAAAGTGACGGGGGGATTCTGTCTAGAATAAATACATATATTTTATATATATACCTGTGTGGGCTACTCTTTCATTTGGTTATTCAAGAGGTTATTATGGTAAAACAATAAGCTTAACACTCCTTCAAGACTTAGCCTGAAGGCTGCTCTCCACAGCTACCACTAGGATAGCTTTCTTTAAAGGTTGTCTTAAACCTATCATCAATAGGAGTCGAATTGGACTGGTGCAAGGTGTCCCTATAACTAGGAACAGCATATGCCAGGCCAACTTCTCACACTAAACATTACTGTGTAGATGTGCAAACCAAGCAACAAGCTAGTGTGGGCCAGGCTGTACTAAAAACACTATTTCAAACCACTGCAGCAGATACCGTTGGTCGCCGCTAAGGTTGGGAACTGCTATATAGTCTATGCAAAAGTGTGTAATCTGCAGCTCATATGCCTCGAACGGAATATGCTACTTACCAGTATGCATCTGTTCTTGGCATGTAGAGCTGCAGATCTACACACGCCCATCCGCCTCCCCGGCTACCTGTATCTGTTCCAGTCTATCTTATTTAGATACAACACACATGGGTTTCTTCACTGTTATTACTACGCTCCATCTTTCCCTGTTGGCGAAAAACAATCTGAGGATGGAGCCGAAGCCCATGCGCAATACGAACCAAGGAAGGAGTCACCGACCTCGTGACTTCCAAAGATTTTCCAAGAGGAAAAACAAACTGCAAACATCCGGGCCCAACACCAGATGGCGATCTATGCAAAAGTGTGTAGATCTGCAGCTCTACATGCCAAGAACAGATGCATACTGGTAAGTAGCATATTCCTTATGTCATTAATTATGTCAAATGAGATGTCATCAGGGAAGTTATAAACAATGTCATAGAGCATGTCATGAGTGACATAATATATGAGGTCCTAAGCAGTGCATGGTGGGGGCGCAGGTTATAGTTTGCTCTGCTAACTATAACTGGTGAATTGTGTTTTTTTTGTTGTTGTTCAAAACGTTAATGCCACTGACATTGTTGCCTAGCTATTATGTTACTTTAACCTTTGTTTTTTTCCATTGTTTCTAAAGCTGTTTTTGTTAAAAAATAAATCATCTTTTTATCACACCTAACTATAACGTTACTTTAACCTTTGTTTTTTTTCAGTGTATTTCTAGTTTTTAACATAAAGTAATAATTTATTACCATACCTAAAGCCAACCCCCGCAGCGTGCGGCCATGGTCCTGCAACAAACCCCTCATAGGCAGCCAACCCCATGCTGCACACAACTTTTTGCACAGTGTGGGGTTAGCCACAGGGCATGTCTTGCAGCCATGCCCTGCTTTCAACTCCCTCGCAGGCAGCCATCCCCAAGCTGGGCAGTGGGGGATTTGCCATGGCTTAGCATCCCGCCATACCCTGAGGCTAAATCCCCAGCAGGCTGCCAAACCCACACCACACACAGTCTTTAGTGTGCACCACATAGGGTTTGAAAGCATAGGGTTAGCACAGTGCCATCCAGGTCGAGCTAGAAAGGGCCAAAACCTTTTGGCATTTTTACAGCAAAGTCTTTAAGGATAGGATTAGCGAGTGCCATCTGTGCCGGGCTGTAAAGTTACCACTCCAGGCACAGTATTACAGATAATATGGCAGAAAGCTTTACCTTGGTCCAGAAAGAATGCTTTTTGTGATTTCCTTTCAGTAGCTTTTGAGCAATTAATGCTCAAAAACTTTGTATATATCGGTGGTGGAGGATCCGTGGTGTCGAAGAGTCTCATGATGAGATCTGATTGGTTGCCACCACATCAACACCAATGTGGCATTAGCCATCTTAGGACGCGGGCCCAGCCCCAAGTCCTAAGAAAAACATACAAAAACGACATAAGGGGACAGGGTAAGGACACACTAAACCCTAGGCTGGGTGGGGGCTTCCCTTGCGTTGCCAAAAATACCCTGGGTGTAGACAGGGGAGCTGGCGGAGCTATGGGGGCCCTGGGCCTCCCCTCATCCAGTCCCGATGAGTGACCAGCTGTAGGGTCCCCAAGGTGAACACCAGGGCACCCGACTTAATTTAAAAAAAAGAACAAAAGGGTGCGGTTGCTCCTGCAGGAGCAGTTGGCTCTGTGGCTTCTCCTGCAACCCTGAATTCGAATAATGGGCTGGGGTGCCCTGGGTGTGCACTCGTTAATAAAACCAAAATGGCTGCTCCTATGTGACTCAAAACATTGTAGGTGGTCGTGGGGCCCCCGCAGACCTCTGCAAAAAAAAAGGGGTGGTCCAGGTGGGACCGGCGCACACAGGATTGTTTTAAAAAAAAGTCAAAAAGAGAATATTAAATAAGTGGCTACAGCCGCTTACTTTATTATTTACTGATTCGTTAATGAGCGCCCCATAATGCCCTGCGAAGGCTATTTACATATATATTTTTTGATGATGTCCCAAGAAGAGGCATGGGCATCACCAATTTTTTTTTTAATGTTGGGTGGGGGAGGGGAGTTTCAAAGAGTTCTGCAGTCCCCCAGAAACATTAGAAAAAAAGTCTCCTGGGTCATTGAAACCATAACCCCAGGAGAACTTACCATTTGTTTAAAGCTCTTCCCAAACTTGAGCTTTTGCTGTAGAGCTGAGAGCGCAGTGCCCTCCAGCATAACCCTGTTAATTAGAAGTATGTTAATCTATGAAACATACTGGTGCTTTAGGGTCACAGGTAGGTAACATATTTTTTATTTAATTATTCCCCTTACATGATGATTGCAGGTTGATGTCTAGGGATAGTTTGTATATGTTTCCATCTTTGAATTTTGCACTTTCTGAAAGTACACTGCAGCATCTGTTTGATCACCAGAATCTCTAAATTGTCTTTAAGCAATACTGTTCTTAAAGAATTTCCTCTGCAGTCCGTTCCATTCAAATGTCTCTCTTTTAATTTATAATTTTGAAAATGTTCTTATCTAAAGAATGCCAGAAGACAGTGAACAGTGTGAAAGTCTCATTCCAATGCACAGTGTTTCTCAGGAGAGTGGAACCAGTGGCTGTTGATAGGATGTGGGTATGTTACTTGTTTATCATTTTTGATTTTCAATTATGCTTGTGACAAAATGTTCTTAATTATTTGTTAACAATAAAAAGTTTAAATATTTCTGTTAACATATTCTTTATGTGGTAATGAATAGTCTAATTTATATATTATAATTGCATATTGAAATCAAATTTCTCTAGACTCGCTTTGGATTGACACAGACACATTTACTGTTTTCAGTTCTCCACTTATTAGATGACTTACATCCATGAATGACTTCAAATCATATGACCCGAACAAAAAGCTTTTTAGCTGATTGCCGCTCAGTTCATTTTGTGAGTGACCGTTAATCACTTTTAAAGACTGTGGCCTGCTTACTTTCCCATGTACTTATACACATGCGCTAATCACAACATTTTATGGACAGTAGCGGAAATGTTAAAGCTGCATAAAATATGTTAAGCTGGGCATTTTTGTCAGTGGTATTCAAATGTAAATTGCTGTGTGAATCCATGCATTTTTGTGAATCCAAAACCGTCTATTGGGGCAAAAGAAGTGCGAAAACTGCACACAATAATTTATTTGGACTGGTGTAAGATAACAAAATTCTCAGGCATTTCATGCATTAGCTCAATTTGATGGATGCCGGAAGCCAATCAGAATTTCCCCAACCACATGGCGCTATTCCAATTATTTGAAATTGCCAATGTCTTAGATTCCGGTCGCCAGAATGGTTCAATCTCAGCAGCCTAAATGACCCCAGAAAGCAATTTGTGGTGCAATGAGTTCTGGGCAACACAAGCAGTGTCCCTATTTCGCTACGCAAGTGAATGAAAACAATTGGTGGACTTCATATGATTAGTCCTTCTGCAAATAATATTTTGCTATCCTAGTATTAAGGCAAAATATGTATGTATAATTACAACTCCTCCCTCACATTCATCTCCACATCCCTCTGATCTTGGTTATTTTTTTCTATTTCTGGAAAACCCAAAGGGGTGAGCAACACTCTTGCATTTTGCTTCTCTCACAAAGAATGATACAGTCAATCAATCAATCAATCAAAGGCATTTATAACGCGCACTACTCACCCGGAGGGTCTCAAGGCGCTTGGGGGGGGGGGGGGGGGGGTCCGCTACTGCTCGAACAGCCAGGTCTTGAGCTTCTTCCTGAAGAAGAGGTGGTCTTGGGTCAGGCGTAGGTCGGGAGGGAGGGAGTTCCAGGTCTTGGCGGCCAGGTGGGAGAAGGACCTTCCTCCTGTTGTCGCTCTTCGGATGCGGGGGACGGCGGCGAGGGCGTGACTGGTCGATCGGAGATGGCGTTTGGGAGCGTAGAAGTTGAGGCGGCTGTTGAGGTAACTCGGGCCTTGGTTGTGTAGGGCTTTGTGTGCGTGGGTGAGGAGCCGGAAGGTAATTCTCTTGTTGACCGGGAGCCAGTGCAGGTCTCTCAGGTGTCTGGAGATGTGGCTGTGTCTGGGGATGTCGAGGATGAGTCTCGCTGAGGCGTTCTGGATCCGCTGGAGTCTCTTCTGGAGCTTGGCGGTGGTTCCGGCGTAAAGGGCGTTGCCGTAGTCCAGACGGCTGGTGACGAGGGCCTGGGTGACAGTCTTCCTGATCTCGGTGGGGATCCACCGGAAGATCTTACGTAGCATGCGCAGGATGTTGAAACAAGACGAGGAGACGGCGTTGACTTGTCTGGTCATGGAGAGGGAGGAGTCCAGGATGAAGCCCAGGTTGCGTGCGTGGTCTGTCGGTTTGGGTGCGGTGCCCAGGGCGGCACCGCACCCAAACCGACAATACAATACCCAAAATACAGCACTTCAAGCATTCCTTTGCTATTCTCTACCTTTTTCCGCAGCATTCAGTTCATTCTACAAATGTTTAGCTGAATGAGAATGACTATTGTTCACATAGCCAAAACCTACACAATGCCTCAGCAGGCAGACCCCACCTTACAATATGTTTTAACACCAGTGGGTTTGCAGCTAAAATTTGGGGTTCCACTCTGAGCCTGTTTCTTAACAACAACAAAAAACAAGGCTTTATACACAGCAAAGACTGGATGGTACCAAAGAACATCAGCAGCTTCTGCAAGGCTTCATAGTCACCTTCCTGGTCATATGAAAATATCTCCTAGGTTGTGGCTGATGGAAAATATACCATTTAGATTTTGTCCATAATGTTATACAAACTTGAAGCAATCAGATAATTTGTGGATACTCAATCTAGCTCTTTCTTAAGATCATGATATAGAAACCTGCTTGGTGTGACAGTGTTTCAATTGTAAAGTGACTATCCATGGTAGTCTTTATCATAGGTGGTCTCCCTGCGCTGCCATTGAGTTAAAAGAATAAGATGACGTAGAGTAATGAACCTGGACATTTTTCAGGCAATCAGGGGTCCATTCAGGAATTTGTAATGACAGCACAGCAAAACCACACAGGTACAGAGACTTTACCTAGAGTAACCCAATGAGCAACACCTATAAGTGTGGGTCGCTCAGAATGCTTTCTATACCCTAGTGAGACTCAGTAGAGTCACTTGAAGTTTAGAGTGTGGTCACTTGAGGTGACCAAAAGCCTACCACAAGATCCTACATCACTCCCTCATTAGGTGTCATTGAGTTTCAACACCAAAATTATCTGAACCCCAAAAATAGTCTAAGGAAGACATTTAAGATCCCTTGACTCTGTCATTCCCGAACACATCAGATATTTAGGATTCAAGACCCAATAATGTATAAAGACCCTGAAAGAGGACCACAGAAGGATGTCTTCAAGCCCACAGACTCAGACCATTTTACCTGTCCCTCATCACAACGTTTACCAACTTCTAGTAAGACTTGGACCAAATTGCAAATAACATTTGAGGAGTATATTTCATCCGTTATGCCAATATCACATTCCTAAACATGCAGTAACCCCCCTTGAGCCAGACAGACCTGCTCCTGCCCCATATGTTCTTGCACCAGAGCACACAGTACTGTTTTTTCCATCTATGTGACCACATGCAGAAACATGTTAAGAGGAGGACGAGGAACAATCATGTGAAGACTTTGTCCCATGTTCTGAAGCAGCATGGAACAAATTATGAATGCAATCAGATAATAAGGAACCTTTAAAGCATCAGTTCCAAAAAACTGCAGACTATGCGGCTGTAGTTTTATAGGCAGCTTGACAACATGGAATTGCTATGCCTGTAGAACAAGCATAGGGTTTCCTAATTTAAATGCTATCCAAATATAATATGAGAGAACAGTACACTATTTTCCCCATCTTGAAACACTTCGCATAAATTGTTTAAAGTCCTGCAAAAACATGGTGTAGAACACCTAGGTCCTGATTACAAGTTGGACTGATTTAGGTGAAGACCTAGCAGGTGTCCAGAATTAAGGATTCCGGTCGGTATCTCTGCATCTAATTTCACCTATTAAAAGGTAATCCTCGCGCTATGGCAAATGGGATGGTAGTTTTTTTCCAGGTCCATTAAAGTATGCTATTCCCTTTTCTCTAGGTGCCTCTGAGGTGGAAAATGTGAGCGGGTGGAGGCTGCTGAAAGGGGGTTGGGAGGGTGGCAGGTGACAGAGTTGGCTGTGAGCCAGCAGGGGAAGAGTTACTTGCTCCTTTGTGCCATAGGGGGATGTCCAATCAACCTTGATTGACACGCTCTTTGATGGTCGTCCTCTTTTTGGCAGCAAGGCAGACTCGGCGCTGGAGCCCTTTAAAGATTCTAGAGTTGCGGCCAGATCTTTGGGCCTTACTGCACCTTCTCGAGCACTCTAGTCTGCTTTTCGCCCCTTTCGTGGCTACGGAAGGAGTGCCCAACCACTTTCGGCCCAGTCTAGCCACCGGTTCACAAAAGCTGCCCAGCCTCTGTGTGGCCCCGGACATGGGACCCAACAACCCAGCGGGTCTGGGAGTCAGCGGGTGTGCCAGTCAACCCTCCCTCCCCCTGCAGCAGCCTCGAAACCTTCCTAGTCCCATGTTTCAGGCCCATTATAGGCCAGTTGGAGTCAGGATTCGCCATCACCTCCTTCACTGGCAATCCATCACGTCGGACAGGTGGGTTTTGCAAATTGTCCAAAGGGGCTACTCCCTCCTCTTCAAGACTACTCCTCCCTCCATGCCACCGTCTTTCGACCGCATATCAGAGGATCATTTGGCGCTTCTGCGCCTGGAAGTCTTAGCTGTCTTGGCCAAGGGAGCTACTGAGAGAGTCCCTACACCAGAAGTAGGTCTCGGTTGCTATTCCCACTACTTTCTGGTGCCCAAGAAAGACAAAGGCCTGTGTTCTATTCTAGACCTCAGGGCCCTCAACCGCTTCAAGTTCAAGATGCTTACGTTGGCTCAGGTCCTGTCTGCCCTCGACCCCGTAGACTGGATGGTGGCATTGGACTTGCAGAATACTTATTTCCATATTCCGTCTTGCCAGCCCACAGACGCTATCTACGGTTCACAGTGGGTCAAGAGCATTTTCAGTTCACTGTGCTCCCCTTTGGCCTTACCAGTGCCCCTCCGGTGTTCACAAAGGTGATGGCGGTGGTCGCAGCTCATCTGCGCAGACCAGTCTTTTCCTATTTGGACGACTGGCTGTTGAAGGCGGGCTCCCCCCAGGCTGTCATCTTCCACCTCCAGACTACAGCAGACCTCCTGCACTCGCTGGGGTTCACTATAAACGTGCCAAAGTCACATCTGCCTCTCTCTCAGGTGCTCCCTTTCATTGGAGCTGTCTGGACACAGTGCAGTTTCGGGCCTATCTTCCCGAGCAGCGAGAACAGGATAGTCGGGCTATGATACCGATGTTTCAGCCTCTATCCCCTATTTCGATGAGAATGACTCTGAGGCTTCTGGGCCTCATGGCCTCCTGCATCTTGCTAGTGGAACATGCCACATGGCATATGCCGGCTCTGCAGTAGGACCTGAAGTTCCAGTGGGCGCTGCATCAGGCGAATCTTAAGACTACCTTCAGATCTCAGATGTAACTGCTCAACAACTGCTGTGGTGGCTAGCGAACCAAGATTAGGTCAGCGGCAGTGCCCTCTCCCTTCCCCAACCAAATCTAACGGTGGTGACAGATGCGTCACTGCTGGGATGGGGCTGGCATCTGGGAGAGGGGGAGATCAGAGGCGTCTGGTCTCCTTTGGAGTCTAGGCTACAAATCAACCTGTTGGAGCTCCAGGCGATCTGAGTGCCACTGAAGGCATTCTTTCCCTCTCTCAAAGGGAAAGTGGTGCAGGTGTTCAGACATCACCTCTGCCATGTGGTACTGCAACACACAGGGCAGGGTGGGATTGTGGACAGTTTGTCAGGAGGCTCTCCGCCTCAGGACATGGCTGGAACATTAGGGCATGACCCTGGTGGTTCAACACCTGGTGGGTTCTCTGAATGTCAGGGTGGACGAACTAGCCGTCAGTGCTTGGTCGATCACGAATGGCGTCTTCACTTGGAGGCGGTGCAACGTCTCTTTCAGCAGTGGGGAGAGCCTTAGTTAGATCTGTTCGCCACCGAAGAGAAGGCGTAATGTCAGCAGTTTTGTGTGTTGGAGGTTCTAAGGTGGTACTCGCTCAGCGTCGCTTTTCGTCGTGAGTGGAACTGCGGCTTCCTGTATGCCTTTCCGCCTGTACCACTTGTGCCTGAGTACGCAAGAAGATCAAGCGTGACCGGGCCCATGTTATTCTTGTGGCTCCGGACTGGACACGAAGATTCTGGTAACCCGCGCTCCCGAGCATGGCCTTTGATCCTCCGATTCGACTACCCCTTCACAGGAGGACTTCTGTTGCAGCAACAGGGGACGGTTCTCCACCTGAACCTGTCCAGTCTCCACCTCCTTACGTGGAGTTTGAATGGTGATATTTGACAGCCTTCAACCTTCCGCCCGAAGTCTGTAATGTCATTTTGGCAGCCAGGCGTCCCGCCACTAAATCGATATATACGCCTGTAGAAGCAACAAATTTGTGGCACGGTGCACAGTAAAGGCTGTGGATCCCCTTTCTGCCCCTCATTTAGAGGTCCTTTTGTATATACTTTGTCCCAGCGGGGCTCTGCTCTGGGTACTCTCAAAGGTTATCTCTGCTATCTGTGCTTTTCTTCGGCTGCCAGATCAGCCATCCTCATTCATGTCTCCTACTGTTACTAGGTTCTTTATGGTTTAAATCTGTTTATTGATTTTATGCAAACATTGAAACAAAACCCACATCCCCGTAGGCACAATGCCAATGAGACAACCCAGTTGCCTGTCATATTGCTGCCAAAGGCAACAAGCGTGAAGCGGGCCTACAAAAATAGAAGAAAACATACAAACACCCAATAATATCCCCCTCCCTCCTCCCCTCCCCTCGTCCATAGTAACAAAAGGATTGCGGATACCTTCTAGGGATCAGCGCCGCCGCTTACGACGGTCCTGGGAAGCGGCCCCTGGAATCTGTGTGTCTGCTAAGCGCAACAATCGAAGGTAACGGGGGCAGGTCAGCTCACGAAACTCTGACACCAGTAGGGTCAGAAAGGGCCTCCATAACTCAGGGAATTCGGACCCTCTACCAGCTGAAGTGAGGGTGAGTTTCTCCATACCTAGCACTAACCAGTGTCTTTGGAGCCATCCGGAGAAAGTTGGGAGCTGAGCAGAGCGCCAGTGTGTCAGTATGTTTTGTGTCGCTGCGCCTAAAGCAATGGCAATCAACCGGCGTCTCCGAGACTTGAGTGGGTATGTTAGCGCGTTGGGCAGACCCAGGAGGACATAGGTGGGAAATCGCAGGAGCTGTGTCTCCAGGTGGAGGTCTATTTCGTCTAGGACCTGGGACCAGTACGGTTGTATGCAAGTACAACTCCAGAGAACATGCTCCAGAGTGCCCACTTCTCCGCACCCCCTCCAACACAACGCACTCCGACGGGAGTCGAAGCGATGCAAGCGTTCCGGCGTGTAGTACCAATAAGTGGCAAGTTTAGTCATGGTCTCTGTAAGTCCCATGTGGTACGCTGAGTGCCGTGCTCTATGGTAGATGCCTTCCCACTCTTTGTGGCTCAGGGATCTACCTAGGTCCCTCTCCCAACGAGTCCTACTAGCGTTGTATGTGTGTGCGGTAGTGTCTAACAGCATCTTGTAGAGATCAGAAATTATTTTCTTATCGGACGTACGCGTTACCAGCCATTTTTCATAAGGGGTCAGCAGGAGCTGTGCCTGGGGTCTGATCTGAGGATGGAGTGCCCAATGTCTGACTTGCAAATAGGCCAAGCGCTCTGATTCCGGGAGGCCGTAGTGTTCCCTGAGCTGCGGGAATGTGATGATGCCGTCAAAATCAAAAAGATGACCCAAAGACCTACAAGAGGAGGAACGCCAGGCGCGAAAGGTCCGCGCGTCGGCACCAGGGTGAAACTCTGGGTTTCAAATATTGGGGTGAGAGGCGACGGAAAGGAAGTCAATTGATGGGTAATGTTAGTGCGATCCCAGGATTCCAAAACGGTGCTGGTAATGTAAGAGGCATAAAGATTGGGCGGTCTATGCTGTTTACGGAGAAAGGGAATGCCTTGCAGCGGCCTGGCTGCCACCGCCTGGTCCTGGAACAACCAGTGCTTCTCCGATTCCAGTTGGTGCCATTCTACTAAATACCTAAGCTGAGAGGCGTGGAAATATAGCTGGAGGTCAGGGAGCCCTACCCCGCCCTTTTCCGGCGGGAGAACTGCTACTGCGTGTCGGAATTAGGGTTTGCGGCCGTGCCAGATAAAACGGGCAAGATCCGCCTGAGTCTGTTGGATCCAACCCAACGGAGGGCGAAGAGGGAGGGTCTGGAAGAGGTACAGAATCTGCGGAAGCACTGTCATCTTGGTGGCCGCGATCCTGCCCAGCCAGGAGAGTGTGCAATTTTTCCACCTGTTCAATTCTTTGCGTATGTGGGACCGGAGGCTAGAGTAGTTAATGTCTGCCGTGGCCTGGAGGGTTGGAGCCAGTTGAATGCCCAAGTAGGGGATCGAGGCAGATGCCCAGTTCATGGTATGCTCCTCCTGAATATGGGCCAGAGTGGGCGGGGAAAGTGAGATGTTAAGCGCTATGGATTTGTCCAGGTTGATTTTAAACCCCCGACCCGCGCGCAAAGCCATAAAGCTCGACAAAGAGAGCGCGTAAAGCTGGTATTGGGTCGGATAGGGAGAGCAGAATATCGTCCGCATAAAGACTAATTGTGTGAACGTCCCCTCCAAATTTAATCCCGGTGATAAGGGGGTGCCGCCGGACTCGAAGGGCCAGGGGCTCCATGTAGAGCGCGAATAGGAGGGGCGACAGGGGGCATCCCTGCCGAGTGCCCCTACTTATGGGGAAACGAGAGGAGGTATAGCCATTAACTCGGACTGTCGCCTGGGGGAAACGATAACAGTTTAGGATTCTGGTGCGCAATTTCTCCCCAAAGCCGGCCCGTGCCAGAACCATCTCCAGATACGGCCAGTGCACTCTGTCGAAGGCCTTCTCCGCGTCGATGGCCAGGAGCATATGTTCCCCTTGTGTGCGGGATGCCTTTTCAGTCAGATGTAGAACACGCTTAGTATTGTCGCTTGTTTGCCTCTGAGGGATGAAGCCCGCTTGGTCAGGATCAACCAGCTGGGCCATATGCGGGCCCAGTCGAGTCGCTAAGATGCTAGTGTATAATTTAATATCTATGTTCAGCAGGGATATGGGCCTGTAGGCGCCACAGGTGGTCCCGTCCTTCCCCGGCTTGGGGATGACCACTATCGCGGCCTCTAACATTTCCCCTGGGATAGCTCCCATTTGGTCAAAGGTATTGAACAAGCCCGTCAGGAGTGGGGCCACCTGGCCGCAAAATGTCTTATAAAAGGCAGCAGTGTAACCATCCGGGCCCGGCGACTTACCCAGCTTGAGGCGCGATATTGCAGAGATGACTTCCTCTGTCTGAATAGCCCTGTCCAAGTGATCTGCTTGCGCTGGGGTTAAAGAGGGCATATGGGCCGCGTCTATGTAATCAGCACTGCACTGGGTTTCCAGGGGCTCCCCTGTGTAGAGGTCCGCATAAAAGTCTCGGAATACTTCTGCTATGACTGCATCGTCTGTCACCGCCTCCCCCCCTGAGGTCTGAATTGTGTGAACCCCCTGCTTCTGGCTGGTCTCCCGCAGCTTGTTTGCCAGAAGACGACCGCATCTATCCCCCCCCCCCCCGTATAATACGAGTGTCGGAGCCGAATGGCCGCAAACTCAGCCCTGTCCTGGTGTAAGGCTGCAAGCTGCTTTCTCTCTACGCATAGCTGTCGCCAAGCACGAGAGGCACCCGTTCTTTGATGCATCTGTTCGAGCTCTGAAACGCGCTGAGACAGTTCCGCCCGCTTGAGGCTTCGCTCGCGGTTGTGGGCAGAGGAAATAGCTATAAATTCCCCCCTCATGACTGCTTTCAGTGCCATCCACTGTGTTGCCAGAGTCGTGTCCGAGTTAGCGTTGTGAGTGAGGAAATTTGTGATAGCTGTCTGGATTTGTTCGGTGACGGAGGGTTGGTGTAGCAGCGTGTCGCGCAAGCGCCAGTGTCGAAGGGGCTGCAGGGAGGGCGGAAGCTGGAATGTAGCTAGGACCGGGGAGTGATCTGAGAGGGAGGCCGTTAAAATTTCAGTGCTCAAGGCATGGCAGGGAACTGAGAAAGTAATCTAAGCGTGCGTATGTTTTATGGGCCCCGGAATAAAAGGTATAACCGCGACTGGTCGGGTGAAAGTGGCGCCATAGGTCCGACAGCCCCACATCTCGAAGTCGGGCCCGTCCGATAGCTGTGAGAACCCCCTTTTGCCCCGTTCTCTGACAGGAACGATCTAAGGTGTTATCAAAGACAATATTGATGTCGCCACCCAGCAGCAGGCGGCGGTCCGCGGCTGCCGTGGCTTCCTCGAGGGCCTGGAGGAGGAATGTGATCTGTCCTTCATTGGGCGCATATATGGAGCCAACCCCAAAGGTCACCCCCCCCGATAGGAATTGGTATGTGAGTAAGCGGCCCTTTATCTCCGCCCCTTTTTGTAGGACCCTACCGGGAAAGGAGCGGGACACCAATATAGCTACCCCAGCGGATTTGGAGTTGGCAGAGGAGAACAGCTGCGTAGGGAAGGCCCGGGATTGTAGCCGGTGGTGGTCCTTAGCCAGAAGGTGGGTCTCCTGTAGGAGGCATATGTCCGCTCTCGAGTGTTCCAAGTAGCTGAGGATTGCTCGCCGTTTGATGGGGTTATTCAATCCTCGGACATTTAGCGGGAGGACTTTAAGAGGGGTGTGTGGCATCTAGGGACCAGGGGTAGAGCAGGTAGCGGTGCAGGCAATTAGCCACATGAAACACAAGAGAGCGACAACCCAGACCGGCGGCTCGACAGCGCAGCAGCATATGAAGTGCAATAGGGATATATGGACGAGGGAGGTCGTACCCCAAACAAACCCCAATACCCCCTAGTAAACAACTGATCCAGCGATAAAAACCACTGGCAAAACCAAACAAAGAAATCAATATCCATAGAAATTGTCCGTCTCCTTGGATAAACCAGGAGAGCGTCTGTGTGGGGGCCATGGTGTGACCAAGGGGGAGAGGCTCGGCCCCCCCCCGCCGTCCTCCGGAAGGTCCTGGACCAGGTGCGGTAGAGCATGTGCCTCAGCCGCTCACTCGCCGCCGGAACCCGCCCCGGCCAGAGCGTCCGTCGCGGAGGCCAATGCATCTCGCTGGCTCTCAGCTATGTCAATTTTGTTGGGTCTCCAGGCTCGCCGTCGCCCACCCTGACGTCGCCACTCCGATGTAGAGGCCTCGTGCCCTGAGCTGATGTTTTGACAGTCATCATCCCCGCTTGGCGGTGGCATGTCCAGCAGTCTGCAAGATTCAGTGAGTGAGCGCAGCTGGTGGAGCTTGCCGTTTAGTCTAAAAATGAGGCGGAAGGGGTGACCCCACGAGTACGGGATACCCCTCTGCCGAAGGTGTTCAGTCACTGGGCGAAACTGCCGGCGGCGCTGCAAGGTAATCAGGGCCAGGTCCTGGTATAGCACCGGAGAGTGCCCCCTGTAGGAGAGAGGATGGAGGGTTCTCGCCTTCGTAAGGATCGCTTCTTTGGTTTTAAAGTCTTGAACACACACCAGTATGTCTGCTGGGGGGGCATTAGGCCCCCGAGGCGGGCCAACCCTGTGTGCCCTGTCCAAGACGATCTCAGTGCCATCCGGGGCGGCCAGGATATGGCGAAGAGGCCTGCGGCGAAGGCGGAGAGGTCTTTGGTGTCGTCCGATATCTTCACTCCCCGGATACGGATGTTATGCCTGCGGGATCTGTTTTCCAAATCTTCCAGGTGAGTTTGGACGTCTAGGTGCTGATCCCGCAGGCGGAGAACCTCCTGCTGGAGTGTATTTATGTCCGACACGGTGGTATCGCTCTTGTCCTCCAGGGTGGCCACACACTCCCCCACGGCATCAACATCACGGCGGATCTCCTTTATCTCAGCCGTGAGGTCAGCCTTCACCGTCTGAAGATCCGCCCTGAGGGTTTGGAATAGGGACTCCATGTACGCTTTAGTGATCGGCTCATCCCCGGCACTGGGAGGGTGTTGAGGAGTCGCCATCGCGGGGGTCACGGCCACGGGGCTGGATACAGAAGGAGCGCGCCCAAAGATGTCCCTGAGAGGTTTCTGCTTCCTCGCCCTAGATGAGGGCATAGTCATAGGGGCTCCGCTAAAGGGCTCGCACCAAGAGGCACGTCGGACCCGCTACGAGCGGGGGGGACCAGGACATAAACCCCAGCAGGCCGGATCCAAAGTCACAAGCCGTCTCCAGGCCCCCACCCCGTGCTGCCAAGTAGGGCCAAGCTGAGTGTCTGGTGGGGGTGCCGGCCAGGGAGCCACACTGTCCACGCGAGTATTTAGAGGGGAGGGGCCCACACACCCCAGGGCCTGGTGTCCAGTCACTTCAATCCCTCTCTCCCGCGGGTCTTCCACCGGGTCGCCTCTCGGCCCCCAGCTATCCGGCTTGTCACCCCTCCGGCCGGCGCTCCTCCGCTGTGCAAGGCTAGGGCCAGCCGCCCGGGTCTTCTCCCGCCACTGCGCCGGAGGGCTGAGCCCCCCACTCCCGGATGAATATAGGCGTCTCCTACCTGGGCTCGGCCGCCACGTGTCTCAGTCGCAGCGCCTCCGGGCTCAGCCAGACCATGCTACGGGCCGCTCTCTCCACTCCAGGCCGGGGATCCGGCCGGGCCTCCACCACGTGTCCGCGATATAGCGCCGCAGTACACCGCTCCGCCCCGAACCAAGAGACGGGCGCTGTCACCACCGCTGCTGGGCTCCGGGATACTCCGGGGATAGGAGGAAGGCAGTCCGCGAAGGTAAAGATGTGTGTGGAGGGCCGCCTGATCCAGGCCCCCCCAGCGCGGCCCTCCGCCCGCTCCGGGGCCCCGTCCGGTCCTCGTCTTCTTCTGGGGCTACCCCAGGGGGCAGCGTCCAGTGCCAGCCCAGGCCTCGCTGACGTGGGGGGGGAACGACCCCCGCTCCGGGTCCGCCGAATCCCAGGGCTCGACGGTTTCCGGCAGGCCGCCTCTCTTCTCTGCCGAGGTCGCCGCGGTCCCGAAGCTCCAGCGGCCCACCCGGCGTGCCGGCCGGCGGGCCCTAGGGTAGAGGCCGGTATAAAGGTTGCTGGCCTCGACTGTCCCCACGCGGGGCCGCCGCTCCTGTGAAGCCTCCACGGGGCGCCGGCCTGGTTGCCTCGTTGCCGCCCCACACCCGGCTGCACAGAGAGGTCGGACGCCGCCAAGCTCCACGGCAGTCAGGGTCGGCACCTCCCGGGACATTCCGCGCCAGTGCCAGCGGTCATCCGCAGGTCGCTTAAGGGCTAAACGAAGCTAATGTCGGTGGACGGCGGGCAGGAGCTCCAGCAAACGCGTCCTACCTCGCCGCCATCTTGGCCACGCCCCCCTACTAGGTTCTTTAATGGCATTACTCATCTGTTTCCTTCATCTCACTTCATAATTCCTCAGTGGGTCTTGAATCTTGTTCACACATTCCTTATGTCTGCTTCCTTCGAGCCTCTTCATAACTGTCGTCTCAGGCTCATCACTCTCAAAACTGCCTTCCGTGTGGCCATCACCTCTGCTCGCAGGGTGAGTGAGCTTCAAGCTCTGTCTTCCAAGCCTCCCTTCTTCTCTGTGCATCCAGACAAAGTGGTGCTTAGAACGAGGCCTTGGTTTCTTCCTAAAGTGGTTACACCATTTCATGTAGGATAATCTATCACTTTGCCCACCTTTTTCCCACCTCCGCACTCTTCCAAGGAGGAGGAGAGACTCCACCGTCTGGACCCTAAATGTGCGCTGTAATTTTACCTTGACCGCACTAAAGATTTCTTGGTGAATGATCAACTCTTTATTGGATATGTAGGTGCCAAGAAAGGCCGGGCTGTTCAACTACATATCATCTCTCGGTGGATTGTCCTCGGTATAAAGATCTGCAATGCCTTACCTAAGAAGGATCCTCCAGTGGGGTTGCGTGCTCACGCCACTAGGGCTAAGGTAGCAACCACTGTATTGGCGTGTGGAGTCCCACTCCTTGATATCTGACAGGCGGCAACTTGGGCATCTTTGCACAAATTTACCAGACATTACTGCCTGGACAGCCAAGTCCGGAGGAACGGCTATTTTGCCTCTTCCGTTCTCCAGGACTTTCTCGTCTGAACTTGGTTCCCAGACAAACCTCCAGGGATGGCATTGCTTGGGTATCTATTCTAAGGTAAGGAATCTACAACTAACGGTCTCTTTCAGATGAACAAGTTACTTACCTTCAGTAACGATGTATCTGTAAGAGACATAAGTCACTTGTAGAGTCCTTACCGCCCTACGCTCTGTGAACTGATTTCTAGGGATGGGGACTTCCATACAGGGCCCTAGTTGTGGCGCACCAGTGGTCAGTGACTTGCATGGCTCTGTGCTTCTGCCATGAATAGTTGTGTCAGAACTGACATCAGCGCGCAGAGGTGGCGTCTAAGTAGGCTCCACAATGTCATTGCGGCAACCTCCACGACGTACGCTGAGTCGACCAACGCCACCTACCGACACGCAGGGGTACTGCTAAAGACTAATCTCTGGATCCCTACTGATGCCTGGGGGAAATTCTAAGGTTAAGGTATCTACAACTAACATATGCCTCTTACAGATACATCTTTACCATAGGTAAGTAACTTGTTTATTAGGGTGCCACTAATGGACACCTGCAGACAAGGAAAGCAAATGTCGACGTAGCAATGACCAGAGCAACCTCGTTGTGAATAGTAAGATCCCAGGAACTAAACTAGTGTGACCTTTTTTAATGGGAGGAAATGGAAGATTCCCCTCCAACACTAGCTTGAAGGGTGAACAGTGTTGCTAAAGGAAAAAATTATTTCCAACACAGGCATGCAATTCTCTCTAGCTGCTGCATGTATTGCATGATTCCAAATAGATGCCAGTGTCATTCTACAATGCTATGTCTGGCTTCATATTTCCAGGTTGTGCCCGAAAGCACTATAACTTGTTATATCTAATATTTAATGGTATGCATTTGATGAGGCCCTTGAAAAGCTTGAAAAAGGATGCAGATATGCCATATCCATGTCCATTCTTCAACAAAAACAATTGTTCCAAAGCTGTCAGCAAACATGGCGAGTCCATTCTCTCAGTAGAAAAGCTGTTCAAGGCAGAAAGTCTTTTCAGTCACAAGCACAACAGCAAATCCCACAAATCCAGCTCCTTCAGAAGGTACTTTTTCAGGGGTACATCAGATGCACCACAGCAGAGGTTACCATTACCGCATTCCTCTTGATCTCAAAACTCCTGTCGGTGGAACGCTGATTGACCACCCTTGGAAGTGGAGGATAATAACTACAGATTGAGATTGTCCATGCTGCTGCATGGATGTTTCATAGAGTTCATGCACTTGCCCTAAATATGTCTTCACCATGGCACAAAATCAACAGAGTCCCACCCAGTTTCCCTTACCACCCTTACATAAGAGATTCACTCTCCTCTAAGCAAAGGATACAATGCAGGAAGTGTTGTTATGCCAAGAGGTTAGGGAGTGTTCTTGATGTACTTCCTGATAGCAAAAAAAGGGTAGTACATTTTGTCCCCCGTTGTCTGTGCAGAGCCGTAATACCTTCATGCACATAAATCCCATTGCACCCTAGTCATTGTCAGTTCCTTCGCTTTATGGGAGGGCATCAATACATATTTTAACTTTTCGTCATAAATCCAATTTACAAACCCTACAGATGCAGAATTATCTGAAAGCAGTACTGAATACCTAGGTAGTTTGGCCTTTCCCAGTCCTGGAGAGAGTACAGGCATGTCAAAGTCAGGTCATACAAAAGAAGCTGGTGCAGTAAGTACTGCCCTGAAGGCAAAATGTTTTATTATATGTCGTTAGGAAAAACAGGTGACGCTTGTTTGTAGCACTGTCTCTCTGAACAGGGGGAATGTTTAAAATTGTTGGTGATCTATTTTGTTGAATTATGACATTTTAACCTTCTGTCAGACGTTTCTAGCTCAACCATCATCTAATTCTACAATTAGCGACTCAATTTCTGCCCCTTCCAATATGTCTCTGAGTTTAAGCTGGTATCTATAGAGGAGACATTGATAATTATGACTACCGCCAAGGTAGGTTCCCTCCTTGATCCATGCTTAACCCATACTTTTCCCCCGAACAAGAGAAGTATTGCTCTTTCAGTCTGCAGATTAGTGACTTCCTCACTTTTGTCTAGTTTTGTACTCACTGACTGGAAAAAGTCATGCATTCTCCCTCTTTTGAAGAAGCAGCCCTTGGACTCCATGGTCCTCAGCAACTATAATCCCATCTCTTATACCCTTCAGTGGAAAGTTGACAAAGAATATGGTTACCACCCAACTGGCCAAGTTAATTACTGTCAAATTTACTCTCTCCGCACAAGCTGTTCTTGCCTTGCATGGCACTGAGGTGGCACTTGTTGCTGCAAAGCAAATTGCGGACGGTTTTGGACTGAAGGGGAGTGTCTGTTGTCCTCTTCAACCTCTCTACAGCCTTCAGTACTGTGTGCCATGTCACACTACGTGACATGCTGGGATAGTAGAAAGCAGTGTGGTCTTTAGCTGGATTCAATGATTTCTAACGGTCTGTGGTCAGTCTTTATTTCTCCTTTTATCTATTCAACCAACCCAGTGCCTTATAGAGTCCCACAGGGCTCATCTTTATCCCCACACTATTCAACCTATACGTAGCTCACTGATTAAAGTGTATTAACTTTCTTGCATTATGTAGTTTATACTCCTAATTCTCAAGATGGATGGTAATTCCTTTCTGGAATGAGGACCATAGCTGATTGGATGGCGAGAAATTATTCGAAGTTGAATTCATACAAAACCGATGTGATCGCCCTAAGTGGGTCTCAAAGTACATGTTCCTGGTGTTGGTAGTCAGACTCTTTAGGCATCTCATTCTGTTCTCTTCTCCTAAAGACTCTTTGTAAAATATTTCCCATACTTATCCGATGACACTCGTAACATCATTCCCCAGCCTGTGATAGGTTTTCCATTGCATTATGCAGTGCCATGAATTCAGCACTTCAGGCATACGTCATCCAGCATGTGCAGTTGGTCCACAATACTGGTTCTCCACTGCATTACGCAGTGCCATGCATTCAGCACTTCCGGCATACATCATCCAGCATGTGCAGATGGTCCACCATGCTGCAGGGCAGTGTTTACTTAAACTTCCCAGACAGGAGCCCAGTTCACATTTCTCTATGCTTCACTTATTTTCCATTGACAAATGCATTCTTTTTAAGAGTTTGCACATTTGCTTTAAGATTTTACGTGACTCTAGCTAGCTATTTATTCACTATGTATTCTCTTGGTACGCTCCCAGAGGGGGCTCTAAGATCTTGATCTGATCTCTTTCAAATTCCAGAAATCAGGACCGTTTGTCATGGGGTAAATCCTTTACTTTTTTGGCAACAAATAACTTTAAAAAAAAGAATTATTATTTTGACCAAGGATCAAGCACAGAGTACTTTTCTGGAACAGACACAGTCCTGTGATAAGGTGACACTTAGTAGATCCCCAGGTGCACACAACACTCTCTACGGAGGCCTCCCTTCTTGGATATGGAGCACATATGTCCCATTTTACAGTCCAGAGAAAATGAACCAAAGTAATAGTACTACATATCATTGTGTTAGAACTGAAAGCAGTGTTTCCAGCACTGAAAGCTTTCCAAATACGCATGAGGCAACAATGTGTTAACCACGGGCAGTCAACATGGAAACCTTGTCTTAAAATCTGAAACAGGGAGGAACACACTCCCCTGTTCTGTTTCGAACTGCACAATAGATGTGGCACTGGGCTCTCAGATGCCACATTCACCTCCTGGCAGAACACCTTCTGAGGTCAAACAACAACTTTGTGGACCTACTCAGCAGGCACAATTAGGACACACATGAGTGGGAAATAAATCCCAGATTCTTGGTATATGCTTTCAAAGGTCGGACACACCAAACATAGGCCTGCTTGCCTCAGTCCAAAACAACAACAAAAAGGTCATGCTTCACTTTTCATGAATATTTACATATGCTTTTCCATCTCTTCTACTGATTACAGCAATAGTACGAAAGTTGCAACAATAACCTATGGGCTTGATATTGGTTGCACCAACATAGGCCAGACAGGTATGGTACTTAATGTTGCGTGGGATGTCAGTAGATCGATCGCTCAAGCCGAGGGTCTGCTCAAACATATTGACAATGCAAAATGGCCAGATTTGCCATCCTTCTCTCAGTCCATCCATTTAGCTCCTGGAGAGTGAGAATGTGGGTACCTTGGCTTAATGTCAAAGTGTATGAGTATTCTATAAAAAGTAGGCTGCCCCACAACACAAGCATACTATGTGGCAAAGTTGAAAGATTTTGTTCACTACTGTGAATGAACCTCTGCATACTCTGTACACCTCCATCACACAAAGTGAGATACCTTAATTCCCTTAGGGAAGCAGGATCTAGTCTACTCTTCTGTACTTCTCGTTAATAGCCACCTACTAACAAAATAGACATTTTATTTCTTTTTAGAAAATATCTGCCATTGTAGCCTTCATAGTTCACTTTTGTGTCTACTTGGGATATCAACATTGTTCTAAAAAGACTTTTGGGTCCTTTTGAGCCTCTGCACTAATGCTTACTTCCGGCATTGACATGAAAAGTTGCATTTCTGATAGTAGTCACTTCAGTGTGCAAAATTAGCAAACTTCAAGTGCTATCAGTGAAAGAACCTTTGGTTCAGGCCAATAAAGGTATAGTCTTTCGCTCACAGATATGATTCCTTTAAAGGGTTAATCATCCTTTTACCCCAATCAAAGCATTATATTTGCATCATTCTTTCAAAATACTTTAAGCATGGCAGAAAGGGCACTGCATTCATTTCATATCAGATGAACACTCGTACAGTGTAGACAGAACCTGATCTTTACGCAATCAAAGGTCATTTGCCTCCTTTGCACACACCCACCTTGGGAAAGAAGGGCATAGCAAGATGGATTGTGCAGTGTATTCATATTAGTAATACAGGTGCAGACAGACAATGTACAGAAACTATGCAAGAAAAGGTACCTTTAGGGCTTCTCTTGGCAACATGCCTCTTCTTTATATTTGTAAGCAGCAACATGTTTATTTGCTTATACATTCACAAAACTTTACTGTGTTGACATACAAAGAGGAAGCCTTAAGCAGGTCAAACAATTTTAAAAAGATTAATTACTGGAACTACCTCTACATTCGGTCTCCCTCAGCCATAAGGAGACGGGACACTACTTTTAAGTCAGCGCATAGGATATGATATACACCAACCCATGCTGCAAAGGGAAAATGTTTCTTACCTGTAACTTACTATTTGCTGTTTGTTGTGTTGTAGCTTCATATGCTCCACCCACCTCCCCAGTAGATGCAACTAAAGGGGTTTGATTCTTGGCTTTACACAGCATTACATACTTTACTTAACACAAGCAAGCAGATAAGTCTATGGGAATAAGAAATTATGTAAGGTGAAGTCTGTGTGCTGAAGCATTTTGTTCTCTTATAATTATCACTAGTCTCAAAAACAAAAATTAGGGGCTTATTTAGAGTTTGACGTACAGGTTACACTGCCACAGAGAAGATGGAGTACCCTCTCTGCCAAACTGATAGTCTGCCCACTTTTATTTCGAGTCTGGCGGACCATAATTTTTCCCACGGTCTAAGTACCTCAGGCTGTCTGCCCTATTAAGAATGGACAATCCAATGTACCTTTTTGCCTCTTCAGAACTACTAGGAAAAGCCTTGCAGTCCAAAACAGGTTAAATAAAATAACCCCTGCACCCTACATAAAACCTCCTACGGTGTTAAGGCCATTCGTTTTAGGGGGTGGAGAGGCGGCGGAATAACCCACACACCCTTGGGGAAAAAGCTCTCAAGGTGTCAAGGCCATTAATTGTTTATTTTTTTAAAAGTGAGTATGTTTTCTGAGAGGCTAAATGAAACATGGTGGCTGCTCTGCAAACTAACAATGCCTTTAGAGTTGCCACTGTTGCAGCAGCTCTTTTGAAGGATCAGAGATTGCCACCCTATGCTGAACTGAAGTCTGTTGGAGTAGTGGAGTACATGCCCCTGCTGGCACATAATACAGTATGCCGGACTCTAAACGGGACCTTTCTTCATGTAGCAAACAAACCCAGTGCTAGATGGGAGGGTAGTACACAGCATGGGATATACAACAGGCAAACTACAAAGAGGGAATTGTATTTTGTCATGTATTACCAAAATATTTGTCTGATCTGTTCTAAAACATTTTTTTCATGTTTCCTTAGTTTAAGCTGAAGCACTACACAACAAGAAGACAATCACCGGGGAAGTCCAACAAGAAACATATTTCAGTGCCTAATTCTGAAATGTTACTTTAGTAAACATTGGGTTTCAGTTCTTGGAGACTCTCAAATATGTCCTTCAACCAGCTTGTCTACACCCCGTCCCAAAATGAGACATTTCACAAATCACTACAGAATCGGGAAAACACATACCACAGAAGCACATCAGCATTTTTGAACTTTGTGAAGTTTATCAGTTGGTCGAATAACTTGAAATCAAACCTGTTTTTAGTTTTTTCGTTTTCAAACATTTTGAGGAATGCTGGAATGTTTTTATTCTGAATGTTTTGTTTAAAGGATGAACTTGTAAATATGAGTGTAATTTGTGACTCTTTGTACATTATTAGAGCAAATATTTTTTATAAGTATATATATTTGTATTGGAAAGTGGGTACTGATTTTATTTCATGCATTTACGTTTTGCTGTTTCCTGAAGGAGAACTAGAAAAATAGTTGCCTGTTTTCTCATCCTTCAGATAGAAGTGTTCATAAATGTGTATTTTGTTACACTACTGCTAAATGCTGTTCTACATTCTCTTTAGTTTTATTCACAATACTTTAAAAAAGAATTGGCATTTTTATCAAGGATCAAAACACTTAATCTTTTGTTGAATTGCAATTGTTAGGGGACATCTATTCTAAAACTGCTATGGATTGTGACAAATCCTGATTCTTTAACTTTTGAAGCCTATGTGAAGGGCATCAGTACAATATATTGGATGCTATGTTTTGATTGTTGTTTTTTATCAGTAGGGGTGCACATAATTCATTACAGTTTGTAAATGTATTACATACGCACTTCAAAACGTTTGCACATTAGACTAATAAAATCTTACTTCCCTTTGCTAAATCTTGCTTGGGTTTTGACAAAAGGTGTTTCCTTTGATGCTGAATTTTACCGATGGGTGCACCATTAAAAATTTGCTTAACAACGTGATGGCCAAATAAAGTCGCACTAGAAAATATTTGACATTTTAGAAAAATGTCTCTGCTCATATTCTGAGCAGTGGGAATGTGGCTGCAGCATAAAATTTCAACAATGTACCAAAAACACTATTTTCCCAAAATAAAACAAGTCTTATTGAGAAAGTAGGAACTGATTTCATTTTCATTATTATTTTGGTATCAAGAAATGCAATACAGATTGTAATTAAACCATGGGAAATAAAGATATTTTTGACATTAAGGTTTTTCTTTGTATTCACATTCAAATCCCTGAATCCAGAATATTTTACATAATAGGAGCAAGAAAGTGTGTGAATCCACTGCTTCCTGTAGTGGTAGTTATGTATTTTGCCAGATATGTAGTAGACCCATCCAGACTAATTTGTTTAAGTATGGCTTTAGCTGCATAGCGGTGTTGTGAAGGATTATTTTAAAGGGGTTAGACATTTGTTTAAAAATATATTTTAGTCATTTTCTGTTCCTTCTGTTAACCTATTTAAGCTTGGGGGACTTACTGTGAAAGGTATGTGAAAGCTTAGGAAGAGATTTTAATAGAGTTTTCATTGCTTATTACCTTTAAGCAAAACTTTCAAATAGTTTCTTGGCAACAAATAAGGACATTAATGACATTGAGCTATATTCACATCACTCAACATAGCGTTCTTTTCTCTCAAACAGGCATCACCATGAAATTATTGTTAAGGAGTTAAAGGGCCAAATTGAACTGAAGAATCGATGAGGCCTCATGGGAACCAGTAAAATATATACACAATCTAGCTCTTCCTTGATTTTGTCAATTGAATTGATAGTTTTTGATCTTACACTTTTGCTCTTGTCGCCGCAGTAAAGATAATGGAGGTCTACTGTCATAAGAAATAGGATGCATTCACTTCTATTGTGTTCCGACACAGAAGTTCTTTTCTCTGCCATTTAGGAATTCAAAAAGGCTACAATTCTTTTTCCAAATTCAAATTTCTTTAGCATCAGCCCATTCGTGCTAGATTGCTGCTAATTTTCAAAACAAATTCCAGTTTCTCTAAACCAGAAAGCTCAGTTCAGCCTCTGGATTGCTCTGCCTTCTATTAACCTGAGTGTCATGGGAATTAATGTTTCATATCTAGCCATAATATATTAATTAAATTGGCAGTTTACTACTTTTCTAGTGTTATCGTCCTTTATATGACAGGCTTATGTCACCCAGCATTCTAAATGCCAGGAGTAAGAACAGGCGGAGGAGGGCAATCAAATATGCTTAGTTAAGGATGAGCTTTATGTGCTCTTTTATAGGTATGCAGAGAGACTTTTAAATACATCAAAAGTTAAAAATTCTTTGACCTCTCATCATTTCTATCTGTGCATATTCACCTATCTTTCCAACACCTGGATACTTTTATCAATAATGTAATGAAGACATCTTTTTAAGCATCACTCAAAAACTGAGTATGGCATCGTCTTTTCTTTTGACGTGGCAATTGGCTATGTTTCCTTCTATTCTACTTATTAGCTGTAGTCCTTTTTTAGTTTACTCTCCCATGTTCTGAAGGTATATTACCTATTTTTTAGTCACTGTTCCAGCATTTATTTTCCTGAAAAAAATATTATTATTTTTCACTTATTTTTGTGCATTGCTTGACTTGAATTCTTTTAGATTTATTTTTGTTCCTAAACTCTCTCCATCACTGGTAGTTACCACAGTTCTTGAAATAAAATTATTTATATGACCAAAATGCATATATACTTTCTGGTACGGTAATGTAAGATCAAATAGCCAATGAAAGCTGCTAGAATATTATATATATTTTTATCTTTTTACATAACTGTACAATAACAGCCATTGATCTTTCAAATGTGTAAACATTTTTAATCAGCTCCCTCATCCTTTTGTAGGACTGACAGTATCAAAATAAGTAATTAATTAATTAATTATTATTCCTTTGCTATTGCTTAATAATAATGACTGTTGATAAAAGATTTAGAGATAAGTGGCATATACCTGCCACTCATACTCATTCATTTAGTCATCCCTACAGCAATCCATTCATCTTCTCATTTTTTATTTTGTGTACATGAGTCTTAGTTTTCTGAAATTTTAGGATAAAGCAAATTTTATTAAAAGTATGTTCTGATAGGTCTGATTTTTCTTTTGATTACATTTTTTAGAAGCCAAGTTAAATGATTTTATTACATGCACACATCCATTTATATAAAGCGGAAGCAAATAATTTTATATTTTTGTATTATTATTTTGCATTACAACATTAAGCAGGAATTAAACATTGAAAAAAGAAAGAGAATGGTTAGATGTAAAAGAAGGTATCACTATCTCAAGTGTAAGAGCAAAAAAGTTACCAACATACAAATTTCATTTAAGAGTATTTTTGCTGTTTATTAAATATTTCAAAATTTTGTGTAGGTATAAAATAAGAATTTTGCAATGTCTAAAATGTACAAGGCAGTGGAGGAGTTACTGTTGTAAATCACTTAATCCTCAGTCGCTTTTAACCATCTCACGTTAAACCATTAGGTGCCTTGTCTTATATAGATTATAAATTGCCTAATACTGTTTTATATTGGAAGTAGAGTTTAGCTACAACATGTTCATGGAAAATGTACTAGATCTTAGTCTAATAGAACTATTCCTCTTTTTTTAACACTATGAATGTAATGTTATGGCTATGTTTAAGTGTACAAGTATTTTTCTTTGAGAGAAGATTGTTTTATAGTACACAGGTGCTCAACAGCCACCCATGATGCTCCATTTTATGCTATTTTCATGGTGGTACAGCCATCTAAATGCTTGTTTGACATCCTAAGTTGGTGGAGTTTATTTCATGTAGTTGTGTACTGCACATTACTTAACTAACAGTTTTTAACGTGTCTTACTTGTAAATCCATTTCACTCCATATAAAATATTTTAATGGTTCATATGGAAGCATATGTTTGAAGACACTCGTTATAAATAAAACTACGCCAGTTGTAGCCAGCACAGATTCACATAGCTTGTCAATTTTGAATCCTTGAAACTATGCATTATTTATTTGTGTGTGTTGCATTCTACTCCTGAAATGTACAGTTTTGCCCCACTATCCTCACGTTTTATATAATACACTGTACTTCAAAAGCAAACACCAGTTTTATTAGGCTGCCTAAAACAAAAAATAATGCCCTTGTTATACATAAATAATATTTAGATGTATCGCTATAGCTTTCTTTTATTTCAAAGTAATCTATTGACTCCAGCTGCAAAATGTGGCTTTAGAAATATACGTTAACCATATATTTTAATATTCTTTGGTTGATGCAAAGGAATTGTTATTCAGCCAAATACAGCAGAATGCATGTAGAGTGGTGGGGTGCAATTTCAACCCAATGTTGGAATTCTTGTTTTTAAGTATCTGAGTAAAATCAGAGACTTTAAAAAGATCGCTTCATAAACACATCCACTACTGCGTGGACTTGGATATGGAGGGGACCAAATTTTAAATTGTTTCAATCAGTTCAGTTTTGCTACAATCAAACTAGTTTTTTAGAATACCCACTTAGCTTCTCTAATTCCCATTTGGATTAATTGTAAGTAAAGCATCTTGTGTGGATGTCCAGAGAGTCAAGCATGATTTGGCTTGTCAGCACTCGGGGTTGGGCACCCACTATTCAAAAGCCTTTAGAAATTATCATTAGAACATCTTTCAAGTACTCCAACGTGCTCCAGAACATCAACTTTGTTTTCAAAGGGTTTTGTAAATACAAGTTCCACTTACCACCTTGCTTGGTTGAACTTGAAACAGGTTATAGATTGAAAGCTCAATTAACGTTATGAACGAGTCATATTCATTCCAGCCAAGCACCTTCAATAAAAAATGAATGGTATGTAGGTTAGAATAGGAAGGGAATGCTAATGGAATTCCTTTGCAGACTGCCACTGTGTAAATGTATATGTTCTAAATTATTATGAGCTGATTTACCACCAGTGAGGTGAATTTCAGTGTTGACATGTCTGTGAAGCCACTAAATATCATTTATAGGATAAGTCCTTGTACTTGTTAATTTCATGAAAGTAACTTAAAATTATCACATTCATTAGCCCTCTCGTTTAAGTATGAGGTGACTATTGCTATATTTCAGTAATATCAAATATGTGATTGGTGACTGGATTATGATTTTACATTTTGTATTAAACTATGTTCTCTTTGTCATGACTTGAGATTTTCAAACTCTGCTGCACAAAATCTTTCAAGTGAGAAGTATTGCAGTATTCATTATACATACTGATTTTGTTTATGTGGTACGAGTGCTTGTATTTAATTGTGAAATGAAATATTTTTTTCAACACATCTGTGATTTGTAAAACAAAATAAGCTGTCTCTTTTGTATTAAAACTGTTTAATCATTGCTGTGTTCAATGGGCGCTTAGTCATTGTGAGAGATTTACCTATAGATCTCAGGTACCTCTGATATTTTAGTTAAATGATTGTAATTGTTGGAATTCGCTTTGGTTATGATCTGTATAGTTTGATTTTGAGTCATGTTTTTACTAATGCACATTTGCTAAGTTTACATACACTACACTATTTTTAACAATTCACCATTGGTGAAGAAGCAAATCCTTTAAAAAAGTATGTATGTATGTATGTATGTGTCTTGTAAAGCGCACTGCTGCCCTGAGGCGTTACAGCAGACATTCAGTTATAAACAGTGGACTACAAAATATCCATTTAAACTCATAGTAGTACCTAATCCTGTACAGTGTACATACTGTTAGCATAGTCCATTTTATTTTCAGGAGAACTGAGCAGGCTTACAAAGGACATACTGTTTCCACCCACAGTCAAATTTAAGTTGGATTTCTAGCAGGTTTGTTTCTTGCTTTCAGTAGACTAGGAGAAAGTGCTTCTTGTTGCTAATGGTCCATTAATCAATATTTGTGTTTCGGTAATGTCTTTCAGTATGAATGGGGGACAGTGTTGCTAATGGTGTTTGGAAAATGGTTTATCCCTGTAATTTACCAAAATGTAAATCAGTAATTTTCACATGCAAGTGAGGCCACAGAATAATATTAGGAAGATTGGAAATGGATAAATTAAGCTAAGAGATACCAAATCAACTGCAATTATGATTCTGGAATCTATGGAAATTATTTTTATTTGAATGCAATCTACATTGATATTAAATGCTGTGAAGTTGTGAGGTGGAAATGATGTATACCATTTGATGAAGATATTTCAATTATAATATGTAACTGAGATATTCAAAATAGCCTACTAAAAGGCAATTGCTTGATATAGATGCTATCTGTAATAAAATTGTATATATTATTGTAATGAAATGTAGCCAATATTTCCTGTAAAATGTATTCACCTGGTTCATATTTATTTTGCCAATAAAATATCATAATTAAGTTTTTAATGTAGTAAGCAAACATTTTATATTTGCAATTAATTGTTTATATGCCTGGTTTGCAACTGTGCTGTAAACAGACCTTGCCTAAGCCCTAGTTATCAACATGCAGGCATAATCTTCTACATATTAACTTCACTACTCACATTTTGTTTCAAATGCACAGGGTTCTAATATTGCAAGAAAGAATGGAGGTTTATAACCTCAGATTCCTCACCTTGCAAATAATCCCCAGGCATCAAACTGGTTCCGGAAACATTTAGAACAGTTTTGCTCACTCGGAGGTGGCATTGTGCAACTCTTCTCTGACATCTTTCTGCTCCAGAATTGATGAGCAGAGGCTGCATATAAGTGCCACCCATGCGCACTTACGTCTGTTCCTTTCTGCACCTTTTCTCTCTTGTTTGATCAGATTTTTTAAAGAAAATGTATCCAGTGTGCACGGGAACTGTCATTCCTAAAATCACTGAGTGTAAATCAGCGGGCACTGTCGCCAACCAATATCTATGATGGACCCTCCCAAGTCTGTTTTTTGCTGCCTGGGATTTTACCCCAAATTCAACGCCTCTGGCAACTGCACCTAGAGGAACCTGAAGGCCATATGGCCACATAGAACCAAACCCTAGGCAACCAAACACACGAAGACTGTGCTCCATGACCGGTCAAAGTTGAAAAGAAGGTCCCGTTCTTGCTCCTGAAGCTGTTCCTGTGGCAGGTTGTCATCGTGGTCCAGGTCTTTGCATAAGTCAAAGAAGAAGCACAAACAATCGGAGCTGAAAACTGCCCCTCTCTGCCACTTTTGAACTCCAGAAGGCACAAGGGCATCAACGTGTCTCCTGGTCTCACGAAGGAGTCCGGTCCTGACATACCTTGAGTTTCCAGGTCTATCGGTTTCCTTTTAGCAAGTAGAAGACTTCAGAGAGAATATGCTGAGTATGTTTTGCTCTTTACCCTTCTCCCTCTTGTGTGCCTTTGGGAACTAAGGATCCTTAGGGGCCTTCATCTGACCTGAGGGCCGCCTGTGTCCCTTGGACTAGCATTGGAGTGTGTGCCTGCTTCGGTGCCACCCCTGTGCCAGTTCTACTAGCATTGATGTTGCCTCAGGATTAGGATGTGCAGCCTATTGTGTCTTCTGACAGGCAACTGAATGCCCCACGATCTCAACTGGATTTGTGACTGGCACCGACTTGCGTGCAACCTCTTTTCAACCCCTCGGATTCTGATTCCTTGCCCTTACCACATAGTAAGGTCCACATTTTAAATACATTTTTGGCACAGATTCTGAAAACCTCAATGGTGTGGGGACGATTGTGTTGCCCAGTATGGTAAGGACAACCTGTATGAAGAGATTGAGGATGCCAGTGTCCTTGACACAACTTGATGCAGGCCTTGTGTCTCCTCCGGGTCCTGCTACAGAGGAAAGTGCCTCTTTTAGTGTAGTAATGCAAAGGGCAGCTGTATTTTATTTTATTCATTTCATTTATAGAGCGCATGAATCACCCCAACCAGGGTATCTCCGCGCTGTGACAGCCCTTGACAACCAGAACGGGAAAGGATCAGAACAGCGTGGTTTTTAACAGCTTTCTGAATGCTAGGTAGTTGGAGCAGAGACGTAGGTGAATGGGCAGCTGGTTCCAATATAATGGGGCCAAATAGGAGAAGGCTTTCTTCCCCAACCAAGCCTGTTTTATGCGAGGTATGAGAAGGAGATCATTGGACCCTGAGCGGAGGGTCCTGGAAGGAATGTATCTGACCAACTTGTCTGTCATGTACCTTGGTCCCAAGTTGTTAAGGGCTTTGTAGACCATAAAGCAAATTTTGAATTTGATCCATTTGCTAATGGGTAGCCAATGCAGCTTACGGAGTAGGGGGAGGGAAGGTGTTCTTGGGAGGTGGGGGGGGGGGGCGTTGGTCACTAGATGTGCTGCCGTGTTCTGGACTACCTGCAGTCTGTTCAAGGAAGATTCCTTGGCTGAAACCAACAGAGCGTTGCAGTAGTCCAGACGGCTTAGGACCAATGCTTGTATCAGGGTTTTCCGTGTGGATAGCGGTAGTAGGGGGAAGACTCTGCGAAGGAGGCTTAGTGTATGGAAACACGTCCCTGTTGTTGTGGATGCATGCTCCTCTAAGCTTAGCTTCTGGTCCATTCGGACCCCTAAGTTCTTTACCACTTGTTTTGAGGACGGGCCGGGCCCAGTTCTCCTGGCCACCAATTGGGTGACCACCTTGTTATAGCTTCTTTGAATAACATAATTTCGGTTTTCTCTGCGTTCAGCTGAAGGAAGTTGTTACTCATCCAATCGGTGATGGCTTTCATGCCCTCCGAATAGGTGGTCTGAATGTTAGTATTATTCTTGTCAAAGGAGAGAAGCAGTTGAGTGTCATCGGCATAGGAAATAGGTATGAATCCTAAGTTTCTTAGGTTTGCCAGTGGAGTAGCATAAATGTTAAACAGGGTTGGGCTCAAACACGAGCCCTGGGGTACTCCCTTGGTAACTTTACTGGACTGCGATCTGAAAGGGCCTAAGTTGATGGTTTGAGTTCTTCACGCCCGAAAGTTAGTCATCCATTTAAGTGCGTACCCGTGGGCGCATATATCTCTGAGTCTCCTAAGCAAGATCTGGTGGGAGATCGTGTTGAATGCTGCAGACAGGTCAAGCAGTATAAGAAGCACTGCCTGTCCATTGTCTGCTAGCATTCAGATGTTATCTGTGACTGTCACCAATGTCGACTCCGTACTGTGCCTAGGTCGGAATCCTGATTGTGAAGGGTCAAGGCAGTTGGAGGATTCTATGAATTCGGACTATTTATTAATATGCTTCTACAAAAGTTTACTTAGTAAGGAGAGTCAAAAAATGGGGCGGTATTTAGAAACATCGTCTGGAGGGAGTTTGGCATTCTTCCTGATTGGCAGGATCTGAGCTGCTTTCCATTCCTTGGGGAGCCTGCCTTCCTTTAAGGAGCTATTTAAGAGGGAGCATATGGGCGCAGCAAGTTGATTGGCAAGCGAGCCAGTGATTTTGGCTGGAATCAGGTCTAAAGGAGAGCCAGATTTAGTCGTTTTTAATAGAGATTCTATCTCCTCAGGGGAAAGCACTGGAAATTCCTCTAGTTTATATGTGTTAGGAGAGGTCGGAGGGGGTTTGGATATGCGGCTTGGACGGGAGCCTTTGGCCGCAGTGATCTTGTTGTAGATCTAATCTATTTTTGATGTTAGATGTACTGCAATATTATCGCATAATTTCTGAGATGGCGCTTCTTCCGTGTTACACACCTTTGTGTTGGTGAATGATTTGAGGACCTGAAATAATGCTTTAGAGGAGTTATCTGCCCGTTCTAGTTGGTTTGCAATATGCATTTATGGTATTTATTCAGAGCAGATTTAAATCTTTCTTTGTCAAGGGGTTAGTGTGTGCGACGCCAATGTCGTTCTAGTTTTTTACATTGGATTTTTCAGTCCGGAGATTAGGGGTATACCATGGTGTCTGTGGGCATTTTGAGACCATTGGGGATATTTTATGGGGTACCAGTGCGTCTATTGTAGAGTTAATGCTTTCCTGAAACACGATAAGACGTTCTTCCACACTGTTGGAGTCGGAGTGCGGTGGTGGAACAAAGGTGTCTTGAAAGAGAGTGGGCGTCAATTTGTGCCATTGTCTATATCTCCTAGTGGTGTGTGTATTAGGGGCAGTGTGCTCTTTAGGTCCGGAAATACAGAATTCGGTTTTAGAGTGGTCTGACCAAACGAGAGGTCAAGTTGTTCCGCAAACAATGTTGGGTGAGTTTGAGAGGATTAGATCTAGCGTGTGCCCCGCCACATGAGAATGTTCAATGTTGATTTTGGTCAGCCCAAGTGTGGACTGATCGGTCAAAAGGGTGGAATGCGTCAAGGTTATTGGGGTTTTCACTGTCCACATTCAAGTCTCCGAGAAGCAGAACGTTTTTAGTCGAAATGACATAAGGGGAGATGAAGTCCATGAGTAGTGTGACGGAATCGAGTAGTGGTTCCGGAGGGCAGCATACCAAGGCTCCTTTCCAGCTAAGTTGTGCATGTAGATCAATTCTAAACACAAGGATTTCAAGTTTGTCATTGCTTAATTGATCTAAGACTGAGACTTTAATGAGGTCTTTATAAATAATAGCTACCCCTCCCCCCGCCCTGCGTGGTCTATCAAGCTTTTGGATGTGGTAGCCGTCCGGCAGTGCTAGTGCATTTGCTGGGTTGGAAGATGGTTTAGTGCAAGATTCCGTCAAGAACCCTATGTGGGGAAGGGAAGAGGAGAGTATGTCTCAAATATTAATCTGTTTGGGGAGAGATCTAACATTTGCTAGAAAGCAGTCCCATCTTGCGTTCTTATGGGTGTTATATGAGGGACATATTTTTTCATTGGAGCAGTGTGAGCCGCTAGTTCTTGAGTCGGCTGCTGTAGTGTTGTTCCTGGGCTGTGTGAGTAGCATGCTCTGATAGCCACAGGTTCTGCAAGAAAAAGGGCCTTCTACTTCTGTTGGTATTGTGCATGAATTGGTATATGGCCTACTGAGTCGTCATTGCCTGTCTCTGATTTTTATCTAGTCCTGGCTAGAATAGCTGAGGCGGGCTCCTGAGCTAGTTACCTGATCGCTGAGAAAACTGGCAGGGGTTCAGGCTCCTGGCGACATCGAGACGCGGACGGGCGCAGATGGGCTTGCTTTAGGCACGCCTTAGGTGCGCCAGCGGCGCGCCCGCTGCACGTCGGTCATCTATTTTTATAGTATTGGGCAGCTGAACTGCTGACCTGAATCGGGGATCCACAACGTCACTTCCGGGTGGTGTCGGCTCCCTCCACTGAAACGGAACAATCCGCGGTGGAACGGGGAGGCACACCACAGAAAAACCAGTAAGTGATTTGCAATTGGGAAAGAGTGACCACAACTTAAAAATGTGAGTTTCATAAAACGATTACAAGTTTAAAACAATTGGTTTCTTTTAAAGCTAGCAGGCGCAATTTCGTGGATTCAAAGGAGCCCTTTCCCAGGCGCTCCCGGAGCTGCAGTACCGAGCGTACTGTATCTGTAATCTGGCGATTGGGAATGAGTGAACACAACTTAAAATGAGAGTTTTTGTAAAACGATTAAAAGTAAAAATGATTGGCATCTTTAAAAGCTAGCAGGGCTCCCACTGGGCTAGTGTTAACATTTAACAAGGACATTTACTGACCCCTGGACTAAGCCCTGTTCCGGGCCACACGTTAATAGAAAGGTTGCTAATAACCATGCTCCTTGCGATCCTGCCTTCTTAACACAGCCTTCAAGCCTGGAACGTGTGATGGTACAGGCAACCCCATTGCCTTGCCTACCGCTCTTCCCAGTCGTGATTTCAAGAGAAGAGAAACGTTTGCAGAAAATCTTCTCCAAGAGCCTTGCAGTAAGCTCTGTAAATGCAAGTTCTCTTCTCAGCTGTTACTCTCATTCCCTTCGGGATACAATGGCTCAAGTATTTTACTTGCCTCTTCCAGGCAACCTTAAGGCATCTCTTAATCAGGCTATTTGGATGGGTGCGATGTGGGAAAAATGTGTGATATGCTGAGGACTGAACACAACTGATTGTTTAGGACATGCTACGAGTGCCGGTGTGCGCTTCCTGCACCATGCCTTGATGAGGTCTATGGCTTCTCTTGGGACATCGAGAGATCCTTAATGGGCACTCCCTTTGCCAGATCTCACCTATTTCATACAAAGCAGACTCGGACTTCGTGTTTTTCAAGAAGAGCTGAGCCACAGTACATTCTTCTGACCTTCCTGCTCCTCCAAGGAAATTCCACCAAAAATGTTGCCCTCTAAGCAGCTAGGGTAGAGGTTTCCCAATCTGTGAATGCCGGACTGCTCCTCGAGCCTAACAGACCTTTCAGCCCTCTCATGGCAATAGCCGTGGTTCTGAAAGACGAGGACAGCAGCTTCATCGTACATCTGTCCCCTGCCCTTCCAGCGGCTGCAACGGCAAAACCACTTCAGTGTGTCCTTATCTGCTCACAGCCACCCCGTCGGAGGCAGGATCCAATATTTTCTCCAAGGATAGCAAGCCATTACGACTGACAAGTTGGCCCCCTAAACTGTCCATCTGGGCTAGGCCCTTCAATTTCTTTCTACCCAGCAGCACCATCTACTGCCTTCAGAGTTGCTGGCGGAGAATCATCTGTCCTTCTTGTGGTTGTAATTGCAGGCCCTTTTGACAAAAGGGGCCATAGACAGGGTTTCGGCCTCAGAAGTAGGAATTGAGCATTACTCCTGCTTCTTCTTCCCTGTGCTGAAGAACAGAGGCTCTCATGCTATTGTAGATCCTTCACCCTCTCAATGCCTTCATGTGGAAGGACAAATTCAAGACACTCATGCTAGCCCAGGTCTTGTCTGCCCTAGACCCTGGACGGTAGTGTTGGACCTGCCATACTCTTATTTTCACGTTCTTTTCCTGCACTCTCACAAACGCTACCTGCAATTCACTGTGGGCCAAAAGCCTTTTCAATTCTCAGTGCGCCCCTGTGGCCTCTCCAGGTCCCCTCAGGTGTTCACAAAAGTGAGGTCAAGGCACCAGTCTACCCCTACCTCGACGATTGACTGTGAAGGCAGGGTCCCCCCAGACAGAGTTCAGTGACTCCCGATGGTTGTCCACAAAAATGATGGTGGTTGTCACGGAGGTCGAGGTGCCAGTCTTCCCCTACAGCAACGACTGACTGTGAAGGCAGGGGCAGGCTCGCTACTGGGAATCGTCAACTGTCTCCAGACTATCTCCTAACATTGTTGGGGTTCACCATCATCAAGCCGAAGGCACACCAGACTCTTTTGCAGATGCTCCCTTTCTTCTGAGCCATTCTGGATATGGTACAATTTCAGGGTTTTCCCCAGTACAAAAATTCCAGGCCATTTGGGCTTTTATCCGGATGTTTCAGCCGCTGCCCTGGATTTCAGTGCGGATGACTCTGAGGCTGCTAGGATTGTTGAACTCCTGCATCCTGTTGGTGACGGATGCCAGATGGCACATGCAGGCTCTCCACTGGGAGATCAAATCCCAGTGGGCACAACATCAGGGAAATCTGTTGGATTGTATCAAGATCTTGGCAGAGACTGAGCTAGATCTGCAGTGGTGGCTACTGATCCGCATTTGCGTCAGTGACATGACCCTTGCCTTACCCCAGTCACAGCTGATGGTGGTTAAGGATACATCACTGCTCGATTGGGGAGGCCATCTGGGAGAGGTGGAGATCAGAGACCTGTGGTCTCCAGCAGACAGACTACACATCAACTTATTGGAGTTGTTGTTGAAGGCTTTATTACCCACTATCAAAGGAAGCGCTGGTGCTCACAGACAACCACGCCACGATGTGATACTGCAAAAAGCAGGGCATTGTGGGATAATGGATCCTGCTGCCAGGAGGCCCATGCAAGTGGCTGGCCCACTAAGGGGTGTATCTAGCAGTAAACCACCTGGTGGGATCTTTGAACACCAGGGTGGACGAACTCAGCTGCAGGCACCTAACTGATCATAAATGGCAGGTACATCCAGAGGGGGCACATGCTGTCTTCCGGCTATGGGGAGAACCCTAATTTGATCTTTTCCTTTGACCGTCAGAGGGATTCAAGTGGCTCAACTGGAAACACCCGTACTTTGGAGTAAGTGTGACTATAGGACTGTGTCCTCACTCTGTCCCCGAGTTAGGATCATCATTGATCAAACTCTGGTATGCAGATGCGTCTACAGAAAGGGCAAGTATAGCCATTTATGAGTTCCCTACCAGATAGTGACAAGACTAGGAGGGAACATTACGAGGACTTCCTTTAGGGATATGTATCCTGATAAATGCCAATGACCCTACCAGGCGGAAATCTAGGGCAGAAACATGTTGATACAGCAGACAGGGTAATGGTGTCATTACTTTCCCATATACACAGATTATTATTTTATTTTAATCCTGCCAAGTGGGATCTGCAATAAAGGTTTCAGATATCCACTTAGACACTTTTAGATTTCCTCTCTGCATCAGGGATCCCTATCTGTCGAATTCCTTCTTTTCTATACTCAGTTTTTTCTTTGCGCTCCTCCCTGGACATCGGTCAGCGTCAGGCAGTCGTAGCGGCCCTATGATGAAACATGCCACTCATTGAGTGGGTGAAAGCAGTATTTACAACCCTTTGGGATTCCCAAATTGGTTCTTTACCTCCAGAGGTAACTCTGACACTATAATCTCTAGCCTCCTTTCAATTGTCTGTAGATTGCTGTTTGTTTCCTCTTACTTTTTAACCAGTGTGGGATCAGGTGGCCCACTTTTACAATGAGTATAGTACTTCTAAATTCATTACTCATTAGTAGTCGTCCTTCTCCTTGAGTGAGTTGTGTAAATTGTTGGGAGAACAAGGGAAGGCTTAATCTCTCGTTCCATCTTTGTTGTGAATTGAGTTGATCTTTTCCTCATCATTGAGACCGTGCAATGTCAGCATTGCATGATGGCATTTCCAAAGCAGCTCTTGTTTGTAAACTCCTTCCAGCTAGAGTAGAGCTCAGGATTCCAGTATGCCTTAGCTCTACTGCCTCTCCTGTCCAGAGTTCTGCAGATCAGGAACAACAAGGCACAAGTCAGCCTAGTGGCACTGTATTGGACGAGAATAGAGTGGTACTCAGAAGTCCTGGGCATGAGTATCTTCTGTCACAGAACCAGGACAGTGTGTTCCACCCCGACCTCTACACTGTTCGCCACCATACTTTGAAAGTAAGCAGCAATAGTTGATTTCCTTCGTCCTGCACCCGGAGGTCATAGATGTCATCTTTCAGTGAGGTGTTCCTCCACGAAATCAGCATACTTCAGCTGCTGAGACAAATTTGTGGATTGGTGCGATTCCTGAAAATTGATCCTTTAAAGGGAAAGTTGTCTGACGTGTCATAGTTTGTTCTTTCGCTAGCCCAGCAAGGGCTTGATTTGGGTACTATCTGAAAGAAACAGTTAGTCATAGATTCCTTACCTTAGAATATTCCCCAGGTGTCAGACTGGATCCGGAAAGTTTTTCATCAGCAGTACCCCTGCACATCGGCAGGTGGCGTTGTTCGACTCTCCGGCCGTCGTCGGCGTCGTGGTCGATGGGATGGCGTCGTGGAAGTTACTTGGACACCACCCTTGCGCACTGACGGCAGTTCTTTTTTTTTTTTTTTTTCGCGCCAGCAAGCGCAGATCCGGAGAGAGCGGTACCCCCAGTCAATTTTTAAATGACTTTTTGCGACTTTTTGTCTACTTCTTTTTGAGTCTTACATCGACTCCTGGTGCACGAGGGATGCCCAGTTTCATGCCCTGCGGTTCCTGTTCTCGACTGATGTCGGTGACTGATCTACACTGCGTGTGCCTCTACTGCCTGGAACGCGACCACGACCCCAAGTCGTGACCGAAGTCTTTGTGGGTGCGGTCCCGAAAGCTCCTCGAGGTCCAGCAGTCGGCTCCACGTTGTTCAAGGTCCCGGTCGCGTGGGATGTCACGGGACCGATCGCGGAGCCATCATCACTCCTCGTTGAAGTCTTCGCACTCTGGGTCGAAGCACAAGAAGTCGAAGAAGCTTTGTCGCTCTTCGACTTCCTCTCATCAGTCGGCCGACATGACAAAGTGTGCAGAGTGGTGCCACTCCCGCGGATCCACATGCAGAGCCTTCTGGGTCGACTCTCGGCTTCCCTCCTTTCCCTGGACTGGGAGCAACCCCTGCCCAGTTTTGTCAATTTTACGAAGCGATGCATGCCATCTTTGGGCAGCCTGACTCCGCCGGTGCGCATTCGGGCCCCGTGGATTCGGCTGGGCGCCCTAGGCCTTCGGCGGCTCCGGCCTCTGCTCCGCAGGGCCCCCTTGGATCCAGGCCTGGATCCGGATCGGTGCCGGTCGAGTTTGTAACACCTCCACCGGTGCTTATTCCACCGGCACCACGTCCCCAGCCGGCGTCAACTCCGGCTTCCACCCCGATGTGGATAGGGAGTCGGACCGGCGTCGACTAATGCCGGATTTGGCGCCAATAGGTACTTTTGTGCCTGCTTTTCACCCTGGCCATTTTCAGCCGATTTGGCAGCCAGAGGAGGGTGAGGAAGACTGGGAGGGGTCTGAGGACCCTCTCACTGCCCAGTTAGAATACGATCCGGACTGGAGAGAGGAACTGGGGGATGCCTGTGGTCTGGACACCTCACCAGACCTTGGCATGTTGTCTCCTCCTACCGTGGCTACGGAGGAGGGAGCGTCTTACGCAGTGGTGTGTCGTGTAGGGTAGCCAAGGCCCTAAACCTCGAGCTACCTACTGTGGCAGTCAGGACTAACCTCCTGACAGAGGTGCTTCAGCCGGCAGCGAGCTCTTCAGAGCCCCTGCTGCAGTTCAATGAAGCCCTCACGGACATCCTTTTGGGCACCTGGTTCAGGCCCACCACAGGGACTCCTGTGGATAGGATGGTTGCCTGACGCCACCGCGCTGCCCTGGGCGACCTCACTTTCCTCTCCCAACACCCCTCCCCCTCGAGCTTGTTAGTCCAAGCCTCAGCGTCCAAAAGCACATTGCGTACCGCACCACCGGACAGGGAATCCCAGAAGCTGGATCAATTTGGGAAGAAGTTGTTTTCTTCCTCCAGCTTAGGGCTGCGGTCGGTGAACACCGCATGCCTCTTGGGCCGTTATTCCCACTCTGTGTGGGATGCGGTGGCGAAAGTGCTGCCTCAGTGTCCGGAGGAGGCCCGGGCCGTGCTGTTGCCGAGGGGAGAGAAGCAGCAAAGTTCGCCATCCGCTGTGGACTGGACACCGCCAACTCACTGGATAGGACCATTTCAACGTCAGTGGTGCTTTGCTGTCACACCTGGTTGAGAACGACTGGCTTTTCTGGCGATGTCCAGAACACCTTGATGGTCATGCCTTTTGATGGCCATCGCCTGTTTGGCGACAAAGCAGACCATGCGCTAGAGCGCTTCAATGACTCTCGGGCTACGGTCAAGTCCTTGGGCCTCTCCACTACGTTTCCTGCTTTTTGCCCCGTTCATGGCCACGGAAGGGGTGCCCCAACATGTTCTTTTCAGAGCAACAGGCCAGCACAAGCTGTTCAACCTCAGCGCGGCGGAGGACGTGGAAACCTCCGACGTGGTTCTGGGGGCCAGCGGGCGGACCAGTCCAGCACCCCCTCCCTCCGCAGCAGCCTCCACACCCTCCTAGTCCGACCTTTCAGGCCCATCAAACGCCAGTGGGCGGTAGGGTTTGCCATCACTGGCGCACCAGCATGTCGGACAGGTGGGTTTTGCAGATAGTCCGAAGGGGCTACTCCCTCCCCTTCGAGACTATCCCTCCAGCAATGCCACCCCAGTACCATCGTATCTCGGGGGATCATCGGGTCCTTCTCAAACAGGAAGTTATGGCTCTCTTGGCTGAGAGGGCCATCAAGCGCGTTCCTGCCCCAGAAGTAGGTCGTGGTTGCTATTCCCACTACTTTCTGGTGCCCAAAAAGGACAAGCGCCTGCATCCTATCTTGGATCTCAGGAACGTCAACCACTTCCTCTGGAAGGAGAAGTTTAAAATGTTGACCCTGGCTCAGGTCTTCTCTGCCCTTGACCCTGGAGACTGGATGGTAGCGTTGGACTTGCAGGACGCTTATTTTCATATCCCCGTCCTGCCGGCCCACCGGCGTTACCTGTGGTTCACGGTAGGCCACGAGCATTTTTAGTTTACCATGCTCCCTTTGGCCTTACCAGCACCCCTCGGTGTTCACGAAAGTTATGGCGGTGGTCGCAGCTCATCTACGCAGATCAGGGGTTCCAGTCTTCCCCTATCTCGACGACTGGTTGTTGAAGGCGGGCTCGCCCCAGGCAGTCGTCTCCCACCTCCAGACTACGGCAGAACTGCATTCGCTGGGGTTCTCCATCAATGTGCCGAAGTCGCACCTGACCCCCTCTCAGAAGCTCCTCTTCATCGGAGCCATTCTGGACACGACGCTGTTTTGGGTTTATCCTCCCTAACAGCGAGTCCGGGATATTCGGGCTATGATTCTGATCTTTCAGGTTCTATACCGGGTTTCGGTCAGAATGACCTAGAGGCTGCTGGGCCTCCTGCATCCTGCTGGTAGATCATATGCGGGCTCTGCAGTGGGACCTGAAGTTCCAGTGGGCGCAGCATCAGGGGGATTGCGTCCAGCTCTCGTAGGGTACTGCACGACAATTGCAGTGGTGGCTCACAAACTAGGATTGGGTCAATGGCAGATCCCTCTTCCACATGGGAGAGACAGAGATCAGAGGCCTCTGGTCTCCGGTGGAGTCCGAGCTTCACATCAACCTTATGGAGCTCCGGACGATCCGTCTTGCACTAAAAGCATTCCTTCCCTCTGTCGGGGGAAGAGTAGTGCAGGTGTTCACGGACAACACCACCACCATGTGGTACTTCAACAAACAAGGCGGGTGGGGTTGTGGGCCCTATGTCAAGAGGCCCCCTGTCCCTGGACATGGCTGGAACATCAGGGCATATCCCTTGTGGTTCAATACCTGGCAGGTTCTCTGAACGCCAGGGCGGACGAACTCAGCCGCAGGTGCATGATGGATCACGAATGGCATCTTCACTCGCAGGTGGTGCAAGGTCTCTTTAAACAGTGGGAAGAGCCTTGGTTAGATCTATTCACCACTGAAGAGAACACACAATGTCAGCAATTCTGCGTGTTTCAATTTCCAAGGCGGCACTCGCTAGGTGACGCTTTTCATCGTGTTGCAGTCTTCTATATGCCTTTCTGCCTATACCACTTCTGCCCAGAGTGCTGAAGAATATCAAGCGTGACCGGGCCCCAAGTAATTCTTGTGGCTCTGGACTGGGCACGAAGAGTCTGGTATCCCGAGCTGCTCAATATGGCTATTGATCCCCCAATCGGACTGCCTCTTCGGGAGGATCTTCTGTTGCAGTAGTAGGGGACGGTCCGCCACCCGAACCTGCCCAGCCTCCACCTCCTTGCGTGGAGATTGAGTGGCGGCAGTTGACATAATTTGACTTGCCTCCTGAAGTCTGATGTAATCTTGGCAGCCAGGCGTCCCTCCACTAAGACGGTATACGCCTGCAGATGGAATACGTTTGTGACATGGTGCACAGCAAAGGCTGTGGATCCCCTTTCGGACCCTCTTTCTGAGGTTCTCTTGTTCCTCCTTTCTTTGGCCCAGAGGGCTCTGCTCTGGGCACTCTTAAGGACTACCTCTCGGCCATTTCAGCCTTTCTCAGGCTTCCTGATCAGCCTTCTCTTTTCAAGTCCCCTGTTGTAAATAGATTTCTTAAGGGCATTACTCCTCTGTTTCCTCCTGTTCCCTTTATAATGGCTCAGTTGGACTTGAAATTGGTGCTTTCCTATCTTATGTGCGCTCCCTTCGAGCCACTACATAACTGTCCTCTCAGACTCTTAACTCTAAAAACTGCATTTCTCGTGGCCATCACCCTGCGCACAGGGTTAGTGATCTACAAGCTCTGTCTTCCAACCCTCCCTTTTTGGCTGTTCATTCGGACAAGGTCGTCCTCAGAAATCGACCTTCCTTTCTTCCAAAGGGGGTCACTTCTTTTCATATTGGCCAAACCATCACTTTGCCCACCTTCTTTCCACCTTTGCATCCTTCAAAAGAGGAAGAGAGGCTCAACTGTCTGGATCCAAAACGTGCACTCCTTCTGTTTGGATCGCACCAAGCAATTTCGGGTGGACAACCAGCTCTTTGTTGGTTACGTGGGTGCCAAAAAAGGTTGGGCTGTGCACAAACGGACCATCTCCAGGTAGGTTGTTCTGTGCATCAAAGCCTGTTACTCTTTGGCTAAGAAGGAGCCTCCAGTGGGGCTGCGTGCTCATTCTACCAGCTACTACTGCTTTGGGATGGGGAATCCCCCTAAATGACATCTGTCAGGCAGCTACGTGGGCATCACTGCACACGTTTACGAGACATTACTGCCTGAACAGCCAAAGTTAGGAGTCCTAACTTTACTACTACTAAATGCCTTCTGTGAATACCAAAAGTAGTAAGTTTAACCAAAAGTAGTAAGATTAACCAAAAGTAGTAAGTGGCTTCTGTGAATACCAAAAGTAGTAAGTTTAGAATTTTGTCTCAGATTAGTTTTGTGAATCGGACCCAAGGTGAGGAATCTGCAGTTAGAGTAGCCACCCGAAAGATAAGAAGTTAAGAAATGTGTTCATTGTTTGTTTAACTTTGTCAGTCAAATTAGTTTTGATCTCAGTGTATGTTAATCATATTGTTCTAATAAGAAGTTGAAAAGTTCTGAATAACAAATCCCAAACAAGGTACTACAGCATATAAAAAGTAAAATATCCATCATGATATATTAATATTGCCAAACTTTTAAAAAACTGTGATTTAATCTACAGTCCTACCCCTAGCAGCTCCGGCATTAACTAGGTTACTAAACAGGAGTTCGCCTTGCCTTAGACTACTACTCATATGATCAATTACTTTAATAAAGTTACTATAAATAATGGTATTCTAGTACAACCCACTTCAAGTTCAATTTGTGCTCCATTAGTCAACCTACAAACAATTGAGAAAAATTTCGGTAGATAGTCAAATTTGTTACCTAGAGATTCGAAAACAAACCAAATAGCATATAGAATATACAAAAGGAATATCAGTATTACTGGTACTCGCAAAGGAATCAGACTATGTCTTGGATCCTGACCACTGGGTGTAAGGATAAACAAAGGTACAGCCCAAAAATGCATAGATCTCACTAAATGCCTAAAGGTTATTTTTTAACAGCTGGCTGACTTGTCACTGATGCTATGAGCCACCATACACTGTATTGTCAGAGTGGAACACTAAAACAAAGTCTGTACAGTGAAGAGTGTGCTCACTCAACGTTTACCAATTGTCTTAGCTGCACTTCATGTCATTCAGTCTATCATCTCACACATGGTTAACAACAAAAAAACATCGATTCATGATTTACACATGGAGAGAGGAAAAAAATGAAATTATTAAACAAATACAAAAATTGCTTCTATTACATCTTCAATAAATATGAATACGAAGAACAATAAAACGATCCACAGGCAAACATCAATCATATTCGCATTCACTCTCACATCAATCTATACAGTCAAAACAAATGGCATCCACCTTGACAAAGTAAGGACATTTGATTATCTGAGCATAACATTGTCCGAGCAATTCGGGTGGGGCCCTCAGATGACCAAAGCACGGCTTAGGCTCACTCAGACAGTAGGGGGGGTGATAATGAAAATGATCAGAACATCTGCTTTCAAGCCAGCAGCCCCTGTGGTGGAGATATACAAGGCTCAAGCAAGAGGGGCCACATTATATGGGGCGGAGCTTTGGGGGCACAGTTCTACTATGGATCTTGTGAAGCTAGAAAATAACTTCTTGAGACAGCTCTTAGGTCTAGCATGCAGTACCCCACGGGTTCCCCTCCGCATGGACTTGGGTATGAGGCCAATCGATCAAGAGATTGCCCTCAGGCCCTTGACATTTTGGCGGAGATTATGGGTAACTCCCGAGCTGAATGCGTTTAAAGAAGAGCTGAAGGAGCTCCTCCCTAGACTCAATCCTAGTAAAACACCATGGTTGGCCCACATTAGAAGCCTTTCGAATAGGCTTGGGAGACCAGAGCTTTGGACATCACCTGAGCTATCCTGTCCCATGATTTCCAGGGTGGATCTTGTAAAACATTTTAGGCAATCCAACCTGCTGTCTCTACAGGAGAATGCTAAAGAGGGCAGATTGACAAGGGAGTTTTTACAAGTAAAGGAGGTGTACATGAAGGAACCCTTTCTGGATGCAATCCAGCCACCTATGGCGAGGAAACTGTACGCACAATTTAGATGGGGGAATTTACCTTTGGCAGAGTACACTAGTTCATGGACTCCGGAGAACTCGAGTGTGTGCCCTAGTTGTAAACTAACGGCTGAAACTGATCTGCATATGCTGTTTTTCTGCCCGGCATATGTGCTACCCCGCAAACGCTGGGTAACCCAACTATGTAAAAACGTAGGGTTTACCCCGTTGTGCCGAGGCTTTTAGAGTTTTAAAATATGATACTGATTGATGAACTCCAATTGTTTTGTATTCATGGTATCTCAGTTTTTAAATGCCATGTGGCACATTAAGAGAGGACTTTTAAAGCATCTATAGGGGATGATCAATTGGAGGCCCCCCTTGTCTATTCTTTTTTATTTATTTATTTATTTTTTATTATAAAGAAACCTTTATTTGACTTCCAAAAAAATTACAGACATGGGCCTACACCCACTTGGGCCGGCCGCTAATTAGTACGAGATGTGTTATTTCACCGTTATACAGACATGGCAATCCAAAGATCCCGTTAGTCCATCAGCACTCAGAGTGAAGGCAGCGATTGTATTCGAATAACAGTTTTGAAGACGGTTTCATCTTTCAATTTAAGACTTATAAACATTTCACACAAACAAGGCAGTAAGAATTGCAAGTATCCGTACGTGCTCCCCGGGGCAGGAAATACCACTTTATATAATAATCATGACTGGTCTGTGACAGAGGAGGGGGGGGGGGGGGCCCGGGAACAGAGAATAAGTCAAACTGTAGCATACTCGTAACATAGCAACTGAGGAATGTGCAGCTAGGGGGACAAAGTAGCATCCAAGACCATTGCCAGAGGAGGGGCGCAGATGTCTCCGCGATAAGTATTCCACGGTCCCCACACCCTAGTCCATTTCCCAGGCTTGCCTCTCGCCACATACACCGTCTTTTCTCTAAACATGCACCAGTCCATATTCTCCTTCCATACCCAGACCGTGGGTGACCTCTGGGAACCCCATAACTGTGCGATGTTGCGTTTAGCCACCATATTCCCCAAGGTCGCCCACTGCGTCTGTGCCACGTTATAGTCATTCGGCTCCCACACGTTCAGCAGACACCGCCTAGCCTCTGGTAACAAAGAAACACGTGTGACCTCTCCCATTACCGCATGCACCCGACTCCAAAAGCGAGCCACCTCAGGACATTCCCATATGACGTGAAGGAAAGTACCCAGCAAACCACAGCCATGCTTACACAATCCATCCACGGAAAAACCCATGCTCAACAGGCGGGGTCCAGTGACATACACTCTATGGAGTATCTTCAATTGTACGAGCCGAAGGCGGGCCGGAATGGCCACCTCCCTCGGGGAGGCCACTGCCGATACCCAGTCCTCATCATCTTATTCCAGACCGTCAGCCACCCAGACCTCCCTCAGGTGGGTCAACAGGTCCACCTGTTCGTTTATAAGCTTTTTATAAATCAAGGAGATTGTGCTGTCAGGCACGTAACCATCTAGCACCCTATCCTCCAGTGGGGAATATTCCGGGATAGCGGCAACATCAGGGAAAACCGAGCCCAACGCATGGCGAACCTGAGCATACCGGAAGTACTCCCTATCATTCAGCTTATATTCCACTTTCAACATTTCAAACGTTTTAAACTTCCCTTTCAACCAAAAATCACTCACCTTACATATGCCAATCATATCCCATTTCTCAAATCCTTTTGTTTTCCACAAACAGCCCAGCCTTTCCGAAGCATACAGCGGAGTCGCTCGAGTCAGGCGGTCCTTCCATCCCATCGCAGCATTTGCCGCATGCCACACCCGTACTGCTATCTTTGTTGGGCCTGTCAACTGCACACCGGGAGACTTCGAATAAAGGGCTCTATTGTAATCCCCACCAGGCACTAACACTTTATCCATCGCAAACGCCGGGTTCAGGGCCGGTCCGTACGTCCCGTGATTCACCGCCGCCAATTGGGACGCCCAATAATATCGCTTAATATCGGGGAGTGCGATACCCCCATCATACCAGGGGAGTGTCAATTTTGTGAGAGCGATTCGCGACCGCCCGTCCCAGAACAATTGCCTCTGCAAACTCTCCACCTCACGGAAATAGCGGGCCGGTATAACGTCAAGCGTGTTTTGTAGTGCATGCAGGAATCGTGGTAGCGACATCATTTTAAACAACGCCGCACGTCCGAGCGGGGAAAGCGGAAGCCGTCGCCAACCCGCAACGTCGGCCTTTAGTCGTTGAAGTGGGGGGGAGTAAGTTCCACTCATAATGGGCCACAGGATCTAATGTTATGAAGACTCCCAAGTATTTAAACCCCGACTGTGAAATCTGGATAGGGCAGCCACGGGGAAGAAGAGGAGCATCACCTGAGAGAACGTAAACGCATGACTTAGTCCAGTTAATGACCAAGCCGGAGTTACGACCAAAGGAGTTTAGGACAATTAAAGACTGCCGGGGAGATGTGAGGTACAGGAGAATGTCATCCGCATAAAGAGAGATGCGGTCCTCAAATTCAGGCGTCCACCTGATGCCCCGCAATGAGGGCTCCCATCGTAGCCAGGCAGCCAGAGGTTCCAAGGCAAGTGCGAAGAGGAGGGGCGACAACGGACAACCCTGCCGCGTGCCTCTCCCCAACACAAAGGGTGTCGACACTCTGCCATTCACTACCACCTGAGCCAATGGTTCATCATACAACAACTTTACCCAACCGATAAACCCGGGACCAAAACCAAATTTCGCGAGCGCCGCCCAGAGATACGGCCATTCTAAAGTATCAAACGCCATTGTTGCATCCAAAGACGCCAAAATGGCAGGCTCACGTATGTACGCCGCTCTGGCGAGCACTCCATGAAGACGCCTCAGGTTCAGAGCCGTGTTACGGTGAGGTATGAAACCAGACTGATCCGGATGGATCAAGCCCCCAACGACCCTAACCAGGCGATTAGCTAAAACCTTAGCCAGAATTTTGGGCTTAGCGTTCAACAGTGAGATGGGTCTATAAGAGATACATCGATCCCGCGACTTCCCCTCCTTGTGAATCACGACTATGGTAGCGAGACGCTGGTCATAGGGGAGGGAGCCCACTTTTCGTGCTTCAAGAAACATTTCGCGTAGATGAGGCGCCATCTTGTCCGGCCGCAGTTTATACAGTTTGATGGGAAGGCCGTTTGGACCCATGGCCTTACCGGAAGCGACCGAGCGAATAGCCAAAGCAATCTCATCAGGCGCCAACGTCGCATCCATCAGTATCCTATCCTCCTCCGACAAAGATGGCAGCGTAATATCTCTCAGCAAAAGATGAGTCATCTTCAGGGCGATCCGAGACTGGAGAATATACACCACGGAAATAAGCCGCGAAACATTCAACAATTTCCACAGGGTCAGTCACACGCATGCCATCCGCTCTCTCAATAACCGGTACAACTCGACTCGCTCTCTCTTTCTTGTCCAACCATGCAATCAATTTTCCAGCCTTATCCCCCACATGGTATAAGCGCCCTTGTTGCTCTCTACTCATCACTTTGGCGGCATCGGTGACCAATGCTCTATAGTCAAGCTGCTTGAGACTAAGAACGTGCAACTTATCATTCGTAACATCCAGCTCCAGGTCCCCTTCCAACTCGGCTATTTCGTTTTCAAGGCGGACCACCTCCTCAATCTTGCTTTTCTTGGTGTGGGAAATTAGAGAAAGGGCTTGCAAACGGATCACTGTTTTTTTTTTTTGTTTTTTTTTTAAACCGTTTATTACAAAGTTCAAAGAATATACAAAGATGGGCCTACAACCTTCAGGCCGGCCGCTAGCAAACAAGAGGAGCATATGATACACACAGTAGAACGCATGCTGCGGCAAAGGGAAACGTACAGGAGTTAGCAGCGTTGATGGCCACACCATCCGGACCCCACATGACGGTTTCTTTTTAACATAAATAACAACAAAAAAATCAAACCACAAGGCAACCCACGATCGAAAACAGCAGCATGTGCTCCCCTAGAAGGGGGACCCTACCAATCCATAGGAGTATCAAGGGGGGGAGAAGGTCAGGACAGGGACTGGGTGGACTCAGTGCCCGGTACCGGAGAGCTAAACCGGCTAAGGGGACGGGGCAGGCGATGGATCGGGCAATAACGGCGGGGCACAGATTCCCCCGCGGTAGGCGTTCCAGGGGCCCCATACTTTCACCCATGTCCCAGGCTGACCTCTCGCTACATACACCACCTTTTCCCGAAACATGCACCAGTCCATATTTTCCTTCCACGCCGAAACAGTCGGGGACCTCTGGGAACCCCACAGTTGAGCAATATCGCGCTTGGCCACCATATATCCCAGAGTCACCCACCACGTCTGTGGCGCAGAATAGTCGGTTGGTTCCCACACGTTCAACAGGCATCTCCTCGCTTCGGGCAGCAGCGACACACGCGTAACCACCCGCAGGACCTCATGCACACCACGCCAGAATCGCTCCACCTCTGGGCATTCCCACAAAATATGAAGAAAGGTCCCCAAAGAACCACACCCACGCTTACACAACCCGTCCACAGCATAGCCCATACGCAATAGCCTTGGCCCCGTTATGTAGACCCTATGGAGTATCTTGAGCTGGACGAAGCGAAGGCGGGCCGGTATGGCCACCTCTTTCGGGGAGGCCACCGCAGAGAGCCAGTCCTCGTCGTCCAGCTCCAATCCATCGGCAACCCAAGCCTCGCGAAGATTAGTCAGCAATCCCGAGCGGTCATTAATCAGTTTTTTATAGATTAATGAGATCGTGCTTTCCGGTACATGTCCATCCAGCACTCTATCCTCCAGAGGGGAGTACTCCGGGATGGAGGCGACGTCCGGAAAGGCGGAGCATAGTGCATGACGGATCTGCATATACCGAAAGTACTCCCTGTCTTGCAACTGGAATTCCGTCTGCAGCATCTCGAACGTTTTGAATCCCCCCCTCGTCCAGAGATCCCCCACCCTGCTGATGCCTATCATGTCCCACTTCTCGAAGCCCTTCGAGGTCCACAGGGAGCCCAACTGCTCAGATGCGTACAGTGGTGATGCCCGGGTCAAACGATCCTTCCACCCCATCGCTACATTAGCCGCGTGCCACACTCGTACCATGACACGCGTGGGGCCCGTCAGACGTGCGTCGAGCGAGCTGGAGTAGAGCGCTCGATTATAGTCACCACCCGGCAGTAGCATCTTATCCATTTCAAAGGCCGGGTTTAGGGCGGGCCCGTATAGGCCGTGATTAATCGCAGCCAGCTGGGAGGCCCAATAATACCGTTTAATATCCGGGAGGGCAATCCCCCCGTCATACCACGGGAGCTTCAGCTTCGCCAGGGCGATACGCGGTCTCCCGTCCCAGAACAGGCGGCGTTGCAAACTCTCCACCTCGCGGAAGTAGCGCGCCGGGACGAGGTCCATTGCATTCTGCAGAGCGTACAGGAAACGCGGCAGCGACATCATCTTAAACAATGCCGCCCGGCCGAGCGGCGAGAGCGGCAAACGCCGCCAACGCGCGACATCCTCCTTCAGGCGCTGGAGGGGGGGAAGCAAGTTCCGATCATACCGGGCCTCCGCGTCCAGGGTAATGAAGACACCCAGGTACCTAAATCCCTGCGGGGCGATCTGGATAGGACAGCCCCGCGGAAGGATAGGAGCCTCCCCAGAGAGAACATACACGCACGATTTAGCCCAGTTGATGACAAGGCCGGAGTTACGACCAAATGAATGCAATACATCAACCAGTACTATCAGTGATTTACGTGGGGAAGCCAGGTACAGGAGAATATCGTCAGCGTATAGAGATACGCGGTCCTCATACTCGGGGGTCCAGCGGAGACCACGAATAGAAGGTTCCCACCGCAGCCACTCCGCCAGGGGCTCCAAGGCAAGCGCAAAAAGGAGCGGCGATAACGGGCAGCCCTGCCGCGTGCCCCTGCCCAACTCAAACGGAGCCGACACTCTACCGTTCACAACCACCTGCGCCAGTGGGCCAGAGTACAACAATTTAACCCAGCTGATAAACCCTGGGCCAAACCCAAATTTCGCGAGCGTCGCCCAAATATATGGCCATTCAAGTGTGTCAAACGCCATAGTGGCGTCCAAGGACGCCAAGATGGCCGGCTCCCGTATGAACGGGACACGTGCGAGCACCCCATGCAAACGCCGCAGGTTAAGCGCTGTGTTACGATGGGGAATAAAGCCGGACTGGTCCTGGTGGACCAAGTCACACACTACGCCGACCAGCCGATTGGCCAACACCTTGGCGAGAATTTTGGGCTCCGCATTCAATAACGAAATGGGTCGATAGGATGTGACCCGGTCCCGTGGCCTCCCCTCCTTGTGGATAACCACGATGGTAGCCAGACGCTGGTCTAGCGGGAGGGAACCCACCGAGTGGGCCGCAAGGAACATAGCACGGAGATGCGGCGCCAGCGTATCCGGTCGCAGTTTATACAACTCGACGGGAAGACCATTAGGACCCGTGGCCTTGCCGGAAGCGACCGAGCGTATGGCGAGGGCAATTTCTTCGGAGGTTGGAGCGGCGTCCAACGACACTCTGTCCTCCTCCGAAAGGGAAGGCAGCGCGATATCTCTGAGCAGGGCATGGGAATCCTCTTCAGAGCGGGAAGACACCGGGGAATACACCCCACGGAAATAGTCCGCGAAGCAGGAGATAATTTCCGCCGGTTCAGTGACACACACACCATTCGTTTTCTCAATCAACGGGACAACTCGACTCGCTCTCTCTTTTTTATCCAGCCACGCAATCAATTTACCAGCCTTATCACCCACATCATACAGTCTCCCCTGTTGCTCTCTACTGAGGCCCCTGGCCGCCTCCGTGACGAGGGCCTTATAGGCCGCTTGCTTGAGTTGGAGAACATGTAATTTGTCATCCATCACCCCACATTCTAGATCACCCTCCAACTCGGTTATCTCAGCTTCAACACGGGTCACCTCCTCCCGCTCGCGCCTCCGGGAGTGGGAAATAAGGGACAGGGCCTCTCCTCGGAGTACTGTCTTGAACGCCTCCCACAGTGAGACCGCCGATGACACAGACCCCACATTCTCGTCAAAATAGCGCTTAAGGGATTTAATCAGCTCTGCGCGAATAGTGGGGTCACGCAGGTACCAGGGATGGATCGGGACCACCCTACCCTCTCCCCTCGGCAAAATATCAAAGTGCAACAAGAGCGGGGAGTGGTCCGAAATACCCCGTGCCAAATGGCGCACCTCTCCCACCCTCCCCACATAAGCCGCTGGGACCAGGACATAATCTAGCCGTGAGAGACTACCATGAGCCCCTGAATGGAAGGTGTACTGTAGCTGCGTGGGATGTTTTAAACGCCAACAATCCACCAGCCCCAGGGTATCCAAGAGGCCAGATAACCACGCTTGGGCCCGGGGGAGATCCCTAGGGGGGTGACGATCCACAGTTCCGGAAACTACAGTATTAAAATCCCCCCCCACCACTAGAATCCCCTCCGGAAGGCCAAGGAGGAGGCGCCCCAGGTCCGCAAAGGTGGTCGTCTGCAGCCCCGGCGGGACATATACTGACACAAGAACGACCACTCTGCCCTCCATTCTGCCCACCAAAACCGTGTAACGTCCCCTATCGTCATGGCGCACCTCATCAATCTCCAACGGGAGCGAGTTTTTAACCATAATGCCCACACCCCTTGAACCAGACGTGAAGCCCGAATGGGCCAGAAGGCGGTAGCCCCGTCGATTCATAGCGCAAAAGGAGTTGCCAATGAGGTGCGTCTCCTGCAGAAAAACTATATCTGGTGAAATTCGCTTCAAGAACTGCAGGACCACACCTCGTTTTATCCTGTCCCCCAGTCCATTAACATTCCAGGACAACAAACTCAGTCCCCTACCCCCCATCATAAACAGAAGTCATCACTCGTCCCCCAGAGAGCACTGTAGAGATAACACAATGATACGTTTGCCTTGTGGTGTAAACGAACAACACCCCACCCCAACCCACCCACTCCAACAAAACTCCCCCCTCCCTGCACCCCTGCATGAGCCCGGACAGCCCCCCCAACTTGCAGTGTGCCTGTCGCCCCTATAGAATGAAACTAGCTAGACCCCCTGGAGGAGGAAAGAGTACTCCTTCTAGACCCCACACAACCTCCATGGGAGGGGAATGTACAAAGACAGACGCTTGATCGAAAGTAGCATCGTATTCGTCCAGAGTGAGGCCCAATATTGACCCCTCAGTCCCGATCCAGTGGGCCATCTCCTCCCGCCGCCCCCCCCGCCATCTCGATCACGATCCCCAGACAGAGTGTCCAGCCAGTCCCCGGCCGCTTCGGACGATCAAAAAAATGTGTGCGACCATCCACCTCCACTCGCAGCTTGCCCGGGAAAAGCATGGCGTATTTTAAGTTCAGGTCCCGAAGTCGGCGTTTGACGCCCAGGAAGCTCAGTCTTTGCTTCTGGACCGCTTGGGTGAAATCAGGGTAAAAGTTCACCTCCATATTTTCCAGCTTAACCGGCCCATGTAGTCTGGAGGCTTGCAGGATCGCGTCTCTGTCCCGAAAGTTAAAAATCCGGGCAATGAGAGGTCGCGGAGGGGCTCCGACCTTCGGCCTTCCCCCGGGAACTCTGTGGGCCCTCTCCACGGCAAAAAATGTACTCAGTCCCCGAGGCTGGAGATGGGTAGCGATCAGGTCCTCCACAAATAGATCCGCCGCCGCTTCCTCCCGTCCCTCGGGTACTCCGATGATGCGGATGTTATTCCTCCGGGCCCGACTCTCGGAGTCCTCAAGGCGTCGATCCATAAGTGCACTCGCCTGACTAAGCCGGCGCACCTCCAGTTGTAGTGCCGCCACCTCAGTCGTAAGGCCCGATGCGGTTTGGGCCAAAGAATCAACTCGATCGTTGGTCTTGGAAAGATCGGCCCTCACCAGGCCAACATCCACAAGGACCGCGTCGATCTTCTGTGCCAGGGTGTCGAACCGCTGGCCCACCGAGGCCTTCATCTCGGAAATGGCGCCCATGACGTCGTGGAGAGTCAGATCCGTGGGCAAGTCCGGGGCATCAGAAGGGCCCTCAGGAGACTTGTGCGGTCCGCCGGGAGATCCCCTCTGGAGGGTATAGCGGTCCATGCTGTTGGCCTGATGGACGGTGCCACGCCGGGTCGACTTGGTCTTTGACCGATCTCCATCTTGTTTCGTGGCCATCGCCGCTGGTCCCACAATCGCACCAGCAACGCCGTAGAGGGCAGGCAATCAGGGCCACGAGCTCCGGGGGGGCCACCCCAGATCAGCGGGGTGGGTCACAGCCGGCAGGCAGGCAGGGTCCCCCAGCGAGGCCACACCAACACAAAAGGCTCCGCGATCTCACTTGCAGAGACGGTGCGAAAGCGAAAGTGCGGGGTACGCGACTCGCCAGGCCCGGCCCGCCGTTGTTGTTCACTTCGCCACTGGGTCACCCCCCAACGCAAATCCGGGGTTCGGCGAGAAGAAGGCCGCAAACTTCAATCGGTGCTCACTCCGGCACCCGAGGTCCGATTTGAGAACGGAAAACGGGTACCACCTCAGCTCAGGCTCACCAACACAGTCCCCTCAACCGAGGCAGGATGGATTCAGGATAGACGTAGGAGGTTGCGGAGGTCCTCGGGAGCCTCGCACCTACGCGGCCATCTTGGTTGCGCGCTAGGCTCCTCCTCCACGGATCACTGTTTTGAAGGCTTCCCACAGCGACACAGCAGATGATACTGACCCCACATTGTCATCGAAATAGTGGTCGAAAGACTTGACCAGTTCAGCCCGGATTTTAGGATTACGCAAGTACCAGGGGTTAATCGGTGCCACCCTCCCCCCAGCCCTGGGGGTGACCTCCATGTGCAACAGTAGTGGGGAGTGATCAGAAATACCCCGGGCCAGATGTCGCACTTCCCTAACCATCACAGCTTGGGCCGCCGGCATGAGGACATAATCAAGTCTCGATAGACTTCCATGAGCCCCTGAGTGGAAAGTGTATTGCGACTGACCCGGGTGCATTAATCTCCAGCAGTCTATCAGTCCGAGGGTATCCATAAACCCACTCAGCCATGTCTGTGCCCCAGGGAGGTCCCTAGGGGGGTGTTGATCCGCTCTACCGGATACGAAAGAATTAAAATCGCCGCCCAGCACCAGAACCCCCCCCCCCGGAAGTCCCAAGACCATTCGCCCCAAATCAGCAAATGTTACAGTCTGCAATCCTGGTGGGACATAAACAGACACTAGTGAGACACCTCCAAGGGGAGAGAGGCTCTAACCAAGATGCCCACCCCCCTCGAGCCAGAAGTGAAACCAGAGTGCACCGCGAGACGATATCCCCGCCTATTCATAGCATGGCAAGAATTCCCAATTAGATGCGTTTCCTGCAGAAAGACAATGTCTGGCGAAAGTCGTTTCAAAAACTGCAGCACCACCCCACGTTTAATCCTGTCCCCCAATCCATTCACATTCCATGAGAGTACTCTCAATCCCCTACCCCCATCCCAACCTCGTGCACAACCCCCTCCCCCAGAGAACACGCACCCGACCACCAATCGTATAGCGTTACGTTGTCTTGTGAAACGTTCAAACATTCCCCGACCCCCCCCTCCCCACCAACATTCCCGTTACAACTCCCCCCTCCCTGCACCCCTGCGTGAGCCCATGTAGCCCCCCCAACTTGCAGTGTGCCTGTCGCCCTGGCATTAACTAATCTACAAAAAGAAACCCCAGAGGAGGAAAGAGCCTCACTAAGCACCCCGCAACTCCCGGGCATTTAAGAATAAGGCACAGAACAGAAACATCGAACCAAAGTATGGAAGTATCATCGCAATGTTCAGTCACTGGGAACCAAGAGTCTACACCTGCCCCGCCAAGTCCTCGCTGTTCTCCTCAGTTTGACCCTCTCAACTTTGTCGCTGGGGCAGAGTATCAAGCCAATCTCCAACCACCTCCGGCCGATCGAAGAAATGTGACCGACCCTCGAGCTCAACACGCAACCTGGCCGGAAAGAGCATCGCATATTTCAGCTCCATGTCTCTCAGTCGCCGTTTAACACCCATGAACCCCTGTCTCTGCTTTTGGAACGACTGTGTGAAGTCCGGGTAGAAGCTTATATTAGTATTCTCAAACTTCGTCGGCCCACTCACCCTCGAGGCCTGCAGGATAGCGTCCCTGTCCCTAAAATTGAAAATTCTGGCAATGATAGGCCGTGGGGGAGCGTACGTTTTCGGCTTACGCCCCGGAACTCTATGGGCCCGCTCGACCGCAAAAAATTTACTCAATCCTTTGGGTGCCAGATGGTTGATCACGAGGTCTTCCACGAAGAGGTCAGCCGCAGGAACCTCCGATTTCTCCGGCACCCCTATTATGCGCACATTATTCCGCCGGGCCCTACTTTCAGAATCCTCCAGCCTACGGACAAATAAATCATTGGATGACCGCAGATTACATACCTCGGTTTGCAGGTCGGACAGGTCCGTTGTCAGGCTCGACGTTTTCAGACCCAGGGATTTGACCTTTTCATTCGTTTTCGAAAGGTCCGTTCTGAGTAGGTCAACGTCGATCGAAATCGTGTCCAATTTATGGGCCAAGGTGTCGAATCGCTGAGCAACCGCAGCTTTCATCTCGTCGATGGCACCCATGACGTCCTGCAATGTTAATTCCGTGGACGATCCCAGGCCATCCTTGGATCTCTCCGGAGACTTATGCAAGCCACTAGGGGATCCTTTTGACTGAGCATAGCGATCCATGTTATTAGCTTGGGTATAGCCTCCCCGCCTAGTCGTCTTGGATTTTTGTTTGTCTCCGTCCAATCTAGCCGCCATTGTCTGATGGCCACCAAGGTTGTCGTCCACCAACCCAATTAGTAATCCCAGGACATCCGATCTAATGAGCCTCGGCGGTCACGAGATATAGTCCAGACTAGTGTCCAAGAGCCAGGCAGGATTCCCAATCTTCCCACTATCGATGTGTCGCTGACAATCCAGGGTCCCTCAGCCAGGTTCAGCGAGGAGACCAGAAACCGAAAGTGAAAGTGTGGGGTACGCCCCAGCCCAGGTTCTACACGCCGTTGTTGTTCACTTTCTGCCCGGGCATCACGCCAACTTGAGTCCGGGGCAAGGCCAGGAGTAGGCCGCCAACTTGTAGTCGATGCTATCCCGGTTCCTGAAGTCCGATTTAAGTTTGGACAACGGGTATCGCCTCCGCTTATGTTCGCCTGTAGAAGCCCGTCGATAGAACCAGGATATATTCAGGATAGACGTGGGAGGTTGCGGAGGCCCTCGGGAGCCCTGTGCCTACGCGGCCATCTTGGTTGCGCGTTAGGCTCCTCCCCCCCTTGTCTATTCTTAAAGTGTATTCAATGATTGCCCGGCTGCTTTTTTTTAAAAAACTGAACTTGGTAGTATGTGTTTTTAATTGTGCATACGCTATGAAAATGTAATTGTTGTATAAATTGTGTATACACTTGAGAATTGTTTTTTTATGCACTTTTATGGCCTGACCGGCCGAAATAAAGTTTTTACAACAACAACAAAATGAAATAGAAATACACAAAAATTGAGCTGAATGTCTCTTAATTCCTCTTTTCAAATGAAATTCAATTTATACAATATCCGTGACCTATGATGTCATCATGAATAAAAATCCATGTCGTATTGATGGATTCATTTTTTGGGAGAAAGCACCGAGATAAACCCAGGGAGACACTTCAAAAAAGTATTAGTAAAATCAGGGTGAAACCGGTCTCTGGTTGCTTTTGCTATGGTTCAGTGAGAACCTGGCCTGGAAGTTTGGCTGACTGTTTCTATTGGAGCAGAATCAAGACTGGTTTGCAAATGACTGGGTCCAAACTGAGTTGGCATGATGAGCATAAGATCAATGGTTTGCAATGATACCCAGAGTGATTGGCAGTTTTTCGACATATTGCAAGCATTCCTCCCTGTAGGAAGGTGGAATCTGACTGCATGGTTACCCCCATTTTGTTCCTGGTGTTTTGCTGGTTTTTGACTTAGACTGGGGTCCTGATTAGCAGGATCCCAGTTAGACTATCTGCTTTCTCCCTAAATTGGTTGTTCATGTACTTTAGGTACACTCCAGATTGGATTCTGGGGTACCCTTATCGGTCCCTAGTATATGGTATACTATGTACCCAGGGCATAGGTACCCCAGAGGCCTTTCAGGGGCTGCAGCATTTATAATGCCACCCCTGGGAGATCATTCAAAATGACACAACAGGTCTGCTTCAGCAGCTTGTGTAAGGTGGTGCATGCACCCCTTACTTAGATATAGGTTCACCATATCTACTCCTTATCACTGCACATATAAACCTATCAGTCACCCCTATGGCAGGCCTTATCAATCCTGAAGGCAGGGTGCTGGGTTTTATGTGAGAGGGTGCCCATGCATGAGCATAGCTCCTCTACAGCCTTCGGAACCTATATTCCGGGGTTGTTTGTGATGCAGCCAACCATATATAACGGCTGCATGGAAACATGTTGTGTTTGGTGTCAAACACCTTGGAATCATACCTCACACCAGTAACTGGTGTGGAAGGTATGATTCCACCCTCCTAGAGGGGGAAATATGACAACACTGGCACACCCGATACCAGCTTTCTTGACCCTGGCATCACAAAATGGATGCTGCCAGCCACAGACACGAGTCTGCCCTCCTGCTGCTGGACGAAACTCCGGCAGGGGAAGGCTGGACAATAGGTTTCCTGTCACAGGGAGGTGTGACCGCCTCCCAGACAGGCTTTAGTGTATTGGGGCTGGGTGGGTGCACTCAGAGTGCTTTGATGTCTGCACTGGGGGCACATTTGGTGTCCCTGTGCATAGTCCAGGTCAAACCGGTTGCAGGAGCTATTTGCTCCTGCTCTGGCGCAAAACTGGACAAAGGACATGAGTATAGCCACCCCTCTGTCCTGATCCTCCCATAGGCGGGTCTCCAGAGTTTGTCCTACCCCTTCCTTGGGTATAAAGTAGGAACCCCTGACTACAGGACTTTGGATTTACCTGGACGAAACTCTGCTACAGAAACCAAGTACTTCGACTATCTACACTACGCTGGATGACTGAAGAATCTCCCTTGGAGTAAAGGAGTTACTTCCTTGCAAGGCAGGAACCTGAAACACATCTGACCGGTTTGCATCTACACAGCTCCTGAAGGACTCCGAAGATTTCTGCAACGCCGGAGGTAGGTTCCCGTGGTCTCTGAGGTTGTGCTCTCAGCAATTCTGAGACCTGCATCCCTCGTGGGTATCGTGCAACCCAAACCCCTGTGCACTGTGTCCATTTGCAGCAGCATTTGCTTTTCAGCGATCCCTGAGTCTTTGCTTTGGGCTACTTGTAGTCCAGACCCCAAGCAGTATTTCCACTGATGATTTCCGGCCTACACTCCACGAGTGTTCCGTGGGCCGGTATTTTGTGATTCCGCTCGAGGTCCCTTCCCGATCCCTGGTCTGTCGACCTGTGAGTCCCTGAGAAGGGAACTTTAACTTTAAGTGGGCTTTCCTGGTTGCTCCAGACGTGCCCTGACTCTCCATCGCTTGGGGAGTCCCCAGGACCTTGCTGGTCCTCACCGAAGCATCTTTCCTCTGACCGCGTGGGTTGCAGTTGCCAAGGCTTGTTGGTCTTCAATCCGGACACTGACCCCCCAGTACTCGACATCCTTCGTGGGACAGCTCACCTCTGGACTTTGGTTGTTGTCAACATCTCCTGGTCCCCGTGGCTGTAGAGTCAAGCTTCACCTCTTCTCACCTAAAATACCGGACATCGGTGGGCATTCGTCTATCGTGCCCCTGGTCACTGTGTAGTGACCCAGACTCTGTCGTCCCCTTTGGTTTCAGGTTCTTCTCAGCTCCGATCCAGGCTTGGATCACACTGGACACTTTTCATCTTCCCGTCAGCAGCACTTCTTCGCATCACGCCATTGAAATCAACAAGCGTTTCCGACACCACGACTCCTATGCACCCGGCTCCTCTAGGATAGGATACACGGGTACCTCAGTCTTCTCAAGGGTGCTGGCCTTAGAACCTTCTATGTTCCAAAGGGTTTGCTTGAAGTCCTCTCCTAAGTGTCCTTAATCTTTAAAATTCCATCCGCGACTTTCCCATAGAGTTGTACGGAGTTCGCGTCTGTGTTCTCACACTGCACCCGTCCTCCGTGGGTCCACTGTGTCACTACTTTGGGTGGTTCCTTGGGGTCCCAGCGATTCTACGTGCTCTAGGCACTGTCTAGTCAAGTCGTGGTTGTTATACCACTTTCTTAGTATATAGTTTGGTCTCCCCCTGGAGCCCACTGTGTATTGTGCTATTTACTGTCGTTCTAGTGCTTTAATATTGTGTGCCTCGTTGTCTAATCTCATAAAGAGGTTAGCAGAGAGTGTTTAGTAGCAAATACATATATTTTATATATCCCTTGTGTGGTTCTCCTTTCATTTGGTCATTCAGGAGGTTATAATCTGGTAATCCAAGCTGCTTTACATTCCTTCGAGATTTAGCCTGAAGGCTGCTCTCCATAGCTACCACTAGGATAGCTTTCATTAAAGTTTGTCTTTTACCTAATCATCAATAAGGGTCGTTTGGACTGGTGCAAAGTGCCTAGTGGACAGCATATACCAGGCCAACTTCTCACACTCCCATTAACTTTTGTGCATTTGATGGACACACCTAGAGGTCAGGGGTATGCAGAGATGTGGGCTCCCTGCTCACTGTGCCACTGGAAACAAGATATACACGACTAAAAAGCCCCAATGAGGGTGAAACTGGTCTTGGGTTGCTTTTGTTACGGGTTCAGGGAGGGCCTGGCCTGGCAGTTCAGACCGTACTGATCCTGGACCTTTCCTACTGGACCAGGGTCAAGACTGATTTGCATATAGCTAGGCCCAAACTCAGATGGCATGGTTGGCCAAAGGACAGTGGGTTGGAATGCTATCCGGAGAGATTGCCATTTGTTTGACTTATTGGAATCATCCCTCCCATCACCCTTTGTGTGTTTGATATTAATTAAATTACAACTAGTGCAGAGTAGAAACTCTCGCGTCTGGGCCAGGATGCTTTTACACTGGCTGCAGCAAAAATAGCCTTGCCCGTACTAAAATCACATGTTAACACCACAGAACAGAGTGGCACACACTATCTCCTGTGCTCCACTTGTCTAACCTTCTCTAGAATCCTCGAAAGGTAAAGAGGCAGATGGCCTTGGCCAGACTAGGTGCCCCCACCCTTGCACCACTAATAAGCCTGCATCCACACCTCACCACTTGTGATGCCTATAGAGTAGAAATAGTAATGTGGTTGTTTGGTTCTCTTGTAGTTATATAGTGCTTAGTGAACAAGTTACTTACCTTCGGTAACAATATATCTGTAAGAAACATTAGTTAGTGTTAGATTCCTTACCTTAGAATATTCCCAGGCATCAGACTGGATCTGGAAAGTTTTCGCTAGCAGTACCTCTGCGCGTCCGTCGCTGGCGTCGTATGCGCTGAGATGACGTCACGGAGACTACTTAGGCGCCATCCATGCGCGCTTACATCAGTTCTGTACACGACTTTCTGCGCCAGGAACGCAGAGCCATGCAAGACACTGACCACTGGTGCATAAAACTAGGGCCCTAAAAGGGATGACCTTAACCCTAGAAATCAGTTCGCAGAACGGGGAGGATGGGTGGGGCAGTATGGAATCTAACACTAACTAATGTTTCTCACAGATATATCGTTACCGAAGGTAAGTAACTTGTTCATCTGAAAGAAACACATTAGTGTTAGATTCCTTACCTTAGAATAGATACCCCAGCAATACCAACCCCGGTGGTGTGTCTATGAACTAAGATCACACCAGAAAATCTCGGAGAACAGAATGGTCAAAGAAGCCATCTCTTCGGACTTGGCTGTCAAGGCAATAATGCTTGGTAAAGGTATGCAGTGAGGACCACGTAGCTGCCTGACAGATATCCTGCAAACGGACCCCCGTCCCAGAGCAGTAGTGGCTGCTGTCGCCCAAGTAGAATGGGCACGCAGCCCCACAGGAGGCTCCTTTTTAGCCAAGGAGTAACAGGCTTTAATACACAGAACGACCCACCTAGAGATGGTTCGTGTGTGCACAGCCTGACCTTTCTTGGTGCCCACGTAGCCAACAAAGAGTTGATCATCCACCCGGAACTGTTGTGTGCGCTTCAGATAGAACGAGAGCGCACGCTTTGGGTCCAGACGGTGGAGCCTCTCTTCCTCTTTCAAAGGATGCGGAGGCGGAAAGAAGGTGGGCAAAGTGATGGTCTGCCCGATGAGGAAGGGCGTGACAACCTTGGCCAGAAAAGAAGGATGGGTCCTTAACACCACCTTGTCCGGATGAACAGAAAGGAAAGGAGGTTTAGAAGAAAGAGCCTGGAGCTCACTCACTCTTCTGGCAGAGGTGATGGCAACCAGGAAAGCAGTCTTTAAGGTGTGAAGACGCAAAGGACAGTTGTGAAGTAGCTCAAAGGGAGCGCATATCAAATAAGTCAACACAAGATTCAAGTCCCACTGAGGCATTATAAAGGGGACCGGAGGGAACGTGTGTGTAATGCCTTTCAAGAAACTACTAACAACAGGGGACTTGAAAAGAGAAGGTTGATCTGGAAGCCTTAAAAAGGCAGAAATGGCCAAGAGATAGCCCTTGATAGTGCCCAGAGCAGAGCCCTGCTGGGCCAGAGAAAGGAGGAACAGAAGAACTTCTGAAAGAGGGGCAGAAAGGGGATCCACAGCCTTCGCTGTGCACCACGCCACAAACTTATTCCACCTGCAGGCATATATCATTTTAGTGGAGGGACGCCTGGCTGCCAAAATAACATCACAGACTTCGGCAGGAAGTCCAAAAGCTGTCAACTGTCGCCGCTCAATCCCCACACATGGAGGTGGAGGCTGGACAGGTTTGGGTGAAGGACCGTCCCCTGCTGCTGTGACAGAAGATCCTCCCAAAGAGGCAGCCGGATCGGAGTACAGATTGCCAGACTGAGTAGCTCGGGATACCATACTCTTCTTTCCCAATCCGGAGCCACAAGAATGACTTGGGCCCAGTCGCGCCTGATCTTCTTCAGCACTCTGGGCAGAAGTGGTATAGGCGGAAAGGCGTACAACAGACCGCAACTCCACTCGCGACGAAAAGCGTCTCCAAGCGAGTACCACCTTGGAAATTCCAACGCGCAGAATTGGTGACATTGCGCGTCCTCTTCGGTGGCGACTAGATCTAACCAAGGCTCTCCCCACTGCAGAAAGGGACCTTGCACCACGTCCGAGGTCAGACGCCATTCGTGATCCAACATGCATCTGCAGCGTAGTTCGTCCGCCCTCGCGTTCAGGGAGCCCGCCAGGTGTTGAACCATCAGAGACATGCCCCGATGTTCCAGCCATGTCCGGAGGCGCAGAGCCTCCTGACAAGGGCCCTGTTTGTTGCAATACCACATGGCGGTGGTGTTGTCTGTGAACACCTGCACCACCTGCCCCCAGACAGAGGGAAGGAAGGCTTTCAGAGCAAGTCGGATCGCCTGCAGCTCCAGAATGTTGATATGGAGCCATGTGGTATTGCAACGGGATTCCTCCGGAGACCAGAGGCCTGTGATCTCCGCCTCTCCCATGAGGCCACCCCATCCCAGGAGGGATGCATCCGTCACCACTGTGAATTCCGGTTGGGGAAGGGAGAGGGATCTGCCATGGACCCAATCACGATTTGTGAACCACCACTGCAATTGACGTGCAGTGCCCTCTGAGATTTGGACGTGATTGGACAGGTTGCCCTGATGCTGTGCCCACTGAAACTTCAGGTCCCACTGCAGAGCCCGCATATGCCATCTGGCATGTTGCATGAGCAGGATGCAGGAGGCCAGCAGGCCCAGGAGCCGGATGGTCATCCTGCCTGAAACCCGGGATAGAGGCTGAAAGATCAGAATCAGAGCCTGAATATCCCAGATCTGCTGTTCGGGAGGATAGACCCGAAACTGCGCCAAATCCAGAACCGCTCCGATGAATTGGAGCTTCTGAGAGGGATTCAGGTGTGGCTTCGGCACATTGATGAAAAACCACAGCAAATGTAGGAGGTTGGCTGTAGTCTGGAGGTGGGAGATGACCGTTTGGGGCGAGCTCGCCTTCAACAACCAGTCATCTAGATAGGGGAAGACTGAGACCCCCGATATGCGCAGATGAGCTGCGACCACCGCCATCACTTTAGTGAGCACCCGAGGGGCGCTGGTAAGACCAAAGGGGAGCACGGTAAACTGAAAGTGCTTGTGGCCTACCATGAACCGCAGGTAATGCCGGTGGGCCGGCAGGACGGGAACATGAAAATAGGCGTCATGCAAGTCCAAAGCTACCATCCAGTCTCCTGAATCGAGAGCAGACAAGACCTGAGCCAAAGTCAACATCTTGAACTTCTCCTTCCGGAGGAAGCGGTTGACGTTCCGGAGGTCCAAGATGGGACGCAGACCCCCTTTGTCCTTCTTGGGGACCAGAAAGTAGTGGGAATAACAACCACTCCCTACTTCAGGACCTCAGCTGCCCGACGGAGCACCATCGTATAAGAAGCGCCCTCCTCCATGGTAGGCGAAGGAGAGGCAAACCCCGGGTCAAAGGAGACATCAAGGCTGCCGGCCTCCTCTAACTCGTCTGCCCAGTCCTGCTCAGAGTCCCACTGACGAGCAAGAGGGTCCTTGGACCCCTCCCAGTCGTCCTCCACCTCCGCCATATGTGATAGACTGCGGCGGCAGGGCAGGTCCTGGGGAAGGAACAATCTGCGCCGGTAACGGTGCCGGACGGGGCCGAACCGGAGCCGTGTCCCAATACGGATCCCAGGTAGGGCCAAAATTGTCCTGGAACTGGGGTAGGGATGCAACAAATGGCATCCACTGCGGCGCCGGAGGCGGAGCCGAGGGTGGCACTGGGGCCAGAGCCGGCAGCGTGGGACCTTGTGGCACCGTGGCCGGCGGCGGACAGGATCCTGACACGGGACCGCGGGGCCCAAAGGCGTGCAAGCGGGAGCCCGAGGCCTAAACAGGCGGTCCAAGGTAGCAAGAAATTCTTGCACCTGTGCGGGAATCGCCAACGGACCCAGATAAGGTGGGTAGGCCGCGGGACTCCCGGGCTCCGAAGGAGCCGCAGGGGCAGAACCCCTGTCCCCCTCGTCCACATCCGGGGACCGACGGGGGGACATCAGAGAGCAGCATCGCTTCTTCGACTTCTTTTTGTGTCGTCTCTTACCCGAATCCGAGGGTGATGACTTGGAGCCCGAGGAGCAATGATGGTGGACCTGCGAGCGTTCTCTGGAGTGGCCCCTGGACCGTGAATGGCGCTGGGACGAGTGCCAGACTTCAAGCAGCTTCCGGCGCCGCTCCCTCAAGGCCTTCGGGGCCATGGCCAGACAGTCCATACAGGACTGGGAGTCGTGGTCGCTCTCCAGGCAGTAGAGACCGACGTCATGGGGGTCCGCCACCGGCATATTACGACCGCAGGCCCCACAAGACTTAAAACCAGACATCCCTGCGTGCACCAGAGTAGACTCAAATTTATAGGAGACAAAAGTCTCAAAAAGATAGTCAAAAAGTGACTAAGGTACGTGCTCTAACCGGATCTGCGCTTACTGGAGCGGAAAAAGAAAGAACTGATGCCAGCGCACATGGGTGGCGCCTAAGTAGTCTCCGTGACGTCATCTCTGCGCATACGACGCCAGCGACGGACTCGGAGCCGCACGGTGCCACCTGCTGACGCGCAGAGGTACTGCTAGCAAAAACTTTCCGGATCCAGTCTGACGCCTGGGGATATTCTAAGGTAAGGAATCTAACACTAATGTGTTTCTTTCAGATACTCTGGATAATTCTGTGGTGTGTTTTGATTTGCATTGTGATTCTGGGCGCCCCTTTGGATTGCATGGTTAATAAAGATGTTGGATGCAGTGTGGCCTGAATGGGAGGTGTTGGGTGAGTGTTCTGCTTGGGTTGTCGGATCAGATAGAACCCGCTCAACAGAGCCTTTCTAACCCAGCCAGAACGTTACCCCCTCCCTAGGGCTTATTCACAATAAGTAACCACATATATATATACCACCTAAGGACAGGGAATTCCTACTATATATATATATATATATATATATATATATATATCAAGACCTCTTATAATACAAGTGGCGGCCTCGCGATCCAAGACGGACCCAGGACTTCCTACCCAGACGGCAGCCTTAGCCTCGCGGTCCCAAACGGACCCAGAACTTCCTACCCAGACGGCAGCCTTAGCCTCGCGGTCCCAAACGGACCCAGGACTTCCTACCCAGACGGTAGCCTTAGCCTCGCGGTCCCAAACGGACCCAGGACTTCCTACCCAGACGGTAGCCTTAGCCTCGCGGTCCCAAACGGACCCAGGACTTCCTACCCAGACGGCAGCCTCAGCCTCGCGGTCCCAAACGGACCCAGGACTTCCTACCCAGGCGGTAGCCTTAGCCTCGCGGTCCCAAACGGACCCAGGACTTCCTACCCAGACGGTAGCCTTAGCCTCGCGGTCCCAAACGGACCCAGGACTTCCTACCCAGACGGTAGCCTTAGCCTCGCGGTCCCAAACGGACCCAGGACTTCCTACCCAGGCGGTAGCCTTAGCCTCGTGGTCCCAAACGGACCCAGGACTTCCTACCCAGACGGCAGCCTCAGCCTCGCGGTCCCAAACGGACCCAGGACTTCCTACCCAGACGGCAGCCTTAGCCTCGCGGTCCCAAACGGACCCAGGACTTCCTACCCAGACGGCAGCCTTCACGAGTTCATCCTATGATCACTATAACATACGACAAGGGAATCAGTGTATCAGATCACACAAGAACTGCCAGTTTGAGCACAACCTGTTCTCTGGTTCGAGGGGCTCCCTTCTCCCTTATTCAGCTACCACTTACCGGATCAGGGTTAACATCTGTTCATGTCGAGTTGCAGCTGACCAGAAGAATAGGCTACCCTCTTATACAAGAACACGCAGCACATGTTGATTTACTACAAACTGACTTTATTATATATATATACATATCATATACGCAAGCACATAATGTAACACATAACCTGTAAAGAAAAAGTGAAAGATTAGGTTGTACACTCTAATAAGAAAGGGGTCGACATCACCTTAGTCGTGTGTAGCCTGCACTCAATGGTCATCTAGGTCCCCTTCTCGTCTGTGCCTCGGCTCGCCTGGAGATCACACCTCCGTAGCTCCCTTCTCCGAGTCACTGGGACCTCTTCCTCGTCGGCTACTCTCTCCTCTCTGGCAATTCTGCTAGAAGAGTATCTGTCTCTTGGTCTTTCTCCGCCCTCAAGTTTGTCATCTGTCTTCCCTGGAATAAGTAGTAGCTTTTCTGCTAACGGCTAGGTGCCGCCTATGGATTGAAAGAATAAGTGCCAGTATCTGCCTCAGGCTTTCACTAATATAGAGGTGCATTTTCTCATGGAAAATTCCAGCCCGTAACCTGCCGCCCACCAAATTCTTGTACCTCCCCGTGCCAAGGACACTTTCCCAGCCGGCCGGCCTGATGTAGCGTCTTCGGCATGAAGAAAAATACAATCCTTCGATAAGGGCCGGTCTGAACCGGTTCTCTCCAAGCGATTAACACCTCATAACTAAAACATCCCCTGTAACCTAGAAACATCTCAAGCTGCTGGAGCAGAAAGAAAGATGGAGTCTCCCCCGTTTGAGGCCTACCAGGCCTGAATTCAACACGGCTCCATGAAATACCCTCACTACAGGGCAGGTTATCCCTAAGACTAACGAATCTATCCCCTAGGATATGTGTGCAAGCCCTAATCTATGGGGAAGAACACAGGATCATGTCGAAGTGCCTAGTAAATAGACTTCATTCACTACTCTAACCCTTAGGCTTGAATGGTAATAGACTGAAGTCACCCTAATCACCCATCAACACAATAGGGCCGGGAAAATCGAGCAGTACAGTGAGGCACATGAGGTTCAAACACATGATTCCAACAAGCTTCTGTGAACATGGTTGCAGATAAGTGTGAGGTGCTAAAGAGAGAAAGTGAAAATTGTGCTACTATTTTGATGAAAACACTAATGTGCAATTAAGTGAATTGGCACAGCTACATTTTTAGTCAACCCTGACATTTTAGCTCCTTGTAAATTTTCTGATTTAGTGCTCTGCCAGAACCTTAACTAAATAATAGCTGTTCAAGCAAGTTTAGACCTTCTTTACAATCGGCAACATGACTACAGAAATTTGGCATGCTCAATTCTAGGCGCAGCCCATTTTTCTCTCACGTTTCAGGGACCCCTTCTCTTTAGCTGACTTCTTTACATAGTACAGCAACATTTGCTCTGCATTGGTCATTTAGTAACCTTACATTAGCTTGCAGTAAGAACACAAAGCGTTCTAATAATATTGACAAGTACCTGTTTAGGGATCCTGATCTATATTTGGTAACACTTTGCACTGAGGTTGCATCATAGAAAGCGACAAAACTATGCGATCAGTGTTGTGGTTTAGGATTTACTTTCCATCTCAAATCATGATTTGTGTGGGAAAATTGCCATCATTAACGCAAAGTAGCAGTATGCATTTCCTTGCGCCTCTTTTCTTTGAGGGAGTGTACCATATGCTTAGGTCAGGGCCACTGGAATTATGCAAGGCTTTGGCCTTTTCGGCAACTATGGATTTACCCCGTAATCCATCATCTGCTGTATAATCTGCAGGATTTAACCCAAAAACATTTCCTAGTTCAAATGGATCAAGTTTACTAAAACCATAACTACCTGTATTGCTGCTAAGTGTAAGACCCTTTGCAAAGATTAACTGGTCACCTTTCTGTTGCTAAATGCTGTATTTGAGTGTTAGATTGGTACTAATGAGGTGCAAATGTGTTACATGTGTGAAAGTGCCAAAATAATGAATGCCTGTATCCGGTCCAGGGAAGACATGGCTTGGCAGTTCGGGCTGGACTGTTTCCATGAGGCACAGGGTCAGACTGATTTGCATATGGCCATGTCTGAACTGGGGTGGTGGAGTGAGCTAAAGAATGATGATGGATTAAACCCAGATCAGTTGACTGGGGGTGAGTGTTTGATTTGTTCAAGCGCTCCGTCCATCATCCCCTTTGGTATCGCTTTGTTCGCCCTAAGTTTGCAGGGTATGCCCAGACGTGGGTCTCTTGCACACTTTGCCACTGGATTCAAGATAGCCTGGCTGATGAGGGTTATGAACCCGAAACCGGTCCCAGGATGCTTGTTTCCGGTCCAGGGAAGACATGGCTTGGCAGTTCGGGCTGGACTGTTTCCATGAGGCACAGGGGCAGACTGATTTGCCATGTCTGAACTGGGGTGGTGGATTGAGCTAAAGAATGATGATGGATTAAACCCAGATCAGTTGACTGGGGGTGAGTGTTTGATTTGTTCAAGCGCTCCGTCCATCATCCCCTTTGGTATCGCTTTGTTCGCCCTAATTTGGCAGGGTATGCCCAGACGTGGGTCCCTTGCCCACTTTGCCACTGGATTCAAGATAGCCTGGCTGATGAGGGTTATGAACCCGAAACTGGTCCCAGGATGCTTGTTTCCGGTCCAGGGAAGACATGGCTTGGCATTTCGGGCGGGACTGTTCCCATGAGGCACAGGGTCAGACTGATTTGCATATGGCCATGTCGAACTGGGGTGGTGGAGTGAGCTAAAGAATGATGATGGATTAAACCCAGATCAGTTGACTGGGGGTGAGTGTTTGATTTGTTCTAGCGCTCCGTCCATCATCCTCTTTGGTATTGCAGTTTTATGTGGCAAACGCTTCCTGAAAGTATTGGAGCGCTTTCCCTGAGCATGCAGACTGGAACCTGTTTTCCCAGTTCCAAAGTTAGCAGCTCTGGCAGTAATTCCACATAAACACCCTCTCATTGCCACGTGAAACACAATCACGTGTTTTTTAGGTCTCGTCTACGTAGCGCGTATGTGCTGCATAGGAAGGGACCTCTTGAAATCGATCGGCTTTTTGGGCTAAAAACAATACAAAGCGTGCAGCTCTCCAAGTTTCGCAGCACTCAAATTCACCACATCAATTGCTCTTCCAAGGACAATCAAAAACATTGTTCTGTAACCAACTCCAGGGCCGGACTGGCCGTAGTGGGCACCGGGCTATCCCCCGGTGCGCCGCACGGGTGGGGGCCGGTTTTGGGCCCCTGGAGGCCGCTTTTGTTACAGGGCCGTTTTTTTCAGCATAGCTGCAAAATCGGCCTTGTAACAAAATCGGTCGAAAACCGGCCCTGGCAAAGTGCTCAGCGGCACCCCTTCTCCCCCTCCCTCCCCCCCCCCACCGCCCCGATGGGGGGGCAGACCGAGCACTTTGCCAGGGCCGGTTGTGGTTCCCAGTCCGGCCCTGACCAACTCCCTTTGGTCTACCCCTCTTTCATACCTACCTTAATGTTCCGAGCGCTAAGTAACCCTAACGGGTAGAGGCTGCGCTTTATATAAGCACCTAAATAAATATATACGGATGCACCCGGTAGTAACATTTTAAGTGTACTGCAGCGTGACCGAGATGATTTAGCAATGATTGCAACAATAACTCTACACAAAACTTATGTCTGTGGTAGACTTTTGAAGAGGTGTGATACTGGGCTGAGCCTGCTGTGTGCTCTTCAGCACGCTGGGTGATGACGCGGATGGAATGCAGTGACGCATGGGATGCATGGTGTTTTGGAGGGAGAGTTGGCAGTGTAAACTGAGTCGCTACGAGGAGGAAACAATGCTTTGTCGTAAGTTCGGCATAGTACCAGGAAAGATGTTCCAACAATACAAGCGCGCCCTGTTTCTTCATAGCACAAGTTCATCTCAAGGCAGGGCTGGTAAGCGGGATCGGGTCCACCGAAGCATCACTTTACAGTGCCCTCTTCAGTGTTACTACTTGGAGAAAAAGCTGCATCTGGATAGCTCTAGCAGACAGCAGTACCACGAGTGGAATTACTTCTGTCTAAGAGTACCTTCTCCGCTACTAGGCTTACAAAGCTGAAAATCAATGTTGTTAATCTATGCTTCACAGGTCAATTAATTCACTGGATTGATGCACCTGCTGCAAAGATCTTTTTGCAGAGCTACAGCTTTACTGCCTTTAAATAATGACTGAGCATTTCAGTCTCCAAAAATCCGAACGGAGCTCAATTCAGTTGGCTAATAATAGCCCCTGTTATTTACAGCTCTTGGATATTCAGTGAACGGACATGTAGAAATAAACAGATGGGTCTGTCGAGAAGTGTGGCACGTTCTTAGGGAAACGGTTTCAATAGTTGCCAAACGGGTCCCTGTCATTTGTAACACCAGCCCTGGAAGCAACGATTTCTGGGAGCTATAGTTTCAAATGATAGGTAGATCTACAAGGTGCAGCTTTTGACTAAAAACCAGGAATGCTTGTAGGTTATTCCTTCCCCTCCCCCCCAACCCAATAATGTGATTCCAGCTGGCATCTACAGTCTCCTAGACTGGTGTAGAGACAGTTGCATGCCAGACTCACCATACTTCACTGAACAGTCTCACACACCTACAAAGGAAGAGACATCACTGCATTTCCTATTATTCATCACATAATACCCCTCAGTACCACATAATCACACACCACAATTACACTCTAACCAATGCAACATAAATGCACTCCACATAATACCACTCAATGCCACATAATTATACACCTCATAATTACTCTCTACTGAATGCAACATAAATACACTCCACATAAATGCACTCTATACCACATACCACCAATCAACATAAATGCACTCCACACCATGACACAATTTCACTGAGCATAATTTCACACAACACTACATTTCCAGGCCACACAATTCAACTCCACACATTTCCAATACACACCGCATAATTAGACACCAAACAACATATTTCAACTCCACAATCCACAAAGTACCTCCAATCCACACCATATAGTGTCACAACCTGAGCACCAAACATCATTCACCACCACCATTTTGCATCAGCGCACTACCTAAGCATCATGTCAGTCTGCTCTTGGAATCTGGCATCTTTTGATTCTCCCCTAGTGTCCATCTGCTGCTCGTGTTCTAAATAAATTGCTGTTTTCCAACCTCCACTCCCCCATTATTTATGTCCCGCTCCCCCATAACAAAAAAAATTATAACAAACAAGCATGAGAACAGACAGGGAGAAGTTGCCAGCAGGGCAAGTACAAAAAAACTAGAAGACATTTTTTATGTTAAAATCTTTTTTTAATCAGGTTTTTCAGTTGTATATAATGTTGTCTTCGTTTGTATAAAGGTAACAAAAATGCTTAACACTTTTTATTGTAACTTTTCAACATAATGCACAGCAGCCACAATGCTCTACAACATAGCCAAAAGTTCTGGCTAAACACATAAGGTCCCAAAGGCGAGACCTATTGGCTATGCCAATGCTTGTTTCACACTGCCTGCTGCCGGCCCTATAAAACACTCCGAACTTAAATCAAAGAAACCGCCTCTTTTGTCATTGATGGATTTGCTGTTCTTCCTGGTGTGCCTCCTGTCACGAAAAGAGAACAGGGGGCTTTTCACACTTCCCTTTTATGTCTATTAAGCCTGTGAACGGCGAGTGTGCTCCCTGAAAGAGTTTGGACACTGGAAGAAGCAAGGCTGCGCACGCACGCGGCCTACAGGGAACATAGCTCCCTAGCTTCCAATCCAATCCAACAAGCTTTATTCGACTTGTATGTCATAAAAGCACAGTACATACAATACATACTCCATAAAACACCATAGAAACACGTAATTTAAAAACCATAATTGGACACTTCAGATCTTGGATCGGAAATGACAAAACAGGATAAAACAATTTAAAACAGCTTAAAAGATAATAGAACCTATAAAAAGAATTGCAATTCATTGTATTAATTGATACTGGGCTTCAGAGATTAAATCACGAGCGTTAAGCAGGTCTTCACATATTTCATATGTAAAAATAAATACCAGTTCAGAATAGAATAGACTGATAAAAACCATCAATGTGCATGGAGTGCCTGTGATCTAATAGACCAAGACCATCCCGGAAATTTCACTACTGCAATGACAATGGGGGATGAGGTGTTTGTGTGCAATATTCTTAGTGCATCAGCACTCCTTGTGGCACCCAGTGTCCTACAAATTGGCGTCAGCCACAGTCGACGAGGGGCGTCATATGCAGGGCAAATAAACAACAGATGGGCCAATGACTTCAGTTATGCCTTTCATGCGGGACAAGCTCTATCACCCAGGGTCACACATCTTGCTGTATAGGATCTTATTGGTAATGAACCTATCCTAAACTGGAAGTATAACTTCTGACCGTACGTTTTGGTTAGTGTGTCCCAATACTGCTCCAAGCTTGGGGACGGGTCACAATTTCTATAAGTATTTCGGGTCACCAGATCCCAATATTTTTCTTTTGAAATCTTCTTGGAAGGGAAGATAGCACATGAAGGATTTTCCCACAATGTAGCAATGCCCATCCTTACTAGTGAGGCTCTAACCTCCCTTAACCATTTTATTTTATGAAAGCGGTCTGCACTAATTAGATCTTTTAGGCCTGCAGCATAGGTTGCTAGTTCTGGGATAAACCACATTCTTCGCCAATATAATATAGGGCGCAATCTCGCTATGTCAGCTAGTGCTTTCCTGCCTAAGTCGTAAAGCAGTGGGCACGCTGGGGTGCTTTGCGGGAGGCTTGTGACCTTACGTAGGAACCTATTTTCAGCTACTGTTAGTTTGAACAATGTCTCAAACCCCCAAAGCTCCGCCCCCTTTAGGGCGGAGCTGACCACTTTCATATTGTATATTTGGAGCACCGGACTAACTGTTTTTTTCCAGAGAGTTGTTAAACTTAATTTGTAAAGCTCCAGGTAGTTGCCGGTGTTTCAACGTAGCGATGTCAAGCTGTCGACCCCACTTCAGATCATCCTGTATTATAACCCCCAGATATGTGAAGGCACTAATTTGTTCCAGGGGACGGTTATTCATAAGTATGCCTCCTCTAAATCATTTATGTGGGTTGAACTACATACATTTTGTTTTTGACACGTTCATTTCCAAACCCCGTATGAGGCAAAACTCCTCAAAAGGTTTCAAGGCTCGCTGAAGACCTTTTGGGGTTTTTGAGATAATTAACGTGTCATCAGCAAACATTAGGATAGGAATTTTTACGCATGCTAGAACTGGGGAGTCAGTACGAGTAGACTCCAAAAACTTTGTGATCCCATTGATAAACAGAGCGAATAGTGTGGGCGCCATGGCACAGCCTTGGCGCACACCTTTCTCTATGAGAAAGGGATTGGTGACGTTACCCTGTGTACCCCATCGAATTTGGGCAAAATTGCCCTCGTGGAGTCTAGCAATAAGGGAAAGCAGTTCAGGAGACATCCCCAACTCTTGCAGCACTATCCATAACTTGCTACGGGAAACAAGGTCAAAAGCTGACTTAAGGTCGACAAAGGCAACATACAAGCTGCCCTCACCTAAGACCACCGTCCTCCAATACACTAGGATAAATCTAGCCATCCTGCAATGGGGATAAAATGCCCATCCTATCTAGCCAATCTTGAACCTTGTTTAAGACTAACCGCCCCACTATTTTTTGCAAGGAGTCTACTATGCTGATACGCCTGTAGTTATCTGGGTGGGATTTATCCCTTTTAAAAGCCGGGATAATCTCTGCCCCTTTCCAAGAATCGGGCACAAGTGCACCTTGGGCAATTTTGTTTGCCAACAAAACAATATACCGGCACCATCTTGATTTGTCATGCAGAAATATGTTGGCCAGGATACCATCTACGCCCGGTGCTCTTCCACCCGTTACTGCTCCTAGGGTGGTAATGACATCAGTCTCGACAAAAGGCATGTCTTGATCAAAAAAATGTGAAAGCTTGATCCGATCACCATCAGCTATACTATGGGTATATTGAGGTTTAAAATGGTTAACCTATTGATCCTGTGCTACGTGATTTTGTGGTGGGAGTGGCTGACCTCCCCCATCCCATTTTACTATGTTCCAAAACTGTTTGGAACTATTACTAGCACAAGCCAGTCTGAGGTCCTGCCATCTACTTTCATCCCATGCTTTCTTTGCCTTTTCCTGGGCCCTTCTGTATTTTAGCCTGGCTGACCGTACTATGGTAGGATCTCCTGCCTTAATCATATCCCATAAGGAACTACGGGTAAATCTACATTCCTCATTAAACCAATGGGTTCTTTTCATTTGATGATTGCTCTTAGCCTTGTGTAGCCTCACAAAATGGGAGTGTAGATAGACTAAAAATTTATTGTGAATAGCAGTTATGTTTCCAGGAAACTCGAGATTTGCTGGGCAAGCCTCTAGCTCAGCTACAGCACCATCAAATACCATTATTATTAGTAGCTAGAAGTTCGAGCTTCTCTATTATCTTCGCCCATTTCAATCGTCTCATGTCATTTGTGGGGACCACATCAAGAGTGGTCAGCTCGCTACCTGGCTGGGTGAGTACCCTCTCTGGTAGTAAATCAAGGGTCGCGCAAGAGCGTGCCATAGCCGTAAATTAAGTAGGAGATCATCTATACGGCTTTGCGCTGCGCCCGTTGTTAAATGTGTTTGCCCCATGTCTGTCTGAGGAAGATCTTCCATTTACAGCCCGTAGGCCTTTTTCCAGGCAGATGGAGTTAATTTGGATTGCTACATCCGTTCACTTTTTATGGGTGCTAGTTCCAATTTAGGGATGCCCCAGTGAATATCTTCTTCACATGTGAGGTCGTACTCTTCGGTGGCAAGGGGCTCAAAGGTCGAATTAAGGTCTCCTGCAATTAGGACTTGGGAATCCCTGGAGTGCAGGTCTAGAAGATCATCGAGAGTCGCCAAAACGTCCAACTTCATCCCCCCATTTAAACCTCTTGCATAAACATTATAGATGTATATTCCTTTCAGGCCCATCATCAGCCTGGTTGCAAGGATATCCCTGATCTGTGTCGGTGTCACAATCCCACTCATCTGAATATCAGGAACCGCGGAAATGGAGAGAGTCCCCCTCTTACCTTCAGACCAATCCTCCACACTGATATCACAGGATGAGTGATTGATCCCAAGGGTAAAGGACGTGCTTAACCCCACTAGAAGTCCTCGGGGTAGAGGAGGTTGGTGTTTGAAGGGGATTCCTCTAGTATCCCAATAAGGGACGGATGGTACCTCAAACAGCGTTTCTATGGAGGGAGTCTTACAGCGATGGGCGGAGATTGTCTCTGGAAGACAAAAAGCTGGGAGAGACTTTAGAGGAGGGACAGAGTAGAAGGGAGCGCACAATAGGGTAACAGAGACTTTCTATCCGAGAGAAAGGACAGAAGAAAGTGCACTCACTTCAGATTGTCAACGATGAGCTGGTTTCTGGTTGATGTCGTATTCCTGAAGGGTGATGATTTCCCAGAATTCCACAGCCCTCCAAGGGGAAATAAACCAAGGAGGAGAATAAGGAACCACATCCACAGTGGTTGGGACAACGAGCAAAAGGAGTACAGCTCCTGTCGAGCTCCTGTTGGGACACAATTGAAGAGGAAACAGTTTCAGTGATATAGCTGCACAAATGGTGCTCACGATTCCTACCGCACACCTGGGAGGGACTTGAAAGGAAGAGGAGACCGTCACGGCGGTCTATGTACATAGAGTGTGCCCACGGCTCCTGCCATGCACCTTGGAAGATAATAGAAATGAGGAGGGAACCGCCTCTGCGGTATGAATTGTAAAATGGTGTTTACGGCTTCTGCCGTCCACCTGGAAGAATGTACAAATGCTGAGAGAGCCACCTTTGCGGTATGGGATACATACAGTGCTCACGGCTCCTGCCGCGCACCTTGGGACTAAAAAATGATGAAGTGCTGTGAGAACCGCGTCTGCGGTACGCCCCACATACAGTGCTCATGGGTCCGGCCACGCACCACGTAATCCAAAGGAGTTCAAAAGACCGCACCCATGGTCGGGATGAAGAAGGGAGTTCAAAAACCGCCGCTGCTGTCGGGACAAGGAAGGGAGTACTTCGGCAACAGCCATTCTCCCCGGAAGGCTCAATAAATTGCGAACCGCGTCTGCAGTTGAAACGATGAGGGGAGAAGAACGGCTCCTGCCGCGCTCCTCAGGCGGTTCAAATGAAGGATTTAACCGCTTCTGCGGCGAGGGTGAGCCAACAGGTGAAGAATCAGCTCCCGCCGTGCACCGGGGGGTTACAGAGAACAAAAAACTGCGACCGCAGCCATAGGAAAATGAAAGGTGCACACGGCTCCTGCCGTGCACCAGTGAGTGGATCAAAAGGAAGCGCTCCTGCGCTTTCACCAAGCCTGGGATCCGTTCAAAGGAAAAGTACTGTTCAAGCCAAGCAATCTTGTATCGGCAACTGGTGTCTTTTGAACAGGATTATCCCCGCTCACATGGAGTGTCTCGACCAATGGGTAGGAGAAGGAAAAACAGCAGGGGAAAGACGGAAAACAAGAAACGGAATACCCAGTGAAGAAAGGCAGAGACAGAAGTGGTAACAGTTGGATTGATGGAGCAAGGATTTAATAAAGAAACTTGCTTGGATGCATTTCCCTCAAATAATGTGTAACTATGTAACCAACAAGTTTGTAAATACTAATACTGCATTACATACGAAAATACTGTATCTAAGGGAAGCTTTTCTATGTGCATTACTAACACGTAACCCGAGTGTCCTAAAATGGCCGCCAAAATGCGGGATTTCTATTGCGCATGCGTCTACTGCATCTACGTAGTATGACACTCTATTGCTTTTGGTGGGAAACTTTGCAGCTGCGCAATGGCACTAAATATGGCCGCTTGAAACTCACATGAGAACGCATATGCTACTGCTTGAACTAAACCTCGTAAGTCTTATTAAACACTAATGCAAAAGATTTAAATAAGTAGATGGGGATAGAGTAGAGATAAGTGGTATACAGTGAAATCATTTGCTTCCGCGTTCTAATGTGTCTTTTTCTGATTTTATTATTAGCTCATATTTGGGCCTCGGAGGGTGACTGAAATTCCTACCCACATGATGTTCACAAGGACTTGCTGAAACACTGTGACAGCACCACTTGAAACCCAGCCAAGGCCACATCAAACTTGGACGCCTGGGAAAATGAACTTGTGGACCTGAAAGCATGAAACAAAATAATTGTTGCAAATTTGTATTGAGCATAATGTGAAATGCGGGTGGGAATAAAGCTATGGCAAAGTAAATTAAGGGGCGGGAATGTAGACCAATGGCCTGAAAAAAATGATTACTTTTAATATGGTGTGATGAACTCACCTCCTCGCCCGACCGATCAGAATAGGGGAAAACACAAATATTGACACTTTTGGGGGTGGTACATGAATAAAGAATAGTATAATTGAGGTAAGTTAGCTAGAGAAATTGTCCGATCTGTCATTCCGACTCGTCACTGACCCAACGCGTATGCTGCTCCAGATTCTGTCCGAGACGCTGTCTCAGACCCTGCTGCTGCCATAAACTCTGCTCGAGAGTTTGAGATACTGATCGATAATCTAACCATCTAGAAGGGATTGTGGAAGAGGGATATCCGAGGAGAGTAGTACCAGAGAGGGGTGCGACGCTGGCGTTGCACATTAGAAGAGGTCACCTTCCCAGATCTGAATCTGCCTGAACTTCTAATCTGTATCCTGTCCCGGAGATTCTATCTGGCCCCATCTTTAAGGAGTTGGGTTCATCGTTGGCCATAGGTAATTATAAATCTGCGAAATCTGTTTTTAATCCCGCTCTCCCTCTTTCCCACCTTTTCCAGGTACCGTCTTCATTAATCATCTGTAACTTTGCTATAATTGACTTTTACTTTGCCTCTTGAGTGAAGGTGGTTACTGTAATTGATTCTTGACTCACAAATTATTAATTCAGATAAATGTTTCTTGAGCCTATGGTTAATCAAACGTAAAAGGTTAATGTAATTCTACCTTAAACTAGCTCAGCAACCTGATTCATTGAGAAGAGGAAATTACTGTTATAATAATCGAGTTGCTAAGATTGGGTAAAGGTGAATATCAAAAACTTCAGGTAATAAACAAAATTGATGCCAGCGGGGTATACTAGCTATTGAGTGAATGTGTTTTGGGCCCAGGTGAGTATTAGGTATGTGTGTGTAACCAGAGCTGGTAACCTGCGCTCCATCAGGGAGTACCTGGATGTTATAGCCGATCGCTTGGCGAACCCAAATTGTCAATCCCCCTGATGGTCAGCCTTTCCCCTACTAGTAGCTGGAATATGGTAATTTAAATAACCTATACAATAAAGGGGATCAACCAGCCAAGTCTCCTGAAAGAGGCAAATTCCATAACACTCGATGAAGGTGAGCCAGTCAGGAGAACTGACTTTACACCTCAATCCTGCGATATTCCATGATATTACAGCTGGGTGAACGGCATCTTGGGGTAAGACAAGATGCCGTTTACCCAACCGATATATTGAATAACTTGCCACTAGTACCCCGCTTCTCTTCATGGGGGAGGGATATAGCTGATGTAGTTCTAGGCATCTAATCATCACCAATAAGGGGTATCAGGATATTAGAGGTGGGGGCAGTACAAATTAGAGGAGCAATGTGAGATTCCAAGTGGGGGCTCACTCTGTAGTCAATCATTTGCGTCCAAGGAGGAGCTTCCTGCCAAAAAAGTATGTATTTGCCTAGCAGAATGACTGCACTGGCTGTCTAATGGGAACCACCTAAATTGTATAGAAGGAGTTTCAGGCGGACAGGTGTGAAATTTCAGTGCAAGAATGGTTTCCACCAGATCAGGGCAAGCTCAATATGATCTAGTGGTTTGGTGGGAGAGGTAAATCTCCGAGCCCTGGTAATGTCATCCCGTATAACTGAACGGCAACCCCTGACTTGGCGAATTCAATGAATGGCTTTGTTGGTCAGAGAGTCTGCATTTTAAAACCCATTTCCAGAATCGAGCTTGGGCACATTAAGCAGGTAAAATTTGGGTGCTATGACCGAGTTAGAAATGTTTGGCTGGTTCGGCCTATGTTGAGTACTACATATTGAGTGTTGGGCATGCGATAAAGAAATAGGTCTAGAGCTTGATGATTGGCCCTGTATTGCTGATATGTTATGGTGAGCATTTAGATGGCTAATGCTGGGGTTGGTTGGGTGCTTGGCCACCAGGAAAATGGCACTGGCTTGTAAGATGGTCCCACGGGAAGGGGTAGGTTGGGACCGGTAGGGCGGTTACCTATGCCATCGGCAGCAGACTCACGTCCAGTATGATTGACCTGTTGGGTTGTTTGATATGGCCTGTCTTAGAATTAGGGCTCTGTGGCCAAGACCGAAAAGAATCCTTTTGCACTAGATGATTGACCAGGGAGGTAAAGCCCTCAATCATAGATTTTATAGCCCCTATTTCGAGTCTGAGGGAATTTATAAGATGATGTGTTTCCTGGAGTTCTAGGCCAGGCTTAGGGCCTATCCCTCTACAAGGAGCCAGAGTCGGGGGTAGCTGGGGCCTATCTTCCCTGTCTTCGTCAGGCAGGTCTAACAAGGGTAAGAACCTATTTACACAAAAAAAAACAGGTCTCGACTGTTGTGGGATGACACCAGGAGGAGAGGTGGAAGAATAGCAGACTCCCTCTACGTCTGGGTTTGCCTTTGTATTTACCTCTGTGTTGGATGCGGGACCCTTTTTCTAAGTGATTTATGGAATATTGCTAGGATAATAGGACAGCTACTAGATCTAGGGTTGGTGGGGTGGGAAGGCCAGTGAGGGGCTTTATCAGGGCTGGAGTGCGTGGCTGGATCAACCTCTAGGATATTTTCACATTCACGAATGAGAGTATCTACTCGGTCTAAGACACAGTTATTACTTGCGTGTTTCTGCGACTTCCTAGCCTTTTTTCTTTTATCAGCCCGACCGTTACAAACCCCCCCCCATTGCTCCCACTCCCCTCCATAGATTTTCTTTTCCCCATCTTCCTGCACTTCTTGCTGGTAACAAATGAAAGCAAGCTAGACCTGACCACTAAGGCTCAACAATATGACTGTAATCTAACAATATCCAGTTGGTAATCAAACAATTAGTCTATATAGGGGCTGGAGCAGAATTCTGCTTAGAGCCTGAAATCTCAAGGGTCACAAGGTATAATTCAAAAATTCAATGGACACAGTACCTCAACACAAATAAACGATCCCGCTGTAATGTCCTCAGTCCACAGACCAGATGAAAGGGGGGCGGCCCTGCCCTGCCTCTTTCTGTCAATAATGGGTAAGGACGGGCCTGCCCTTGGCCCGGGCGCGGCCTGCGCGTGTCCCGCGCTGCCGGGATCGCTGGTGCTTTTGTAGCACGTAGGAGCAGGCTCCTCCCTCCTGGTAGAGCTAGGAATTTTGGCCCCTGAAGTCCCCTGGCAAGATGGCAGCACGAACAGCGTTGCTCGCTGCGGGTCTCGCTGGTGCTTTTGTAGCGCGTAGAAGCAGGCTCCACCCTCCTGGGAGAGCTAGGAATTCTGGCCCCTGAAGTCCCGTGGCAAAGTGGCAGTACGAACAGTCCAACAACAGTCCAACAATCAAGCAAACAAACAAAGCTGCGCCACATCTAATAAACACGCCTGACATCCTTTGGTCTTACAGTAGGGGAGTCACAGCCACCTACCTACCTTCAATTCCCCTGGGTCCATGCGGAAACCTTTTTATTTCCAAGCTCCGGAGTACGCACCTGACTCCCATGCACTGGCCACTCCCACATTTTCCACATCTCCCGGGAATCTAACTGGTGTCAGCTGTCCCGGATCACTCAAAAATCAACTAGGTTGTCCTATGCTTATGCCGCTTCAAGGGAGCCACAACCTCTTTTCATCTCTCTGAGTAGAGCCCCACTCTGAATCCTACCCACTTGACAAGCTCATGCCACCATTTACTTAACCTGGGACCTCTAGCAGCCTTCCAGTTCATCGCAATCTCACGTTTCGCAAGGACCACATCCAAGTTAGAAAATCTGTACATAACCTTATGCTTGGCAGTGCGTGCAAACTAAACCAATTAACAGAAGCCTGGGGAAAAAGGAATGATAAGCTTTGTGACATCATTAATGCAGTTCACGACTATCCCAGCATCCCAGGAGGGAAGATCATGCATAAACCAGGTGCTGTAATATAGTTGTCGCCAGCCCGAATACCAAATAAATGCAATTATAGGGGTCACAAAACATTCCCCGGTGTACCACTAATTTCAACCCTGCAAAAAAAACATAAAGCAGCCAGGGAAGTGCTACCATCTCAGCGATGGTAATACGGCTGGCCACCAAGACCAGCAATGTCTTCCAAAATTCTAGACTTGACCATTGAGGTGCAAATAGCTCCACCCATTTTATACTCCAGAATTTCCCGTGTGCCATGGTATATTTTGACCCCCAGATATTGTGAGCATGTGGGCTTTCATTTCAAGGCTCAGGGCCAGCTGCACCCCCACGCACAGGGGGAATATGTTTGATTTTTGTCAGTTGACCCTCAGGTCCGAAACTGCTTTGAAAACAGTCTAGGAGGCCCACTGCTCTCTCCACAACTGCATCGTTAAAAAACAATAGCATGTCATCTTCATATAGAGCCATATGGTGTGTCGAGCCCTGCAGCTCTACACCTTCGTAAGCTACCCGTGAACTGACGTTGCAGGCCAGAGGTTCGACCGCTAGTGCAAAGAGCAGCAGAGATAGTGGACAGCACTGGCGGGTTCCTCGGCTCACCGCATTTTCCTCTGAGATCACTCAGTTTGTCCTCACCCTGGCCATGGGGTGGGAGTACAAGAGTCTATTCCACAAATCTACCTCCTAGATCCATCCTTTCCAGCACTCTATAGAGAAACTCCCATTCCAGGATGTCTAAGGCTTTATCTACCTCCACCGGCATGACTGCAGCTGCTGGTTTATTATAAGTATCATTATCCAGCAATGTCAGGAGCCTGCGGATATTAAGCGCAGTATTCCGGCCTGATATGACCCCCTGCCTGGTCCACGTGCACCATTGGAAGCATGTATGGCAAAAATCGCGTTACCAAGACTCGGCTCAATATTTTATAATTGACATTATGCATCGATAGAGGCGGCCCACCTTTAATACTCCCTCCCACGTAGATTCTGGTAGGTACTTATCACAGTATAAACCTCCACCAGCTTAAGGGCAAGGGTATCAATATATGTGTCATAAAACTCAACTGGGAGCCCACCTATGCCCGGCATCTCCCCCTGGACCAAATGCTTTACTGCGGCTTTAACCTCAGATAACTCAATATCTCCCGCCAGTTGCATAACATCCTCCCTTGTAAGGATCGGCAGTAGGAGTGGGTCCAGAAAATCGGTTATCCCATCGCCTGGTCAGCAGCACTCTCGTAGAGGACTGGATGGTACTCCAGAAAGCCATAATTTAAAGCATCTTGCCTATAAATCCTCTTCTCTTGTGTGAGTCATGTTCCAGGATCAAAGATCTCTACTTAATAGGGTAAGCCAGTCAAACAAATGGTTCCCCAGATGTGTCCCGCTCTGCATGCGCCCGTATCATATGTTCTCGGTAGTCGATGCTTCTGAGCTTCTCTACCTGACCCGCCATTTGTTCCTTGACCTCTAAAAGCGCTGGTTTTAGAGCTGGATTCCCCGGTCTCTGCCTCTCCACTGCTTGCAGTTCCACCTCCTGAGTCATAACCTCCTGCAACACTGTGCGCTGCACACCTATCGCCTCCATGATACAGTGTCACCTGATCAGCACTTTAAAAGTGCAACCCATTCAACCTGCAGAGTAGACGCCACAGCCGTATTGAGCTCAAAGTACAGACTGATCCCCTCTGCAATGGAACGCTGAAATACTGGGTCCTCCAGTGCCTCTGCCTTTAATCGCCAGACAGGGATACGGGGAGCTCCCAATTCCCAACGCATGGACAACAGACACAGATTGTGGTCTGAGATTGTCCTGGCCAAATATTCTACCTCTCTCACTGCTACATGCGCTCAAGGAGAGCATAGGAACATGTCTAGGCCGACGTGCAACTCGTATAGGCTAGCCTGGTGACCAGGGAGTCCCTCAAGGGTGATGGGATCTATCTTATGTTGGATTCAAGACACTGCTAAAATTTCCCACAAGGGGGACAGAGTGCACCAGATTGGGCGCTAATACCTGGAACAGCTCCTCTAGAAAGTCCACCTGGTCCACATTTGGGGCATTGATACTGACCATTGTCATATCCCGTTCAGCCAACCTCCATGGGACCACCACATATCATCCAGCCAGATCCACCACTTTATCAGTTTTCTGCAACGGGACCCCAGGACATATCCAGATAAGGACTCTGCTTGCAAACGCTGAGAAAGTAGTTTAGCCAAGTTAGTACCTGTGAAATGCTAACCCTTCAGCAGCTGTGAAGTGTATTTTCTGTAAGAAGGTCACATGCATCCCCTATCTTTAGAGGTAGGAATATACTTTGTAATGCTTGGACGTATTATAGAGCCCCCTCACATTCCAGGACATGAATTTATACTACAGGGAGGTACCCATGGCACATTGACATGAGAACATTTAACTACCAGGAAGTGGACATACCCCAGACAATCCCCTCAAGTTCTTTGCAAGATAGATTCCCCACAAGCAGCACAACCACATGTGCAGTAAATGCATGTTAAGCAATCAAAGGGGAAAACACCTGTATGTGTGCCTCACACTACTCTACTCCTCCACATAAAGTCAAACACCTGCAGGTCCAAGAGGGCCCAGCCCACTTAGAAGCTACTAAAGTCACTGCCCCTCGCCCTGTAGTCTCACCAAACGACATCCCCCACTCTGACACCTTCAACAGGTTTCAAAGGGAGATCGTCGTTCAGGGCAGTGCAGCATCAGAGCTCACTGTGGATATCGAGGCCCTGTCAGTCAGTGTCTTTAGTTCCATCATCACCCACCATTTAGGGGGGGTATGTCCCATCACGCTCATGATCGCCGCCACCTCCAATGCTTTCAACTGTTCTAGTTTTGCCTGCGTTTTAGAGGTTATCGCCCTACTACCACTGCTCATCCTTCTCCTGGATGACCTCTGGGAGGTTCAATGCCCCAACACCCTGGGGAGTCTCGCCGAGTGAGGGCAGCCATCGATCCACTCACAAGCCTCCTGCAGTGAGGTAAAAAACTGCACATCATCCTCTTTGGCCATCCGCAGTTTGGCTGGGAAGAGCATTGCATACTGAATCCCCATCTGGTGGAGGCACTTTTTAGCTTCTAAGAATGTGGCCCTCTGTTTCTTGATGTCTCTAGTAAAGTCTGGGAACACCATGATCTTAAAGTTGTCAATCTTCAGATACCGTTTTAGCCTAGCGCTGAATTTGATCATGATCTTTATAATGGAGGAATTTAGCCTCCACAGAGCGGAGGGCTGCACTGGCACCCGATGCACCTTTTCTAGTACGAAGACGGGGGAGATGCCCTCAGGCGCCGCCTCCGTTTTTAGCCAGGGTTCTGAGAATTCCAACATATTGGGATCCTCAGTCTGCTCCTGCAACCCAATCGTCCGGTTCGCGGGTGGTGTGGCAGGCGCTGGGGGGGAGGGGGCAGGCTGCATTAAAAAAGAAATAACAATTACCTTGCAGCCGCCGGGTCCCGCGTCTTCTCTCCTGCTTTCCTATGTCCGACTCCTGGGTGAAACAGGAAGCAGGCAGCTAGGCTCCCACCCCTAAGCCAATCAAAACGCTGCAATGTAGCATTGTGATTGGTTTGAGTGACGTGACACGAGAGGGGTGGGCATGTTCTCCATGCAGGCTGTAATGCAGCTTGCATGGAGAACAGGGAAGTGTGCATGACTGTTTTGGGCGACCAAAGAGGGCCGACCAAACAGTCATTGCACACAGGAGTGTTCTACCACTCCTCCCTGCTTTGCAGCTCCGCTCCCTCACGCAAAGTGCCGCAGCAGGAGGACAAAATAAAATGATAATAACATTCCATTATCATCATTTTATTTTTTCCTTTCTTTTGCTGCTTCCTGACAGTGGGGGGGAAGCTCCTCCGCCTTAGCGGAGGAGCCGTCACTGTCTCTCTAATTCAGTCACAGTGTGTTCTATGGCCATGACCCTCTCTGCCCGGCACCGGTGGTCATCCCGCTGAATCCCCCAATCCCACTACTGTGTACATTTTTACTCAATAGCTTCACAAGAGTCCATGATCGCCTGTAGGATAGCATCCGACATTGCCCCAGCGAGGCCCCCTTTTGTCTTACAGCTGGAGCATATTCATCTCTCACACTGTCCTCAATGTTGCTGGTGTGGAGGGCCGGGGGGTGGGGATCCACCTCTTGCTTCTTTAAGCCCTTCCCCATGGCATGATGTCCTCCACCTGCAGGAATATGGGATTCCTTCCAGCAGGTGCCTCACGTCCCAGGTCTAGTCAGCCCACCTGTCAGTCCACCGGGGCTCGTAGCCTGAAGGCATATCCCTCCTGGATCCAGGGCAAAGATAGGAACCTCTCTCATCTCTGTGCACCAATGACCAGCAGGGATTGCAATATTAGGACACCCTCACGGCCAAGGTCCAATTATCATTAAGGGCCCCTAGGCAGCTCCCCTGCCGCCGCTCGAACCAAGGGGCAGAGGGTGATTGTGACATCACCCGTGACCAGAGTTCCTTGCATCCAAAATCTCTAGCACAGGCCCCACCAGTGTCCAGTAGCATGAGCAAGGTCCCAGGCCCCCCCCCTAAAAGTCCTCTCTTCTGGGCAGGGGTCACCACCCCTACAGCGGTTTCCAGCTCCTGTGGCGTGACCAAGCCAATACAAAAGTCAGGGTCCAGGCTCACCCCCAACTCACCGCTTTCCTTTCTAGGAGGGGCCTGCAAAGTCAAAATGCCAGGGTCACCTCCCTTTCCACACTCCTGGGGCGCTATTGCTACTCCTTGCTTTTACTGCCTCCTCTGTGTGCAGACCCATCAGCATCTCAGATGGGGCCTGCTGTCTCCAATAGTGCAAGACAGACAGCAGCACATCAGACGTCAGTGTAGTCTGGGCCTCTAGAGTATTTCACCCCTGGCAGAGGCATCGCCTTTCCCTCATCTTGCTCATTCCTCCACGCAGGCACTTAGTTTGGGGCTCATCCTCCGCTCCCTGACTTGCTCCGGAGCAGGGGGGGGGGAGGTAAGCCTTGGCGTCATCTATGCAGGGCAGAAGTCTCTTCACCAACCCTGCCACCGGAGTTCTGCCACCGTCCCTGCGCTCTGCAGTTCCTGGTCAGCTCTCCGGAGCCCACCGAGTGCCTGATGATGTTGCAGGGATTCTGCGCTGGATTCTACTCTGGATTCTACTCTGCTCTGGAACAGAGGACTGAATCCCCATACCACCTCTACTCTACACTTGTACTCTGGAACAGGGACTGAGTCACCATACCACCTCAGTATCTATGACTCCGAGTCTGCTAGCTATAGTGCCTCACTTGCCCTCCTAACCTTACCAGAGAAACAAGTGAATTGGCACCCTGGATCACAACCCTCTCAACCCTCTCAGGGATCGTCGTAATAGGACACACCCTTTTTCTCTCTCACCCTTACTTGTCCACAATAAGATAACCAGGAGACATGAAGGAGGTTTAGAATATTTATTTACCAGTCGTGCTTTGAAATGCAGTGTACGTGCTACTGTTAGAAAACAAATGCATATCAAAATACCATTAGCAATGTTAATAAATGGTATACCATGGAAATCCCTGTCATGTTATAAAACAGAGTAGCATAAACTCCCCTCCCATACTACTGAAGCTAAATGATTATATATGAATGATCTTGTGGGTTACTGCCAGACCCCTTACCTTAGCATATAGATGGATGTTCTACATCCCAACAGACATAGTGCTCTTGTCTCAGAACTCTCGTTCTATGTGTGTGTTTTTGGCATATGTGCCCATCTATATGACAACGTTACGAAATGAAAGTGGTGACAGTGAAAATGACTTCAACATGAGATTCAACATCACCTTTGAGTAAATCATAATCAACATTTATTAATGTTTAACACATAATAATTATGTTCTATAACAGCACAATCGTCTGCATTAACGTGAAGAGGTGCTCCAAGGGGGGAAGAGGGAATGTGCAGCAATGTGCGAGTAAAAGGTTGGTGAGAAAGGAATGGCAATGCGCAATATATACATTAACACAATAAATGGCCTATCCAGCCACTTTCAAGGCTAAACATATGTAAAAACCATGATATTCTGGTGATTCAGTGAATCTATCACTGTTATCAATATATGGAAAACAGGTAAAGCCGTCAACGTTTTGACCCCAAGGGTGCGTGTAGGGGATTCGGGTCCTTACAGTACGGTCTTCATCAGGGCAATGGGAGACACCAAGGGGTAATTTGAAAGTGACTTTATTAATTCTGGTGATGGGCAAAAGAAAGGAAATCTATTCAATCAAAAAATTGGGCATTAATGATCACCCTTCCATCCACCGGAAGGATCCGGTGGGAATGCTGGGCCCACGGGCTCCTATGTCATAGAGAGGGATCAGTATCTTGAGTTGTGCTGAAAATAAATAGTATAGGTGTATCAGCACTCATATGGTCTAGGGCGTAATAGAGAAACCATAATCTTAATTAACGTCCCCAGTAACAGTGAATTAAATATTTACTCAAACTGTTTTCAAAACTATGCACGATTTGTCGTAGGGCAGAATTAATCAAGAAGCTCCAAAATGATCTAAATGGAGAAAACACATGGAAAAAGGAAATTAACCTCACCACAACCCGCAGGGTATGGGCAATAGACTTACTCTAATGGCGTAGAGAGGAGCGGGGAAGAAAGCATACCTCCGCACTGGATCAGCGTAAGCTGTCTGTCTCTCAACTGGAACCCTTGCCGCGTCCGAGTTAAATAGGAACAACAGGGCTGTCAAAGTGCACGTAGCGCGATCAGCCGCTAGATGCTGTCCTCACTCAACGGATGTCAGTGTGTGAGCTGACCTGTCATCAAGCACAGCGGGACTGCCGCGCTGAGCCTGGAAGGTCCCGCCACATGGGCGGTAGGATGAATCAAGGTGCAGGGGACAGTCAATTTTGGGGTTTAGAACCCGTCATCAATCACAGCGGGACTGCCGCGCTGAGCCTGGAAGGTGCCGCCACATGTTCAGTAGAATGAATCACGGTCCAGAGCAGGAAATAATCGATATTTGGGATTAGAACATACCAGGTTCTATACAAATAAATAAAGGACTCTCTGACCCGTATGCATCAGGTTGCATCTCTTAGTGTTGTGGCATCCACCAACCAATTACGTGTCAGTACAGCCATATGAGAATGAACAGTTAAATAACAGTGCGCCAACCCGCACAATCATAATGCAATGCCATACATTTTATGGAAGACCAGATTCGTACATTGTTCAAACAGTTATGAGCTGGTGTTGTACAATTCGTAAAAACCAACAGTAATATGACATTTCCCAGACCAACTACATTACAATATGGAGCTTGATAACCCCGTCCATATAAAATGTAAAACACACTTATACATTGTGAAGATAAATTTGAGCAGGTCGCATCAAATATGTACACCCTGTGCCGAATCTTTAAGGGATGCATCTATTGGTATTCACAGATGTGGGCAAATCTTTTACAAAAAGCAGGTTATACAAACAGTTGGTGTAAGTGTGGTTTCCCATGCATGGTTACAATAGAAATGATGTATATCGACAATAGCAGTGTGCACATGTATGCTTGAGAGGATGATAAAATATTATCCCTCGCCTGCCACCACTGTCACAATACATTCCCCAACATCATTGGTCCAGTCCATGCAAACCTGCAGGTTCATTCATTCAAAAGACATGACAGTTGAGCACTGCTGGCATCCAACTCATTTAGCCCATTGCGGATTGTATCTAAGGAATGCATCCATTTGCATTCACAGGTGTTGAGAACCGAGTTGATGTCCCCACCCCTGATGCCTAGCGAAACCTTTTCAAGGACCACCCATTTGATACTTTCTGGTGGATGTTTCACTGTCTGAAAATGTTCTACCAGTGGTGCCCCAACCACTCCACACCTAACTCTGCTACAATGTTGTAGAATGCATGCTTTAATCTTCTGACGTGTCTGCCCAATATGCATCAAATCACTGGAGCAGATGATGACATAAATAACATCGGAAGTATTGCAATTTGTGTGGGTTTTTAAGATGACTGTGTGGTGTTTTGTAGCTCAATTGCCTAGTTTGGATAGTTAAACTGTATGCTTTGCAGTGACCACATTTGTAATGGCCTACTATCTCCCGGAGGTACCACAGAGTTCGAATCGAAGGTGAAGAAGGTGTCTCTAGGAGCGAACGGACACCATGGTCCCGTATGCTTTTTCCCTTCTTGAATGAGTGCATGGGTGGTTCAGCCAGTTCTAACTCATCCGAGGTGAGTTTCCAATAATGGTTAACAATTTGTCTGATTGCGTTGCTGCGGGTACAGTAGGTGGTAACGCGTATCATTCTGTTGTTCGAATCATTGTTGTGGGTCTTTGCCGTGAGTTGTGCCTCCCTTTTATTGAATCTAGCCCGCTTCCGGGCTCGTTTCACTAATCTCCTAGGATAACCCCTGGCAATGAGGCAATCTGTGAGGTTCTCTGACTCTGTCAAGTAGTCCTCTTTGCGTGAACAATTGCGGCGGATCCTGAGAAATTGTCCAAAGGGCAAGTTGTCCCTCAATCCTCTGGGGTAATGACTATTGTACCTTAATAATGAATTTGGCTCTATCGGTTTCCTGAAAAGTGTGGTATACAGTAGATTGTTCTCTGTCCTAACTGAAACGTCCAAGAAGTCAATCGTCCTCAAATCTGAGTGCATTGTAAACTTGATGTCTGTGGACCTCTGGTTCAGCCACAGAAAGAATGTTTCTAGTTCAATGAGACTCCCCGTCCAGATGAGCAGAATGTCATCTATGTAGCGTTTTCACAAGGTTACGTGGTCAATGTGAGGATTGGTTTCATTGTAAATGAAAGTGTTTTCAAAATTGTCCATTTATAGAATGACCAGGTCTGGTGCAAAGCTCGCACCCATGGCAACTCCCTTTGTTTGTAGATAGAATTCCCCTTGGAAGAAAAAGAAGTTGTGCATCATTGCGATCGACAAGAGCTTGATGATGAAGTCCGTTGGGACCAGTGCCTGTAAAGGTCTCTTGTTTAATACTGCGTGGATGACTTGCAAGGCAGGCAACTGGGGAATGCTTTAGTATAAAGAAACAATGTCCAGAATGACCAGTCGTTGGTGCATAGGTTCAAACGGTAAGTTGTCCACCAGTCTGAGGGTCTCCATGGTGTCTCGTAAGTAAGATCTGGCTGCCTCCGCACTCAATTTCAGAAACAAATTGACGTATTTGCAGAGTGGTTCCAACAGGGAGCCACACCCAGAGGCTAAGGGCCATCCTGGTGAATGTTCCATGTTCTTGTGCACTTTGGGCAAGGTATAAATAGTCGGTAATCATACTTGTTTCTGTTTCAAATAGTTATATTCCAAGTCAGATGTGAAGGGTATTGCTCATAACAAATTAAACTCTGTTTGCTGCCTGTCTGGATAGCTCTCTCTCTCTCTCTATTGGCCCCATTAAACTAATAAAGCAATATAGTGAAAAGATATCCACAGTATTTATTAATCTTGCCCCAACTAAAACACAAGTACAAAATTGGATCACCAAAGATAAAAAAATCAAAGAAGTCTTTATCTATCCACGGGAGGAGATTAAGGAATAAGCCCCTCTCTATCTTCAAATTCAAATCTGTGGTTAAGAACCAAAAACATACAAAATCCTCTTTTCCAGTCAAAGTCTCAAATTTTGAACCTCAGCCACCAAATGATAAAAAAGATCCCAGAGAGCATCATACCTCCAGATGCATGAAGCCTCAACTCCCCCAACTAAAGTTCTTCCGTTATAAGAGAAATCCCGTACTGCAAGGGTGGAGCTTCCCTTGCAGTCTGAGATTTTTTTTTTCAGTGTGATGAGCAAAGGGTCATGTGCACTGTTGTTCTACTGATTGAAAGTGAAAGTTGTCGGAGCCGTTAGGTTCCTGGCAGCTTTCACTGCGATTAGTGGCCACAACATATTTTGGACTGTAGAGAATCGATTTAGATGGTAGAGGTACTGCTGGAAAGGAAATCATGTCCCATAACCTATGGTACCTCTCCTTAGAGGATCCCTATCTTAGAGATCACTGCAGAAGGCTATCACCAAGCAGAGATACACCCACTAGTCATCAGGGATGGCTGTTGGTGGAGCAGCCCACAAGCATTGTCAAATGCTCCCGCCATAAATGGGGCAAATTTAGTTTTCTGCCTACTTGAGGGCAGCGATGGGGGGAGGTGGCTACTCCAGTCCCGCTAAACTCAGGAAGGAATTCTTCAGCCCCATACCAAAATACCACATGAGATTTTCCTCACACAACCCCTCCTGGGTGGGAGGCAGATTGGGGGTTTTCCTCTCAATTTGTAATCCTCAGGGTGGCAGAAAGACCCCAGGCATAGGGATTGTATTTTTTTTTTTTTAAAAAAAGAAGGCTAATGGGGTTTGGCATTCCCATCCTGGCATCGGGCCATACCCTCCACCCTATAACCCAACAAGCTTTTTGTCCTCCCGAGTGGCAGATTTTGGATGATTGGCTCCCAATGACCTGAATTGAACCCTTGACAGCTTTACTACCTGGATCTCTCAGGCAGTAGAACGTTTGTCTCCGATGACTTATCATAGGCGCACCAGGGATTCCCCTTCCAAACCTTGGTTTTCAACTGCGCTTAAAGTCCAGAAGCAACTGTGCAAAAAATGAGTACGCAGTTGGAGATGGGAATATTGCCCGATGGCTAGGATGGCCCTCAGAAAGGCTCAAAAGGCCCTTTGTGGATCAATTACCAGTGCAAAAGCCTCTACTATGCTGAACGCATTGCTCTCTCCAGGAATAATACGAAGGAAATGTTTAACATTGTTCAAAGCTTCGTATCTCCTAGAGCAGAGGCTATTACCCATTCTGCCTTGTCTGCATGGTGTGAAGAACTCTTTCGTTTCTTCATTGACAAGATCCAAACTCTCCAAGCAAATTTTGACATCAGAGATAGTCTCTCTGTAGGGAACACGCCCCTGAATGGGCTGCCTCCTGCTTTGCCACCGTCACCTGCTTTGGTGGCTTTTACACCTATTGCTCTGTTAGACTCATTGATGGTACTCAAATCTCTTAAATCAGGATCACTGACAGACCCCTGTCTCGCTAGATTGTTGTCCTCGGTCACAGAGATGGTCAACCCCGTGGTAAATAGACTAATCAACCTGTCCCTCTATGAAGCCGCAGTGCCTATAGCCTGGAAACAGGCCAAAATCATGCCACTATTGAAAAAACCTACTCTGGATCCCTCTATCCCTTCTAGCTATTGCCCTTTTTCTCTCCTTCCTGGTGTGGCGAAAGTATGTAAAAAAGTGGTAAACAAACAACTGTCCAACTATGTCGAACTTCACGGCCTGCTCCACCCGGCTCAATCGGGCTTCAGAGCCACGTACAGCACTGAGACGGCTTTTGTTGAAGTTGCTGAAGCCATTCGGGAAACTCTGGTCTCAGGTGGTATGGTGGCCTTGATTCTGTTGTACCTCTCAGTGGCATTCAACACTGTCCCACATTCCTTGCTTCTGGACCGTCTTCTGGAAATTGGATTTTCGGGGTGTTCCTGGAGATGGTTGAAGTCCTTTCTAGAGGGCAGAATGCAACAAGTATGGATCCCCCTCTCTCTTCCACGGAAGTGCCTTAGAGGTCTACTCTGAACCACCTACTTTTTTATATATATGTTACTCCCCTGATACAGAGGGCGGAAGAGCTTGACGCCAAGATCATCGCCTACGCAAATAACACCCAGCATCTCTACACATGAAAGAAATATGATTCCTCTATCTCTAGCTAAATCCTGTCTGACGGTCGTCTTTCAATGGCTGTCCTCAGCACAGTTAAAGTACAACAAGGAGAAAACTGAGATCCTTCTTTTTGGGAGCTTCCCCCATCAGTTTGGATATCACTTTGGCCTCATGAATATCCCATGCCAACTTCTTAGCGTCAACCCACCAAAAACCTAGGGATATGGTTTGAAGAGAAGTTGAAGTTCTCTACTCAGATCAAAAAACTTACAGGTCAGTGCCTCATTACACTAAAATCCCTTAGAAAGTGCCTACCTTTTCTCCCGAGGTCAGCAAAGGAAACGGTTACCCGTGCTCTGATATCATCTCGCATTGATTATGCTAATGCCCTGTATGTAGGCCTGCTGGGCTATCTCTTGAACAGACTGCAGGTAGTCCAGAATGCCGCTGCCAGGACTCTTCTTAATATCCTTTTAAAGTCCAGCGTGAGGCAACACTTGCGAGATCTCCACTGGCTACCTGCGACGGAAAGAATTAGGTTTAAATTCCTTGTCCTGGCACACTCAGCTCTATATGGACATGGTCCAGCCTACCTGAGGAAGCGCTTCAGGTTTTATGTTCCTTCCAGACGGTGGCGTTCAGCCACGCAGCTTCTTGCATCCCCTGATTTTACCATGAGAGAGTTGGAGGGAGCTCTTTTGCTTTTAAGGCGGCTTCAGCCTGGAATCTGCTTCCCTTGGCCTTCCGCAGCATTCAGGACCCCAAGCTCTTCAGGAAGAGACTAAAGACATTTCTTTTTATCTAGTGGTCATTTCACCATTCCCCCACCAGGTTCGCACCGGGACACTCTTTTGAGTAGCTATGCGTGCTACAAATTTAATTAACATAGCATGACTGTGCCTTCCTTGAAGGGACAGAAATCTCACTAGACAAATGATGGGGTGAGGGATAGCCTATCCTGACATCAGCAATATCCATACCCCTAAAGCCCCAGTAGTCTTATTAACACCCCTCCTCTTCCCCACAGTTGAAAGAGAATGCAGGATTTTGGGCATAATTTTGACATGGAGTGGACTACCTTGTCATTCTGCCTCCCCCAGGTGGTAGAAATATTGCCTTGTGCCTGTGGTGGGGAATGCAGTGTAGTGCCAGGATGGGCTAACCACATACCTCATTCTGTTCCCCACATTTCCCTGGTGGTCTGCTGGGCATTCTGACCTCCCCTACAATCAAAACAAACAGATTGGTGGTAAACCACTAATCTGCCAAGTCAGAAAGACTGAAATACCACCTACCAAACATGAAACAAGCATTGGCATAGCCAATAGGTCTTGCTTTTGGGAGCTTCTAAGTATTTAGTTATGCAGCACAATATCCTTGGTGCAATCACATCAACTGTTTCGTGGCTAAACACTTATAAGGTCCCAAAGGCGAGACCTATTGACTATGCCAATGCTTGGTGTGGTTGTGTGTGTGGTTCTGTGTGTGTGGGTGTGGTTGTATGTGTGTGTGGTTGTGGTTGTGTGTGTGGTTGTGCTTGTGTCTGTGTGTGTGTGTGTGGTTGTGTGTGTGGTTGTGTGTGTCCTTGTGTGTGTGTGTGGTTGTGTGTGTGTGTGGTTGTGTGGGTGTGGTTGTGTGTGTGGTTGTGTGTGTGTGGTTGTGTGTGTGTGGTTGAGTGTGTGTGTGTGGGTGTGGTTTGGGTGCAGTTGTGGGTGAGGGTGCAGTTGTGGGTGCGGGTGCAGTTGTGGATGTGTGGTTGTGTGTGTGGTTGTGTGTGGTTGTGTGTGTTGTGTGGGTGGTTGTGGGTGTGGTTGTGTGTGTGGTTGCATGTGTGCGGGTGGGTGTGGTTGTGTGTGTCTGTGGTTGTGTGTATGGTTGTGGTTGTGTGTATGGTTGTGGTTGTGTGTGTGGTGTGTGTGGTTGTGTGTGTGGTTGTGTGTGTGGTTGTGGTTGTGTGTGGTTGTGTGTGTGGTTGTGTGTGGGTGCGGTTGTGGGTACGGGTGTGGTAGTGGGGCTGTGTGTGGTTGTGGTTGTGTGTGGTTGTGGTTGTGTGTGGTTATGGTTGTGTGTGGTTGTGTGTGTGTGTGGTTGTGTGGGTTGTGTGTGTGTGGTTGTGGTTGTGTGTGTGGTTGTGTGTGTGGTTGTGTGTGTGTGGTTGTGGTTGTGGTTGTGTGTGTGTGTGATCATGTGTGTGGTTGTGTGTATGGATGTGGTTGTGTGTGTGGTTGTATGGTTGTGGTTGTTTGTGGTTGTGTGTGTGTGGTTCTGTGTGTGGTTGTGGTTATGTGTGTGTGGTTGGTTGTGTGGTTGTGTGTGTGTGGTTATGTGTGTGTATGTGTGTGTGTGTGGTTGTGTGTGTGTGGTTGTGTGTGTGTGTGTGTGGTTGTGTGTGTGGTTGTGGTTGTGTGTGGTTGTGATTGTGTGTGTGGTTGTGTGGCTGCATGTGGTTGTGTGGTCGGGTGTGGTTGTGTGTGTGTGGTTGTGTGTGTGTGTTTGTGGGTGTGGTTGTGTGTGTGTGTGGTTGTGTGTATGTGTGTGGTTGTGTGTGGTTATGTGTGTGTGGTTGTGGTTGTATGTGTGGTTGTGTGTGGTTGTGTGTGTGGTTGTGTGTGTGGTTGTGTGTGTGTGGTTGTGGTTGTGTGTGCAGTTGTGTGTGTGGTTGTGTGTGTGTGGTTGTGTGTGTGGTTGTTTGTGTGGTTGTGTGGTTGTGGTTGTGTGTGTGTGTGGTTGTGTGTGGCTGTGTGTGTGTGGCTGTGTGTGTGTGTTTGTGTGTGTGATTGTGTGTGTGTGATTGTGTGTGGTTGTGTGTGTGTGGTTGTGTGTGGTTGCGTGTGTGTGTGATGTGTGTGTGTGTGGTTGCGGTTGTGTGTGTGGTTGTGTGTGTGTGCGTGTGTGGTTGTGGTTGTGTGTGTGGTTGTGTGTGTGTGGTTGTGTGGTTGTGGTTGTGTGTGTGGTTGTGTTTGTGGTTATGTGTGGTTGAGGTTGTGTATGTGTGGTTGTGGGTGTGGTTCTGTAGTTGTGTGTGTGTGTGGTTGTGTGTGTGGTTGTGTGTGTGGTTGGGTGTGGTTGTGTGTGTGTGGTTGTGTGTGCGGTTGGGTGTGGTTGTGTGTGGTTGTGTGTGTGTGTGGTTGTGGGTGTGGTTGTGGTTGTGTGTGGTTGTGTGTGTGGTTATGTGTGGGGTTGTGTGTGTGGTTGTGTGTGTGGTTGTGTGTGATTGTGTGTGTCTGGTTGTGTATGTGGTTGGGTGTGGTTGTGTGTGTGGTTGTGGTTGTGTGTGTGGTTGTGTGTGTGGTTGGATGTGGTTGTGTGTGTGTGTGGTTGTGTGTGGCTGTGTGTGTGTGGTTGTGTGTGTGTGGTTGTGTGTGTGTGGTTGTGTGTGTATGATTGTGTGTGTGTGGCTGCGTGTGTGTGTGATATGTGTGTGTGTGGTTGTGGTTGTATGTGTGTGGTTGTGTGGTTGTGGTTGTGTTTGGGGTTGTGTGTGGTTGTGGTTGTGTGTGTGTGGTTGTGGGTGTGGTTGTGTGGTTGTGTGTGGTTGTGTGTGTGTGTTTGTGTGTGTGTGTGGTTGTGTGTGTGGTTGTGTGTGATTGTGTGTGTGTGGTTGTGTGTGTGGTTTGGTGTGGTTGTGTGTGTGTGGTTGTGGGTGTGGTTGTGGGTGTGGTTGTGTGTGTGGTTGTGTGTGGTTGTATGTGTGTGTGTGGTTGTTTGTGTGGTTGTGGTTGTGTATGTGTGGTTGTGTGTGTGGTTGTGTGTGGTTGTATGTGTGTGTGTGGTTGTTTGTGTGGTTGTGGTTGGGTGTGTGTGGTTGTGTGTGGTTGTGTGTGTGGTTGTGTGTGTTGTGTGGTTGTGATTGTGTGTGTGGTTGTATGTGGTTGTGGTTATGTGTGTGGTTGTGTGTGATTGTGTGTGTGTGGTTGTGTGTGGTTGTGTGTGTGTGGTTGTGGGTGTGGTTGTGGTTGTGTGTGTGGTTGTGTGTGTGGTTGGGTATGGTTGTGTGTGTGTGTGTGTGTGTGTGGTTGTGGTTGTGTGTGTGTGGTTGTGTGTGTGGTTGTGTGTGTTGTGTGGTTGTGGTTGTATGTGTGGTTGTATGTGGTTATGGTTATGTGTGTGGTTGTGGTTGTGTGTGTGTGGTTATGTGTGTGTGTGGTTGTGTGTGTGTGTGGTTGTGTGTGTGGTTGTGTGTGGTTGTGGTTGTGTGTGTGGTTGTGGGTGTAGTTGTGGCTGTGTGTGTGTGGTTGGTTGTGTGGTTGTGTGTGTGTGATTGTGTGTGTGTGTGGTTGTGTGTGTTTGTGTGTGTTTGTGTGTGGTTGTGGTTGTGTGTGGTTGTGTGGCTAGGTGTGATTGTGTCATTGGGTGTGGTTGTGTGTGTGTGTTTGTGTGGTTGTGCATTGGGTTGTGTGTGGGGTTGTGTGTGGGGCTGTATGTGGTTATGTGTGTTTGGTTGTGTGTGTGGTTTTGTGTGTGGTTGTGTGTGGTTGTAGGTGTGGTTGTGTGTTTGTGTGTTTGTGTGTATGTTTGTTGTTGTGTGTGTGTGTGGTTGTGTGTGTGTGTGTGGTTGTATGTATGGTTGTGTGTGGTTGTGTGTGTTTGGTTGTGGTTGTGTGTGTGTGTGGGGTTGTGCATGTGGTTGTGGTTGTATGTGTGGTTGTGGTTGTGTGTTTGGTTGTGTGTGTGACAGTAATACTAAAAGCATCTCAAAATAAAGGAACACAAACATCGAGTTTGTGGAAAGAGAAAGCACGTTGTAAGTCAAACGGGCACAGCAAAGCATTAACACAACAACAAAACAAACAAGATCACTTAGCGAAGACTGAGTGCTGATAATGGATACACACCCCATCATCTTAAGAGTTTGATTGCAGCCAATGTGCACTCAAACCTGTACCCTCGTTGTGTGGCTGTGTGTGGTTGTGTGTGTGTGGTTGTGTGTGTGGTTGTGTGTGTGTGTGTTTTTGTGTGGTTGTGTGTGTGGCTGTGTGTGTGTGGTTGTATGTGTGGTTGTGTGTGTGTGTGGTTGTATGTGTGGTTGTGTGTGTAGTTGTGGTTGTGTGTGTGGTTGTATGTGTGGTTGTGTGTGGTTGTGGTTGTGTGTGGTTGTGTGTTTGTGGTTGTGGTTGTGTGTGTGGTTGTGTGTGTGCGTGGTTGTGTGTGTGCGGTTGTGTGTGGTTGTGTATGTGGTTGTGGTTGTGTGTGTGGTTGTGTGCGTAGTTGTGTGGTTGTGTGTGTGTGGTTGTGTGTGTGTGTTTGTGTGTTTGTGTGTGTGTGGTTGCGTGTGTGTGTGTGTGTGTGGTTTTGTGTGTGTGGTTGTGTGTGTGTGGTTGTGTGTGGCTGTGTGTGTGTGGTTGTGTGTGTGTGGTTGTGTGTGTGTGGTGTGTGCATGTGTGTGTGGTTGTGGTTGTGTGTGTGGTTGTGTATGTGCTTGTGTGTGGTTGTGTGTGTGTGGTTGTGGATGTGGTTGTGTGGTTGTGTGTGAGTGGCTGTGTGTGTGGTTGTGTGTGGTTGTGTGTGTGGTTGTGTGTGTGGTTGTGTATGTGGTTGTGTGTGTGGTTGTGTATGTGGTTGTGTGTGTGGTTGTATGTGTGTGGCTATGTGTGTGGTTGTGTGTGGTTGTGTGTGTGGTTGTGGGTGTGGTTGTGGTTGTGTGTGTGTGGTTGTGTGTGTGGTTGTGTGTGTGTGGTTGTATGTGTGGTTGTGGTTGTGTGTGTGTGTGGTTGTGTGTGTGTGGTTGTGTGTATGGATGTGTGTGTTGTGTGTGTGGTTGTGTGTGTGGTTGTGTGTGTGTGTGTGTGTGTGGTGGGTGTGTGTGGTTGTGGTTGTGTGTGTGTGGTTGTTTGTGTGGTTGTGTGTGTGTGTGGTTGTGTGTGTTTGTGTGTGGTTGTGTGTGTGTTTGTGGTTGTGTGTGTGGTTGTGTGTGTGGTTGTGTGGTTGGGTGTGGTTGTGTGGTTGGGTGTTGTGTGTGTGTGGTTGTATGGTTGTGTGTGTGATTGTGTGTGGGGTTGTGTGTGGGGTTGTGTGTGGGGTTCTGTGTGGTTGTGTGTGTGTGGTTGTGTGTGTGGTTGTGTGGTTGTTTGTGTGGTTGTGTGTGTGGTTGTGTGTGTGTGTGGTTTTGTATAATAAATAAAACAAGTGTACTTAAATCACAATACTGTCTGCATTGCTGACCGAAATCGGTTGAAAACACATCAGTACATAACTGTATGGTAAACAGATTAAGCATTGCTAAGCCGATCGTCGGCGCCATGTTAACAAGAAATACATGGGGTTACATGATCAGTAAGAGTGGCACTGGGTAAACAAAAGGTTTTTCCCTACGCCTTTCTTCCCCTTTGGTATCATTTACCTGCTATAATTGGGACCAACGTTTTTGTACATTAGTAACTTGTCCTTTTCCGTACAATAGATTTCTATCATTCAATTGCCTCTTCTTGTTCCGGTTGATGTCACCTCGCCCCACGGGGTTCTACTCCCCTTGCCCTTCTCATTTCAGGTAATTCTTACCTACCTTTATTTACTATGCTATTTCATTGGTTTCTTTGGGTGCCACAATCACTTTCTTTTTTCCTTCCCTTACCCTTATAGAAGCACCTTTGAATCACCGTAACCATTAGTCCTGATGATGACCTCAATTTAAAGTGGTTGAAATGTCGTCGACTCTACAACGCCAATTGCGGCTCTATTAGAGTCATGCATATATTTGAATAATCAGTTCTTGTAAATTGTAAATTTTTTGTAAATACCTGTGTATGATCTCTATGTTTTATGTGTCCTATGCCGTTTCACGTTGTTTCTTAACACTTATGTCACTGCGCCGTTCACTTATCACGTCACTCTCAGTGCACATACGGTTGTTATGGTTACTGTAAATTAATTGTATAATTTGTGCTTCTATTTTACAAATAACAACCTTTCATCCCCTGTTGGTCTCCCTGGTTTCCCTTGTGTTTTGGATTGATTCTTATATATAGTGTTCCCTTTGTATGATTTTCCAGTTGAGCCTCTGCTCCTAAGCACGCGCCCGCGCACATGCACTGTAGCTCTAGGCAGGCCATGGTAGCATTTTTTGAGCCCTCACTAAAAGTCTCGCCAGGCCAGCGCATGCGCTGGGTCAGGCGAGACCTAAAAAGTGAGAAAAGGAATGCAATTGAGTGCTGGACCATCTTGGCATATGCCCCTTTTCCCTCCACAGACGACATTAGAACCTTGACGCTTGAAGCTGCCAGTTGTTGCACTTTACTCGGTGAACAACCTGAGTGATCCATGAAAGGATGTAACCGCATGAATCCATGAAAGGATTCATGCGGTTACATGCTGTAATTAGATTTTATTTGTATTTGATTTTACCCATCGTACTTCTGCACTTTGTAACTTCAGGATACCATTTCTTAGCCCGATATTTGTTTTAGGAATCTTTCCTGCTCCTTACTTTCTCTGTGCTCTTTCGCGCCTCAAGCCCTGTTCCGTCACGGCTGCTTTGCCGATTTCACAGAGGGTAGTCTGAGGCTCAAGCCGCACTTTAGATTTTGACTCAATTCCGGTGGGGTGCGCAGTCCAGTCGTCGCATCTCACCGTCAACTTACCATATGGCTGATCGGGCGCGCAGCCCGTCAGCATCCCAGAGGCGACCGGCGCCGGGCAGTCTGCCGGTCCTCCCACTTATTGCGGTCAGCGTACAACTTACAGCCGTGGCGTGCTATTTGACATTGGTAAGAGAGTATGCTGCCCCAACCATACTGTGATAAATCCTGATAGAACCATTCTGGAGGGCACACATTGTAACTGGGCGGTCTATAACAACAATAGGGGAACTAACCAGGGAAGGGAGGATCACATAGACAGGGGCTACAGAATGGGCTAACTATACAGCAAAGGTGATCATTTCAAGGCACTCCTACTTAACACATGCTCCTTGAACTTCATGTTTCGGAGATGCTACACGAGTCCAGTCATTATGTTTCTGACAGAAACGTGGCTAACTGAGGCCTCTTACCAGACCATTGCTATGGCCATTCCCACAGGATATCAGATCCTGAGGAAGGACTGTGTGGGGAGCAAAGGGGTGGAGTTGCAATTATCTTTAAAAGTGATATCTCCTGCAACATAGTTCATACAGGAGAGCTGGACGGAGCTGAATGCTCGGGCTTCCACTGTGTATTATCAGCACACCAATCCCTGGCTGGAGTCTATGGATATATAGGCCCCATGGCCCAGCTGGTAACTTCATAAAATCCCTTAGTGAGTCAATCTTACCCCTAGTCCCCAAGTATAAGTATTTTTTGGTACTAGGCGACTTCAATATTCACATGGACAAACCTACAGAGCAGGATAATATTTCAGTGATTGAGTCCCGTGCCATTTTTAATCTGTCCTCAGATGTCTGTAACCCCACCCATGATAAGAGTCACACACTCGATAAGATCTTTTCAAATGCAGAGCTCCAAATTGATGTACCTTTAACCTTAGTATGGTCTGACCATTACATGATTTAGTTTTAAGGTGTGTAAGTTGGTAAGATGCCTTCAATCGCATAGGAAGCATCATACAACTACTTCAAGACCCTTTCATCACATTACTCCAGCAGCCCTGAGCGAAGCGCTTGTTGATCATCCGCTTTCACTCAGTGATAACCCGGAAAAGGATGCTCTCTGCCTGGAGAATTGGTTGCAGCAACGCGCCATGGAGCTCGCACCTCCTTCCACTCGATCCACTAAGTCAGCGAGAATTTCCGCACGGTGGTTTAATGAAGCTGTTTGGCAGAGCAAAAGCGCCTGTAAACGTCTGTAAAGAGTCTGGCGCAAGAATTTTAACTCCGATGATAAAGTAACCTTCAAGCAAGCCTTAAAAGTCCACCACAACAACATCTATGAGGCAAAACAATCTTTTTTATCCTCTAAAATCGAGTCATCTGGAAATAAAAGCAAAGACATTTTTAAAATTGTAAAAGGTTTTTCTTCTCCAAAGGCGGCAGCCAAATCTTTCTCTCACACAATGGGATGGACTAGCCAACTTGCCTCATATTTCCATGACAAAATTAAGACCATCCAAGACTTCTTTTCGGAGACCCTCCTGGTGGAGGGAAGGAGCTCAAAATATCCAATACCCGACACTCCCGTTGAAGGTGCATCTCTGACGCAGATCCCCCTTCTTCCAATGGAAACTTCCTTGGAGATTATGAAAGGCCTTAAATCAGGCTCCCCCTTGGACTCCTGCCCTGCTAAAGTGTTAGCAACGGTGGCCGAGGTTATTAACCCAGCCACAAACTCTGTCCTCAATTACTCGCTGAAGAATGGCCAAGTGCCAAGCGGCTGGAAAAAAGCTAAAATGTTACCACTACTGAAAAAGCCCCCGGCCGACCCCTCGATCCAACTATAGACCGATCTCGCTCCTCCCATTCTTCTCCAAAGTACTAGAGAAATATGTGAACTCAGTCATCACGGACCATGTGGAAACTCACAAACTTTTCCACCAGAGCCAATCAGGCTTTAGATCTAATTTCAGCACAGAGACAGCGAGGAGTCCATCAAGGAGAAGCTAGACAAAGGAGGGAAAGTGGTGTTGATCTTGTTGGATCTCTCCGCTGCTTTTGATACCGTGCCACACTACTGACTACTGCATAGATTACAGGAGTGCGGCCTGGGTGGCACGGTGCTTAAGAGGTTCTCCTTTTTGGAGGATAGATGTCAAGAGGTCTGGTCCCCTCCTTTCGCCGCCCCTATCCTTCCTCTGAAGGTGAGTGTCCTCCAGGGTTCTATCTTGAGCCCAACACTTTTTAATATTTACATGTCCCCTCTTACTCCCCTGGCTGAAGCTTGCAGCGCACAATAATATCCTATGCCGACGACACGCAGCTTCTATTTTCATGTGAAAAGGGCGAGGACTTTGTAGGGGAGAAGATCAACAAATGCCTGACCGGGGTTTTCACATGGCTCAGAGAGAATCAACTTAAATGTAACCCAAAGAAATCGTAGATAATCTTCTTCGGCTCTCCATCTCGGGATAAATAGAAACAATGGTAGCCATCAGACATGTCACCTCCCCTTACCTCAGTTACCACGGTCAAGAACCTGGGTGTTAAGGTGGATGATACCCTGTCCATGAAGGCACAAATCCAGTCAGTCGCAGGATCCTGCTTTGGCCTCCTGCAGATGCTTAAGAAATGTATCCCCCTACTGCCTCTCACCCATAGGAAGATTGTGGTCCAAGCCCTTATTATGTCTAGGCTGGACTACGCCAATGTCTTATTCCTTGGCCTTCTGGAGTACCTTCTGACTAGACTGCAAGGGCGGTCCTCATGCTTGGACCGAGAGCCCAGATCTCACCTCACCTGAGGGGGCTGCATTGGCTTCCCGTCCTAAAAAGAATCAGTTTTAAAGCCCTGGTTTTAGCCTTCAAGGCTTTACAAGGTACGGGCGTACACTATCTTAGAAGAAGAGTTACTCATTATGTCCCCTGCAGAACTCTGAGGTCATCCTTCCGGATTCAGGTGGTTGTCCCTAAGTTTTCCCGCACCCGAACTGGAGGTCGTTCTTTCCAAATTCAGGTGGCCCGTGTTTGGAACATCTTACCAGTTACTCTTAAACTGGTGTCAGATGTACTCACCTTTAGGAAGATGTTGAGAACCTGGTTGTTCCAGCAACAACCTTAAGGGTTTTTCTTTCCCCTTTCAGGGTCTGCAACAGTCATAGGTTCGAGGTTTCTTAATCGCTGGGACACTCTTGTTGAGTAGCTGTGAGCACTACAAATATCATATATCATTATCATATCATTATCATTATCACAGAAAGGGGGGTTTACCCCTGTGCTGACCGATATTTCAAAACTACACCAAAGAAATCTCGATTTCTGTGTTGAATGGCTGCACTATTGAATCCATTGGTCAGCTGACAAACAAGAAAACCTCAAAACCTTGGGCATTTCTGAAACCTGGAGGCCCAGGGAATCTAGGGTAGTGGGACTTGCATGGATCCCGGCACATTTCCTCACACAGAATACTCCGCATGTGTAAAAGTAAGCATCAAAATAGGCTATTTCCTCCACGTTTATGTGACTGCCACCCTGTGTTCCCACTCTTCTCACCAATTGAAACACTTGTAAATGTAAATTGATATGTAAATTGATACTTGTATAGCGCACTACTCACCCACAAGGGTCTCAAGGCGCTTGTACGAATACCGCTGTGGAACCCATCCTGGCTTTCCCTGTGAGGTGTCCACTCCTGGGCACCCCCAAGGTGGAGGCCAGGCATCCTTAGCGTTGTGGGGGCCGTTGTGGAGATTAAGCAAGCTATTGCCCAGAGTTGCAGAGTGGGACTCCATGATTGGAATGGCACCGAGGTGAGAATTATCAGGTCCGTGGAATTTTTGAGTCCAAGACCCGCCGAGGCGGGGAATTGAACCCTGGTCCCGGGCTAGACATCTGCATCAGGGTCTGCCGCTCTAATCATTGAGCCACACTTCTCCACTTCCTCCCATGTAATGCTGGACCATACGGACATTATTGGATTGCACATAAACTGTAGCTGTGTGAGGATCTCAATAACACCAAACCAATTTCACATCGTCCATGTTTTGACTGGTTCCTATTGCGGGTGATTGGCACAGCCATACAACTGGGGTACAGTTTGTATTGGGAGAAGTGTGACAACTTTGGGTGGTAGGAATATTGTGGATCCCTAAAGACTCCTGAACTTTCCATCAGAAATGTGAGTAAAATTTTGATTGCAGTTAAAGTTTGCTGTTTGTATAACATTCCGAGTAAGTAAATGTGGTGGCCTATATACAGATCACAGCACCCTGGACGCCTCTGGGTGTCTAGGTTTTAGAAAGGGTTGGTAGGTTTCTATTGGTGCTGGCTGTGCATGGGCCCAAATACCACACATACCCGCATCACCTGATAAGTTGAATTTAGATGGCAAATCTTGATTGTTCCTTGTTACATTTAGGCATGCACCTTTGTGCTTCATACAGTCGGTCCAGCGACACAAGTGGGGTACCATTTTTTATCAGAAGTGGGGAAATTTTTATTATAAATTTAATTGTCACCATTTTTTACTTCCAAATGTTAGCCACTGTGCAAGAAAGAACACATTTTGCATCATGCTGCCTGAAACTGTTGATATTATGGTGCCATCCCAAAATCAGAGTTGCACAATAGCCAGGATTCTTAAACTATTCATTATCTTGGTAAATTTAAAAAAAATGGTCAGCATTCGTTCATACCCATTTTTTAGTGATTATATTATGCCGCATGAATTAATGCATTACCTGTACACAATGATACTTCACCATAAGCTACAGCTGCGTTGTTAGCTCTAGTGTGCTTTTGGACTACCAATAAACATTATATATCCCTAGAATCAGAATAGTCTGACAAACATAATGTTGTAATGTGTATTACTTTTGTAAATCGCTCATCAAAATACAAAATTGAAGAGGAAATCTTTTTCACGCATTTCTTCCTACTTATTTTCATTTGTTTTTATTTCAACGATTAGTTATTTGGGAAACCCATGAGTGAAGGACCCCTAGCTGAATTCCAAATTTTGACTTTTTTTATTTTTATTTTTTAAATATATAGCTTTCCGGGTAAGCTATGGGGAGGTTTCACACCAGTTTTCACCAGAGGGCGATCTAAGCACAGCAAACCTTTTTTATGCCATTTTTAGAAAAAATATGTTTTCTTGCACAGGACTTTTTCCTAGTTCTCTGAGGTGCACTTAAAATTCTGCTACATGTTGTCTATTTTCTTGGGTCCACAAAATCTGGGTAAATACAGAATCCCCAACGTTTGGGAAAAAATGGACACAAATGTGGCCTTTACAGATTTTGTGCAAAAACGTTATGTAGGTTTTGTTTTTTAATTTTATTTGTTAATTTTCACATCAAACTGGGTGGTCATGTACAGAATCCTTTGAGACAATATCCATTGACTTATTTTCATTTCACGCATTAGAGTCTTAAGCACATAGCACAGTGGAATATACTTTACACTTTTCATGACTCAGCAGAAAATTCAGCATCACCACTGAATCATTGTCTGTGAAATTGCTCTCCTACCCTTGCAGCACCACCATTAAGTGAGGCCTGCCCCCGAGCCCCTGCACGCTCGAGTGGTGGTGTTTCGAGGCCCTCTTTCACCTGCAGGTTTACCTGCGCCTCATCCCTGGTGGTCCAGTGGACCTCTGTCTCCTTTCTCTTACTCCACTTTCCTCTCTGTTTTCACTCGTTTTCAACCACTTTTTCTCTGCACTTTTCTGCTTTCTGCACTTTTCTGCTGTTCTGCACATTTCCACTACCTTTTCCTTTACTCCTCCTTTTCCTTTATTCTCTCCTTTTGCACGCTCCGCTCTCCTCTCTGTTCTCACTCGTTTTCACCCTCTTTTTCTATTTTCTCTGCACTTTTCTGCTGTTCTGCTCATTTCCACTCCCTTTTCCTTTATTCCTCCTTTCCTGCCCGTTTTTTTCCCTGCCGCTGCTGGCCCCGCGGCCCCTCCCCCCCCAACACGACCAGCGCTACCGGCCAAATCCAGCTCCCCGCTCCCGTCTCCCAGCTGTCCAGCCCTCCCCGACCCCTACTTAATGGCGGGAGCTGCGCGGCCAATGCCAAAGGCGCACCAAAGGCAAGCCTATCTGCGCCCGTCTGCGACCCAACCACGACCAGCGCCAGGAACCCTGGACCTCAGCCCCACCAACGATACGACCCATCGGCACTCCACGCACTCAACCCAGGCCTCAACAACAACTGCAAGCTAGCTTCCCCAGCCGACACCCACGGACCCTTCAGCTGTCACCGCTGTCAGCACACATACGATAACAAAAAACAATGTCTCAAACGGTCAATCATGTAAAAAGGACCGTTAGAAATTTGAAATTAATCATAACGAACATAAAGCTCCTCATTTTTCAAATGTGGTTCTAGTTTCCATATGGCAAATACCAAGGGTTGCCAAGCCATTGGGAAAACGTTTGAAATGCAAAAGTATGCCAGAGTATGCAGAAATATACAGAAGTTAGTATTCATCAGTGTAGATGATTACCCAAAAAGACATAATGAAGAAGCAGAAAGTTTTCATAGTAGGGTGATACTATCCATTAAAATGATTGATACCCAACAAAATGCTCTTAAGGGAGGTGAACCTGTTTGTAAGGTTAGTGTAGTGTAGGGGAGGTCACAGTCACTATGGATTCTGGCTTTCCTATCACCATCATTACAGACAAGTTGTATTGGAAAGAATGGGGTGAAGTTCCACTGTGTGCACCAGACATACATACAGTGGCGTTTGGAGGGCATAGTATTTACATGATAGGTAATTTTCCGGAAATGAAACAGTCACATTTCAAGATAGGTCACTTTCCACCAAAGTTTATGCGGCCAAGAAAGGGTACAAATCCAGGGTTGGAGGGACCAGGGAGATTTTGGCATGCTTTTGAGACCGGCTACTGAATGCCCCATTCCATTAGTAACTATCCCTCCCCCCTATTTTGTGCCTCTGTCGTTGGATGACTTGTTGGGTATGCATAAATCTTTGTTTGCCGATCAGGTAGTGCTGGTTAAGGGGTTCAAACACAAAATTGTATTAAAGGAAGGTGCTGCTCCGGTAGTGCACAGGTTCAAGAATGTTTTGTAGAGCGTTAGGAGCCAATTGAAAGAGCACCTAGTCAAATTGTGAATGAAAAGGGTAATTGAGCCAGTTGAATTCTCTCAATGGATTTCACCCATTGTTGTGGCAAAGAAGAAGAATGGGCAAATGAGACCGTGTGTATCTTTGAATAAAAACATCTTGATGGACTGTTTCCCTCTCTCAAAGATTCAGGAAATGTTGGCTCAGTTGGAGGATTGCCACGGTAGTTTGTTACATTCCCAAGTTAGGCCCATGTAGCGAAGCAGATTATTTCTTACATTGTCCTCACAAATAATAATTTTAGCTGTGACCTTTTGCAAATATTTGCGCGCACGACAATGTTGGATTTGTTTCTCTATAACTAAACTTGTTTTCACATCTAGCTTTGCACAAACAATATCACAGCGCCCTGAACATCATGTACAAGGTCTTGTTTCGCACTATGTACAAATATCATCACTATCTTCATCCACAGGGCTACGGGCCTATCGACATATCAATAACATCGCTAATCTATTCACACATCGCAAGGCTACTTTCTATTATAAAAGATGAACATCCACATGGATTAGTAGAGGAGCCACTTCTGCTGACACAAAAGGTCCTTGCATGCTGAGAAATCACCACACAGCGGTCTAGCAGCTTGTGAGGGGTGTCCAGTTCATGACAAAGATGGCGTCCTTCACTCTATCCAATCAGGTAATTGGGTTTGATCATCCCTTGGGGGGATTCTGGGCTCTACACCTACACACACTCTAGATACACTTAGTGTAGGGTTTGCATAGTAGGAGTACACTCGATTACTAACTTGTTTTTTATGCCTGTATATATACATTGTTTTAGCACCATGGTAGAACTCTATCTACTATTTACGCTATTGGTGCTTGTAATCACGTTAATCTGTTTCTACCTTCTTATTTGTGCCGCGCACGTATTTTATGCAAGAATAACGTTGGTTCAATAAATAATATTGAAAATGTAACACTGTGAATTCTCTGTATATTTCTCCAACAATAAGTGAGCAGAAGTGACTGAATAAACATTTCTGTACTGTTTCCATGAACCCTGAGGGGCCAGGGTTGTCGTGTTCAGTGGTTGCCAGAAAACCATAGTCTCTCTGATAGGTTAGGGGTCTTACTGTGGCACTGTGAGCTAGCTGGTCTATAGGCCAATACATCCTGCTGGAGTGTCTGGAATCAGTCTTGATACCAAGTCCCTAGTTTATGTTGTCCAAACAATGCGCAGATCCTACGGATTAGTAGGAACTACACAACAATTCTCCATGATTGATCTCAAGGCAGCATATCACGAGGTAGAGTTATGTGAGGAATCCAGATCACTGACTACGTTCAGTACTCTATTTGGTGCATTCAGATGCTTGTGATTGCCATTTGGCCTGGCTTCGGCAGCATCCGGTTTTCAAAAGTTAATGTTTCAGCTATTTGGAGAAAGCAAACAGGTGATGGCATATCAGAGCGACATTCTGGTGTTCACTTCAATGCGAAGAATCACTTGAAAGTTCTGAGTGATGTGTTAAGTACACCACAAGATCAGAGATTCACTGTTAAGAAAGAAAAATACTGCTTTATGGTTCCAGAAATGGAGTATTTAGGGCAGGTATCAAGTCTAAGACGTTTTTAATTATTTGCCATCAGGAAAAGTCCAGAGCCTGTGAACAAGGAGCAGCTAAGATCATTTTTAGGAATGTGTGAATATTATTCCTGGTTTATTGAAAATTGTGCTACCAAACGCAAGGGTGAAATGTATATGTGGGGCGCTGGAGAGCGTAAAGTGTTAAAAAATTTGAACAAATTGATTGTGAAAGCTCCAGCTCTTAGTGCTTTCAGAGATGAAATGCTTTCAATTGTGACTGTGACTGCTAGTGGTGTGGGCTGGTAGATATTACATCACTGATGACATATGTGTCTTTCTGAAAAAAAAATATTTGTAATATATGTATAGCTAAAAATTAATGGAAGAAGACATGGGTAAATAAGTGTCTAAATACAGTGATGTAATATCTGACGTCATCAGCAGAGGATTGCGGTCGCGTGAGTTATAGTTGCCTGCACTAACTATAACAGGGGAATTTCAATGGTTTTTCACGAGTGAAATGTCCAGCTAACTATAACATGGGTGAAACCTATGGTTTTTTAAGTGAATTTGCAAGGTGTTTTAAATGCTAATTCCTAACTATAATGTTTGTGAAACCTATGGTTTTTTCAGTGAATATATATATATCATGTGATCAAGGCTCTACGGAGCCGAAACGTTATGACGACAGCCTCACAAATCAATTAAAATAAGCACTTTATCGAAGGTCCGTGTCCGCGAGTGTTTTTGGAGCTACTGATGTCTACCACGTCTTCCACGCACCAGCGATATCTGGATATATATATATATATATATATATATATACATATATATATTCACTGAAAAAACCATAGGTTTCAGGGGTGTTATAGTTAGCGGGACTTTTCACTTGTACAAAACCATTGAAGTTCCCCCGTTATAGTTAGTTCAGCTAACTATAACTTGCGCGCCCGCAAGGCACTGCTGATGACGTCACATATTACATCACTCATGACATGGTCAGTGACATCACTCATGACATCACTCATGACATCTCAAATGACATCACTCATGACATCACTGATGACATCATCCAGTGAATGTGTGTTTTTCTGAAAATTAAATATGTTTTATATATGTATATCTCAAGGTCGATGGAAGAATAAATGGGTATATAAGTGTGTAAATGGATGATTTGTTTTTGAAAAATTGATTGTGTAACTGACTGATTAAGTGTATCATAGTGAATACATGGCTTAGTGAGTAATGTTTAAATATGTAAATATCTGTATCAGTCTCTCACTTTGTGTATAAGTGGCTGCATGGGTTGGTGAGTAGCTACATGGGTGTCTATATAGGTTATTAGTTGTTTTTTTGAGTATCAGTCTGAGTGTCTGCATGGTTCGGTGGGGGGTATTACGTAGTGCATAGGTGCATGAATGAGTGACTCACTGTTTGTATGTGTTGAACACAGCATGTGTGCAGGACTGTATGGGTGGATGAGTGTGTGTATGGGTGTGTTAGTTAGTGAATGACTGTCTCAATAGTGTCTTTATGAGTAACTACATATGTTTTAAACTAGTATATGTGTCTATTGGTGTATATATGTGAGTATATGTGAGAGTGAGAGATTGAAAGAGTTCCTATATGAATAAGTATGTGTTTCTATAAGTGATTGTTTAAAAGACTAAGTATGTGTAAGTTTCCGTAGAAGTAAGTGTGGTGGTGTGTGTATAACTGTATATACAAGTAAATGTATGTTTGATTCTTTATTAGCATGAGTGACTATGTGTGTGAGTAACTCTATGGATGAGTGGCATTGTGTAACAGGATGTATAGGTGTATGAGTACATATGATGAGTGAGTACATGTATGAGTGACTGTATAGGACTGTTGGTGAATGAGTGGATGTGCATGTGGATCTTAGAATTACTGAAGAGGTTGTTGTAACTGGTATTGGTATGTCCATTGTTTTGAAAATTTTAGTCTCTATTTTTGAATGTGTGTATCAAAGGTTATATTAGGGTGAGAGGAGGTCTGCCACTCTATCACAAGGATGATGTCATCAGTGATGTCATGAGTGATGTCATTTGAGATGTCATGAGTGATGTCATGAGTGATGTCACTGACCATGTCATGAGTGATGTAATATGTGACGTCATCAGCAGTGCATTGCGGGCGCGCGAGTTATAGTTAGCTGAACTAACTATAACGGGGGAATTTCAATGGTTTTGTACAAGTGAAAAGTCCAGCTAACTATAACACCCCTGAAACCTATGGTTTTTTCAGTGAATTTCTGAGGTTTTTTAAATGCTAATTCCTAACTATAACGTGCCTGAAACCTATGGTTTTTTCTGTGAATTTCAAAGGTTTTTTAAATGCTAATTTCTAACTATGCCTACAGAGATAGGACATGTGAAGAAAGAAGAAAAAATGCACAGAAAGAAACAAAAGAAGTGCAGAAAGAAGCAACAGAAGTCCTCAAATACGAAGATAAGTGCAGGAAGAAGGATAACGTGCAGAAAGAACAAAAAGAAGAGCAGAAAGAAGCCTTGTTGCAAAATCATCCTGTACCCTCAACTTTTTCAGACGGATACTGGTGGTAACTGAGTCTGACTAACCAGTCCTAGAGCCAGTGCCATGTTAAAAGACACTTAGAATACAGTGAAAACACCTACATACACTAGGGAACATTATGCGTTGGGGTCCCCCTGTGATTAGCATGACCTCCTCTGTAAGCCCCTAGTATATAATAGGGCATGGGGATTAAAACTACCTCTTAAAACAGGCCACAGGGCGTTTTTGCACACATTAACTCAGGCCCCGTCCCCTCCCTTCACCACTGTGTCCGTTTTTAGTTGGGAGATTAAGTTCATTTGAATCCTGAGGGTCCCTAGGGTCCAACTAGCCCACTAGGTACCTCCAGTAAGTGCCACAGAGCTGCGTTGCAGAGAGGTGTAAAAAGTGGCACGGCCTGGACCACCTCTCTGCAATGCAGCTCAGTGGCGCTTACTGGAAGCACTTGGTGGGCTAGTTAGCCCCCAGGGGCCCTCAGTATTGAAGGGAAATTATATCCCCAATTTAAAACGTGCCATAGTGCGTGTTTGCACACGTCACCTCAGGCCCCGTCCCCTCCCTTCACCACTGTGTAAACGCGCCCTGTGGCTGTTCTAAGTTGAGAGATTAAGTCCCTTTGAATCCTAAGGGTCCCTAGGGTCAAACTAGACCACTAGGTACCTCCAGTAAGCGCCACAGAGCTGCGTTGCAGAGAGGTGTAAAAAGGGGCTTGGCCACAGAACACCTGTCTGCAGCGCAGCTCCCTGGCGCATACTGGAGATGCCTGTTGGGGGCGCGTTTGCAGAGTGCTGCACGGAGGGGGCATGGCCTCCGGCACGATGCCAGTCTTTTATTTATTTTAATTTTTTAAGAAGGGGGGCTGTGTGGTTCCCCTTCTTATTCTAATTTATTGGCCCTGATGACCCCATCCCCCAGGGCCTGTCTCCTAATTATATTTTTTTGACCCCAATCCCCAGGGCCGGCCACTGTTTTTTATTATTTTTAAAAAATATATATTTATAGACACCCCTAGGACATGCTGGACAAACCGTACGTACCTATCACCATGACGATTTGCGTGATATTCATTAAAAGGCGACTATGCATGCAATGAATCCACGTGGAATGTATTTACACCACTAGTGAAGCTCTGACATGTCTGATGCCCTACCGTGCCTAATCCCGGTAGACACCCTTGTAGTTTATTTATACAAACATGGGTAGCTATTGACGGGCACATTTAATACACATGCACACCAAGCCATTCAAAGGGGATTCGACAAAAATTCAACCAAAACTATGCAAGAAACCCCCCTCACGGTTAATAAAACACACATCCACTGCCGGATGTGTAATACTTTTTATTTTACTCTCTGGAAAGGGGACGAACATCACTTGAGAGTCACAGCGCGCTCCTGACAGAGCCCAATGTTGTGTTACACCCACCATTGCCTGCCGAGTGCCACACACCTCTGTGTTGTATTCCACTAGCTAATGCATATGCTATGACACTCTCTAGCCCATGTGCACTGTAACACCACCCCGTGAATATGTCATGCCACACTTGTCTTCGCACGGGTTATATTGCCCCATCTAACGTGCCTTCCTCGATGCCTATGTTATAACGCTCAGTGCTATGCCATACATATTACAATCTGGGATCCATATCTTTGTCACAGTGCATATGCAACGTTACACTCCCCAGCACATATTTTATATTACAACTTTAGAGACTAGTTAGGTTACACAACACTGCCCTGTGCATATTACACTCCAAGGCGCATATCGCATAGCACGCGCTAGTGCCTGTGCTATCTCGCGCTCTCCAATGAATCTGTCATTGCGCACAATGTATTGCATATTATATTTCACGCCCGGTTTATCTTATATCACACTTTTTGGTGCATAGTTTATACCATACACTATATCTAGTTTTCATTTTCAATCGTGCTCTCAGGACTATGTTCTATATAACACTGTGTTCACCTACCCTTTTCACGGGCATTACATTTTGCGATAGGGGGTGGAGGGTCAGGGGGTGTTTCTGCCAAGTGAGCCCGGAGTCACAGTCACAAACGTCCTCTTCTTCCTGAATAAAAGTGAGATTATGCTGCATACTTGTTCATATTTTAAGTAGTTCGCACAGACACAATGTTTTAAAAACAATAAAGTTCCTAATACCCGCCTTCTCTGAACAGTTAGCTTGCTGCCCCACCCCCCTCCTCCCTATCCTCCGTTGTGTGAATCCATGGACTAGCCTCCTCCCTCCTGCCATGCATGGTCTGATGTGCTGCCACTGCCCTCAATTTAGTATGATGTACCAGTCCACTCCTCCTGCCCTCCATTGCCCAATTCTATGCCCCATCATTGACCTCCTGCTTAAACTCTGTGCTTAGCTTGCTGCCCCTATTCTCCTTCCCCCTGCCCTTCGATGTCTTTGTGCATGCCCCTGCTCCATCCTTTTTGCCCACCATGTCCCATGGACCTGCCACTCCTATCTACTCTGAGTGTTCTGTTGAGCTGCCACTCCTCTCCCACCTGCCTAGCATTGTCAGATGACTGTAACCTGTCCCTGCCACCTCCACCCTGCCTGTCCACATGCCATGCCCCTATCCTCTTCCTCCTGTCCTATATGGTCCATTGTACTGCCACACCCTTCTGCCCTCCCTGGTCTGTTGTGCTGCAACTGCTCCTCCTGCCTGCCCCGTGTGGTCTGTTGTGAGGCCCCTTCCCCTGAACTTTCTTGTCTGTGCACAGGTCCTGACCCTCCCTTCTATCCTCCATCGTCCTTTGTGCATGCCCCTGCACCCTCCTTCTTGCCCATCATAACCATTGTGCTGCCACTAACCCTCCCACTTGCCATGCACGGTCTTCTGTGCTGCCATGGCCCCTCCCACCTTCCCTGTGTGGTCAGTTAGCTGCCCCTGACCCCCTCCCACCTTCCCTCCATGGTCTGTGTGTATGCCATCACAGTCTCACTGTTGCTCTTCATGGTGTGTCTTGCTTCTAGTGCCCATCCTGCCTGACCTCCATGGCTATCTTGCTGCTCCTGCCCTGCCCCCTTGCCCCCAGCCCTCTGTTTACATGTGCAGACCCCTACTCCCTCCCTCCTGGCTTGTCTGTTCCATTGTAATGCCCCTGATCCGTCCCTCCTGCCCTTTATGGTCTGTTATGCTGCAGCATTCTCTCCTGTCTGTCCATTATGGTCAGCTAGCTACCATTGCCTCTTGCCCCTCTGTTCTCTGTTGTCCATGTGCATGGTCCTGTCCCCTCCCACTTGCTTTCTATGGATTGTTGTGCTGCACTCCCGTCCTGCATGCCCTGTGTGGTGTATTGTGCTGCTGCAAACCCTGATGCCTGCCCTGCAGGGTCAGTTTGGTGCACCTCTCCATGTCCCTCCTGTCCTCTGTTATCCAAGTTCATGTCCCTATCCCATTTCCTTCGATGATCCAATGTACCATACTTGCGAACATTTTGAACTTGGTAAGAGGGAGATTTTGAAAAAAAACTGGGGTATTGATTTTCCCCTTTGAGTTACATTGAAAAAGAGGATATTGTAGACAGGAGACAGATCAAATAAAGCCCATTTGAGCTTAAAAACATTGGACGTTTCCTGGCTGAATCGGGTCTGTTGGCATGTATGGTTGTACTACCATTGCCTCTTCCTTCTGCCCACAATGGTCTATTACATTGCCACAGCCTCTCTTGCAAGTCCTGTATTGTTGGTTTGTTGCCCCTGCCCCCCTTTCCACTGCCCTCCATAGTCTGTTGTGCTTCCACGGCCCTTCCTGCCTGCTCAGTGTGGTTAAATTGTTGCCTTTGCACCCTCCTACCTGCCTTCAATTTTCAGAGTCCGTGCCCCTGGCCTCTGCCTCTCAACAGTATCCTAATGAACAACTAGATTGCTAACATTCTATATTTATTACAAAAGTGTGGAACGCCTGACATCATCTTGATGTAATCAAAACTGTAGTACCTAGAGCATTTCCTTTAGAAATTACATATATGAGAGGGTCTTATTGGCATCAAAATTATGGTTAGTGCTCTAAAAGACTAAAATAAGGACATATTTTCTGAGTTTTCAAATAGCGACAAAGCACTTTTAAATTATTTGTTATCTTTATGTTTTTTTATCCAGTTGACCACTTGATTAAATGTTGCACTTAGGGGAGAGGATGTGGTGTTACTTCCAGAACTGCAGACTTTGCAACTGGGGAACCAGGTTGAAGTTTCTGCTTCAGCTCGACATTCTGTGATTCTGGTCAAATCACTTAGTCTCCCCATGTCTACAACCAAAATGAATTTGTTCTTGTGTGATGTAACCAATGCTCATGTAAATTACTCCAATACCTGACAAGTCTGCACTATATAACACTGCAAAAACACAAAATAATAAGTGTTTTGCACACTTCTGTCATTGGGCTATATTTGGGCTACATCTGGGTGATTTTGGGCTACATTCGGGCTCTTTTGTCTCCGGTGGCCATCTTGGGAGATTTATTTGTTATGAAGTTTCCTAATTTCCTCATGTACTGCAGTCTCCTCAGTAGGAAATGCTTTCAGTTTTTTACTTTGATTCCATCATGAAGGTATTCAGATATGTCACACATTTGCCATAAATTCTGAATGTTAGCACTCTAGTTGCTCATTAGATCACTGTAGTAAAACTACTGTTCACCATGGAAGTCTGCTCCTGGTATTAAAAGTGCATGTTTCAGTCTGCATGTCAGAATTTTTTAATGAAATAGAAGAGGATTTGAGAAGTCACTCAAAATGTGCCCTCATTTTCTTTCTTCAGCATTAATCATAATTTCTATGGCAAAATGAACCCCCTCATTGTGTTCCTTTTTAAATTAAATGTTTTAAGTGTTACCAGTTTAATCCAATCAAGATGGCTTCAGGTGTGCCATACTATTGTCATAATGAAGACAGTAAGCGCTCTAGTTGTTTTTAAGAACATTCTGGGACATTCTGTCATTGGGCTACATCTGGGTGATATTTGGGCTACATTTGGGCTCTTTTGTCTCTGGTGGCCATCTTGGGAGACTTATTTGTTATGAAGTTTCCTAATTTCCTCATTTACTGCAGTCTCCTCAGTAGGAAATACTTTCAGTTTTTTACTTTGATTCCATCAAAAAGGCATTCAGATGTGTCACACATTTGCCATAAATTCAGAATGTTAGCACTCTTTTTGCTCATTAGATCACTGTAGTAAAGCTACTGCTCACCAGGGAAAACTGCTGCTGGTATTGAAAGTGCATGTTTCAGTCTGCATGTCAGAATTTTTTAATGAAATAGAAGAGGATTTGAGAAGTCACTCAAAATGTGCCCTAATTTTTCTTTCTGCAGCACTAATCATACTTTTTATGGAAAAATGAACCCCCTCATTTTGTTCTTTTTTAAATTAAATGTTTTAAGAGTTACCACTTTAATCCAAGCAAGATGGCTTCAGGTGTGCCATACGTTTATCATAAGTAGGACTGTTAGCGCTCTAGTAGTTCTTTGGAACACTCTGGGAAGCTGCAGTAGAACACAAAGGAATCAACTGACAGTCTCTGCCCTTGTTGGATTTACATGTTTTACTGAGAATGTCAGACTTCATTCTCACATGACTGAGAAAGATAATGTGAATTTACAGAAAATAAGCTCTCAGTTTAGCTTATAGATCACCTTCCAAACCTCTGTGGTAAAAGCATGAGAAAATATTTTTCTCTCAATCATGATATCCCAGCAGAAGGCTTTTTCACATGGTGAAATCACCTTAAAACATACCACAATTCCTAAAATGAGTATGGTACCATCAACAAATGATTTATAATGTAACTAAAGTCTTAAAACCTTCTATTAACTGCAGTGCTTTTTAATGAGGTGCTATCATGTATATTGGTCCCAAGATGGCTGCCAACACTTCTTGGATGAAGTGCTGACAGCCAATCAGATCTCAGGATGAGATGTGTGGTTAGGCTTCGCCCACATATATATATGCTTTTAAATGCTATTTTCTCAGGAAATACTGAACAGATTTACACCAGACCTGCAAAAGGTACTTCCTTGACCGTATGGCTACCTCTCTGCCAAATTTTAAGTAATTCTGTTGAGCCGTTCGGGCTGTAGCTGTGTCTAAAGGTCCTATGGAAAAATGCATGGGGAAAATGTGTTTTGGGACCCCCCTTTTTTCTTGGCCCCTGCTTGACGAATCACCCCGAGACTTTCAGGGTAGGAGCTGAACGAAGCGCCCCATTAGTTTTGAAAATTTCGCGAGGATTCGTCAACCGGCGCCAAAGTTATTCAAAATAGAATTTTGAGATTTCCTATGGAAACTAGGTTGTAACTATGACTATCTACTGGCGACCGCCAGTAGATAATATATATATATATATATATATATATATATATATATATATATATATATATATATATATATATATATATATGTTCGCTCTTAGCCTTCCCAAAAGATTGAGCCTCACTCGAACATTTACCAAGGTGGCAAGCCTTTAATGAAGAGTATGAACAGTCAGCTGAGGCAGTTACGATCACACGGCCACAACGCGACTTGCCTGACGCGTTTCGAAGAAATCTCCCTCTTCCTCAGAGGCAGTCGGCCATAGATGCACGCTCCGGTCACCATCCATAAATGCAAAATACGCCCCCTGATGGGCGGGTCAATTGGCCCCAAAGCCTTATGGTTACTGGAGTCCCGGAAAATCTAACCCATGATGGTGCGTTAATTTCCGTGCCTTTCAAGCCCTCAGATGGGCCACCGCCTCAGATGCTGTTCTCATCTCAGGTAAGTGCTCCACACAACAGCTCTGAATATATCCTGCTGCATGGCCCCCTCTCATCCCGGGGTGGTGCGGCTCGACGGCTGGGCGCCGCCAAAAATGTTCGCTCTTAGCCTTCCCAAAAGATTGAGCCTCACTCGAACATTTACCAAGGTGGCAAGCCTTTAATGAAGAGTATGAACAGTCAGCTGAGACAGTTACGATCACACGGCCACAATGCGACTTGCCTGACGCGTTTCGAAGGAATCTCCCTCTTCCTCAGAGGCAGTCGGTCATAGATGCACGCTCCGGTCACCATCCATAAATGCAAAATACGCCCCCTGATGGGCGTGTCAATTGGCCCCAAAGCCTTATGGTTACTGGAGTCCCGGAAAATCTAACCCATGATGGTGCGTTAATTTCCGTGCCTTTCAAGCCCTCAGATGGGCCACCGCCTCAGATGCTGTTCTCATCTCAGGTAAGTGCTCCACACAACAGCTCTGAATATATCCTGCTGCATGGCCCCCTCTCATCCCGGGGTGGTGCGGCTCGACGGCTGGGCGCCGCCAAAAATGTTCGCTCTTAGCCTTCCCAAAAGATTGAGCCTCACTCGAACATTTACCAAGGTGGCAAGCCTTTAATGAAGAGTATGAACAGTCAGCTGAGGCAGTTACGATCACACGGCCACAACGCGACTTGCCTGACGCGTTTCGAAGGAATCTCCCTCTTCCTCAGAGGCAGTCGGTCATAGATGCACGCTCCGCAAACCGAATTTCATTTCTGAACATTGAACATTGAAATGAAATTCGGTTTGCGATGCAATAAAGGACCTTCTTGAAAGCTAAGGGGGCCCGCTTCTGTCTCTTGAGTGCATCTCCGAGCAAGTGGCAATCCTTTTTGAAAATATATTACGGCCAGCCTCGGTCGTGGAGTTTGCACCGCCACATATATATGGACTGTAGCGATATACTTGCATTTCGCAAAATACAGAGGAGACGAAGTTGTGCTTTAAATTTAAACTGTAATTCATTTCATACCTACTGGAGGTTTAATACTTTGATACTTATGTTTTGTGGCAGGAACGCTCAATCCTACAAGTCCCAGGATACCTTCAGACTGAATATAGATCCAACCCACCTGGGGGCAGTCAACTACTGGTTAACAAGGGGCTTGCTGAGATGACGTTATCACTGCCACTGACCAGCCGGTCCGTGAACAAGAAGCAGGAGCTTTGAAACACGTTGGACCTTTCTGAACATTGAACATTGAAATGAAATTCGGTTTGCGATGCAATAAAGGACCTTCTTGAAAGCTAAGGGGGCCCGCTTCTGTCTCTTGAGTGCTTCTCCAAGCAAGTGGCAATCCTTTTTGAAAAAAAAAAAAATATATATATATATATGTTGGTAACACATTTATTTTGATAATATTAGAATGCCTCATTATAGTGATAGGTAGTCGATTCCAATTCCTGAAGAGCCTGCAGCAATTCAAAGTTTAATTCAATTCAATTCAAAGTTAATCTTAATAATTTGGCTTACGTTGCAAGAAATCTTTATACCAAGATAGGTAACCTCCTCCAACACCCTTATGTCCTGCCCTTGAGCTGTATAATTAGATATAATTTAAGTCTTCTCAACAATAAGTTTATAAGCTGAAAATTCTCCAACCTTCCTTGTCCCACATTTGATTGCGCTCATCGTGAGGTGAACATTATTTGAATATACGGCAATGCCGTCTACCCAAGCTGAGACCTTCAGATTGATATTATTAAGAGAATCTGGAACTATATTGGGATTCCTTTTTAACGCTAACAGATAAGGTTCTAGGTATAGAGAAAATATTAAGGGGATATGCGGGCACCCCTGTCTCATTCTCAGTGTAATATTATACATTTTACTCTCCATTATGACCGCAACTGCTATAGGTTTAACTTACAATGCCTGAATGCTACAGATCAATTTGCTCCCAAAGCCTATTCGGTGCAGAAGTATTGCCATGACATACTGTCACAAGCCTTCTCGGTGTTCAATAAAATCATACCTGCATTTTTATTTAAAAGTTGTGCTGTATCAAACACGGGAATAGCATTATTATATATGTACAGGTGTGTCCTGGCCAGAATAAAGCTATGCTGCTCTGGACTCACTAGTTACCCAACTACATTGGCAACCCTGCTGGCAATGATTTTAGCATATATTTTTGTATCTGAGTTGTGTAAGGATACTTGTCGATAAGACCACAGCGATCAGCTGGTTTCCCCTTTTTAAGGACAACTGCTATATTGATTTTGTTCCATGAATCAGGAACTCCAAGCCGCTTCTCAAATTCTTATGTTACCATTAGTAGTATGGAGATTATCTCTGAAGAAAAGGATTTATGAAATTCAACAGGAATTGCATCTAGTAGAGCCGCTTTACCACTGGAGATGAAAGAACTATCTTAAAAAACACATTTGCAGCCGTAATTTCCTTATCTAAACTCTTTGGGGTATATTTACAAGAATTGCCGCTAAGCAGTTTTCACACTGTTTAGCAATATTTTTACCGCTGCCAATCGCCAAATCCTAATGCTATGTTTGCAATGAATTTGCAATACCTTGCACCGTGGTGTTAGGATCAGTTGGCGGGCGTGAAAAATGATGCTAACTCTAGCATCTAGGTGATAAAAAAAAATCACCTTAGCATGAAAAAAGTGACGGGCGGCCAAATAGTGGTCAAAAAGTTCACGCTAGTTAGCCCAACGTCACTTTTCAGCTGCAAGCGTCAAAAAGAGCTTACAAATACACCTCTATGGCACTGAAATGCATAATGGAGCAGCCATGACCAAATTCATCACAGGTCAACAACCCCTCCAACCCCCAACAGCCAGGATGACCAGCTAGAGTCCCCAGGGAGAGAAAATGCAGATTCAGGGCCTCATTTATGAAAAGTGGTGCATCACTGGGAAAAAACAGTGATGCGTAACATTTTATTGCGACATCCTTGTGACACAATGCATGCGCCGTATTCACAACAATATGCCCTGAGGTAGTGTAGTGGATTTTCTTCATATCTTGTGCTTAGACTGTTGAGTTCTCCTGAGATCAAGACTTATCGGACGAGCCAGAACTTGGCCTGATCCACTGTATATGTTCTTGTGTGGCTTTTGTTTACATACAGTATCTGCTTTGCCTCCTTATGTCAGACATACTGTTTTTTATTAGTGTTGTACATAATGGCATGTTTTTATCCTCATATCTGGCTAAAAAACACATATGCTCTACATAAATTCCTCTGTCACTCCTGGGCCTTGTATGTGCTATACAAAACACCTAAATAAACGAATAAGAAATAAATACATTGAATTTGGACTATGGCGAAGTAGAGTGAAAAGGAAGAAGGAAAGAATCATAATATTCCAAATACCCTAGCAAAGAACAAAGGGATGAGTAAGCTGAAGATTTCAATGATAACTTACCACATAATAATACAGAAACGTGTTGATGATGTTAACATAGAAATGCACAATAAAGTAAAAAAAATGTAAATTCTGCTTAATTTTGCTGAAAGCTTTCATTACTATCATTCTCCAACTGCTAGGTTGCACTATTCTTTTCTTCTTCTCTATCCCTTTAAGAAAAATAAATGCCTTTCATAAATAGTGATTTAACGTTATAGCTGAATTATAGAGCCTGACCTTTTTGTGAAATGTTCTGTTTCATGCAAAATGTATTTCTCTTCTTTTCACATCATATAACTTTATTGTATTTAGATTTGTTTCTTTGCCACATATTCATAATGACAAGCATATTAATGAAAAGAAAATGCTTAATGCAGCTTAAATTTCGTGATCTAATCAGGAGATACCAGAACTCAAATGTTTCATTCCATAGAGCAGTTCCTTGTTACCCAATGGAACACCATCCAGCTAATAAAGTAGGCTTGCGAAAGGTTCCCATGAGAACCTTTGTGGATGTAACTTTTTGTAATACGTTCTAGCCACATCTGAATAACTGCAGGTTGACTTGGACGTTTACCATGGGAATCACAGACGAAGATGACAGACCATCAGAAGACCTTCCTCCATTGGATGCTGATGACATATTCACCTGTTTTTGCAACATGTTTAGTGGCTTTTCAAAATAGTATGTGTTCCCAGCTAGAGAGTCAAGGCATTCTATGCACTCCTACCCTGCCATGCCCCTTAGCATTTTGTTTTGCTAGCTTGAATTACCATAAGCTATTGCTGACTGCGATTTTCTTTGACTTCTCCTTATGGAGACTGAGGAGACGTTCTATCTTTATGCTGATCATAGCTACTGCTCTGATTTTCTGACCCTCTCGCTCATTTAGACCTTTGCTACTGCAACTGTCCGGAGTACTCGGGTGAGCATCCAGAACTTCCCTCTTATGGGAAGTTGCTCCTTTTTTTCTGTTATCCGACTTTGCTCAAAAATTCTACTTGCTTTTTTCCAGAAGGAACTCTAAATGGGTTTGTGTTAGTATAGAATAGGTACTTTATTTGAGAATAGGGGCTATATTTATGGAACATGCTGTTATTTTCTGTGCCTTTTCTAACCAATTGTTTTTATTGTTTGTGTAATTGATCTGATCTGACTAACCTGAATAAAAGAAACAAAAATATCGACTAATCTTTTAATGAGAAAATAAACTTTTAAAACTTCACCAAACCTCTCTTTATTGACTAAACATCAAATTTAAAAGATGATGGTGTTGTCGTGAAAATGCTCCATTCTAACACAGTGGCAGAGGTTTATAGACTTGGGAACTTCCAGATTTGAAGTGATGTTATTTACAGAAAATGTATACGTTTTCTGCTCTTGCAGAAACAATTGTTTCATTGCCTTCTTTCTCCCAAAGAACCAACATGAAATACTAGGCAGCCACTTTGGGAGAGACAGAAGACTTGGAGATGTTGCCTAGTGTTGAGCACTCAGTGTTGCCACAAATCATACAATGCTCTTTGAAACCAGATAAATCTTCCTAGGTTAAAGATAATTTATGTAAGGTGATTGGAGACAGTACGTATATTAAGATTCGGTTGGATTATAAAGTCTGTCGTTTTTAGTGTGTGTACCGATCAAATTTGAATGAACTGAGAGAGGACAGAGGCCATGAAGAAAACTCTGGAAATGGTACAATGTGTTGATGAAACAATACTGCTGTCTGATCCTCTAAAGATTCACACAAGATGATTTTGTATAAAATTTGCAGTCTAGCAAGGAACTTGTATCTGTTTTCCTAATATTTCTCCTAGCTATCCTTTGTTTTTTTCGAACCTCTTGTTGAAATGGATTTGGTGAACCATACTATGTCATGTGATCAAAATTGCATCTTGAGAAGTGTGCCTACTTATCTGGTCATTAAGCATGCGTTGAAACTGAAAGGGAATATGATTGACCTAGATGTGTTAATTAAAAAAGGACTGTGGTTTGCAAACTCCTAATTAATAAAATCTTGTAATTGCATTATACTTGATAGCTGTGGTGCCATTTGATTTTTTACCTTCTTTATCTGACTTGGAGAGTGTAATGCTAAAGAGTTATTAGCAAAAAATCTGAACAATAATTACACTGCACCTTCTCACCCGCCTGCCGGAGCTTCTGAGTTCTTTCTGCCACAACGGATTCTAGTTTTTCTACTTTGCCTTAACATTAGTTTAAATTAACTGCCAACAATGATTCATTCTTGCATTTGGTTACTGTCTTTTTAAAAATCGGTTTATTGTTCCAAATTCGATTTACATTGTGTCTTTCATTTGTTGTAAGTTGAAGAAGGTAATCAGTGAAAAACTGTCATTGGAGAAATATTTGGTCATTTGGGCTATGTAGTACACTGAATCCCATAATACCGAACTATATTAAAGGTCTGTACTGTGAAGGAATGCAAGTTGTACAAGCTCTTTTCATTTAAGAAAAGGACAGACTTCTCACCTCTATGTGTATGGCTCTCAGGGCCGGACTGGCTGTAGTGGGCGTCGGGCAGTCCCCCGGAAGGCTGGAAGGGTGGGGGGTGTTTTAACAGCAGTGGGGGCTGGTTTTGTTACTGGGGGCCAGTTTTGCAGCTGTGCTGCAATATCGTCCCACAGTAACAAAAGCAGCAGTGCACATTTACTTACCTATAACATAACATAACATGTGTATTTGTAAAGCACATGTTCACCCTGAGGTCTCGGCGCTGAATAACAGATGTTCATTGTTACCTAACTTAATGGTACTCATTTTATCGACCTCAGTTGGACAAAAGGCTGAGCAGATCCGCTGGGATTTGAACCTGTGACCATGAGGTCAAACAGAAGCCTCTGCAATGGAAGCATTAGTCCACTGAGCCACCAGACCCACATTCCCCCTCACGCTTCTCCCCTGGAGAGGGGTGCTGGTCCTACAAAATTGCCAGGGATGCTTTGGGTTCCCAATCCGGTCCAAATGGCTCTGATAGAAAAAGCACTGGTAAAGCTAATAGATCTCAGTTGAGCTACTGGCTTTGTCAGCGCCTTTTGTCAATTGCATGTTTGAACATGCATCAAGATGCTTATGCACGCATGGCTTGGCATCTGCTCCACCATATCTGCCCAGGGGTTTTCTCTTTTGGGGCCTCATGTAGGTAGCGAAATACCGGTCGGTAACGGCCGATTTTCGGTAAATATGCCGTTACCGACCGGTATTCAGACAAGTGAGATGTAGGAGTCCAAAAACCACTTTTCGGTAAATATGAGGCGGTAAATACCGATTCATAGTTACCGAATTCTAAAATACCGATTCATATTTACCGAATACATAATTAACGAATCGGTAAATATGAAGTGGTAAATATGAAGTGGTAAAAATTTAAAATGACATGTAGGAGCAGTCGGTAATTAAGAAATCCAGGAAAATCGGTAAATAAGAGTCGGTAATTAACACGGATTGAAAGCAGGTGGTAACCATCAACAATGCACATAAGCAATCCCAAAATGCAACAGCGTGGACAACATGGCCGCCATGTACGTCATTGCAAGGCGCCTACGTCTACAGGCAGCAGGACTGAGGGTGTGGCGACGGGAGGAACAAATCTACAGACAGCGCATCACACTATTCCAGCTGACTGATGCAGAGATACATGAGAGGTACAGGCTACACCCCGAAACCATCATGGACCTGATAAGGGACCTGCACCCACTCCTGGACCAGCCAACAAGAAGGGCGCACGCCATACCACCACATGTGCAGGTGCTCTGCAGCCTACATCTACTGGCATCCGGCAGTTATCAGGTGGTGATAGCTGCGGTGGGTGGTGTATCCCAGAGTTGCCTGTCCCGTTTCTTCAGGAAGTTCCTGGATGCCATGATGCAGAGAATGCACCACTACATAAGCTTCCCAAACACACAGGCTGCACTGCAGAAAACAAAAACAGACTTTTATCACATGGCACAGTTCCCCCATGTCATCGGCTGTATTGATGGTACACACATCCCAATCTGTCCACCAGCTGATACAGAGCACATCTACAGGAACAGGAAGTCCACCCACTCCATCAATGTGCAGGTGATCTGTGATGCAGGGAACATCATCACAGATATTGTTGCAAAGTTTCCTGGGAGCACCCACGACTCTTACATCTTCCAGAATAGTGGGATCTACACACGACTGAGTGCCGGCGAATTCGGAGAGGGATACCTGCTGGGTAAGTAACAGTGACGCCCCTTGAAACCTGCAAATCAGAGTGTATAGAGGCATGTAACTGATGGTTCCCTTTTACTCATCCAGGCGACAGTGCATATGCATGCCGTTCATTCATCCTCACTCCCTACCTACACCCAGCAACCCAGAGTGAGAGACGATACAACGTGGCCCACAAAACAACACGCAATGTGGTGGAGCGCACGTTTGGACTACTGAAGAGCAGGTTCCGCTGCCTCCACAAGAGCGGAGGCGCACGCCAGTACAAACCCATCACCTGCTGCAAGATTATTGCCACTTGTGCAATGCTGCACAACCTTGCCACGAAAAAAGGTACAGATGTGGAACTAACATATTTTGAGGACAACGAGGATGAGTCAGGCCAGCCAGAGGGCAGCGCAGCTAGAGTGCCAACTGCAATCGATGGGAGAGAGAGACGGGCAGAGATCACATGCAACTATTTCTGAGTAAGTGAGGGGACACAGCGAGTTGTGAGAAGTCATGACGTAGTTTAATGTGGCACCACGCCATGAACACATGAACAGGCCAATCTGGCAATATACCATCTATACAAGGAGTATGTCCAGGGTTACGTCACCCAATGGGAAGTGGCTAAGCAGGGCCACATCAATGTTTGCGCATACGCGCTGCAGTGGTGGATTGCACGGCCTGTGCATCCTCACTAGAGCCAACCCCAAGCCGCCTGCTGCTCCTGCGTGCTTCGGGGACGGGGGGTGTGATGCTGCTGCTGGTGTCGATGCTCTCCGCAGCATCCCCTGCAGCAGTTGTCGACGCCTGACTAGTCAATAGCACCCCTAGTGCACTTGTCACCTGCACCATCCCCCGAGACAGGTCGCTGCAGCACTGTGTTAGGCCCTCCTGCATCGTCACAGAGCGCCGGCAAAGTAGGGAAGTCGCAGTTGCCAGACGGTTGAGTGCCCTGCTGGTAGTGTCCCTTCTCTGGCGTTCCCGGCGCCGTGCTTCGATGTCAGCATCTAATTTGCTGCACAACTGCTGGATTGACTGGGACATGTCCCGAATGCCTGCAGCCATGCCGCCAATGTTTGTGTCCATGTTGACTAAGCTTGTCTTCATCACCCGCATGTGCCTCTGGACTGACATAACTGCCTTTGATTGCAGGCGCTGTTGCTTCAACATTTGGCCCTCGAGCCCCAAGAAGACACCATGGCCGTCAGTGGGTGCTGGTGGACTCTGGACACGCGACCTGTGGCGCCCTCTTGCTCCCGTCTGTGCTGCCTGTGAGGTGTGGGGCACAGTGGGATGGCTCCCTTCCTGGGGCCCGGTGCGGTCTTCTGGGCCCATGCTGTCGTCTGACGAGGTGTCGAAGGCTCGTAGCCTGGCTGCTGGACGCCTCCTCATTCTCACACCTGCAAGCGGAGATGTGGCCGGTGATTCGAACATGAGTGGCGATGCTGGCTGTGGTTGTGGTGATGCTGGCTCTCGGTGAGGTGATGCTGGCTCTGTGTGCGGCGAGGCTGGCTGTGTTGGTGGTGCGGCTGCAAGTGGGCCTGCTCCCTGGTCTGAACTCGTGCTGGCTAGAGGTGATTTTTGTGGCCGGTGTGCCGTCTCCCCTGCAGCATGCCCTGTACTGCATGATGTCACATCTGTGGACAGAAAAACAACATTGGCTCAGTGTCCCCGAAGGGCTGCATTGCAAGCGTCACAATAAATCATTTCACATTCCAATCTGTCCTCTGTCTCCTTGTGCCTCGAGTGCGTGACATGCCTTGTTGCCCTGTAACATTTACGTCATGGTTAGTGTTGCCCTGACTACATCTCCCGGAATGCATTGCCTGTCTGCACTGACACGTGTGGACTGCAGTGTGATTCTCGTTTCACAATGGGGGATGTGGGATAGGGGTAGGGGAGGCTACATTGCTGTGCTTTCGTCTTACCTTGGTGTGTTGCGGCTCTGGCAGAGCTGTCGGCGTCCCCAAGACCCACGACGCTCTCTTGCTCGATTGTGGCCGCCACCAGCTCCTCCAGTTCGGTGAGGGCAGGTGCCCTGTTGGTTCCACCTCCGGTCTGGCTGGCCTCCTTCTGGATGTCGCCCATCTTCCTCTTGGTCACAATCCTCAGGTCATACCAGCGCTTTTTGAGGACCTCAATGTCCCTGTGGGTCACTCCCACAGCATTGACCTGCGCCTGGATGGCCAGCCATATGTTGCGCTTTTCGGCCTCAGGCACTTGCAGGGATTGCCTCCCAAACAGCTTCTGGTGCTGATTCACCACCTCCTCCACCAGCACCTGGAGTTCCTTGGGGCTGAATTTGAGCTTCCTCCTCCTTTCCCCTCCGTCTTTCTGTGTTCTCTGGCTGGACATGCTGTTCGTTTCCCGCTCGCACATGCAACTGCTCCCTGCCTCTCCTCTGCACTCCAAGCCTCTCCAGGGTCGGCTAATTATGTACACCTGCCTGGGTGTGGCCACTTCGGCTAATTGTGTACACCTGCCTGGGTGTGGGCAGTTCCTGGTTGGGTGGGCTGTCGTTGCACAGGATTAGCTGTTTCGTCAAGTCATGTGATGTTATTTACCGAATCCGTACATACCGATTCGGTATTTTCCGATTCGGTAGATACCACCTCGGTATTTTCCGATTCGGTAGATACCACCTCGGTATTTTCCGAATCGGTAATTATCACCTCGGTATTTACCGAATCGGTGAATTCGGATTCGTATTTACCGAATGTTACCGAATCGGTAACTGTTACCGAATTTTTACCTACATATAACTTACCGATTCTAATTTACCGATTCGGTACGGCTCGGTATTTAAGAACCGGTAAAATTTATTTACCTACATGAGGCCCTTGGAGAGGAATGAGTTTGCAATTTAAATATCTCTGGTATGAAATGTTTATCAACATTTTTTCGATAAGAACCATTTTCAAATGTGGTGGGGGGTCTGCTGACGTGGGATTTCATTGTTTTATTTGCCACCCAGTGTCAACTCTCTATATATATTGTAACCCTTTGGACTCTGTAAATCAATTTTCAGTTTTCTTATTTTCGAACGAGAAGGTGTTTTTCTCGTCAAACAGATAGCCCGTTCTCTTATATCCTGCTTCTTGTCCTTTAAAGAATTCAGCCCCTGTAGAGCCAGTTAGAAATCCGGGTTAGATTAGGGGTAAGTGATGATGGGAATCTTGTGAAATTTCTCTTTTCTGCTATGCTGTCCCAAAGTGCCAGCGTGTATTTGGTTATTGGGGAGAAATCAGGGACATTTTAAGGATTTTGGGGGACTTGGGCCAAATCTTTTTTCGTGGGCTCCTGTTTCCAACAGCTTTGAATTTCTGAACCATTTTCAGCTAATTCACTCCCATTGAATTATACATTACAATTTTAGAAATTGTGAAAGAAAGAAAATAGTTGATAGGCAGTTACCTAAAATCTAAAACTTAGAAAATACTGAATGGTCTCACCCATACCCTTTAAGATCTCTCCTTTCCTAGATCTGACCTTAGACTGTCTAAATTCCCATATAGCACACATAGAGCACCCTGAAGTAGCCCACTATGAGGATATACAGTGTTTGACAACATTCTATGACCAAAAGAAGTAGGCTTTTCAAACATGCTAATTTGCAACACAATGACATCACACTGGAGCTAGAACTCCCTTTCACAACACACTCTGACGGTTGTTCGGACCTAGGACAGAACCTTACAACATTCAAAGTGGGACAGCGAGACACCCTAGGAGGTTAGAAACCTGCAGGGATTTTTAAAATGGGACTTAATTGAAATCGGAAGGCTCGGGATGTGTGTTTGCACATGGAGTGGAATTATGAGTTGTGTGATAATTATGACACCTTTGTAGTTTTCCCCTGAGAGGTTCTGGTGAGTCAAACTTTCTGAAATTTAATGGGGAAAAATAACCTGAAAAAAGGGCAAACATTCGTAGTTATGTGTATTAAAAAAATCTGTATGTTATGGTTGGGCTTGGCCCTTTTTGGCTAACGTTCCTTAAACTTGTTGTCTTCCTCCTAGACCTTTTTCTGACATTGTGTTGCTGACTTAGATGCTTTGGGCACTTTGCCACTGCTGATCAGTGTCAAAGTGCACGTGCTCCCTGTATAAAGTGTTATGGTAATTTGTTGTCCATAATTGGTATGTTTGTCTTACTAGTAAAGTTCCTAGTAAAGTGCACTATGTGTGCCAGGGCTGGTAATGCAAATGCTACTAGTGGGCCTGCAGCACTAATTGTGCCACCCACACAAGTAGCCCTAAAAAAAGATCTCAGGTCTGCCACTGCAGTGCCTACGCGCAGTTTGTTAACTGCCTTGTTGTCCTGACAAGTGCACCCACTTGCCAGGCCTTACCATTCCCTTTTTATGCACATCAGACACCCCTATAGAAGGCCCAAGGTACCCCCCTGGGCAGGGTGCAGTGTATGTGAAAGGTAGGACATGTACTGAGGTGTGTACCATGTCCTGGCAGTGAAATACTGCTAAATTAGTTTTTCACTGTTGCAAGGCCACCTTGCCCATAGGACAGAATGGGGAATGCTGTGTCACATGTTTCCAGAATATCTTCCCATAGGCAAAGGATGGAGAGATGGAGTTTAGTGTGCCTGAACTCAGAATTTAATAACACATGTTTTTGTGAAGATGGATTTTGAATTGTGTGTTTAGAAGCCACGCTTTTAGAAGTGGCTGGTTTCTTGTCCTAACCATTCCTGCATGCCTCTGCCTGGTTGTATATTGACTGTCTGGGTTTGGATGTGACAGCGTCTGGGAAATTTCCTGACACCAGGGAGGAGTAGGTGAGACAGCAACAGGCTGGCCTGCATTTGGTGTGGTGGGAGGAGTATCCCCTTTGATGCGAAGAGGGCTGTGCTGCTGCCAAAAAAGAATGGCTCCACCTCCTGCGGAGTGTCTGAGGCCCAGACCCTGACTATCAAAGAAAGAAGGTGTGCACTGGCAGGAAGACATCCATGTCTGGTTTGGACCGGGCGCAGAACCCCCTGAACACAAAGACTTTAAAGGCATTTAGGGGTATAAATGTGGGAGCTGAAACCCCTGAACTCAAGACTGAACTCAAACCTGAAAAAAGGATTGAAACTACTTTGTGATCAAGAGGAACCTCTGCCAAGGAGGAGCAGCTGAAGAGACTGAAGCGAAGGACCGCCCTTGTTGTGCGTTCTGGGGCTGGCCTGCAGTTTGCTGATTTGACTAAGGAGCAGACAAGGGACTTTGCTGTGTGCTGTTTCCCCCTGCTTGAAAGGAATTTGCTGCGTGCTGTGTCCTGAAGTAACATTTCTCCAAGGGCCCAAGAGGAGCTGGCTCCCTGTTGTGGAAACTCAGGAACATGAAAGTTTCCAAGTGTGTCTCAGCGACGCTGTGTGCGTGTGCTTTTTTTGCAGCCTGATACCTTTGTGAGAATTGCCCCACGACCGTGTGGCCCGGAGCAGTCTTGCACTCTGCTTTGATCGACAGCATGACCAGAAGTGCTGTGATCGTTATCGCCATCGGCCCAGACCGTCGTCCCAAGGGGGAGCCGTGAGAAATCACCGCCGCCGGTCTGAGCCTGCCTTTGCCAAGGAGAGACCTGTGAACCTTCACCATCGTGGGTCTGAGATCCTCTGCCCAAGATCAACGGAGTCGCGCCAGGAGCCGATCAGCTGTGAGGCCGTCGCCTGGTAGCCAGATTCTCACTGCGAGGAGCAGCCGCCACCAACCCGAAGCCGCACAGCGTGACGCCCAAGTCGCGAGGAGAGGAGAGAGAGACTGCACCCTCCCCCAGGTAACGCTCAGTGAGCGTGCGTGTGTCGCCACCTGGAGCGGAGTGCGTGCTACGAGAGACTGCTCTCGGCCTTTCCCATCTTTGCAGTGCGAGTCTCCTCTCAAGTCAGTGTCGCGGCCTCTACTCGCCGAGGAGTGGCAGTACCGGGGTCCGATTGTGGAGCTGCACTTTGTTTCCTTTGTCACAGTACTTTGGTCATATTTTGGCAGTCGCTGACCGCGAGTCAGCTAAGAGTGGCAAAGATACCTTCACTAGCACCACAATCAGTGCCAAACTGCATTATTACTTGCTTTTACAATCTATATTAGTACTTGCATTACGAACTGCATTATTACTTGCTTTTACGATCCGCATTAGTACTTGCATTACGAACTGCACTATTACTTGCTTTTACGACCCGCATGAGTACTTGCATTACGAATTGCATTATTACTTGCTTTTTTTCGATCCACATTAGTACTTGCATTACGAACTGCATTATTACTTGCTTTTATGATCCGCATTAGTACTTGCATTATGAGCTGCATTATTACTTGCTTTTACGATCCGCATTAGTACATGCATTAAGGACTGTCTTATTTCTACACTAAGAACTGCATTATGAACTGCATAGCATTGCATTAGGACTGCTTTACACCATCGTGAACTGCTCATTAATACTGCAAGAACCTACAAGTGATTGTTGGCCTAATAATCGTCCCAGTGAAATATTACGAAAACCCATATGCTGGATATTTTTATCGTTTGGTCTCATCGTATTTCTTCTTGATAAAGATACCGCTGTTTTCCTAAATCCGTGTGGTGTCCATTTGTGGTGTTATCATTGTGTTACTTGGAGTGGGGTTGCAAATACTTTACACATTGCCTTGGAGATAAGTCGGGCTGCTTGTGCCAAGCTCCGGAGGGTGAGCAGGGTTCTCTAAGAGGGTAACCCCCTTTCCCTGACTTGAAGCTAGGGTCCCTATTTGGACTAAGGTACCTACCTCCGCCAAGTAGAGACCCCCAGTTCTAACACTGGTGGTCAGCGGTTGGGATTTGAACTTGTATTTGCAACTGACTCACAGTGATTGGTGTACATCACAAGTTTTAGTGAAGACCACGACGCAACCACATATTGTGTTTTTTAATATTTGGTTCTATTTTTGAGCGATCTTTAAGCCACACACCATGACTCAAAGGAGTCAAGTAGCAAGTGAAGTTGCAGAATTGGAATTCGACATTGAGGCATTGCTTGCCTACAAAGTTGATCAATTGAGGCAATTCTGCAGAGCTTTGGGATGTCCCATGAAAAGTAGCGCCAAGAAGGAGGAGCTGCCAACTGTTTTGAGGTCCTGGTGGGAAGCCAAAAAGGCTCAGGAGACAGGTGATGCTGAGGTGGATGAGGATGACCGAGGGAATGGATTTGGTCCACAGGATTTACTGGTGGGAGGACCAGCCTCAGGGGCTGTATTAACCATTCAGGGAGGAGCTTTTCCCCAGAGCAGCTGGAGGAAAACCAAAGGGTCAGAGAGCATGAGTTGGAGGTTTTAAAACGTAAGGCTCAAGCAGAGGAGAAGAAGCTGCTTATTGAAAGTGAAAAGCGAGCAGAGGAGAGCAAGAACGCTCTCGCCTTGGAAGAGAAGGAGATTCTCTTAGCTCATGAGTTAAGCATGAGGGAACTAGACATTAAGGCTAAACAGGTGGAGTCCAGTTTGAATGGTGGCAGCGCACAGCCAGTGCCAGTGGGTAAGGTGTACATTCCCAAAGAGTAAGTGCAAGATTACCAAAGGGGTGATGATATTTATGTGTGGTTCATGGCATATGAGATCGCACTGAGGATGAATGAGGTGCCTGAGAAGCATTGGAGGGCGGGCCTATGGAAACACTTTGAGGCTTCTGGGAGGGATGTTTTACCACCTTTAGAGAGGGCGGGAACCCTGACCTATGCAGAAATTCAGGAACTTCAAGCAACTGGAATCCAGTTCTTGGGATGAGGGTGTGAATGCGTACACATGCGCACTGGATAATTGGGTGACGGTTAGCCTGGCAAATGATTTCAGGGAATTGCTCAATTTGGGCCCCAGGGAGCCCGGCTCAGTAATTATTTTCCAGAGTTGCGCCACCCCCGTTAGGGTGCGAGCTCTTTAATTACCAGGAGCTTGCACCAGAGACAGATCTCTGGTTAAGGGACAGATGGTCTGAAGAGGCACTAAGGGGGAATTCCAGCAGTGACTCAGAGATCTTCTGGTCCTGTGGGAGGGAAGAATGGTAGAGTGGCGCAGTCAGGTCCCAGAGTAGTGGGGGGGGGGCGTGCAGGCTAGCCCCCTGTCTCAAAGAGAGGGAGGGAGTGTAAGCAGTGTTCCCGGGTGTCCGCAGCCCCACCCCAGAGACTGGAGGGTTCCTTAGGAGAGCACCCGGTTGGAGGTCTAGAGCCTACTTGCCAGCTGTGCGAGGAAGAACACCTAGCCTCAGGCGGTCATGGGGCGTCGGTAACCAGAGCTCCCACAGTTCTGAAGTTTGTTGGTGCCATTCCTAAGTGGGAGGCACAGAAGTCTAGATGGAAGGTTGAGAGGGGGATGTGTTCCCCAGTGGTAAAACCCGTGGGTCCGGGCCCAGCCAGAAGGGCTGGGTCCCCTAGAAGTCACCAGGGTAACCCGCCTCTAAGCTGAAGGGCAGGATCACTGTAAACAGTGCCCTAGCTGATGGGCATTCCAGGGGTACCTCTCCAGGTGGGAGTTGGCAAGGGGCAAACACCCCTAGAGGGCCCCAGACTGCCAGGAAGTATCAATGGAGTAGCTTAGTTGGCCCAGGGAGTTGCAACCGAGGGAACCCCCTCGGGTCAGGAAGGCATAGAACAGGAGGGTGTCCCTGCGGTAGCAGGCCCGTGTCCGGGTTCTATTGCCCCAAGCAAGGGAGTCCATCAAGGTAGTTGATTGGACTACCCTGGCTTTAGGCTGGGAGGGGGTTGTGTTGGACTTGGCCCTTTTTGGCTAAAGTTCCTTAAACCTTTTGCCTACCTCCAAGACCTTTTTCTGACATTGTGTTGCCGACTTAGATGCTTTGGGCACTTTGCCACTGCTGATCAGTGTCAAAGTGCGAGTGCTCCCTGCATAAAGTGTTATGGTAATTGTTTGTCCATAATTGGCATGTTTGTCTTACTGGTAAAGTCCCTAGTAAAGTGTACAATGTGTGCCAGGGCTGGTAATGCAAATGGTACTAGTGGGCCTGCAGCACTAATTGTGCCACCCACACAAGTAGCTCTAAAAAGAGATCTCAGGCCTGCCACTGCAGTGCTTGTGCGCAGTTCGTTAACTGCCTTGTTGTCCTGACAAGCGCAACCACTTGCCAGGCCTTACCCTTCCTTTTTATGCACATCAGACACCCCTATAGTAGGCCCAAGGTACCCCCCTGGGCAGGGTGCAGTGTATGTGAAAGATTGGACATGTACTGAGGTGTGTACCATGGAGAGTTGGAGTTTAGTGTGCCTGAACTCAGAATTTAATAACACATCTTTTTGTGAAGATGGTTTTTGAATTGTGTGTTTAGAAGCCACACTTTTAGAAGTGGCTGGTTTCTTGTCCTAACCATCCGGCATGCCTCTGCCTGGTTGTGTACTGACTGTCTGGGTTTGGATGAGACAGGGTCTGGGAAGTGTCCTGACACCAGGGAGGAGTAGGTGAGACAGCAACAGGCTGGCCTGCATTTGGTGTGGTGGGAGGAGTAGCCCATTTGATGCGAAACGGCTGTGCTGCTGCCACAAGAGAATGGCTCCACCTCCTGCGGAGTGTCTGAGGCCCAGAGCCTGACTATCAAAGAAAAAAGGTGTGCACTGGCAGGAAGACACCCAGGTCTGGTTTGGACTGGGCGAAGAGCCCCCTGAACACAAAGACTTCAAAGACATTTTGGGGTATAAATGTGAGAGCTGAAACCCCTGAACTCAAGACTAAACTCAAGCCTGAAAAAGGATTGAAACTACTTGGTGATCAAGAGGAACCTCTGCCAAGGAAGAACAGCTGAAGAGACTGAAGAGAAGGACTGCCCTTGCTGTGTGTTCTGGGGGTGGCCAGCAGTTTGCTGATTTGACTAAGAAAAGGACAAGGGACTTTGCTGTGTGCTGTGTCCCCCTACTTGAAAGGACTTTGCTGTGTGCTGTGTCCTGAAGTAACTTGTCTTCAAGGGCTCGAGAGGAGCTGGTTACCTGTTGTGGAAACTCAGGAACATAAAAGTTTCCAAGTGTGTCTCAGCGACGCTGTGTGCGTGTGCTTTTTACAGCCTGAGACCTTCGTGAGAATTGCCCCGCGACTGTGTGGCCCGGAGCAGTCTTGTGCTCTGCTTCAATCGACAGCATGACCAGAAGTGCTGTGATCGTTATCGCCTTCGACGCGGACCGTCGTCCCAAGGGGAAGCCGTGAGAAATCACCGTCGCCCTCTGAGAGGAGAGACCTGTGAACCTTCACCATCGTGGGTCTGAGGTCCTTTGCCCAAGATCAACGGAGTCTTCCTGGAGCCGATCAGCTGCGAGGCCGTTGCCTGGTAGCCCAACTCTCACTGCGAGGAGCAGCCGCTGCCAACCCAAAGCCGCACAGCATGATGCCCAAGCCACGAGGAGAGGAGAGAGAGACTGCACTCCCCCCAGTAACGCTCAGCGAGCAGGCGTGTGTCGCCGCCTGGGGTGCAGTGCGTGCTACGAGAGACCGCTCTCGACCTTTCCCATCTTTGCAGCGCGAGCCTCCACTCTAGTCAGTATCGCGGCCCGTACTCGCCGAGGAGTGGTAGTACCGGGGCCGGATTGTGGAGCTGCACTTTGTTTCCTTCGTAACAGTATTGGGGGCATATTTTGGCAGTCGCTGACCGCCAGTCAGCTAAGAGTGACACAGAGACCTTCACTAGCATCGCGATCGGTGCCAAACTGCATTATTACTTGGTTTTTCGATCTACATTAATACTTGCTTTACGAACTGCATTATTACTTGCTTTCATGATCCGCATTAGTACTTGCATTACGAACTGCATTATTACTTGCTTTTACGATCCGCATTAGTATTTGCATTACGAACTGCATTATTACTTGCTTTTACGATCCGCATTAGTACTTGCATTATGAACTTTATTATTATTTGCTTTTACGATCCATATTAGTACTTGCATTAAGGACTGTCTTATTTCTACACTACGAACTGCATAGCATTGCATTAGGACTGCATTAGACCATCGTGAACTGCTCATCAATACCGCAAGAATCTACCAGTGATTGTTGGCCTAATAATCGGCCCAGTGGTATATTACAAATACGCATATGCTGGATATTTTGTATCGTTTGGTCTCATCGTATTTCTTCTTGATAAAGATACCGCTATTTTCCTAAATCCGTGTGATGTCCATTTGTGGTGTTATCCGTGTGTTACTGGGAGTGTGGTTACAAATACTTTACACATTGCCTTGGAGATAAGCCGGGCTGCTCGTACCAAGCTACCAGAGGGTGAGCAGGGGTCATCTAAGAGGGTGGCCCCCCTTTCCCTGACTAGAAGGAAAGGTCCCTATTTGGTCTAAGTTACCTACCTCAGCCAACTAGAGACCCCCAGTTCTAACAGTTATGATCCATTTTCCTTGCAAAAACTCACAATAGGAGGTATTTACCAAAAAAGCCTTACCCTGTGGTAATGGTATTTACCAAGTTTAAGAAATACTCACCCTATTACGACAATTCGTAATGGGGATCTTCATATTGTGGCATTGCCCTGTGATAAATTTGATTATAATATGCTAACTTACAGAATCACCCTCTGTTGCTCTGCAGTGAAAATGCGGTTGTTGTGCATGGCAGGCCTTGCCTACCAGCAGAACCACTTTGCTTTTTCACACTGTATAGTGCCGCTGAGGGGTTTCTTCTCCATACTTTAAGAATACTAAAACACTCAAGTCATGAAATTAATTTCTAATTGTGCTTAAAATAGCTAATTTATACTTGACTAATGCAGCACCACCTATACTGTCTACACACTGAGATTTTTGGCAATACTTATTTGAAGCTATATACCACTACATCATTCTCTTATTATTTTGTTTCTGTATAGATTAGAGGTCAGATCAGTCATGGGTTCCACGTCAACCACTCTCTGTCACTGTAACTCACCTACAATGTCTGCAGTAGGCACCATTTTCCGATTCAACTTCATTAGCAAAGCACCCTAACATTGGTAGGATCGCTTCAGGCTCCCACACAAGAAATACCATAAAACAATTGCCTATGCTGCAGTTCTACACATTGAGCCACCATTAGTTTTGAGCATTATATAAACAGATGGCTGCATCCAAGCATTTTTTGGTGCAATCTGCACTTTTAACTGACAACACTACATATTCACTTTTATAATCCGGATGGTATCTGAGTAACCTTGTTGCCATTAACTTTTCACTGGCATTATGAGTCGGATAAGCTGCTGAAAGACGGGGAGAAGGTGCCGCTCCCACACCGTGGAATGTTGTCCATTTTTTAATCCAGTTTTCCTTCTTTGTGGGAAAGATGACGTTTCTAAAAAGCATGATAAGCAGCCAGGTAAATATTTTGAATTTTGCTGAAAGTACTTGGTGAGTTAAGGAAGGGGCCCTTTGAAAGCAGGGGTCCAGGGCCAGAACCCACTCCTTAAAACATCTCTGGGAGGAATAAAGCCAGGGCTTAATCTGAGCTCGTGGTTTCTGGTGCTTACCGGCACTTAATCATCAACACGGGCACTTTTCATGAGCACCAGTTATGGACACATTCATTTATGGTAGGAACGAGGGGCCATATTATCAAGGAACGGCGATAACATTATCGCCGCTTAAGCGGCAGAAAACTGCCGCTAAAGCAGCGATAATGGGCTTGATAATATGCCCTTGTGAATTCCCATAGAAGCCCAGGTTCACACCAGAACAATATTAAGATATCATGGAGCGTTTCTTTTTTTAAAACACTTTTTCTGGTACTTTATGGATTATTGATTGTGGATTTATGGATGGAGGATTACTTTTTGGAACAGTTGCATTTTTACATTTTTTGAGGGGACATTTTTATTCTATTTGGATTATGAGTTACCTGGATTGTTTTAAAAGATGTGGGATTTTCTGTCACCAGCTACGGAAACGGTAAGTTAATTTAATTATTTATTGTGGGAGAGAAATGCTAAGAGAGTTAGGGGCCCATTACGATGGCGGGCAGACAAAGTCAACAGCATTGTTCGTTTTTTCCTCTTGTTTTAGTGTGCTAAGGTAGATATTCCACCAAGGAATTTGGTATTTTGGTTGTCTCCTATGTCCTGATCTATGGAGTCTTCCCACCCAGATATCTTCAAAATGGTCTAGGGGGGGGGAGTTAATTTTTATTTGTGTTGCTGGTAGTAAGGACTTTCTATAAAAAAGGTTGTAATGTTCGGCCACGTCAGTAACTGGGACGTAGGCCAGTGCAATAATTTTTTTATTTGGTATGCAAATGAACTGTTTGTTGCATATTCAACACTTACGGCCCGATTCTGATCTTGCTGGGAAAGCCCTACGGCTGACTCACGCCCGTAGAGCTTTCCGAGTGACTTGGGCTGCGGGGCTTTAAGCGACAGAGTACGATGCAATTCAGCGCTGACAGACTCGGGTTGCTAGGATCCCCATTGAAGTGAATGGGAGCCTGTTGTACAGAGCGTACATAGGATCTCATTGACGAAAAAGGCATGTCTCGGAAAAGGGCGCCCCCTGTCACAGGGTCGGCTCGGTGCACCCCACACCGTGAATACATGTGAAGGATTTTTTGAGTCGGAGGCTCTGACTCGCTCCGGCTGCTCGAAACGCGCATCGCAATAACTGGGTCGGAAATCGTACGCATTGTGTTGTACGCATCGCCCATTTTGGAATCGCTCGGAAGGCATCACTGACCGGTACGAGTCGGTCGTAGCACGAGGCTTAAAACACATCATACTTGCTCGCTCGTACAGCGGTACTAGTCGGACGGAAATCGGGTCTGCAAATCGGACTCACGCTTAACGGATGCGATTCGTAGCCCTTTCGATCGAGATCGGAATCAGGCTCTTAGGGTTGATTTCTGAAGGTGTCTCCATAGACACTACTTGAAATGATAGTAACAACCCTGAATTGATCTGTGTGGGTAGGATTTTAGAATTGCACCGCTCAAAATGTATAATTATTTTCTGTGGAAAATAATTATTTGTTTCTTGTTTAATTTTAGAAAGTATTTCCATATATGTGACATTTTTTTTATTGGGTAGCAAGGCGTAGATAAAGGGGATGTCGGTGTTCTGATATAGGGCATGGACCGAGTATAATTTATAGAATAGTTTGGGACAGATTTTAAATGTCCCGTCCACCATCTATGTTTCTGATTGTTGTAGCTTTATTAAATTGTTTGCAGTTGCAAACATAATTATTCTTTTCTCTTTGCATTTGTTATCGTAAAGAAGAAAGGGTTCTTCATTATGAGTTATAGGTAGTTCTGGGGGAATTACCCCCTCTTCAAATGTTTTTGGATTCGGTATGGTGGTTGTTGTGGCTTTTTTTGTGCGAGCTATATTTCTTTTTTAATGAAGAAATAGAGGGCATTTGCCCAGTAGCATGTTTCTGTACTCTAGGCAGCAGCTCTTTAAGTATTTGAGTGAGCTAGTGCTAGCTTCTTTAATGTTATCAAGGGCATTCCTAACGTCTATTTCAGTAACATTTGGAGGGTGGTTATGCTCCCTTGTATACAAAACAGTTGTTTCTCTAGTTGTTGCTCGACCATAACATTTACTTGAATAGTACTTGCTACATTTCCAATGTACTTTTAGTCCACTTTGCTTTTCCTGGGTATAGACATACTACATGTAACATAGTAAAAATTTTCCTTTTTGGGATGTGATAGATTTAGCGCCTTCTGTCATTGTGATGTGTTAAATTCTACCAAAAAATTATATAAAAATTATTAAAACGAATATTGTACATGTTTTTGTCTTAAGAAATACACATTGTTAATAATATACTTACAATATTGATTTTGAGATGCTTTTGATGGAGATGTTCTGTCTTTGTTGGTTGAATTCAGTAAGTTGCTTATCTTTCTGTTGTCAGAGTAAAACATATTTTTACTTATTTTGTTAAATATGTACATGGGGTGGGGTGGGTGTGTGGGATGGAGTTGGGGTTTGGTTGGGTGTTTTACATGTATTTAAAATGTGTTTTGCTGAATACTTACCTTATTAGTTAGATGATTTTAGAAGCTGATCTGTAATTTTCTGGATGCTTTGAGAATTATCTGTAGAGGAGATATAAGTTGAAAAAAGATATATATTAATTATTTGAGTATGATAAATAGTAGTTTTTGAAGATTAGCATTACTGTTATTTTATAAATGGTCATTTACTTTTTGAATTATGCAATCGATTTTTTTTTTAATGAAGTCCTGGCTTCTGGTAGAAATCCGACAGAGTTTTGGCTTCTTTATTGTTTTTGCTTTAAGGTGTAAAATAAGAATACATTTTTGTTCTTTATGTAGTGTTTAATTAATTGTTTGGTTAACCTCATTGGTTTATTTTAATATTGTGTTTTTTTCATTGGTTGATCTTTATTGTTTTAATTGTTTTGGTAGTTGTTTTCCATATATGGAAAATGCTAATTAAGAGTCAGTTACTTTTTCTTTTTTTCCCCACAGGTTGAATTATTTAAATGTGTATTATATTATGTGTGATGTTAAATAATGTGTGTATATAATCTAAATATAGAATTGAAATGGTTATTAATAGTGTATTTATGATTTAATGTTTTAAAATATGTTCTACTATTTTCTAAATTTATGATATGTAATGTGTTTTATATGCAGCAAATGTTTATTTATTTAAATATATTTATGGTGTAAATTTTGTTTGTTTTATATGTTTTTAAGTTGTTGATATTTTAACCAAAACGATAATATTGCTGTCTATGTTATTGTGATTGATATTTTGGACATGTTGTATATTTTTAAAGGATGTTCGATATTTTGAATAACTATATTTATATGTTCAATAATACTGTAATCAATAATTATGTTTGACTATATTTTGGGGTCGATAATAGTGTATTTTTTAAATTAAGTATAGGGTATCGATATTGGTGTCGTCTATATGTTTGTGTCGATAAAAATGTAGGTCGATATTGTGTCTGTCGATATAATGTCAGTGATTCGTCTAGAGCCTAAAGATAACCGCGAGTGGATGCGCTATTTTAACTAATAATTTTACGATTGCATATCTCTGGTTCTACTGATGGGATTTATGTTGTTTTGATATCATTTGGGTCATGTTGGACATTTTGTATCTCCGTGTCTTTCCTCCAGCAACTGTCTCAGTTGTATTTTGTTGTATGGAGTAATGTATACCAAGCTAAAGAACCTATGAAAAATTTAGTGATCAACCTCTGAGTTTTTGCCACTGGGGACAGTGTTAGCTTCATGCTGCCCATGCTGATTCTTTGCCCGATACATTGACATATTGAAACCTTACTAATGCATCACTGTTAATGGTTGTGTAACTGAGCCTCCTCTATCAGCGGTGTGATTGCTAGTGTTGATTTAGAAGTACAGGAAATTTGCTGCAAGTATTTTCACAATTGCTTATTTCCTGAAAGGGTCATAATTTTAATAATTGATTATGGGAACTAGAATCTTTATTACCTCTGTGATTTTCCTAGAAAGCTTGTGTTACCATGGCTTTTATGTGCAATGTGAAAAGATTCTTGTGTGTTTTTTGGATAATGCGGTGTGGAATGGCCTTGGGGCACACCTGATGCTTCCCTTGTGGTTTATATGAATAGCAGGAGGATTTACATGTGCAGTAGAATGACGGCAGGGGTGAGCAGACTATGGCTTTGGCCACATATTTAAGATCATGCTGCGATACGGTCCTTTTCTAGTTTTTAACTATGTGTACAGGCGTTATATTTCATTATGTTACCCGCCTCTCCTGTTCAAGTGTCACAAAGGGGTTACATCAAAATGGACTGCACTATAAAATCACTCCTAGCAGGCCCATATTTAATCAAAAAAAGTAGTCACTTGTGTTGACTGGTCTACACAACGGTGGTGCGCAACCCGATCACCATTGTCCTTAAGTGAAAAGTTGTAATTCCAACTATCAAAACGAAGTAAAGTGCTAGTGCTACTAGATCATCAAGTCTGTATGTCACTAAAGTGCAAAAAATGTCAAGATGTTGATAATGTGCAAAATCGCAATTACAGCTGCCATTGAAGATAAAGTGCAAGTGCACAATTGTGTTCCAGTTACAGCTGCTGATGAAGATAAGGTGCAAGTGCTCATTCTGTACCCACACTGCCTATGTGCAAAAAACCGCAAATTACTACTTGTTGAAACATAATATTGAACGAGATGGGTCAATAAAACTCTACATAACTATACCCAGTTTGTGATTCGTAAAAAGATTCATTCTCTCTATTCTATAAATAATCTTATTAAAACACTCCTGGGCTTTACATCCAACTGATAATCATACAGCTGTCTATATACAATTTACACACTCTAAAAATTCATTACAAAGTCATAATAAAGTGATGCACAGATTCACATTTCTCAATTAGTACTTCAATCGGGCTTAGTATCATACCCGCCACTACCTAAAGGGTACAAGGTCTGCAAAACTCAGCTCTGTACTCCCCATTATAATAAATTAACATGTAATCCTTCATCTGAGTTCAGACCATTCGGGCTTTAGCAGTCAAGCAGTCAAGCATTAAAATGTAGCGCGACTCCAATTGTCTCAGTTTGCCCTCCCAATTGCCCCCACTTCTCCTTTTGGGTACTGAGTCTATCACAAAATAAGTTAAATCCTCAATTCTGCCTTTGTGAACCTCATTTATATGATGGGCCATCTAAGATGCTGAAGAATTCTTACGTGGGCCATATGGATGGTACTACCCATGTAGACCAAGGGGCACGTGCATTGCAGTACATACACCACATGGTCACTCTTTCAGTTGAGAATCCTAGGAATCCTCCATGGTTTACTCATAAATGGCAGTTGTACTTCTTTTTTGTTCCCCCCCCAAGTTTGCAGGCCTTACATTTAAGGCATTTATTAAAACCCGTGTTAGCCTTCAGCCAACTTTCAGTCTCAATCAGTTCTGGGCTACTATTAACTAGCTGCTGTCTCTTAGACCTTGTTCTCCTATAGGAGACAGGTGGTCTGGAAACTGCACTTTTCAGGATGGGGTCCCCTTTAACCAAGTACCAATGTCTATTCATGCAGGCTCTCACCCTAGCATGATAGGCATTGTACCCGGTTATCATCTCTATATCCTGTTTCAGATCACTGTTCCTTTTGGCTTTCTTGCTTTCCCCAAAGAGTATTTCTTGCCTTGGCAAACCTTCTACTTTGGCTACTGCTCGGTCAAGGACAGTTCGACTGTATCCTCTTTCCTTGAATCTCTTTGTTACCTCCGTCTGGGATTGAGTCAAGGAGCTTGCTTTTCTACAATTTCTTTTCATGCGAAGCTGCTCCGCATAGGGAATGATCTGTTTAAACTTCTGGGGATGAAAGCCACTGCAATATAACACAGAATTCCCGGCCGTGGGCTTTCTGAATGTGCGAGTGTGTAAACAACCATCTTTTATAAAAGCCTCAAGAGCTAAAAAATGTACACTTGAATTGCTTATGTTATCAGTAAAATTGAGATTAAGGGAGTTCACATTAAGGGATGCAACACACATTTTAGCATTTTCTGATGACCCCTTCCAAATGATGAACAAGTCATCCATAATTCTGACCCACAACTTAAAGTTATTCTCCCACTCATTCCTGTATGTGGTCCTGAGTACCTGCTGCCCCCACTAGCCCATGTGAAGATTTGCATAGCAGGTACCCATGGCCGTTCCCCTCAGTTGTCTATATGTGTCGTTACCATACAGCAAAAAGTTATTTTCTAAGCATAGTTCTGCCATTCTCAATAACATTTCAGAGTGTTGGTAAGGGTCTGCTCCATAAAAAATGCCCAAGTGCCCTCAAGCCATCCTTATGAGCAATGCTCATATAGAGCGAGGTGACAACAAGAGTGGTTAGCAAATCTTAATATTCCCATACCATCGCTGTAGCTTCCTCAGGAAATCTCCTGTATCCTGGATATGTGATGGCAAAGTTTTGACCAAATCCTGCAAGAAGTGATCTAAAAATTTTGAAGTAGTTTCAAAGAGGCTGCCAATAGCTGCAATAATCGACCTTCCTAGGGGTGTCACCATATTTTTGTGCACTTTAGGTACCAGATAAAGTATGGGGGTCACTGGGGTATCCACTAACAAATATTGCAGTTCTGCATCGGAGATCAGCCCCATACCCCTCCATCTCACCAATTCCTTATGAAAATTTGAAGGAGTGTTTTGTGCCACCGATTTGCAGTGTCCACAGTTACACAATGGAGGATATGGTTTGTCCACCAAATAGTTGTTCTAAAAGCCTTATACACATCATAAAATGTAAACATATGCTTTCTATATCATATGAAGTCTTTAGTAAGCCTCATGATTATGCATGGCTATATGGGGTGAAACATGTAGGTGCTAACTCCACTGCACGTTTCTGAAAAACTGTTCTTAAAGAACAATAAGTTGTTCTAGATGAATCAACTCACTGTAAATAAATGCACATGAACTCTGCCAGTTACTGCCACTGACAAGTTTTTTAATGTATTGTTCTGACCAACAATTAAACGGATTGCTAAGCAATTTGTGGACATATTTATACAATATTTATTCAACAATTCGTAATATCTCATGGGAACGCTAATTACTTGTAGTCCTTATAAACAAAGTATCCACTAAATGGGGACATTCCACACACCAAGGAGGGTTCTTCTTCGACTTCTTGCTTATGATTCATGTAAACAGCAATAAGCTGTTTTAAGCCGTATTTGCTCAATGAATTTAAATTAGACAACAGGTCAATAACTGTTGTGTGGGTGGACGGCTTCACTAACCATCCTCGGATTATTGTAAAAACTAAGATATTGAGCGGTATATTTACAAAGAAATGGTGCAACGCGGCGCTGCAAGCCATTTAGCTACTTCACGCTGCGTAATTTTAAAAAACACAGCAATTTGCCGTATTTACAAGAATTAGGCACACCCCTGTGTTTTCCCTTGCACTAAAAAAAGCTGCCTAGTGCGTAAACAGACACTCTTGCCCCATGGTGCAAGGGTGTCTGCGTTGCAGGAATGATTGGTTATGTGCATGAATGGACACCTTCCTGCACATAAACATTCTTTAAAGGCGATTTGCTCCTTCTATGTGTGCTGCAAAATGCAGCACACACAACAAGAGCAAAACGATGGGAAATAAAAGTTTTTCTCCTTGTTGCGCCAATTTATTGCCTGCTATTCAGTGGTGTTAGTTTTTGGCGCTGCCTCAGATTTACATGTCCTTATAAATCTGGGGCAGTGTCAAAAAGCAATGGGTGTTGCAGTGGAATGCACACAGCAACACCCATTGCACACCCCTTTTACGCAGATACCCGCATGAAAGGGTACTATATTTACAAAGCGCCGTTAAGCCACGCAAAGTGGCTTAAAACAGCTTTGTAAATATGGAGCAGGGCAGTGTGCCACCGGAGTGTCCTAAAAGTGATGCTCCGGTGGCGCAAAGCCCTTGTAAATATTCCCCTATGTTGTGCAAACTCAGTACTACAGCCTTATTTCTGACAGGCAATAGCCTCCTTTTCGTTTCAGTAGAGGTAGGAAATGCGAGTAATCTCTTGTGATAGTTCTTGCTTCGGCAACACAATTTAGTTTAGTCAGAGCCCAATCTACAATATAGGAGCGTAGAAGGACGTTTATTCTGAGAAGACCCATACATTTTGCAATGGACAGATCAGTGGCGGCCAGCACAGGTAAGAGCAGTGGAGCAGAGGGGTGAGGCAGGGTGGAGGAGGGTAAGTTGACAGATGACGGGTTTTTTCAAATTAAATTTAAAAAAACACTTACCTTGCACAATCTCCGCATAGTCGACGTCTGCGATGCGGCGAGCACAAGGTAAGTGGTTTTATTTATTTAGGTAGATAATTTGAACTAACCTGTCATCTGCTGACTTTGCCCCCACCCTGCCACACGCCGTTACCTGTGCCCACCACCACTGAGACAGATTATTTCCCTGTAGGATAAAGCTTTTGGCATTTGGTAGCATTAAGTATGATCTGACAAGAGATGTGGGATTTAGTATAGTTCAGATTCCCAAGAAGCAAAATTGCTACAATTGTTTTTTTTAGCACTCTCCCCTTTGACTTCTCTTTCCTAAACATGGGCGTGTGTGCCATGTAAATGGTGCTTGGTACAAGGCTGCTATGGTACTAAGACGGCAGGAAGAAAGAATCACAGGGGTCCCTCCCTACATATTGAGAGGGGTGCCGTCATTTATGACATCATCAATGCTCCTGAAACCATGTGTGTCCACACTGCAGAAGTAACACGGACTATGCAAGCAATAGAAATGCTCTTTAGAAATGTGCAACAGTGATACGATGCTTGAGAACTCCAGCTACGGAGAAATCACCAGAAAGCGCATAAGACATTATGGAGATACACATGGGCAAATTTACAATCCCCTTGCGCTGCCAGTATGTTACTTTTTGTGATGCACTGGCAGCGCATTTCTCTGCTCCATACTTACAAGGACACTTTTCCTGTGCTTGTAAATATGGCCCCTTTGCACTCAGCACTTTACGTGAAAGGGGCGGTCCATGGGTGTTGCTGTTGGTGTTCCCACGCAACACCCATGGAACCAAACACATTTCCACATTTACGAGAAATCGTAAACCTGGAGATGCATCAGTTTGTTATACCACCCTAGGGGTGGCGTAGCCAGGCGCAACGAGGAGAAATGTTTTCATTTCTCCTCGTTTTTCCTCTTTCTATGCTTGCTGCATTCTACAGCACACATTGAAATAGGAAAATGCCTGTAGTGATTGTTTCTGTGCAGAAAGGTGCTCCTTCCTGCACAAAAACAAGCCCCCCAGGCGCGGGCATCCTTGCACCAAGGTGCAAGGGTGCCTGCACCGGGTCATGGCAGCTGTTTGTGCGCCAGCGCAGTGGAGAGCAAAGCGGAATGCAATTATCATTTTAAATATTTTGCATTCCTGTCTCTGAAAGTGCCGCAGTGTGGCGCAGCCGAAGGGCTGGCGATGCTGCCAGGGGCGGCAGGTGACATTTGAAAGTGGTGGGGCGTAAAAGTTGTAGATGAGTAGCCTGTGATTAGTGAGCATAACGAGCGAGCCCTACTGGCATAAGGGGGGCCACTTTCAAGCAAATTTGAGAAAGCAAGAAGGTTAATAATGTACCTCTGAGCTTCCACTCTCCCTCAACCTTTCTCTTATCCTTCTCAAAGCCTCAGCTTCCCCTCAGCTTCTCTCTCCTCCACTTCCAAGTCTCTGCACTCTCTCCTCCGCTTCCAAGTTTCAGCTGTCCCATGGCCTCTGCCAGTCTCTCCCTTCAAGTTTCTTCTCAGCCTCTGTCTCTGCCACCTCCAAGCTCCCGCTCTCCCTCAGTCTCTCTTTCCCTAGGCCCTGCTGTCCTACATTCCGGGCAAGAGAATGCATACTGTAGTGCACACATGTCCTTTACACATACAAACAAATCCCCTCCTGTCACTTTAGGACTGCTTGCTCTCCTCTCTCTGCAGGTAGAAAATACATCCCCAAGCCACCTGTACTGCCTGATGACTTCTTTGCTCTTAGCCCTTCATAAGAGACAACCAGAAAGGAACTTGAGGGCTCTGAGGCCCTACACATGGCAGAAACTATATAACTGTTTTACATTGGCCTTCCACTTAACTTGGATGAAGATTTTTTTACAATTATAATGCAGGGCATGAGTGCCAGAAACAGGTTGCAGCACACACCTCACATTGATGGCCTTTTTTAGGGTGTCAGAAATTGGTTTTTTTGTAGAAAAGTTAACAAAATCAACATCCTGTGCTATACAAATCTATTGTATCTCTGGAGCACTTGCATGACACTTGCACCAGTTGCCTGCACAAAATATGTGACTTTACATAGCACTTCCCATTGATGGATTCCTCCCAAACTTCCTGCACACCCATGAATTCCCCCTCCCTACCACTCACAGCAGCCCTGTTCCTCTCGAGCAACTGGAACACCCTAAAAACCACTTCTCCACCACCTCAAAAACGCCCATTGGATAACATTGCATTTCGAGCCTTAAAAAAAAAGCGTTTTTTTCACACTTCCCCTACTTCGATCCTCTTGAAACTCACTGGGACAGTAGTTCCAGCGATTACGAAGAATCTCACCAAGAATTACACAAATCCATCCAGTGGAAGGGGTACGACTTTTCGATCAAACACGCGCCCCCCGCAAACCCACAAAAACACCCCAAAATCAGCCAAAACTCTATCGAATTTTGCCAAACCACTGGAAAACCTTCCCAACACCAACCCAAACAAATCAAAATCAAATCCAGCCAAACCTTTCCAACCCCAACCCAGCCAAACCACCCTATAACTAAAATTAAAAGACACTTACCTGACCGCCTCTTCTCCTGGTCCGCGTTGGCGCCTCTTCCCTCTTCGAACTGGAACAGCACGACGTCAGCACTGCGTGGCAACCCCTCAGCCAATCCTGGCGCTGCTGCAGCGCCAGGATTGGCTGAAGGCACAGCCTACTCTTCGCCCGCCGCCTGCCCATTAGGAGACCGAGGGGCTCCTAATGGGCATGCGCAAGGCAGTAAAAACACAAGTACGCATGACTGGGCACGGAGTAAAAATTAAGCTCCATGCCCACTCATGCGCACTTGTGCTGCCTTTCCCTGGGGTCTGACAATGCATGTCAGTCAACATGACGCCGGACCGCCCACGGTCCGACGTCATGCTGACTGACATTTACGAGGAGGGAGCTGCGGGCAGAGCAGCGTTCTGGGTTCCGGGGGCGGGGGGGCTACGCCCCCACGCCCCAATGGACGCACCGCGCCTGGATGCCGCGCTGCTGCACTTTCTTGTAGATCTGCCCCACTCTATTTATCCCCAGTTCAAACAAGCCGGTGCTCCATTGTGCTGAACTTAAGTCAACATGTGATCTATTTTGGGTTATTATTTATAAAACAGGCCTGCTCTACAGATTTAATCCTGCATTATATACCGCGCGGAAGTCGTGAGAGGACTGGAAATGAAGTCATAGCACACCTTAGATGCATTTTATTTATGGTCTGAGTAATACCAATAATGGAACTTCATCAGCTGGACATTCCACAAAACGGCCAACTAGTTATACAATTCCATCACGTCATATGTTTTTTATCCCTTTAAGGAAAATGTGCTCGCTCTTTTTCAGTCAATGCACCAACGCTGATAAATTAAGTTTACAAATAACATATATTTTTTACTTTGTTGCTTCAAATTTTCTGAATAGTAAGTGGAAGGGCACAGCAACGGGTTACCAGGCAAGGCAGCGCTGTCTCATGTGGAAATGGTAATTAAAATGCAATCACATGAGTACAAATTCCTAAGCGATGGCATCTGGTAGAAAAAGTGTAAGCCGTGCAAAATGTATTATTTCGCTAAAATTGCACGCATGCCTGCGAATATTACGCTAAATTCCACTAGTGCAATATTTCAACCTGGGGGCTGATTTACAAGCCCCTTGTGCTGCTGGTGCGTCTATTTTAATATGGGAAAAAGTGACTTACCGGCGGAGCAAGGGGCTTAAGTAAGTATTTCACTTTTGAAAGAACTTGGACAAAGAAATCCAAATAGCCATTGCAATTTCAACTAATGACCAGCTGGGGGAGCTAAATCAACATAGTTCAGTTAAAGGAATTTTCAAACGCTGAAACCTGTTTCTTGGCACGAAGTTACTTATTATTGCGTTATTGTCTGGACTGTTGTTTCTACAACTTAGACAGCATTATGTTAATTTCCATCGCTCTTTATTTATCTTGAAACTACATTCCGTATTAATAACTGTATGAAAAGCAGATCATGCACCTTTATGCTTAATTTGCTGACTGCAAACTTCAAAGAGAATAGAAATAGCAGCGCAGTGGACAGATCCCGTCTCCGATTTTAAGTATGCCCTCATTTACTATCCGTCATAGCGGGATATCAGGTAGACTATCTATTGTCCATATTTTTTTGTAAATATTTAATCAGCATTTTTTTTGTTAAATATTTTTATTGAACATTCAACAGGCAAAAACAAGAAAAGCAATATTTGCATTACAACATACATATCAATATTATTGGAATGGTCAAAAGATGAACAATTTAGAGCCTTATTCACAAAGAATTAACGCAGCGCGGCAGTGGTGGCTCCTCCGCTATGGCGGAGGAGCGCCGCCCACTGCTTTCAAGCAGTGTGAGAAGCAAAAACATAAAATGATAATAACTTTCAGTTATTATCATTTTATGTGTTTTGTGCTGCTGTGCAGATGGGCAGGGCTGCTCTGTGAGCAGGGCAGTGGAGGAGTGGTTTGCCCAAGTGCGCAATGACTGTTTGGTCGGCCCTCTCGGGCCACCCAAACCAGTCATGCACACTTTCCCTTTCTCCAGGCAGGCTGCATTACAACCTGCATGGAGACCACCCCACTAGCCCCTGGCTGAGCACGGTGTCATGGCACTGAGACCAATCACAACAATGCATTGCAGCGTTGTGATTAGCTAAGGGGAAGGAGCCTGGCTACCTGCTTCCTGAGTCGGAAACAGGAGACCAGGAGCAGAGACAGAACCCAGCGGAGGTAAGGTAAGTGATTTTTTTTCTTCCTTCCCTCCGCAATTGCGACCTCCCCGTGACCCCTCCCCGTACCCCCCGCGCCCGCTACCCCTCCCACGAGCCATGCTAGCCGCAACTGCAGCGCGGTGCCGCAAGCCATTAGGCTGCCATGCACCAACACAGACACCATTGTGTAAGAATGCCTGCATCATGGAGATGATCGTTTGTGTGCAGAAAGGTATCCCTTCCTGCACATAAACTATCTGAAATGGCGTTTTTCAACTTCTATGTGTACTGCATTAGCACACATAGAACTTGGAAAACATAATTGTTTTTAGTGATTGTGTATGTTCAGGTAAGGACACCTTCCTGCACATAGACAATCATAAGAGGTGATTTCCACGTTCTATGTGTGCTGTAGAATGAAGCACACATAGGAAGAGGGAAAAACCGAGGAGAAATTAATATATTTCTCCTCGTTGTGCCTCCCTATTTCTCCCCTTGGGAGGCGTAGCATTCAGACACATTTCCAGGTTTGCAATTTTTTGTACATCTGGAAATGTGTCAGGTTCCATGGGTGTTGCGTGGGAACACCCAAAACAACACCCATAGAACACCCCTTTCATGCAAAGTCCTGAGTGTAAAGGGGCCGTATTTACAAGGACAGGAAACGCCATGCAGGGTGGCTTTTCGTGTTCTTGTAAATATGGGGGAGCAAAATGCAAAAACGGTGCATCACAAAAAGTGGAGCACTGGCGGCACAAGGGGCTTGTAAATAAGATAAATGCTTATTTTAGGTTTAAAAGAACGAGAAAGGAATTGAGGAAAAATTAGAGGTGAAGCAGAGAAAGAGAAAAAAAGACATATTTAATTAAGATAGTGATGAGTGTGAGGAGAGATAGGTAGTACAAGGTAACCAATATAAATCTGATTTGATCTTCTGACGTAACATTAATGAAGAAACTGTGTGTATTCTATGTTCATCACATATAAAATTCCACCATGTTATCTCCGATAATTTAGATGCATCTTTCCAACATGAAAGTATGACTTTGAAAGCGAGTGCATTAAATAGATCAAACAACTAATTAGAATTTTAAATAAACAACCAACACACAGCACAAGAATGACAGCCAAAGAAAAGAGAGTGCCTGGGGCCACAGATGTCTAAAGGACAGCAGGTAAGCGCCAAAGTAGAACAAAGGAAGATATGACACTCCACTGGAGGTAGACAAAAAATAGGGGAATACCTACCTTCCTCACTGCCTTCTGGGTTTAATACATCTGAGTGTAACAAATGGGTTTCCAGGATAAACACTAAATCAACACTGGTGTGGAGAAGACAGGATAGAAAGCTGTCACTTAACAAGGGAGTGATTATCTCATTCATGTTCAAAATGTTGTTTTCTACTGGACACGTAACGAGGCATCCCCTCTGTAGAATCTGTCCATAACCCATGTCACTTGCACTATAGAAGATAGCAGAACATTGTAGAAGAGACTAAAACAGTGGAACTTTGTGGTCACTATTACGGGCAAACTGAAATAAAGAAAAAGAAGGCTTCGCAAGTCAAAGGCAAGTTTAATCATCATGACTGGGAGAACAGCTGCCCTCACAGAGATTACCAGCTGAAACCAATTTGATGCTCGCAGGCACTCCCTTATGCTGATCTACATACAATCAATAGCAAGTCAAAGAGTATATTTAGTTCATTATAAACTTTATTTAAACATCACATCACCTATGTCCGTTGAACTCGTAATCTTTCCTCTACATTTTCTTATTGTGAATTTAACAAAGCTTTTGTACAATATTAACTTCCCCTCGAGTGTCTATGCATGTTTATCATTCTGCTCCGAAGACTTCTTATCTGACTTTACCCTTCACCTATATATTCTCCAGGTTATGTTTCCATTAACTAGAAGAATGAGATACGTGCTTGGGCGCTGTGATCATAAACACTTCAAGGCTTGTTTAAACAGGTGTTTGCATTTAACTGAACCTTGCTGATCGTGGATTCTAATTTCTAGTGAACTCTCACCTACATTGTATCGCCTAGAAGCTTGGGCCTGAACTGTTCTTTAACCATGCATAATTCTGCAACGCTCTCTACTGTTGACTACTGTACCGAGAATGCTTTGCATTTAGTTTTCTCTTTAACATTCCCCTCTCTTGTTGATATTTCAACTACTTCCTCTAATCTTGGATCTGCACTCGATATCTAATGATATGTATTACTCTGAGCATCTACTAATTGTGAAGGTGGTCTAACTGTGAACATCCCTCCTACCTTTGTACTCATCTTCTCACAACAAGGTATAAGTAATTGAATACTACAACATGTCAAAAGCAATAGCACGAGAAATGGCAGCAAAGCCATAAATAGTTCTGACATCCAGGATTGTAGCTAATCATGATACCCTTTGAACAACTCATCTGGGGAACCTCCTTCAGCCATTATTTTCTTCTGTAAGTTTCGCAAAGTTTGTATGGCTTCCGATAATGTTGCATTGTTTGCATTGTTTACTGGAATGTAAGTACAACAAGAAGTACCTATCTTGGCGCATACTCTTCCTTCCATAGCCGTCATAAGATCAAGTACATAACAATGCTGCATTATCACCATTCTCATAGCATGCAGCTCTGCCTTTATGGCATTAAACCAATTTCTAGTGACATTAAACATCTTCAGGAATTCCCATCTAGTTATTTGTAACCATCGAGCAGTTGCTTTTGCCTGAACGAATGGTAGAACACTTATAAAGAACAACTGAGCACTGATGAACAACCTATGGTTTTGGGGTGAACATTTTCCCAAGTGATAGTGCTATAATATTCTGCAGCTCTACTCCTGTGGTTGTGTGTGCGGTTGTGGTTGTGTGTGTGTGGTTGTGTATTTTTGTGTGGTTGTGTGTGTGGTTGTGTGTGGTTGTGTGTGTGGTTGTGTGTGGTTGTGTGTAGTTGTGTTTGGTTGTGTGTGTGGTTGTGTGTGATTGTGTGTGTGGTTGTGTGTTTGTGTGTGGTTGTGTGTGTGGTTGTGTGTGTGTGGTTGTGTGTAGTTGTGTGTGGGTGTGTGTGGTTGTGTGTGTGGTTTTGTGTGGTTGTGTGTGGTTGTGTGTGTGTGTGGTTGTGTGTGTGGTTGTGGTTGAGTGTGTGGTTGTGGTTGTGTGTGGGTGCGGTTGTGGGTGTGGGTATGGTTGTGGGTGTGTGTGTGGATGTGTGGTTGTGTGTGGTTGTGTGTGTGGTTGTGTGTGTGTGGTTGTGTGTAGTTGTGTGTGGTTGTGTGTGGTTGTGTGTGGTTGTGTGTGGTTGTGTGTGTGATTGTGTGTGTGGTTGTGGTTGAGTGTGGGGTTGTGGTTGTGTGTGGTTGTGGGTGTGGGTATGGTTGTGGGTGGATGTGTGGTTGTGTGTGGTTGTGTGTGGTTGTGTGTGGTTGTGTGTGGTTGTGTGTGTGGTTGTGGGTGGTTGTGTGTGTGTGATTGTGTGTGTGGTTGTGGTTGAGTGTGGGGTTGTGGTTGCGTGTGGGTGCGGTTGTGTGTGGTTGTGGGTGTGGGTATGGTTGTGGGTGTGTGTGTGGATGTGTGGTTGTGTGTGGTTGTGTGTGGTTGTGTGTGTGGTTGTGTGTGTGGTTGTGTGTGTGTGGTTGTGTATAGATGTGTGTGGTTGTGTGTATAGTTGTGTGTGTGGTTGTGTGTGGTTGTGTGTTTGTGGTTGTTTGTGTGGTTGTGTGTGTGTGTGGTTATGTGTGTGGTTGTGTGTGTGGTTGTGTGTGTGGTTGTGTGTGTGATTGTGTGTGGTTGTGTGTGTGGTTGTGTGTGTGGTTGTGTGTGTGGTTGTGTGTGTGGTTGTGTGTGTGTGGTTGTGTGTGTGGTTGTGTGTGTGTGGTTGTGTGTGTGTGTGTGTGGTTGTGTGTATGGTTGTGTGTGTATGCTTGTGTGTGGTTGTGTGTGTGTGGTTGTGTGTGTGTGGTTGTATGTGTGTGTGGTTGTGTGTGTGGTTGTGTGTGTGGTTGCGTGTGTGGTTGTGTGTGGTTGTGTGTGGTTGTATGTGTGGTTGTGTGTGTGGTTGTGTGTGGGGTTGTGTATGTGCAGTTGTGTGTGTGTGTGGTTGTCTGTGTGGTTGTGTGTGTAGTTGTGTGTGTGGTTGTGATTGTGTGTGTGGTTGTGTGTGTGGTTGTGGTTGTGTGTGTGTGGTTGTGTGTGTGTGTGGTTGTGTGTGTGTGTCTGGTTGTGGTTGTGTGGGTGCGGTTGTGTGTGGGTGCGGTTGTGGGTGTGGGTGTGCTTGTGGGTGTGTGTGTGGGTGTGTGGTTGTGTCTGGTTGTGTGTGCGGTTGTGGTTGTGTGTGTGTGGTTGTGTGTGTTTGTGTGGTTGTGTGTGTGGTTGTGTGTGGTTGTGTGTGTGGTTATGTGTGTGGTTGTGTGTAGTTGTGTGTGGTTGTGTGTGTGGTTGTGTGTGGTTGTGTGTGTGGTTGTGTGTGTGTGGTTGTGTGTAGTTGTGTGTGGTTGTGTGTGGTTGTGTGTGTGGTTTTGTGTGGTTATGTGTGGTTGTGTGTGTGTGTGGTTGTGTGTGTGGTTGTGGTTGAGTGTGTGGTTGTGTGTGTGGTTGTGTGTGGTTGTGTGTGTGGTTGTGTGTGTGTGGTTGTGTGTAGTTGTGTGTGGTTGTGTGTGGTTGTGTGTGTGGTTTTGTGTGGTTGTGTGTGGTTGTGTGTGTGTGTGGTTGTGTGTGTGGTTGTGGTTGAGTGTGTGGTTGTGGTTGTGTGTGGGTGCGGTTGTGTGTGGTTGTGGGTGTGGGTATGGTTGTGGGTGTGTGTGTGGATGTGTGGTTGTGTGTGGTTGTGTGTGTGGTTGTGTGTGTGTGGTTGTGTGTAGTTGTGTGTGGTTGTGTGTGGTTGTGTGTGTGGTTGTGTGTGGTTGTGTGTGTGTGATTGTGTGTGTGGTTGTGGTTGAGTGTGGGGTTGTGGTTGTGTGTGGGTGCGGTTGTGTGTGGTTGTGGGTATGGTTGTGGGTGTGTGTGTGGATGTGTGGTTGTGTGTGGTTGTGTGTGGTTGTGTGTGTGTGGTTGTGTGTGTGTGTTTGTGTGTTTGGTTGTGTGTGTGGTTGTGTGTGGTTGTGTGTGTGGTTGTGTGTGTGGTTGTGTGTGTGTGGTTGTGTATAGATGTGTGTGGTTGTGTGTGTAGTTGTGTGTGTGGTTGTGTGTGGTTGTGTGTTTGTGGTTGTTTGTGTGGTTGTGTGTGTGTGTGGTTATGTGTGTGGTTGTGTGTGGTTGTGTGTGTGGTTGTGTGTGTGGTTGTGTGTGTGATTGTGTGTGGTTGTGTGTGTGTGGTAGTGTGTGTGGTTGTGTGTGGTTGTGTGTGTGGTTGTGTGTGTGGTTGTGTGTGTGGTTGTGTGTGTGTGGTTGTGTGTGTGGTTGTGTGTGTGTGGTTGTGTGTGTGTGTGTGGTTGTGTGTATGGTTGTGTGTGGTTGTGTGTGTATGCGTTTGTGTGTGGTTGTGTGTGTGTGGTTGTGTGTGTGTGGTTGTATGTGTGTGTGGTTGTGTGTGTGGTTGTGTGTGTGTGTGGTTGCGTGTGTGGTTGTGTGTGGTTGTGTGTGGTTGTATGTGTGTTTGTGTGTGTGGTTGTGGTTGTGTGTGTGGTTGTGTGTGGGGTTGTGTATGTGCAGTTGTGTGTGTGTGTGGTTGTGTGTGTAGTTGTGTGTGTGGTTGTGATTGTGTGTGTGGTTGTGTGTGTGGTTGTGGTTGTGTGTGTGTGGTTGTGTGTGTGGTTGTGTGGTTGTGTGTGTGTGTCTGGTTGTGGTTGTGTGGGTGCGGTTGTGTGTGGGTACGGTTGTGGGTGTGTGTGTGGGTGTGTGGTTGTGTGTGGTTGTGTGTGCAGTTGTGGTTGTGTGTGTGTGGTTGTGTGTGTTTGTGTGGTTGTGTGTGTGGTTGTGTGTGGTTGTGTGTGTGGTTGTGTGTGTGGTTGTGTGTAGTTGTGTGTGGTTGTGTGTGTGGTTGTGTGTGGTTGTGTGTGTGGTTGTGTGTTTGTGTGTGGTTGTGTGTGTGTGGTTGTGTGTAGTTGTGTGTGGTTGTGTGTGGTTGTGTGTGTGGTTTTGTGTGGTTGTGTGTGGTTGCCTTTTATCTGAATGTTTATTATCATGAGGAGAAGGCGAGGTTGCAATTTGAATAGCTAAGCCTAGTCCGCAAGGTCAGCTCCCCAACCTACTCTTACCCTATCGTACGTTCTCAGACACTTTTATATATCCTCTATCATACTATATGTCGGCCCCCATTTTTCTTGCTTGCAATAAGGTTATTGAAAGAACGTTGGGCTATGTTCATTCCTAATACTTAGCACTTTGCACTCTGCACTTTATCCAATTGTGATCTGTAATTGTTTTATATGACTGCCCGTCTCTTTTCTGCAACAGGGCGATGGGAAAGTCTGTTGGGTTATGTCTACGCCTAAATATTTGGCACTTTGCACTTTATACAGTAGCTATTTTCTGCAACAGTGTAATGTGAAAGATCGGTGAGATATGTTTACGCCTAAATGTTTAGCACTTCGCACTTTATATGGCATTTATTTCTGATATGCAATGCTGTATTTTTTCTCTGTATGTTGTCTACTGGTAAAGCAACTCGAGTATTCTGATTATTTTGCAATATGCACTTTACTTGAGAGTTCTGAAGTTCTGTAATTTGCATGAACTCTCAATAAAAATATAATTTAAAAAAATGCTATGTATGATTACACTCAATGGGAACATTGCCCTCCAGCACCCCAGGGTAGTTCAAAAACATTTACACAGATGTTTGCCTATTTTTATGGTTATGACACATCTGACACGGCCTCATATTATTATAAGCTCGCAAGAACACCTGCAAAGAAAAATATGCTAACTGACTCCAAGCTTATACATTCTGCATGTCTACTTTCCCAGCTGTATGTACAAGGTTTTGCCCTCTGAAGGGACACTAGAGATGTAAAAACTATTTGGGGGACAAGAGACTGTCAGGTTCAGGGAACTGAGGCTTTGTTTAGAACATGCCACATACCACAACAAATAATTTTCCTGAACAACACAGTACAACAAACATCATGTCTTGGAACAGCTAAAATGAAAGACTTGAACATACCACTGATTCCCACATTTGCACATTTTGACAATTGGCAACAGTTTGCACACTACACTGAAGATACATTAGATGCCATGCTTTGTAATGGCATATACAATTAGTATGACCCCAATTGGAATGGATGGTTGGTTTGGCTACTGGACACTAATGAGTGTTAGTCACAATTCCTAGCTAACACCAATGGTTTCAAGGCTAATAAACCTGACATGCATTATGTACAATCTGAACACTTGAGGTAGTGACAACTTATAGTTTTGGGAAGTCGTGCCTTGATTGGCTAAAACGTCAATACTGTCTCAGGCGAAACAACTCTTGTCCCTTTTGTCTGATGCCCTGGATTTCAGGGACTTTTTATTATTTCCCTGGAAGCCACATTCTTCGCCGTGGTCAAAGAATTCACCAGATGCAGCACAGAGACAGCAGACAACCTCCCCTCCCAAGACCTCTGGAACAACCTCGGCATCTACTTCCACTGCAAGATCAAGGAGATATAAGACAGCTTCAACAGCATCGTTACTCAAGACCATCTCACCCCACTCGCAACCACAGCACCCTATGACACTGGACCCCAACAGATCTTGCTCAACTGGACTCCCCTCACCGTGAATGACATCCTCAAGATCATGAAGAGCATCCACTCCGGAGCACCCTTGGACCCCTGCCCGCATAACATCTTCAACAAAGCGGCTACCACCATCGCTCCTGAACTCTGCCGCAACATCAACTGCTCCATCTACTCCTCCACCTCCCCAGAAGACTGGAAACATGCAGATATCAACCCCTTGCTGAAGAAACCCTCGGCCAACCCGACAGATTTCAAGAACTTCAGACCCATCTCTCTTCTCCCCTTCCCAGACAAGGTCATTGAGAAGGTCATCAATGCCCAACTTTGCGAGTTCATAGAAGTGAACCACATCCTGGACCTCTCCCAATATGACTTCTGAAGCAACCACAGTACCGAGACCGTCCTCAATGCTACAGACGACCTCCACGCCATCCTTCACCAAGGCAAGACTGAAGCCCTCCCGCACAGTCCACGCATGCAACCTCCCAGTCAACAAAAGAATCATCTTCAAGTTCCTCACACACACCTACAAAGCCCTACATGATGCAGGACCTGCGTATCTCCACCACTGCCTCACATTCCACACACCCACCAGTGATCTCTGCTATGCCCAACTGGCCCTGGCTCCCATGCATCCACAAGACCACAGTCGGAAGAAGATCCTTCTCCTACCTCGCAGCAAAGACCTGGAACACAATGCCTCTCCACCTCATACAATCACCGTCACTGCCTCACTTCAGGAAGAACCTCAAGACCTGGCTTTTTGACTGAAGCACAGCACCCTGTCAGGTGAGTAGTTGTGCTTTACAAGCCATCTGATTGATTGACTGATTGAGTGAGTAAAATCAAAAACGCTTCTTATATGCAAAAATAAATCAACAGCTACTTTCTCCCAAGCATGCGTAGAAAGGTCAAACATGGTCAATGGCTGCAGGGTCACTTCGGGAAATAAACAGTTACACAAATGGCAAGTTTTCAGTTCTTTCTCAACTCACTCACCTAAGTGAGGGAACTGCACTTGATCTTCTAGTGCTCTTTTGGTAGCTGCAATGCCACAATGCTCTTCGTAGGCCAGCTCAATGACCTGGTGTTTCAGGCTCTCAGGGATGACGATTCTCAAGCCTCTCAATACAATACCCTCTCAGGTGATAGATAGTACATCCTGTACATTTCTGAATTGTTTTAATTCAAAATTGTCAGCAAAGGGTACAATGCTTTTCTTCCACACTTGCGTTGCAATGAGGTCCTTGAGGACAATCATGTTCTTATCTGTATTGGTAGCGGCAATAATCTGTTCAAGGGATAGGGCTGCTGGCGTGCTGAGCCTCACAATTAAGTTGACATACTCCTCAGCCGCTTTAGATGTTGAACTGTGGCGAAGTACCGGCACTCATGAAAAGTAATCAGCAGAGTTCCGATCTTTTCCCGGCTTTTTACAATTTCATAGTCATACTCTTGCAGTTGCAAACCCCGCTTCTCAAAGCAAGGGGGCCTTTTAGCTTTTAAATTTTCAAAGATAGAGAGCGACGCCTGATGGTCTGTGAGAATGGTGAAGCGTTTTCCAAATAGAAACACGTCAAAATGTTTGCAGGCCCACAGTACAGCCAGACTCTGCTTTTCCGGCTGAGAATAGGCATGCTCAGTTTCAGACAAGCTTTAACTGGCATTTGCCATAATGTGTCTCTGAGCATTTGGATGATCATTGTGTTGAGCAAGGATGGCCTCACGCACCACCGGGCTTGCATCTCGTGTGTGTGCATGTAGCTTGGGGTCAAAATAGCCCATTTCAGTTGCATTCTCAATCACATGTTTTATTCTTTTAAAACTTTGGTCACATTCAGGAGACCACGGGAATGGGCCATTTAGCTTTGTTAAGCCTTTCAATGGGGGACTCAATGTGGGAAAGTCACAAATATACCTTGAGCAGTAACTAAGAAAGACTGCAGTATAGTTGCATCTTGTGGGGGACAAGTAGATGACACTGCTTTCACTTTATCGGGGTCAGGAGCCATTCCTATTATAAGATAATATGTGCCATGTAATGAGTATGGCAACTTAGAGAAAATGGCTGATGAATCAGCCCGTCAGTCATCAGAATCCAGCAGTCCAGCTTCCACCCTCTATCATGACTAGAAAAGCCAATTAAAAAAGAGGACTGGTGGCGTAAAGGGGAAAGTGATTGAGCAACGACCTTGATTCTGGGGAACTAGGTTTGAGTCTCGGCAATGACGCTGAAAATCCTGTGATTCTGGGCAAATCACTTAATCTTCCTGTGCCTAACAAAAATGAATGGTCCTCATCTAGTGCAACTGGTGCTATATAAAGCGCTCTGATACCAGATTTGGGTCAAGTTCGCTCTATATAAAACTCTGAAAAGAAAGAAAGAAAAAAGGAATCAACCTCTCGACCAGTCTACTTGACAGTATTCTACCTTTATTCAATTACTATTAAAATAGAAATCCTTTCAAATCTGACCTGACATTGATGTTCTTTCTGACCTCTCGGTTACATGCACAAAGAATTTAAGTTTGTCTTGTAAAACTCACACTTTGCTGCATTCAGAGTGAGGCCTGCATCAACAAGCAACTGAAACACATGTGGAAGAGACTTGTCATGCTTCTTTCGTGTTGTCCCAAACACCAGTATTTCATCACTAATAAAAAGCGTATAACACCATGAAATATTTCTGCGGCCAAACACACTCCAAACTCAGGGGCTTATATACTAAGAAATTCCTCTGCTGTTGCATCACTATTTTTGACAATTTGTGACGTTTTCTTTGCTTCATATTTACAAGGCGATGCATTAGACCCAATGCATTAGTTTTTGTAGGCTTGTGTCAGAAAATACTCGTGCTAGAACAGGCGGTGCCACCCAGTTTATAATGTATGCAGAGTTGGCGTTCTGTTGTAAAATCTCACTTACAACTGACGCAGTAATAGTTACAAGGTTGGCAATGTATGACGCATCTTTCAGATGTGTTGCGCTAATCCTGGAATGCGTCAAATTTCCTATGCTTCTGTAATCCAGGCATAGAAAATGACACAGTGGCTGTATAATTTAAATCTGAAGAGTGGAAGTCACTGAGCACACTGTAATAAGAAATTACATAACATCCCCATAACTAATAGTAGGTCTACAAAGTAACAATCGTGTTGTAGGATCCCTTGGCCAACCTGGGCCCACGGCACCTATGATATCATCATCCACTGTAGCAAAGCAATATGATATTGGACAGGGCAGGTTTGCCACAACTCCATATGGGAATGTATCCCCAAGTCCAACCAAATGTGCTCCAATATACAAAAGGTAAGTACACATATAAAGTAGGTAACACATGAATTGCCACTTTACATGATAAAATATACTTGTATCCACTCATATTCAACTGTCACTCAATATGTCACACATACTTAGGTATTTTTGTGCACATAGGTAAATTATGCCCACTGTAATGAGACATATAGTTCACACTTGCATGATTTACATCGAGGACCAATGCAATAGAGTCTAAGGTGACTTTTCCACCAATCAATTCAATTCAAAACTTTATTCGGCAGCACTGTGGCAGCCATAAAAGTTTTTCACGAACAGAAAATGATAAAAACATTCTACATCATAGCATTTTAAGTTAAGATTTAACCAATATATAAAATGCCTCAGAAAGAAGGATAGAATATCTCATACAGTACCAAATTGCAACAACATATCTCATCAGATATGTCATCCTCTTATTACATTAGTCCCCACACATTAGGCCAGTTGTGTCAGTCAGAACCAATGCATCGCCTCTATTTTGTGATGCATTGCTGAAGTTAAGCTTGTCGTAAGCCCAGATTCAGTCGTGCAGCACTTTGACAGATGCGCTGTGCGATCCTTCCCACAGAAGCATCAGAATTTATGACACACCTTGGGAGCTTGTGACATGGTGCATCATACCATAAATATGGCGTATCCATATCGCTATTTTCTGTTGTGGCGCAGTGTACAATTTTCTGACGCATTCTGGCCTTGTCGCAGCAATGCATCAGTTCTTGAGGCCCTAAGTCTTTCGCATCCGACTAAACCAACATGAGTCAAAAAAGTAGTAATGTACCTGCAATTCTCTCCCAGCACGAGTTGATGGTATCCCTTGTTCAAGTCATGGCTGGAGAAGACTTTGGCTCTTTAATTGCATGATCATGTCCACTATGTGGGGACCACAATGCCTTTCTCTCTTGATTGCTTTGTTGGCCTAGCGCATTATAAACACAAATGCGCACTGCACCCCCACTGTTCTATTTTGGCACCACCACTATGGGTGAGACCCATGGCGTAGGACCGATGGAGCGTCCAATGATGTCATGCTTCACCAGCATTTCTAGTTCTTTCTCAACTGCTTCTTGCAGGTGAAAAGTGACTCCACAGTGCCATTGTGCAACAGGGTGAATGTCCTCATTAATATGGAGCTGCACTTTCATTTTTTCTTGAGATTTCCTAAAACATGAAATAACAATGGGAACTGGCTTACAATTTCAGATTGAGTGCAAAGATTGTAATTGAGAGATATCAATCCCATGTCGGCAGTAGTCGCAAACCTGAGCAGGCATGCACTGGATGAAGTTCCTTGAAGAAAATGGATCGGCGCTTGCACTGACGTCATTTTTTCTGTCACATGGTTGGTGTGACTCACCCTTGGCTTTGCAGTGGTTCAGAAGCAGCCCAAGTATATACCTTTGTGCCTGATGGAGTGAAGCGAGGCTTAGGGGACCGGTTGTTAAACCTTTCCATGGCATGATGTTGATTGAGGCACCACAGTCTATGATAAAGTTACTGGTTAAAATCACTTTCAGTGTGATTTTGGAACATCGTCCTGTTAGAAATTGGGTTTCTGGTTGGCTACGGTATACACTGTGGCCAGGCAGAACCGGATGTATGACGTTACAACGCATGCTATTACAACGCATACCTTTACAACGCATTTTTTACACCGCAACTACTACTACAACGCATTACTTTACAACGAATACTCTTACAACGCAAAACCTATTAAAATACTGAAAAGTGCTGTTACAACGAAATCTATTACAACGCATACCATTACAACGCGATTTTTTTTTTTTTTATAAATTAAAAGTACAATAAAATCTGGCACGGGATGCAGGGAAATTAGGGGTTTTAGGGTGGGGAAGTGTATTAAAATGTGGAGAACAACTGAGCGTAAATCTTCTGAAATGCTTAACCAAATTAATACTCGAGTATTAAAATTAATACTCGAGTATTAGAATTAATACTCAAAATCCCCAATTAAATTCCGTTATCACACATTTCAAAGATAACAAAAAGAACGATAGTTAAAACAACAGTACTAACACAATTTTTATCATGAATAAATCGGAAAGTAAGTAAACAGAGTAAAACACACATACACATAGGCGCCATTTTAACCATCTCACTTGTAAAACTTGTCCTACCACAGTTTCTATGTAAACAATACCAAAAGACATGTTCCAAAATGGATGCCAAAACGGAGCAAATGAATGAAAACAATATTTTTAATAAAGCATTTTTAAATTATCATTTTCCACAGTAAAACAAAGCATTTAAAAAAACACAACGAACGCAGTTTTTAAAAAAATTAATAGTGACACAGAGTAAAACTTATAAATACAAGGAAGACACCATTTTAAACTCAGTTGATTATCAACTAGCAGAGAGACCAGACGTGAAAAGCTGACCCTCTGTCACCTCCACTGCGACCTCCTCAGAGAGAGCACGGAATTCATTCGTAAAAGCATTACAATAGAGCAACTACTAGTAAGTCATTATAATAATTTTAAACGTTGGTTTTGAGGAAAATATATTTTCTTAACCCAAAAAAAAATTTAAATAAAATTCTTAATAATAACTTTTAAAATGTACTGTTTCTAATTTATTATCACAAAAAATACACACCTACTTAAAACAAGTATTTTATTTTCCAAAAACAGAAACTCGGAATATATTGAGATTCAACAACAGGTGTACCAAATTGAGCATCACCACCACGTAAACGACTGACATATAAAATTGTGAAGGTAAATGTAATTTATTTGTAATGGTTTTAATTGTAAAACATATTTTTAAAAATTACCTAAAGTGATGTATGGCAATGGTGTTTTGTTTTTAAACCTCAATCTCACTACATCATAAACGAAAAAATAGCATGATGCAGGAGTAACAATTACTAATAAGACTTCAGTTGGGTACTACATCTGAAAATGCGATTCATATTAGCAGGGCAACTATTTCTATTCAAAGTCCTCGAATATTCTGCATTATAGTAATTTAGTGATAGTATCGGATTAACCTTTTTTTTTTTTGCGAAAAATGCATTAAATGTGTAATATGTTTTCTTTCACCAATTGTTACTCATACTCCTTTGTCATATATCAAATTGTTGTTATAATTTATTTTTTTAACAACCAACGTTGGCTAAGGAAAATTAATTTATTCAAGTTTTTTTTCCACAGAGTTCATCTGTACCAAAAAAAAACTTTATCCTGCTGCAAGCATTAGCTTAAAGGCACGAAAACAAGCAATAACAGAAAAAGGTATGTTACCTTTTCAATATTATTTTTACTAAACATTTTTAAACCTTCCTTTTGCAATTATTACTCCTCTAACGTACCAAATTAGTAAAATAATGGATAGTTTAGAGTAACAATATACTATTTCTTCTCCAGGAAGGTGCAACATTAGGGAGATTTTTTTATAGTGTAGGGGTACATATCTCTATTTCAACTACAGGAAGGTGCATTGGTTAGTACAGTGTCAAGTAGTATTAGTTATATTGTATGTCATTAATAATTTAAATATACTCAGATTTTAAATTTCAAACCAACGTTAATTTTTTTTTTATCCTCTTTTTTTTCAAAAGACAACAATTTGATTCCTTACAGAAAGATTCTTTCCACCACACACGTTAAATCTAGAACCAACAGACCAAATCATCCTCCGAAGCCTCATCCAGAAAAGCAAGTTCTACAAAACAAGGTATTGATTTTCATGATGGTTTCTTAACCTTCAATATATTAGACTAGCTATCTCATTGCTAATGTTGAAAAAAAACCCAATTTAATTATGGTTACATTTGCTGAATTCTGAATTTTATTTCATGACTAAAGGATGGTGTAGCATTAGGGAAAGTGTTCTCTACTGCAACTTATAACAAATATACAAGTTTACAAAAATTATTGTAAAATTGCATTTCTCAACATCGTTCAGTTTTCTCATTCTTTTCTTTTTTCACTTTTCCAGACATTTATTTTTCCATTCCAAATCCAATCACCTCATAAGTGTCTACTGCTGCCTACACGCCATTCCCAATTAAGAAAAGTCAGCAACAAAAGCAAATTCGAAATAAAAAGGTAATTTTATCCAACATTCTAAGGTGCACCAGTTGTAAAAATGTACCATGCTGTAGGGGTAACAATTACTATTCTAACTCCAGGAAGGTGCATCAGTAGGGAAAGTTTTGGATGGTGTAGGGGTAACAATTTACTATTCTAACTCCAGGAAGGTGCATCAGTAGGGAATGTGTTGGATGGTGTTGGGGTGCAATTTACTATTCTAACTCCAGGAAGGTGCATCAGTAGAGAATGTGTTGGATGGTGTAGGGGTGCAATTTACTATTCTAACTCCAGGAAGGTGCAGCAGTAGGGAAAGTGTTGGATGGTGTTGGGGTGCAATTTACTATTCTAACTCCAGGAAGGTGCATCAGTAGGGAAAGTGTTGGATGGTGTAGGGGTGCAATTTACTATTCTAACTCCAGGAAGGTGCAGCAGTAGGGAAAGTGTTGGATGGTGTAGGGGTGCAATTTACTATTCTAACTCCAGGAAGGTGCATCAGTAGGGAAAGTGTTGGAGGGTGTAGGGGTGCAATTTACTATTCTAACTCCAGGAAGGTGCAGCAGTAGGGCATGTGTTGGATGGTGTTGGGGTGCCATTTACTATTCTAACTCCAGGAAGGTGCATCAGTAGGGAATGTGTTGGATGGTGTAGGGGTGCAATTTACTATTCTAACTCCAGGAAGGTGCAGCAGTAGGTAAAGTGTTGGCTGGTGTTGGGGTGCAATTTACTATTCTAACTCCAGGAAGGTGCATCAGTAGGGAAAGTGTTGGAGGGTGTAGGGGTGCAATTTACTATTCTAACTCCAGGAAGGTGCATCAGTAGGGAAAGTGTTGGAGGGTGTAGGGGTGCAATTTACTATTCTAACTCCAGGAAGGTGCATCAGTAGGGAATGTGTTGGATGGTGTAGGGGTGCAATTTACTATTCTAACTCCAGGAAGGTGCATCAGTAGGGAAAGTGTTGGATGGTGTAGGGGTAACAATTTACTATTCTAACTCCAGGAAGGTGCATCAGTAGGGAAAGTGTTGGAGTGTGTAGGGGTGCAATTTACTATTCTAACTCCAGGAAGGTGCATCAGTAGGGAAAGTGTTGGAGGGTGTAGGGGTGCAATTTACTATTCTAACTCCAGGAAGGTGCAGCAGTAGGGAAAGTGTTGGAGGGTGTAGGGGTGCAATTTACTATTCTAACTCCAGGAAGGTGCAGCAGTAGGGAAAGTGTTGGATGGTGTAGGGGTGCAATTTACTATTCTAACTCCAGGAAGGTGCATCAGTAGGGAAAGTGTTGGAGGGTGTAGGGGTGCAATTTACTATTCTTACTCCAGGAAGGTGCAGCAGTAGGGAATGTTTATGATGGTGTTGGGGTGCAATTTACTATTCTTACTCCAGGAAGGTGCAGCAGTAGGGAAAGTGTTGGATGGTGTAGGGGTGCAATTTACTATTCTAACTCCAGGAAGGTGCAGCAGTAGGGAAAGTGTTGGATGGTGTAGGGGTGCAATTTACTATTCTAACTCCAGGAAGGTGCATCAGTAGGGAAAGTGTTGGAGGGTGTAGGGGTGCAATTTACTATTCTAACTCCAGGAAGGTGCAGCAGTAGGGCATGTGTTGGATGGTGTTGGGGTGCAATTTACTATTCTAACTCCAGGAAGGTGCATCAGTAGGGAATGTGTTGGATGGTGTAGGGGTGCAATTTACTATTCTAACTCCAGGAAGGTGCAGCAGTAGGTAAAGTGTTGGCTGGTGTTGGGGTGCAATTTACTATTCTAACTCCAGGAAGGTGCATCAGTAGGGAAAGTGTTGGATGGTGTAGGGGTAACAATTTACTATTCTAACTCCAGGAAGGTGCATCAGTAGGGAAAGTGTTGGAGTGTGTAGGGGTGCAATTTACTATTCTAACTCCAGGAAGGTGCATCAGTAGGGAAAGTGTTGGAGGGTGTAGGGGTGCAATTTACTATTCTAACTCCAGGAAGGTGCATCAGTAGGGAAAGTGTTGGATGGTGTAGGGGTAACAATTTACTATTCTAACTCCAGGAAGGTGCATCAGTAGGGAAAGTGTTGGAGTGTGTAGGGGTGCAATTTACTATTCTAACTCCAGGAAGGTGCATCAGTAGGGAAAGTGTTGGAGGGTGTAGGGGTGCAATTTACTATTCTTACTCCAGGAAGGTGCAGCAGTAGGGAATGTTTAGGATGGTGTTGGGGTGCAATTTACTATTCTTACTCCAGGAAGGTGCAGCAGTAGGGAAAGTGTTGGATGGTGTAGGGGTGCAATTTACTATTCTAACTCCAGGAAGGTGCATCAGTAGGGAAAGTGTTGGAGGGTGTAGGGGTGCAATTTACTATTCTAACTCCAGGAAGGTGCAGCAGTAGGGAATGTTTAGGATGGTGTAAATGTTATGTTTTAGGTAAATCATAAATTTATTCAGGCTAATTTTTGTGTCTTTTCTCCTCTTTTCAGATAATGTCTAGCCTGGGAGCTGCCAACTTTATTAAATCCAGGAAGGGCAAAAATTTGTTAAACCATGGTGGATTCATATATAGTAAGGAAAGAATAAGTTTAACTAGAAATCATTGGAGGTGTGTGCAATACTACACTACCCATTGCAGTGGCAGAGCGGTTACTGTTGAAAATTTGGTTGTGAAAACCACAGAACATAACCACTCTGCCTCTGCAATGGATGTAGAAATTAGAGAAACAATAAACGAGATGAAAGCTATTGCAAGCACCTCCAATGATTCCACAGGATCAATTTTAAGAGAGGTTGCACAGCATGTCCCCAGTCATGTTGCTAGTAACATGCCTATAATACCTAATTTGAGAAGAATTATTCAGAGACAAAAGCAGGCAAGTAACATTCAATTATCTACACCACATACTTTCTCTGACATTAGAATTCCTCATGATCTTTCTATTTCTTTTTCTGATGAACCTTTCCTTCTGCATGACAACGAAAACCCTCAGAAACGTATTTTAATTTTTAGTACCCCACGTAACTTTGCTAAGTTAGAAACTAGTGAAATTTGGATGATGGATGGGACGTTTAAAAGTACACCCCATCCTTTCACTCAAATTTACACTATACATGCAAAAATTAACAATAGTGTAATTCCCTTAGTTTACAGTTTGCTACCTGATAAGACTTCTGCAACATACACTGAACTTTTATCAGTGATTAAAAGTAAAACATCTTCAAGTCCTCGAAAAATAATTATTGATTTTGAATTGAGTATGATCAATGTGATCACTAAAACGTACACGGATACCCAAATTCAGGGATGTTTTTTCCATTTTTCGCAGGCATTTTGGCGTAAATTACAGAAAACATCCCTAGTTGCAGAATATTCTCGGGATAGCAAACTACAATTTGAACTAAAAAAATTAACTGAACTTTGTTTTGTTCCTCCCGATAGTGTGGACGAGTACTACACTGCAATTATAGAATCTGTTTATTATACGAGTAACGAAGAAAAATTGGCACCCATTCTAAATTATTTTGAGGACACATGGATTGGACACCTAAGCAGATCGGGTCGCAGGAGGAAGCCACGATTCCATGTGGAGTGGTGGAACTGCTACACGAGTTGTTTAGAGGGAGAAGCAAAAACAAACAATGCCATTGAGGGATGGCATAACTCCTTCAACCATACAATTGGTAAACCACATCCTAACTTCTACTCATTTTTGGAAACTTTGAAGAAGGAGCAAAGTTTCCAAGAAATGAGAATAGCCCAAACACTCGCAGGTAGTCTAAACCCACGAGTAACAGTCAAAACAAGGGAAATGTCTGAGAGACTATTGGCAATTCTACAACAATTTTCGTTGTGTGTGGCTATAGACTACCTGGAAAATCTTTCTAATATTCTTTCTTTTTAAAATAATGTAATTACTTACTTTCCTGCTTTGCTTTAAATTTTAATAATTTTCAAATTACAATTGGCATACCAAGGTATTTTCTAAAATTTTTTTCAAACAAACAAGTCGGGTTATTTTTTTTTAAAACAAATCTTCATTTCAAGCAAAAACTACCAATGTCTACAAATTTACTGTCCCATAGTATTTGAACTATTGTTCGACATCGGAACTCCATTAATTAAATTACTGAAAAAATCCAATTTAATTACCTTCAAAACTAATCTCCAAAATTGAAACATATGTAAAATCTACAATTCAAACCATATTCCGAAATGCACTTTGCAGCTTAATCATCATTTTTAAAACAATCGTTATTTTTCAAAATTTTAAATTACGCAACTTTTTTGCAGTTAGAAATGAAGATCGACTTTACTTTTGTTACTTCCTAAATAAACAAATCAACTTTCTGAACAGTAACTTTTAATTTTTTAACAGTTACATACTTTTTTAAACAAAATAAATAACTTTTAGCGACCCGACATAGGCATACATTAATGACATTAATGTGGACATGTTTAAAAACAATTAAGTAATCAATTAGTTTTCCCGCAACCTCCCCTTATTCTTTCCTCACTATATATGTATCCCTTTTAAAGGTTTATTCTACAATTACTAATGAAAATATTTCCTACCTGGCCGCAGATCAGCTTCCTGCTGCTTCCTCCTCCGATGCTCTGCAAAATGGCGTATTACGTCGACGCTCACGTCATTACGTCATCGCGTGCATCTAAATTTAAAGCGGACTACTTTATTTAACTAACCTGTAAATAAATGTTTATAAATGTTAATAAAATATTTATATTTTGTTTCAAAAATGTTACTTACATTGCAAAATTCATTAAAAATATGGTTTATTTTTTCATGATTTTTCAATAAATAAAAAATGTGAAAACAAAAATTGTTTCCTGTCATTATTTTTTAAATAGTTATTTAAACTTCAAATTTATAACTAATTAATTGTTAATTCACTAAATATGTTCCTTACCTCGACTCCATTGTCTTTTCCTTTCAAAACTTTCTCTTTCTTCACTTTCTGATCCTTCTTTTCTTGTTCCGCGGGTTGTATATTCTGATGCTGCCAAAATAAATAAAGGACAAAGACGCTCATAGACTTCAATGGAAAAGCGTGGGAATTTTTTTAAAAAAGTAAGTAATTTTTTTTTTTTTTTAGTTTTAAACTATTACTGTTTTTAAAATGCATTTTTTATTACTCTTTTAATATTTCAAATATTATTATATTTTTAATTATTTTTAATAAATTTATCTAATTTTTATAATAAATAATCAAAAAGTACTCTTCCTTTTTTTAAAAAAAAGTTCTTTATTTTTTGAAATTATAAATACTTTAGTATTTACATATCTTATTTCTTAAATGTTTGATAGATACTGTAGTATTAATATTTTTAAAAAGTACTCACAAACTTTAAATAAATTAAATTTAAAATATGCTGTTTCTTAATTTGAAAAAACCAATGAACTAAATTAATTTAAGAAATACACTTTAATATTTAAAAAATACTCAACTATTAAAATGTATTTACTCACTCTTATTTTTTCGAAAAAATATATTAAATACTCTTTCAATTTAGAATAATTCTCAATTATTTATTTAACTTTAAAAATACTCACTATTCACTGTAATATGTATAAAATTAAATATAAAAACAATCATTCCATTTTCATAAATACTCAAGTATTAATTTAACTATCCAACAAAACATTCCTAGTAAACAAAATACTCAAGTATTAAGTATCAAGAATTAATATTAAAATACTCAAGTATTAATTTAACTATCCAACAAAACATTCCTACTAGACAAAATACTCAAGTATTAATATTAAAATACTCAAGTATTAATTTAACTACCCAACAAAACATTTCTACTAGACAAAAAAATCAAGTATTAATATTTTGATAAACAACTCACTTTTTTTCAAATACAATTTTTTTTATAACAATTAATTATACGATATATATTTATTTTAATTAAAATACCAACATTTAAAAATGCGTTGTAATAGTATATGCGTTGTAAAAGTACTTACCATATAACATCTTGCGTTGTAAATGCATGCGTTGTAAATGCATGCGTTGTAAAGGCATTTTCAAATAATGCGTTGTAAAGGTATATGCGTTGTAAAAGTACTTACCATATAATAGCATGCGTTGTAAAAGCATGCGTTGTAAAAGTTTTTGCGTTGTAAAAAATGCGTTGTAATAGCATAGCGTTGTAAAAGTTGCGTTGTAAAGGTGGTTCCCCGGCAGAACCCACCACTCTAGGCAGGGTAAGAAGATAAAAACATCAGATAACCTGTGCTCACCCTCTGGTAGTTTGGCACAGAGCAGACAGGCTTATTAAAAGAAGCAATGTGTAAAGTATTTGTGCAACACACACACACACACACACACACACGCACACACGCATGCACGCACGCACGCACACACACACACACACACACACTAACACAATGAATACACAACAAAAAGACTCAATACATGATTATAAAAATACATTTTCGTATTGATAACAAAATGAGACCAAAATGATAAAAATACAATCAATTCCTTTCAGGATATGTGCATTCAAAATATTCTTTTAGGTGCTTTACATTTATACGAAAGAAAGGCAAAGGAACTTCCTTATGGTAGGAACATCAGAATTGTAGTTCTCAATGTTCTCCAGCCGCCTGCGATTTCGCGTAAGCTGGGTGCAGAGACATCCTTGGTCTCGAGAATCACAGTATCTTTTCTTGGGGAAAATAAAGGCTATCTTTTGGTGAGTTGTGCTGCGGCTTGCATCATGAAAGTAAGCAGGGCACGAAGTTGCCCATCAATGGTCTGCGTTTGGGGAGGTGGAGCAGGTGAGTCCTGGATCATCAAAGCGACTCATGCCGATGGGCCAAGAGTTGCGTTTGGTGTCTGGCCGGGGCGCTGTGGTGTCTCTTGTAGAGGTAATCACTTGGGCTGGCACAATGTGGAACGCTTGATCTAGGGGTCGCTCTGGAAGTGTGTCCCTCGGCACTGTGGCGTCAGTGGTAAAAGCAGGGTGCTCGCTCGGTTCACAGGGCAGGTTGAAGATCCAACCTGCACTGATCATTGTCACAAATATAGTGGTTGGACGCATGAGTGGTAGCGTCCCACAGCAGTGGTAGACAAATTAAATTGTTGATGGCCTAGAGATTTTGAAAACAGAGGGCAAGCCAGTAAGCACTTGAAGAGCACTCAAAGCTTCCACACAGCAAAAAGGGTAGCAGGCAGCAGGTCAGCACACCAAAGCAGGTCACAGAGTGGCAGTCCCATTTGCCGTACAACACTCAGCAAGCAGCATGCCAACACAGCAAAGTAGTTAGGAAAGTGTCAGTACCTCCTGGCAGCACAGCAGTCCTTCTGGCAATGAGCAGATAAAGAGCCAGAGATGTCTGATTACAGGTCCCAAAAGTGCCTGATTACAGGTGGTCAGAGACTCAGTACTTATACCCAAAAGTGCCTTTGATGTAGGGGGTTACTTCAAAGGAACTCTCTAAAGTGCACAGGGATCTCTTTCAATCCAGTCCTGTCTACAAGGCTAGCCCTGGGGGGTAAATCAGTGCGTTGTGTGAAGACAGGACACAGCCTATTATAGAGATGTAAATGTGAATCTCTCTCACCTTTCCTGCCCTGGAAGTCTATCACAATGCAGATAAATGCAGATGAGTCTTCTGTCACACTCAGCCCTTGCTGTGTTTGTGGCTATCTAAAGGGAATACACAAAGTATAGCTGTCAGTACAGAACAATGTCACTTTCTAAAAGTAGCATTTCTAAAACAGTAATGTTAAATCCAACTTCACCAGTAAGGAGGATTTATCATTGCCATTCCAAGCACTTAAAGCATAAAAATCTACTCCTCTCTGATCGAGAATTACAGCGTAAATGTTTTATTAAGGAATTTCGAATGTAGGCCTATGAGAGGGATAGGCCTCACAGTAGAGAAAAACGAACCAGGGTGTTTGTCACTACCAGGACATGCAAAACATAAAAGTACATGTCCTTCTTTTTACTTACATAGAACCATGCCCTCAGCGCTACCTAGAGCCTACCTTAGGGGTGACTTTTATGTAATAAAATGGAAGCTTAAGGCTTGGCAAGTAGTTTTAAATGCCAAGTGGAAGTGGCAGTAAACTGCAAACACAGGCACTGCAGTGGCAGGCCTGAGACAGGTGTGAAAGGCTTCTTCTATGGGTGGCTCAATCAGTGCTGCAGGCCCACTGGTAGCATTTAATTTGCAGGCCCTGGGTATTTGGTATGCCACTTTCCAAGGGACTAAAAAGTGAATCAAATATGCCAAACTGGTGTAAAGCAATTATACCATGTTTAGAGGAGAGAGCATATGCACCTTAACACTTGTCAGCTATGGTAAAGTGCTCAGAGTCCTAAAGTCAACAAAAACAAGGTCAGAAAAATAGGAAGAGTAATGCAAAAAGTTTGGGGTTACCCTTCAGAGAGGGACATATTCTAACACGATCCTCCCAGCATAAAGCCATGGTAGCCTACTTAATACCTTGATGGACTTTCTGGCTTTGCGTGATAGAACATGGACAATGGATCACTACTGCAAGGGTACTTGCCAGTTCTATGCCTTTCTGAACCCATTTGAATCCCTCTGTCTATGTTCTCAGGGACTACAGAGCAGATCCATAGTGAAACCTTGTTCTCACCTGTGGACCCAATTTGTGCACTACCTAATCTTAACTTGCTCACAGATGCATTCCAATAGGCAGACAAGGCCAACAAAGTGGTGTGGCCTATTCCACCACTTTGGTCTGACTTCTGTCCCCAACCTAAGGAAAACTCTGTCCTCAAGGACAGGAACCAACAAAGGCCGCTGACAGCTGTCAGTGTCAAGAGGCAGGTCCCAGGCCATCCAGGGGTCTTTGTTCTCTGTGGTTTCTCAGAGAGGGGGCTGTAGCCTCAGTGCCTTGCATACTTTCTGCACTCCACCTCCCACCAGATAAGGGTGATATTCTGAACCTGAGCCTTTAACTCAGGGTCTGTACCCTTAGGATGAACATGCGCCTCGTGAGCCAGGACTTCCAGGGAAGTGCAACCACCCCCAAGGGAAACACACTCTGCATATATTGTGCAAAGGCCTGCCTGATGCAGGTCTTCCAACCCCTGTCATGTGACAGAGCATTGAGCCACCCCAGACTAGAAGTGGCCTCACCAGGGTCAGTCATGGGGTGGTCTGATCTCAGAGCTGGCAACCTCTGACCCCTGGTCCTCCCACTGGGGACTGTCTTCCCCTTTTGCACCCTCCTCTGTGGAGTGGAAATACCAGAAACCAGAACTGGTTGGACACTTTTTGCAGCTGCTCCCCCAAGTTCTCCTAACACTGTGGGGCCCACCTCAGTGGATGGTCTCTTGTTACAGACCAGCCGTGCTCCCACTCGGAACATTCAAAGCTCTGGAGTTAGAAACAGTTCATCCTGGGCCTACAACCACCCCCACCTCTTCCTCTACTCTTAGAATGGGCATGGGACCCTCCCCCCACTATTCTGGGAACTGTTTCGGTTACTGTGAACCTCCCCACAATTAGTTGGGGGGAACCTGAGCTAAACCCATTAGCATCACTCCCAAATGCCTGTTCAGACACTTTGGTATGCCTCCTTTGCAAGTTCCCTGGGGTCTGAGAAATTACCCTCAACCAGGTGTTGGTGTACATGTGCTCTCTGGCAATCAAATTGTACAACCCTTTAAAAGTGTTTACCATGATACCCATCACCCATCCATCCAGTTCTGCTAAAGTACCCACAACATCCTCCCAAGACTGGTGAGACAGTTTCTGACTGACCCTGAATTTCAATCCACAATCTTCTGGGGTGAATTCATACTTTTTAGACAGTCCCTCATTCATGGGGGTATTCCTCAACCTGTCCTCCTCTTCTAAGGCCAGTAGGGTGTCTCTCACACTGCCAGGAATATGTCTCCATATGTTAACTCCCCACTCCACCTCAGGGATCCTGTGCACATCTATAGCTACCTCATATGCCTGAAACCACTGGAGTATTTCATCTCCTTCCTTGAAGTCAGGCACCTAGGTCCACATGTACATAGGATTCATTTTGCAATTACCTAATAGCACAATTTAGCAATTCGCTATTAGGTCATCGCAAACACCTATGTACTAATGTGTCTTTGACACACTTAGCAATTCCTAATGGGGTCGCAATTGACCTACCTCATTCATATTCATGAGGTAGTTCGCAATTTACAACCCATTTGGAATAGCTAAAAATATAGGGATGATGGCCTTCTGGCAACGCCCTTAACAAGCCCCTTCCTAATACCCAATCGCAAACCCATTTTGAGATTTGGTAACAGGTTACCAAATCGCAAAATGGGCCTTTGTACATAAAAAGTGCTTTTTTCCGGTCGCCCAATTTTGCGAAATGGGTCATTGGCGACATGAAAAAATCTAGGTACATGCGGACCCATGCCTCTGGGTATGTGGACTGTATCATTACTACTGGCCACAGCAGTTTTGCTTCCACTAATATTGTTTGTTGCTTAACCCCATCTGCAGGGCTCTGATTTCCAGATCATTGATACTCAATTCATGAGCCCATAAGACCTTTTTCTCCTCCAAGGCTCTCTCAGCCTCAGCTTTTCTCTCGTCTTCAGTCAGCTGGGCCAGGTACAGCCTCAGGTCCCTCTCAGGTGTCTGTCCTTGAGATCCTCAGTGGACAGGGTTTTGGGAGGAGACAGTGCTCCCAGCAGAGGATCCACTAGTGAAATCCCTGTCAGTGGGCTTCACTCTTTATTCTGGAGCCTTTGCCCAGTCATCTTTCTACTTCTCCTCATCCTTCCGAAGGACACTGCATTCTTAGGGCCCTGATTCTGAGGTTGGGTAAAACCAGGGTTGAACATTCTCAAAAGTCCTTCAATAGTCCATTTCAGACGTTTCTGGTGGTGCAGATTGCATCCTGTGGACATCCTCCCAGGTTCTAAAGGCGAACTGGAACTCCAACTTTGGTTAACCCTTTGGGATTCTCAGCCCCCATCCACTGCACAAACTCTTCAGCTCAGCCTTGCTGTACCTCTCCATGCTGTTGATGTCCAACATCATATGTTAGGGCCCTGGTATATACACTGCACCCTGCTCTCAGCTCGCTTCTCATCCTCTGTTGTTGCTGCCATCCTCCTGACTTCCTTATAGGCTCTGAGGTCTATCTGTAAGTCTGTTGTGGACAGCTTTCCTGCCCACATTCAGCCCGTTCTCCTTGCAGAACTCCCTCAGCTCACTCCCATTTTAGTATGCTAGGCAGATGAGATCCCTGGACATCCTGGCAAGGCATAACAAGTACAACAACAGAAAGAGCCCCAAATTGATTAAGATAAAGCAGGCGTCCAATTTAGAAAAAATGACCAATTGAGAGGAAAATATAAAAACTCGTAATTGTCTTTGTATAGAGTTGTAGCGAACAATGAATTACTATGGACAGACACAAGTCCTATCCACACTGCTGATCGCCAATGTTATAAATGGGATTTCTGGTTGGCTAAGGTATACACCCTGGCCAGGCAGAACCCACCACTCAAGTCAGGGTAAACTAGATACACAAATCAGATAACCTGTACTCACCCACTGTTAGCTTGGCACAGTGCAGGCAGGCTTATCAAGAGAGGCAATGTGTAAAGTATTTGTGCAACACACTGTCGCCGGAGCTCCTTCCTCAGGATCTGCTTGGAGATTGCTTGTTCAACCTCCAGGCAGCTCCAACTCAGAAAGCTATTATAGCACTGAGTATTGGAGTGGCCAGGTGGGGGAAGGATAGTAAGAGGACTGCGGGGAGGGAGATCTGAAAAGGAAAGTTTTTGTTTTGTGAATTTTATTTATTGCCATTTCAAAATAGAAGTACAATACAGTGTAATTTAGTCATGATGCTTTAGGGCAGTGTGGCAAAACATGAATTTCAGCATGTATAGTGAGTACAACATATTTCCAATGGCAGCCTGTAGGAAAGTAGGATCTGCTTTCATGGTTACTACCACTTTTCGCCTGGCGCTATGCTGTTTCTGACTAGTCTGACTGGGAATCAGTGCGCTTAAAAACCCATAAACTACAATTACAAGAAAGGAAGTAAGGGAGAGGCACTTAACTGGCTGCAGAGCAGCAAAGAAAGAGGAAGTGTTTGCCTCTGTTGGACCTTATATAGGGACAGTCTCTATGGTTGTGTGGCACATGGTGTTCATGGGATTTGTAGTTTTATTGAATAAAAAAGATGTTTTTTTATTGGCTGCTGTAATAAAGCATAGAAATGAGAAGCATAATCGGAGCCTCCGGTCCTGACATAGAATCTGGACCGGAGTTCAAGAAGATTCCTGAATAGTGAGCATGTGTGCATGGGCTGGCCTCTTCTTATAAGCTCATGCACACATCCAAGATGGCTGCCGCCCGGAACTTCTGAGACTTGCTTTCCCCTTAAGAAAAACAGGGCAAAACACAAAATGCTACAAGAGAAAACAAAAGGAAATTAAGCATGCAAACATGTATAGTTCTTTACTTAGTAATAACATAACAGTAAAGCATTGGTCACATGCACAGCATACAAATAACCATAAAGTGGCATTGTTACTGGCATTGTTACTGCCTTGCTAGCACTGGGACTTTGAGCAGTATAACCACCTGTGCACCAGCTTTGATTGGGAATGGATTTTGCCACAAGGGAAACCCTGCACTTTGCACCTATGGCACTCTATGGGTGGTAACCAAGGACATGGGGGTCAGTGGAGAACAAGGAGCGGTAGTTGGAGTGTGCCCTAGACTGTGCACCGCCACGTTAACACACACACACAGTAACACAATACACACACCACAAAAGACTCTGCACAGGTTTATAAAACAACTTTCTGTTTTTGTGACAAAAAGAGACCACAACAATAACAATACAATCAATACTTTTCAGAATATGTGCATTCAAAATATGCAGGTAAAGTTACAGTGTGATAAGTACATCCGCTTCTATTAGGTGCTTTATGGTAATACCAAAGAAAGGCAAAGGAACTTCCTCACGGTAGGAGCACCAGCACAGTACTCCCCAAGATCTGACCTGCGCTGATCGTTGTCACAAGTACAGCAGCCAGACTCCCGAGTGGTAGAGACCCATGGCAGTGTTAACAGATTAAATCTTTGATGGTCCTAAGATTTAAAAAACAGGGGGTAGCCCAGCAAGCCCTTGGAGAGCACGTAGAGCTTCAGCACAGCAAAAAAGGTAGCAGGTCAGCACACCCATTCAGGTCAAAGAGTGGTAGTCCCTTCTGCCGCACAGCACTCAGCAAGCAGCAGGCCAACACAGCAAAGCAGTTAACAAAGTGTCAGTCTCTCCTGGCAGCACAGCAGTCCTTCTGGCAATGTGGAGATGTAGAGCCAGCAATGTCTGGTTACAGGTCTCAAAAGTGTCTGATTTCAGGGGATCAGAGATGTAGTACTTATTCCCAGAAGTGTCTTTGATGCAGGGATGACTTCAAAGGAACTCTCTGAAGTGCACAATGATTCCTTTCAGCCCAGTCCTGTCTGCCAGGCTAACCCTGGGGGTAAATCAGTGCTTTGTGTGAGGACAGGACACAGCCTATTCAGATGCAAGTATAAGCCACCTCTCCCCCTTTCTGACCAGGAAGGCTATCAGAATACAGATGGATGCAGATGACCAGCCCTTCCTGTGTTTGTATTTGTCGCCCATCCCAGATGTGTATTGGAGGCAGGCTGTCAGGCACAAAGAACAATGATTACAGAAAAATGTTCACTTTCCAAAAGTAGCATTTCTGAAAAAGTAATGTTAATTCCAACTTCACCAGTAAGGAGGATATATCATTACCATTCTAAACATTTGAAATATGATCAGGAATTACTGCTTACAGGTTATATTAAAGAATTCCCAATGTGGGCCTATGAGAAGGGTAGGCCTCACAGTAGTGAAAAACTAAATTGGCTTATTGTCATTACCAGGACATGCAAAACATAAAAGTACATTTCCTTCCTTTTACTTACATATCACCCTGCGCTTAGGGCTGCCTACGACCTACCTTAGGTGTGACTTGTTTGTAATAAAATGGGACATTAAGGCTTGACCAGTTGTTTTGAATGACAAGTGGAAGTGGCAGTAAATTGCACACACAGGCACTGTAGTGGCAGGCCTGAGATAGGATTGAAAGGCTTCTGCTGTACAATCAGTGCTGCAGGCCCACAGGTAGCATTTAATTTACAGGCCCTGGGTATATGGTATGTCACTTTACAAGGGACTTGCAAGTAAATCAAATATGCCAAACCGGTGTAAACCAATTATACCATGTTTAGAGTTGAGATTACATGCACTTTAGCACTAGTCAGCAGTGATAAAGTGCTCGGAGACCTAACGCCAACAATAGCAAGGTCTGAAGAATAAGGGGAGGAATGCAAAAGTTTGGGGTTGCCCTTCAGAGAGAGCCATTATGCAACACGTCCAAATGAAGGTTGTTGTTTCTATGGATGAATTTCTTTTGAACTGTGGTCTTCTTTACAAACTGCTAATCCTAAATGTGCATGAAGCTGTTTGGTAGCTATTAAATCACGCTCATCTTCATCAGTACTCAACAGCAATGTTGAGGAGCCTTTGTATGATTAGCTTACCGAATATTTATCTAGCCTTGTTTCTATTTGTCCTAGTTGATGTTGTTTTTTGATTTTGTGGGTGTGGTGAGAATGTTTCCGGAACCTTCTGGCCCTAATTTTCTCTTCTCACGTTGACGTGTTTTATCTCTCTTTTACTTTGCAGACCATTATGAAGTGGTTTTCTTTCCCACATCCTTTGCATGTCTGTCCTATGGCTGGACATTCACCTTCATGAGGAAATGAAAATTCACATCGGAAACATAACTTTGATTTCTTAAAAGATGTCGAATTACTTGCATTTTGTATTTGCTTGCGCATGCTTTTTATGGTTTTCGCTTGTGCTTGCTTTTCACGGTCAGGGACGACTCATAATGGGCCGTTCCCACTTCCAAATCAGCAGCTTGTTGATATGCTCATACTTCTGCTCTCGCAGCCATTAGCATTTTCTCTAGACGTGGGGGAGATTCACCAAATCTCCACGCAACGCAGCACAGCCTCCCGCGGGGCTGTGCTCTGTTGCGCGACAGGGAAGGAGCAGGAGAGTGCCACATTTTCAAAGATATGGCTCTCTCTCTCTCCCTTTCCCTTGTGCCAGCGCTGATTACAGTTGCCGTGTGCCACACACCACCACCTTAGCGCTATAGAGCTAGAGTGTGTGTGAGTCTAGCATAGGAACTCTTCACCATCATCAAAGAGCTCTCCAACCCCAGCGCCAGCAACAACGACATCACACCATGACAAGAACTCTACAACTCCCTCGCCACATTCTTCCACCGAAAAATCGCAGATATACACGACAGCTTCGGACCCCAGACTCCGCCTCCAGTCACCCAACCAGCGACCCCCACCACCACCCTCAGCGCTTGGACCCCCATCAGCACTGAAGACACCACCAACGTCATGAACTCCATCCACTCCAGCTCCCCCTCGGACCCATGCCCCCATCATATCTTCAACAAAGCCGACACCATCATCGCACCCCATCTCCGGAACGTCATAAACATCTCGTTCGCGTCAGCCGCCTTCCCCGAGAGCTAGAAGCACGCAGAAATCAACGCCCTCCTGAAGAAACCCACAGCGGGCCCCAAAGACCTCAAGAACCTCCGCCCCATCTCTCTTCTTCCCTTCCCGGCCAAAGTCATCGAGAAAACCGTCAATAAACAGCTGACTGCTTTCCTCGAGGCAAACAACTCGCTCGACCCATCCCAGTCCGAATTTCGAGCCATTCACAGCACCGAGACTGCCCTCATCACAGCCACCGACGACATCAGGACCCTGATGGACAACGGAGAAACAACCGCCCTCATCCTCCTGGACCTCTCAGCAGCCTTCGATACCGTATGCCATCGCACCCTAATAACCCACCTCTTCAACACTGGGATCCAAGGAAAGGCCCTGGACTGGCTCACCTCGTTCCTCTCCGACAGAACCCAGAGAGTCCGCCTCCCTCCCTTTCGCTCAGAAGCCACTGAGATCATCTGCGGCGTACCCCAAGGCTCCTCGCTCAGCCCAACCCTCTTCAATATCTACATGAGCCCCCTCGCCGCCATCGCACGCAAACACAACATCAACATCATATTCTACGCCGACGACACCCAGCTGATACTCTCCCTCACCAAAGACTCAACCACCGCCAAAACCAACCTACAGGAAGGAATGAAAGACGTCGCAGAATGGATGAAGCTCAGCCGCCTGAAGCTGAACTCAGGCAAGACGGAGGTCCTCATCCTCGGATAATCCCCATCCGCCTGGGACGACTCCTGGTGGCCCTCAGCACTGGGCTCCGCGCCAACACCCTCGGACCATGCACTCAACCTGGGATTCACCCTGGACTCCTCCCTCACGATGACCAAGCAAGTCAACGCCGTCTCGTCAGCATGCTTCAACACCCTGCGCATGCTCCGAAAGATCTTCCGATGGATCCCCACCTAAACCAGAAAGACGGTCACCCAGGCCCTCGTCACCAGCCGACTGGATTACGGAAACCTGCACTGGCTCCCCATCAACAAGAGGATCACATTCAGGCTCCTCACCCACGCACACAAAGCGCTCCACGACATGGGCCCCGAATACCTCAACAACCGCCTCTCGTTCTACACTCCCACCCGCCAGCTCCACTCCGCCAGCCTCGCCCTCGCCACCGTCCCACGGATTCGCAGAACCACCGCCGGGGGAAGATCGTTCTCCTACCTGGCAGCCAAAACATGGAACTCCCTCCCTGCACACCTACGAATGACCCAGGACCATTTCACCTTCAGGAAACACCTCAAGACCTGGCTTTTCGAGCAGCAGCCGCACCCCCCCATTTCAGCACCTTGAGACCCTCACGGGTGAGCAGCGCGCTCTATAAATGTTCTGATTGATTGAATATTTTGTACAGGAAGGGTACACTTCACAGTGGCGTAACAAAACTTCAGGGGCTCCCCCTGCAAGGTAAGTGGAGGGGCCACCTCTGGACTCTACCAGGAGCTCTCCAGCCGAGGTGCTGTGCTGAGGGGGCCCCCTGGAGCCTAGGGGCCCCCCACAGACACGAGAGAAAGCTTTTCCCACTTTGTATGCATGCAAAGTCGGAAAAGGAAGGAGAAATGAAAGCATTTCTCCTTCCTTGCACCTAGTTTTAAAGCGTGCAGTTTTCTCATGCTAAACCCAATATACTGTAATTAGTAAATTGGGTTTAGCATGAGAAACCTTGGGTGGTTGCATGGGAACGCCCATGCTCCACCTTTGGTATGCCCCCATGGCGCAAAGTAATCGAAACAGCGCTAGGAGCTGCTTCGCATTACTTTTACTTTATTTCCAGGGTTAAACAAGTTCAGTGCTGGAAAGTAAATTAGGAAAAAAAGACATTGCAGTATTTTGCATCACTTTTGTGACGTAAACATGGCACAACATCTTAGTAAATCTCCCCCTATGTGTTTAGATCAACATTTGCCTTCTAAACGAATCAGAAAGATAGCCAATAATGAATCTAAGATGCGTGGCTTCTTCGTTTGTGAAATCACAGAACTTGCAATGCTGAATGAGTTTATACATTTTTCAACAAACTCATCCATTGTTTCACCAACCTGTTGTCGTGCTTGGTTGATGTTTCATTCATAGTTGACGTTTGGCACTGGACTGAACTTGGCTTTCAACGCTTCTTTTATCTTTGGCAAAACTTTGCTTCAGTTGGCAAGACTTTCTTTATCACTTCTTTCACTTTATAAAAAACAAGGTTCTTTAAGTATTTAATGATCTTCTTATCATCTTTTCTCCTAGCACATCTATGAAGTCATCAAATGTTTCAATCCATGCAGCCCACCTGGCACCAATGTTCTGTTTCTTCACTATGTGAAATGGCAGTGATGGTTTCCAGAACGCTGATGCTGTATATATTGCGCTCCTCTCTGCCAAGATTGTGTTGGGATGTGCCGTATGGGAGACCGTGATGGAATATAGCCCTTTGCGCCTGCAGCTTCTGCAAACACAACCCGCGTGTTTGTGCTTGGGTCATCACGTAGCACGCCCCCCAGCCCAAGAGCATGCAAATGAAACACACCACACATGGAGCTCTTTAACAGACGTCATTATTCTTCAGCATCTGATCACACATTGTACGCATTGCTGGATGACCTTAATAACCACACCTTAACATATCCCAACAGCTTGCATAATTGCTGTTTAAATTCCACCCACCACCACAAATGTCTTAACGCTAGTGCTCATAATGTTAAAGACTCTACAAGCGTGAATGCAAGTGAGTGAGTGAGAACAAATAATAATGAATGTGATGGCATGCCAATGAGTGAGAGTGGTTGACTGTGAGTTAGTGTCACTATGACTAAGAACGAATGAGTCTGACTGAATGAGAATATTAGAGTGGTTGAGAATGAGAGTGAAAGTAAGAGTCAGTGGAAATGTATGTGAGTGAGTGAGAAGGTATAAGTGAGTCAGAGTAAGAATGAGAGCTAGTGAGTGTAAAGGTGTAAATAAGTGATGAAGAGTAAGACTGAATGCAAAAGGATGAGTAAGAAAGAATGAGTGCAAATGGTACTGAATGAGTGAGAGTCAGTGTGAGTAAATATAAGCGAGCATGAATGAGAATGTGGTGTAATGCTTTTCTTGCTAGTCTGCAATGGCCCTGTCATACTGAATACAATTATTGTCTTAAAAAGGCACCAACTTCAAACTCCTGACACTAGCAGACTGGGGGAAAGGATTGGCATATGAGGCACCTGTGGAAAATGTTGGCGCCCTTGAGGAAATTATCACATAGGGGGCATAGAAGGCAAAATACTGGTACTAACACATTGGTGGTTATACTTGACATTGGGGAGAACAACCATGACATATGGACAAAGTGAAGGCCCTGACATGCTGAGTTAATTATTATATTGATGGAATTAATTGCAAAAGTCTGGTAGTGGCATATTGTATGTATTTCTTGACATCCGTGATGTTAGAAATGGGATTTCTGGTTGGCTAGGGCTTGTGCCAAAGCCAGGCAGAAACCACCACTCTAAGTCAGGGCTGGGGAGTTACACGCCAAAGATAACCCCTGCTCACCCCTTTGGTAGCTTGGCACGAGTAGTCAGGCTTATCCCGGAGGCAATGTGTAAAGCGTTTGCGCGCGCACCAAGCAACAACACCCAAGGCCCACCACAAAAGAAACTCCAGACAAGGTTATATATAAAAATAGCCTTTGTATTATACCAAAACACATTAGATAATAAATACACACTTTACAATGTGCCACTGGCACGGGCAGAATTTACAGGGGAATTATCTACATGGGACAGGGCCTCATGAACCACTGTCAGGAATAAGCCCTTTTAGAACTAGCACTTTGTAGGACCAACACTTTAAAACATAGCACATATAATCACTGTAGCACCAATTAGAAAATGTAGCGCACAACCAGTAACCTCTGGTAACAGGTAAGTACCACCTACGCAACCCTAACCACCTTAGGAAAATATTACGCAGGGAACCATGAACTCCCTAGTATCACTATACTAGGTAACACAACCTCCTAGGTATAAAAATACATTTAGAGGGATACACAACACATTGCATAAATCACATTAGGCAATATTGACAAATAGCGCACAGATCACTTAGACCTGTCCCCTAGGCCAACCTGGCCTCTCAGGGGCTCAAACGCTCTTTGTCCAGCAGAGTCAGGGCTAGCTGCGAATGCAGCAACGCACAGGGTGCAGGGCGCAGGGCACCACCTAAACATTGCAGCTGCCCACTAAGTGCTGGGCAGATGTGAATGAACCTGGCACCGGCGTGCCTCTTGAGCCCTCTCTGGGTTCTGGAATGCCCAGAACAGCGTGGGAGCCTCGTGGGCTCTAGATCAGAAGAAAAAGAAATGTGCCCCAGTCACGTTGGAGCCTCGTGGGCTCGAAAAGACAAATATACCCTGGGACAACGTTGGAGCGGCCCGCTGCCTTCCGGGGCCGCCCTTATCACCACAAAGAAAATGCCCCCGTAGTTGGAGCCTCAGGGCTCTATAACAAAGAAGGTCCGACGTTGGAGCCTCACTCGGGGCTCTGAACAAAGAACAGCGCTGCGCGGGGCCGAGGAGAGACCTGCGGGGATGCCCACACTTACCGGCTCTCGGCGGCAGCGTCGTCTTTCTCGGCGGTGGGGGCAGGCACCGGCAATGTGCCTCGGGCCCCCTCCGCCTCTGCTAACAGGCTGGTGCACTTGCAGGGCTCTCCTCAGGGCATGGGAGCCCCCCGATCCCCAGCACGCCTGGAGTTGGCCCCGCCTACGTCCGGGCAGGGTCCTTTCTATTTCCGGGTTGCCGCGGGCAGCGGCGGTGTTTTTTATACGGGGTGGGCTCCCGTATTCAGATAGCAACACATGCGGGGTGGGCACCTGCGGTTCCGCTATGTGTAGAGCGGGGTGGGCAACCGCATAGAAAAATAATTAATTAAGCGGGGTAGGCTCCCACGTAGTATGCAGCCCCACAAGCGGGGTGGGCTCCCGCTCGGAAGACACAAAACGGGGTAATCCCTACGTCGGGATTCCCTCGGTATCCAACGCAGTTCAGCGCTGCCGGGCCCAACGAAGGCGCTCCTCCGGACAGTCAGGCGCTCTTCAGTCCAGAAATGCAGCCCTTTTGCCCTTGGAACCACAGCGCTCCCCGGCAGGTAAAGAGAAAGCGCTACCCAGGCACTTGAAGGTAAGGTCCAGGAGCAAAAAGTTCTTAGGAAGGCAGGGGGGCAAGGGCTGGGCCCAGGGGCCAGCTCACAGGGCCCTCCAGGCAGGGAGGCAGTCCCCAGTGGCGGTCCTCCTGGCGCCCAGCAGCAGCAGCAGGCCCCCTCAGTTAGGATCAGCAGAGAACATTTTGTAAGGGGTCACAGCCCCTTTTTATACACAGGTTACCTTTTGTGACACAGCACAGGGTTTAGGGCAAAACCAGTTACAACTGGTTCAGGAGCACTTGAGCACTTTGTTTTGCTCAGCTCCTCTCCCTCCTTTCACAGGACAGGCCAGGGTCATCAGTCGCACCACAGGGGGCGGAGCCAGCATTGTGTGGGGGAAAGCCCAGCCCTATTCAGGTCCCGGGTGCACTCCTCCCACCCATCTGGCTGCTGACCTCCCCATTCACCACTGGGTGACTCATCCTGACTCTGGGGATTCCTTAGCCCATCACATGACCTCAGCCAGCCAATCGCCAAACAAGGCACTCATCTCACACTGCACACAGAAATGCCAACTTCTAGAAGTGGCACTTCCACACTAGGTACATTGTCGCCGCACATATCATCGCGCAGCATTTCATCACACGAGTCCGCACATACCAAACTCGCACCTGCACTCCCCACGCATCAGGAACTACCAGGGACACATACATTCCCCCATGCATTCCTATGGGAGGGCAGGCCAACCTCACTACATGCACGCACTTTACCCTGGGACACAGTGGTAAAGTGTGCAGAAGCCAAAAATCACTAACACCAGGCTACAATAAAAAGCAAAAAGTTTAGGGGTGGACCTGCCAGAAGGGCCAAGTCCAACACATGACTTATGCTGGCACCCCTGATAAACCTTCCTAGAAGGGGTTTGGCATACTTGCTTTGCTCACTAGAGACAATGCAGGTAAAGCATTTCACCCAACACTTTCAAAGATCATGTCGACACCCTAGTATAGTAACATCCTAAAATTGACATTTGTATTGTGTTGTTTTATTAATCATGCAGTCATTATGAGACTCAATGATTATGATGGTATCAAGGTTAGGGTCATCTGACATGTCTTTCTTAGAAGATTTAGAGACAAAGATTATATGATATCTGTAAGAAATTGGGTTATTAGTTGTGTGGCCGGCACATGTAATAGGTCCACAATTTCCCCTTATTGAGAACCAAGCACCCTATTATAGCTCTTGACTCTCTGAGGGTAGTGAAGCAGAGCAGTCCAAGGCCTACTCATGTGGAGTGGTGTGGGACAGTAATCACCATTGACTGGCATGCAATATTAACACTCGAAAAATTATTGTCCGATCAGTAGTTTTTCTTTAGAAAAAGGAAAATTACATTTATTACACACTACTAAATGCTATGCAGTAATTTACAAATATGTACAAAGGCAGATGGAAAATACCATGGATGACATCATATAATCAGCATTGAGCCCCTATAGGGGTCACACAAACATATGCTGTACGTCTATTGGATTGATCAAAGGTTCAATCAATAATCATTGTCAATATTACTATCTCAATAAAGCATTTAACATTGGCAAAACATATATGTATTTTTGCATACATTTTCCAATCATGAAAATACAATCATAAAAACAGCTCAGAGAGAGCATCACATTTAGAAAAGATCACATACAACCATAGACCTAGCCCCTAGATGTCTCTATCTCCTTTGTAAACTTTGAGGCCACAATTATTGTGACTATAAAGTAAGCCGGAAGAGTGTGCAGCACTCCCAGCTGTAAAGCAGTAGTTCCAGCCTGGGGAGTGCATTAAAAAATTAAGGTCAATTACAGAGGGGTCCTGGTTTCAAGGACTCTGCAAACATGGGGTCAGTCCCTTGTGAAAATTCTTTAGGGGAAGACCCTGCACTCCTGCAGGCTCCCCATGCTTCCAAAGTCCTGTTGATGGTGCCCCTGCCATCCTGGGGCCACCACAAGTAGAGTAAATCAGGCAGGTTGAAAAGCCCTTGTGTAATTTTCAACTTTTTATATTTGTTCCTTTCTTGAGGGGTGCCCAGTCCCACCTGGGCAACCCCATACCTCATTAATATTGCGGGCAGCTGAGGGAGCCCACCCCTCACTGCCCTGCCGGCTCCCGCACAGCTCACAACTCCATGTGGAGGCTCGGGAGCTGGTAGCTTCTCTCCCCCTGTCTACTCCATGGCCACCCACTCCCTCAAGCCACAGGCACGGGGAGCGGGGCAGACACACCACACTGAGGGGCGCAACAACGCTACCCAAGTCTTCTGCTGCTTGGGGGTCGGGATGGGGTCCCGGACCCTTCCTTAACAAATACAGACGGGGATAGGGTCACCGGGCCAAGTAAGAGTTTAGAAAGGGTGGCCCCACGCACACCCCACCGGATAAAATTTTAGATCCCACACCTCCCTGGGTGTAAATATTTTCAATGACTCTTGTGCCAACCCCCAGGCCCTGGCCCACCTCAAGGATAAATTAAGGTATGTGGCGGAACCAACACGCTCAGTCAGTAAAACTGTCAACAATCCTTAACATGCCATTACTTGGGCCCGCAAGACCCATTGTGATGTTCTTGGGCTCATTTTACTCCTGGTGGTGAGCTCTTGCCACCAGGGGTAGTTGCGGCAGACCTCCTCACCTCCAAATTGGTGTAGTCCACAAAGAGCTGATTCTCCTGAGTCGTAGAGCCAACTTTACACCTGGTCTCTATCTCTGTGCGCAAAAGTCCAGAGCTTTCCCCCAACTGGTCATCAGTGGTCAAAGGGGCCAGTCTCACTGGCCCTTGGGGAAATCCACTGGTACTGGGATCAACTGGGCAGAGTCTTTAGTCCTTTGTGGGCATCAGGGGGTTCTTCCTTCCGGTTTTTCATGGTCCAGGAGTGACGCACAGTGAAACCACCAAGCAAGACAGAGTCTCCCCCTTGTGTAAGCATTTTTAAAGGGTGGTGGAAGGTTCCAGAAGGCCACCCCTCACCATTCCTAGGGTGCCACGTCCCAACTCTCTTGTATAGCATGCTGAGACAGTTCAATAGGGAGTCATCCAGGAGTCACTGGTCACATCCCCTCTGAGGACCTCATCTCCGCCTCTTGATGAAATCACTGCTAGGGCCTTTCTCACTACATTTTCAAAGGGAGCCCCTCTCGTGTTGGCTCCAGAGGTCGGAGCTCCATCCTTTGCTCAATGGCTTTGATCAAATCCATCCCTGGTATAGGGTGACAGCTGAATGATTGGTGTAGCTCATCCAGGCCCACCCCTTTCCTCCCCAGCTGGATGAAACACAGTTATTGCTTCCTTTGCATGGGGAGGTCTTTGTTCCTGCTGCTGGAGAGAAATGTGATTAACCTGGTACAGTACGGTGACAAAATGCCTGGGCTCTGCTCCCTAGCTGCGCCTGAGAAATATGACAATTCTGGATTACCTATAAATTGTACGGATATGTTTTTGAAACTTTCAGTATTGACTTTCCTGCACAGGTTATATCTCATTTCGATATGTCACTGGTCTCTGTTGGCCAGGGGGAAGTGAAACTGAAGGCAGTTTCTCCCTATGCATATAATAAAGTGTCACTACAGACAAAAGAGTAAATCACACTGACTTTCCCTATTAATTTACACTAACATTATAAGGCCAACCCCAGGTCAATATCTACTCCTGCATAGTCCCCTCTGCTCCAGCCTACCTGTGTGCAGTTACCAGGCTCTGCACAACAGTAGTCTCACATGTGCAGCCCGTACATGTGAGCACATGCATGTGCACATATGTTCATGTGTAACAAGCCGAGTGCCCCTTACTCTTGTTTCATCACAGAGGCCTTATCTTAAAAGGCAGACACTGGCAGTAAACACACACATTCCATTTGCCATGCGATTACCGTGGGTGAGACACATGTAGCGAGCCTCATCCATGGAAAAAAGCCCAAAACTGTGTTATCCATAAAGCAATTATAATCCATGCGTAGTGAATGGTCAGAACCCAATTGCAAAAATATCACTTCCTGTGATGTCATTAATGTCAAAGGGTGTGTGATGTCACTTTTACAAGCTCTGATATTTTGGTGAATCGATGCCCATGCATTATGGTGTCAATGGTTTACTAAGAGACCGCAAATAATGACTTATCTTTATGCAACAATGTGGATGATCAATTTGTCTTCTACTTTAGCACGGTAGATATCGCATGCCATTCCCTTCTTTAGACCTCTATTCAATGGTGCTGTAACAATTTTCAGAGAGGAGGTGCTGAAATCAAAGTTACATCATTGGAGTCATAAGGATTCTGAAACATCTTAGCATTTTGCAAAATACAAGTTTCGCAAATGTATTCCATAGGAGAATGGTAAAGGAGGAGTATGTAGCTGGTAGTGCTTTTAGGGGACCACTGTTGCAAATACATTATGAAAGCATAGTATGGTAGTGCAGCATCATATACTGACAGCACATTCTCCATGGAGAATTGCACAAACATACTGCTTGACCAATAAAAAGTGTGCAAACGGTAATGTGTGGGAATCGGGTTTCAGGAACTATGCCTTCATTTGTTTTGATCCTATGAAAATCTTTGTTTCCATCACACTTCAGAACTGCGAACAATTGGGCTTCTTGAGTATTTATAAACTGCGGATATATTCTGAAACATTTGTACAGTAAATTTACTTGCATTTATATTTTATTTTGTGTGTTAGAAATAAGCGACAACCTACAACTTCCTTTAACACTACCTGCATGATGCAAGATTCCCACATTATTCGCTTTACAAAACGTTACACATTCATGTCACTTTGCAGTCAGATAAAGTAAACGCCAATCTCCACATGAAAGAAATAAACAGACATTTGCCAGACAATGTTGCTTGATTTTTGAGCTCTGTCTAAGAAACACAGCAAATGTTACCAGATGAAACAAAATGAAAAGGTATCTGTTAGAAAAGGTAGATGGACCGGGAGGGTCGGCCGGGGTCAGGAGGAGAGGTCTCCGGGGAGAGCCGTCTCCAGCGATCGTACAGACAAGTAACTCCCCCCCCACAGACAGATAGCACACACGGATAAGGTTCAGTGTTCTTTATAAGCACTTATTTAAGGTACGGTTAAACGGTACAAGGAGGTCTGGACTCAGGGGTCCCCTCGATTAGAGTCTCGCAAGGTAGGGAAGGGGGTAGCGGGACAGTCTATTTACCAATCAGGTAGTTCGGATGAGATGATGAGGAGCTCACAATCCTCGAGCTTGGTGGTTAGGTGGTATGGGCCGCGGCAGCGCCAGCAGGTCCCGGTGTGGATGGTCGATACAACGGGACGCGGCAGCGCCAGCAGGTCCCCGGAAGATATACGGTCCGCGGCAGCGCCAGCAGGTCCCGGTGAGGATGGTCGTTACAACGGGCCGCGGCAGTGCCAGCAGGTCCCAAGAAGATGACTGTTGCAGAAGGCCGCGGCAGCGCCAGCAGGTCCCGGTGAGGATGGTCGTTACAACGGGCCGCGGCAGCGCCAGCAGGTCCCAGGGAGATGAAGGTTGCAGAAGGCCGCGGCAGCGCCAGCAGGCAGGACGATGGTTCACAAGAGCGGGCTACGGCAGCGCCAGTAGACCGTCAGGGTTGAGTTCACTCGGTGTCTCTCGACTCCAGGATACAACTGCCTTCCTGCTCCGGAGCTGCCTCAGTTATAGGGCTGGTGCCCTTTGATGTCCGGACCCTCGCACTTGGAGGTCGGAGGGTCCGGGATGAAGGTGTCCAGACACCCAGCAGGGGGTGGAGCCAGTGCCTGGGGGAGCTGGGGGCGATCGGCACCTGGCGGGGGAGAGCCCTTGACACTTCGTTCTCCCATTGACCTGCCAAGTGGTCCGCTCACCTCCTGGGTGGTGCCGGGATGTCGGGGCCGGCCAGGCCCGGGGTTAGGGTCGAGGGGAGGCCATGCGGCCGCGTGGTGCAGGGCCCAAGATGGCGGCTTGACCCGGCCGGGAAAGCCGGTGGGGCTGGACCCCGTGATGAGTAGGGGTCCGAGGGCAGAGGGTCCGTCGGAAGACGGAGTACAGGTGCTTGTTGCGGGGATATGCCAGGTGGGCCGGAGTTCGGGCCCCGTCGAGCGGGGAGGGAGCAAGCCGTCTGTGAGGCCTGTCCAACATGCGTCCCCCCCAGCTGAAGGCGGGGAGAGTCACCCATCTCCTTGGGGACTCTCTTCGTCGAGGCGGAAAAAGCGGGACAGGCCATCTGCGTTGGCGTGGTCTTGGCCTGGTCGGTGCTCCACGGTGAAGTCCATTCCCTGCAGGGAAATGGACCAGCGCAAGAGTTTTGGGTTCTCCCCCCGCATCTGCATCAGCCATTGCAGGGGTCGATGGTCGGTTTGTACCCGGAAGAGGGTACCGAAGAGATAGGGTCGGAGCTTTTTGAGGGCCCACACTACTGCAAATGCCTCCCTCTCGATGGTGCTCCAACGCTGTTCTCGGGCCAGGAGACGTCGGCTGATGAAGGCCACCGGCTGGTCATGACCTTCGGGGTTCAACTGAGAGAGGACGGCCCCGATGCCGTGGTCGGAGGCGTCGGTCTGCACCACAAATTCCCGACTGTAATCGGGGGCCTGGAGCACCGGGGCGGTGCACAGGGCGGCCTTCAGCTCCTCGAAGGCCGCTTGACAATCAGGAGTCCAGTTGACCCGCTTCGGCTGGTTCTTGGATGTGAGACCCGTGAGGGGCCCCACGATGCTGCCGTAGTCCTTCACGAACCGCCGGTAGTAGCCGGTGAGCCCCAAGAAGGCTCGGACCTCGGTCTGGGTGACGGGGGGCTGCCAGGACTGGATGGCAGCAATCTTAAGTTGTAGTGGGGCCACCAGCCCGCTCCCCACTTGGTGCCCAAGGTAGGTCACAGACCCTTGGCCAATCTGGCACTTGCCGGCCTTAATGGTGAGGCCGGCCCGCTGGAGGGCTTGTAGGACCTCTTGGAGGTGACGGAGGTGGTCGGACCAGTGGCGGCTGTATACAGCGATATCGTCCAGGTAGGCAGCGCTGAATTCTTCAAGCCCTGCCAAGACCTGGTTCACAAGGCGTTGGAACGTGGCGGGGGCATTCTTCATGCCAAAGGGCATGACCTTAAATTGATAGTGGCCATCGGGGGTGGAGAAGGCTGACCGTTCCTGAGCCCTGGGTGTGAGGCCGATCTGCCAGTAGCCCGCCGTTAGGTCGAAGATACTAAGGTAGCGGGCGGCCCCCAGCCGGTCGATCAGCTCGTCTGCTCGGGGGATGGGATGAGCGTCGGTCCGGGTGACAGCGTTCAAGCCCCGGTAGTCGACGCAGAATCTCAGTTCAGGGGCGGAGCCGGGGGCAGCGGCCTTGGGAACTAATATGACCGGACTGGCCCAGGGACTGTCCGAGGGCTCGATGACCCCGATCGTGAGCATCTTGGCCACTTCCTCCTGTATGCAGGCCCGTACCCGATCTGGTACGCGGTAGGCCCGGTGCCGGACAGGGGGACTGTCCCCGGTGTCTACGTCGTGCAAACACCAGGGGGTGACCCCGGGGGTGAGGGAGAACAGGGCAGCGAACTGCAGCAGGAGGTTCCGGCAGTCCTGGCGTTGCTCCGAAGTGAGGGCGTCAGAGAGCCGGACCCCGTCCACGGAGCCGTCCTTCTCCTGAGTCTTCAGGAGATCCGGGAGGGGCTCGGAGTCTTCTTCTGTGCCACTGTCTGTAGCCATCAAGAGGCTTAGTTCGGAGCGCACAAAGTGCGGTTTGAGCCGGTTGGTGTGGAGGACCCGAAGGGGGTTCCGGGAGGACCCCATGTCGATGAGGTAAGTGACGGGGCTTTTGCGCTCGACCACTTTGAAGGGCCCCGTCCACTTATCTTGCAGGGCACATGGTTCGGTGGGGGACATCACCCATACTTGCTGCCCAGGCTCGAATTCAACGGAGGAGGCATTGTGATCATACCACCTCTTCATGTCCTCCTGGCTGGCCTCGAGGTTCGCCTTGGCCATCTCCCTGAAGCGCCGGGTCTGGTTTCGTAAGGCCAGGATGTATTTGAAGACGTCTGGAGGGGTCGTTAGGGGGGCCATCTCCCAACCTTCCTTGACTAGGCTGAGGGGCCCTCGCACAGGGTGTCCGTATAGGAGTTCAAAGGGGCTAAAACCGAGGGACTTCTGGGGAACTTCCCGGTAGGCGAAGAGGAGGCACGGGAGCAGTACATCCCACTGGCGACGGAGAGGTTCTTCCAATCCCCCAATCATCCCTTTGAGAGTGCGGTTAAAACGCTCCACTAGTCCGTTCCCTTGGGGGTGATAGGGGGTCGTGAATCTGTAGGTGACCCCGCATTGTTGCCAGAGGGACTTCATGTATTTTGATATGAAATTCGTGCCTCGGTCGCTGACGACTTCTCGGGGGAAGCCTACCCGGGAGAAGATCCCCATCAGGGCCCGGCCAACCACTGGAGCGGTCACTGTCCGTAGGGGCACCGCCTCGGGGTAGCGGGTGGCATGGTCCACTAGTACCAAGATGAACCTGTGTCCTTGTGCCGTGCGGGGGTCCAGAGGTCCCACAATGTCTATCCCCACCCTCTCGAACGGGGTGGTGACCACCGGGAAGGGTTGTAGAGGGGCCTTCAGCTTCCGGCCACTCTTCCCGCTGGCTTGGCATGTGGGGCACGATCGGCAGTGGTTCAGGACGTCATTCCTCATTTTCGGCCAAAAAAAGTGGGTCACCAGGCGACTGTACGTTTTGTCCTGGCCCAGGTGTCCAGCCAGGGGGACATCGTGGGCTAGGTTGAGCAGAAAGTCTCGGAAGCGGAGCGGTACCACCAGAACTCGACCGGCCCCCAGCTCGGCGATTCTTTGCTCGCTGTAGAGCAGGTCGTTTTCCCAGTAGACCCAGTGGGTTCCGGTGGTGTCCCCGGCGGTTTGGGTGTTGGCTTGTTGGCGGAGTCCCTCGAGGGAGGGACAGGTCTTTTGTTCCTGGCGGAACTGTTCTTGGGTGGGCCCCCCTTCTTGCCGCCACTGAGCCAGATCCGGAAGGTCCTGGTGTTGCGCGTCTTCTTCGGTAGTCGGGTCCGGGAGGTCGGACTCGCCGTTGTCCTCTACGGGGGCAACCGGGGGCGGAGGTGCTGGCCATTCGGTTTCTTCTGATCGGGGGGCGGCACGGGCGGCCATGGATCGAGTGGTTATGCAGGCCCAGTCCGGGAGGCCCAGCATCCCCAAGTGCTCTCTTCTCTCGACGGTGGCCCACGGGGAACTCTCGAGGTCATTCCCCAGGAGGCAGTCCACGGGGGCATCGTCCCGGACCGTCACCTTCAGTAGGCCGGAGACCCCTCCCCATTCAAACGGGACGCAGGCCATCTTACACATGCTCTCAGAGTTATCTGCCGAGCGGACGGGGCAGAGAATGTTCGGCAGGATCTGCTCGGGCTTCACCAGGTGACAGCGGACGGCCGTCACGCTGGCGCCGGTGTCACGCAAGGCCTCGGCTCTCTGTCCATTAATGGTCACCCACTGACCGTATTTTCTGGTGTTGGCGGGTAGGGGAGCCCGCGGAACCATGTCCCTTCCCCCTAAGCATGCCAGGACCATGGCGGCCGGTTCCCACCCTTGCTGGTCCGGCTCATACTCCTCGGGTCCCTCCGATGATTGCTCTTCCCCCAGGGCAGCGGCAGCTACCTGGCGGGGCTTGGGTGGTTGGTTTAGCGGGCAGTTCGGATCGTTGGCGTAGTGGCCTAGTCGCTGGCACCGGTGGCACGTGACGTTGGCTCGGTACCCAGGCCGCAACGGGGGGTTGCCCCGGCCGGCCGGAGGTGGGGTGCTGGCCACGGGTGTTGCTGGTAAGGCGTCTCTCCCTCGCCCCTGGCCCCCTCCTCCTCCCCGAGGACGGTGCTGGCCTTGGTTGCTTCTGTTCTGGTCGTGTGGCCCTTTCCGGCCCACTCGGGTGCTTTCCCACCGGTCAGCTTCGGCGGCGAGCTGCCGGGGGTCAGTCAGCTTACTGTCGAGTAGGTGCTGCCTGAGCTCGACGAAACAGTTGTTTGACAGGTGCTCCCACACCATGAGGTTGAAGAGTTGTTCGTAGGTGGTGACCTGATTTCCCCTGATCCAACCCTCGAAGGCCCGGCTGAAATAGTTCACGTATTCCACCCACGTTGTACCTGGGATCCGGGTGCAATCTCTGAACCTCTGGCGGTACATCTCGGGCGTGAGGCCGTAGCGGGTGAGGAGGGCAGCCTTCATGTGGTCGTAGGACGACATTTGGTGATCGGGGAGCTGCAGCAGGGCATCGCGACCCTCGTTGATGAATCTCCCCCAAAGTCCGGCTCCCCAATCACTCCGGTCGATCCGGTGGGAGGTCATTGCGATCTCATAGGCTTTAAACCACTGTTGTATGTCGTCTTCTCGGACATACTCGCGGACCACATCCTTGGGGATGTGAACTTTTTTCTCAATAGGCCCCGGGGTGTGTGGTCGCTCAGGCACCCCTAGTTCCTTATTCTGTTTGCGCAGTTCTATTTCCACCAGTCGGCGCTCGTGCTCGAGCGTTATTTTTTTCTCTTCCAGCTCTCTTTGTCTCTGCTTTTCTTCTCGTTCCTCTCGAAGCCGCATATGCTCGAGGTTGATTTTCTGTTCAGCTAACTTAAGTTCCCCATCCATCTTGAGTCGTGCCATCTCTAATTCGTGTAATCTGACTCTGTCTCTTTCTCGTATCTCCTCCTGTGAGAGGCCCGTTCCCCGCTCCTCGGGAGCCGTGGCGTTCCCCTCTGGTGTGATGCTGTTTTGGTCTGGTGTGACGCTGCTTTGGTCGGGGGGTCCTGCGACCCCAGTTTCTGTCCATGACTCAAGAGCGCGCTTTAGATCATCCTTGGTACTCAGGCCGGTGGTAGCAATGCCAAGTTCTATGCAAAATTGTCTCAGTTCGCGGTGGTTGTATTCTTCTAATTTCTCCATTTGGAACTTCTCGGTGGAGCTGCTATCTTTGGTCGACATCGTGCTTTGTCGTGGGGTGAGCTACTTTCTGTACGATTACGCGTTGATTCGGATCGCGCCGCTGGCCACCAATGTTAGAAAAGGTAGATGGACCGGGAGGGTCGGCCGGGGTCAGGAGGAGAGGTCTCCGGGGAGAGCCGTCTCCAGCGATCGTACAGACAAGTAACTCCCCCCCCACAGACAGATAGCACACACGGATAAGGTTCAGTGTTCTTTATAAGCACTTATTTAAGGTACGGTTAAACGGTACAAGGAGGTCTGGACTCAGGGGTCCCCTCGATTAGAGTCTCGCAAGGTAGGGAAGGGGGTAGCGGGACAGTCTATTTACCAATCAGGTAGTTCGGATGAGATGATGAGGAGCTCACAATCCTCGAGCTTGGTGGTTAGGTGGTATGGGCCGCGGCAGCGCCAGCAGGTCCCGGTGTGGATGGTCGATACAACGGGCCGCGGCAGCGCCAGCAGGTCCCCGGAAGATATACGGTCCGCGGCAGCGCCAGCAGGTCCCGGTGAGGATGGTCGTTACAACGGGCCGCGGCAGCGCCAGCAGGTCCCAAGAAGATGACTGTTGCAGAAGGCCGCGGCAGCGCCAGCAGGTCCCGGTGAGGATGGTCGTTACAACGGGCCGCGGCAGCGCCAGCAGGTCCCAGGGAGATGAAGGTTGCAGAAGGCCGCGGCAGCGCCAGCAGGCAGGACGATGGTTCACAAGAGCGGGCTACGGCAGCGCCAGTAGACCGTCAGGGTTGAGTTCACTCGGTGTCTCTCGACTCCAGGATACAACTGCCTTCCTGCTCCGGAGCTGCCTCAGTTATAGGGCTGGTGCCCTTTGATGTCCGGACCCTCGCACTTGGAGGTCGGAGGGTCCGGGATGAAGGTGTCCAGACACCCAGCAGGGGGTGGAGCCAGTGCCTGGGGGAGCTGGGGGCGATCGGCACCTGGCGGGGGAGAGCCCTTGACACTTCGTTCTCCCATTGACCTGCCAAGTGGTCCGCTCACCTCCTGGGTGGATGGTGGTGCCGGGATGTCGGGGCCGGCCAGGCCCGGGGTTAGGGTCGAGGGGAGGCCATGCGGCCGCGTGGTGCAGGGCCCAAGATGGCGGCTTGACCCGGCCGGGAAAGCCGGTGGGGCTGGACCCCGTGATGAGTAGGGGTCCGAGGGCAGAGGGTCCGTCGGAAGACGGAGTACAGGTGCTTGTTGCGGGGATATGCCAGGTGGGCCGGAGTTCGGGCCCCGTCGAGCGGGGAGGGAGCAAGCCGTCTGTGAGGCCTGTCCAACAGTATCTTTATTGTTCATTCACCTTCTGAACTCTGGTGTGTTTAATGAGGGGTTCTGAGGCACCCCTAGCATGCCTACTTCCAGCGCCTGTGCCTGAGGGGTGAGCGTGTGCAATTGTCCACTCCAACCCAAGTGGATTTAATTTAAAAAGACAATACTTCAAGTTAGTGTGGCCTTCTTTAATAACAAGGGCAGGGGACCCACAGCAGCTCTGCTGCGTTGTAACCGAGAAGTTACTTGAGAGCTCTCCTAATGTTACATTTTTCTTTTCTGTTCATGTGCTGTTGCAGGGCATATTAAAATATCTTTATTGATAAACATGCAGGTTTAGGACTTAAGGTACCAGCCTCTGGCTGAGCTATTTTAGGAGATCGTGTGCATTATTCACATGAACAATAATTTTTTTTTTTTTTTTTTTTAAAGCAATTTGTATAAACAAAAGATTTCAGAATTTTCGAGGCTTCTGTGAGACATACCATGAAAGAACAACCCGTGGGATGCCGTCTATTTAAAATGCAAACTTCTCCCACCAGGAGGGAGCACAACGCTACATTTTCCTGCTCTCACTCTTGGGCAGGGAAATGCTTTGAATTTCTCCCAGCCCACAGGAGAAAAAGAAAACTCGTCCCTTGGGGTTGGAGCAATGCCGGCTCCCACTGCACCTGCGGTGGGTGCAAGCAGGGGAGTCTGCGGGGCTGAGAAACTAGCCTTAGGGTGTCCTGGGGCACTCCACCTAAAAAAAAAGTTATGGGACAATTGTGGCCACTTTATTTTTAATAAAAAAAGGAAAATGCTGGTGGGGACACGGGGGCCCTGTGGTTTCCCTGGCGGTCCCCCCAAATAAATATTGGTTTGGGGTGCCTCGAGTGAGCACCTAACTACCCAGTGAAAGAAATGGGGCTACTAAGAAAAACATGCCAGCTCCTGCAGGGAGCTGTCGGGGCTGTGGGGGCCCTAGTGCTTCCCCCGCTGCCCCTTTAAAAAAAGCCAGTGGGTGTCTCTGGTGGGACCGGGACACCCACAAACAAAACATTTAACAAAGTGAATAATACATAAGCGACCATAGCTCCTCATTTATGATTCATTGCTCCTTCAAGGAGCACCCGATAATGCACTGGGAGGGCTATTTAGACATATTTTGTTTTTGGTGAAGTCCCTAGAAGGGACAGAGATATCACCAAATGTTTTATAAACTTTCTTTAAAGTCTTCTGGGTCATTGAAACCATGACCCCGGGAGAGCTTGCCATATTTTTCAAAAGCAGTGTATCCCATAAACGACAAGGTCTTTATGTGGTTGGTAAAAAAATGTTTTAAAAAGAAGATGGTTCTTTACAATTGCAACTTTGCACAGATTCAGCTCCTTCTTTTTGCCTTTCCCGGTTACTTATTAATACAATTATTTATGACATCCTCGCTCATGTATTGTTGATTGTACAATTGAAAATGTGTTTATTACTGTAATGGTTTTAATTAACTGTACAATGAAACTCCTTTATTGAGTTAGGTGAAGGCTGACATTCAGGCAAGTCAAGAGCTGATGAAGAAAGTATGAAGAGGGTATGACCAAAAAGTGACACTGACTGGGTACCAGGATGCTGAGGAGGTATTGGTGCTGAATCCCATTCATTTGAGTGCTCTGAAGATTAAGTGGTGTGGTTCATACAAGATAGTGCAGAAGGTTTCTGAATTGAATCACTTGGTGGACAGAGTTGCTACTCAGAAAGAGAAAGTTTCATGTGAAACAGCTTAAACCATATCTCAGGGAAAATGATATTGTGAACATCCTGGCAATGACAGAGGTGGTTGAGGAAGACAGTGAACCACTACCTGACCTATTGCATAGTGAGGGAAGAATGGTTCTGTGGATGGGGAGCAAATGGGGACAACTGTCCCTGAATCGACGCCTGAGCAGCAAAGGAAGTGCAGAGAGGTTTTTGAGATGATTTAACCATCCCTTTTTACTAACCTCAGGGTCAACACGTGTATGTGTGCATGCCCTAGATACAGGGGAAAGCTAGCCAGTGAAGAGTGAGGGTTACAAGATGTCAAACTGAGTGAAGAAATGTGTAAGGATTTGCAGGACTTAAACTGCAGAGTTTGAAGACAGTCCACTCCACTCCCCAGGATGTAGTACTGCCTGTATGTGAGGAAACACAGATAACAGAACCAAACTCTGGAGGGAAATGAGAATGGGAATGATAGAGAAAAGAGAGAGCCAGAGCACCATGGTCTTGTCTGGTGTATGTTTCTCAAAGTTCAAGGGACACACTGTAGTGTTTTTACAGGTTACCAAAAAGCATTTACAACAAATCCAAACAACAAACATTTACTATAATTCACTAGCAGAAACAATCCACTAACAAAGGTGTTTACTTTATTATGCTTACCATTTTCAGAATGGCAGGCTGCAGTGAACCTAAGCCACTGGAGAGGAAGCGGATATCAGAAATGGTAAACTCCAAATTTAAAGGAATCCTGGAAAAAAAGGGAAACAGGAAGCAAGGGGCAAAACACAGAAACACAGTCCAAATCGCAAACCATACACAAGTGAAAATTCAGGTAAAAGTTAGTAAACCAAGGAAACAGAAAAGGAGAAAAACAACAAACATAAAGGATGGATGGGTAATACGGAGAGAGTACTATAGTGACAGTGAAGGAGCCAATACAACACAAGAAGTTGCCGGGCACCTTCCTAAAGGAAGTAAACTGTTTATAAAGCACTGCTGCTACTCATGACCTGGAAGCACCCCTTGACCTTCTAGACTAGCATTCTTGGCCCTCCATTGTCATAGATCGCTTCTTCAAAGTCCCATAGAGATTCTAGTGCAGCTTCTGTTGTTTCTTCTTCCCATGGCAAATTTCTGTCTCCGCACACCCTACTTATTTCTGAGAGTATAAATTAAGACACATGCTTCTAAGGTGTTGGACTTAGGGGAAATGGGCATTTCTTTAGTCCTTCGGCCGGTCCACTGGTATTGGTGCCCATGCAAGTATCCACAGGCTTGCATTTTTTTGTGGACTAATGGGACCTAGTGGAGGCGACAAAGAAAGATTCACACCCAATTCCCAGAGCAGATGAACTAGTGTACTTGTTGGCTGCTGTTTGCTTCTTGAGTACCTTTGATTTGACAAGTGGCTATAGAGGATCACATTAGCAACTAGTGCTTTTTGGACTCAAGAATGCCCCTGCCACTTTTCAGCACGCAGTGAACTTTGTTCTCTCAGAATAGGAGGAGTTCTACGTGGCCTAACTAAGGGGCATATTATCAAGAATGGCGTTAAAAATCATCGCCGGTTTAGCGGCAGAAAACTGCAGCTATAGCGGCAATAATCGGCTTGATAATATGCCCTTGAGAATTCCAATAGAAGTCCATGTTCTGGTGTGAACATGGGCTTCTATGGGAATTCTCCAGCGCATATTATCAAGCCCATTATCGCCGCTTTAGCGGCAGTTTTCTGCCGCTAAACCAGCGATAATTTTAATGCTGTCCTTGATAATATGCCCCTAGGTGACCTCATCATCTTTAGCAATTTATGGAAAGACAATCCGAGGCACCTAGAATGGGTGTTGGTCAGCATACAGAGTGTGAAACTGACTGTCAAGGTAACCAAATGTCAAGCTGGACAGTCGTCTTTAGTCTACTTTGGGAATAAGGTGGGAAATGGTAAGATCCATGTGTTGGATGCCGTGATCCCGTTGGTGTTGAAGTGGGAGGTTCAAACCACCCAGACTTAAGTTGGAGTTTAGGACTCATTGGATATTACGGGATCTTTGTGGCCAACTATGGGGCCATAGTTAAGCCTTTAACAGCCCTTACATCCAAGAAGCAGCCTAAGAAAGGGAATTGGACTGCAGAGAATTAGAGGGCCTTTGAGAACCTGAAGGCAGCACTATGTAATTAATCCACGATGAAGGGACTGACTATGGTTAGCTCTGCATTGTACAGGCGGATGCCTTAGTTAAAGGAATTGGAGTGGCACGGGCTCAGCTGGATGACGGAGGTAGAGAGCATCCAGTTGCTTTCCGCGGCTGCACACTACTTCCTAGGGAACAGGATTGGGTAGCAATTGGAAAAAAATGTATGTGATAGTGTGAACCCTGAGAAAATTGCTGTCTTACTTTTTTTATATCAAATTTGTGGTTCATACAGATCGCAAACCCCTCAAGTCATTAGTGGCAATGAAGGGTGTAGCTCCCAAGTTGCTGAGATGGTCTATATTATCACAAGGTCTATATCTCACCGTAGAGCACAAGGATAGAATGAATCATGAGAAAGCTGATGGATTGTGCTGCTGCTCTTGCTGATCTGACAACGACCCTTCTTCAATGGTGAATTAAGACTCCTTGTAGTCTGATTTGGGAGGGCCGTCGGTTCGCATGGGAACCTCCTTTGCATGGTACATGGGCAAATACTCCTAGCCTGTGAGTCCAGCTGCATGTGAAACTATTATTTTGACTTTTTGTTTGGCCCTGGCAGCACACTATTCTACCATGTTTGCAGATGCCTTGTCCTGGCCCCGGTAATGTTGTCTCCGAAACCCATTCTGTGACATGGAGGAGTGCACCAAGTGTACCCTGATAGTGGACATTGGACTACTGTTCATTTCCTGGGTGCATCACAGAAATTGATTGTGACAGTATACTGCATTTTTTTGAATCTGTAGTGTGACCAGATTTTTTAAAATCTTTATGCAGCAGTGTCACGCCTTCTGGCTCCTGTCATGTAAAGTTCTACTGTCATGTGAAACCCAGAATCTTGTCCTGACATTCTGTGTGCATGTGTGTGCAGTCAGTGTGCAGAACATGTATGGTAGTAGAACTCTCCGTGTTATGAGAGTCTGAGTACTAGCACAAGTAAGATCCATTTGAGATGCCTCTTGTTTAGCATGGCATACGATGGAGGAGGAACGTAACTTGCTAATTCAGTGAAAGGGCTTTCTATGCATTACTGCCTCTGTAGGGTGGACATCCAGACACTCAAGTGAGGAGTATAAAGACAAAGTTACTTTTAGAAATTCACTGAGGACCTTGTTACCAAAGGGCTGTTGATTAGTTCTTCCTGCATAATACACACTTTGGGCCCGATTCACAGAACTAACTTAAGACAAAATCCTAAACTTACTACTTTTGGTATTCACAGAAGTTAGGATTTTGTCTTAAGTTTGTCTTAAGACAGACTTAAGACAGACTTAAGACAAACTTAAGACAGACTTAAGACAAACTTAAGACAAACTTAAGACAGACTTAAGACAGACTTAAGTTAGGATTTTGTCTTAAGTTTGTCTTAAGTCTGTCTTAAGTCTGTCTTAAGTCTGTCTTAAGTCTGTCTTAAGTTTGTCTTAAGTTTGTCTTAAGTCTGTCTTAAGTCTGTCTTAAGTCTGTCTTAAGTTTGTCTTAAGACAAACTTAAGACAAAATCCTAACTTCTGTGAATAACAAAAGTAGTAAGTTTAGGATTTTGTCTTAAGTTAATTCTGTGAATCGGGCCCCAAGTGTTGCATTTACTGCTTACAAGTGTTTTTTTGTCTCCGTGCCTCCCTCCCCTTGCAACTCTTATGTGCATGATTTCTTTAAAGTGAAATTGCCTTTAAATAATACCTGCTGAGACATTGCAGTTTGCTATACAGATTGGGTCTTCCTGAGCATTGCCTTTGGATAATGTGAGGTGTGGCACTGCAGTTTCTTTTGTTCAAGGTGAGGATGTTTTTAGGTGGAGACAACCCTTCTGTCTATTTCTGTTTACTTCTTCAGGAAGGCTGGTGACAGCTAGGGGAAGAGATCTCACACTCCATTGTGCCCTTGTTTTGTATACTGCTGCTGGGAGCTACTCCCATTGCTACCAGCTGTGAGAGCCATAACCTTGCACAAAGGCTGCGTCTGAGGAACACACAGAAAATGGCATTCGAAAGAGAACCACCCCAAACTGTTTCTGAAGCCTGAGACAGTGGTTCCACACCCCTGGCAGGAAAGTATGTATAAAAGTGGAAGCAAACCGCCCCACTATGTTCCATTTCCACGTTATTCATGACCAGGCAAGTAGGTGCTCCGCAGAGTACTTGATGGACTACTGTGTAACCAGGGCTAGTGTCTGCATAACAGCCAGTCTCCCAGAGGGTGGAGAGTTGACCTCAAGCCTGCATTTTCTGCAGGAGGAGCTGAGGCTCTGCTAGATGAGCCTAGAAGCCTCCCTGCTTGCTCTAAGAGAGGGAAGGACAGTGTATGACCCTGCAGGAGGAGAAACTATTCAAGAATAGTAGCCCAGTGTGTTCCTAGCATAGGAAATACCTAGAGAAAACTGATTGCCCTAGAGTGACCCGTGCTGTGAGAGGGTCCCCTAGTCTCCCCTGTGAACAGCATCAGGGCTTTGCAAGTATGAGCACCACTGTGCCATCTGGCATCCCGCTGTGGGTCCAATAACTGGTGCTGCTCCTCCAGATGATGGAGAAGAGGAGCCGCGTTGCAGCTAAAGCAGGAGCTCGGTTCGCTTAAAAGGTTGCAACTGCTGAAAACACATCACTGCTGATGAATCAACCCAGACACCGCAACTGCCGAGCCTGTGTTCCCATTTGCACTTGGCCTGGACTGCTGCAACTACCAAAGATGTCAGGACTTTGTGCATGACCGTCTACTGTGACTTCATCCAGCGTTTCCTGTTCTACAGTAACTGTTGCTGCAAAGAGCGGAGATGCAAGCTGCAACTGCTACACTACTAGATCTACAACAACCATCAAGCAGATAAAGTAGGCTTTAGCCGTGAACGGAACAAGGGACTAAAAGTGTGCAGAAGAACCCGCCACCAGGACTTAAGACTTATGGCAAAGTGAGTGTCTGACAACTTTTGTACTAAGTTGTGCTCCTAACTAGTGGGGTATGTCGATGAGATCTGCACCTGTGTCTAATTAATGCCTACGCCTGCATCATTCAGGTGGACAGTAGACATAAGAGCTGTCCTACAATGGAAAGCAGGTACCGATAGGGAATGTAGCACCCTACGGAAGACCATATAGGAGATTATTTCCTGTAATTGTGATTCCTGTTGAATTAGGTGGTATTTCGTTTTGTTGGGAGAGTAAAGTACTTTCTTTTATGAAAAGATAAGCTCTGGGTTGGGCAATGCATACTTGTGTCTTGGTTGACTGTTGAGTTCTGCGCTCTTGTCTCCCACACATTGCTGGAAAGCCTTTGTCTGCTAGCCCTCGCTACCCTGATAATCAAGTGCTAAAAGGGTGGTACTTGTCCCAGTTTGCAGAGCCATAGTAGGACAGTCCTCTGGATATCAGTGGCAAGTGACATCATCCACCATGTTTGGGCCCAGTGGGCCCAGTCTGCCCGGTGGCCTCCACAAAGGGCACCAATGCTCTCCCCCCTCTCCGTAAGTAAACTATCAAAAGAATATAATGTTTCATAAAACACTAGCCTCCCTAGTCTTCTGTCTCTGCAGCACTTACTTATCGGGTGCTACTTCCATCTCGTTTAAAAGTACTCATTTTATCCATTAACAAGGATGAAAGGCTGAGCGTCCTGCTCGCCTTCAAACATATTATAGATGTGTTGTACTCAAATCTCTGCAGAAGTTACATTAATTTGTTAAGCGTAGTAATAAAATGATTATTAAATGAGCAAACCATTCACTATAACAAGATCGAAGGTCTTAAATGGGAGGCATAGAGACGACCGACCTTAGGGACCTCAAACTCGGTTACACCAAAAGTCAAATTTGAAATATTTTTTTCCCAAAAAATAAAAATATTAACAACTGAATTTCGGGAGTACAACAGTTTGTAAAGCAATGGATTCCCTTCTCTGTTAAGCGCGACACATACATTGACAGAGTCGTTTTTTTCCCGATTTACTAGTCAGGTGCCAGCGATCCTTCTGACTCATGTTTTATTCTGTGGGTGAAAGTCTTAAAATAGCGGCGCTGCCATCTCCTTGTGCAGTCCGTGCAAGCATACCTTATCCTGTACTTGCTTCTCTGTGTGATTTGTGCTTCTGATGTTGAAAATAGTTTGTTTACAGAAGATATATATGAACATATTTTGAACATAACTCAAGAACCTTTTCTCTTGCTACTGTTGCCTGTAATTCCCAGGTGTTTATGTGAATTATTTTTAGCTGTGCCATAGAGAGAAGCAGAGGATTGCTCTTGTAAGTGCATGTTCTGTGGCATCGTCATAATTAATCTTCTCGGTGTGGTACGTAGTTCGCCTATACATATAAGACAGTCTGGGCCAGATCACAAAATATTTTTGACTGGCGCTGTTTCATGTCCTCGTAAGTTAAGGCAGTGCTTGCTGCAAACACCTTTCCGAATGCAGGTCTCTAGGTGTGGTAATGTGCATCGTACACACAGAAGGAGTGAAAGATACTTTCCTACTAATTATGATGTTACTCAGCGGCGGGCGGCATGGCTCGCGGGTGAGGGGGCAGGTGAGGGGGTCGCGACGGTGGGCAGCGGGGGGAGTTAAAAGGGGTGTTGCGTGGGGGGAGAATAAAAACAAACCCCATAAACTGATCTCTAGGCCACATCCCATGTGTCTGCTTTTGCTCTCTTGTCTCTGACTCCAGGAACAGGAACCAGGCAGCCAGGCTCCCTCCCCATAGCCAATCACAATGCTGCAATGCAGTGTTGTGATTGGTCTGAGCGCCGTGACACAGCGCTCAGCCAGGGGCTTGAAGGGTTGGGAATTTTCTCCATGCAGGCTGTAATGCAGTCTGCATGGAGAACGGGTAAAGTGCGCATGACTGGTTTGGGCAGCCCACCCACCCGCAAAGCAGCAGAACACGAGGGCCGATCCAACACTCACGGCGCACTTAGGAGTGGGCAAACCATTCCTCCCCTGCTATGAGAGACGAGCAGCCCACTCGCCGCAAAGCAGCAGAACACGAAGCATAAAATTATATTAACTTAAAATTATTGTAATTTGATATTTCTTCTTCACACTGCTTAAAAGCAGTGGGGCAACGCTGCCACTGACCCGACTATACACACGGTAAAGCGAGATCAATAGACACTATTGTAATACTGCACTGTCCATCTATGTTAGAATCCCTTTTGGAAAGATAAAACAGCCCTTTTCCACCATTTTGTAGCTTGCTTCATCTTCATTTCATTTTCATGTTGGGATAGGCTCTACCAAGAAATAATTAGGGTAGGTTGAATTATAAGGGGAAGAGGCAATTTGCCTCGCTCCCCTTGCCTTATTAGTCCCCGGGACCGCATACCATGGGGCCAAATGCAATTTAAATTGGGAGGTGGGAACTCGGACCCCTTTGGACCCTATCCTCCGGGGCCAAATACCATAATTAAGGGGAGTAAAGTGTGTGGTTCCACTTGCCAAGCTTCTAGAGCTCGATAACCACATCCTGAAGCTAGATTCCAATAAAAAGGGGAGAACGGCCATGTGGCCCCCCTCCCCGAACCTGAATAGACCCCAGGGACCCCCGGCATCAAATTTCATAAAAAGGGAAGAGGCCAAGTGGCACACCACCCAAAGCTTTTAAGGCCCCTGTGACCCCAGCCCCCAGGCCAGTACCAATAAAAAAGGGGAACCCTATTCCTTGGGGACAAATTCATTACAGAGGGGAGGAGGCGTGCTGCGTCCCTCCCTAAGCCCTAGAAGGCCCTGGGACCCTATCTCCTGGGGCCAAATACAATAAAAAAAGGGGAGGGGGCCTCGCTGCCCTTCTCCCGAGTCTTATTTGGCCCTGGGGCCCCATTCCCCATGGCTAAATGTACCAAAAAAAGGGGAATGGGCTGCCCAGCCCCCTCCCCAAGTCTCCTTGGGCCCCAGGATCCCATCTACCGGGACCCAATTCTAAGAGTAGGGGGCCGTGCAGCACATCCCTCCCCAAGCCTTATTAGCCCAGGGTCTCCATGTTGCTAAAACCCAATGAAAAGGGAAGGAAGACCTCAAATCCCCCCTCCCTGAGCCTCCTCTCTGACTTTTCTTGGGCCCCAGGGATCCGATCCCTAAGGCTGAAGTCTTAGGATAGAGGACACCTTTCTCCCTCCCCAAGCCTTATTCGGCCCCTGGGACCCCATACCTTGGCTTTCAAAAGCAATTGAAAATGTGATGGGGTTGTTCTGTCCCTCTCCCTGACCCTTATTTGGCCACTGGGGACTTCATCCCCAGGGCAAAAATGCATAAAAAAGGGGAAGTGGACACGCAGCACCCCTCCCAGAGCCTTTTTAGGCTTCGGGTACCTCATCCTCGGGGCCAAAGTCAATAGAAAAGGGGTAGGGGAGCGCACAGCCCCCCTCCGTGAGCCTTATTAGGCTCCGCGAACCCCATCGTCGGGGCCAAATGCAACTAAAAAGAGGAGGGGACTTTCAGCCCCCTTCTCCGAGACTTAATAGGGAGGGGGCAGCGCTACCCCCTTCCCGAGCTTTATAAGGCCCGAGGACCCCATTCACCAGGGTGAAAAAAAGGTGAGGGCCATGCTGCCAATCAAATAAACAGCAAACAACCCCTTAAAAAATATTCACATCAGAACTGTCCCACAAAAGGAATAAAACCTTTCTATAACATTATTTTGTTTTATTTTCAAAAATATGTATCTATTTCAATCAATTAATATCCATAACTTTTCAATAAATACATATACATTAAATTTCATATGACTCCACCCTTCATCTGATACCGAGGAGTCCCAAGCATAGACGAAGCAGTCTACTTAATCCAGGTACATGTCTCAACAACAGAAAATAAATAACATCACATCCACAAGAGAGAATAAAACAAATTAACAAAGAAATACAATTATCAAAACAAAAACAATTTAACAAAGACAATACATAACAGTTATAAACATCATAGGCAATATAAACAACACAATTGCGCCAACGCGCGTTTCAGAATCCCATGTACCATCCTTCCTCAGGGCGCTGATGGTAGATTAAAAATTCCAAAAAACCCGATACATTCATTTAAATTGACAAAGAATTTGACAATTATTGTTGAGGCTTCGTCAATAGTATCTGTGGGAACAGTTATAGCACCGTTAGATTCTTCAATAAATCATACTCAATAATACAATATAAGCTAAACATTTCATAAGAGCAAAATATATTTTATATATAAGTATTATTAGAACACCTGAGGGCAGGTACAATATCAGCAGGCCTACAAGTAAGAAATATTCATTGACCAACCTGAATATTTGGAGGGATTTAGCCATATAGGAACCAAATGTTCCAGAGACTGGATGTTTCACTCAATCAAGACTGCTGAACGTCTGAGCCTTCAAGAACTTGAATTGATCAAAGAATTGGAGGAAGCTCTACTAAGTAACACAGCAATTGAGAATGCGCAATCATTACTAACAAAATTGGAAAAAGAAAATGAGACCTTCAAAAAAAACACTGAAGATGTAAAACGCCAAAAACTTCAAAAAGATATAACAAACTTTTCCGAAAAAAATACCTATCCATATTTGGATAAAGAATATTACAAGCTCCCTCAAAACACAGGAGCTTTAAAGACATACGGAGGAAGAAGCAGGAGACGTTTTTTGACATTCTCAGACGCATCATCCACATCAGGAAGCTCAAGTGAAAACGAAGCCTGTTCAAGCAATAGAAGCAACCAACAAAGAACCAACTATCAATCGGCTCCTTTTTTAGGCAGAGGAAACAGCCGACCCAGAGGCCGATCACGAGCAAACAGATGGCACAATCCTCAATCCAATCAATACCAAGGGGAAATCACCACCAGAAGGAATGTCTACCGCTGGTAACAAAAGACAAAGACAAAGATGAAGAAAAAGATTGTATTTACAATCTATCTAATTATGAGCTATCCACAAATGAAATTAATGTACTACAGAAGGGTCTCTCCTTTATTCCAACAGCGAGGCCAGATTTGAATCAAACAAAACTGGAAATAATACAACTGTTCCGCAAAATGCGACTGAAAATCTTTTTTCAGGAAAGGATGGAGACGCCTCCACGTAACTTTTCTGGTCTAAAAAATCCGTCTACCTTCTTTCCCAACGCTACAAACATGCCGGTCGAACTGCTCTCTTTTGAAAAAAACGTACTAAGAGACATCGACAACCTGGACAAGAAAAAAGGTTTTTACAAAAATGGAACCTCACGAAAGATGAAAAGCAGGCCCTAGACCATCTATCACAAAACAAAAACTTGATAATTAAGCCTGCCGACAAGGGAGGAGGAATAGTGATCTGGCCTAGAGAGAACTACGAACTGGAAGTACAACGCCAACTATCCGACGAAAAATACTACCGGAGAACTGACGAAGACTGGAATCAAAAAATAAAAGTAAAACTTACGTCCATTATAGAAACTGGAATTGCAGAAGGTTGGCTATCTAAAAAAGAGTCACAATTCCTTATCAACGAGAACCCGAGGACTCCAATTATGTACATCCTCCCCAAAATACATAAGGACCCGAGGAACCCGCCGGGCGGACCCATAATCTCGGGGGTCAATTCTACTTTAGAACGACCCGCAAAATATGTGGATTCTTTCCTAAAACCCCTCATATGGGACACCCCAAGTTACATAAAGGACACCATGCAAGCAATCAACATGCTGGAAAATCAACCTTTTGATGAAGATAACCAAATATTAGTGACCTTGTAAATCGTGAGTCTGTACTCAAATATTCCACAAGAAGACGGTATTGAAGCTCTAGAAGTCTTTCTAGAAAAACGACCCAGACCACACATTGTACCCACTTCCTCGATATTACAGCTAGCAGAAATATGCCTAAAACACAACTTTTTTACATTCAATGACATACAATTCCTACAAACCATGGGCACAGCGATGGGTTGTCCCTTCGCGCCGGAAATGGCTATAATGTTTATGGCTCTATTCGAAGAGAAGTGGATTTATAATATCAACCCCCACGATGGACACATTAAAATCTGGCGTCGATATATCGACGATGTGTTCATGCTCTGGAGAGGGAACAAAGAACAACTTGAAACATTTGTGACGTGGCTTAACAACAGAAATCAAAACATCCAATTTACCATAAACTCCAATAAAACAGAGATGAGTTTCCTTGATATCCTGGTGAAACATGAAGATGGTCATCTATATACCACACTATTTACAAAAAAAACTGACAGAAACACTATTTTACACTTTTCAAGCTTCCACCAGCGCAATCTGCGAGAGAATTTACCATTCAGCCAATTCCTTAGAATAAGGCGCAATTGCTCAAAAAAGGAAGACTACTTCAAAAATGCTACAGAACTTCTAGAAAAATTGAAAATGCAAAATTATCCGAAAAAGCTTTTGAAGAAAGCATTGAAAAGAGCCTGGTACACTCCTCGTGAGTCTCTCCTGACTCCAAAAAACAAGAAGGAAGACATACCACTGGTTTGTGTAACAACATTCTCAGGATGCACCAATGGAATACAGAAAATCATTCGAAAAAATTGGAATACAGTCAAGGATCTGCCACCATTCAAACAAATACCAATATTTGCTTTGAAAAAAAACAAGAGCATAAAAGAAAAACTAGTACGCGCAAACACAACTATGTCAAAATCAGAAACCACATTAAGGACTATGTGGTCATTGCCACCGATTAAAGGCCACAGAAAATGTGGGAATTGCACCTCTTGCGAAAGTACTCTTGAAGGAACAAAATTTACATATGGCACCAGGTACATCAACCATGAAAACTTCACGAACTGTAACACCCACAATGTCATATACTGTGTGGTCTGCCCGTGCCTACTAGCATACATTGGAAAAACGACTCAAGCTGTAAAAAACAGGATTTCTCAGCACAGGTCACGAATTAAATGCAGGACGCCTAATGCACCAATGGTTGCACACTGCATTGAAAGAAATCATGGCCCCAATGAAATAAAATGGACAGTACTGCAACACATAAAAGGAAAAAATACAGACTCTCTTCTATCCAAGACAGAAGCCAAAATTATAATGCTCTTGGGAACAATTGAAAATGGACTAAACGAGATGACAGAACTCGGAAACATCATATAGAGAAAGAGTACTTATGTATTCTTCCACCCGAAATTACTGAGACCCCATTGTAAATCGTTGAAGAATAATGCCCACCACAAGCGCTGAATATTGCACTAAATCACAAACAAGATAAGTTGGGATACCATCATATTTCCTCAACCAAATACTCCACTTAACCTGTCAAGAAGGTCAGAATACCTAAAAACAGAAGGACAGATTCATTCATGGGAAAACCAGAGGAAAAGAGTCACCGCGATGCAATTGCGAGAACGCTACTAAAACTTTATCAACAAAAACAAAAAAACATCACCATAGTAACACGACAACACGAAACGAAAAATAGAGAAGGGCTCGAATCAAATATCACCCTGGTAACAGCAACGGCATGACGTGGGACGCAGGCGCGTCACGTACACGTTAAACCAATCAAAATAGCCGAGAACAGAAATTCAAGAAGCTCCACAACGGCGAGGACGCGGAGAGAACGAGCGCGAAGAATATGAAAATTGAAGATCCCCCCTCTTCCAGAAAGTAAGCCATAGCGGATTACGGAACCAAGCGTCACGGCTAACACCACAAAAGGGTGAGGCACAAAGGTTCACTGATAAGAACGACAATAGAACCACACCAAGCGCTGCTACACCACAACCTGGATTAACTATAATAGCAGGGCGAGGGACCCTTACACGGGTTAGGTACACAACCACACCTTAAGAAACTAATTATTCCCCGCGCTACCAAACTAACCCCTTGTCGCATACAGCAGGTGGAGGGACCCAAGTACGGGTTAGGTGCATGTCAACATTGTAGAAACTAGTTGTTCTCTGCGCAACTACTAAAACAAGTTCTTAAAACCCCCACAGCTACCAGTAACCACATGAACAGACAGAGCGGAAGCCATTACGGAATCGAACCAACATCCCTTTCCTTTCGGAATACACACACAAAAAACTTAATAAGTTTAAAAAGAGGCGGAGATGTTTCATGTCCACGTGGGCAACCCTGTCCTAATAAAGATATATATATACTCCTACAGGACAAATGAAATTGCCAGTCTGAGAAAACTCGCATAATAGAAAATACGGTACGTAAGTTCACTATATGTGACTCACCATTAAGAGGCATTAAAAAGAATGCATACTGTAAATAAGGCACATTGTCGCCCATACAGGAGAAAGATGTCCTTCCAGAAATACAATAAGCCCTGAAGAAGACCTTATCCAGAAGTCGCAGGTCCACACACAACAGGTCGAAACGCGTTGGCAATATATAAGCAGAGAACCAGAACATACCGGGAAAGGCTACAAAGTGTCCTTGTTCCCCCAGAACAGGAAATATAACAAATCCAAGGTTCCCTCATAACAGTATCTAAACAAGTGTTTCTGACCCTGCTTAGGACCAAAAAGATTAAGAAGTTTGAGGACCAATCTAGTTAAGGTCCCTTAGGTGAAAACAGTTGGACATTTATGTACTGTAATGTGAAGGAAACACAAACCAGTGGAGATTTAATTTGCACAAACGTCACACCATTTGTTTTATGTTTATGTCTTTGTCAAAATGTGTAAATAATATGTATAGGATAACTGTGTGAATTATGTAAGATACAAGAAAAAAGTCTAATGATGAAGAGCTTACTCTGTTCAAATTATATGTAAAAAAAGAAAAATAAGGTTGATACTTTCAGTCAATAAAAAGGACTGAAAGCTAAAATAACGTCGTGATTTATGGGCTCAGAGGCATGCACATGTATATATAGTTATAATACTGATTCCGGCTTCGGTAGTCCTTACTGAATCAATCCCCTATTCTGTATAAAGTGGTGCAGACTGGTGCATCAAGATCTCAAACTGCTCAGCATCAGGGGCTGTTATCATGATGGGCTGTACTTCAGTGCTTCATTTTCGGATACACAGCTCGTAAACAGTGCAGGAGTAGTTTATTTAGTTTCTGGGCTGTGCTCTCTGGAATAATGTACCAACACAGAGAAAGAATGGGTTACATGAATTCACTTTTCACATAAAAAGAGACACTTCGGTCTGCGCTGAGCCACAGCAGCCAACATGATACGGCCCAAAGTAATTTAAGGGCAGGTCCTTTTTGGGTACCAAAACTAACATTTAACTTGGGAGCAAAGGACCAAGCATTGAGGTTCCTCTGAGTTGAATGGAGAGTGAAAAATATAGTAAGCTTGAGTCACAAAAGTGTTCCACTCCTTAGGTAAAACTCTGGTGAACTAAAACTTTTACTGGATGCATTTCAAACCCAGCGTTACAGATTCTTGACTGGTGTAAGTGGTGAGGTACATTTATGATGCAGAAATTCCACCAGTGTGTCTGGATTGCTATAGTTGCATGTTTGTGCCTCAGGTGCCTCAGGTGCCGGATTATTGACACTTCTGGGTTGAGCATTTTGCAAAATTAGATAATCATCTACAAACTAATATGTTTGTGGCTATGCATAAGACTTTCGTAGGGAAGTTTCCTGGAAACACAAAGATCTCTGTAGCAAGTCCCTAAACAAGGTAAACAATTTTATGTCTGACTGTGACCAAATAAATAATCCAGGACAGATATCATTTTTTAGGAGTGGGCAGTAGACTCGGCTCTGTTGGCAGAGTTTGTGGAGTTTTGCCCACCCCAAGATCCAGCTGGAGTTCTGAAATGACTCCGCGAACTGCTTCCTGGCGAAGTTTTTCTTGCACGTGACTCACCAACATTTAGTTGGCGAGCGAGAAAGATTGAGAGCTAGGGCGAGTCCTGGCGCAATTTCTCCATGTGGGCGGTCGCAGTAGGCTGCCGCTCGATTAGGAAACTTCCGCAAGTATCAGTGAGAAGCAGTGCCCTCTGGTGCTGTTTGTGCTGATTTTACAGCGTGCAACAAGCTCCCGGCACTAAAAATCAGCACGAGCAGGGCAACGAAATTCCACAGCTTGCAGAACTCCACAGAATCTCATGGAGTTTTTGTGTAACAAAATTTTGCAGAGTAAAACTCAGTGAGTTCCGCACACCCCTAATGATTTCACATCTGTCCTTATTGCCGATTTCTTTGGAGGGCAGTATGTTTTAAAAAATAAATGTGTAATTTGACTGTCAGACTCTGCTCAGCATGACTCCACCCAACTATTGTGCCTCTGCCCACTCTTCTTCCAGCCCATTACTCCCAGGGCAGGGGATCCTAGAGTAATTTATTTCTATTTTCAACGCTAGATTCTCAAGGAATCAAAGTTAGCAGTTTGAAATCATCTTCACTGATTGCTCTGGCATAGACCATTATCTCCTGAGTGACTTAGATCACCGCGCTTTCTTTAGGAGCTGCGTTGGTCTGGCATATGTGCACTGCACAATAGGAACCTGTGCCTGCCCTAATTTGCACTGGGTAAATCCCCACCCCATTCAAATTAGGCAGCCCTCACTTCCAGCAATAGCAATAAGAGTGTGCCTGCTTAGGGCCTGCATGTACCATATTACACATGGGGGGTAATGAAGGTTGAAGAAGGATGAAGATTGGAGTTTTCTTTGCTGGGATTCAAACATGTGAGCTGGAAATTACATCGGGAATAAACATCTGTTCCCCCAGCTGGAGAAGTGTGGCTCAATGATTAGACGGCAGACCCTGATGCAGAGGTCTAGCCCAGGACCAGGGTTCAATTCCCCGCCTCGGCGGGTCTTGGGCTCAAAAATTCCACGGACCTGATAATTCTCGCCTCGGTGCCATTCCGATCATGGAGTCCCACTCTGCAACTCTGGGCAATAGCTTGCTTAATCTCCACAACGGCCCCCACAACGCTAAGGATGCCTGGCCTCCACCTTGGGGGTGCCCAGGAGTGGACGCCTCACAGGGAAAGCCAGGATGGGTTCCACAGCGGTATTCGTACAAGCGCCTTGAGACCCTTGCGGGTGAGTAGTGCGCTATACAAGTATCAATTTACATTTACAGCTAAGACTGAGGTGTGACCAAAAATAGTTTGGCCCTAGCGATAACACACAGCCAGCTTTTCCTAAAGGAATATAGTTGTTTTTATGCCTGGCTTAAAGACAGCTTTAGTTCTCTTGCTAGCCTCATGTTGTCCAACAATATATACAAAAACCATACCTAGGGAGAAGCTTACAATCAGAAATCTTCATCATTGTTTCATTCCAATGGGACTTAAATTATGCTCCCTCTTAACACAGCAATAACGACAAGGTGATCTGAGCCAGTGGCAATTGCGCTGGGCCTCGTTCTAACTCATCGTTTTTATCGATGAAGGCTCTTTAAACAAAGGCCCGCCCTATGCAAATCAGTACCGACCCAGTTCCTCATGGGAACATTCCAACCGGAATTGCCATGAGAGTCCCCCTCCAGAAGGGACCACAAACAACTCTAGAATTGTTTTTTATGTACTTGGCACTTGCCAGTAGCTGGAGTCATATAGTACAGGGAGCACAATACCCACATAATTATCACACACAGGTATCAACTACAACAATACCAAGGTGATGGATGAAATGCTTGAATTTTTGGGGCCACTGGTAATCTCTGTAGGCTGCATTCCATTCCATAGTTTTCTACCCTTTATGTCACTCTAGACAATGTCCTGCCTTATGTCAATCAGCATACACACCCATAGAGGGAGTAAAATGCTCAGAGTATTGGACTGATTACAAACTTAGGAAAAAAAACAGAGCAACATCAGATAGTTTGAATGGGTTCTATGGTAAAAATATAGTGCCTGGATCACAGGATCTAACAGCTTTCTCGTTCGGTGGATTTTAATACCCATAGACTATATTGCCCAATGGGTACAGAAATAGCACCGGCCTCTTCGCTGCAAGAATAATGGAACTCCTATAAGATTCAAAGGTGTTATCTTACATTGATGAAATCTACATATCATATGATGATTTAACAGAGCACTTAGATGCATACAATATTTACTCTCTTTGCCCAGCATGGGTATAAAATAAACCTTACAAGTCTAAAATTGCATATCTTAACATGACATTCCTTAGATATGAATTATCAAGTGAGTGTAAAAGACTGGCACCTGATTTCCTACAGAAGTGTGCTACTTTACAACCTCCAAATTCATTGAGAAAGTTGCAAGCCCTGATAGGGTTTCTGAACTTTGGAAGCGTTTATGTGTCACATTATGCTGAGCTAGTTAAGCCCTTATATGAACTAATTACACCTACAGTTTCTCTGAAAAATTGAAGGAAAACACACACAGGACGGCAAACAGACAAGTTTGAACCAAAGTATTTACAGACTCGGAACAACATGATGAACCTTGTAGGGTTGTTCATAGCGCTTCAGGCTTCACATATGTACTATATAATGAGGGACAGATGACCCTCATACCTTATAGATCACACATCCTTGACTACAGTGGATCGATCTATTCCTACTGCGAAAATTCTCATGCAGTTCCGACAGACATTTTGGAGGAGCATTCTATGGCACTGGAAAAGCCTATAGCTCTAGTTTATCCTATATCTACTTTTAAGTGGGCTACTAAAACTAATATCCAAAAGCTCATGACCTACATCTTTGTTGGGTGCCGTGGGCTGTGACGTAAAATGCGACAGATGTAAAATTCAAGAATGATCAAACAATTTGAACTCAAGAATTTCTACAGTATACACAAAACATTCGACTAACTCCACATATTTTCACACACAAGTTCAAGAATGCCTTCTACATGGTCAGCTCTGAACAGCCTGCAGTTGGCACTAAACAAGATATTCTATGGCTTGTCCTGTAGCTCAGGGAATTTATGAAGACACCGATTTCAAGGCACTGTGTACACACAAACACTTCAAAGTTTTAGATGATTTCATGCAATGGATAGCAGAAATACAAACCTTCCTACTTGCTCTTCAGAAGGCTGATCGGTTAGTGCCCACATTTATTGTGTGGAACTCAGAATTCTGTTTACAAGGGTACACTGTGAATACCTAAATGTTTGCAGAAATTCAAAAGGCAAATTGATAAAAGCAAAATTGCTTTGGGGAAATGTAGCTGTTCCACAGGGCAAGCTTTCTTTATTCCATGTACAACACATCATGGCCCATAAAAGGTAAGGAATCTATGCTAAAGGGAACTGTGCAGCTGACTTAGCTGCTAAGACAGCAGTATAAACAGATGAGTTAGCTGCTGTGGCTTCATCTCAAACTAAGGTCAATGCAGACATTTGGGTGACAATACAAACATAACTGAAAGGCAAAAAAGCCTCCTCACAGTCTATCTTCCAAATATTCTTACAGCCTCACCAAAGACAACAAGCCTGATTTAGAGGTTGATGGATGGAGTCAAGGCAGTCAGGTGTGTGGAGAACTTTATGAAACATCACCCTGCCTTTATTCTGCCCCCAAAATTTAGAGTTCACTGCTGTCTCTGCAGTGAATACTATGGGGTCCATTAAGATGTAGGGCGGTGGGACCACTGCCGCGCTGGCAGTGTGGAAAAATGCAATTTTCTGCCCGCTAGCAGCGGACATCATGTCCACCATATTTGTATGGTCAAACATAGGCCAATTCCCGACCGCCGCGGTGCGACGCGCACCGCCATCAAAGTGCGCCGTCCACTGCGGCGGTGGGAGCCAATGGAGACCCTCCGCCGTGCGGAATGACGTCCGCCCCGGTCCACAAATTAGGATGGCTCAAGCAAGCAGACGCACCGCAGCGGAGACACCGCCCAACCAGAGACGGCAGAAACTCGACAGCGGAGCACGAAACCAGAATCCCGGTCCACACCACCTGGACACGACCGCAATGGACCCAGCTCTACACGTCTTTCCGGTGCTGTACCTGCTACATCACCAGGAACTCATGGACCGCCGCGGATGCCGCCGCAGGTACGCAATAACAAAACACACAACACACAACCCACGGCATGACACAGGGTCCAAATCCACATCAGACATCTTAGGGGTGATAGGGACACATCCCCAAGGGCACCCACACATCACCCACCTGCCACAAATACACCCCGCAGCATCCTGGACACACAGCTACCGCCACCATGCAGCAATGTCCCGGTCACGTCGCCACAGCGGCGAACCCAAGCAAATACATGTACAATGCAGAAGGCAGGGCCAGTGCCAGGCATGGGCAGGGCACAAAGACCACAGGGCCACACCCACACACTAGCACACCCCATAAAGGCACATGCCATGTTCCCCCCCTGTGCACCCCATGCCCAACAACAAGCCAGGGCGACACATACCCTGCACCACACAACCAACAATCATGGAGACACACAATGCAGGAATGGCTGCACAGGAACACACAACACACAGCACAGTAGCACAGGGCCAGGGAAACACACACTACACCACACTCAGGGAAAAAGCAATGAGGACAAGCAACAAATGAACACACACAAGGAATCAACATCCAAATGGACACACAGCCTGCACAGTCACACATACATATCACAGACTGACACACACACACATACACACCCCACATGCCAACAGCAATGGAGCACAACAAATAGGGAAACAAAAGTGGGCTGCACACAAATGGAAGGCCATGGAGACACACAACAAGCATGTGTGCATCACATCAACACAAGGAACAGAGCACAACACCCACACACCATCAAAGCACACATGTCTGCCACAGTCAGTGAAATCAAACCACAGACAGCTCTGTGCAACCACACAGGGAGACAGCAAGGCAAACCATGTATAGGCACAAGGATGAAAGGATGAACGGAAGGCCCTGAACTCAAACTGGGAACAGCCACACATACATACAACTACCTCACAGGAGTACACAAGCAGCACTACACACAGGGACCATCTACGCACCTTAGGACTGACAAACACTAGTAAGAATCTACACACATACCCCCCTCACACCAGCAGCACACAACACCAGTGCCAAACACACTGAAGGCTGCCAATACTTGACAGGCAATACACACACAAACAACCACACACCCTGGGCTCAGCCACAAACATCACACACACACACAGGGATGCCACCACAAATGTGGAAACAAATACAACAGACAAACACATCACCCAACTGAAACACACACAGAGCCACAACAACAACAACAGACAAGCCCTTTGCAGCTAAACTGGGGAAAGGCAATGGGAGCACAGACACAACAGGAGTGCACAACCTCATCACCCAGGAATAATGCACAGACAACATTCCACAACACACACAAGAAGTGCACTCCCTCTCTTTGTGTAATGGTACACTCCTGCCAGAACAACACAGCCACAGCAAACAAACAACGGATGCACAGGCAGAACAATCACACAGCAAACATAGCATGACATCAGGGGATGCCCAACAGGCAATCACAAGGCAACATACCCACAGCACAGCAAGCACAACAAGCTGTGTGTGCACACCACGCATACCAGAGACACACAGACATCAGTAACAGGACAGCAACCCACACAACACCATACAGCACAGCACACAGACAACAGCACACCCAGGAAGTGATGCAATAACACAAACAACACACATACATCCAACTCAACACACAATAGATGCACAAGTCTGGGACACAAAGGTGGAAACAACTTGACCACAGGACTGGGCAGCACACACAGTTGAACTGCATAGCAGCAACCATGACTGACAAACAACACCAGTAAATCACACATGACCCATTGGGAAATGCACTGAGTGACACATTGACCCTGGACAAAGAACTGCACCACAAAGCACAGTGGCACAAATGAAGTCCTGAGGAGGCACACACACATACAAACTAAGGGGACAGCTCACACCAAAGTGAAGTGTACTGCATGTCAGTAGGGGACATGGCAGGAGTGTACCATACACAAAGAGAGGGAGTGCAGACCCACAATGGGTAGGCAGCTGAAGCACAGATAGGGAATGGCATGACAACACACACAACATGCCACACTGGAGGCAAGAAGGCACCATGGGACAGCAAGGCATGAGAAAACACAACCACAATGGCAGTGGGGAGCAGCAGGTCTGCACACAAACAGCCACCAGACACAGGGATGTGCAACAAACACAACACTGAATTGCCAGTAACACCCTCTGCAAGTGACAAAAACAACAAGTAGGAGTCAGACAGAACTGCAAGGACACACCAACACACTGCACAGTGCACAACATACAACTCACACATGGGCATACAACCACATCCACAGGGATGAACAATCAAAACAACAGGCACACAACTCCTGGGTGACACATGTGTGTAGTTGACACTGCAGAGGCATGCACACATCAGCACTCCCCACAAACTCACCCCTTCACACTGCACAATACCTGGTCATCCAAGATCACACATGGAAAGTAAGCCATGGGACTAGGATGACTGGCCATCACAAGATGACCACACACATACACCACTGGGCACACATATAGAAAGAACACACACATGATGACCCTAGACAGCCTGCCTGAAATACTGTGTGCAGAAACCCACCCTGTGCTGGCAGTGCCCCAAACCTGACATGTTTACAATAGAGCAAACATGAACTAATCAAGTAAATGACTACTGCTAAACATTCGAAATGGACACCATTGCCACCACAAGTATCTGGGCCAAGAAGAACTGAAGTCCCTGTCACACCTGAAAAAAAGAGAGCAAGTGAGCCCAAACATTGACCATGTTGAAGTGCCACACAGACCATGTGGCACAGTAAACCATTTTCACACAGCAAAAGAACTTTATTCAGTAAGGACACTGACAAAATAGACTGGAGCATCTGTTTTTATTCACAAATTGCACAGATAGGCACCATGAGAAGAGAAGAGTAAGGCACAAAATGCAGAGCATGTCCATGAGAAGCTGCACAGGCAAGGGCAAAACAGCAGTGAACAACAAGGCCAGTGGGCAGGGCAGAGTGCAGAGCATGTCCATGAGAAGCTGCACAGGGAATGTGTGCAACTGTACCTTTCCATGGCCAGCAACACAGTCAGGGTGCAACAATGTGCAGTACAGGCCCTCCTGTGTGAGACACAGGTGTGTGAGGGTGACTACCACTCAGACTTGGCTGTCAGGCAGACTGGGAGCTGGCTGTGCCTCGGGGACTGTCGGGGCACTTAAAGGAGGAGAGAGCGGAACAGCTGAGGTAGAGAGATCAGTGTCTTGGCAGGCTGGAGGGTTGCTTGGACCAGGTGGTGTAGTGGCACGTGGAGGTGGAGTCATGCAGACGGGAGTCACGGTGTGGCTGGGAGATTGTGGAGGGGTGCCCTTCCACTTCTTGGGGATCCTAAATGGCTTGACTGACTGTGGATCAATGGGAAGTGGTGTGGGCACAACAGGTGAGTAGTGTCTTGCAGAGATCTGCAAGTACATCCCCTGAGTAGGCACTCCAATGGGTAATCAAACTAAGTTGATTCATACAAAAGTGAATCCTTTTAAGATGCGTGTTTTTAAATGCTTTTATTCAGCAAATTAGTTCAATTCGATATTGTTTGGCATATCAAATGTTCATTTGTAATCCATACTAGCAGATCTATGAATCTTGATCTCCTATGCATTTCGGGCTGGGACGCCCTTGGTCACGGAGCACTGTTGAGGAAGGGAGGGAGGGATGAGTCAGTGAGGGTATACCGCCTGGATTTACACGTGCTTAATGTGACTAAGTGCAACAATAACTAAAACGGGTGTGTTTGCTAACGTTTTAGTGACTGAGTGAAGGTACTGGGTAGTGCAATGGAAATTACTGCGTGTGTCGGTTGAATGCGCGCTGCGCAATGACATGCTGGGTTCTGTAGCGCTGTGGGCGAAGAACACTTACTTCGTAGATACCGGTGGCAAAGCGTGCCGTCCATCGCTTAGTCGCTGGGTCTGCGTGTGGTGCGGGCGGGTGCTCGTTATGTTTAAACACTCGGTGATGTGACGTGAAGAAACGTAAACATAAACAAAGGACTACTCGGAAGTATGCACGGTGGCGGCCATCTTAGAATGTGGGGAGATAGAGTACAGGTAATGCAAACTGGGGAGAATGCAGAGAGACAATGTCAAAAAACAGAAGTAGTATTACATGAATAAACAGTAACATAATAAGCAATGCATCATATTAGTATTACAGGTAACAACTATACTCAATACGGTCATTAAGACCATGCGGCTTCAGAGTCTGTAACAGATAAATCCATTCAAGTTCTCTTTTTAACAAGAGTTTATGATTGTCAATCCCTTCTCGTTTGGTGAGGGTTTCAAGTACTATGAATTTTAATTGGGCGATGGAATGCCGAGCCTCAGCAAAATGCATGGCGATGTTGGATTTCTCAACTTTCAGCCTAATGTTAGATTTATGCTCGTTGAGGCGAGTTTTAATTTTCCGTTCGGTTTTACCGATGTACAGCTTTCCACAGGGACATTTCAAAGCATATATCAAATTCATCGAGTCACAGGTAGCATCAACTTGAAGTTTAATGTTGTGACCTTTCATTGGGTGCTGAATACTGTTGCCTTTGATGACACTATTGCAGTGATTGCAATTGAAGCAAGGTATGGTGCCACGGTGTTGTGTGTGGGTTTCAATGGGTTTAGACAAAATTTCCTTGAAATTTCTGCTTCTTGTGTGTGCAAAAATTGGTGGTTTCTCAAAAATGCCCTTGAAGTCGGGTTCACTTTGTAAGATGGGCCAGTGCTTCCGTATGATCTTCTTGTATTTAGGGCTGGCTGTGGAGTATTTGGATACTATCACTATACGTTGTTCTTGCACTCTATTGCTTTTTAAAGGCTATCTTCTCTGGTGATGAGAGCAACTCTAGATTGTGCTTCATTCAGAGTATGTTCAGGATATCCTCTAGCACGGAATCGTTCACGCATCTCATTAATGCGCATGATGTATGTCTGTTCGTCTGAAACGATGCGTTTAACACGCAACATTTGCGAATATGGCAGGTGTTGCTTCAGGGACCCTTGGTGGAAGCTGGAAAAATGTAAGGTATTGTTTCTGTCTGTGTTTTTTCTGTGTAAGTCGGTAATGAATCCCTCTGGTGTGATCTTGATATTGACGTCAAGGAAGGAGATATCTGTGTCACTTATGTGCCATGTTAGTTTTATTCTTGGATCTTTGCTGTTGATTTCTGTTAACAGATCCTGAAGAGACTCTTTGGTGTTGGACCACATGAAAAACAGGTCATCTATATATCTGACGTACATTTTGGCATGATCTTTGAACTTAGAGTTGGTATATATGTACTGTTTTTCAAAGTTCTCCATGTACACATTTGCATACGTTGGGGCAGCACAATTTCCCATCGCCATTCCGGATAGCTGTAAAAACCATTGATTGTCTAGCTTGAAGTAACTGTGATAGAGAATAAATATCATCAGTTCCATGAGGAAGGCCTGCATGTATGTCTTTATCTCACTGTTAAGCAAAATTTGTTCGATGGCTTCAATGCCTCCAAGGTGAGGTATAGATGTATAGAGAGAACTCACGTCTGCAGTGCATAAGATCAGTGGTGGCATATTGTTGACTTGGATGGATGATAGTTTCACAAGGAAGTCTGTAGTGTCTTTGATATAACTAGCTGTGTTAACAATGAGAGGTTGGAGGTATTTGTCGAGAAATTTGCCTGTATTCTCATGTATGGATCCTTTTGTTGACACTATTGGTCTACAGGGTGGGTCTGTAAGATTCTTGTGTATTTTGGGACACATGTGGATCGTTGGACTTCTTGGATGTTCTGTTATCAAGTAATTTTTAGTTCGGTCTTCAATTGTTCCAGCTTCATGGGCTCGATTAATGATTTCTTTAAGGGGAGACGCAGCGTTGCACCGGGGAAACAGCGGAGCCAGCCTGAATCGGACTGCATGCCCCACAAGCCCGTGAGCCCTGCCCTATTGCTGTGTCACCGCCCCCTGTGACCGGGGGTCTATTTCATCTACCTCGTGCCTCCCGCTTCGCGGGAGACGCAGCGTTGCACCGGGGAAACAGCGGAGCCAGCCTGAATCGGACTGCATGCCCCACAAGCCCGTGAGCCCTGCCCTATTGCTGTGTCACCGCCCCCTGTGACCGGGGGTCTATTTCATCTACCTCGCACCTCCCGCTTCGCGGGACGCGCGCGGGCTAAGCCCGGGCAAAGGGCGGGCCGTCTGTGGCCGTCAGGGGCCGGAGTAGGCCGGGCTGGGCCACCCCCCTTGGCTGTATTCTGCAACCCCCCTGAGGAGCGGCTCTCCAACATAAGGTGATTCAATACTCTGTGTGGTGCTCGCTTGCTGGTGTGCTCCTCTGACATTTCTAACGCTGCTGACACTGCTTCTTGAATGGGCAAGAGAAAGCTAGCTGAGAGCTCTGGGGGAACAGGGGGTAATGGTTCATTGCCTAAAGTCCGGAAAATCAGGAAGCCGCGACGTGCTGGCAAACAGCCCGATCCGGAGGGGACTTTGTCACGTATTGGTGTCCTAGTGGGGGAGTGCGAGGCCATCCTGGGATCCGACCAGTCACCGGCGGATGATGGCCTGGTCACTGTTCTATCTTCTGCTGACTCTGGACATGTTAACTCTATGCCAGCACCTATTGTGCCGGAAATGTTCCGTTGTAAGCCTACTGCAAGAGTTGCTAAGGGGGTTGGTAAAGCGGATGTGCTTGAGGGTTCGATTGTTGGGGACGATACTCTATTGTGTGATTCAGTTGATACACAGAGTAGTGTTCCTGCTGTTCCTTGCTTTAACAGGTTTTCTCCTTTGATGAACGAACAGGTTGTCGCCAGTGGGGTCTCATGTGAACCTTTGCCGCATTCCCCTCCAATCCCCTTAGGCAATTCTATCGACTCATCTGTTAACCCCTTATTAGACCTCATAAAAACGGTTAACCTGTTGAGAGATGAAGTCAGTGCATTGAAAATAGTGATAGAGTCTCTGACTAGCAAAGCAGGGTTGTGTTCTGTTGTCCCACACCCTGTCCCTGCCACTATTTTACCTAACCCCTCTCCTGCTCCAGATAATCCCTTAGGAACTCAGGCTGATAGGTCAGGCCTTCTTAATCCTCGCCCTAAGGGTTATGCCACTTATAGTAATGTAGTGAAGGCCGATACAAACCACATTTTGGTTCGTTCACCTGACAACACCAAATGTTCTTTGCAGGACAGAACAAGTTGTCCAAAGAGGCTGGGTGCGAGAAGTGACCATGACACCTTTGACCAGGGGACTCGGGGGGGTCGGGGTGATTGTAATGTCCCACCCAAGGGCTACGCCGTAGATTGCCCCAACATAATTTACATGACCAATGTCCCCAAATTGCCACCTAACGGCGGCGCCGAGTCCCCTGAGTCGCTGACCAACAAGGCAATCCATTGGTTGAGACATGTGAGGGGCTGTCGTTCAGTTATTAGGGAGGATATCTCCAGAGCTACTAGATTTTCTTCATTCAGGGCTTCTGTGGATTGCATTGAACTAGCTCTTAAAAGCAATTACCTTGCTGAAAATCTCCTAGCCCTTGAGTTTAGAACTTGTCCCCCAGAAGGTTCTTCCATCCAACTGCGAAGCTATCTCTCGCATGATCTAGGGGGGTCGAAGCGAGGCCTATGTAGCGATAGGGTCATAGATGGTTCATCCCTGGATATCAATGACTGACTACATAGTGAGGGGGGTGTTGGCTTTTGGGACAGGGGCGAGAGGGTGAGGGTCACTGATCACCAGGAGTCCATTATGGCTGACCCTTGCATTGACCCCTGTCCTATACCCGCCCACCAAGTGGCTACAACTTTGAGTAGCAGTCATTCTGTCTCTGTTCCGGAATCTTGTCAGGGGTTTGATCAACCCGCTAGTAGCCTTTTAGCAGATTCGCAACTCACTATCCCTGATATTGCCGGTCTTCCTTTGGCTGGTGGCTCTCTTTGTTCTTGGAATATTGCTGGTTTGAATTCCAAGCTAGCCATTTCTGATTGGGTAGTCTTTATTAACACAATGGACATTTGTATATTCCAGGAGACTTGGCTTCTCGAACCACGCTTTTGTATGGGCTACTTAAATTTTCACATCCCGGCAACCAAGGGATCCCACGGGCGTCCTTCAGGGGGTTTAACTATCTGGTTAAGAAGCGAATTGTGTTTGACCACTAAGCTTCTCCACACGGGAAGTAGTGATATCCAACTGTTGAGGTTGGATCTTGGATTATTGGGCATAATCGACATATATAATGTGTACGCAAGGAGCTCCAGAGGTGCAAAATCTTCGGTCATTGACGACTTACTTCGCCTGGTTGATCTTTATTCAGCTGACACCTTCGTTATCGTTGCAGGTGACTTTAACGTATCATTCGAACCTCTTGTTGATAATAAGTGGGACCTACAGGATACTGAAGAGTTAAGTTGGGGTATCCCCCCCCTGGAGTTGTCCCCTATATCAAGATGCTCAGAAGTCGTCATCCAGATTAATTCCCTTTGCATGGAAAGGGGCCTGAGGGCTCTGAATGGTAGGATGCCATGCGATCGCGAGGGTGCCTGCACATTTAATAATGGGCTGAGCAGGAGTCGAATTGATTACATTTTGGCTGATATGAAACTATGGCACTCCCTCGTTGACATGGAAATAGTGTCCCTTCCAGAGAGTGATCATAACCCCCTCTGTTTATCACATAAATGGTGGAAGGTGGACGGTGGTCCTGTTGAGGCCAGGGAATCGCCCCCTCCCGCGGTGGTGCCATCCAACGACATGCGTCGTTTGAGATGGTCCGGACTTATGGGGAACCCTACCACCTTATCAAAAATCACAGAGGAGGTGGATGGTTCCATCATTGCTATCGAGTCAGTTTTAGCCGCTGAGGGGAACCTGAGGGATGTAACATCAGCGCACGATAGTTTATTTGCAAAATTGAAATCTTATTTCTTCACAAAAGCGAGACCAGGACCAAGAGGCGCCAACCAACAAGCCTCTTGGTATAATAAAGAATGCAGGGAGGCAAGGCTATCGCTTGGGTCTGCCCTGAAGGGTGGCGATGTAAGCCTGGTGCGACGCAGGAGAATCGTCTACAAGAGCTGTGTCGCTAAAGCTAAACGCCAATGGGATGGCAAAAAGTGGGAGGATCTCCTTGAAGCAAGTCTTCGGAATGATAGTAAATTATTCTGGAGCATTGTAAAGTGGGGTTCTGGTGCACAATCTGAGTGTCCCCAAAATAATGTTTCGCATGAGAAGTGGGTGGACTATTTCAAACCGCAGTATGCTTTCCCTACCGATCCTCTTGATAGCTATGGGTCCCCCCAGTTGTTTAATCCAGAAGATAATTTTTCTATTTCTGAGGTGGATCTGGCTCTGGTGGGAGTGGCATCTGGCAAGGCCCCCGGCCCGGACGGTGTTCCTGCGGATGTCTTTCTGTATGACAAGCTAAAATGGGGGAGGTATATACAGCTGATTGCCAACGCGATAGCACATGGTGCTCCTATTCCAAGCTCTTGGAAAGCCGCGGAAATAATTCCGGTGTACAAAAAGGGTGACCGTTCGCTTCCTGAGAACTATCGGCCTGTCAGTTTGATTGACGCTATCCAGAAGATCACTGGTAGGCTGATTTTAAATCGCGTCCATCTCTGGATTGCGTCAAATAATATTTTATCCCCATTCCAAGCCGGATTCCGCCAGCACATTAGCACTGTTGACCAAGTCTTCCGTTTTATCCTTCTTTATTGGAAGACTGTGGTCTTGGGTAAGGGAAATTTGTATGCAGTGTTCGTGGACCTAAGGGCCGCCTTTGATTTAGTCCCTCGTTCAAAACTGTGGCAGACTCTAAAAGATTTGGGGCTTCATGGCGGATTGTTGTCCCTAATCCAGAGGCTTCATGCAGATAATTTGGCTAGAATTAGATGGGGTGGCCAGGGCATGTTGACGGAGGATTTTCCGGTCCAGAGAGGTGTCAGACAAGGTTGTGCAATGGCCCCCACTTTATTTTCCCTATATATTAATGACATAGCGGATCGACTTTTGGAAGCTCACGTTGACGCTCCCCTTCTTGGCAACACTAAGGTCCCAATTTTAATGTTCGCTGACGACACGCTTCTAATTGCCAAGACACCTGGCGGTCTTCAGCGTTCATTAAATATTTTTGAGTCCTTTTGTGTTGATCGTGGCCTGGAGGTCAATATTAAAAAAACTAAGCTTATGACATTCAGGCCACACAAATCTTTTAGAAATCAATTTGTTTTGTTCAACAATCCACTAGAACAAGTGCAGGCTTTTAATTATCTTGGAGTTAATATCCAAAATAACTTAGCATGGAAGTTACAGAGAGATCTGACTACTCTAAAACATAGGCAGCTAGCTGGTGTATTAGCAGCTGAATTTAAAAAGTCTCCTTCGAAGCCCAGTTACAGGTCTATAGTGCCAAAGCAGTGAGCTCGGCTCTTTATGGTGCGGAACTGTGGGGGTACGAGAACCTGTCTTCCTTAACCATCTCGGAAAACAAGTTCCTGCGTAGTATTACCTCTCTCCCGCAGAGCACACCTTTAGTCCCCTTAAGGTATGACCTTGGGAAGAACTCCATAGCTGATGTAGCCAGGCTTCGACCTATCCTTTATTGGCGTCGCCTATGGACCACTCCGGCGTTGGCAGAGTATGCAGAGGGTTTTCTTGATATATTGTCGATGGTGGGCTCCCGGAAGATTGCTTGGCTTAATGAAACTAGAAAATCCCTTGAGGCTTTGGGGTTGAGCGAGCTTTGGGAGAACCCTACGGTAGCTATTTTTCCATCTAAAGCTCTCTTGAAGGAGAAATACTGGGAGCTGATAAACACAAAGGTACTCTCTGCCACTAAACCCCTTTCGCTTTCGGACGAATTCATGAACATCAAATTTGTCCCTAGGCTAGAACACTTTTGGGATCTTGTAACCAAAGTTCTTGATAGGAAATTATTTTTCCAGATGCGGGTGGGAGCGTTGCCCTTAAATTCATTTGTAGCCCAGTGGGAACCCCAGAAAAGTAATTTATGTTCCTTTTGCAAATCCCAGGTGGAAACATTAGTGCATATGTTTTTTGTATGCCCTGCTTATTTGGCCCCGAGGCGTGTGTGGTTGAAACCCGTTTGCCAACTATTGGGTACTAGACAGAGTGTTGAAGCAGGAAGGCTCCTTCGCACCTGCACTGACCCGGTAATTGTCGTGGCGGTTGCCAAATTTCTGGGGTGGGCATGGATTATAAGAACTAAGAGTAACAGATAGTAAGTCAGACATCCGGTATGTTATACCCAATGATCTTTTTATCATATGCTCTTTTAAAACTTGTAAATATTTTAAGCAGTTTCGTTTTTACACTGTTTCTTGTTAAATTATTTGTGTATTTTGTACCTGTACTTGTTTTGTCTCGCTTTTATGACTTTTGTCGAATAAAGCTGTTTGGATTGGATTGGATTGGATTTCTTTAAGTAGATTCTGGAACTCAATGGTGGGATTCTTGTCCAGTGCCTGATAGGTCTCCGTATCTTGTATATGTTCTTCTCACATCCGAGGAACTATCGTCTACCTTAGAAGACATCAAAGGTATTCTGGACAAACACCAAAAAGACATCAATGAACGCAAAATTAGAAAGTTCCGACGGGACACGCTTGATTACAAGCTTGATGAGGTTTACTCCTGGGCCGACGTGTACGCCCAAAGGCGACGCAACAAACCCTTTAATGCTCAAACTGACACATCATCCTCTAACTCCGACACCACTAGCCGCACTTCAAGAAAATCCACCACTGGCCCAAGACCAGCACCAAGTTCTGAAAGAGCTAGCACCTCAACCACTAGTCATGAGCAAACATCGATGAGTCATTTTTTAGAGGTGGACACCACCGAACTCGAAGACTCAGGCGCAGCCAGGCCAAAAGACAAAGAAAAAAGCCCACCCAACACCCGAAGCATGGTAGCCAAAAAGGACTTGAAACCAAAAAAGACAGTCTAGTGATTAACATCTCTGACATACAAATCTCGAGCCATGAAATGAACCTGCTTGAACGAGGTACCTCGTTCATTCCAACCACTGTGACTAATTTGCTTGAACTAGAGGTCAGTACCTTTAAGTTCACAAGGAAATTAAGACTTAGACATTTCTTTGACAATGTCTTACCAGTAACAAACACCACAACTAGCACAAGAGAGGATGAGCTTAAAGGCTTAAGACCCCCCAGCACCTACCAGGCTCCATGTAGTCATAAATGTATTGATTTATTTGAAACACTAGTACGCAACGATCTACAGACGATCAATTACAAAGCACCAAGGAGAGCATTCAACCTTACCAACAAGGATCGTGACACACTTAAAGCACTGGCCAACAACCCCAAAATAAAATGTACCAAAGCTGACAAGGGAGGTGCATTAGTAATTATGAACTCAAGTATGTACACACAAAAACTATGGGAACATATACAAGATACGGAGACCTATCAGGCACTGGACAATAATCCCACCATTGAGTTCCAGAATCTACTTAAAGAAATCATTAATCGAGCCCATGAAGCTGGTACAATTGAAGACCGAACTAAAAATTACTTGATAACAGAACATCCAAGAAGTCCAACGATCCACATGTGTCCCAAAATACACAAGAATCTTACAGACCCACCCTGTAGACCAATAGTGTCAACAAAAGGATCCATACATGAGAATACAGGCAAATTTCTCGACAAATACCTCCAACCTCTCATTGTTAACACAGCTAGTTATATCAAAGACACTACAGACTTCCTTGTGAAACTATCATCCATCCAAGTCAACAATATGCCACCACTGATCTTATGCACTGCAGACGTGAGTTCTCTCTATACATCTATACCTCACCTTGGAGGCATTGAAGCCATCGAACAAATTTTGCTTAACAGTGAGATAAAGACATACATGCAGGCCTTCCTCATGGAACTGATGATATTAATTCTCTATCACAGTTACTTCAAGCTAGACAATCAATGGTTTTTACAGCTATCCGGAATGGCGATGGGAAATTGTGCTGCCCCAACGTATGCAAATGTGTACATGGAGAACTTTGAAAAACAGTACATATATACCAACTCTAAGTTCAAAGATCATGCCAAAATGTACGTCAGATATATAGATGACCTGTTTTTCATGTGGTCCAACACCAAAGAGTCTCTTCAGGATCTGTTAACAGAAATCAACAGCAAAGATCCAAGAATAAAACTAACATGGCACATAAGTGACACAGATATCTCCTTCCTTGACGTCAATATCAAGATCACACCAGAGGGATTCATTACCGACTTACACAGAAAAAACACAGACAGAAACAATACCTTACATTTTTCCAGCTTCCACCAAGGGTCCCTGAAGCAACACCTGCCATATTCGCAAATGTTGCGTGTTAAACGCATCGTTTCAGACGAACAGACATACATCATGCGCATTAATGAGATGCGTGAACGATTCCGTGCTAGAGGATATCCTGAACATACTCTGAATGAAGCACAATCTAGAGTTGCTCTCATCACCAGAGAAGATAGCCTTTTAAAAAGCAATAGAGTGCAAGAACAACGTATAGTGATAGTATCCAAATACTCCACAGCCAGCCCTAAATACAAGAAGATCATACGGAAGCACTGGCCCATCTTACAAAGTGAACCCGACTTCAAGGGCATTTTTGAGAAACCACCAATTTTTGCACACACAAGAAGCAGAAATTTCAAGGAAATTTTGTCTAAACCCATTGAAACCCACACACAACACCGTGGCACCATACCTTGCTTCAATTGCAATCACTGCAATAGTGTCATCAAAGGCAACAGTATTCAGCACCCAATGAAAGGTCACAACATTAAACTTCAAGTTGATGCTACCTGTGACTCGATGAATTTGATATATGCTTTGAAATGTCCCTGTGGAAAGCTGTACATCGGTAAAACCGAACGGAAAATTAAAACTCGCCTCAACGAGCATAAATCTAACATTAGGCTGAAAGTTGAGAAATCCAACATCGCCATGCATTTTGCTGAGGCTCGGCATTCCATCGCCCAATTAAAATTCATAGTACTTGAAACCCTCACCAAACGAGAAGGGATTGACAATCATAAACTCTTGTTAAAAAGAGAACTTGAATGGATTTATCTGTTGCAGACTCTGAAGCCGCATGGTCTTAATGACCGTATTGAGTATAGTTGTTACCTGTAATACTAATATGATGCATTGCTTATTATGTTACTGTTTATTCATGTAATACTACTTCTGTTTTTTGACATTGTCTCGCTGCATTCTCCCCAGTTTGCATTACCTGTACTCTATCTCCCCACATTCTAAGATGGCCGCCACCGTGCATACTTCCGAGTAGTCCTTTGTTTATGTTTACGTTTCTTCACGTCACATCACCGAGTGTTTAAACATAACGAGCACCCGCCCGCACCACACGCAGACCCAGCGACTAAGCGATGGACGGCACGCTTTGCCACCGGTATCTACGAAGTAAGTGTTCTTCGCCCACAGCGCTACAGAACCCAGCATGTCATTGCGCAGCGCGCATTCAACCGACACACGCAGTAATTTCCATTGCACTACCCAGTACCTTCACTCAGTCACTAAAACGTTAGCAAACACACCCGTTTTAGTTATTGTTGCACTTAGTCACATTAAGCACGTGTAAATCCAGGCGGTATACCCTCACTGACTCATCCCTCCCTCCCTTCCTCAACAGTGCTCCGTGACCAAGGGCGTCCCAGCCCGAAATGCATAGGAGATCAAGATTCATAGATCTGCTAGTATGGATTACAAATGAACATTTGATATGCCAAACAATATCGAATTGAACTAATTTGCTGAATAAAAGCATTTAAAAACACGCATCTTAAAAGGATTCACTTTTGTATGAATCAACTTAGTTTGATTACCCATTGGAGTGCCTACTCAGGGGATGTACTTGCAGATCTCTGCAAGACACTACTCAGCTGTTCATTGATGGTGTTAGGACGGATAACACCACCCTGATTGCGCACCCAGACCTTATTGAACGAAAATACCTTTCACCTAGCTTATGCAGTGCACCACCCACGCCTCTTTCTGTGGGCACAACAGGCACACTCACCACCACTTCTGCAGCAGGTGCAGGCAGCCCCTCTGGTGATGTGCTGGACCCAGCGGAACGCTTTGCCTTGCTTCGCCTCTGGCCCCCCTTCCCCTGTTTACTAGGTGTCACCCCTAGAGTCCCCTCCGGCCCCTGCTTCAGTGGGCGTGGAATGGGAGTCGAGGTGGTTGGTGATACTGCCTTTGAGCCCTTCCCATGTGTACCCTTGGCATGCACCACCTCCTTGGTGGGCACAGACACTGTACGATTATCTTTGCGCGATGCCTTAGGGGCAGGAGAGTCCTTGGATAGGGGTGCCACTGAGGCATGTGTGCCTGAGGTCTGCTGCTTTGCTAATTGTCCCTTGGTGTCGCCTGACGGACTTTTCTCCCTGCGCTCTGGGTGCCTTTGGTCTTCTGTGGGGATGGTGTCTGCGCACGGGACCGCTTGGGTTGTTGCTGCTGTGTGCTCCGTGTGCTGTATTGTGACTTTGATGTATGTGGACCATGGTCACTATCGTCAGACGTGGCCACTGCCAGGGGGGTGGACAAAGGGACCGGAGCTGGACTGTGAGAATGTGCCTGTTGCAGCGCAGACATCACTGTTGATGACAAAGCCTGGACTGTCCGGTGCAGCCCACCCACGTCGGAATGTATGCCCTCCATGAAGGCAAGCACCTGGGCCAATTTCTTGTCGTGGTCAATGAAGGCATTTAGGAGAGCTGTCTGGCCTAAATACAGCTGGCGCAAAAGGTCCACAGACAGCACTGATGGCAGCAGGGGGGGACAGGGGCTGGGGCAGCAGTGCCAGGGGTGAAGGACACTCTTCCCCTCTTACTGAGGCGGACACAGGCAGCACCAGAGGAAGTGGCTTGGAGGGTGGGCAATGGCCGCTGTGTGGTGGAAGTCGATGCAGAGTCCCTGTTCCCTGTGCCCTCCAACATGGATGCATCCCGCTGGCATCGGATGATGTGGTGCTTTGCGTCTCAGGCTGGGACTCCTCCAGCAGACTCCTGTCCCCCTCTGATGCGCTGGTGACATCTGTGTCACTGGGCTCCTGGGCAGCTGTGGTGCTTGTTTCACCCCCAATGGTGTCTGTCTCCTGTCCCTCCGTAACCACAGGTGATGCTGCATGGGAGAGAGAGATGTAGGGTCAGGTCAGTGGCAAAAACAGAAAAAACATATGCAAGCAATGCATGACAAAAGTTGAGCAAATATACATGTTGCACACCAACCTGTGCAATCACATCGTGCCAACTCACTACCTGGACTCAAGCAGTGCATGGAAACTGGAAACTCAGGCATGAGTGAGCCATGTGATGACCACACAGCATAACACCCTGCTTGTGGATCTGTTCAAACAGACACACAACTAGTTCTGAGCACACCTAGGGACATGATGGGGGCACACAACTTGTTGCCAGTGACAGAACTGGATGTAACAGGAGGGGACAACACAGACCCAGACTACAACATGACAGTCCACAATGGACATTAGCCCATGCCACCCACCATGTCGTACCTTGGGGACAACAGAATGCTGCACATTGCTGTAAGATATCTAGCTCTACCCAATATGGGTGCATGCAATGAACACATTGATGTACGCACAGTCAGATTGGGCACACTGCCGTTCCCTCCCATGGGATTCCCAAGACTACACCAATGCAGGAGAAACCTGAAGAGTACAACTCAGAATGTAATGTGAAGGCACAGCTTCCAAATCAACTTTGTAAGTACAGGTAGGGCAAATGCATGCCACAGGCACCCAGACCAGCAGCCACTTACATGCCACAGCACCACACTACCAACATCACAGAGGCCAGCGCTGGCACAGGGTCTGTACACATGCAGCCACTCCCATCTAAAGTCAGACTCCCCAAATGCTCACCCCTGGCTTGCAGCTGATGCTCCTTTAAATGTGCATCCAGCTCAGGTTGTGTCACTGCCAATATGCCCCCCATTAGTGGTGTCATGCTGTACCGTGCCAGATGCCCAGTGCGAGGAAGCAGCCCCAGACTCATCTCTGCCACATTCTTTGCCAGCCGGCTGATGTCATCCCATCTCTTGTGGCAGTGGGTGCGCCGTCAGTTTGAGACCCCCAGGGCTCGCACCTTCACTGCAATGGCCCTCCACACGGCCTTACGCTGGTGTACCTTGATCTGCAGGCAAGGGAGACAAGAGGGAGAAATGATCAGGTATACAGTGCCATGTAACGACATCTATCAGTATAGCAGCAAGATACAACCAAATCACATATCCAACGATAGATCAATCAGAGACTATAGTACAGCCCACATTTGACCCCTGCATGGGAAAAGCTGATGTTAAAGCATGCAGGGGTGAGGGGGAACACAGTCCCTGCACATCTAACACACATGCAGGATGCCAGCACTGAAACCTGCCTGCCCACATCTCCAGTCAATTGTTGGGTTGAGCAACACATACATCACACATCAACCTGTGTTGTGGGGGTGACCCACTGTGTCCAAGACTGCGCAGCTCTCTATGTCCCTGCCCTGTGAATAGATAACTGTGTCATGGATGTCACATTGAGGGACATGATCTCACAAATACAAAATGCCCTTCACAAGGGCGGTTGTGTGCAATCTACAGTGCTGAGATGGGCCACAGCTGGAGTGCAATGTGAAAAGACTGATGTCATACTCTGTAAGTGAAGTGATGTGTCCTTGTCTTAGTAGACATGGACTGTGCAAGCCAGCTGGGCTCACACTGAGATGGACTACAGGGGCAGACACAGCCATCCAGCCAAGCAATCACTGTCCTGACTACAGCATGAGCAACATTCTGTGTCACTGCATGGCTGACAACACAACACAGGTCACTCGTACTTACATGTGCAGGGAGGGAAAGCTGTGGCATTGGGTACACACACCCTCCCACTGGAGACAGCATGTCAGGCAGTGCATTACACTACTCCACACTCCCAGGCACATACTGCATCAGTCCACTACATATGTGGTCCCCCTGCCCTACCACAACACTGTTTAAGACTCACCATGACATTTGGGGCACCATATAGCCTTGAGTACTGTGTGAGCACCTCGTCCACCAGGACCTCCAGTTCCTCGCTCGTGAAGGAACTGGCACGGATCTTCTCTGTCCTTGCCATCACTGTGGACGTGAGACAACAGCAGGGGATTTTGGTGGCGAGGGTGCCCAGGCAGCAGTCCTTGGAGGCAGCAGCAGGTGAGGGGTGTCAGGCAGCAGTCCCTGGAGGCAGCAGCAGGTGAGGGGTGTCAGGCAGCAGTCCCTGGAGGCAGCAGCAGGTGAGGGGTCTCAGGCAGCAGGCTCTGTGAGCAGTGGCAATGTGAGGCTCACTCCCACATATATAGACCCTGGGGTCGTTTCAAAGGTGCCAAGCTGCAGAAATTGGTGGTCCATGCTTGGCAATGGGTAGGTATGGCTCTTTGTGCAATGTGAGGGCTGGTGTTGTCATATGGCACCATTTAATTTGGGGAAAATATGTGGGTGCACGTACTGGCTACCTACCTGTGAGTTTGTTTGTTGTACTGCAATGGCTTCCAACTGCTTCTGGGTGGGGTGGTGGAGGGATCCATCCTGCTGAGGTGTGGGACACAGGGAATGTTGGGAGTAGTAGTGCAGCTCTCCCAGCCACAAACACCCTCCCAGGGAAGATGGCTAGCTACCTGTAAGTTTGATGAGGCTCTGTAATGGCTGATACTTGCTTCTGGGTGGGGTGGGGGAGGGATCCATCTAGCTGAGGTGTGGGACAAAGGGAATGTTGGGAGTAGTAGTGCAGGCCCCCCACCCCTAGATACCCTCATTGTGAAGATGGCTACCTACCTGTAAGTTTGATGAGGGTTGTGTAATGGCTGACACATGCTTCTGGGTGGGGTGGGGGAGGGATCCATCCTGCTCAGGTGTGGGACAGGGGGCATGGTGGGAGTAGTAGTGCAGGCCCCCACCCCCAGACACCCTCATTGTGAAGGTGGCTACCTACCTGTAAGTTTGTTTGTTGTACTGCAATGGCTTCCAACTGTGCTGGAGCAGGATTTTCTATTTAAACCCAAACATCAGTTTATATTTTTGTATGTCATAATTAAAATTACTAATGATTAATTATTAAGTACTAAGTTTTGTTGAGTTTTATTAACCAACCTTACTAATGGAAGGAATTACACGTGGGAATGCAATTGCATGGCTAAATTAATGAGTGAACTAAGTTGGTGAGCAAATTAATTAAATAAGTGTTGCTTATGTGATATTTGTTATGTGATTGCGCTTTAAAATAATATGCTTTAATGCTTTTTTATGTTGCAAATGGCTAGATAAATACATACACATAAGGGTAATAGTGGGAATTAATACTGTATAATCAATACAATGTAGTAACGTTGATTTGTGTTTCTTTTTAATTAAGTTGTCCATTGTGGCCTGTTAAGAAAATGGCCGACATCTACAGCCTGCATTTGAGTAGATGAAATATGAAGAGAGGCTTTGCTGATTGTGACCCTGGCCTCTGCCTGAACTAAAAGGCTATGAAAAAGACGACAACTCTAGGATGACCGCCAGTTATCCTTGGAAGAGAACATTTGTCACAAATGAACATTTTGATAAACTTGTGGTGGCTTCGCTGCGAGTGATACAATTCCGGAAAAGGGCATCCATGGATGTTACGAATTAGTTTTGGACTCCCTATTTCCTTGTTTTGAATTTCGAGATATCCGAGAGCGGGGATTCTTCTAATGTTGCAAGACGAAATCCTTTCCTGCTTAACGGACGTTTAGAGCTTTGTTTGTAACTTTTAGTATGTAAATTTTAGTATAAATATTACTAGACTAGAGAGGGTCTGGGCCACTTCTTCCTGAACTTATGATCAGAAGACCGATGCTGACTGAGAGGACGATGACTCTACATGACAGCTTGAGAGACTTTAATTCTTTGCTGGTAGACCTGTCCTGACTTAGAGAACGACATTTAGCCAGAATAGGTAAATATGAGAATAATGATTTTGCAAATTGAATGATTTCCCATATGAACTAATTTAGATAAATAGTTCTTGTTTGAATTACAGTGTCGGTGGTTATTTCTTTGTCATATTATTTTGATCTTAGATGTGTTTAATTGTTTTTATCATGACTCAAGACAATTCAATTTGGTTGCATTGACCTCAAATTAGGTGCAGATTGATTAAAGAGTTCTTTCTTATATTCAGTACGGATAGGGTAATAGAATGAATGTTGGTGTAATGGGCCCCACCAGCGTATGATGAGTGTATGTGCGCATGACTGTGAAATTACTTTGTCCGTGGAAGTAGGGAGAATTTATAAGCTTTGATCTGCAGCAACTGCTCCTGGGTAGGGTGGGGGAGAGATACATCCTGCTGAGGTGTGGGACAGGGGGCATGTTGGGAGTAGTAGTGCAGCCCTCCCTGACACAAACATCCTCATTGTGAAGATGGCTACCTACCTTTAAGATTGTGTGTTGTACTGCAATGGCTTCCAACTGCTCCTGGGTGGGGTGGGGGAGGGATACATCTTGCTAGGCTGTGGGACAGGGGGCATGGTGGGAGTAGTGGTGCAGGCCCCCCACCCCCAGACAACCTCATTGTGAAGATGGCTACCTACTTGTAAGTTTGTGTGTTGTACTGCAATGGCTTCAAACTGCTCCTGGGTGGGGTGGGGGAGGGATCCATCCTGCTCAGGTGGGGGCCAGGGAGCCTGGTAGTTGTTGTAGTGCTTTCTGCCTGTACACATGCCCCCATGGTTATGTTGTTAGCTATGTTTGTGGTGAATGGGAGTGGGTGAATGTTGGATCTGTGAGCCATGTTTTTGTGAGTGTGTGGTGCAGATGGATGGTGTGTGTCCTAGGTGGTGTAGCTTTGTAGTTGTGCAAGGCAGTACATAGCAGAGTGGCGGTAGTAATTTGTTTGTACTTACCAGCCTCCACTCCCCCGGATACTCCTGTGAGACTCTCTGGATGCAGTATGGCAAGCACCTTCTCCTCCCATTGTGTGAATATTTTTAGTGGAATGGGAGGGCCACCGCCAGTCCTCTGAGCCAGCTCACGGTTCTTGCTCCTCCTCTCCTTATTATTATTATTATTTAGCGATTTGTAAAGCTCCTGGTGACCCGAAGGCATCCCCGCGCTATGTTGTTTGTGAAAACCAGAGGAGATAAGAGGAAAAAGGAGGGGACTTTATTTTGGGAATAGGAGCGTTTTCAGTTTTTTCCTGAAAATCCGATAGCTGGGTTCCAGCCTCAGGGTGCGAGGGAGTGAGTTCCACCCGGCGGATGCCTTCACGGAGAAGCGCCGGCCACCAGTACGTGTCTTCCTGTATCTGGGAATATTGGCCAGATGCTCATTCTCCGAGCGAAGGGACCTAGGGGCCTTGTAGGGAGTGACCAGGTCACTCAGGATAGCAGGGCCGCAACCATTCAGCAGTTTATGTGCAGTACACAGGGCCTTAAATTCGACCCTTTGACGAACTGGGAGCCAGTGTAAGGCCTTAATTGCTGGTTTGGCTGATACTCTGGAGGGGAGGTTCATCAGTAGTCGGGCGGCTGCATTCTGTGTGCGTTGGAGTTTAGCCATGGTAGCCTCTGGAGCTCCCAGGTATACCATGTTGCTGTAGTCCAATCACGCAAGGATCAGACATTGGACTAGGAGTTTCCTAGATAGGGGCGGAAGTAGTGGGAAGATCCTGCGAATGGTGCGCAAAAGACCGAAGCAGGTACCTGCTGTTTTGGATGCTTGGGTTATCATCGATAGCTCGGGGTCTAGCCAGACTCCTAAGGTCTTAATTTCTTGTTTCGGGGTGGGGATTTCCCCGAACACTTCTGGCCATACCGATGGGGGGATGGTAGCCCATTGCTTACCCATGAGCATGACTTCGGTCTTTGACCCGTTTAATTTAAGCGATGACTCGCACATCCAGTTGTGAATTTCCGTGAGGCAGTTTGACAGATTATCCGGGTGGTTGTCCAGTTGGGAGAGTGAGACGACCAACTGCGTGTCGTCCGCGTAGCTCACTATTTTAATCCCGAAGGGAGTAACCACATCTTCGAGAGGGGCCATATAAGCATTAAACAGCGTAGGGCTTAGTGACGACCCCTGGGGGACTCCGCTCGTAAGGGGGAGGGTGGTAGAGTGGTGATTGCCATCCCATACCTGGAACGAGCGCTCTGAGAGGAAGGACTCTATCCACCTGAGCGCCGAACCTGCGAGCCCTGCCACAGCCAGCCGATGGAGTAGGACACGATGGTAGACTGTGTCGAAGGCTGCACTAAGATCCAGGAGGATCACTGCCACTGACCCTCCTGAATCCAAAATGCGCCTTGCCTCCTCGATGACGGCGAGAAGGGCGGTGTCTGTGCCATGGCCCGGGCGAAACCCAGTTTGGGACTGCCGTAAGATGTTATTTACTTCTAAAAACTGTGACAATTGCCCATTGACCAATTTCTCGGCCATTTTGCTTATGCAAGGGAGGAGTGAAATTGGCCGGTAGTTCGCCATGTCGTCTGGGTCCAGCTGGGGTTTTTTTAGGAGTGCCTTAACTACTGCACTCTTCCAGCTGGGAGGGACCGAGCCTTGGGCGAGCGAGATGTTTATAAGCTCCGTGATCGTGGGCACGATGACAGGGGCTACAGTTTTAAGAAATCTGATGGGTGCGGGATCCAAAGGGGAACCGCTTTTCATTTTAGCCATGGTTGTATCTACCTCGTTCCATGTTACTGCCCTAAAAGCAGACAGCTGAGGACACAAGCTGCTTCCTGTCTGAATGGTGGATGCCTCATTGTCCATGTGGTTCGATAGGCTGGGAGGGGGAAGGGAAACTAGAATGCGGGCGATTTTATCGTTGAAGTAGGTAGCCAGTTCGTTACTTCGGTCTGACGGGGGTGTGTTGGAGGAAGGTGGAGCTGGTATTTTCAATAGCTCTTTTACAATAAGGAAGGATTCCCTTGCTGAGTTGAGGGAGGAAGGAGTCTAATGATGTGACGATACACTCCCTGAATTTACTGTCTGCGATAGCCGGGTCTTCCGAGGAGGTAGGGGTAGTTGATTTCAGGGTTCTGGCCCAGTCTTCTGTGGAGAGTCTGGACCAAGCCCTGTCCCTGGTATAGGTGGTAGGTTTGTGGGGTTTCTTAAAGGCTCCTGGAATGCGGAGAGGGACCAGGAAGTGGTCCGTCCATGGGAGGGGGAGGGACTCTTTGGCTTGCATGGTAGGGATGTTTGTGAACACCGGGTCGAGCAAGTGACCTTTGGTGTGTGTAGCTCCGGAGTTTAAGAGGTAGAGACCGTAAGCCGCTAATTCTGCAATCAAGTCGGCTGCCCCTGTGTCTAGAGGGTCGTCGAAGTGAATGTTCAGGTCTCCTAGTATCGAGAAGTTGGTAGTGGAGTGGGCCTGAGATGCTATAACATCCAGGAAAGCACTGGAAAAAGGACCCGAATGGCCCGGGGGGCGATAAACTAGGATGCCTGATAGCGAGTTAGTCGGAGCTAACTGGATGGTAAAGTGAAGGCTTTCGGAATCAGGGATATGCGCATCAATGGTTCTACAGGAGAGATGGTCCCGGTGGATGATGGCCAAGCCACCTCCTCTACCAGATGGACGAGGTTGGGACTGAATAAGAAAGCCCGGGGGAATGGCTAGGACAACGTCTGAGTCCGAGTGATCGGAGAGCCACGTTTCCGTCAGGAACAGAATGTCGATCTCGTGGTCTTCTATGAGATGATTAATTAGCAATGCGTGCTTAGGGAGTGAGCGACAATTCAGGGTGGCCAGTTGAAGAGCTGAGGGCATGGCGGGTCGGCTGGAAAGTATAAGCTGCGCTGGGCGGCAGAGAGTGCATCTGGTGAATGGTCCTTCGAGATCATGAACATAGTTACATGAGGTATCAATAGTGGGTCTGAGACTAAGAAGGTCCCGGCGTGAATAGCTTACCTTAAAGGCAGCTTGGTCTGACAGGGGTTCTGGCCCTGGGCCCGGCCGTGCGCGGACGGGCGCAGACGGGCTTGCCTTATGCGCGCCTTAGGCGCGCCTTCGGCGCGCAAACGGCGCTCCCGCTGCGCTCGTCCGCTGCGCTGGTATGGCCGACACATTTGACGCTGAGGTGGGTGGGTGTGGCCTCGTGGTGGGCGTGGCTACGCCTTTGAGCCGCGATGGCGGTTTGGGTGTTTTCCCTGTGTCAGCGCTAGGATCCGCTGTATCAGGGGAAGTCAGGAGGGCTGCTCGGCGCGTTAGGCAAGCGCTGCTGAGTTCAGGTGAGAGCGGGTTTGTTTTTTTAAAAACAGTGAAAGTGTGATAACAAAGTTTTAAAATAAACAGAGCAAAATACAATCCTCCGGCTTTCCGCCTCAGAGGTCAGACAAACAGTAGTACCAGGCGCTTGTTATTCAGCGTATTTGTACTATTTCAGGTGGGCGTGGCCTCGTGGAGGGCGTGGCTACGCCTTCGAGCCGCGATGGCGGTTTGGGTGTTTTCCCTGTGTCAGCGCTAGGATCCGCTGTATCAGGGGAAGTCAGGAGGGCTGCTCGGCGCGTTAGGCAAGCGCTGCTGAGTTCAGGTGAGAGCGGGTTTGTTTTTTTAAAAACAGTGAAAGTGTGATAACAAAGTTTTAAAATAAACAGAGCAAAATACAATCCTCCGGCTTTCCGCCTCAGAGGTCAGACAAACAGTAGTACCAGGCGCTTGTTATTCAGCGTATTTGTACTATTTCAGGTGGGCGTGGCCTCGTGGAGGGCGTGGCTACGCCTTCGAGCCGCGATGGCGGTTTGTGTGTTTTCCCTGTGTCAGCGCTAGGATCCGCTGTATCAGGGGAAGTCAGGAGGGCTGCTCGGCGCGTTAGGCAAGCGCTGCTGAGTTCAGGTGAGAGCGGGTTTGTTTTTTTAAAAACAGTGAAAGTGTGATAACAAAGTTTTAAAATAAACAGAGCAAAATACAATCCTCCGGCTTTCCGCCTCAGAGGTCAGACAAACAGTAGTACCAGGCGCTTGTTATTCAGCGTATTTGTACTATTTCAGGTGGGCGTGGCCTCGTGGAGGGCGTGGCTACGCCTTCGAGCCGCGATGGTGGTTTGGGTGTTTTCCCTGTGTCAGCGCTAGGATCCGCTGTATCAGGGGAAGTCAGGAGGGCTGCTCGGCGCGTTAGGCAAGCGCTGCTGAGTTCAGGTGAGAGCGGGTTTGTTTTTTTAAAAACAGTGAAAGTGTGATAACAAAGTTTTAAAATAAACAGAGCAAAATACAATCCTCCGGCTTTCCGCCTCAGAGGTCAGACAAACAGTAGTTTCCCTCTTCAGATCATACCACCGCTTCATGATCTCCTTTTTTGATCTTGGGGTGGTCCCTACTGCATTGACCCTTTGGACTATCCTAGCCCACATTTATGTCCTTGTGGCTAATGGTGTCTGTTGGACCAGGGTACCAAAAAGCTGTCGTTCCACTCTGACTATCCCATCTACCATGACCTTCAACTCACTCTCAGTGAATTTGGGCATTTTCTGTGTGGCCATGGTGTGTGGTGTGCAAAGTGATTGTGGGTGCAGGTGTGTGAGTGGGGGTTGTGGTTGGTCTGTGTATGGTGTGTGTTGTGCAGGGGGGTTAGTTGTGCTGGTTTGGAGGTGGTGGTGGTGCTGTGTGTGGTGTGGCTGGTGATGTTGTGTCCTTTGCCTCTCCTGTCAGCCGGGGTATGTGTCCCTACTCTCTTGGAGTTTTGCAAGGGATTGTTGTCAGTGAAGGAGCTGGTTTTATACACAGCTATGTGGGTGTGTCCAATTGGGGTGTTGCTGACTGGTGTGTAGTCCTGGGATTTGTTTTTTTCGTTTTGCAATGTGGTTGTGTCATTGGGGTGTGTTTTGTGTATTTGGGAGGCATGTCTAGTTTTCTGTGTGCACTATTTGGCCTTCTTGTGGGGTTTTGGCTTCGTCCGCCATATTTTTGACGGTTTGTCCGCCGTGGTGGCTGTGCTTCAGCTCTTCCACTGGCTCTCCCATTCATCCCATTGTGCGATCACGGCGGTTGGAGACGGCGGTACGTACCACGGGACCATTGGGGATATACTAATTTTCGGGGCGGTGTCTCCGCTATACTTGCGGCGGGTTGTTGTTTTTCCGCCGCGATTCTGACCGCCGCGGACGGATTTTGGCCATCTCTGCCCGCTACGGGCGGTTATTCTGGGACAAGTACCGCCGCGGTCGTTTTTTTTGAGCGGTTAATGCTAATTTGTCCGCCGGTTTTCCCACGGGGCCGGCGGGCGGTTGTTTTCCGCTTCCATGGCGGTCGGGATGTTTTTCCGCCCTGCATCCTAATGGACCTCTATGGGTTTGTATAACCGCCATCACAGTGGTTCATTCAAACCCATTGAAAAGTATGGTGTGGGTCTGTCACATCTGACAGACATTTACATCAAATGTTTAAACGTTTTTACTTTTCCAAAAGAAACTCCCAAAGTGGTAGTTTGTTTGGATGGCTAACCTCCGATTGCCCATACTTCTTCTGGCCATTGGAGGAGGGTTTACGCCAAAGGAGTACATTTTACTCCAACAGTGTGAACCTGGTGGTCCTCCCGACTCAAAATTGGGTGGGCGGACCAAGTGTGGCAGACAGGTAACTCCATTGTGATGGAGTACCCCATCTCCCAAACTCTCAATCAGGGTTTGTAGAGCGGACTACTTACCCGTGAGGATCTCAAGGTGCTGGGGAGGGGGGGAGTGAAGCAGCTCCATTAGGGTCATTCGAAGAGCCGTATGGGGTTCATGGTGTTCAGACAAATTATCGAGTCAGTAATATCAACGCAATGATCAAGTTGGAAATATCATGACACAGAAATATCATGAGCGAGAATATAATGAACAAGAATATCGATTTTAAGGTAAGTAATATTGATTTTTAAATATAGCAGTCATTAATATTGTTTGCAAACATTTAGGGGCCAATCACTATGTTGGTCGGAAAGGCTCCGAACAGCAATCGGCTTGTCCAAATCTGATTCGGAACCCACGTTCCCAACTTGGAAACACATCCGACCGACCGATTACGATAGTCGGAAACCATTCGGTTGTTCTGACTCGGTTCCGATCGGCATTTGGAGAAACCGAGTCGGTCAGAGCCAAATTGTACAGGTCTATGGACTGCGTTTCCGACCGAAGCATTACGATGTCGGTTTCAAACAGCCTTTTCGAATCGGTTAGTCCGACACGGATCAGCTGTCGGAATCCAACTTTGGGGGCCCGTAGCAGACCCCCTCACCCGGAGACCTCCTGTTGGGGCCCGTAGTGGTACCAAAGGGTCCCTTCTTTCCAACCATGCACTGTTTGGCAGGCACCAAGGGGTGCCCACCACAGGGTGCAAGGCTATCTGCGCCTACACCTTTTTTTAATGGGAGCCTGTGTTGTCGGTCAGAGCACAGGCTCCCATTGAAGTCAATGGGAGTCTGACTGAACGGTGTTCGAAAACATCATAATCGGTCATCCGACTCCCTGAATTCGATTCGGTCAGAAACCATTCCAACACCGAGTCTGTCGGAATGCTTTCCAACTGACATTGTAATGAGGCCCTTAGTTGTTTAAAATATCAATTTATTACATAGGGGCCGATTCCGATTCGGGTCGGAAGGGCACCAAACGCGATCCGGCCGGAAAAACTACGAGCCATAAGCGTGTTTTCCGCCCGACTCGTACAGCTGTACGTGTGAGCAAGTATGATGCGAGCTACATGAAATTCACCAAATGAGTCATTTCCGGGTCCGAACCACTCCGTGCGTCTCGGTCGTAAGCTAACCGTAACGTGCAATGGATGCGATTCACGGCCGAGCCAGTACGATGCATGCGTCGGACAGCCTGTGCGAGCTGGAGTGTCCGGCTCACAAATTGTCCGGGTGGTTGCCTTTGGGGGTCTGTGTCGGACACCGTGTCACCCGCAGCCCTATGACTCGAACACAGGGGGAGACCCAAGGGTCCCCCAACACAAGCATGTACGGTGCGGATGGCACCGGCGCGTACCCACTGTAGGGGGCGCCCTTGCGTGAGACGTACCCATTCAGTCAATGGGAGCCTATGTATGCGTCGTACGACCGGCTCCCATTGACTTCTATGGGTGTCCGACCGAACCGAGTCCAGAAGCATACGGCCGCATCGTACTCGCTCGGTCGGACTGCAGGACTCCGGCTCGGTCGGAAAACACTCGGGATCCGGCTCTGTTGGAGTGCTTTTCGACCCGGATCAGAATCCGCACCAAGTGTTATGTATTTTAAATTTGTGTGATGTAAGTTTTTGGGTGTAAGTATTGTTAATGTTTTCTAATATATGTTTTAATTTTTTAGCAGTTATTACATTTCATTTAATTTCATTTTGCGTCTTTTTGTTCCGTAGCAGGTTGTGGGTTCATAGGCGAATAGGCTGGAAAGTAATTTAATTATACAAAAATTAATGATTTTTTTTCTTTAATTATATTTCTTTAATTGATATTTAATTTTGTTAATTATGGTTTCATTTTTTGTGGTAAATTTTATGTGTGGGTTGTTGGGTTTATAGGGGTAAAAGGTAGAAAGTAATTTGTTTTTAAGTAATAATTAGGTGTTAATTAATATTAATTAATTGATTGTTAATATGGTAATTATGTAATTATTTAGGTGAAGGTTGTGGGGTTTATAGGGGTAAAGGGTAAATATTAATTTACTGTTAATTAATTAATGATTAATTGTCCATTAATATTAATTAATTAATTAATTGATTATTAATAATGATAATTGTGTCATTCTTTTAGGTGCAGGATGTGGGGTTTATATGGATTAAAGGGTGGAAAGTAATTTATTTTAAATTAATTATTAATTAGTTGCTAATTAATATTAATTAATTAATACATAATTAATTATGGTAATTGTGTATTTTGTTAGGTGTGGGTTGTGGGGTTAATAGGGGTAACGTGTGGGAAGTAATTTATTTTTAATTAATTAATAATTAATTGGTAAATAATATTCATTAATTAATTGATAAATCATTATGGTCATTGTGTAATTTGTTTTAGGTGTGGGTTGTGAGGTTAATGGGGTAAAGGGTGGTAAATTATTTATTTTTAATTATTTAATAATTAGTTGATAATTAATATTAATTAAGTACTTGAAAATTAATTATTTGTATTGATTAATGACCTTTTGTAGGTTTGGGTTTTGGGTTTATACGGGTAAACGGTGGGGAGTAAGTACATTTTATTTAATTTATAATTAGTTGTTAAATACTATTAGTTATTTAATTGAAAATTAATTTTAATTGTGTAATTATGTTTTCAAAGTTCAATTTTAGGTGTTGGTTAAGGGGATTATAGGGGTCAAGAGTCGGAAGTTAATTAATTTTATTTCATTATAATTTGTTTTTTAATTAACAATATTTGTTTAATTGCTAATTAATTATGTGAATTGTGTCCAAAATGTATTTTTTTACATTTTAGATGTGATTTGTGAGTTATGTAGGGGTATGGGATGGGAAATATATCAATTTTAAGCAATTTATAATTGTGTTCAATAAATAATAACTATTGATTTAATAATGAATTGTGTTGTGTGTTTTGTGGGGATACGTTGTGGGAAGAACAGTAATAACAATTAATTAATCATGAATATTTAATTAATGAAAATTCATTTGTTGATGAATATTTATATTCATATTGTGAATAATTTTTTAGGTGCATGTTGTGAGTTTTGTGGTGTTATAGGGTGGGAATAACTAAACTAAATGTGTGTAATGGGGACACGCCACCACAATCTCCTGCTCTTATCTGCTGGTGATACCAAGGGCCAATTCTTACCTGCTAGTCCGCCGTGGGGGAACGGCAATCCAGGCACTCAAGCGCCGTGAGGGGAACGGCCAGCGAGGGAGCTAGCTGAGGCCGGGACTCCATCTCACAGCAGCCTCGCTTCCAGCCCAGGCGACTGCCACTAGTGTCATTAGGCTGCGCCAGGGCTGCTCATAAGCGCAGCCGGTGCCCCGCAGCGCGGGTCGCGCCACCACAATCTCCTGCTCTTATCTGCTGGTGATACCAAGGGCCAATTCTTACCTGCTAGTTTGCCGTGGGGGAACGGCAATCCAGGCACTCAAGCGCCGTGAGGGGAACGGCCAGCGAAGGGTCTAGCTGAGGCCGGGACTCCATCTCCCAGCAGCCTCGCTTCCAGCCCAGGCGACTGCCACTGGTGTCATTAGGCTGCGCCAGGGCTGCTCATAAGCGCAGCCGGTGCCCCGCAGCGCGGGACGCGCCACCACAATCTCCTGCTCTTATCTGCTGGTGATACCAAGGGCCAATTCTTACCTGCTAGTCCGCCGCGGGGGAACGGCGATCCAGGCACTCAAGCGCCGTGAGGGGAACGGCCAGCGAAGGATCTAGCTGAGGCCGGGACTCCATCTCCCAGCGGCCTCGCTTCCAGCCCAGGCGACTGCCACTGGTGTCATTAGGCTGCGCCAGGGCTGCTCATAAGCGCAGCCGCTACCCCGCAGCACGGGACGCGCCACCACAATCTCCTGCACTTATCTGCTGGTGATACCAAGGGCCAATTCTTACCTGCTAGTCCGCCGTGGGGGAACGGCAATCCAGGCACTCAAGCGCCGTGAGCGGAACGGCCAGCGAAGGATCTAGCTGAGGCCGGGACACCTTCTCCCAGCAGCCTCACTTTCAGCCCAGGCGACTGCCTCTGGTGTCATTAGGCTGTGCCAGGGCTGCTCATAAGCACAGCCGGTGCCCCGCAGCGCGGGACACGTGTTGGCGGCGCTTAGGCGAAGCCCGGGCCAAGGGCGGGACCGTCCTTGCCCGTCTGTGACCGGATGAGGCCGGGCTGGGCCACCCCCATTTCCATGACTTAAAGGTACTGTTGTTCTGTTATTCCTTCTTTTTTAAGAGACTCAATTGACACTGACTCTTCCAGGCTATAAAAGCCCAGTTGCCTCAAATAATATCTATATCATGGGGAAAAGGAAGAGCATTGAGAGAGGGGATGAGGGTTTAAGTGGGCTGACCATGGTAAAAAAAGCAAGGAAGACAAGGAAACTAGCCACGCATGCGGTGAACAATTGTGTTATGAATCGTATTGATGATTTAATTGATGAATGTGGAGACCTACTTATAGCCAACCACCTTCCAAGAAAGATGGTAGAAAAAGGGTCTAAAAATCGAGCCTCAGTATCGAGGGTTGGCAAAAAACAAGGCCCAGTGGTTCCCGAAATGTTTGTAGCTAGGAATAAGGGTGACAATCTTAACAAAGGGCCAGACCAACATAACCCAGAGGGGGGGGGGGTGTAACCCTCAATATCAATATTGAGTCAAGAGATATTTGCCCCCTTGTGGTTGATCCCATTATAGTATATAGAAATAGATTCTCAGCTTTAGCAAATGCAGTAAGTGATAATCACATGGAAGGCCATGATTTACCCCTATCCAGTGCATGTGAGTCTGATGCTCCCCGGGGTGACAACGAGTTAATATTGGGTGATGTGCCTGATCTCCATGCACTCAATGTGGATGGTCGGATTGACCTGACCTCTATGGTTCAACTACTATGTAAGGCAGTTGAATGTATGAAAGTCAAGATTGTTAACTTCACCTCTGTGGTGAGTAGTAGCCTAATAGATAAAGGCCACTGTCCAACCTGCCTAGCAAATAAGCAATCAAGCGGTAAATTTAAAGTTCAGGAAAAAGAGATAGTGCAATCCATTATGCATGGCACATGTAGGGATATTGGACTGCCCGAAACTGCCGTCCCATATAGTGAAGTGGTCAAACGTAAAAAGGGGGTTGAGAATGCACATAGCACAAACCAAAAAAGCTATGGCCCTAGGAAATTATTGCTCAATGAAAGGAGCGATTGACAACAAGTAAGTGATAGGCATAGTAACTCTTCGTTTGAATCTAAGCAAGCTAGCAGTAAACCTGCCACTGATGCTAGGGGAGATTACCCAAGTGCTGTAAAGATGCCTAGTGTACCTAAAGTTTATATCGTGAATGTCCCGAGACTGGGCCCAGGAAAAGACACAGAATCAATAGATTCTTTAACAAATAAGGCTATTCATTGGATCAGGCACACCAGGGGCTGTCGCTCTGTGATCAGAGAAGATATTACTAGGGCGCACAGGCTTATTCACTGTGGGGAGTCAACCGATTGTATTGAACTGACATTTAAGCAGGTGGCCATGGCTGAAAATCTAGTCTTATTGGAGTTTAGAAGTTGTTCCCCAGATTGCTCGGCTATTCAACTTAGAACCACACTCCCCCAACATTGGCACAATAGCCAGATAAAATGGTTAACTGAGAAAGGTAAGGGCTGTTCGGGCGTCGAGCTTAATGATTGACTAGTGGGGTCAAGTGACCTATCTAATTCTTTTCAGGGTAAGGTAGTGGAAAGCCAGAGCAAACTTGTGGTATCCGATTTAGATATTACTAGCACTTTAGTAATTCCACGGTTATTGGAAGGTTTATCATTCCCCGGGCCAAGAAATTGTCCAAATGATTCTAACGAGATTGAGACTCCTAAATCCTCTGATGTTTTCGAGAGTTCAGGTTCAATTTGCTCTTGGAATATTGCAGGATTGAATTCAAAAGTACTGATTCCAGAATGGACCACTTTTATTAATTTGCACAGTATTTGCATATTCCAGGAAACATGGCTTCTCGACCCACAATTTCTTGTAGGGTATTTAAAATTTTAATATACCTGCTGTGAAAGGCGCAAAAGGGCGTCCCTCAGGGGGATTGACCATCTGGATAAAGCAGAATCTGGAAATTAGTGTGAAGATACTCCCATCTAATCACAGGGACATCCAGATCGTCAGTCTTAAACAAGGGCAGTCTAAACCTGTGGATATTTACAATGTATACGCTAGGAGCGCAGGGGGTAGGAAATCTGAGACAATAGCTGCCTTAGAAGACCTGCTTGAAAGATATTCTACGCAATCGTATATAATTGTTGCTGGTGATTTTAATGTGACATTCGAGCCTTTGTTAAGTTGCGATTGGAACCTTACAATGGAAGAAGATGCACAATGGGGTATTCCAAAATTGGAACTTGCGCCAATTAAAAGATGGTCCGAGGTGGTTATTTAGATCAACTCAATTTGTTTAAACAAAGGCCTTAGGGCAGCCAATGGCAGGACTGCGCAGGATAGGTTGGGGGTAGGCACCTATAAGAGCAGTTTGGGCCAAAGTAGAATAGATTATATTCTAGTGAGTCTAGGACTATGGGACTGCCTAGAGGATATGTTGGTTATTGATCGTTTGGAGAGCGATCATAACCCCCTATGTATGTTTTTATCCTACTGGGTATTGACTGAACTCGAAAGTGTGCATAACGAATCGTACCCCCCAAATATAGTTCCTATAAATGATATGCGCCATTTGAAGTGGGCACAAATGGTAGATAACCAGGTGAAAGTAGATTTTATTTTTAGTAAGCTAGCACACGCAACCCACGAGATGGGGACCATTCTTAGTGGCAGCTCAGACCTTGAGTCTTTTACCAGGGTTCACGAAACGCTTTTTCAACAACTAAAAAGCCTCTTCGTTAGACCATATAAGCCAAGTAAGGAATTGCCCAATAATTCGCCACTCTGGTATAACAAAGAATGTAGGCAAGCTCGTTTTGCTTTGGGGCAGGCTATAAGAGTAGGATCTAGTAGTGCTGTCCGCAGCGCAAGGATTGACTACACAAATGCAATGTATAAAGTAAAACGTTCATGGGATGAACAGAGGTGGCAAGAGCTTAAAAAAGCTAGTGCCCTTAAAAACTCAAAGTGTTTTTGGGGTATAATCAAGTGGGGATGTGGTGGGAAAACAGAAAAACCCCATAACTGGGTTGTTCAGGATGACTGGGTGGCCTATTTTAAGCCCTAATATGCAAAAAGCCAGGCAGTAAGTACAAGGGATCAACCTACCTACACACCTTTTTTGGATGAGGCATTTAACTTAGGGGATGTAAACTTGGCACTGGAATCTGTGGTTGCTGGCAGGGCGCAGACACTTTTTTGTATGATAAAAAGTCCTGGGGTAGGTATATATTGTTATTAGCGAATGCAGTGGCAAAAGGAGCGCCCATCCCGGTCTCATGGAACGGTGTGGAAATTATACCAGTTTACAAAAAGGGGGATAAGTCACTCCCTGGTAATTACCGCCCGATTAGTTTGATAGATTCAATGCAAATTTTAGGTAGAATGATTTTAAATAAAATTCAGGACTGGGAGCGAGAGCAGAATATCCTATCACACCTCCAGGCAGAATTTAGGGCTTGCACCAGCACCATTGACCAAGTATTACATTTCTCAATGTTGCACTGGAAGACAGTGCAATTGGATAAGGGTAGTTTATATGCTGCCTTTATCGACTTAAGGACGGCTTTTGATCTTGTTCCACGCTCTACATTGTGGTCGGTATTGTATGACTTGGGTATGCCTTGTGCCCTTTTAACACTGATCATGAGACTCCATGAGCATAATTATGCTCAGATTAGGTGGGGTTCCCCTGGAAATGTTACCAGCCAGTTCCCAGTAGAGAGAGGGGCACGCCAGGGCTGTGTCCTGGCACCCACCCTGTTTTCATTGTATATTAATGGTGTAGACAAGCTAATTATCGCAGCCAATGCAGATGCCCCAATTTTAGCTGGTGTCAAAGTACCCATTTTAATGTTTGCAGATGATACCCTAATTATTTCCAAGACCCCAAGTGGATTACAGAGAGCACTAGTTATTTTTGAAGAATTCTGTACCACTCGAGGCCTCGAGGTAAATGTGTTAAAATCTAAATTTATGTCTTTTAATCAGCACAAAACCTTTAAAGGAAAACTTTTTATGAATAACCTACTGCTTGACCAAGTGATAGCATTTAGTTATCTGGGTGTAAATGTCCAACATGATTTGCATTGGAACCAGCAGACAGAGCTGGCAACGCTTAAACATCGCCAATTGACTGGAGCCTTATGTTCTGAGTTTGCTAAATCATTTCCTAAGCCAATTGCTCCAGTCTTCCGAGTCTATGATGCGAAGGTGGTTAGTTCTGCACTCTACGGTCCTGAGATTTGGGGTTTTGAGAATTTAACAAAAATGTCTGTATCTGAGAACAAGTTCCCACGTAATCTTATTAATTTACCCCAGAGTACTCCTATGTGTCCCCTCTTTTATGATGTAGGAATGAATCCAATTAATTATATTGCTAAATTGCGCCCGGTGCTATATTGGAGGCGCTTGTAGTTAACCCCTGAATTAAGAACATATGCCACAGGCCTTATGGATATTATTAAGCATGACATCTTTCATAAAATCAAATGGTTAGCTGGCATCAGGGGCATTCTTGGAGAATTGGGAATGGAAATACTCTGGGAGGATCCTTTTAATGCTAGTTTTCCATCTAAGAGGGCTCTCAAGGATAAATATTGGGAGATGGTAGCATTTAAGACTTTTAGGTCAAGTGCTCCACTCTCGCTCTCAGGGATTTTCCTAGATTTTAAAGATGTAATTGGCCTTGAAGCATACTGGGATGACATACCTAAGCCACTTGATAGGAAGCTTTATTTTCAACTTAGAATTGGAAGCAGTCAGTCAGTCAGTCAGTCAAAAAGCTTTTATTTCGGTATAATACCATAAAAAGACATAAATAGCTATTTACAATAAAAAAGAATTAAATATACAATACATGTAATACAGTCCATCATAGACACCTTAATTACAATAAAATTAGCTTAAAACATGATTGGGAGCATGAGGAAAATGGACAGAAATAGACAGTAACAAGTCCCTAGAGCCTCATCTCTAAACATAATTCCACTACAGCACTAAGATCCTCTTTAAGAAGGGAATATTACCTCTAGTTTTGTAATTTTTTACACCTAGAAAACCACATGGAAAGAAGAAATCTAGCCGTCGCAAAGACTATCATGGGGGTAGTATCATATTTGAGAATTCTAAACACCTCCTGATAATCTCTAAGGCCCCTAGACTTGCAGAGTTGGATAATCCATTTTAATCTTGCCCTGGTGTAGAGAGGGCAAAAAAGGACAACATGCAACTCTGTCTCACAAGTATCCGGACATTTTGGACAAAAGCTCATAACGCAAGGCGCGCTAGACCACCTTTGGGTAAACGCCTTCAGTGGTAACGAGCCGTGTCTAAACTGAATGTAGAGTTTCTTGGCCCTCGCAGCTCTAATACTTGACTGTGTACCCTCTTTTACCTCCATAATTAAGGCAGACTTTGCCAACCTACAGGTTTTGTTATACCAGTGATCCTTCTTTGGGGTCCTCGGCCTCTGTGTTACAGGGTTAAAGAAATAGCCAGCCAGACAGTCGAGAAATTTTTCATGGATATCCTGCAGGTCCAAAAAATGATGCTGTAGGATATCACCATTGGGACCCAAAATGTGGGAGACCTCCACCAAAAAACCGGAGACGCTGCGGTATAATTCCGCCAATTTCACCTCCTCAGTCACGAACCTAGCCCACCTGATACGTCTACCACCTGCGGCTAAGACTAGATTCTCACTGCTGGGTATAACTATACCCCCAGGAGCTTTACCACCACCGATTTTAGTTAGTAGTTCTAGTGACAATAAATTGTGGTCACTGTCAACCCTAGGTATGACAGAAAAAGCTCCCAAGTAGCCCCAAAATTCAACATTCACCAGGATGTAATCAATTGTTGAACAATTCCCGGGTCTGTTAAAAGTATAGGAACCTGGGACATCGGGAAAAAGTCTGCCATTGCAGGCCCTTAAACAATGAAAAACAACTATCTTGTTAATTTCAAGGGCCAGTGGCAATAACCGTTTTGCAGAGTACATAGTACAATCTGGGATTTTAAAAATGTCATCCTCGTCTAGAGTAACTGACGGGATCCCAAGGAGGGGTTTGAAATGGCAGTTAAAATCAGCCCCTATTATTTTATGAGACAGAGGGGGGAGAGAGTGTAAAATAGCGTCTAGGGCACCCAAAATCGATAAGCCCAGCTGTAAAGGGTAGGGACGCAGGTAGACATTCCGTACTACCAGCGAATATCCTGTCGAAAAAGTAAGTAAGAGGCATAAAATGTCAGGGCACAGTGAGTCAATAGTCTTGACTGAGCAACCTAAATGAGTAGCAACCCAAATAGCCAAACCACCAGAGGGTCTACCCCTGGCTCCTTGAGCTGCGGGAACAAAAAAAGACGCGTAGCCCACCCTCACCGGGGAAGACCGTAGCCATGTTTCTTGAAATAAACAAATATCATATTTGTCCATTAGCTCTCCCCACTCTGGATTAGAAAGTTTGGACACCAAGCCAGCCACATTCCAAGACCCTACCAGGGGTCTGCGTAAAACTACTTGAGGGGTACCATCCACTTGAGGGTCGTGATCAACAGAACAGGGGGAAGCTAATCGGTCCGGACAACCAAACTCAAGTGACCCTTGAATAGAACTATTGCTTTGTGGCGATAGAGTGATAGAGATTACTCCTGTCCCGGTTCCATAAACTACATTAGGGAGAACCACCTCCGTACCACAGCCAACCTTATCTTTGCCACCAACCCCATACATGTGCCTTCCTTTAGAGGTCCTTAGAGATGATGGTCAATCCACAGAGCTCAATGCATCAAAAGGGTTAGTGGTCGGAATATTATAGTGAAATTGGTGGGTGGCTTGATGAAAATAGGGTAATTCCCTAGGGCTTGAAACACAAGGGTACGTATAAAAATACCCCAAGTGACAGGTGTCAATAGAGCCTGTTTTAGTCTCCCCTCCAGAATCCAGTATATAACCGGCAACTCTCGGGTCCCTAAAGTTAATTAAGACACAATCCCCACCTATGTATTTAGGTCTAATCCCCAACCAGCAAACTCTACGTTCAAAAAGAATTTCCCCCCGACCTGCTCCATTCAGTGGTCTGAATTTAGATAACCAGTGAATAACTTTGTTTTTTAATTCCTGGTATGTTTCCCCTCCATCACTTAGCAATGGAGGTACTCCCGTAAGCACCACCACGTAGGGTGAAGCCTCGGGAAGAAGCTGCGGGAAGGGAGGAGATTTAGCCAAACCTAATGTGCCTGTATTTTTCGCCGGGTTGGGTGGCAACCTACCCACCCCCAGATTCCGACTAGCACAAGCCTTAGTACTAGGAGGTTGTTCGCGAGGGGCTACACCAGTAGGAGCTCGAGAGGTGTTGGAGGATATAGAAAGACCACCAACCAATGGGGGTATCATTGGCTTCACCATAGGCAATTGAACTGAAGTAGGTAAAGTAGTTTTAGGGGAAATAACGGGAACCTGTAAGTTAGATTTACTAGCCGTAGTTAATATTCCCAGACCCCCCAAACTGCCCTGATCTTTAGGAACAGAGTTTGGCTGTTTTATCCCAACACATTTGGTGTTGATCAGAGTTACTAATCTGTCGATCTTGGTTGACAGAGTTTTTAAAAAAGCATTCAAGGTTTGATCTATATGGGACTGTAGATCCATTAATGAGTTAGTAACCCACACAGGTGGACTTGAAATTAGTGGATGGCAAGCGGTATCCGTATGGTTAGGGCTCAAATCAGAGGGTGCAAGATTTTTAACTAGTTTTTTAGCTTTCTTTCTTTTTTTATCCTTCACCCGCCTCTTGGGTACCACTGTGGACACCGGAGAGGAGGAAAGCGGACCAACTTCCGCTTGCACCGTCTCAGCTGGTGTAGTCTGAGCACACGGCAGGTGTGAAAAAGAGGGCAACATAAAAGACAAGGCTTCCACCTCGGTTTGATTAAAAGAATCTGCCGAACCGTCAACCAAGGGGGGTGCAGATGGGATAGCAGGAGTGATTGACAACCGCCTTTCGGTGTTTTCAATTGCCGTAGCTACCACCCCAATGGTTTTCTGCAGCATTTTGTCAATAGCTGTGAGGCTTGGGAGTGGTGGATTCGAATTGGCAAGTTGCCTGGTCATTGGTCGGGCAGTAGAAGACTTACAAAGTTTCCCCATGTTTAAGACAACAATCACTTACAAGTAACTCACCCTTGGAAATATTTGATAAATAACTAAAAACACAAATAAATAAAATAAGGGACTATGTGAACAGCTTTTGACTGATTACTTATCAGCAAAATGATATGCTAGGCATACAGAACAAATAAAAGCAGAACTAACCCAATAACAGCAGTAAGGGGAGATGGCCCAGCCCAGCCTCCTCCGGCCTGTGACGGGCTAGGACGGGCCCGCCCTTGGCCCGGGCTTGGCCTGCGCGCGTCCCGTGCTGCGGTGGCACCTGGGGGCCTATGTAGTGTTCCGGCGCTCCCAGGCGCCGTCACCAGCAAGCGCGGTCGCCGGGAATGCTGGGGGATGTGGTTCGCATTGTTCGCGTTGGCCGTTCCCCTCACGGCAGGATAGTTCGTTGAATGAGGACCGGAGACTTCCCGCTGCAGTGGCCGTTCACCTCACGGCAGGCAAGGGTATTGAAGATTATGGCACCAATGTCCGAAAAATTGGAAGCTTGCCAACTAGAGCATTTACATCGAGATGGTCTCAAGGCGGAATGGCCACCTGTCCTAGTTGCCTAGCACCTATGGAATCAGTTATCCATATTTTATTTGAGTGCCCGGCATACTCTGCCCCCGCAGGGTATGGCTGAGACCTATGTGTAAGCTACTTGGTACTAGGAGTGGTGTGTTAGCTGTTAGAATTATTTGCACAAGTACCTTTCCTTTCGTTTATATATCAGTGGCAAAGTTTCTTGGGTGGTCTTGGGCTCTAAGGAGGAAAATGATTAGTGGTTGATTTTTCTAATACCCTGTTTGTATTATATTTATTATGAAAATATTGCATCTGCATTTTAGACTATGAAGTTTTTTATTGTGCAATGTTTTACATTTTTTAAAGTAAGGATATGAACTTTTATGATTAATGTATGCATTGTGCTTTTATGACAATTGTCGAATAAAGCTTGCTTGAATTGAATTGAATTGTATGTAATAAGTAATGTATGTGTTAAATAATTTCCAAAGAAAAGTATTTATTTGTACGCAAATCATTTTTGTATTTTATTTGTATTAATATGTGTTGATATTTGTGACAAATATTTAACAATATAATATGTTTTGAATTGTTTTTTTAATTGTTTTTAATATGAAATATATTATATATTTTTTTAACATATTCATTTTTTTCCTTTACTTAGTTTTCAAAATATTTTTATTTTATTGAAGAAATTTTATTTGTTTTTATTGTTGAACTGACAGGAGTGGGAATAGTAATTGTTATCCCTCCACTATCCAACACTTCCCCTACTGTTGCATTTACTGTTGCATTTACTGGAGTGGGAAAAGTCATTTTTGCTCCTCTGCAATCCAACTCTTTCCCTACTACTGTACTGACTGGAGTGGGAATAGTAAGTTGTACCCCTCCGCAATCCAACACTTTCCCTACTGTTGCAATGACTGGAGTGGGAATAGTAAATTTCACCCCTCTACAACACAGCGCTTTCCCTACTGTTACACTGACTGGAGTGGGAATAGTACATTTTACCTCTGCGCAATCCAACTATTTCCCTACAATTTCACTGAATGTGGTGGGAATAGTACATTTTACACCTCCGCAATCCAGCACTTTGCCTACTGTTGCACTGACCGGAGTGGGAATAGTAAATTTTACCCCTCTGCAACCCAACACTTTTCCTACTGCTGCACTAACTGGAGTAGGAATAGCTTTTATTTGTTAATTATACATTGTGGTGTCGATTCCGATCCTGTAAAACCCGGGTACAAATGGTCGTACGAAGCGTTTTCTCCGTACGACTCGTACCCGGGAATTCCACCGTACAAACCAGCAAGTACGATTCGTACAGAAATACCATTTCTGTACGATTCGTAAAAAACACAGGCAGCGTTTTATGGACCAGCAAGTACGATTCGTACCCACAGCACTCCGCACGGCTATATTTTTACGGGAGCCAAAGAGTGCCGGAAAAGCTAAGTACGCCGCGATGCACGAGGAAAAGGGGGCCCGGTACGCGCCGTACACGCCATCACCCACATCGTACGTGTCATCATGTACGGTGCGTACCCCAACATTGCATATATACGGACCGTACCCCCAGCCCCCCGTAAGTACGCGCCGTACCCCCAGCCCCGTATATACGCGCCGTACCCCCATCCCCGTATGTATGCGCCGTACCCCCAGCCCCGTATGTACGTGCCGTACCCCCAGCCCCCCCGTATGTATGCGCCGTACCCCCAGCCCCGTATGTACGTGCCATACCCCCAGCGTATTATCCAGCTTCAAACAGTCTGCCAATATTGTTCTGCAGAGGGCTGCCTCTGGATTCTTCCAGGTTTCTAGTCAGAGCAACAGTGGTTGTATAGCAATATAGTCTTTCAAATAGCTTAGACAGACTTCCTCATGACAGAAAGAAACAGAGGAGCTCTGGGGGCACTGAGAGAAGTCTTCTTAGAAACTTGTTCTCTATTATTTGAAGTGATTTACAATTTACGTGTCCCCACACCCCGGCCCCAAAAGTTACCACTGAAAGGCTTTTACTCTTGTAAATGCATAAAATCTCTTTAGTTGGTTTTTGACCCAGACTTTTAGCAAATCTAAAAATAACATCAATTGATTTCTGATATTGCATAATTCTGATATTTAAAACATGTTTCCAATTAAAATCAGCATCAAATGGTACCCCCAGATAAGTAAAATGTGGGACTTTCTTAATTTCTTCACTCCCAATAAACAGTTTCTCGTTTTTGATTTTTTGGGACCACATTTCATGATAAATTATTTGGAACGGTAAATTTTTAGGTCCAGATGGTTAATAAAAATATTAAATGAGTCAGGCAGTATTTGTAGACCGTTTGCTACCATAGCTATCAGGACAGCGTCATCAGCATACAGCAGTACGGAGATTTGGCATAAGTTACATCTTGGGGTGTCCTTCCCCACCTTACATTGTTGGTCTCCAAGCCCATTAATATATTATAAAAAGAGGAATGGGGTCAAATCTCCCTTCCTGCTATGGCTACTGAGGCTGAGGTGTGTTCGTGAAGCCTCCTGAGCAAGGTGATAATTGCTCCATCAATCCCCATTTGTGACATTATGTACCATAGTTGGCTGCGATTCACTGTGTCGGAGACACAGGTTAGGTCCATAAAGGCTAGATGAACACAACCCTTTTTTGCTTTGGTGTACTTTAGGACATTGATGCCAGATTTAGTGTTTGTTCCACACTTCCAAGTCCTGGCCAGAATCCAAATTGATAGATCGAGATGCGCCTTATGTTCAAGCGCCCAAAGTTCTAGTTTGGCCAAGATTACCCTGCCCCAAATGTTTTAACTGAAGTGTCGAGCAGGGAAATTGGACGATAGCAATAAAGTTGCATTTTGTTCCCTTTTTTAAAAATCAGCACTATAATGGCTTCTTGCCAGGTTTTGACTAGTGGGCCTACTATTGCGGCTTTTATAACGTTTGTAATCAAAGGGGCCCAGAAATCTAGTAAATACTTGTATAAATCAACCGGAATTCTGTCCGGGCCCGGGGCTTTCTCTGAACGACTGTTCCATATCGCCAACAGTACCTCACTCACTTCTATGGAATTGCATAGGGCCTGGGCAGATCTTATATCACTGGGAGTTTTTATGACTGAAGATCTATTCACTATCCTTGGTACCGGAGAAAAAATGTCAGAAAAGTGATTAACCCAGGCTTCAGCTGGAACTACGGTATCTATTTTGGGCGTTTCATCACCAGACATAGAAAATGAGTTTACCACCTGCCAGAAAGCGCAAGAATCTTTTAGGGTTGAGGCAATTTTTAAATCTTTCCAGGCCTTATCCTTCAGGTACCCTTTCCTTTCCCCAATTACTTTTTTATAATCATTCCATGCTTTTGTTATTTCATCCTTATTCCTCTGGGTCTTTTTTAAGGCTGACCATAGCGCCTTATGGGCTTCAGAGCAGATCTTGTTAAACCATCTTGAGTTTTCCAGAATTTTTCCACTACATTTAGTTAGTTTATCTGCCATGAGGCTGTTTAAATTAGTAAAGGCCACAATGACATTCTCTGATGGAGCGGCGTCTGAAAGCACTGTCCCGATATCGGCCTTATTATTTGTCATAAGGTCTGTGAGAAAGGCCATTTTATCAACCTTTTCCCATTTAATACTAATGCCCTTATTTCTGTTATATGCTACCCTGTTCTGAATATTCTTGTCCTTTTCCACGGTAAAAAGTAGATTCAAAGTTAAAACAATGGGGTTATGGTCACTCATACAACTAGCCTTAACAACATATCCCTTAAAAAATGTCACTAGGTGTTCGCTAATTAAAATATGGTCAATAGTTGAGGACGATAAGGGAACCACGTATGTTGGAATCTGGGGGGAGATAACCACATCCAGGTCTTGTGTGAATTTCAGATTCTTGGCAATGGCAACTCTATTCAATGTATCCCCATAAGGAGCATGATTGAAATGGTTCAAGGGCTGATCCCTCTCATCGCAGATACTGCAAGATTCCTGGACCCTGGGGTCACAAGTTACTATATTAAAATCCCCAACCCAACAAAAACATTATAATAATAAGTAATTAAAAGCAGATCAAATATCTTTGGCGTAATAATTAAGAGAAGCTGATAATATTGGGGTTTACACAATTCTCTTATTGAGATAGCTGTCAGTGCTATTTCAGCCCCATTTCACTCAGCCCACTCTTGAAGGGACAGCTGGTACATCATACAAAGCATATCCGTCAACATGTAAGGAGTCCATTGTCTAAGTCTATTGGCAACAAACAATTTGGTGTTGATCAAGCAAAATTTTCCAATCTGGATTAACGATCTTGAACCGAAGACCTGCAATGTTCCATCAGACAATATGTCGTGTTTTAGTCACAGGGAGAGGTGACGCCGGTAATACAGTACAATCCTCTTTTGATATTTCTGTGCCCTCTAGAACCAGTAGCTGTCAGTCTTGTAATTAAGGTTAGCATTTAATTTATGTTTATTTTAATATTTGAAACTATATATATTTTAAAATTGGTAATTTATACAACTATATTATTGTAAATTATATATTTTTTCCAATATTTTTGAACCTACCTTTTTGAGTATAGGGAGTCGATATTTTTGTATTCTATATTTTTCCCTCGATATTTTTTACATCTATATTTTTGTGGTCGATATTCTGTCAGTGAACCAGTTTTCATACCTCGTAGTGGAAACTGGGTTTACTGGTTGAGGGGGGTGAAACCATACTCAAGCAGTACCCACAAACAACCATTGTCAGTGTAAAGTCACAAGTAAACCCCAAATTAATCTGTGCTCAACGCTCTGGTAGGTTGGCACTGACCAGTCATGCTTAACTTAGAGGCAAACAGGAATAAAGTGAAAACGCAAAGCAAGAAAAATCCCACACCAATTTATAACAATATAATAAATGTTAATAAATAAAAAAAGACCAAAACAACAAAAATTAAATCAGTAGAATATAGATATATGCAAGTTTAAAGATGTCAGTGAAAAAGCACAAAGTGCCAACTGTGGTTATCCGGCTGCTGTAGACCGGGACAAAGTTAAAAGTTTAGGCCGACCATGTTAGAGTGCGAGCCGGCTATAGGGACCCACGTAGGTCAGCTCAACACAGTACCTTAATCCTGGTTGCAAAGAGATAGGGAATACCGTGTCGAGGATGCTGCAATGTCTTTGTGTGGCGAGGCATCACACAGCAGCGGATGTGATGGGCTGCATTGGGTGAGGCGATGTCCTTCTGTGGAGCTGCGTCGTACAGAAATGGTTCTGATGGGTTGTGATGGGTAATGCAAAGTCCTTGCATTGGGGAAGTCAACACAGCAGAAGCATTGCGCTGAGCAGCAAAGGCGATGTGCCGGTTCTCCAGGAGATACATCGCACCTCAGAAGAGACAAATCAGTTCTACTGAATCCACTTCACAGATAGGCTGGCAGAACACCTTCAGGTCCATCTCCAAGGTCCCAGGTCTGGGGGGGGGGCACCGCTTGGGAGGGCAGCACTCACTGATAACAAAGTCCAGGGGCTGGGTTCAAGGTTGTTGGAAGCCTGCCTGTCCCTGAAGCTTCTGATCAAGAGGCCAGCCAACTAGCCCTTGGAGTCCCTCTGTAGTCATTGGTTTAGAGATGTAGGTACAGTCCTTCTCATCCAGGCAAGAAGGCAGCAGGCCAGCACAGTAGGGCAGCAGTCCTTCCCGGAAAGCAGTCCGACAGAGTGGCAGTCCTTTTAGAAGCACAGCAGCCCTTCTTCTGGCAGAGTTGACAGGTCCAGAAGTGTACTGAAGAGTTGGGTTTAAGGGCCCAGTATTTATACTTGGTGCCCATTTTGATGTAGAGGAAGCTTCTAGAGGTTTACACCCCCTGAAGTGTCAGGCATCCCCTTCCTCCCTGACCAGGCCCCAGCTTGTCTGGGGCCACAAAAGACCAATGCCAACTCTCTCTTAGTGTGTTCAGGCTGAGTGCATGTGTGTAGGTGACAGCTCCTCCCCCGTTTACTCAGAGTGGCCCATCCTGCCACACCTAGCTTCCCTTTGTCTCAATCTCTGGGAGCAATGTACAAAGACCAACTGCCAGCTACACCTAGTCATGTGACCCAGGATCGTACAAGTCCCGTCCGACCCATGAAGTACGATTCGTACAGGAAAAATGCATACGGGTCGGCCCGATCCGTATGAATCGGATCGGGAAAAGTTGTATGAGACGGACCTGGACACGTTTCCGTACGAATAGTAAAAATACAGTCCGACTGTACAAGTACGATCCGGACCAGCTTTCCGATTTACGAATCGTACGGAAAACGTCCCGTACACGGGGAATGACTTTACCCACTACGAAGCGAACTTTGTACGACTGTATCCCGGGAAAAGTTGTTCCCGGGGTGCGAGTTGTACAGGGGTACGAGTCGTACAGGCAACCCCCATGCATTTGTAAGCACCTTACAACAACATCGCATAGGTGTACGCACCGTACATATGCAATGTTGGTGTACGCACCGTACATACACAATGTTGGTGTATGCACCGTACATACGCAATGTTGGCTACGCACGGTACATACGCAATGTTGGTGTACGCACCGTACATACGCAATGTTGGTTACGCACCGTACATACACAATGTTGGTGTACGCACCGTACATACGCAATGTTGGGTTACCACCGTACATACGCAATGTCGGGGTACGCACCGTACATACACAACGCATGGGGGTGTATGCCTGTATGACTCGTACCCCTGTACGAGTCGAACCCCTGGGAACGTGTCGGAGTACGACTCATACCGCGGAGAACGTCGCGTATGACCGAGTCGGACACACAAAAAAACAGAAGCAAATACAACGAAACGAGTCGTACTGAACCACGGACACTGTAAAACAGCACAAGGAGGGTCTATTCGACTCGCACAAAACACGTCTACAGTGCACAAAACATGGAAATGACTGACCTGGCCACATCCAAACAGGCAAGCAGAGGGGCAAACTCACAACCACCCCTTATAACACACCCACCAAAAATTCAAACTGAGGCCCACCCACAAATGGACCAATAAAAAGGGCCCACACACACAAACCATGAGCCTTTGCAACAGACTCACTGCAGCTAGAGAGCACACACCAACAACTGCACCCGTCCACCTTAACATATACACCTTCACACAACCTCCTTCACACATACCCCCTCTTCACATTCCGACCCACACCTACACATTCAGACCCACACACCCACAACCATCCACACCCTCACCCCACACCATGCCCACAGACAAGAATCCCAAGTTCACAAGGGAGGAGCTGGAGATTCTTGTCAATGAAGTCATCAGAGTCGAGCCACAGCTGTTTGGAACATTGGTCAGACAGACCAGCATAGGCAAAAAATCACGCCTGTGGCAGAGGATCGTCGATAGGGTGAATGCTGTTGCACCCATCAGAGGGACCAGGACTGAATGCCAAGCCAGGTGGTACGATCTGCGGAGGTCAGTCAAGCGAAAAATGAATGACGACTACGCCCAGAGCAACATCACTGGAGGTGGTGGGCCCCGCAGACCAGTACATTTCCATCCCTGGGAGGAGAAGGTGATGGCCCTGCTTCCGCCGGTGGGAGTACATGGACTTCATGGAGTTCCAGAGCCTGGTGAGTACACAAACAACTTATGTAACATGGGGGTAATGGCATCCACACCCCAACTATACAAAATGCACGCAACTACCCCCAAGCCCTCACCGGCCAGAACCACAGTCAAAAACAACGCTAATGCCACTAACATGTGTATGCCCCATTGAGAAAGCAAGGCCATGCTATGTCCCATGCTACACGAAGCACTAACCCAAGAATGGATGTCCGGTATGCTGGGAGGGTGGGTGTCACAAAACGCATTGTTAAACTCCAAATCAGACACAATTGCCCTCATCCCATATGGCCCAGGTACATACCCATGCACCATGCGCAATGCACAGGGACTGGGAAAGTACTAACAAGATAGCTGACACTTGGCCCTGGTGTAGGCAGCACAAGGCCCTCCTGTGACCAGTGCAAACACATACACAAAGACAACAAGGTCAGATATCTAGGACAGGAACTCACACTCACTGTCATGGCAGCATGCTCCATGGGGGGACAGCTACATCACCTGGGAGCCCCAGTGCCAAATCACACTACACCCACCAGCAGGCCCTGTCACACACACCCCTTACACAAGCAGACACCCCCGGGACAGGCAATGGATTTACCCACTGTCACAATGGACATGTAACACAACAAGACCAATACATAGCAGAAGAAGCATCCAAGCCAAAATTCTACATGTCAAAGACTCAGGAGAACATATCAATCTGTCCCCCGCAACATCCCCATCCCCAAGTGAACATTGAGGAGAATGCTAGGCACATACAACTACCTGGAGAAACAGTGCCAACTTGAATGTGTATGAAACATGGATGTTGCATGAAACAGCATTAACATTGTCTGTCTCTCACACACAGGGCAACATGATGAATCTCCCCCCAACAATGGGGGTGAAGAATCACAGTCCCAGGCTCAAGAGGAACCTGATCCCACCGGCAGTGACGCCTCTCAACACTCCGAGGATGACCCCGACTGACCTGGACCCTCTGCTGTCCAAGCCCCTGCAGCACCTGGTTCAGGAACATCTGTGCCAACCACCACCCCCATTCCTGCCACATCCCAGGAGACAATGAGGAGCCGTGCCCGCAGTGAACAACTGAGCCAGTCTGACCAGGAGGGACAAGGTGTGCCGGGCACCCAGGAGGAGGCAGACAACACCGCCACTGCCATCCCTCAGGGGTCCCGTAGACCCAATGTGCCCACAACGGCAGCCCAGGCTCGTGTGGTCAGGGGTGGTGGGAGTGTAGGCAGGCGGAGGCGAGAACCTGACCAGCCAGCTGAAGGGACCGGTATGTCACACATACACAACATCATGGACGCATACCGGCGTGACACCAGGGAGTTCAGCCAGGTAGTGGGGACCCTCACAGATATAAAGGGGACCATCACTGAGATGAAGAACCAGCAGGCCGAGCAACACACCAGTCAACAAGAACACCAAGGGCGGATGGAGGCAAGACTGGTTGAGCTCCTGGCGGTGCAAAGGGACATAAGCCATTCACTCCGTCGGATCGCTGACAACATGGGCAACCCTCCCTGTGCCACCAGGAGAAGACCACCACCAGCCACAGGGAGGGAGGAAGAGGAGGATTCGTCCGACGGAGCGTCCCAAGCATCGTCAAGGTCTGCTTCTGAGGGTCCCCCGAGGAAGGTGGGTCGTCCACGGAAAAGACCGTGAGAGGCAGCGGCCCATCCACATCTCCCAGGTTACCTGGCCTGGCACCTGGCCTTCATGTGCGACAGCATCACCTCATTGACTGACATTATCTGCCACATGGACTTGCTGGTCACAGTCTGACCAATGATGCCAAACACTGTGGTCTGGACTCTGCTGACTTCAAATGCCAAGGATCCCATCTCCCCCTGTGAACTTTGGATTCCATGGTCCCTGTATTGCACCTTTTTCTTTGCACAAATCACGCACCAGACCTATAATACAAAAAAGAATAATTGTAATTTTATGTTGCAGTCATTTAGTCCACAACATACGTGTGGGGATATGTCAAAGTATGCCTGAGTGTGGAACTAACTCCAGCCATCCATACACTGGGATCTGAGTCCGGTCGAGGACACACATGGGTCACAATGTATCATCAAATACAGACATGGAGCCCAATACTCACCCTTGATGGCCTCAAGCTGCTGAGGGGGGGCTGGCAATACTGCTCGGACAGACAAATTTGGAAGAGTATCATGAAGGCGTAGAGGTCATGGGTCATGTGGAGGTGCCCGGGGAGGGAGTCCCAGGTCTGTTTGGCGAGGTGGGAGAACTATCTCCTGCATGCAGTTGTTCTGTGGATGTGATGAATGGTGGCCAGGGCAAGGTTGGCTGACAGACGTTTAAGGTCGGTTTTGGGTCTGAGGTTGTGGACTGCCTCCTGAGTGTGGTTGAGGAGTCTGAAGGTGATCCTGCAGCAGACAGTGAGCCATTGCAGCTATCTCAGGTGGACGGTGATGTGGCTGGGGCGGGGGTTGTTGAAGGTGAGGTGTGCGGATGCACCCTGGATGTGGACAACTTCTCCTGCAGTTTTGCTGTTGTTCATCTGTAGAGGGCGGTGCTGTAGTTGACCCGGCTGGTGTCGTGAACCTGGGGGACGGTCTGTCTTGCCTTGGAGTGGATCTATCTGTGGACGATTTGCAGCATGCGGAGGGTGTTGCAGCATGAGGTACAGATGGTGTTGAGTTGCATGGTAATTGTGAGCGATGAGTCCATGATGTACACCAGCTTGTGTGCGTGGCCACTGGGTGCTGGTGCAGTGCCCAGGCCGGTGGGACACAAGGAGTTGACCCAGCCGTAAGGGGACAATCCTCAGATGATGACCTCAGTTCTGCCCAAGTCCAGCCTCAGGTGGCTGATGTTCAGCCATTCGTCAACGGATCTCATGCCTTCTTGAAGGTTGGATCTGGCAATGGATGGGTCTTTGGTGAGGGTGAGGAGCAGCTGGGTGTCAATGGCATACGAGATGATGATGAGGTCGTGTGTGCATGTGATGGTGGAGAGGGGGGTCATGGAGACGCTGAGAGATGAGCCCTGGGGCATGGGCCAGATGACCCCAGTGTACTACATGCTGAAGGGTGGAGGCCGACTCCCTGGGCCTTGCTGGTGAGCTACTTGTTGATTTAATCCTGGGCCCTCCTCTGGATACCAGTGTTGGAGATGTGTGAGCTGACAGCGTGGTAGCACATGGTGTAGAATGCCGTTGAGAGGTCAAAGGGGTGGTCTCACCATTGTTGAGCAGGGCAAAGTTGTCGTTGGTGGTGGCAATGATGACGGTTGCAGTGGTGTGATTACTGTGGAAGATGGTCTGGTGCCGGTTGCCTGGAGCTGTTTGCATGGAGGAAGTTTGTCAGTTGCTCGTTGAGTGTCTTCCTGATGACATTTGCTTGGTAGGGAAGCAGGGTGATGTTCCAGGAGATCCTGCGGTACTGCCGTCCGTTGTTTAAGAAGGGCCTGGGTCTCTGCATGCCTTCAGCTCCCATGGAATGTGCAAACTCAAAGGAGACATTCATGACGTGTGGACGTGGGCTTCAAGTAGCCTGTGGAGGTGAGGGCGTGCGTGCAGATTTACGTGTTGATGGCTTTGCGGAATTGTGGATGTAGGCCTGGAGATCTGTAGATGAGTGTTACTCTGAGGGTTGCCAGGGGGTTGGTGCGAAACCGGATTTGTGACTCTGAGGGTGTACTTGTGAATAAATTGCAATTCATCCTCAGGGATTGTTGGTGCCGTCCCTGCGGGTGATCTTGTATCCGTCAGAGATGACAATGAAGAAGTTGTGTGCTGAGGATGCTTTTATCCAGGTTACTGTCATGAAGGTGATGTGTGGGGCTGTTGTGTTGAGGAGGTAACAGAGTCCAATGGCGTGCTTGTGGACGGAGCGGGTGTGGAGTAGGAGGCACATGACCTGGTTGTTATGACAGGGTCTGGTAGGTGGGGCAGCGCTGTGTAGGCAGTTGGAGTTGCACACTCAGCATGTGAAGGTGTCGTGTGTGCGCTTAGGAGTTGCCTGATAGCAGGCGGTTGATTGTCTGGTGGACATTGCTTGGAGGGTGGCTGCAGCATGAGCCTGTTGTGTGACGTGGGTCATTCAAGGACCAGAGGGTTGTACATTGTGCACGTTGCAGGCGCAGACGGTCCTGCCTTTGGCATGGCGTTGGTGCAACAGTGGCACAGACAAGCTGCTGGCTGCATTAAGAATGGGTGGAGGGGGGAAGGGAGGAGCATTTTGGAGGCGTGTGGGTTGCAGAATCAGGGCACTCGGTGGGGCGGTGCCGCAGGTGAGGCAGCAGCAGGCGGAAGTGGTGAGAAACTAGGCAAAAAGTAGCACACAAAGACAAGGAGGTCAGAAAGGCACAGTGCAACAGGTGTATGTAAAGGAAGGAGTGTCAGGTTACTCATGGGTCACTCCGAGAAAATGTATGAACAATCACCAAAAATGATGGCCACAGGATCAGGCAACAAAATGTGGAGCTGCGCACAGGAGACACACCGTCAGCAGGCGTTGACGTCCCGTGGTGGGGAGCAACCTGCACAAATACATACACAACCAGGTACTTCATGCACAATAGAGATTATTAACCATGAAGAACTGCATGCATGTTGCCGAAGAACACATACACTCATATGCTCAATCTTTGACAATTATGCTATAGATGACGCATGCAAACTGGCAAGAGATCTGCAGTGACAGAGATGAGGCACTTTGGATTGTGCTGAACACCTTTATTACACAAACTCACACAAAGGAAAATGCATCCATATGACCAGACTCACGGGTCAGTTGACATAACATGCGGGACATACGCTGGACCCCCCTTAACAACACGGATGTTGTAAATCCCAATGAATTGGCACACAGGTTAAGGGGATGAGCCAAACACATGCTGCTGCACACGGAGAGGCTGCAATTCACCATAGAGCCTGTTGTTGTGATGTCCCACACTATGTCCAACCGTAGCATCCGCAATGTTTCAGAGGCAAGGTTTACGCACATTAATGCCTTCATCAGACTCCACACTCCACTACAGATGACTGTCAAGAAGGGTGACTATCATGTCATGGGAGTGATGCTACATATTATATGCTCCATGGTGAGAAGACAAGACATGTATGCATGGTACCACAACATGCACTGAAGCAGTCCCCACACATTCCCAAACCGCACCACCACCAAAAAGCCTTGCTGCAATCCTTACCCAAACTGACATTTCCACATGTCCGTGCATGGAACGCTGATTCAGCACATGTTGCAATCCTCATGAGGAATAGCAGGAGGACAAAGATGACACGAACAGACAACAGGCGCAAAAGCATGGGAATGACAGACACACAAGAAGTCACCTAAAACAATTCTCACCGCACACATGGTCAGTTACGAAACATGAACAATGTTGGACACATGCAAATTTCAAAGAAAGTCTATCCGCAAAACTGTGTGGCATGACATCATCACTCGAGTGACACATCAGAACACACATCAAAGTCACTTTGCATTCAGTCAGCTGGACACACACATTGCAACACATGCCACTCAATGCTACAAGCTTGCACACTCATACCCAGTGACTCACCATTATGAGAAGAAGTTGCGTATGAGCTGACTACAGATATCATCCTCCTCCTCATCACTTGCCTGGTGACCAAGCCCTGGATCCTCCACGGGTGGATGTTCCTGCTCATCCGGATCCAGGATGAGTGGCACTGCCTTCTCAACTGCCATGTTTTGCAGCATGCAGCACATGATGAAGAATTTGCAGACCTTCTCCGGTGCATATGGGAGGGACCCGCCTGTCTTATCAAGGCACCGGAATCGGCTCTTCAGGAGACCAAACGTCCTCTCAATCACTCGCCTGGTCTGCCCGTGTGCATTGTTGTACCGGTGATCTGTAGCTGTTCTTGGGTTGCGGAGAGGTGTCAGTAGCCATGGCATGTTGGGATATCCAGAGTCCCCTACATGGAAACATCATGTAAATAAGTGGGTCAGGAGATGCCGTAAGAGCCAAAGATACCGCAACACACAGGACAAACAGAGTATACCTACCAACAAGACATGCTCATTCGTTGTGCATCCGCAGCATCATTTGTGGCACCCAGCTATGCCTCATGATGTAGGCATCATGTGTTGATCCTGGAAAACGTGCACAGACATGGGAAATCAGCATGTTAGCAAGACACACCACAAGGGCATTTATTGAGTGGTAATGTTTTCGGTTGCGATAGGCTTGCTCCTGTGCCTGTGGTGGTACCAAAGCCACATGTGTCCCATCAATGGACCCAATGACATGGGGCATCCCTCCCAGGGCATAGAAATCACCCTTGACATCTGTCAACTCCTCAGGAGTAGGAAATTTGATGAATTCATCAAGGTGCTCCAACATGGCTGCCAAAACATCACGCAGGACATGGCTGAACATTGTCTGTGACATCCCACCAACATCAGCTATGGTCAATTGAAATGTACCTGTGGCAAAAAAATGTAGGGCTGCCATCACCTTCATCTTGGGGGTCAGCGCAGTAGAATACCTGTGCCGCGGTTGGAGGTGTGGTGCCATCTTGTTAGTCAAGTCCGCAATCAACTGTCGAGTGAATCTGTAACGTCGGAGGCAGGCACGTTCCCTCATGGCAGCCAAGTCTGGCATTGGTCTCGGGACAGGCGGTGCCCTGCAGGACATTGTTAGGAATAATGAAGATTGAGAGTCTGCCAACATCAATGTCAATGAACATAGCACATGCTAAACTGCGACTAAACATCAGGTAACTATGGAGTCTGGTGTGTGCAACACATCCAGGACACATATGCCAGCTTGCTGGCACTCCTACGAAAAGCCAGATACACCTGTTGATTGTCAAGTCTACATGACATGCCCTGAAATGAGCTGGGGGCAAGTCTGAGTGAACAGCCAGAGATATCACCGGAGTGACACCCATCCACATAGCTGCATTGGAAGGATGTCATCTCATCCAGACAGCTGACTGCAAGGCACACGCACAGGTCACATGGAATGTCAAATGTACATATCAAACACATTGCGATGAAGGGGTACACGTAACAACACAAAAACACAGCCATTGAGACGACGCAGACATGTATGCCCGGGAAAATATGATGTCCGATGCACACAGACCCTACAGCCGTGGGAATCCACATGTGGCATGGTGTGCGTAGATGTGTGCCATGCCCATCTCCACACAGACCCATGTTGGATGCACCAACAGCAGATGCAGTTGACGGAACACTAACAGCAAGCTCATGGGAACACATGACACACCCCTGACATAGTCACATAGGGGCACGTTGATCGTGACATGTCAGTTGATAGAGTGTCCCTGTCCCTGGCATCAGGAGACAGGTGCGGGTGGTGATGACTGTGCCATCCCACTGCTGCTGTGCATGACACAATTGGACTACAGACACACATGTGGCAAGTGTCAAGGTGATGTGTGCCACATAGTGCCCCATCACACATGACATGTGTACACAGGTCATCACACATCAATTGTGCAACTAGATGAGATGACCTGTGCAATATCACTGGCTGACACACCTAGGGCCTGCACATGAAAGTATGCAATGACAAGTACTTGATGGACATCCTTGTGCGACTCGTAGCCCTCCATTCCTGGCGTGTGTATGCCTCGTATCACCATTATAAGCGTGTGAAACGCACCGTACCCCTGCATTCATGGTGTGTGTACGCCTCGTATCACTATTGTACTGGTGCCGTACGGGTGAAATGCACCGTACCCCCGCATTCATTGAGTGTGTAGCCCCGTATCACTATTGTACTGGTGCCGTACCTGTACATGTGAAGCGCACCGTACCCCCGCATTCATTGCATGTATACGCTCCGTATCACTATTGTACTGGTGCCGTACCTGTATGTGTGAAACGCACCGTACCCCCGCATTCATTGCGTGTGTATGCCCCGTACACTATTGTACTGGTGCCGTACCTGTACGTGTGAAACGCACCGTACCCCCGCATTCATTGCGTGTGTACGCCCCGTATCACTATCGTACTGGTGCCGTACCTGTACGCGTGAAACGCACTGTACCCCCGCATTCATTGCGTGTGTATGCCCCATATCACTATCGTACTGTTACCGTACCTGTACGTGTGAAACGCACCGTACCCCCGCATTCATTGCGTGTGTACGCTCCGTATCACTATCGTACTGGTGCCGTACCTGTATGTGTGAAACGCACCGTACCCCCGCATTCATTGCGTGTGTACGCCCCGTATCACTATCGTACTGGTGCCGTACCTGTACGTGTGAAACGAACCGTACCCCCGCATTCATTGTGTGTGTACGCCCCATATCACTATTGTACTGGTGCCATACGGTTATGTGTGCAACGCAACGTACATGTCCACTTCCATTGTTGCAGTACACAGGGGTTGCTGGACACGCCCCCCCAAGTGACCAGACCCTGGTGGTAATATATGGGCTCCATATTATAGGTTTGGCTTTGGGTATGGGGTATGTTTCCTGCCCCTCACCCCCACCCTGGCGCCTGGGTGTTGTTCTCACCTTCTGCGGCGTGTGCGTCGGTTTCGGTGCACCAGGTCGTAGGCTAAGAGGACTGGGATGACACGTACGATGGGGTTCATGGCGTGTACGTCGCGTACCGGGGCTCAGTTTGTAGGACTCTACTTTTACTGCTGTTTTTGGCTCCCGTAAGAAAAGAGCCGTGCGGAGTGCCGTAGGGACGAATCGTACTTGCTGGGCTGGAAACCGCTGCTTAAATACGTCCGGATGTTAGGAGTGATAGAAGTACGGGAAGGGGCGGCGGGATAGGGATTATTTTTAAATCTAATTATTCTTGTGAATTCGAACCACAATCCTTCTCAGGCTGTGAGTCCGTCTTATTTAAACTTGCTATATCTCCGCAACTAACCATATCTGGAGTGCTTATTTACCGCCCTCCTGGTTATGCAAGACATTGGTCATCCTCTTTACCTGACCTTATTGCCCCTCTTATTCTACAAGCAGCCAATTTTATGATGTTGGGCGATTTTAATCTTCATTTGGAAGACTCAGCAAATTTGGACAATTCTACTTTTTTAGCTGATTTGGAAGCCCTCGGCTTGTCTCTCCATAACAAGGGATCCACACATCAGGCAGGGCATCTACTGGACCCTATTTTTTCTAATCTTCCTTTTGCCTGTAATTGTCCCGCCTTGCCCTTAAGTTGGTCTGATCATTTTGCAGTCTACTTCCAATTTATTGTTCTTGATACCCCCCTGCCTTTGCCAACTTCTGACTCTGGGAGTAAGAGACCTTGGCACAAGTTGGATCTAGATTCATTGAACGGTCTCCTTGAAGGGAATCCTCCAGATCTGACACTTCCACTTACTTCCTTGAACAAGGCAGTATCGGATTGGCTACTTTCTTCTATTAACCTCTGCCTGCCTTCTTCATCGAAAACCTGTTCCCCCCACCGTACCCCAGTTCCTTGGTTTAACGAAGACCTGAAGATTTTGAAAACAAAATGCAAATCTTTAGAAAGAAAAGGGCGAAAATTATATGCCCCTAGCTGTAAAGTTGATTACAAGACAGCTCTTCACACATATCATGCCACCTGTAAGGCAGCAAGAGCGACTTATGTTTCTAAGACCATTACTAATTCATTGAACAAGCCTCAAGTCTTGTTCTCAATGGTTAAAAAATTGTCCGGGGCAAATACCCTCCCCTTACCTCCTGCCCTGGATGCTACTAAATGTAACAATATTGCAAACTTTTTCACTGATAAAGTGAAGACAATTTATAGCAATTTTACTTCTACTTTTTCTCATGGCTTAAATACGTCTGGATTAGACACTATGCACACGGATCCTCTTCCTGATATAGTGAAAATCTCACAGTGGCCCCTCCTTGATGATGTATCCTTTGAATATTGTTTATCCAGGGTAAATTCAGGTTCTCCTTTGGACCCCCTACCAGCTAATATCCTAAAACAACTTTCCCCTGCTGCATTGAGATTTTGTAGAGGGCTCCTTAACTCTTCGATACGCGAGTCCTACGTTCCATCTGATTGGAAACACGCGATGGTGGTTCCTCTACTGAAAAAAACAAATGCAGATCCCTCGGTCTTGGCTAACTACCGTCCCATTTCACTTTTACCAGTATTTTCCAAAATTTTGGAAAAACATGTTAACTTTCATCTAACTACTCATATTGAAAAGTCTGGATACCTACACCCCTCTTAATCGGGTTTCAGGACACACCACTCTACTGAAACTACCCTTTTAGGAGTAACTGAAAAACTACGTTCTTGTTTAGATCGGGGTGAGACCATGGCGCTCATCTTATTAGATTTGAGCGCAGCTTTTGACACTGTGTCTCACTCTATTCTGTTGAAATCACTTCAGTCAGCAGGTGTGGAAGGTCCAGCCCTGCTATGGCTGACCTCCTTCCTTAGTGACCGTTCATTTCAGGTTTTCTCTTCTGGTTCCTCATCCACTTCCCGTACATCTGCATATAGAGTTCCACAGGGTTCTACCTTGAGTCCATTACTTTTTAATATCTATGTGCGTCCCCTTGCTACCATCGTCGAGGACGCTGGGCTCACTCAATACTCCTATGCAGATGACACTCAAATTATTTTTTCGCTATCCTCTTCTAAAGACACCTCAATATCTTCTTTATGAGGCGGCTTACTTCAAGTCTCGGAATGGATGAATACCAACTGCCTGAAATTGAACGGGGACAAAACGGAGGTCATCATCCTGGGCAGAGATAAACATCTTTGGAACCTCTCTCATTGGCCTCAAGAAATGGGTTAATTTCCTCAGCCTGTAGCCCAAGCCCGTAATCTAGGGTTCATTATTGATAGCCAACTTTCCATGCTGCAACAAGCAGTGAGCACCGTTGGCACTTGTATTTCTATACTGAGATGGTTGCGGAAGATAATTTGCATGCTCCCTTCTTCTACACAAAGAACCGTAGTCCAATCCCTTATTACCTCCCGTTTGGACTACGGGAACATACTTTATTTAGGTTGTAACAAGGAACTCTTGAAAAGGCTTCAAATGGTCCAAAATTCTGCGGCGCGCCTTCTCTGTCTTGTTTCAAAGAAAACCTCCATTACTCCTTTTCTCCATAATCTTCGTTGGCTCTGTATTGCCAGCCGAATTAAATTCAAGGCCCTTTGTCATATTTTTAAAATAAAGCAAGGAGCAGCTCCAGTGTATTTACGTGAACTCATCTGCCCTTACATGCCGCATCGCGCCTTGCGGTCCTCTACTCTAGGTAACCTGGCACTTCCTAGATTTAAATTGACAAGAATGGGCGGACGCTCCTTCTCGTACCTTGGACCTAAACTTTGGAATTCTCTTCCTAACCATGTGAAACAGGAACCTTCCTATCTGAAGTTCCGTCGAGACATTAAGACCTGGCTCTTCATCCAGCAACTGGCTTAGTTACTTAGTCTAACCTTAGACTCATTTGCGCCGGGAAACCCTGAATAGGGTAGCTGTGCGCCTAACAAATTTAATAATAATAATAATAATAATGTCGCGTACAGGCTGTTCCGGATCCTATTAGTGTTTTTTTTTTTTTACCCGTACGGTCTTTTGTACGATTCGTATGGAAAATAGCTTTCTGTACAAATCGTACTTCCTAGGTTGTACGGAAAGTTTACCGGGTACGAGTCGTACGGAGAAAACACTCAGTACAACGATTCGTACAGCCTTTTTCCAGGATTCGAATCGGCCCCTAAATGGTTAGGGCAATAAAATGCCAACTTTCTGAAAGTGGCTTTCTCAGAACTGTGACTTCAAATCTGGCTTTACCATTAAAGAGAGCTTTTATGTAACAAGCTAACTCAATGTTATCCTATGTGAGAGGTAGTCTTTACATTAGTAAACACCGAATTTAGGAACTTTTCACTACCAGGACATGTAAAACTGAAGAGTATATGCCCAACATTGTAAATACACTGCACACCACCCTCTGGGGTGTTTAGGGCGTATGCTAGGGGTGACTTATATGCATTAAAAAGGAGGTTTTGGCCCTGGCTAAAGGTTTATTTTGCCAGGTCGAAATGGCAATTTAAAACTGCACACAACCAAAGCTGCAATGGCAGTCCTGAGACATGTTTAAAGGGCTTCTTAAGTGGGTGGCACAATCACTGCTGCAGGCCTACTAGTAGTATTCAATTTACATGACCTGGTCACGTGTAATACCGCTTTACTAGGGACGTACAAGCAAACTAAGTAGGCTAATTGCATGCAACCCAAATCTACCATGTTTTAAGGAGAGAGCACATGCACTTTAACACTGGTCACCAGCAAACACGGGTTCAGAAAACAGGAGGGTGAATGCAAAAAGGTCACAGAGGATCCTGCAGAAAGGGCCAAGACTGCGGATAGGCATATACCTATTGAACGAGCTGTGTTAGATTGATTAGGGCATCTCATGAAGCAATAGCTTAGTTTCCTATTGCATCAGCACTTCAGTGTCAATGCTACAGCAGGAATATCAGTGGCCTTAGCTACCTATGAATGCAAAGATGTATGTGCAACCATGTGCTATTTGTCAGAAAATAGAACATTCAACTGTAGTAAGTCCAGAACCTATTCCCCTCGGTTGAGGCTTGTGTTTTAATGCTTGTGCTGTTTTCAAACTGTCATTTTGACAATTCCACTGACATATGAAGCTGTAATTCCTGTTGATTTCTGGGAAGTAACTTGACTGATCAGAGAGCACCAAGTGTTCTGTAATGCAATGCAGTTACCCATTGTCAAACCTGCTATGTTTGTGTTTTCGATTGTACTTACACATGTGCCGACATGCACAGAAACGATAATTTTATAAATCTCAGACACTCAGGGGCCTATTACGATGGCGGGCAAACTTTGTCCGCCCTCCACCGTACCGGGAAAATGGACCGGCCGCCACAAGTGTGGCGGTCCCGCCATGGGAATTAGGATGCCATCGCCACGGTGGCATCCCGCATATGTTGCATTGTGGCGGGCAGTGCTGTACGCAGCTACCGCCACAATGCAATATATGCATGTCGTGCATTTGCATGCACAACATGGCAGGAACCACGCGGTGCCTGCCACATTGTGCCTGCAAATGGAGAGGTGTACCATGGGTACTCCGAAGTGCGCCCCCAACCCCCCAACCCCTGGGAGCCCGCAACGGGCCTCCGAAAGTGAACTCCGCCTGACTTTCCATGGCGGGGTCTCTGCCATGGAAAGCCCTGCACCGCCGCCCATCCTAATATGGATGGCGGTGTCTTGCAGACACCGCTACTATAATGGAGCCCTTTTCCGAGCGGTCACCTGTCCGACCAGCGGAAAACCAGTGGATGGTCTTTCCGTCCGCCGGGGTCCCCACCTCCATCGTAATTTGGCAGGGGGAAATAGTAAGCGGGCGATGGAAAATGGCAGGTGGATCACCACCGCCAGACGGGCAGTGGCGATCCGCCCGCCATCCTAATAGACCCCTCAGTGTCACTTCACGGTCTTCTTCCACAATTACAGCTGCTCCTCCTAGGATGCCATATTCATCTGCAATTTCAAAATATTGAATCATTAATCGTTTTCTATCTTAATCATCCTCAACAGTTGGTGAGTACTGCATTCACTGAACTTAGTTCAAATCCATATGATTTTTGGGCTACAAGTTGTTCTTGAAAAACACTATTATATCTATCCATGAATTCTCTCTTGAATGCTTCAGGTTTGAAAGTTTCCATCGTTTTATAACAAGAGAAATACAATCAGGAGCTGCTGTTGTTGGTCTGTTTAGCTGCCTTAAGCCAGTTTATTGCTTTCTAGTCCCTTTTTGGATTACTTTTTTGTTTTTTGCACCCAGTTGCATTGTCAAATTAACCTGGAATCTTCAATGTGCAAAGGCATATATAAACATATATTCATTAGAATTGTTGCTCTATCATTTGGGGGATGACATCATCTTTGCATCTCTCAGCTTTTGTAGCCTCCAGTGCATTTCATACATTTATATAGTCATTTATTTAGGTGAACATTTCTCATGTACAAATGCATGTTATATTTATTATTGTTTTCACTTGTATTATGTGTTGCATTTGCTTTATTATAGACTGATAGTGCATCAATTATTCATATGCAATCATATAATTTATAATCTTGAATCTTCCTTTATTTTTTTATCCTTACCAACATGTGGTTCTTCTATTGCAAGATTACAGGGCTTTGATCCAGATAACCTCACAAACACGATTGGCTCTTCACTGGTGCCTCGCATCGGCCAGTTTTCAGATAGGGTACCAGTTGACTCAACTCTCTCCTCTTGTTCTATCTACAGATGCCAGAAAGAAAGCTTAGGGGCAGTCCTGAGAGCAATGAAGGCTTAGGCATGATGGTCTATCCAGTAGTCCCATTACTCATCCAGCTGGAAAGAGCTGGCTGAGATGAAAGCAGCTCTACCATTTTTTCTTCTGCTCATCAGGCATCAATCTGTTTCCATTTAGACAGACGACCAGTTGTGACCACCTATGTGAATTGAAAGGGAGTGATTGTTTAATCTCTCTTTCTTTTCTCCAGGGAGATTTGGTTCTGGGGCGGAGCTCAATCTCCATTCTCTGAAGGCAATGTATGTTCTGGTAAGGGAGAATGGGCCTTACTACGAGCTCAGAAGGAGGCTTTTCTCATCAATATCCCATTGTCTCTCACAGCCAGTGCTTCAAGAGATACCTTGGAGGATTGGTCCCCTATGGTTGGACCTCTTTACCATGGAAATGAATTCCCTTCTGCCTCAGTTTGGCTCTCTGGTACCATCCCCGGTAGACTAGGCATCAGATGCTTTCTCAGTGAAATGGCCTTTGGTCTTCTAAACTGCTTCTCACAGTTTTCTTTGATTCTTCAAGTCTTGCAGAACATTCGAGAGGATCAGGATAAAGATTCTATTAGCGGTCCTGAGGGGGTCAAGGAGGTCTTAGTTTCCCTTATTACAACAGCTGGTGATCTCCACTCTATGAGTCTTTCTTCTACAGATGCCTCCCTTGAGCCACCCATTTCTCTCCCAGAGGTCACTTAGCCAGCAGAACATGGTGGTTTGGCTTATGAATGGTTGAATTTGTTAGCACAAGGCTGTTCTTCGCTAGTGGCAGACTATTCAGTATTCTTGCCGTCCCTCCACTCGTATAACATGCTGCTGCCCTTGAGGAAATTTAGAGAAATGGTGCATGTCTAAATGTTTCAGTCCTACTTGTTGTGAACAGGTAAAAACCCTAGTTTTTTTATGAGATGGTTTTCTCCTAGGGTTGGCGCTTACCACCATAAAGGTTCAATGGGCTGCACAATGCAGCACACATAGAAAAAGCAAAAACGAGGAGAAATAAATTTCTCCTTGTTGCACCATGTTAATCCAGGTTTTTTTGGGTCCTAATTTTGGCACTGCCCCATATTAATGCCACCCTTGTAAATATGGAGCAGCCTCAATATCAGTAGGTGTGGCGGTGGAACGCCCACTGCAACATTCATTGCCCACCCCTTGCACACTAAGGGCCTCATTACGATGTCTGTGAAAGCATTCCGACCGACTTGGTGTCTGAATGGTTTCCGACCGAATCGAATTCGGGGAGTTCAGCCAACCGATTACATTGTTTCTGAACACCGTTCAGTCGGACTCCCATTGACTTCAATTGGAGCCTGTGTTCTGACCGACAACACAGGCTCCCATTGAAGAAAGGGGTGGGGGTGGAAAACCTTTGCACCCTGTGGCTGGCACCCCAGGGTGCTTGCCACACTGTGCATGGTTGGAAAGGGGGACCCATGTGTACTCCCAGGAGCCCCAACTGGAGGCCTCTGGGTGAAGGAGGGACTGCTACGGGCCCCCAAAGTCAGTTTCGGACAGTTGCTCCATGTCGGAGAAACTGATTTGGAAAGGCTGTCCGAAACCAACATCATAATGCATCAGTCGGAAACGCGGTCTGTAGAGCCGTATGAGCCAACTCTGACCTACTCAGTTTTTTCGCGACGCGAGTCGGAACCGAGTCAGAAAGTCCGAACGGTTTCCGACCATCGTAATCTGTCAGTCGGAAATGTTTCAGAGTTGGTCGGAAACAAGGCTTCCGGCACAGATTCCGAGGAACCAAATGCCATTTGGAGACTTTACCACTGACATCTTAATGAGGCCCTAAGTATAGTGTGTAAAGGTGCCTTATTTACAAGGTAGCGTCAAGCCACGTTAAGTGGCTTAACATTGCCTTGTAAATAAGGCGAAGCCCGTAACGCCACAGGATAGTTGAAAAAAGTGACGTTCTTGTGGTGATAGGGGCTTGTAAATATGTCCCTTTGTTTGTGACTTTTAGAGTTCCTAATAAAGATTCACGACCTTCCACAGTCTATCTATATGGATTAAGTCTACCATAAGCATATGAATGAATGAATGAAATTGGATTTGTATAGCGCTTAGCTACCCTGAGGCCTCCTAGCGCTTTGCGGAGCGGAGAGACTTAAAAGGAGAGAGAATCCTGCTAGTGTGCTGAAATAAAGAGGTGTGTTTTGAGCAGTTTCCGGAAGACCAGCAGATTAGGTTCTCCTCGGAGAGTGGGGGGGAGGGCATTCCAAAGGTTGGAGGCATTCAGAGAGAACAAGCGTCCACCCCACCTAGCTCTTCGGACTTTCAGGTGAGTGGCAAGAAAAGCAGAACTGGAACGAAGGTTCCTAGAGGGTTGATAGGGGGTGACCAAGGACTGAATAATATGAGGGCCAGTTTTCCAAATAGCTTTGTGGGCCAGGCACAAAGCTTTGAAATGGATCCTGGCTCGGATGGGCAGCCAGTGGAGATTCCTCAAAGCAGGTTTTGCTGTTTGTCTACGGGGGATCTGGAGCAATTGGCGAGCCGCACAGTTTTGGATTACTTGAAGTTTATGGATAGTAGACTGAGGGGCTCCGAGATATAGTGCGTTCCCGTAATCCAAGCGGGACAATATGAGGGCCTGTACCATAATCCTCCTCGCCTGGAAAGGGAGCAGAGGAAGAATTTTCCTGAGCATCCGCATCAGGCCAAAACAAGTAGCAGAGAGCTTGGTGGCCTGATGGTTGAAGCAAAGGGAGCTATCGAGCCATATGCCAAGGCTTTTAATCTGTTGCTTTGGGATGGGCATGGGGCCAAGACAAGTCGGCCAAATGAGTGTCGCGGTGGGTGAAGGAATTTTACCCAAGAACATTAGTTCGGTCTTGTCCCTGTTTAGCTTGAGGTGGGAACGGTCCATCCATTTGGCTACCGCCTCTAGGCAGGCACCTAGAGCGCAGGATGATCCCTCAGGGTGGTTGAGTGCCACCACCAGTTGGGTGTCATCTGCGTAGGTAATGATTTTTATGCCGAATGGAAGGACTATCTCAGCTAATGGGGCCATATAGGAATTAAAAAGCGTAGGGCTCAGGGACGATCCCTGTGGAACCCCACATCTGAGTGGCCATCGACTGGATGTGGCGGTCCCCTCAAAGACTTGGAAGAATCGATCCTTTAAGAAGGACTGAAACCAGGTGAGTGCCATATTTCCCACTCCCATATTTTCCAGCTGCTCGAGCAGGATGTTATGGTTAACAGTGTCGAAGGCGGCACTGAGGTCGAAGAGAATAATAGCTGCCGAGCCACCCTGGTCCAGAAGTCTTCTGGCTTCTTCAGTCATCACTAGCAGGGCCGACTCTGTGCCTAACTGAGGATGTTATGAAATTACTCACACATCAATTCCTTTACACGTGTAGGGTAGATCGATGAGAGGAATTTTGACATCCTGGGCTTCTTTTGAAGGGGCTTGCTTGAGGAAAGTTTGTTGTACAGCTACATGGAAGTCTGTACATGCACACACTTTTACATTATAGAATTCATTTTGGTAAAGGATTTTCTGCTTCTATTGGGAATTATGTATTATCTTCTGTTTCAGAATTGTAATACGTACATTGCAAGAAGAATTCTGTTTGTATCCAAAGAAGAAATTATCCTTTATTAACTATCAGGTTGTAAACATAATATGGTGATTGTCTTATGATATTGCAATTTTGAAATATAATCAATAAGTTATGGCTGGGTCTTATCTCGCATGTGAGGACTGGATCAGGAAAGATGGATGAGGAGGTAATGCACCGCTAATTTACCAGTAATTTTCATTACTCTGAGTCCAAGTCACCTCCTAAATAACTTTCCTTTCTACTACAAACTAGTATGCCACAAGATGATACCCTTTTCCCATATGTATTCAACATCTACCTCAGGTATCGCCTCTGAATCATCAGGAATTATGGATATTCTTTATACTCTTGTGCTGATGACACCGATCTTATTTTTTTCTAACTGGCCCTGACTGTTCTAGAAAGGCACTTCCAAGACTTTCTAAACAACATCAATCACAGGATGGACAAAGACTGGCTCAACATATCCATGCCTGCGTCCTAACGGAGGTGGCTGGTGTGCAAAATATCGATGGACTGAGATGCGGCCCCAAGTAATTACCAGTAGCTGAGATTATTCAAGCATTCCATCCTTCACTTTTTTATACTTCACAACACATATGGGGAAAGCTGAGATTTTACTAGGGGGCAAGGATCTTGCTTTACAGTTCTCTGTCTTCTGGCCTCTTGTTCTCTGCCTCTGTCTGGAGATTCAACCTTTTGTAAGGAGTCTCTGCTTTAAATTGGATTCTAAATTAAGAATGGACATTTAGCTCTACTTGGTTGTCTCAACATGGTCACTATGTCTTTAAAAGCTCAGATCCATTCTCCTTCTTTTATCCCTTGTTGCTAGAAAAACAGTAGTTGCAGCACCTGTTGTTTCTTGGTTTGCCTTTTTTAATTCTCTTATCTTGGCGTATCCAAATAATTATTCAGACTTCAAATTAATCAGAACGAGGCTGCCAGAGCAAATGTCTTAACCTCAACATTTGCGTCAGCAAAACCTATTCTGTCCACATTTTAATTGACTAGCTATTAAAAAAAAGATTTTTTTCAAAACTTTCCATTTTATACACAAAATGCCAACTCAGTTTCAGGGGGCAATTTGCTGGCAACTTGACCCAAGTGAGTCTGTATTAAATGATTGGGCCAAGCCACTTTAAACTGTAATGTGCAGTTATCAGCTTGCAGAGGAGCATGGGAGTCTTGAGGATTGATGAAATCTTTGGCATCCACCAATCCCTCTTCAAAGTGAAAATCTTCTTCGAGGTACCCCTCCAGAAGACAACAAGAATAGGGACAATCCTCCCGAAACCAAGAACAATCTTCATATTTTGTTCCTTGGAGAAACAGAAACTGGATGAGAACACTAAGAATCATCATCTCTGACTATGCTAGAGAGAGAATAAACAATGGACAATCATTTAGGTTTGGAGGATGAAAATGTCAGTTCTTCTCAGAGAGGCAGGGGCTAACCACAGGCAAGTGTATTCTTCAAGTATTAAAAAAGGAAATCAGATAGAGTTTCGGACATTTATTCATTTTCAGGGATCATTCTTAGACCCATTGCCAGCAGTTTCCAAAAGAAGAAAGTACTTAAGAAGAGATTGTGGCCATGATAAGAAAGAGCTACTTCTCCAGTTCCAAAGGAGAAGTGAGGTCTAGGAGTTTTCTTCATTGCTTTCCTTGTTTCAAAGTGATGTGGGTTTCATTTTGTGATCAAGTTAAAGGAGCCGAAAATTATTGGTCAACACATAGAATTCAAAATAGGAGACTCTTTAGAAAATAATTCATCTGATCAAATTTAATTATTTTATGATTGCTCTAGAATTTATGAATGCTCACCTACACATTCCAAATGTGAAGAGTCAGTGGAAATATCAGAGGTTTTGTGTGGGGAACCATTATTGGCAATTCATGGTTCATCCCTTTGCTCTAAAGTCTGCATCGGGTTTCTTCACAAAGGTCATAGCCCCATTGATTGTCCATCTCCAGCTACTGGCGATTCCTGTTTTTCCCTACTTGAATGATTGGTTACGAAATGAACCAGCTTGGGAAAAGACCCTTCATGTCATGGATCAGACACAGACTGTGATCGATTGATTAGGATTACTGCTGAATATCTCCAAATGTCAACTTTAACCCTCGAGCGACTTGAAGTTATTGGACCAGGGTTCTGAATAGATTTGGGGAAAATCTTTGTTCCGGAGAAACAAATTGTTCATCTTCATCGATGGTTCTGGAAATTAATGAGCAAACAAGAAGTGCCAGCCAGTTCATGGATGGCTAATCAAGTTCATACTGCAGCCCGAGTATTCACAGCACAATGGGACAGATTACATCTTCTCAATTGTTATGGCACATCCACAGAGTCTAGTCACCAAAAACATACTTTTGCCTTAAATATCATACAGGAGCTGAAATAGTGGTTGACCATAAGAAATCTATCCCCAGGGGTAATGATACATACACAGACACCTTTATTTCTAATGATAGATGCCAGCCAACTACGTTGGAGAGCTGCAATCAATCAGAGATATTGCCAATACAAGTGGTCTATAGTGGAAACTAGGAGATAATCGAACTGGAGAGAGTTGATAGTGATTTTCAGGGCTCTTCAAAACTTCAGAAACATTTAATTCCAGAAAAATATTCTGGTCAGAACAGACAGTACAGTATCAGTTTGCTTACATCAATTATCAGAGGAACATTTGATACAGATCCATCAATCAAGTGGCACTTCTCTTGGATTTATTGGCAGTAAAGAACTTGTTCAGTTTGCCAGTGATCCATATCAGGGTAAAATCTAAGTGGATGTGTTGAGCAGAAAATTTCCATCATCAATGAACCATTCATTATCAAAGATAATTTTCAAGAAGCTCCGAAAGAGGTTCTGAATTCCTTAGCTAGATAATTTTTGTTTCATGAGACAAATCCTTCTACACAGGTTGTGTACAGGTTCAGGGAGAAGGGAGTGTGTGAAGTGTTGGAGCCCCAGGAGTTTACTTTATGCATTTCCTCAGTTTCTACTTAATCCAATAGTTCTGTTCAAGATACAGCAGCAGAGGGCACAAAATATCCTTTTGTTTCCTTGTTGACCACAACTGTCTTGGTTACCTATACTGAAGGCTTTAGCATCTCACCTTATAGGGGTACTTCCTTTCTACACTTTTTCTGTATCAACTCTATCTCTATCCCTCAAACTATTTTTTTTGTTTGGAGATTTAAACTGTACGTTTGCTATGCAAAGGTCTTGTCATGCAATTGGTGCAAACTATTCAGCATTCTAAGAGACTGTCTACATTGAAAGGCTTATTCTAAACACTGGATGACTTTTGGTCGATGATGCTCCACTTATGATCTTTATGCTTCATCATGTTCTCTTTCTTCAGTCTTACAATTCTTACTAGATAGTTTCATTTAAATCTTTTACTATCTACTTCGAAATCAGGGTGGCGTACAATTAAAGCATTCAGGCAGTTTCTGGAACCCAGATTGAATTTATAGCTTTTTTGGCAAACAAATAAAGTCATTCAATTTCTAAACCTTTACCATGGACTCCTTCTCTTTCATGGGATCTTCCTTCGTTGTTGAGCTCATTACAACTACCTTCTTTTAAACCTTTAGATATCGTAGAATTTAAAATTCCTTTCCTACAAGGTTTGCTTTGTAGTTGCTATGACATCTGCTCATACAATTGGGGAGGTTTATGCCCTAATAAGTTGCCCCACTTTTTTAGATTTTTTGGTGATGATATAGTTCTAATGCATGTTCAGAATTTCATTCTTAAAGTAAACCCTAACTATAATTTACCTCAATAAATGCTTCTTCCTATCCACTACCGTCTTTGGATGAAGAACAATGGTTGCATGCTTTGTATGGTAAAAACAACTATTGATTTATCTTGGCAGGTCACATGAGTTCAGGAATTCTGATCACTTGTTTCTGACTTATGGCAATGTAAGGGGAAGTAAAAAAAAACAGCAAAGATGGCTTTATGCAAATATAAAAAGGATGCTATTATACACATGCTCCTCTGAGGTTTGCTACTGTGAAGTGGTTGAGGGGCTTGCATGTCTCAGTGACTTGGAGAGGTATGTCAATGGGAGGTTAGTCTCCTGGCAGGGTTACCAATGCTAGACAAGTCAAAGGGTAGAGACCAGACACATTGCAATCCACTGGTCCTCCAGGTTGGGCACAAGGCTATCAGCCTTGCCCAATAAAATCATTTGGAAACAGCAGGAAAAACCACTAAATTGTCCATGCATGAGGGATTTTCAGGGTCTCTGCATGAGACATACATGATTTAGAGAAGTCTAAGCTACAAGAAAACTACTGATAGTATGACGGAGATTGAGTGTCAGAATCTGGTTCTGGATTGTACAGACTATGCAGGACACAGGAAAGCTTTCTCAAGTAACATCTGAGATGAGTCACTACAACTTACACATCATTGGGATCAGCGAAAGTAGGTGGACTGCATCTGGCAGAAGGAAACCTACCACAGGAGCGATGGTACTGTAGTCGGAAAGGACGATGACCAACATCATGAAGGAGTAGCCAACACCCCAAGCAAGGGGACAGAGAAATGCTTAATTATGTGGAAGCCAGCCAACAGAAGGCTCATGACAGCCAAGTTAAAGGCAGACATATCAACACCACTAATATTCAGTGCTCTTCTCTAGCAAATGACACAGAGGAAACAGTCAAGGACATATACTGCCAGCAGATGCAAGCTGAGCTTGAACCTGAACCAAACCACAACCCGAAGATTGTGATGGGGTACTTGAATGCTCAAGTGGGAAATGACAAAATCAAAAAGGGACAATTGATGGACGCAATGCTGAACAATGCAAACATTCACCCCCAATCGCAAGGATCAGGGTTTAATCCATTGTTCTTTTGGTCACCACGCCACCCCAGTTTGGATCCACTCATATGCAAATCAGTCTTGACCCTGATCCTCATGGGAACAGTCCAGCCCGAACTGTCAAGCCAGGTCCTGCCTAGACCAGAAAGAAGCATCCTGGGACCGGTTTCAGAACATCACGCCTCATCAGCCAGGTTAGTTTGAATTCAGTGGCGCAGTGAGCACAGGACCCACATCTGGGTATACCCTTTATACCTAGGATGACAAAAGCATAAAGAACAATTGATGGACGGAATGCTGAACAATGCAAACATTCACCCCAGTCACAAGGATCTGGATTTAATAACTGAACTGGAATGGCATGGGGAGCAAAAAAAACAATGGATTTAGGTCCAGATCTCTGTATGTGGGTGAATGTTTGAGATTGTGCAGCATTCTATCAATCAGTTGTTCTTTTTGCGAAGTGGGAAATAACTGCATGAACCATGACAGAGTCACTGGACAGGAAGGTTCTAAAACATTGCACGACAATGGAGAAAGACTGCTAGAATTCTGCACCACAAATGATCTGGTCATTGGAAGGACATTATTCCCCCACTGTGATATTCAGAAGCTAACTTGGTGCTCACCCAGTGGCAGAGACACAAACCAGATTGACCACATTATAAATGGCACTTGGAGATGCTCAAGGCAAGATTTTGGAGTGCGGAGAGGAGTGAATGTCTGTAGTGGTTGCCGTCTAGAGACTGCTCTATTGGAACTGAAGCTCAGAAAAACAAAATGTAAAACATCAGGATGACAGCACCTCCATGTGGCAAAATTACAGGACCTCAAGACAAGAAGGCATTCATCTTACAGATCAAAAACTAGATTCCATCTCCTGGCAGACACTGGAGATTTTTTGGAGCCAGCCGCAGAGGCACTCAACAAGAAATGGGAACAGGTGTCTTCAATAAATGAGAAGAGCAGTGAAACATGCCTGGGGACCAAGCCAAGGAAGGGTAAAAAACTAATAAGACAGGACAGATGGCTAGCTTTTGAAGCAGGAGAGCAGTAAGGAAGACACTTTTGGAGGCCAAATCTGTGAGGCTGCAGGAGAAGTACAAGCAACTACACTTCAGAAGCAACCAAAAGAATGACAATAGCAGGCAAGTGGACCTCCATTGATAACCTTTTCAGCCAAGCAGAGGAAGCTGCCAGTAGAGGAGAACGGGTACATTTCTTCAAGATTACAAGAATAGTCAGTGGTAAATCTCATGCAACAATCAACACCACTATGATTGACAAGCCAGGCAGAGTACTCACAACAGAGAAAGATTAGGAAGAATGCTGGGGGGGACACTTCAAAGAAGGTTTGAAAAGACTAGTACCAGCAAGCAAAGTGGACATCCAAGGATCAGAGACACATTTGAATGTGAACACTGCCCACCACAGAAAGAAGTAATTGCCATTGCCATTCAGTCGTTCAAGAATGGAAGTGCTCCTGGCCAAGACAACCTGAATACAGAAATGTTCAAGGCAGACCCTGAAACATCAGCCAGGATCCTCCAACCAATGTTTACATTGATTCAGGAGGGAAGGACAGTACCAGACAACTGGAACCAAGGCATCATCATCAAGGAAGAATTAACCAACTGTAAAAACTAGTGTGGAATCACCCTTCTGTCATTCCAAGAAAAATCTTAATTAAAATAACTATACAGCGTCTTTCTGATGCTCTGGATTCACAATTAGGAAAGAACAGGCTGAGTTCAGCAAGGGCAGATGGTGTGTTGATTAGGTCCTTACTCTACACAACATCATGGAGCACTGCATGGAGTAGCAATGACAACTATACATCAACTTCATTGATTTTTAGAGAGCCTTTGACAGCCTTTGGCATGCCACAGCAGATAGTTATCCTTATCAAGGGCTTCAAGGATAATTTTACCCTCAAGGTGGGAGACAGTGAGTATAGTTTTGAAGTAAAGACCAGTGTGAGATAGGGATGCATGATGTAAGCATTGCTCTTGCTAGACCTGATATATTTGGTGTGGCATCCCCTTAGTCTTTTTGCCTCCACTCTCCAGTTTATGCTGAAACCATTTGTTTGGGTAATGTGACCAGTGGCAAAGTCCTTGTGCTCTCGATCTTGGACATGATAAAATTGATATGCACCTGATTGGTCATTTTATTTGCTAGTATATGGCACAACTTGTACCCAGGGCCTGTAAATTAAATGTTACTAGTGTACTGCAGCACTTATTGAGCCACCCACTAAAGTAGTACTGTAAAACAAATCTCAGATCTGCCACTGCATCCTGTAGTACAGTTTTAAACTGCCATTTTGACACAGCAAAATAATCATTCTGACAGGCCTAAACATTCCTTTTTAATGCTTAGAATTCTCCCCTAGGGTAAGGCCGAAAGGCTCACAGAACCGGGAGCATTTTATTTGAAAATTAGGAGATGTGTACCTAATTTTTAAATGTCCTGACAGGAAAAGGTACTAAAGTCGTTTTTCACTGTAGCAAGGCTTTCTCTTCTATAGATTAACACTTTGTTACCTTATTATACTTAATAAGTGATAACTTCAGTTTGGAAGCAGGTAGAGAAATACTTCTTCCACTGATTAGAATTGTAATTGAAAACCCTCTTTAATGATAAAGTCGGATTTTAGGTTACTATTCTGAAAATCCAACTTAAAGAAAGTTGACACTTTTCTGCCTAAACAAAAGGTGCCTTTCCACCAGTGCCCAGGGTCCCATGCCTCATAATGGCTCTCCTGTGGTGTGATATGTCTTCCTTCCAGACAGGAAACAAAAGGTTCCTAGGTGTGGGGAAGAGTGTTCCTCACCTAAGCAGGTTTACCTGGGGGTGGGTTGTGTTCAGCCTTTACTGAGCTTCAAAGGGTTCCCTGTCACTGGAAGTTACAACTGACGTCTGGCTGTGCCTGACTTTTTTGCTCTAAAGAGTTTGGAGCCAAACCCAAGGGAAGGGCAGAACTGACCAGAACAAGTTTTGAATTAGGCCAGGGATTGCCGCCACACAATAGCTGGTACTGGGTATAATTTTTGGCACACTCACAACGTCTCATCAGAACACTCCTTTACCTGTGGTAGATTCAGAAAAAAGACTGTCCTGCTGTGTGGAGAAGCAATACTGGACCTGCTTGCCTTGAACAAAGTACCTCCAAAAGCAACTCCAAGGGTCAGTTGGCTGACCGCCTGTTTGAGTTACAGTGGCACAATAAGCTTGCCACTGCTGGAGTGAGGTCTGATCCCCAAGAGGTGCCCCACCAGGTCCAGGACACTTGGCTGACATCCATTAGAGTGTAGTCCTTCTGCTTCAAAAATGCAAAGTCTGAACTACAGGTACAATTCTTGACGTGTTGGACTCTTTTGCATCAGCAACAACTGCTAATTTCTTCTGTCAATGTAAAACTCCAGCAGCGACTTGCTCTTCACTCCAACATTGATCTTCTTGTGGCTCTCACCAACGTGAAGCTCCGGATAAGGATCCTCACTTGGACTCTATGAAACTGTAATCTTTTCACCAGAAGAAACCTGGTCACTGTATCTGACCTGCGCTCCATTGCAGTCATACTAAACTTGTGACTTTGACCCGGTCCAGTTCAACCTGATAACCGCGAATGGTATTTTGTGCTTTTGGGTGCTATTCTCACCTGAAACTTTAAAACTTCATAACTCCGGTTCTACTTATTGGATTTTTGGTCATGTTGGTTTCATTTTATTTATTAAAGAGTGACTCTATTTTACTAAGTTGGTTTGACATTTTACTTGGGGCGTGTTATCACTTTATTACTGTTTCAGTGCTACATAAATACTTAACACAATGCCTCCATGTTGAACCTGACTTCTTTGTGTCAGCCTACCAGAGGGTCATGCGGAGGTTTATTTAGTGACTTTTGTGATTCACCCTGACAAGGATTGTATTTATTATTAGAGTGGGGCTCTCACCCTTTTCAACTAATAACCCCATTTCTTACAGCTCTTCAACCTAATTATCAACTGGGCGATGCGACACACAACAGAAGACCAAGCCAGATGCTTCAGATGGACCTTGTTCTCTACACTTAAGGACCATGATTATGCGGAAAACAAAGGGCCCGATTCACAGAACTAACTTAAGACAAAATCCTCAACTTACTACCATTTTGGTATTCACAGAAGGCACTTTCTCATTTTGGTATTCACAGAAGACACTTACTCATTTCGGTATTCACAGAAGTTAGTAGTCCTAACTTTAGGACTCCTAAATGCCTTCTGTGAATATCGAAAGTCTTAAAGTTAGGATTTTTCTCAGTTTAGGAGTGGTAAAGTTAGGACTCCTAAATTTAGGACTCCTGAATGCCATCTGTGAATGCCGAAAGTCTTAAAGTTAAGATTTTTCTCAATTTAGGAGTAGTAAAGTTAGGATGTTTCTCAGTTTAGGAGTAGTAAAGTTAGGACTCTTCACTTTACTACCCCTAAACTGAGAAAAATCCTAACTTTAAGTCTTTCGGTATTCACAGAAGGCATTCAGGAGTCCTAAAGTTAGGACTACTAACTTCTGTGAATACTGAAATGAGTAAGTGCATTCTGTGAATACCAAAATGAGTAAGTGCCTTCTGTGAATACCAAAATGGTAGTAAGTTTAGGATTTTGTCTTACGTTAGTTCTGTGAAACGGGCCCAAAGTCTTTTTCTCTCACACACACCAGCATATGCAGGCAATGATGCCTTGCTTCAACATCTATGTACAGCAAGTGAGCCTGAAGATAAAGAGGAAGATATCAGATGTCATACCACTCAGTATCCCAAACCTTTCACCAATCAAGGTGGAAGGAGAGGACCTAGCCTTGACTGATGATTCTACCCAATTGGGCAGTGATATCAGACATGATGGACAACAGGCAATGGCATCAAGAGCGGACTAATCAAGGCCAGGATTGCCTTCAAGATACTGACTAATGAGTGATGGTCATCTCCCAATGTCAAGCTGAGACATTCAAAATACAATCAAGAAAAAACAACTCTGCCTATACATTCTTTAGTAGAGTGCTATAAGTCACTGATATGGAACACTCCTAGAATACTGGCCTTCCCAATTATGATGCAAGAAAAGTAATAAATTGAGAATGTCACATTTATTTATATTATTTAGTCAGCATTGTAAAAAAGACATGAAAGCAATAAAAATCAAAAAACTCTACAAGCATCCTGAATCGCACATACACAATCTTTCAACCAAACAGACGCACACATACCCAGACATACTCATACATTCCATCGATCCAAAGTTCATTAGATCACAGTGAACATTATCAAATAATGACAGTATCCTTCCCATCAATAGAGAGGACATGAGATTTTAGTGATACAAGATAGTAGAAATCGGGTAATTAATTCCTCAGTACACCATCATTATGAGTAACAGATGGCAATAGATTGGACACACCATCAGAAGAGAACAAGACTACATCACAAGAACAGCCTTCCCTTGGACGCCTGAAGGCAAACGGAAGAGGCACAGGATAAAGAACACAAGGAGGCAAACTGTGGAAACAGAAATGAAAACTGTTAACCACAGCTCGGGCACTGTACAGAAACTTGCCCAAGACAGACAGAAGTGGAGGTCCTTCTTTGCTGCCCGACATGCCAAACAGCATAACAGGCAGTAAGTATCATCCAGCCGAACCAGGTTGACTGAGTTTAAAGTTTTGTCTAGGACAGATCCCCAAAAAGTTTGGCAATGTCTGCAGAGATGAAACTTGGTCATCAGCCCATTCCCTTGTAAAAAAAAATGACCATTTGAACAGTCATTGACTTTGAAACTAATTTTTAGTGCTGGGGTTCTGAAAACAGTAAATTCTTAAATTTTGTGAAACCGTCTTTTTTTGTTAGTTGCTAATTTTCAAGTCACTGGTATGTATTAATTGATTCATGGGTGTTCAAACCTAAGAGTTCGGGAGGAATTTTGTTAAAGGGCTTTTTGTGTGCCATACTTCACAATTGATGACTGACGTGTGAATTAGGTATGTTGAGGCAATTCCTTGATTACTTACAGGTAATCTTTGTTAGTTTTAGTCTGACACGCCCTCCTCACACTCATTACAACATGAATAACTAAAATGCTCAGTTCTTCATCAATATGGAATAGAAAGAGAACAGCTTGCTGAAGGAGCGGTCAGAATCGTTATCACACAAATGTACTGGTATCTGCCAAGAACCTGGGATTCTTAGCAGAAGTAACTGCACGGTAGTGTGCTACTCACCAAAAAAGCGCTTCAACACCCCATCAGGGGTAACAAGCGCTATATAAATGCAAACCTTTTCTCCCTCTTCTATCCCTCCACTATCCTTCTCAATCCAAATAACTGATTAATATCCACCACTCAAATTACTTTCATATTTCACTATACTAATTCAACACTAATCCTTTATTGGTTCCAGAGTAGTGTGCTACTCGCCCATAAAAGCGATTCAACGCCTCGTCAGGGGTAGTAAGCGCTATAAAAATGCAATTACAATACAATACAATATGAATCAGCTACTAAGGAGAAATAGCAGCAAAATGGACGAAGCTTCACATGCAAGCAGGTCATCATAGGCCATATAGCTTATCATAAAGATATTTTGCAGAATTTATCGTTCTGGTTAAATAATAATTATGTTTGCCTCTGGTGCCTACAGCTCTAGTAATGTCATTCAATTATAGTAACAGTTGCTATTACCATTTCACCCTGCTATATAAAAGTCCATTATGCGGCATTAGAAAATGTATATGATTAGTGGCAGGCTCAAGCTCTCAGCAGGACGTTTTCAACTCGCTGAGCTATCTTTACGACTTCCAAAGCAAACACCTAAGTTTGCCATCGATATTTAGATCAGGAAAAAATACTGTTTTGGCTTCCAGAGGACTATTTAAGTTTATGTGGTCTTTTTCCTAAAAGTCATTATCTCGTCAAAATGCTAAATCTTTTCACGTCATACTGTGCCCGTCTAGAGACAATTGCTTTTAGTCTCTCTACGCCAGTGGGGGACCCGGATCAGAGAACCCTACAAGCAGCGTATACGAGAACGACACGGGGTTATTTGCAAAATTGGTTATATAAAATCCACAGTCCTTTAAAAACGAAACATCATCTCGTCGTGTGGTAACAAGCTAACATTTTATCCGCAGTTGCCAAGAGCAAATATGCGCTTTTAGCTCATTCTCTCTGCCCGGTCATATTTTCGGTTATTTATTTTAGTGCACGAATAGCTTTTATAAACCTAAGTGGAGCACTTGTTGTATAAAACCTCAAACAAACATGCATGTAGAATCCAGAGCATCATGTGGAAGGCCAGGAGTGCTATTCAATGCGCCCTTTCAACATTGTCATATTGGAGAAAAGGACAAAGGCGCCATCAATAATATTTCAAATGGTCCTGCAGTCTGCGGGAAATTCATCCACAGGCCTCGTCTCTTTTCCTCAATTTGTGCGTAAACATATTGCGTGACGACTGCATTCTTTTGTCCAAAAATTCAAAGGCTGAATCAGTGAACTTTCTGTTCAGACATAAATAGATGCGGTGAGCCTGACAATTATAGATCACTTTGGAGGCTGCCATTAGGGTAGCCAGTGTGTTATGGGCCCCATTGCAAGGAAGGAACTGAGGGCCCTGGATGTTGTTTGGATTTTTAAAATAAAGCAATAATCAGGGTTCAGCAGACCCCTCAGGAATCTGTGCCTAGGGGCTACTGCACCTGCTGCACCACTAGTTACGTGACCCCCAGCGCCTTGAGACCTGTTGTGTCGGGTGAGTGCACGGGTCACTAGCCGGCTCCGACATGAGTGGGGAGTAACGAGGGAGCTTTAGGAGCCTGAAAGAACCACAGGAGACGGAAGTATGGTTTCGTGGGTATCGCTGTCCGTAGCCCAACTGGCGTACGTTTGTGCGTACCTTTTTTATTCAGTCTGGGGTCACCTGACCCTCACGCAACGTGCCTGTTGCGTCACAGGCACAACACAACAAGACCCTCACGGGTGAGTAGCTCGCTTAAAATTCCCTGATTGATTGGAAGCTATGACCCTGTCTCTCCCCCCTCTCTCCTCAACACCCCTCTCTGTCTCTAGCCTTATCTGCTTTGTCCCTGCTTATTCTCATCTGCTCCTACTCCCTCTGGTCTGTCCATTGCACTATCTATGTCCCTGCTCTCCCCTGCAGGTACTCCTCTACCCCTGCCCTTTCCCCTCAGTGCCGCCTCTGTTGTCCTACTCACCACTCGGTGTGCCTGCCACCTCTCTTCTGCTCCGACTTCTAGGAAACTGGACTTCTCTTTGCAGATGTTCCCCCACTTCTTGCCCTATTTGAACTGCTAGATGCTGGTTTTCGACTCTGACAGTGCACTGAAGCATGTTAACCAGTCTCCAGTTCCAGTGTCAGTAAAAACTGCAACATGTTTAATTGTTCCCCAAGTGGCAAGGACATTAGCACCCTTGTAAGTCCCTGGTCAGTCGTACCTGTGGTACCCAGGACATGGGTACTAAAGAAGGTTGCGGCATGTATTCAGCCAACCAAAGGAACCCACACAAAAACTGCATGCCGAGTGACATTTCAGAATGTGTGAAATGGCGCAAGCCATTGTGAAAACACGACATTGCACACTCTCTGTGTGCAATGCTCAAGTACACTGCATGTCTATATGTAAGTCACCCCTACAGGAAGTCTTAGAGACCTATGGCAGGGTGCATTATATTACATGTGCGGGCACATCTGCATGACCAGATATGCCACTGTGATGTCTAGTTCCATTACTAAGACATTGCAAGTGATCAGAAAGCCATGCTAAAGATATGCACTGGACACTGGCCATTATGAGTTACACAGCTACATAATGGCTTCACTGAAAATAATGGTGTTTAGTATCAAACACCTCATCTCAATAAATCTCTTCTGACTATCAAATTTATTGTAAAAGACACACAATTGATGGACGGAATGCAGAACAAATCAAAACATTCACCCCCAGTCAAGAGATCTGGGTTAAATCCATCATTCTTTTGCTCACCATGCCACCCCAGTTTAGACCTGGCCATATGCAAATCCGTCTTGACCCTGTGCCTCATGGGAACAGTCCAGCCTGAACTGCAAAGCCAGGTCCTCCCTGGACCGGAAACAAGCATCCTAGGACCGGTTTCGAGGTTTCACCCCTCTTCAGCCAGGATAGCTTGATTCCAGTGGAACAGTGAGCCCAGGACCCACATCTGGGCATACATGGCACACTTAGGGCGAGAAAGCAAAAGACACACAATTGATGGACGGAATGCAGAACAAATCAAAACATTCACCCCCAGTCAAGAGATCTGGGTTAAAGCCATCATTCTTTTGTTCAACATGCCACCCCAGTTTAGACCTGGCCATATGCAAATCAGTCTTGACCCTTTGCCTCATGGGAACAGTCCAGCCTGAACTGCAAAGCCAGGTCCTCCCTGGACTGGAAACAAGCATCCTAGGACCGGTTTCGGGGTTTCACCCCTCTTCAGCCAGGATAGCTTGATTCCAGTGGCACAGTGAGCCCAGGACCCACGTCTGGGCATACCTGGCGCACTTGGGGCGAGAAAGCAAAAGACACACAATTGATGGATGGAATGCAGAACAAATCAAAACATTCACCCCCAGTCAAGAGATCTGGGTTAAATCCATCGTTCTTTTGCTCAACATGCCACCCCAGTTTAGACCTGGCCATATGCAAATCAGTCTTGATCCTGTGCCTCGTGGGAACAGTCCAGCCTGAACTGCAAAGCCAGGTCCTCCCTGGACCGGAAACAAGCATCCTAGGACCGGTTTCGGGGTTTCACTCCTCTTCAGCCAGGATAGCTTGATTCCAGTGGCACAGTGAGCCCAGGACCCACGTCTGGGCATGCCTGGCACACTTATGGCGAGAAAGTAAAAGACACACAATTGATGGACGGAATGCAGAACAAATCAAAACATTCACCCCAGTCAAGAGATCTGGGTTAAATCCATCATTCTTTTGCTCAACATGCCACCCCAGTTTAGACCTGGCCATATGCAAATCAGTCTTGACATGAACCCAGAGGGCACCTTAGAGACAGAGATACCCCATGTAAACCTACTAGTGCTCTAGTGTGTTAGCTGACTGCTAACATGCAGCCTGCCACCACAGACAAGTTTCTGACCCCCTGTAGGTGAGAGCCAGTGCTCTCAGAGACAAGAAACAATGCTGGCTCCAGCAGAAGGTCTTCACACCTCCTCCAGCAGAATAGCTAGTGATTTAGGATATCAAGGCCAGAAGCTTCAAAGCCTCTCCCGCCTTTGAAATGCGACCCCCACCTTTCCCCAGACCTGGGGAACACCAGCCCCTGCCCTGGGGCCCATTTGGTACAAGAGCAGGCAGGAAATTAGCTAGTCAGAACGTGTATCACACTTGCAGGCTGGGCACACCCCCAAGGTAGGCCGCCTGAAGTGAAACTTCAAAGAAGGGTTTCACCATCTTGGTTTTGGTAAGACCAGAAACTCTGGATCCGAATTATGCCCACTCCTCACAGAAAGTGGTCATATAGGGAGTGCAGGCACCTCAGGAGTAGGTAGCCCAGTGGCTCCTTCCCTACACTCCTCTAAAAAACACCCCCAAATGTAGTATTCGGTACCCCTCAACACCAGATAGACAGACAGATTTGTCTACATGGGAACTGAAGAAGGACTGAGAAAGGCCCACATTGCACGAACTGAAGACCAGCTCCGAAATTGGTGCCAGACCCTGCCAGGCAGCTGCTGTCCCAACCACTGCAAAGACCCAACTCTTCAAAAAGCAGGCATCCTACCAAACACTTGGAGGACTGTCCAGGGATTCAACAACCTCACATCATCTCACTTGGATTGGAGGAGCCACTTCCTTGCATCTGCAGGCACCTACCACGTCTGCCCAGTACACTGTGTTGTTGGCCATCGGGCCCACTGAGGATGCAGCACATCAAGAGGAGGTCTTTTGTGGCTCTAGGAGATCATCACTGTCTTTCCCCCTGAGTTTTGAGGTGCTAGACCCTCCAGGAGCCTCGCTGCACCAATACTCTGGGTACCGGAGCACCTGCATCAAACAAGGCTTGTTTATGTCCCATCTGGATACCACCAACAAGCAAAAACTAGCAGCACGTCGAGGGACGTCAAAGCCAGTGAGACCTATGATGAGAGTAGCCCAGCTGTCCTGTTCCTCTGAAAAACTGAAGACATCTGTAAGAGCCTAGAACACAAGTAGCCAGTTGGCCAAACACCTCTGCACCCCTTAGCCCGGGTCCACAGAAACCAACTGTGTTCCCTTGCCCCAGAGACCCTCATGAGCTGAGCCCCTCTTTGGAATCTGCGGGACCTGTCCCCAAGTCCTCACTTGAAGTCTTTTTGTTACAGGTACCTTTCTATTGACATTAACGTGTAGCATTCGAGGCTACCAACGCGACCAGCACCTATGCACCCGAACACACAGGGGCAGGTAAACTCGAACTGCTGGTGGTTCTTTGGTACTTTGCCCCTAAACACCTTCAGTCCTAAAAGGCACCCTCAACAATCTTTCCCAAGTATATGTATGCAGTGTATGTTTCTCTCATATGATAACATTACCACGTTCAAGGATCATACCTCAAAAACCATTATATGAGCATTTTACTGTAAAATCTATATTTCTGAACGTGTTTACCTGATTCTGATGATCTTGGTGTCTAAAAATATATACAAATATGTGCTATTTTTCTAAATTAGTCTCAAATGGCTTCTTGAGTGTGTCTCATTTATTGACTGTGTGTGTAACAAATGCATAATACTCTCCTCTGATAAACTTAAGCTGGTCAACCTAATTACCACAAATAGAGCACTTGGGATTATTAAAGGAAGCCCCTGTAAACCAATAACAGTTGTCTGGATGCTTTGCATTGTTTACCCCTACATTGGTACACTACATAAAAAGCCAGCTTCCTACACTGCTGGCGTGCCCTTTATCTCTTTTCTAATCCTTGTCTCTCTGCTTAGCCCCTGCATTTTATTCTTTCCTCCTGTGTACTTTCTCGCAATTCAATGCTCTGATCTCTCTGCTGTGCCCCTGCTCTCTCTCAGCCACTCCCAGTTTTCCCTCCCTGCAGACTTTTCCACTCCTACATTTGTATCATCTTTCTCTCATCTTATACAGTCTCTCCTCTGTCCCCTGCTCTCTCGCCTTCCCTGCCTCCAGACTCTGCTGTGTTCCAGGGCACAAGCCCTAAAGAAAAGAAGTGGGGGGACTGACCAAGTTAGGTGGCATGCAAGTGACATCATGGTGCGTGGCACCACAGTGCATGACATCATGGTGTGTGGCATCGCATGTGGCATCACAGGAAGCAACATCAGATCCTAAGACCTCATCCATAGTTTAAGCATGTCTATCATGAGTACATTTGAATGCATTACAGTATTTCACAAGCAAGATTTTGTGAAGAGGGTGTGCCAAAAAAATGACGCAACCTCGCTGCAAAAATCTGGGCCTCAATTTATATATTTAGGGGCATATGTACAAGGGGCTAATGCCGCCTTAGCAGCACTTTTCTGACGGTTTTGCAGCAATATTTTTATCGTCATATGTACAAGCTGTCATTAACCTCTGTTAGCGGCAGTTTTTCGTCGAAAACGTCCATTCTAAAGATCACCACTTCTGTTAGCGATAATGACATGCAAGGGAGGCATTCCCTTGCAAAAACGGCTGCTAACCCCACTTCGCAATATTTACAAGGGGATTCCTGAACTTTGGAGGACCAAAAATATTGTCTCTAACTCCAGTTAGAGGCAGGTTTTTAAGACCAGAAAATAGCTTGTCTTAAAAATGGAGATAACACTTGGGGCCCCTTTCCAGCAGGTTTTGTGCTGGACAGTGCTGCAAGCAATGTTGCAGCGCTGCCCTGCGACAAAACTGCAGGGTAGGAATGCGCACCATCAATATGATAGGAGTGGCACATTTCACTGTGCCACTCCTATGAGGCCTTGTCACGTGGGAACGCACACCCTGGTTACATCATACCAGATGCAGGTATGATGTGGCATAGGGTCACACATATACCTACATGAGTCACTTTGCAAATACGGTGCAACGTGGTTCTAGTTTTGCCTGGTCGGCGCAGTTGGAGATCCATCGGTGGCGGTTGCATGCTGTGGTGTCATCGTCTGTAATCCTTGGCGGAGTGGTGGTGCTGAGGGAGTTGATGAGACGTTCGTCAGTGCCCTTGATCCAGCTACGAGCGGGGGAGATGATGGGGATAGTGTACAGTGGGCATGGTGAAGACGTGATGTATACAATGATGGTCAGACCAGGAGAGTCCGGTGGTGTGGCTGTAATTGAAGTTACCGCTGGCGGAGCCAACGTGCTCGACCGTGTGTCTTGCTATGTGGCTTGCTGCGGTGACTAGCTGCTTGAGTCTGATGTTGGGGCGCTTCCCCAGGAGGGGCTGGTGTTGTGGTCACTGGGGTTGTGCAGCTGGAACTTGAGTTCACCGAGTAGGATGTCGTCAGCGGATGGGAGAGCCTAGTGTGCAATGAGGCCTACAATGGTATCGGAGAATGGGTGTCCATTGTCCAGAGGCCTGCAGATGAGGGTGCCGGAGAGGATGGGGTAGGGGTTGGTCCGGATCTCTAAGTTGAGGTGCTCCATGGTCACCATTGGGTCATTAGAGTGCATGGTCAGTCAGAGTGTGCTTCTGTAGGTGATGGTAATGCCTCTTCCTGGACGGTTGGGGTGGTCCATGTAGGTGATTTAGTAGCCGTTGGTGATGGTGATGTCCGGTCTGGGGCAGATATTGGTCCTTGCCGGCGATGTGGCTTCCAGGGTTGATGGCAAGGAGGGTGCTGGCGCCGTAATGGTGAAGTGTCCGAGAGGGAGGGTCCTTGGTGCTGAGCGCGGTCCAGGGGAAGATGGACGCAGACGGGCTTGCCTACGGCTTACCTTTGGCACCAGAGACGTCCATTACAATGCAGGCATTGCATTGTAATGCCTTTAGAACGCACCTCCAACAACGCAGGTGCTATTACATCGCATTCCATTACAGCGCATTGTGAGGTCAGTAATGGGGTATTTTTAAGTTCTAGGGTGGGTATGGGTTTTGGGTGTTGGAGATGAAATTTGGGGTTTCTCGTGGGGTAAAATTAGAAATTTGGGGTGTGTTTTGGGGTCAGTCATGAAAATGCAGGTGAGCATTTGGGTCAAATATGAAAATGAGGCTTTGCATTTGAGTCAAATATGATTTTTAGAGTGTGTATTGTGGCTCAAAGATCACTTGTAGGGTAGGGGGTTTGCTTTGTGGTGCAAGGGTTAGTTTTGGGATTGCACTCACTGCGGTAGGAATAGTAATATTTACCTCTACACTATCCAACACCTTACCTATTGTTGCAATATGCAAAGTATGAGTATGCATTGTAATGGAATGCAATGTAATGGTATGCGTCGTAACTTCATATGTACCTTTGGCACACCATTGGTACGCCCGCTGCGCATGGCCACACAGAGGCCGCCATTGAGAAGTCTTGTGGGGGGGACTGGACAGTTGGGAGGTAGGAAATGCTGGAAAAGACACTGGATGGGGCGTGGAAGTGGGGGGGGGGTGTGTTAGAGGGTTTTGTAAATATTTAAATGAGAGAAATCTTACCTTGAGGCCGGGTCCTGTGTCTTTGTTGCCCCTGCTCTCCTGAGTCTGCTTCCAGGAACAGAAAGTAGGCAGCCAGGCTCCCTCCCCTAAACCAATCACAACGCTGCTATGTGGTGTTGGGATTGGTCATTGGTAATGCAGCCTACATTTGAACAGGACAGTGAGCATGACTGCTTTGGGTGGCCTGAGTGGGCCGACCAAACAGTTACTGCGCACTTGAGTGGGCATGCCACTCCGCCCCTGCCCTGCTCAAGTGAGTGGAGCAGCCCTACCCTTGCTCCCGCCCGCAAAGGAAACATAGCACGATTACATCCTGAAGTTATCATCATGTGATGATTTTTCCTCTTCTTGCACTGCTTTAAAGCAGTGGGGCGACGCTCTTTTGCCGTAGCAAATAAGCCGCCACTGGGGGTTTGTCATCTACAGGTGCTAGACCTGTGCGACTCGACTCCTGGGCCTCCACCGCCACGCGTCCCACCTTCTCTTTACCTGGACATTGACACTGTGGCGCAATCCGCTGCACTCTCTCCAAATCTGTGAATCAGCCAGCAGGAGCCTCAGCCAGGTAGGATTTCACAAGGCTGGGTACAGCAGTCGCCGACAAGTCCGCTGGTGAACCTCCCGATGCAGTTGATGCAATAGGGCCCCCTTAGGCGTGAAGTTGCAGCGCTCCCGCCACACAAGTTCAGCTCAGTTCAGGGGCCTCACCCTCCACAGCATCCAGCCAGTGCAATATTCTCCGGCCTGTGATGCAGAAAGGCGCTGCCCAGCATTGGTAATCCCCTCCGTGCAACCCGGTGTAGTGGTGGATCGTAGTATGCAATGCAGTCCTCCCTACGTTGGTGCGCAGGAGTGCCTTTACCATTCACAGCTCCAAGGGGCTCAAGGAGGTCTTCTCACACAGGTCAGCATCATGTCTCCATGTGACCTGCCAGACTTCACCACCAGTTACGGAAGATCGCTGCGCTTAATGTCTGCCACCAAGGCTCATGGACTCCACAGCTCCTCTGCATCCCACTCCACCCCAGGCCAGGCTCCAGACGCAGGTCCAGCGAGGCATCCAGGCTCCAGACGCAGGTCCAGTGAGGCATCCAGGCTCCAGGCACAGGTCATTGTTTTTTTGCCTATTTTCTATTTTCTATTGGAGGTTGACTTTTTTTCCAATAGAGGCAACAAAACTCACATTGGGCTGACTAACGTGCATTTTTTTGCCGCTAATGGGCCTTTCGTTGGTTTTCGCCCGCTAAAGCCGGAATTCCTATCGCCATCACGCTAGTGTTAGGGGCAGTTTTAACCGCTGATCCCTGAAGCTATCGCCATGTAGCGACGTCTTGTACATACGTTGCTAACAAGGCAATCGTTTTCAGTGGTACACAGCTGTAAGAAAACTGCTTCCAACTAGCGTTAGCGGTAGTTTTCGCCAGTCCTTGTACATATGCCCCTTACTTTTTAAAACCTTGGCACAAAGAAAATTGGCAAAAGGAGAAATGTGGCAGAAAACCTGTCCTGCTTAATTGGTTGCAAAGTCTGCATTTTTAAGTATCTTATGGAGTTAAGGCACCTGCTGCAGTGATCTTTATGTGCCAAGGTATCTCAGGGACTGATAACAATTGTAAAATAATTCTGGAGGTTAATGTATTTGCTGAGAGATATGTGTTTTGTCTAATCCCAGTTTTGAATCAGAGTAGCAGAGAGGGTTAATAAGCCTCCTGCAAGGCACATCATGTAACATGCTGATGACAGAGTTTTATTTTATGTAGCTAGGTAGGTGGGTTACTACTTTTAACATAGAGATCCTTTTGTTACTTGCTGTTCATAAATTGTAATCCTTCTAATAGAGCACAGTGAGGTATGAAGGACATGTGGCTCCTACACCTTGTAACGCTCACTGTCATATGTAACACATTATGTACATTGATTTATACATATATGATTTATTGCCAATGTATAAAGCGTAAGTGTGATATAAAGCGCTCTACCACCCTGCATTGGGATGAGAGTGCTATAAAAGAAATAAAACAAAATAGTGGTATTTATATTGTTATTTGTGTAAATATTGGGACAGACCAACACATTTGTCATTCTTACAGTGCATGCATATCTCTTACTACAGGTACTGTGAGTGATAAGCTGTGTTCCTTTGTTTCCCTTCCATTGCATTTAGGTGTGAGGCTTCCAATAGGTCCCAGCCAAAATACTCCAACAAAAGGCGAGGTGATGGCCCCTTAACTTCGGCCTTTGTTGTGAGTCCAGATGGACTCTAATAAGCCCCTCCCTGCCTGTACGTTGCTGCTCTGAATGAAAGCAGACAACATGCATGCATTGCTGAATGTGTCCTGGTGTCTGAAAATTACACCGGGATAAGTTTAGCATATTTCCGAGGGACGCAGTCTCTTCCAGGGGATACGGCGTCCACCCTATAAAAAGAGTGGGTGGACGCCGTCTACCGCATGTACCCTAGACTTGTTCTATTCTCTCACATTGGTGTCCTGTGCTCTGTGTTACTTTTTCTGCCTTGTCACCTGGCCCCTCTGTACCCCCAAATTACCTCTTTACTGTTCTGCTCTCCTTTTAACTACTATTTTTTTAGACTCTGTCTCTGTCTCTGTTGTGCCTATGTTCCTATTTTCATTGTATCTCTGTTTTGCTCCTTGCTCCCTCTCCTTTGACCCTTATGTCTCAGTTCACTCCCCTCCTGTCTCTTTTCTATCTGTCATTGTCTCTGTCCTCTCACACTGGCCTCTGCCCCTGCTGTCTCAGATCTCTTCCTTTTCCGTTACTTCCCGATCCTGTGCTGCCTCTGCTGTGTATCCCTGTTCTCTCTCTTCTCCCTCCTTCTGTGGCTCTTCTGTCCCCTGATGCCGCTTCTCCGTTCTCGCGACTGCCACCGCCCCTCAATGCCCTGCTATATCTCATTTGTTCCCTGCTGTTTCTTTTCATTGCCTGTCGTCTCTTCTTATCTCATGCTGCGCCTGTTCTCTCCCCTCTTCCTATCTTTTCTATATTCTGTTGCCTCTCCTGCCTCTTTTCTATCCCCTGCTGTTTCTTCTCTGTCCGTGTCCTCTGTTCACTTCCTTGCTGATTGTCACATTTTTTTCTAGCTGTCTCAGCACTCTTCCCTGGTGTCCACAATGCTCATCACCATGATGTGACACACTTATATGCCCTCTTCTCTTTTCCCTTCAGCCTGCAACTTCTCAGACATGGGTCTTACCTCAAGTACCACATCACCACCACCCACCTACCTGGACATCACACATACACATCCCACCTCCACACACAATAAGAAAGAACTAGGCTGTGCAGTCCCAACATACCGGCTGCGTTACTATCAGTGCTTAATTTGTGAAAAATTAAGTGCCAGGACCCTCATGAGAAGACCACTGCAGCTTGTACCACCCATTGCCCCTGCCAGAACTGCCAATGACCGTACCAACACAACTACTAACCATCACACTCCTATAAGTGTGACAATTCACAGATGCCCAGCTCTATAAGGATGGCGTGGGCAGCAGGTGTTATTCCTTTTTAATGTATATTGAACTAAAAACAATTGTTGTATTGTTAATTTCCAAATTAGACAGGCAGCGCCACCATGTGGCAGACTATCTTAAGTGCTGGTGTTTACAATAAAGTGCTGGTTTCGAGTATCGGAAAACCACTGGCCCAAATTAAGCACTGGTTACTACACATACACTGACACTTATATAGGCTGCACATTGGCTGTACACTTTCCACAGTGGCTATAGAGACACATTCTAAACGACTGTGCGCACACACCAAGGACTTCCGTACATTCATCATGGTAGATGTGTCCCCACGCCACACTGGGTGTAGGCAGGAACATACAAGTAGCTGTGCATACACAACTCTCTGTCACTGCTCACAAGACAAACTACTGAAGAACGAGAACCTTTTGGACCTGGCGGCGCAGGGTACGCCTTAATCTCCTGGGTTCTCCTGCTTAGCTACACAGAGACACGGGGACACTCTGTCGGCGTAAAAGATCAGATTTATTAGCTGCAGCTAGTACAGTTGTCCCAGAAGTACACGAGGTAGGTTCTCAGGAGACTGCCACTTCACTCCGTGGCGCACAATCTTTTATAGTACATATGTAAGATATACATTAACCAAATACACACCCAGAACATATAAGAAAGAGCCAATAAGAAAGGTTGGAAAACAGGACAGAACCAATAGGAAAGGTTTGAAAACAAAGTTTCAGATGACTCGAAGAAGCCTTTCCTCCAACTGTGTTTGTCATCCTCCCCACGAGCTAATTCATTAACTGATCTGCAACTAACTTGCAGGTGGCGAGATACGTTTGTGTGTGTTGGAGGACAGTTGTGAAACAAGAGAATACGAGCAGAGGACAGCGAAGGCCAGACGATAAGATAAAATTAGAAGAGAATAGTGTGAACCAACAGATAGTTGAGACAGGGATTAGGAAAACCAGACAGGGATTAGTGTACTTGGCCAATCCTAACACCAGCTTTGCAAATAGAGGCAGAAGGTTATTTTGTTACACTATTGCAGGAAAAGCAGAAAAAGACTTCGATCGTTGTGCTGCCTGAGTGAGGGCAACACAAAATGGCGGCGGAGCACAAAATGGCGGGTCGATACGATCATGATCGAAAATCCAAGTTCATCAGACCCTCCTTTTGCCAGAACTCAGGCAAGATACACAGACTCACATTAATCTGAGTCAATGTCGATGGCCATGAGGTCATCGAGCTGTTGCTGTAGCATCATTCTGATATTCTCTGCTCTTTGTGACTTGGGTTTAGGGATGCACATAGTAGCACAAAGGTCGTAGATGGCAGGGCCACAGTGCATACAAAGGCAACAAGAGAATAAGATGGCTAAAACTACTCCAAGGAATGTCAATATCTTCCAACCCCATTTGGACAGTAGTCCCCAAAACCACTCCAATAATGACCAATATCCTTCGTCCTGGTGAATCGACTCAGAGATTATATGTAATTTAGAGATAGCTTGGTATACTGTCGGAGCGTCATTAGGTATGAAAATACAGCAACTTGACCCGATCAATTTGCATACTCCACCACGGTCTGCAAGAACAAAGTCTAAGGCAACTCGGTTTTGTAAAGTCATAAGACGATCGGCCTGTAGTTCTGCCGTGATATTACTTAAGGCTCCTACAGTGATGTCTATGGTGGTTTCTACAACACAAACCAATTGCCTTATATTTCTGCTGTTGGCCATTGGACCCCAAAAAGGAAGAAATCCTTTGAGGAAATCTCCTCCCTCTTGTCCTGCTGTGCCCTTGGAATTAATAATCCCTCTGCCATATCTGTTTCGATGATGATTTGCAGAAGCGGTGTATGTGGGGGGAAGAAGGAAAGCTATATAGCAGGTACCGGAAAAACCAGTTGGCAACCACGTGTAAGCCCTATTATAACAGATGAATTATGTACCCTGCGATGGTACTAGAGGCGGTGAATTCTGAGAGGAGTAAACGTAAGTGTGGGAACAGCTATTTCTTTGTACGGTGTCAGCAGACTGACCATTTATCTGTAAACAGAAATTGCCCTGATGTGGTATAGTCCAAATCGGTGGAGATTTTCCTTGTTTAACTTTATCACCAAGGCTAGTGACGTAATGGGTGACGTTCCAGTAAGTGTACGCTTTTCTTTCGTCAACGGAGATCTTACTATTTTCCATGATTTTAGCCATAGCTACCATTCCCTTTATCAACGAACTATGACGAAATCCGGACCACCAATACGTGAACTAATGGATCGTCTGAATTTGCTTTGATAGGCATTTGAAAAGATAACAAAATAAGCCCAAGCAGAACCTTCATAGGAGAACCGAAGGACTAAATACGGCATTCCTTTTTCTACGGTATGTGGCATAAGTCCACACACCCAACAGTCAGTTGTATTGATCACTAATTGATGTTGATGTAACAACTGGACAAATGAGTTATTATAATATTCAGTTCTCCTAGTGAGTTCATGTTGAGGAAGTGTATGAAATAGATGTGGAGAGACAGTAGAAGAAGACGAAGAGGTAGAAGGAGAGACAACTTTTTGCTGCAGAGCAATAACAATCCAATTTATACACGCCAAAAGAATACACAATAATATAATAATACATAAAGCAATACCACAACGACTATATATTTCTTTACAAGGATTCTTTTTATCTTTACTTTCTCTTTTGCCTAATGTAGCCTCCATCTTTCTAAGTGGATGCTCACGGCAATCTTCCTCAATCACTTAGTCACGATTGTCTGCCGTCCTATGACACTGCAAGTCCTGCAGGCCTATTGCCACTACTCAGGTCGCAACTAAGACTCCTACCGTGACCCTGCAACCGGGACAGAATACTACATAGAAAAGAAGAAAATCTTAAGTGTTCTTTAGTCCAGGCCTTAGGTTATAGTGTTCTTTATCAGGTGTAGTTTGGTCTTGGAACAATGTTCGCGGATTGGTCGTATTCAAGCGACGATGTGGTGGTATTGCTTCCTGGAGAATGTCGTCGTCCTCTTTCTCAGACAATGTTCCATTCAGGCGTGCATCACTGAAAGGTACAAATCATGGAATCTTTTCACTCTCAGAGTCACCAATACCCCTACGAACCCACTGATCGAAGGGCAAAGGCAAAGGAACCTTCTTGCAGTGTACGCCGTGAATCCAATTTTTCTTTCCTTCGACTTTTACTGCTGTTCTCGTGGTGAGCAAAACCATTCGGGGCTCTCTCCACCTTGGTTCCAAATTTTTCGTCCTTTGGAAATTCTTTGTGCAGACCCAGTCACCTGGCCGAATGGAATGACCTGGGTCTGTGGAAACCTCCGGCAAAGCACTCTGAACCTGTTGATGGAGAACACGCAATTTAGTCGTAAGGTCATGCAAGTAGTCAATCAACATTGGAAATGGTAAGTCTGAGTATTTCTTAGGGCGAGGGACTCCCCATACATTAGCCGGGCGTCCAAAAACCACTTCGTAAGGGCTAAGTCCCAAACGAGAGTGTACTGCAGTTCTGGTGGACAGAAGAGCCAATGGTAAAGCATCGGGCCAATTAGGTCCTGTACTAGCCTGAACTTTCGCTAGTTTTAGCTTTAATATACCGTTGTAACATTCTACTGAACCCGCTGACTGTGGATGATTTGCCGCATGGAACTTTTGCTTGATACCAAGACCCGCACAAACTTTTTGCATGACTTGGCCCACAAATTCGCTCCCATTGTCACTCCAGACAATGTGCGGCAAACCAAACCTGGGGAAAAATTCTTTTAGTAGGACTTTAGCTGTGGATAAGGCTGTGTTGTCTTTCAGAGGGTATGCTTCTATCCATCTTGAAAAGGCGCATACTACCACTAGAATGTATTTGAGGTTGTTGCATCGCTCCATATGAATATAATCGATCTGCAACACCTCAAATGGATATGTCGGAGGAGCAAAGTGACCTGCTGGAGTTGGGGTTTCCCTTTCCCGGATTGTACATCAAACAAACAATACAATGTTTCACTACATTGTCTGCGCATTTTGGGATTCCTTCATTTTGCCACACTGGAGTCAGAAGCTTGCATATACCTTTTGCACTTAGGTGGGCTTGACCATGTGCCATAGTGACTACTGGCAGCACATAGGCGTCTGGTAACAGCCAACGTTGGTGCTCAGACAATTCCACCCAACATCCCATCTCATCCAACATTCCTGTACTTTCCACTTGCTCAATTCTTTCTCTGTCGCCTCTTTCTGAATCGCTCTTACACTTTCCACTGTATCCTCATACATTCCTCTCTCTCTAACCCAATTCGCAGGACCCGCAACATACATTCGACTTGTAGTATCTCTCGCTGTCTTTTTCGCTACTTCATCCGCAAATGCATTTCCTCGACCAACCTCGTCAGTAATCTTCTTGTGCGCACTACACTTCACAATTGCTATCTGGGCAGGCAAAGAAAGTGACTCAAGAAGATCAGTCACTAATTTACCATGTTGTATTTTAGTGCCATGGGAAGTGAGGAATCCCCTTTCTTTCTAAAGACGCCCAAAATTAAACGCTACACCAAAGGCGTATTGGCTGTCAGTGTACACGTTCACTCTCTTTCCTTTTGACAACACACATGCTCTTGTTAAAGCTGTCAGTTCTGCTGCTTGAGCTGAATTGTGTCCGATACGTGCGGTTTCCACAACTGTATGTAAAGTAGTAACAGCATAGGCTGAAACTGTATCTCCATTAGGAAGCTTAAAACAAGAACCATCCACCCATAGAATTCCATCCGGATTTTCTAGTGGCGTATCTTTCAGATCAATTCTCCCTTTTGTCTCTTCCTCAGTACGGAGGAAACAATCATGTTGTTCTTGGTCATCTTTGTCTACTGGAAGAGGCAACAAAGTAGCTGTATTTAAAGTATTACATCGTTTGATGTGCACGTGACTAGCCAAAAGTGTCAACTCATATCCAGACAAACGAGCACTCGTAAGATGCTGCGTTTTTGTTCGGTTTAATAAGGTATCTACTGCATGCCGCACCATAACAATAAGTGTGTTGTCTAACACTATTCCAGCAGACTGTCGAATAGAAATTGCTGCTGCTGCTGTTGCTTTGAGACATCTAGGCAATGCTTTAGCTACTGGGTCTAACGTAGCCGAAAAATATGCACATGGCCGCTGTTTGTCTCCAAATCGCTGCGTTAAAACTGACAACGCACAGCCTTCTCTTTTATAAACGTAGAGCGTGAAAGGCTTACTGTAATCGGGAGTACCCAATACAGGAGCAGAACACAGAGCAGTACGCAAGTCAGTGAAACTCTTATGACATTCGTTAGTCCATGGAAGGGGCTGTGGCGTATCTTTCAAAGTGAGTGCCAACAAAGGCTTGGCCAACAGAGAGAAGTTAGGGATCCATTGCCTACAATAGGAAGTAATACCCAGAAAGGCACGTACCTCCCTTTGTGTGGATGGCACAGATATTTGTGCAATCGCCTGAATTCGTTCTGGGGTTAATCGTCGTCCCTCCTTTGATAGGAGATGACCCGAGTAGGTAACCTCTCGACGAACATATTGTAGTTTTGAAGGTGAAACCTTATGATTCAGATTAAACAGATGGCGTAACAATGCAACAGTCACATCTTTGCAAATATCTTCTGAATCAGCTGCAATCAACAAGTCATCCATGTATTGGATAAGAGCAGCACCAGACGGCAAATGAAAAGCATCAAGATGACATTTTAAAGCTTGGCTGTAAATAGAGGGACTTTCACAATAGCCCTGAGGTGCGCGCTTAAACCGGAAGCTTCGGCCTCCAAGAGAGAAGCCAAAAATATCCCTACTCTCTTCAGCAATGGGAATACTAAAGAAGGCATTCTTTAGATCGATAACAGAAAACCAAGTCGCTGTGGAAGGTATCATCGTTAACAAAGCAATGATATCTGGGACTACGGGAAATTGTGGTACAACAATTTTGTTTACCTCCCGGAGATCAATTTCGAAACGATATACAGGAGGCTGAGAAGAATCAGTGCGTTTAAGGACAGGAAGAATAGGACTGTTGCATATGTTACCTCTCGTTTCCTCAACCACACCCTTCTGAATCAAATCATGAATGATTTCCAAAAGCGCTTTTTCACCTTCAGTAGAAATTCTATACTGCGGAATACGTGGCAATTCAACATTAGGCTTAAGAGTGACAACATAAGGTGGAATCTCAAGACAACCCAAATCGTTTGGACCCGTGGCCCAAAGTGTTGACGGAAGAGAAAGCAATTCAGGTGGAAACTGATCTTTGGACAAATACATTGGAGAAATCAGTTTCTGTCCTAAAGTAAAATGTACACCAGAAGGAGAACAATATATCGTAGCATGCATTCTTTTCAATAAGTCTAAACCCAACAGATTTTCACCGCAACCATTTGTCAAAAGAAGTGAAGCTTCCAAATCGTAAGGGCCAATTGAAATAGGCAAAGGGCAGGAAACCGGATTACGAACAGGGGCACCAGAAAATCCTACAGAAACATTCGTTAAGCCAGACAAAGGTGCCCCAGGGAGTTTGGAATGAATGATAGAACTTCTCATCGCACCAGTATCTAGGAGAAATGGCTCTGAAACACCCATTGTAGTGACATTTACATAGGGTCCATTCTGATCTACTGGAATCGACACAACCCCCTTACTTTGTCCATGGCTGTCCTAGTTAGTATGAAGACTTTCATTCTCGCCTTCAACATAACAATCCTCATTGTAATACTGTGTAGACCTAACATTATGCTGATCAAAATAATTCACAGAATTGGGAGGAGGAAGGGAACGTTGTACTTGAGTCGACATACCTCGACCTCGACCTCTGTTTGCTGACTGGAGGCCACCACGACCTCGTGGAGCAGATAGTGTCCCATTGCGTTGCAATAAAATCGGACAACTACTTTTAAAATGACCTTCTTCTCTACAATAGGCACATTGATTAGGTCCTAACAAAGGTCGCGGAATATATGGCTCAGGTTTTTGATACAACCTCTGAAACTGCGGAGGCTGTTGAAATTGAGGCTGAACATAGCGAGGAGGATAAGCTTGTTGCAAGAGAACCTTTGTTTTCAATTCTTTCGTCTTTTTCTCTTGCTTTTCTCTTTCTTCTTTATCTCTATTTTCATAATATTGTGCAGTAGCTAATATCTGGGCAGAGGAAGAAACAGCCCATGAACTTTCAGATTCTTTCAATTTGTGTGACAACTCAGGAATCAAATTAAATACAAATTTGTCCACAAATAATCGCTGACCACCCTCTGTAGCCATATCTTGGCCACTGTGATCAATAAATGTCTCCTCGAAACGAGTAAAGAAATCAGAGACACTCTCATCTTTCTTTTGTTTGCATGCTGGTAATTTATCCCAGTTAACTCTCAAGGCAGGCATCATCGTTTTCATTAATGTAATAATCCTACCAGGGAGTTCTGAAACTAAAGCATCAGGTTTAGCACCACCCACTTGAGCTGCATCCGCGGCAATTATAGCAGCCCAATTACCACCTAATGCTTGAGCATGATCCTCTCTACGAATCTTAGCCCATAACGCTTGCGGAACTACATTTCCCATCAACATATCGATATCAGCTAGATTCATGATGCAAGCATCAACCGTCTGTGATAATTCTTTATAATAACCTGCAGGATTCTTACGAGGATCCGGTAGAGTCTGCTTAAGAGCTAAAACTTCAGATCGTTTCCAAGGGACATGTACCCATATACGTTGGAAATGAGCAGGAATAGCTGGATTATTACCTTGAGCCGCAACTTCTTCCTTCCAAACTGGAGGAACCTCTCTCATGGGATAATTTTTCGGTGTTAGTCTAACCGACGGATCGGAATCAAGGAAAGTCTGAGAGGACAACAAGGATCTAAAGAAAATAAGTGTCCTTACAGCTTTCTCAACCTTAAAACCCACCACAAGTCCTTTATCAAAATCAGTCTGAACATCTAACAGATCCTGTGGGATCGGACTCGAATTCACATCCTCCCATTCTTTAATGAGAGTATCACACATTACATCAAAAACATATCTTTGTGTAGGCGTATTCCATTGAGAGAAAGTAGACATAATATCAGACACACTATACTGGGGACCCTTCTTGATCCATTTACGTGCGAGAGAGTCCAACCTTTCTCGTTCTTCAGAATCTGGGAACTGACTACGAGATTGTCTTCGAGCAAAAGCCGGAGACACATTTAAAGCTTCAAAGAAAGGAGATAGAATACCAGTGACGGTGTCCGTGAGACGTTTACGCACAGACGGAGAATTGGACATAAGAATAGGGGACAAGGTATTAGGCGCACTAGTGGAAGGAGAACTGGTAATTGCAGGAGGAGCAGAAGGCAAAGGAGATCGAAGATCAGGAGATGAGGGCAAAGAAGTTGAAGTTAAAGGCAAAACTGGTAGAGGCGGATATACTAAAAGGGGCAAAGGCGGAAGAGCCGGAACAGGCGGAGGTACTGCTGGCAGCTGAACAGGCTGTAACAACTGGGGTGCATTAGTACCTTGTGCATAGGACGGAGGCAACCTCAATAAATGGGACATTAGGGGATCTTCTTCTAAATCTTTCTTGTTATCAGAAGGGGAAACAGGCAACACCGGATAACATTTATCTATCGCCATACGATGCTGTCTTTCTGAAATTTCCATCGCATTATTAATTTCATCATCTTTGAATTGTTGGGCAGCCTGTATAATTGTCATACCCTGTGCTTTCCTATCTTGTTTTGCTTGCTTAATTTCTCTCTGTTTGGCTTCCTTACGCCAAAGGCGGTAAGAGTCAAACATTGCCGGCCGGGCTTTTCTTTTGAATAAAACTGCTTCCAAATTATCTAGCACATCAAAATCGAAACAACCATTTTCTGGCCATTTTAAAACACCATCTTTCTTCGTGTATCGGGTCCATGCCTCGTTAAAGGCAATGGGGCCAACACCATGTTTAGAATAGAGCTCATATGTGGGAGTTCCAACCGAAGGAATCGGACAAGAGCCCTCAAGCCGGGAATCCCTATTACAACCAAAGCAACAAAGTTTTCCAAACTTAGTCAGACCAGGCATCTCGTGATTTCACCTGACTGTTCACAAACTTCAAGGGGGTAAAACACAGTTTACGCAGCACAAATGCACTTACCCTCGGCTTCAGCTATTGCAATAGTTGAATCTAAAAACCCAAGGCACTAAGGAACAAAGGACAAAAATTGTGGGCACGACCCACGAAATACTTAACTAAGGACGTCTTCTTACACCAACAGAGGCCCGTCTATCGTCTCGCCTTACCATACATCACCAAAGGAAGGGCCAAGGCAGGGCGGCAGTCAGGGCAGCAGTCGTTAGTAGCCGTCAGGAAGGAGTAACCGCGCTGCAAAAGACCTTCGGACCACTTTCGACAAACATGGGTCGCTTGACGTGGCTCGCGATTCCTCCAGAATTTTCTTGCGGGGCTCCTCACGACCTCGGGCAGAACCGGTACCACTGAAGCCGCCCCACGTTGGGCGCCAGTTGAAGAACCAGAACCTTTTGGACCTGGCGGCGCAGGGTACGCCTTAATCTCCTGGGTTCTCCTGCTTAGCTACACAGAGACACGGGGACACTCTGTCGGCGTAAAAGATCAGATTTATTAGCTGCAGCTAGTACAGTTGTCCCAGAAGTACACGAGGTAGGTTCTCAGGAGACTGCCACTTCACTCAGTGGCGCACAATCTTTTATAGTACATATGTAAGATATACATTAACCAAATACACACCCAGAACATATAAGAAAGAGCCAATAAGAAAGGTTGGAAAACAGGACAGAACCAATAGGAAAGGTTTGAAAACAAAGTTTCAGATGACTCGAAGAAGCCTTTCCTCCAACTGTGTTTGTCATCCTCCCCACAAGCTAATTCATTAACTGATCTGCAACTAACTTGCAGGTGGCGAGATACGTTTGTGTGTGTTGGAGGACAGTTGTGAAACAAGAGAATACGAGCAGAGGACAGCGAAGGCCAGACGATAAGATAAAATTAGAAGAGAATAGTGTGAACCAACAGATAGTTGAGACAGGGATTAGGAAAACCAGACAGGGATTAGTGTACTCGGCCAATCCTAACACCAGCTTTGCAAATAGAGGCAGAAGGTTATTTTGTTACACTATTGCAGGAAAAGCAGAAAAAGACTTCGATCGTTGTGCTGCCTGAGTGAGGGCAACATAAAATGGCGGCGGAGCACAAAATGGCAGGTCGATACGATCATGATCGATAATCGAAGTTCCTCACTACGCACAACAATAAACATGCTGTTTGTGTGCACCTATACTCACGCACATACATTGTGTATGTGCATAAGTATACATGCACACAAACAGCGTGCAGTATTCAATCACCCACCTACAACCACACTACAGGTGCACTCAATACACCTGTTGCGAGCATACGCACATAATAGTAACTGCGTACAGACAAAACCCAGCAGTTGTAAACATTGAAAATATACACCTCATTGAAAGTACACACTTCACAATAAATGAACACAAGCTTCTGCACCTGTGCACACACACCACATGCACAGTTTACACAGATACCAATCAGTGGGTGTATATACCCTACAATTGCTGTGCACCCACATATAGTTCTCCGAATTTCAACGTGGATGTGTATTATCCCCTCCCTTAGGCCTCTAAAGGACTTCTCATAGCGCCAGGACACCTGCGGGTAACAGTGCGCTTTATAAATGGCAATAACATTAACATAACGTCAGCAACCGAGGAATGAAACAAGGGGCCTCATTTATGAAAAGTGACGCATCGCTGCGAGAAAACAGCGATGAGTCACTTTTCATTGCGCCCTCCTTCGACACCAAAGATGCGTCATATTTACAGTATGACGTATCATGTCGCAAGGAGTTACAGATACATCAATATTTCTGACGTATCTGCAGGTGCAAAAATGACGCATTGCTGGAGTGTGTCACAAAAGTCATGCAACTCCAGCAATGGGTCACTACACATGGGCAAGTCCCAGGTTAAATGTTTCTGCGTCAGTCTTACGCCTGAGATATTGATGCAGTTGCTTCCTAGAAGTAGCACAGTGAATTCTCAAAGATTTCACAGCGTCACTTCTACAATGCTTTCTTGCGTCAGAACGCCCCCCCCTGCATACAGTATACCTGGCGCAGGGATAATGTGGCACGGGATTTACAAAGTGACTCATCTACCTAGATGCGTCACTTTGTAAATATGGCGCAACATGGCACATTTTTTATGTTGTTGAGGTGCTTTTTCAATCCACAGGCACTGCAATTGGCTGATTATAAAATCTGGCAACCAATAGTGTGTGTTTTGTTATATATATGAAAGAACTGATAAGAACAGACCCTCAGTGGAGACAAGCATTGAGAATGGCGAATTCTCACTGAAACACGTCTGCTTGGCAAAATAAAAGGTCTTTGGAATCCGCTGTGTGTTCCTGAATGTTCCTATTGGAGCGGTTAAGTTGGAAATGTTTAATGCGTGCAGCCACTTGCACACCAAAAGGGGCACCCAATCTGAAAAGTGTTCGGTGGTCATAAGAGTGGCATTTGGTGAAATGTTGAAATGGAGACTGCCAGAACCGTTGCTTCACTAAAAGAACAATCATACCTATGAACACTGAGTTTCCATTAATACATTTGTAAGCGTGAGTTACTAAACGAGTGTTTGAGAGTGTGATACCTTGGATGTGATAATTGCGACTGATCGAGGGGGTCATAGAATATTACATAATTTTAAGACAAAACCACCCATGAACTAATAATTGCAATAACTCGAGATGCATTCTGGATCTTGCAGTCATCATGAGAGATCTTACCTACTGAAGGTATTTACTCAATCCACAGGCACTGCAATTGGATGGTTATAAGATCTGGCAACCAACGGGAGTGTGTTTTGTTATAGATATATGAAATTACTTGTAATATCAGACTCTCTGTGGAGACAAGCATTGAGAAAGGTGAATTTTCTCAGCAACACGTCTGCTTGGCAAAATCAATGTTCTTTGGAATCCGCTGTGTGCTCCTGAATGTTCCTATTGGAGCGTTATTGTTGGAAATATATATATATATATATATTCACTAAAAAAAACATAGGTTTCAGGCACGTTATAGTTAGAAATTAACATTTAAAAAACCTTAGAAATCCACTGAAAAACCCATAGGTGGTGGTGCGCGCGCTTGCGAGCAGCAGGCCGAAGTGGATGCCTGCTTGTGCCCCAGGGGGACTCCTGAGTGTGAGTGGTGAACGCGCACTTGCGAGATCGCGGGCTGTGAGGGTGCCCGCGAGATGGCGCCTGTCCTCGTAAACGTGCACCCACGCGCATAACCGCACTCTTGTAGCCACAATCAAAAGCATGTGGTAGCATTTTCAAATGCCCACTTACTAAATGTCTCGCCAGAGCAGCACATGCTCTGGCTCAGGCAAGACCTAAAAAAGGGCTCTTTCTGAAACAAGGGCTACCTTTTTGCCAAATTTGGTGTAATTCCGTTGAGCAGTTTGGGCAGTAGCCGTGTCTAAATTTTCCTATGGGAAATAACATGGAGAAAATGTGTTTTGGGACCCCCCTTTTTTCTCGGCCCCCGCTTGACAAATCACCCCCAAACTTTCCAGATAGGAGCTGACCAGAGGGCCTCACTAGTTCTGAAAATTTCGCAAAGATTCGTCAACCGGCGCCAAAATTATTGGGAAAACAACAAACGCTTTTCCTATGGAAACTCGGTCCTAACTATAACTACCTACTGGTGACCGCCAGTAGGTAATATATATATATATATTCACTGAAAAAAACATAGGTTTCACACATGTTATAGTTAGCTGGACATTTTACTGATAAAAAACCAATGAAATTCCCCCGTTATAGTTAATGCAGGCAACTATAACTCACGCAACCGCAATCCTCTGCTGATGCTAATACTGTATTTAGACACTTATTTGCCCATGTCTTCTTCCATTAAATTTTAGCTATACATATATTGCAAATATTTTTTTTTCATAAAGACACATATGTCATCAGCAGAGGATTGCGGTTGCGTGAGTTATAGTTGCCTGCATTAACTATAACGGGGGAATTTCATTGGTTTTTTATCAGTAAAATGTCCAGCTAACTATAACATGTGTGAAACCTATGGTTTTTTCAGTGAATTTGCAAGGTTTTTAAATGCTAATTCCTACCTATAACGTGTGTGAAACCTATGGTTTTTTCAGTGAATTTGTACGGTTTTTTAAATGCTAAGTTACTTTACGCCATTCGTGGTGTGCACGCCCACTTAACGCAGTTCGTTCCGTGCGCACACCGTGCGCACATGGAGGACATATTATGCGCTTCGCTGTGAAAGGTAAGCTTTTTCATTTTCAACATAAGTGATATGCCATGCACAAATGGTGCACTTCGGGCACCATTTGCACACGGGGTGGGGAGAGTGTGGATTGTTTTTTTTTTTTTTTTTTTTTTTTACCGTACACGTACGGTAAGCGTAATCGGCGATTTTTCGTAAAAAAAATAAACTGGGTTTTTGCCCATGGGGGAACTGTGGGGACCCATTAATCAAGGCTAGGTGGTAAGGAGCTGTCTAAACAGTCCCATTACATGTTTTTGGCCTTTGTTTTTCATCACCCCTTAAGAGTGCGAGAGAGAAAATGGCGCCCGCCGCTTCCTGGTTTCGACCGATTCGAATATTTACTAAGATCTAACAGCCAATCAGAATCGCGCTCGCGCACGTCACCGTACGCGTACGGTAAGCGCACCGTAAGCGCACCGTAAGCTGGCTCAGATATATATATTGATTTAAAGGCTATTTTCTCAGAATCTGCTGAACAGATTTATACCAAACCTACAAAAGGCACTTCCTTGACCTGTAGACTACCTCTCTGCCAAATTTCAAGGAACTCTGTTCAGCCGTTCGGGCTGTAGCTGTGTCTAAAGGTCCTATGGAAAAATGCATGGGAAAAACGCGTTTTGGGACCCCCTTTTATCTCAGCCCCCGCTTGACGAATCCCCCCGAGACTTTCAGGGTAGGAGCGGAGCGTAGCGCCCCATTAGTTTTGAAAATTTCGCGAGGATTCGTCGACCGGCGCCAAAGTTATTCAAAATAGAATGTTGCGGTTTTCCTATGGAAACAGGGTCCTAACTATAACTACCTACTGGCGACCGCCAGTAGGTAATATATATATATATATATTTTTTTTTCTTTCAATGTGGCTTAGACCGGATCGCTCAGCAGCGGGTGCGGGTGTTGGGCCAAGCCAATGGCCAGATTAATGTTCAAAACAAAGGACATCCGCACTCTGGAACCTTGTAACAATTTATTTAGTTGACAGAGCCCAGTCTGTCACACCAACGCGTTTCAGCCTTTTCGGCCTTGCTCACGGTAGGTAATTTTACTTCCTGTATCTGTTATAAATCATTTGCTGTTGGTACAAGGTTTTCAATGACCCCATGGATTCTGGGATTTGTAGTCCTTTTTAACATTAAACAGAAAAACCCGGTGACAGTGAAAAACAAATAATAAATTTAGATTTGTTTTACAGAAACGACACACTTATGTCGAACATATTGGCAAATAAACTGGTATTTGTAACCAGTTTGCAATTCCATTGAATAATAGACTGGTTTTAGTAGCCATTTTAGACATAAGAAAAAAGAAAAATGAAAACTACTTGAGGTATAGTACATGTTATGTTATGTTATGTTATTTACATTTGTATAGCGCACAGCTGCCGCAGCAAAGAGGCGTCCTGGCGCTTTGGAGATGGAAAACACAACATCACAGAGATAACTGGAGCAGCAGAGACTAGGCTTTAGAGAATAGGAAGGTTTTCAGAGATTTCCTAAAAAGAAGCAGGTCCGGAATAGCACGGAGAGAAGCAGGCAGTGAGTTCCACAGGGTGGCAGCCAACACCGTAAAGGAAGGACCACCTATACGCGCTTTCTTAAAACGCGGAACAATAGCTAAGTTGCACCCTGCAGATCGGAGGGATCTAGAAGGAACATGATGGAGAATAGTCTGGGTGAGAATGGGAGGAGAAGCTAACTTGAGAATTTTAAAAGTAACACAGAGTGCTTTAAACCTAATTCTCTGGCCTACTGGTAACCAATGGAGATCTTGGATGGTATGACGAACAGAAGCAGACCTAGGAAGACCGACCAGCATTCTGGCCGCAGCATTTTGTACCCGCTGAAGGCGGGCTAGTTCTGCCTGATTAACACCCAGAAGTAGAGAGCTGGCATAATCCAGTCTGGTAAGAACCAGAGCTTGTACAATGATCTGTCTGGTGTCTGCGTCGAAAAATTAAAAAATGGGCCGAAGGGACCGCAAGGAACCAAAACAGGTCCAGCTACACGTTTGGTATGAGGGGTGTACGAGAGTTTATCGTCAATCCAAACACCCAAATTTCTAACTTCAGCTGCAGGAATAGGGACAGGACCCAACTCCAATGGCCACCAATTGTCTCCCCAAAGCCCAGTGTCCTCACCAAAGATGATAACCTCAGTCTTGGAAGCGTTGAGTTGGAGTCTGTTTTCCGCCAACCAGCCAGCCACTGCCTTAAGAGCTAACTGAAAGGTCGGGGCATCCATAGTGGAGTCACCATTAAGTGCCACCGCCAGCTGCGTGTCATCGGCGTATGACACCATGGTGAGACCAAAACTACGGGCTACCTCCGCCAGTGGCTGAACATATATATTAAATAAGGTAGGGCTGAGCGCCGAACCCTGCGGAACACCCTGAAGAATGGGACGAGGGGCAGAGACATAGGGCGGTGAGGAAACCTTGAAGGTTCTATCCGTAAGAAAGGAGCGAAACCATTCGAGGGCCATCTCTCCAACTCCTGCTTCCCCAAGACGCTGCAAAAGGATGTGGTGGGAGACCGTGTCAAAGGCGGCACTAAGATCCAAAAGGATCAGTGCCGCCGTCTGACCCCGGTCGAGCAGTTTCCTAATATGCTCCACCACCACCAGAAGAGCAGTCTCAGTACTGTGCCGTGAGATATAAATGTGTGTCACAAGGGATTCTGGATAGATGAAACAGAAACGTGCATACCAAAACAGTAGAAGCGAGTACAAGAAAAAGGGGTACAGTTCTAAGAGCGAAAGCTCGTGAAGTTGAGTTCTTTGATATTCATCAATGTTAATTTAATGTTAATGAAGATGATCAAAATATCTAATTGTGTGTGATAAGGATATGTATCAAAGATGGACATAAAGTTCTTCATCCACATTCATCCCTCTCGGGTTTTTAGTTCGCAGTTTGTACTTTGATTCAAGTTGTCGCAGTTTTCTTTGACGATCACCCATCCTTTCATGACTTTCTATTATGTCAATAGCAAAGAATGACATGTTTCTCCAGTTTCCTTCTTGGCAAGTTAGCATGTGTTTGGCAGTTGCATAACTTAAGTCTTTGTTTTTTACTGCTCTAATATGCTCTAAAATGCGCTTTTTGAGCATGCAAATGGTGCTGCCAATGTACATTACGCCACAATCGCATTGGATCACATATATTACAAATTTGGTTGTGCATGCAATTTTGTGATCAATGTGGATGATGTTTCCTTCTGGATCCTTGATTGTTGTCATGTTTTTCCCAATTTTACAGGCTTTACAATTATTACATTTCCTGAAGCCAATCTGTTGTGTTGCAAGCCAGTTTAGTCCTTCTTTTTTAGTTTGGAAATGACTTTTCGTGGCGAGATCTTGGATCGAGGGTGCTTTCCTGTATGAGATTGAAGGTTGGGTGCCGATGATTTCCACCAGGTCATGGTCTTGTTGTAAGATTGGCCAATATTTTTGGAAAATGTGTCTGATTTTGAAGGATTCTTTGCTGTATGACATTATTAGTCGTGGTGCTGTTTGATTGGTGTTCTCGTTGTCTGGATATGGATGTTTTTTTACAAGAATGTCTGTTCGGTTCATGTTTTTCACTTTGTCCATACTTTTGTTAAGATCATTCATTTTGTATCCACGTTTGTGCAGTCTCATGGCACAATTGAGTATTTATTTGTTTGCGTCCTCATTTTTTGAGCAGTTTCTTTTCATGCGAATAAATTCGCCTTAGGGGATGCTTTTCAATAGAGCCTTGGGGTGGAAACTTTCTGCATGCAGGATGCTGTTTGTGGCTGTTTTTTTCCTGAAAAGTGTAGTTTCGATTTGACCATCCTCAATGTATACCGATATGTCAAGGAAATCAATTTTGTGACGGCTTGTGTTACAAGTAAAAGAGAGTCCAAAATCATTGTTGTTAAGTGTGTTAAAATACTCCATGAATTCCTCTTTGTTGCCATTCCAGATTAGGAACAGGTCGTCGATATACCGTGACCACCGGGGCCCTGGACAAAACAATTTTGTCCAGGGCCCCGTTGTTCTGTGGGCCCCAGGCTATTTCCTTCTCCCACCAACCCATTGTGAGGTTAGCATAATTGGGTGAGAAGGAAATGCCCATAGCACAACCGCATCGTTGGTGGTATAGTTCATGATTGAAAAAGAAGATATTATTGTTTAAACATATTTCAATCATGGTTAGCAACATGGCAGAGTGTTCTAGTTCATGTATGCTTTTTTGTCTCAGGAAATATGCACATGCGTTCAATCCAATGGTATGTTCAATTGATGTGTATAATGACACTACGTCTATGGTAACCATGAGATATTTTGGATTCCATGATGTGTTAGACAAGATCCGCAGAAAGTCACTTGTATCTTGGATGTGGGAGGATAGGTTTTTTACCAATGGTGCGAGGTAGCGGTCTATATATAATGATATATTCTCGTACAGAGAGTCACAAGATGATACGATTGGTCTTCCTTGTGGGTTTATGGATCTTTGGCAGGAAATATATGGTGGGAATTGTAGGACTTTCCTTCAGTAGAAACTTTTTCTCCTCAGTGTTGATTAGTTTATGTTCGTGCCATCCATCATGGTGTTTTTTGATGTCTTCAATCATTTTGTGCAATGGATTATTGGTCAGTTTGGTGTATTTTTGGGCATCATTTAATTGTCGGTATGCTTCTTCCATGTAGTCACTGGTGTTTAAAATCACGATATTGCCACCCTTATCTGCGGGCTTGATGATTATCTTAGGATTTTTTGCTAAGTTTCGAATTGTTTGATTTTCTTTCGTTGAAGTATTTTCCCTGATTTTGTTATTTCTTGTTTTTTCAAGTTTGTCAATTTCGTTCATAATAATTTCTGAAAAAGAGTCGATTTTGTTGCCTGGCGATAACTGTGGACAGTATTTAGATTTTTGTCTTAGTCCACTTGGCTCATGTTGTTTCGTATCAATACCAAGGTTTTGAAGTGTTTCAATTTCTGTGGTCTGGCCATGTTCAGATTCATTTGCTAGATCATACAGGTTTTTCAAGTGTGGTATTTCCTCTATCGTCAACAATAGGTCACTTTGAGTTTGTTGGGTATTATCTTGAACCTCTATGTTCGAATTGTGATATTTCTTTAAAGCATGAATTTTGGTTAGTTTTAGTTTTCGCATAAATTTGTATATATCGATTTTTGTAGTGGTGTAGTCAAAGTGTTTTTGTGGGCAGAAGGAGAGGCCTTTGTTTAGGATTCGATGTTCGGTATCCGTTAGCACGTGATCTGAAAGATTAATTATTAAATTGTTATTATCTAATTCTTCTTCGTGCGGTTCCTCAGTGAATAGGCTTATATATTATCTACTGGCGGTCGCCAATAGATAGTTATAGTTAGGACCGAGTTCCCATAGGAAATCTGAAAATTCTATTTTGAATAACTTTGGCGCCGGTTGACTTATCTTCGTGAAATTTTCAAAACTAATGGGGCGCTCTGCTCAGCTCCTACCCTGAAAGTCTCGGGGTGATTCGTCAAGCGGGGGCTGAGAAAAAAGGGGGGTCCCAAAACGCGTTTTCCCCATGCTTTCTCCTATAGGACCTTTAGTCGAAGGTACAGCCCGAACGGCTGAACAGAATTACTTGAAATTTGGCAAAGAGGCAGTCCTCAGGTCAGGCATGTGCCTTTTGCTTAAATGGTGTAAATCCGTTCAGTAGTTCCTGAGAAAATCAAAAGTAAAGTCACATATATATCTGGGCGGAGCCTAACCACACACCTCATCGTGAGATCTGATTGGCTGTCAGCACTTCATCCAAGAAGTGTTGGCAGCCATCTTGGGACCAATATACATGATAGCACCACATTAAAAAGCATTGCAGTTAATAGAAGGTTTTAAGACTTTAGTTACATTATAAATCATTTGTTGATGGTACCATACTAATTTTAGGAATTGTGGTGTGTTCTAAGGTGATTTTACCATGTGAAAAAGCCTTCTGCTGTGATATCATGAATCATGTTTGAGAGAAAACTATTTTCTCATGCTATTCCCACAGAGATTTGGAAGGTGATCTATAAGCTAACTGAGAGCATATTTTCTGTAAATTCACGTTATCTTTCTCAGTCATGTGAGAATGAAGTCTGACATTCTCAGTAAAACATGTACATCCAACAAGGGCAGAGACTGTCAGTTGATTCCTTTGTGTTCTACTGCAGCTTCCCAGAGTGTTCTAAAGAACAACTAGAGCACTAACAGTCCTACTTATGACAAACGTATGGCACACCTGAAGCCATCTTGGTTGGAATAAAGTGGTAATTCTTAAAACATTTAATTTAAAAAGGAACAAAATGAGGGGGTTTATTTTGCCATAGAAAGTATGATTAGTGCTGCAGAAAGAAAAATTAGGGCACATTTTGAGTGACTTCTCAAATCCTCTTCTATATCATTAAAAAATTCTGACATGCAGACTGAAACATGCACTTTCAATACCAGCAGCAGACTTCCCTGGTGAGCAGTAGCTTTACTACAGTGATCTAATAGGCAACTAGATTGCTAACATTCTGAATTTATGGCTAATTTGTGACACATCTGAATGCCTTCTTGATGGAATCAAAGTAAAAATCTGAAAGTATTTCTTACTGAGGAGACTGTAGTAAATGAGGAAATTAGGAAACATCATAACAAATAAGTCTCCCAAAATGGCCACCAGAGACAAAAGAGCCCAAATGTAGCCCAAATATCACCCAGATGTAGCCCAAGTATAGCCCAATGACAGAATGTCCCAGAGTGTTCTAACGAACAACTAGAGCGCTAACAGTCTTACTTATGACGAAAGTATGGCACACCTGAAGCCATCTTGAATGGAATAAAGTGGTAACACTTAAAACATTTAATTTACAAAGGAACACAATGAGGGTGTTCATTTTGCCATAGAAATTATGATTAGTGCTGCAGAAAGAAAAATTAGGGCACATTTTGACTTCTCAAATCCTCTTCTATGTCATAAAAAAATTCTGACATGCAGACTGAAACATGCACTTTGAATACCAGCAGCAGACGTCTCTGGTGAGCAGTAGCTTTACTACAGTCATCTAATGAGCAACTAGAGTGCTAACATTCAGAATTTATGGCAAATGTGTGACACATCTGAATGCCTTCTTGATGGAACCAAGTGTAAATAACTGAAAGATTTACCTACTGAGGAGACTGCAGTAAATGAGGAAATTAGGAAACTTCATAACAAATAAATCTCCCAAGATGGCCACCAGAGACAAAAGAGCCCAAATGTAGCCCAACTATCACCCAGATGTAGCCCACATGTAGCCCAATGACAGAAGTGTGCAAAACACTTATTTTTTGTGTATTTGCAGTTTTATATAGTGCAGACTTGTCAGGTATTGGAATGCTTTACATGAGCATTGGTTACATCACACAAGATCAAATTCATTTTGGATGTAGACATGGGGAGATTAAGTGATTTGACCACAATCACAGAATGTTGAGCTGAAGCAGAAACTCCAACCTGGTTCCTCAGTTGCAAAGTCTGCAGCTCTGGAAGTAACACCACATCGTCTCGCCAAGGTGCAACATTTAATCAAGTGGTCAACTGGATAAAAAAACATAAAGATTACAAATAATTTAAAAGTTCCTTGTCGCTATTTGAAAACTCAGAAAATATGTCCTCATTTTAGTTTTTTAGAGCACTAACCATAATTTTGAAGCAAAGAAGACCCTCTCATATATGTAATTTCTAAAGGAAATACTCTAGGTATTGCAGTTTTGATTACATCAAGATGACGTCAGGCGTTCCACACTTTTGTAATAAATATAGAATGTTAGCAATCTAGTTGTTCATTGGGATACTGTTGAGAGGCAGAGGCCAGGGGCACGGACTCTGAAAATTGAAGGCAGGTAGGAGAGTGCAGAGGCAACAATTTGACCACACTGGGCAGGCAGGAAGGGCAGTGGCAGCACAACAGACTATGGAGGGCAGTGGAAAGGGGGGCAGGGGCAACAAACCAACAATACAGGACTGGCAAGAGAGGCTGTGGCAATATAATAGACCATTGTGGGCAGAAGGAAGAGGCAGTGGTAGTACAACCATACATGCCAACAGACCCGTTTCAGCCAGGAAACGTCCAATGTTTTTAAGCTCAAATAGGCTTTATTTGATCTGTCTCCTGTCTACAATCTCCTCTTTTTCAATGTAACTCAAAGGGGAAAATCAATACCCCAGTTTATTTTCAAAATCTCCCTCTTACCAAGTTCAAAATGTTCGCAAGTATGGTACATTGAATCATGGTAGGCAGGAGGAATTGGGGTAGGGACATGGACTCGGATAACAGAGGACAGGAGGGACATGGAGAGGTGCACCAAACTGACCCTACAGGGCAGGCATCAGGGTTTGCAGCAGCAAAATACACCACACAGCTCATGCGGGACGGGAGTGCAGCACAACAATCCATAGAAAGCAATAGGGAGGGGACAGGACCATGCACTTGGACAACAGAGAACAGATGGGAAAGAGGCAATGGTAGCTAGCTGACCATAATGGACAGACAGGAGAGAAAGCTGCAGCATAACAGACCATAAAGGGCAGGAGGGATGGATCAGGGGCATTACAATGGAACAGACAAGCCAGGAGGGAGGGAATAGGGGGTCTGCACATGGAAACAGAGGGCTGGGGGCAAGGTGGCAGGGCAGGAGCAGCAAGATGACCATGGAGGTCAGGCAGGATGGGCACTAGAAACAAGACAGACCATGGAGAGCAACAATGAGACTAGGGTGGCATACACACAGACCATGGAGGGAAGGTGGGAGGGGGTCAGGGGCAGCTAGCTGACCACACAAGGAAGGTGGGAGGGGCCATGGCAGCACAGAAGACCATGCATGGCAAGCGGGAGGGTTAGTGGCAGCACAATGGCTATGATGGGCAAGAAGGAGGGTGCAGGGGCATGCACAAAGGACCATGGAGGATAGAAGGGAGGGTCAGGACCTGGGCACAGACAAGAGAGTTCAGGGGAAGGGGCCTCACAACAGACTGCGCGGGGCAGGCAGGAGGAGCAGTTGCAGCACAACAGATCAGGGAGGGCAGAAGGGTGTGGCAGTAAAATGGACCATGGAGGACAGGAGGAAGGGGATAGGGGCATGGCATGTGGACAGGCAGGGTGGAGGTGGCAGGGACAGGTTACAGTCATCTAACAATGCTAGGCAGGTGGGAGGGGAGTGGCAGCTCAACAGAACACTCAGAGTAGATAGGAGTGACAGGTCCATGGAACATAGTGGGCAAAAAGGATGGAGCAGGGGCATGCACAAAGACATCGGAGGGCAGGGGGAAGGAGAATAGGGGCAGCTAAGCACAGAGGCTAAGCAGGAGGTCAATGATGGGCCATAGAATTGGGCAATGGAGGGCAGGAGGAGTGGACTGGTACATCATGCTAAATGGAGGGCAGTGGCAGCACATCAGACCATGTATGGCAGGAGGGAGGAGGCTAGTCCATGGATTCAGACAACAGAGGATAGGGAGGAGGTGGATGGGGCAGCAAGCTAACTGTTCAGAGAAGGTGGGTATTAGGAACTTTATTGTTTTTAAAATGTGTGTCTGTGCGAACTACTTAAAATATGAACAAGTATGCAGCATAAACTCACTTTTATTCAGGAAGAAGAGGACGTTTGTGACTGTGACTCCGGGCTCACTTGGCAGAAACACCCCCTGACCCTCCACCCCCATCGCAAAATGTAATGCCCGTGAAAAGGGTAGGTGGACGCAGTGTTATATAGAACATAGTCCTGAGAGCACGATTGAAAATGAAAACTAGATGTAGTATATGGTATAAACTATGCACCAAAAAGTGTGATATAAGATGAACTGGGGCGTGAAATATAATATGCAATACATTGTGCGCAATGACAGATTCATTGGAGAGTGCGAGATAGCACAGGCACTAGCGCTTGCTATGCGATATGTAATATGCACAGGGCAGTGTTGTGTAACATAACTAGTCTCTAAAGTTGTAATATAAAATATGTGCTGGGGAGTGTAACATTGCATATGCACTGTGAAAAAGATATGGATCTCAGATTGTAATATGTATGGCATAGCGCTGTGCGTTATAACATACACATCGAGGAAGGCACGTTAGATGGGGCAATATAACCTGTGCGAAGGTAAGTGTGCCATGACATATTCACGGGGTGGTGTTACAGTGCACATGGGCTAGAGAGTGTCATAGCATACACACTAGCTGGTGGAATACAACACAGAGGTGTGAGGCAATCGGCGGGCACTGGTGGGTGTAACACAGCATTGGGCTCAGCCAGGAGCACGCTGTGACTCTCAAGTGAGGTTCGTCTCCTTTCCAGAGAGTAAAATAAAAAGTATTACACATCCGGCGGTGGATGTGTTTTTTATTAACCGTGAGGGGGGTTTCTTGCATAGTTTGGTCGAATTTTTGTCGAATCCCCTTTGAATGGCTTGGTGTGCGTGGATATTAAATGTGCCCTTCAATAGCTACCCATGTTTGTATAAATAAACGACAAGGGTGTCTACTTGGAGAGTACCCACCGGCGGGGGCGCCGGGATTAGGCACGGTAGGGCGTCAGACACGTCAGAGCTTCACTAGCAGTGTAAATACATTCCATGTGGATTCATTCTATGCATAGTCGCCTTTTAATGAATATCACGCAAATCGTCATGGTGATAGGTTTGTCCACCATGTCCTAGGTGTTTCTATAAATATATATATATTCTTTAAAATAATAAAAAACAAAGGCCGGCCCCGGGGGATGGGGTCCCCGGAGCCATAAGTGGCCTGAGGAGGGGGGCAACGCAGCCTCCTCCTAAAGAATTTAAATTAAAAAAAGGCCATGACCCGGGGGTCGGGGTCCCCGGGGCCGATTAAGGCCTTGGGAGGGCCAAATTAATTTTTTTCAACAAAAAAAATTAGGGTGCAGGCCCTGGGGATGGGGTCCCCAGGGCCAGTAAATTAGAAAAAGAAGGGGGGCCACACAGCCCTCCTTCTTAAAAAAATTAAATAAATAAAAGACCGGCATCGCACTGGAGGCCACACCCCCTCCTTGCAGCACTCTGCAAACGCGCCCCCTGGCCAGTTGTAAGTTGGGGAATTAATTCCCCTTCAATACTGAGGGTCCCTGAGGGCCAACTAGCCCAACAGGTATCTCCAGTGTGCGCCAGGGAGCTGCGTTGCAGACAGGTGTTCTGAGGCCATGCCCCTTTTTACACCTCTATGCAATGCAGCTCTGTGGCGCTTACTGGAGGTACCTAGTGGACTAGTTTGACCCTAGGGACCCTTAGGATTCAAGGGGACTTAATCTCTCAACTTAGAACAGCCACAGAGCGCGTTTACACAGTGGTGAAGGGAGTGGACGGGGCCTGAGTTAACATGTGCAAACAAGCCCTGTGGCGCGTTTTAAGTTGGGGAAATAATTCCCCTTCAATCCTGAGGGACCCTGGGGGCCAACTAGCCCACCAGGTGTTTCCAGTAAGCACCACTCCGCTGCGTTGCAGAGAGGTGGTCTAGGCCGTGCCCTTTTTTACATCTCTCTGCAACGCAGCTCTGTGGCGCTTACTGGAGGTACCTAGTGGTCTAGTTGGACCCTAGGGACCCTCAGGATTCAAGGGGACTTAATCTCCCAACTTAAAATGGCCACAGGGCGTGTTTACACAGTGGGGAAGTGAGGGGACGGGGCCTGAGGTGATGTGTGCAAACACGCCCTGTGGCGCGTTTTAAGAGGTAGTTTTAATCCCCTGCCCTATTATATACTAGGGGCTTACAGAGGAGGTCATGCTGATCACAGGGGGACCCCAACGCATAGTGTTCCCTAGTGTATGTAGGTGTTTCCACTGTATTCTGAGTGTCTTTTAACATAGCACTGGCTCTAGGACTGGTTAGTCAGACTCAGTTACCACCAGTATCCGTCTGAAAAAGTTGAGGGTACAGGATGATTTTGCAACAAGGCTTCTTTCTGCTCTTCTGTTTGTTCTTTCTGCACGTTATCCTTCTTCCTGCACTTTTCTTCGTCTTTGAGGACTTCTGTTGCTTCTTTCTGCATTTCTTTTTTTTCTTTCTGTGCGTTTTTCCTTCTTTCTTCACATGTCCTATCTCTATAGGCATAATTAGAAATTAGCATTTAAAAAGCCTTTGAAATTCACTGAAAAAACCATGGGTTTCAGGCACGTTATAGTTAGGAATTAGCATTTAAAAAACCTTAGAAATTCACTGAAAAAACCATAGGTTTCAGGGACGTTATAGTTAGTGATGTCATGAGTGATGTCACTGACCATGTCATGAGTGATGTAATATGTGACGTCATCAGCAGTGCATTGCGGGCGCGCAAGTTATAGTTAGCTGAACTAACTATAACGGGGGAATTTCAATGGTTTTGTATGAGTGAAAAGTCCAGCTAACTATAACGCCCCTGAAACCTATAGTTTTCTCAGTGAATATATATATATATATATATATCGAATCCTCCTTCCGAAGTACCAGCCGGTACTGCCAAGAAGACACGGACACTCTGATGCTGGTTCAAATTCTCATGCTCCGTTTTATTTTTTCAACAAAATTCTGGTTCAGACGCGTTTCGACCGACACAGCGGTCTTGATCACATGATTAGCATCTAATGAACGTGGCTTTTTAAAGGAGCCTCGCCACCAACTACGTGAAGACATAGACAAAATACTCTCAATTTGGCTGTGTATATCAGTTATACAAACATACGAGGATCAAGTTCCACAATAAAGGGAAAAATGCATAGAAATCTAACAAATTCAAAAATAATGCATAGATTAGCTTGATAGTTAATTCCAGTCCAAGAATAAATAAACATAAATATGTTTTCCTCATTAATATTTTTCAAAACTATATTTATCATTCATATTGCACATCGCTGCTGTCCGGATAAAAAATGCCTGCACTGCATTAAATTACAGCCCTTACAATGGGTGGAAATGAATTAAGAGCGAACTCTCCTCACCCATTGTGTGCAAATAACGCATATCATGTGCAAGTATAGCAAAAAATCAGTTTGTCTGTACAAATACAAAAAAATTTTTTTGTGCAAGATCCGCAAAATTATGTGCAAATTCCGCAATCATAGATATATGTGCAAATTCTGTTGAATGCTTGCAGTTTCGTACTCCCCACATATTTTAGCTCGCATGTGCATTGCAATACATACACCACATGATCGGTGCGACAGGTATAATGTCCCTTAAGGTATCTGGGACTGTCACTGAAAGGTGTTGTGTATTGGTTAGTGTTAATACCAAATTTGCACGCTCTACATGAGGAGCATTTAAAAAATCCTTTCACAGGGGCTAACCATGTACCACTGGTAGATGTTTCCGGACTACTGGATACCAGTTCGTCCCGCATGGAAAATGCTCGCCTGTATGTAATAGTAGGGGTTTTGGGGAGTACTGCCTTTAAAGTAGGATCCGTTAACACTATGGGCCATTCTTTACAAATAATTTTCTTGATAGTTTTGGCCTGTCTGCTGTAGGTAGTGATAAGTCTCATTTCACTTTCCTTAGACTCATTGTCTGGGATGTTGTCAGTAGGCAATGAGGTTTCTTGATTTATTGTGTTTTTAGATATCAATAAATCACTCCTATTTCTGAGGTTAGCTTTCTTCATAGCTCTAATTAAGGTTTTCTCATCATACCCACGCGCTGATAGTCTGTTCTTGGCATCTAGCTGATGCTTATCACGCGCTGCTGTGGTACTACACGCTCTGTGGATACGCAAACATTCCCCATAGGGAATACTCTTAATTGTATGTTGTGGGTGGAAACTACCTGCATGTAACACTGTATTCCCAGATGTGCTTTTGCGATATAGACTGGTTTCCAATTTGCCATCCTTGAAATTAACCATCACATCTAGGAAATTAACAACATTAGAGCTAATCTCAGCAGTAAATTTCAGATTCAAATCATTGTCATTGATATCATTTACAAAACTCAACGCCTCCTGTTCAGTGCCCTTCCAAATGACGAAAATATCGTCAATATAACGCCACCATGATATCACTCTAGTGGACCATGATTCCGCATGACGGACCATGAGGACATGTCTCTCCCACCAGCCTACATGTAAACATGCATAGCTGGGAGAGAAACATGCCCCCATGGCCACGCCCCTCAATTGTTGAAATGCCTCATTGTTGAAAAGAAACAAGTTATTATTTAAACAAATACGGATCATACTAACTAACATGGTGTTATGTTTGTAGAACTCCATATTTCTTTTACCCAGAAAGTATTCTACAGCACGCAGACCATCATCATGGGCTATACTGGTGTACAGTGCTGTGATGTCCATAGTTATTAAAATAACATCAGACGGTAAAGTTAGGCTATTGAGTTTGTGTAGAAAGTCCATAGTGTCCCGTATGTAACTTGGCAAGTTCACCACCAACTCTTGGAGGAAAAAGTCGATATATTTAGAGGTGTTTTCAAACATGCCATTGATTGCTGATACTATAGGGCGTCCCGGGATTGGCATGACCCCCTTATGCACTTTGGGGATAAAATAAATGCTTGGTAAAACCGGGTGCTCTTTGTGCAAAAATTTCACCTCCTCTTTGGTAAGTAAGCCCTCTCTGTGCCAAGCCTGTAGATCGTCTTTGTATTGCTTGTGTGTGTTAGCAATCAATGTTCTAGGAATCCTACGGTAACATTCCACATTGTTCAAATGGTGGTAGGCCTCTTCTTTGTATTCCTGTTTTCCCCATAGGACCACATTGCCTCCTTTATCTGATTTATTGATAATGACATTTTTGTTTTTCTTCAGTTTGGACATCAATTTAAAGTATTCTGTCAATTTGTGCGTGGAAGTTCTATTCTTGTTCCTTGATTGGGTTTGATGCTGTAATTTTTTTAATTCATCAGTGATTCGGTCGTGAAATACATCTATAGAGTCACGTGGCATCGTCGGCATAAATGTAGATATTGGTTTGAAAGGACTCTTGCAGCTTTTAGATATGTTCACCCCTTCATAATCTGCCACCTCTTGTGTAGTGCTTTCTGTTTCCTGACTTCTACTGAGTGCATTTAAGATTCTCATTGCATGCATGTCAGATGAGACCAATCCCTTGGTGTTGCTTTCTACTATTGACATACTGCTTGTGTTCAAATCAGGTCCCATCTCTTTGTTAGCCTCCTCACTTAATTTGTTTTTGATGGTAAAATATTTTTTCAGTTTGATCTTCCGGATGAATTTAAATACATCAACTCTCGTGTGCACATAATTGAAATTACTCTCTGGGCAAAAAAAAAGACCTAATGAAAGTAATTGTTTTTCCGCCTCATTCAATTCAACATTCGTGAGGTTGACAATGGTATTGTCACTTACTTTCTGTGTTGCCTCCATTGCTGCCGCTGTTGACTTCGCCCTCGTGTGCTTCCTCCTTTGCCGCCTTCTGGCATTCCGCTTTTGGCGGGTTGTTCTTGTTGTTGCCGTGGGCGTAGGGTCTGTTTGCGTTGCATACGAACGAAATCCAATTCCTCTGCCAAAGTTAAAAGCCCCAAATCCCCCGCCTCGTTTCCCGAGCTAGGGTTGTCAGAGTCCACTTCACTGGTGGTTGCGCTGGTCATGGCGCTCGTATCTGTGGATAGATTGGAGGTTCTCTCATCATCAAGTTCAAGATCGTCATTACCGGAAGGCATAGTTACTGGCATAGATTTCTGCTGCACATTTTGATTTCTGCGTAACTTATCAAATTTCCGGGCAAAGGTGAAAATCTGCCCCTGTTCATAATCACCCTTATCTCGGGCAAACTTATATGCTTTCCTCGTTTTGATGACCAGTTCATGTTTTTTGATATGGTCCTTCATTTCATTGATGCTTTTGTCAATAAAGTCTTTACTCGCAAGATATTCTGCTTTGGCGAGTTCTTTCTGAATCCGATCTATTTCCTCCATATTGGAAGCTCTATCCACTTTGGCATACTTGATTAAGAGGCATACTAATCTCATTGATGCTTCTAAATTGCTCTCAGCCCACTCTTTGAGAAGCATGGGGTTAGGGCTGTCAAAGCTTGGCGCCAACATTATTCTTAATCCTCTGGGGATACGGCCCACCTCATGGTATTTTTCTAATGAGGTAATCTCCCACCATTTCGTCATTTCACTGCGACTATGTTTTTCTAACGATTTCAACAAGCTTCTCACGTCACCATTTTCCGAGACTACATTCGTGTTATTTCTACTGCTTTGCTTGGTAACAGGTAGATTCAGAAACAGCTCCTCTGCTGCCATCTCACGTTCTCTTATAGTATCGCTGGACATGTTTAACCAAAGTTTATATAGTGAATAAGTCAAATACGAGCTCCGCCTATTGAAATGCAAAGGCAGTCACCCAGCTCCTCATACCTGCTGTTTGGCACGTTCACCGAACTTACTGCGTGCATGTCGACGAAGTACCAGGTCCTCCGACTTGAAATCCTTCCCCGTTGTGCCTCGATGTCAGTATATCAATGCCGGATAAAGGGGGCCAACTTAACTACTGCTCACAAACGAGCACTGCTCCAACTCGACTTCAAATCCGTTGGCCTGCTCACAGGTGAGGGGTCCGTGTTACCGAGAAGACGTCGATTCCTCGTACATATCGAATCCTCCTTCCGAAGTACCAGCCGGTACTGCCAAGAAGACACGGACACTCTGATGCTGGTTAAAATTCTCATGCTCGGTTTATTTTTTCAACAAAATTCTGGTTCAGACGCGTTTCGACCGACACAGCGGTCTTGATCACATGATTAGCATCTAATGAACGTGGCTTTTTAAAGGAGCCTCGCCACCAACTACGTGAAGACATAGACAAAATACTCTCAATTTGGCTGTGTATATCAGTTATACAAACATACGAGGATCAAGTTCCACAATAAAGGGAAAAATGCATAGAAATCTAACAAATTCAAAAATAATGCATAGATTAGCTTGATAGTTAATTCCAGTCCAAGAATAAATAAACATAAATATGTTTTCCTCATTAATATTTTTCAAAACTATATTTATCATTCATATTGCACATCGCTGCTGTCCGGATAAAAAATGCCTGCACTGCATTAAATTACAGCCCTTACAATGGGTGGAAATGAATTAAGAGCGAACTCTCCTCACCCATTGTGTACAAATAACGCATATCATGTGCAAGTATAGCAAAAAATACGTTTGTCTGTACAAATACAAAAAAAAAATTTTTGTGCAAGATCCGCAAAATTATGTGCAAATTCCGCAATCATAGATATATGTGCAAACACAGCAAAATGTGCAAATCTACAAAGTAATGTGCAAAACTTGCAAAACATTCAAATGAGACCGATTTGACATCTTAAAATAACGGACCGGAAATCCCATTAAATCGTTTCCAAATGCATGTAAAAAGTATTTATACAGCCAATCAATGTCTAAAATGTCTTAAAAACGTATTGGGTGTTCTACTTGAATGGCACAAATGCTAAAAAAGACTAAATACAACCCAAAGAATTCTTTTTGTATATATTAGCTCAGAGGCAGCTGAATATCTAAAACACCCATAAATGTATATAAAACTGTGAAACGTAGACGAATAGAGAATTATAGGAGACTACCTTGATATTGTCTTATATAGTCATGAAGGGCCCGAATGTTATACACTCTACATGAGTTTCTTCAGTATATATAAGATGGAAATGAGGCCTAATTCTCACGAGTGTACAACAATGTGTAAAGTGGTACTGTGCACTATGCCTACTGCAGGCTACTATGAGAAGTGATGTAAATCTTCCCCATTATTTAAACCTCCTGGAAAGCGTGTGTCCAACTCTACTATATATTTGCATTCCAGTTGCCTCAGAGTTTTTTCCCGGTTGCCACCACTCTTCAATTTGGGTACTGAGTCTATGATAAAATAGCTCAGACAGCTCAGATTGTTGTTGTGGCAAGTTTTAAAATGTCTTGCTATCGGGTAGGTTGGATCCGAATTCACTATGGCCCTTAAATGCTGTAAAATTCTGTTGAATGCTTGCAGTTTCGTACTCCCCACATATTTTAGCTCGCATGTGCATTGCAATACATACACCACATGATCGGTGCGACAGGTATAATGTCCCTTAAGGTATCTGGGACTGTCACTGAAAGGTGTTGTGTATTGGTTAGTGTTAATACCAAATTTGCACGCTCTACATGAGGAGCATTTAAAAAATCCTTTCTCAGGGGCTAACCATGTACCACTGGTAGATGTTTCCGGACTACTGGATACCAGTTCGTCCCGCATGGAAAATGCTCGCCTGTATGTAATAGTGGGGGTTTTGGGGAGTACTGCCTTTAAAGTAGGATCCGTTAACACTATGGGCCATTCTTTACAAATAATTTTCTTGATAGTTTTGGCCTGTCTGCTGTAGGTAGTGATAAGTCTCATTTCACTTTCCTTAGACTCATTGTCTGGGATGTTGTCAGTAGGCAATGAGGTTTCTTGATTTATTGTGTTTTTAGATATCAATAAATCACTCCTATTTCTGAGGTTAGCTTTCTTCATAGCTCTAATTAAGCTTTTCTCATCATACCCACGCGCTGATAGTCTGTTCTTGGCATCTAGCTGATGCTTATCACGCGCTGCTGTGGTACTACACGCTCTGTGGATACGCAAAAATTCCCCATAGGGAATACTCTTAATTGTATGTTGTGGGTGGAAACTACCTGCATGTAACACTGTATTCCCAGATGTGCTTTTGCGATATAGACTGGTTTCCAATTTGCCATCCTTGAAATTAACCATCACATCTAGGAAATTAACAACATTAGAGCTAATCTCAGCAGTAAATTTCAGATTCAAATCATTGTCATTGATATCATTTACAAAACTCAACGCCTCCTGTTCAGTGCCCTTCCAAATGACGAAAATATCGTCAATATAACGCCACCATGATATCACTCTAGTGGACCATGATTCCGCATGACGGACCATGAGGACATGTCTCTCCCACCAGCCTACATGTAAACATGCATAGCTGGGAGAGAAACATGCCCCCATGGCCACGCCCCTCAATTGTTGAAATGCCTCATTGTTGAAAAGAAACAAGTTATTATTTAAACAAATACGGATCATACTAACTAACATGGTGTTATGTTTGTAGAACTCCATATTTCTTTTACCCAGAAAGTATTCTACAGCACGCAGACCATCATCATGGGCTATACTGGTGTACAGTGCTGTGATGTCCATAGTTATTAAAATAACATCAGACGGTAAAGTTAGGCTATTGAGTTATATATATATTCATTTCCAAACTCTGCCACAGAGAACAGAGACGCAAAGCATCTTTCATTCCAATTCAATAGCAAACCAGGTACAAATCCCAAATGCAGTCCCAATGCATTTCAAAATTATCACAGTCCTTGATCACAGGCCATTTTTAAGCACTTGTAACATACCGCATTTTATAGTCCCTCATTTGTATAATTAAAATTGTGCTCTTGTGAGCTTCATCGCGACTTCCTAATGCATTCTGGGACCAGGAGTCCGCGGTGTGCTAATAATCTCATCATCCTTGAATAGGTAAGTATAGTGATCAAACAATACGCATAATACCCAGAATGACTCCACTAAAAATAATCGCGAAAGGTTACATCCAGAGGCTCCATTCTATGCCTCACGTACCCACTACATTCTGCAGTGGTGCTGTTTCTCGGCTGGCGACGCACTCTCCCTCAAAGTGTCTTTTATTCCAATTCAATAGCAATCCAGGTACAAATACCAAATGCAGGCCCAACACGTTTCAAACTTATCACAGTCCTTGATCACGGGCCAGTTTTAAGCACTAGTAACGTACCACATTTTATAGTACCTCATTTGCATAATTACATAATTGCATTTGGGATTGACAAACATCCACGAAGACCTAGCCTTTTTTTTACATTGCCAGGGTGCAAAGAAAAGAGAGCGCCCCAAAATGCGTTTTTCCACCAATGCATTTTTTATAAACTTTTTACACAGACGTAGTGGCAAAACGGTTGAATGGATTTTCATGATTTTTTGGCAGGAATATAGATTATGATCTGAAAAGGATCCTTTTTACTATTTCATGAAAATCTATTCAGTAGTTTTGTAGTTATAAGGCACAGAAACTGAGTGATATCTGTGGCTCCGGTTTACAGCATACTAGTGATGGTACTTGGTGATGACAAGGCATTATATAATTTGCTAATGACAGCCTTAACAAAAGTCAAAGGCAGCTATCCTGTTTAGAACACATTTTGGCTGTATTCTGGGTTAGGGCCTCAGACCTAGGTAACTAGTAGGTTTTATTTTTGTTCCCTACGTTTTGCCACTTTAGTAAAGTGGTAATGAGTAGGGCAAATTATTTCTATTTTGCAAAAAAGGTACTACCTGGGAAGTACCACAATGCTTAGAAAAGCTTTAAAAAACTTTAAATATGTAAAAAAAAAACACTACTACATATTATTATAGGGGAAATATAATGTTTTTAAAATTCTCTCTACGTATTTCATTTTTTAATTTTACACTTTGTTCTGGGCTTTAAGGTGATCTATAGTGTAGTACAAAAAATGAGCATGTAAATGTTTTAAAAAAACACTGTACTATGCTGTATTTTCCCTTAAATGCCAGAACACAGACTACGCGTGGTCTAAACTATATTTCGCACTTTCAATTTTGGAAGGTCGAAACAATGTTTCCCACAATTGGCCTGTGTTATGGGTTTTAAGGAGAAATATAGTGTTGTACAGTATTTAAAAAAATATTTATTGACTCTATGTTACTCTACTCTACACCACTCTACTGTACGGCACACCACTCTACTCCACTCCACTTTATTCCACAATACGCAACTCGACTCTATGCCACTCCATTCTCTGCTATTACACTCTATACTATTAGACTCTGTGCCATTCAACTCTATGCTATTCCAATGTATGCCGCTCCACTCTACGCTACTCCACGTAATGCTATTTCACTCTATGCCACTCCACTCAAGGCTGTTTCCGTGTACCACACTCCACTCCACTCTATGCTATTCCACTCTATGCCTCTCCAATCCATGCCACTACACTGTACACCGCATCACTCTATATCACACCACTCTGAATTCCAGTGGTTTTGTATGAGTGAAATCTGCACCTAACTATAACGTGCCTGAAACCTTTGTTTTTTTCAGTGAATTTTTAATGTCTTTTAGGTCTATTTCCTAACTATAACGTCCCAATAATCCTTGTTTTCAGTGCATTTCCACATTTCTTAATGTTATTTCCTAACTATAACATCCCTGTAACCCAGTGGTCTTCAAACATTTTTGATGTCGAGCCCCCATAGGTGACAAAATAAAACTTTTAGGGCCCCCCAACAGAAATGTTCTCAATTATTCTATGAAATTGGCAATGTTTAAATGTGCCTAGACTTATTTAGACATTGCAGTTAAGTTGTGTTACAGTTTTAAAAATGCAATCAAATACATGATTGCCAAACATACTGTTGTTTCCAGGCGGGCTTTAATAATGTATGAAAGCTTTCAATGTGTGATTATTAAAAATGGGGGGGGGGGTTTGAACAATATTTGTAGTCCCTTCCCTTTTGACACGTACTCCCCGCTAAGATATACATGGCATTTTTTTTTAGTGATGGCCCTTTACAGAGTGGCTTACTGCTGCTCATTTTTCCTCTGCTTAAAACAAAGCACTACTATCAGCATAATGCTACTTTCAACCAGAGCCTGGCGTCCCCCCTGGGATCACTTGAGGCCCCCATTGGGGGACCGGCCCCCAGTTTGAAGAACTCTGCTGTAACATTTAAGGTTTTTTCATTTTTTTTCTTAACTGTAACCTTTGAGAGTGGGTCTGTGAGTGGATGTATAGGTCGGTGAGGGGATGTGTGAGTGGCTGTGTGGGTATGTGAGTGGTGGGTGTGTGGGTGGTTTTGTAGGTGTGTGGGTGGGTATGTGAGTGATTGTGTAGGTCAATGAGTGAGTGGATGTATGAGTCTGTGAGATGGTGTGTGAGTGGCTATATGGGTCTGTGGGTGGGTGTGTGGCTAGCTATATGGGTCAATGACTAGGTATATGAGTGGCTGCATGGGCCTGTGAGTGGGTGTGTGAGTAGATGTGTGGGTGTGTGACTAGTTTTATGAGTGGCTGTATGTGAGTGGGTATGTGATTGGATGTATGAGTCTGTTGGTTTGTGAGTGGCTGTATAGATCTGTAAGGGGGTGTTGAGTGGCTATATGGATCTGTGAGTAGCTGTATGAGTGGTTATGTGGGTGTGTGAGTTGATCTGTGAGTGGCTGTTTGACTGGGTGTGTTAGTAGCTTTGTAAGTGTATGAGTGGGTATGTGAGTTCCAGTGTGGGTATGTCAGTGGATGTGTGGGTGAGTGTCTTTGTGGGCATATGAGTGTATGTGAGTGTATGTGAGAGTAGCTGAATGGGTGTGTGAGTGGGTGTCTGAGTGTCTGGGTGGGTCTGTTAGTAGATGTGTGGATAACTGGGCCAGAACAGAATCTCACCTGCGCTTTATGCAACAAGAGTCCACAATTTTGCAGAAAATGCCTACCCAACTGGAGTACTTTCTACTGGTTAATTAGTAAGTGCCACCTAGTTGGGTAATAACGAGTGCATATTCTACACCACAGCTGAGTAATGGGCCATGAAGAAATGTCTCCAGTGACCTTGTGTGCATGTAATTTCAGCAATGTGATTGTTCCTCAAGTGTTTTGATCCACAAATCTGTGATAATATGAATCCTTATCTATAGAAGAGGACTACAAAGAGGGGAATCTCCACCAAACAACTGTTTGAAGATGTATGAAGTAAGTTCTTCTTTGTTTGGTGGAGATGTCCTCAAAATTCCTTTGCATCAAGAACACTTCACTTAAATCATTGAAAAATGTGCTTGGAGGCCTTTTGGTAAGCTGTCCATCAATGTGGGAAAAGTCAGGAACACCACTGCATACTACTAAGGAAAATGAGGCGGGCCTAATGGGTGGACCTAGCAGATGATTTGGGCATTTGCTACTCAGGGTAATTAAAAGGGAGAACCATGGACTCTGCTTTCAAGACAAGAAAGAAACCACTCATCACAGTCACTACAGATCAGCTCGTGCTCCAATAGATCAATGAAGCTTTCACCTCCATTAAAGAATTCAGATTATTTTTCAGCATGGAATACGAGAGGAAACATACTTGTTTTGCCTTTACCAACCGAAGAAGTTAGGATCATTTGTGCTTTACAGAAGTGGAGCTTTAACTGGGGAACCTGCTGTGTTTATATTTGTAAATGTTTCCTGTTGAGGTTTAATTTCTCTGAAATGAGCATCAGGGGCTTAATGGAACCTTATTTTCTTCCGGAAAGAGAGCACAGTTTTGCCAAAAATGTCTACCCACCTGGAATACCTTCTACTAGTTAATTAATAAGGGCTACCATTTTGGGTAAATGTCAGTTGCCTATTCTACACTACAGGTGCATAATGGACCACATGGTAACGTCTCCAGTGACCTTCTGTGCATGTAATTATGGCAATGGGATTGTTCCTCAAGTGTCTACATCCTCAAATCTGTGGTAAACATGAATCCACATCAAGAGAAGACAACAAGACTACAAGAGGTGAATCTCCACTTTGTCACTTTTTTAATCCCCCCAGGCCCAGTGACTTGATTCTGGGTGTCCGGGACCCCAAACAGGGCACCGGGTTTGCATTGTTAAGTGCTGCGGGGGTAGCACCACTGCCATGCGGTCTCTGCTGGCTCCCCGCCTTCAGCAGGAGCCAGCTGCTCTGTGCATGCAGATGCAAATTTTTCATCATGTTTTCCTACCCGCTTGACAGCCGGCAGGAAAACAGATGAAAAGTCCACTCCCAGCTGACAGGAGCAGTTTTCCTGCTCCTGCCAGTGGGGAGTGGACTTACTGGTTGCTCTCACTTTTCCGAAGCTGTTAAAGTTCTCACCAAGTGAGAGCAAACAGCTATATCTCAGGGGTGTACACCTCAGGACATACATATCCGGCCCTGTGGGTGTGGCGTTCCCTGAGTCCATTAATGGCTCCAGGAGGGGGGCATGCAGCCCCACTCCTTTGCTTATTTAGGGCCAGACAAGGGGAGGTGGTGGTCCCCGGGTCGAGAACGGTACAGTGTAATAATGCAACCAAGTCCCAGGGATGTGGTGGTCTCTGGGGCGTAAATGGCCTGGGAGGCTCCGCTTCCCCTTTAAATTTAGTTTGGGTCCCAGGGAGTTGATGGTTCCCGGGGCCCTTAAGGCAATAGAGGGGGTCCACGTGGTCTCCCCTCCAATTTTTTGATAAAGCCCCAGTGAGGTGGTGATTCCCAGAGCTCTTAAGAGCCTTTAGAGGGGGCCCACACAGCCTCCCTCCAATAATTAACAATCGGCCTGTGAGCCCCTTCCCCTTATTTAACATATAAATGAGCCCCTGAGACCTGGCCCACCTGAGGGCTCTAATACAAACAAGTTTAGGAATTTGCTGTAGTTAAAAAAAAATTGTGGGGATTTGCGAATCTTCACAAATCAGAATCTTCACAATCATTTCCACAAAAATTACAAAACAAAATTCTTTTCAGCCCTGGCAGGGTTCCTGGGGAACAGAGTATTCCTCCCCTGCCCCGCCTCTTTTTTTACGTTTTTGTTTGGGACTCGGCTGCCAGTGCTTCCTGGTTGAAAGTTGGTAGCAAATCAGATCTCCTCACAAAATCGGTAAAATTAGTAGAGGGCCCACACCTCTAAAGATACAACTTTGATCTTCTATTAATATCTCAAAATATACTGAACTGATTTACACCAAATTACAAATAGCACCCTTTCTGGGTCAAAATCTTGCTTTCAGACAAATTTGTGTAATTCCGTTCAGCGGTTCAGGCTGTAGTCATGTCTAAAATCTTTATGTGAATTAACGTGAATAAAAAGTTTTTTAGTACCCCCCTTTTTCTCGACCCCTGCTTGACAAATCACCCTGAAACTTTTCACGCAGCAGCTGAACTCAGATGCATAGTAGTTTTGAACAGTTCCTGAAGATTTATCAAATGGCACCGAAGTTATTGGCAAAACAAAAAAAAAATCCTATGAAAACAAGGTCCTAACTGTAATTACCTACTGGTGACCACCAGTAGGTAATATATATATATATATAAACTGCTGAATTTCACTGTTTTTGTACAAGTGAAATCTCTGCCTAACTATAACGTCCCTGTAACCTTTGGATTTTTCTCTGAATTTCTATGGCTTTTTCAAATTCTATTTCCTGACAATAACGTCCCTGTAACCTTTGTTTTTTTAAGTGAATTTCGATGGTTTTTTAAATGCCATTTCTTAAATGTAACCACTATCTATGACAGTGAGTGTGCGAGTGAGTGCATAAGTGTCTCAGTAAATCTGTGAGTGGGTGTGTGAGTCTCTTAGTGGGTCTGTGAGTGGGTGTGTGAGTGTCAGAGTACTCTCTGCTTTGTCCTCTTCTGCTTTGTTTTGCATTTTCTGCCCTCTATTTTGCTTTTCCTACTCTTTTTTCTGCCTGTTTTGCCTTTCCTGCTCATTTTTATGACCTCTGTTTTGCCTCCTTCTGCTCCTTGCTGGCCTTTATTTTGCCTCTTTCAGCTCTTTTTCACCTATATTTTGTCTCTTGTTGATATTTTCTGACCTCTATTTTGCCTCTGTCTTCTCTTTTCTGACCTCTATTCTGCCTCATTCTGATCCCCTCTGACGTTTACTCTGTCTCTTTCTGTTCGTTGCTGACCTTTATTTTACTTCTTTCTGCTCATTGCTGAACTTTATTTTGCCTCTTTCTGCTCGTTTCTCACCTTTATTTTGCTTTTTGCTGATGATTTCTGACCTCTATTTTGTCTCTTTCTGCTTGTTTCTCACCTTCATTTTGCCTGTTTCTGCTAATTTCTCACCTTGTTTCTCACCTTTATTTTGCCTCTTGCTGCTTGCTTTTGACCTATATTTTGCCTCTTTATGCTTGTTTCTCACCTACCTTTATTTTGCCTCTAGCCGCTGATTTCTGATCTTTATTTTACCTCTTTCATCTTGTTTATCACCTTTATTTTGCCTCTTTCTGCTCATTTCCCACCTTTATTTTGCCTCTTCCCGCTCGTTGCTGACTTTTAGTCTGCCTCTTTCTGCTCGTTTCTCACCTTTATTTTGCCTCTTACTGCTCGTTCAGCTCCAAAGATATAGGCAAGTCAAAAAATCTTTTTCCTAAGGAAACATGGTCCTAATTATAACTACCTACAGGCGAGTGTCAGTAGGCATTACACACACACACACACACACACATATATATGTATGTGGGAGGTGTGCAGTGGCGTGCAAGCATATTGTGTGCAACTTTCACGCAGTAATAGCCATTAGTGCTTACAGTATGGCCGCCGATGTGCTGCGGAGTAGAGAGGAAGCGGCGGAAGAAATGTTTACTGAAACTACAAATGTTCAACTCACAACACAGGCTAATGAGGAACAAAGCATTAAACGGGGAAATAGCTGTAAAGATTTGTACAAAAGACTAGAAAAAGCCATGAAGGTGGAGCAAGCGAAATGGTGGGAGCACAAGTCTCTCACCAAATATCTGGAAGTAGGACGGGTCCCGCGTGGTCTCCGCATTTTACTGGCTCCTAGCTACGAAAATCCAAATAAGAATATGCTACATGAATGGGCTGAAAGTAATTTGGCCGCATCAAAAAATCTAATGGAAATCCTAATCAAATACGCACAAATAGACAGAGTCGAATTGCAAAAAGAAATTGATCAACTTAATATCAAAATTGCGGCTCTGGAAGATACATGCACCAGTTACAAATTAAGGGATGAAATGATGATAAGATTAAAAAAAGAAGAAGACATAATTAAGAAACGGAAAACTTTCAAATTCCAGAGAGACAAACAAGATTATGAAAGAGGACAAATCTTTACCTTCGCTTGAAAATATGATGCTGTGAAGGCCTCACATACAAGCATGGGGCAAATGACACGTAATGACCAGATGACAGGCTCAAATCGTTCAAACTATGTAGCCTCATCTCTTTCTGATCTTAGCTCAATAATGGACAGCGGATCAGACATGGAAATAAATCAAGACACAGCGGGTCCATCCACTAGCAACAAACAGAAACATACATTGGTAGATGAATTGCATTTTTTAAGGGAAGAGCGGCGCCAAACATTGCGCCCGAGGAAACCAAATCCCAAAGCAAACAAAGGGGGAATGCAAGAAGACGGGAACGAAGGAAAAGAAGGCGCAAACATGAAAAAGAGTTACAACAAGAAACCTCACAGGAAGAACTGGCGCAAGCAATAATGCCTGGCATTAAAACAAATAATTCCATCATAAATCTTGTCAATGTAAATTTAGACAGCGCAGAACAACAGCTGTTATCTCTGGGATTATCCTATTGCCCGGAAACACATTTTGATTACCCCAAACAAGGGCAGATATATACAAATTCATAAGGAAATTGAAATTACAGAAATTCCATCTGCAACAACAATCCAAAACTGGAAAGCCCTGTGAAAAAATTACATCTAGTGATAAACAGAGCAATATAAACACCATCAGTGGTCTTACAGCTCAAGATGCAAGAACATTGGGGGACTTACAAGTACTGGTAAATGAGAATACAAACAACATACTTCCGGAGATTACACCTCTAGAGAATACACAGAGTCTTCTAAACCAACAAGGAGTTATGACAAATATGACGATAAAAACTAATTTTAAACCCAAATCCAAATTTGTACCGATTATGCCAAGAGACACAATTGATGTATTCAGTGAAACTATCACAGCTCAAGTCAAAAAACTGAATCAAAAAATGAAGACCAGCAAGGCAAAATATAATTACACTCAACAAAAATACCATCAACTTATCTCCAAATTGCGAGACAATGACGTCATAGTTATTCGAAACTCTGATAAAGGGGGCAATGTGGTAATCTGGCAAAAGCAACAATATCTCAAGGAAGCAATGACCCAACTAAATGATCGTGGATGTTATAGAGTGAGTAATAAACAAACAATGCTAGCTGCTCAGCATGAACTACATACAAAACTATTGGCCTGGAAAAGTCTGGGTTTAATAAATCAGGACGAGTATACGTATATGAAAATTGACTATCCGATAACCCCGGTCATATATTTTATACCCAAAGTCCATAAAAACATAAACAATCCTCCGGGCATGCCTATCATTTCGGCTAAGAAAAGTTTACTTGAAAATGTATCAATCTACATAGACTTTTTTTGCAGGATCATGTCAAATCATTGCCCTCATATGTGCAGGATACAACAGACTTTCTGAGAAAAATCCAAAAGGTTGTATGGCAAAATGACTTTGTTTTACTATCCCTTGATGTATCCAATTTAGATACCTCTATACATCATAGAGATGGTTTACGAGCGGTTGAACATTTTTTGAACAATAGGCAGTTGGAATATCATCAACACAACAAGATGATCATCAATCTAATTCAATTCTGCCTAAACAATAATTACTTCTTGTTCCACCACCAACTATACCAACAGATAAGAGGAGTAGCAATGGGGGCAAGCTGTTCGCCAAGCCATGCTTGCCTCCATATGAGTTGGTGGGAAGAACTTATACTGAATACCAAGTTTGTTGATGCTCTCTCTAATATCATTATTTGGATTCGGTATATTGACGACCTATTTGTCATATGGCGGGGATCTGAACAGAGCGCACAAAACTTTGTTGATCAGATTAACATCAATGAACTAAATTTGCATTTTACTTATGATATCAGTAAAGAAAGTATTTGCTTTTTGGATGTAGAAGTGTATATATCACAAATGCAGTTACACACTAAACTACATCGGAAGCCCACGGCTGGCAATACCACTCTCCATTCTACTAGTTTTCATCCTAGGCACACCATAAACAGCATTCCATATGGAGAAATGCTTAGGATCAGACGCATATGTAGCACAAATAAAGATCTTATGGATGCACAATTAGACAGCAAAAAACGTTTCTTGGAGAGAGGTTATACTGAAAAAACATTAGACAGAGCCATCAACAAAACTAGAACTTTATCCAGAGATGAGCTTTTATTCAGACCCTCGCGCAAAAGTAGGATACTTGATCAAAGGAAAGAAACAACAATAGACATGAGCAGCCCCAGACTAATCCTTACATTCAACAAACAAAAGGATAGTTTAAGTAAAATCATTACTAACAATTGGCATATGCTAAGCAGTGATCCTATATTGGGCCCAGTCCTTTCTGCACGACCAACGATCACATACAGAAAGGCCCCCTCAACAGGTGATTTTTTGGTCAGTAGTAGCCCAGAACTGACAAAGAATAATGGGTGGCTTTCAGAAAGGAAGGGTTTCATTAAATGCGCATCATGTAAAGCATGTAAGCACGGAATCAGTAAAACCACATTCCAGACGGCTTTTGACATTAAACCCACCAAAATTAGCAAATCAATCACATGTAAATCGGACTATGCTATCTACATTTTGGAGTGCCCCTGTGGACTGCAGTATGTGGGAAGCACTAAACTGCAAGTCCACAAGCGGATCCTCCAACATTTGCGAGCCATTTCAAACAAAGATATAAATTATCCTGTGGCTCGCCATTTCAATGATTTGCATGACAATGATGCATCTCAAATTAAATATTTTTCCATAGACATTATTCCACCTCTACGAAGAGGCGGAGATAGGGCGGCCCTATTACGTAAACTCGAGACAAAATACATTTTGGAAATCGATAGCAAAAGTCCACAGGGATTGAGCACAGCAGAAGATCTGTATACGTGGCTAGATTAGAAAATAATAATTTGACATTTCAATCTGTCAATATTAACAAATTGATGCAAATATACCAGATTCCCTGGATCTAGCATTTTACGCTTAATATAACTTAGAGATGACTCCGCACATCCCCTCCTCAACAATCACTTTCCCTTTTATCTTAATAAATACATTGTCAAAACAAAAAATTAGATAAAAATCATAAGAAACAACAAAAAAAGAAACAATTGTTTTAGTTGAAATTTTATCGGCACAATTATGATCCACTAATCCTCAAGGAGGAGCGGTAATAGAACACACAAGGGTGTGCACTAAAAATTTGTTAACATAGATAACTAATAATCCGTCTTTAGAAGAACATGCAGGGCCATTGTGGGCACAATGTCAGATATATTTTATATGAGTGGATACAGTAATATATTAGATAGACTGTATCAATGCAGAAATTCACAGGAGGCAAATAGAGCAACTTGTAATGTCAAATATGTTATTATTTACTGTATTTAGACAGATAATAAAGCAGATATAGTCCATAAGAAAAGACACATATCTGTTAAAACATCAGACATTTTTAAGATTAGCTATGTTACACAATGAATGGGGAAAAATGATCTCTATTTCTTGTATATAGATTAACATCTCATAATATGTTTTAAATACATTTACAAGTTAATAACGGATGTGCTGTTATCGCTAGTATACCGTATAATCAATTGGTAAACACCAAGGGGTTTCTCATTGGCACATTTCTATGTGTTTTTAAATTGTTTAAATTATTTAAATTATTTATTAAGCGCATAGTTTCCACACCTTGCTTGTTGCACAGTCACTTATGTTTACAGATGCAATTATAAAATCAGCTGCCAAATGTTTTTCGATATGAATGTCTGTTATCTATGTCTATGAGACTGCACTTTAAAAATGGGGGAGTGTTGTCAGCGCGTCATGTGATGAAGGTCCTTGTGGACCGAAACGCGTCATGGCGGCATAGTGCATTAACTGAAAATAAAATAATTTGCACTAAATAAGAGGCGTCCGTTCCTGCTTTCGGATTCGTGTCCCAGCTGAGTCCAACGGAAAAAGGTTGAATGGAATATATATAAATATATATATATATACATACACACACATACATATATTCAAATATATGTATATATATTACACAGTGCTACTTGAGTACAATTCTAGCCTACCATATTATTTATGTCAAAACAATACCCATTCAGGCTTAGAGTGCCGAACAAATTATGCAAAATAGGAAGCAGAGCACTCTGGGTAGCTCCCAAATTTAGGTGGTGGGCGACTCCTATATAGAGCACCCTGCAACACCAGCGACACTCTAAATCTGCTCGCGTCAAATGTCTGTTTTTCTATCAAAGTTTTTAAGCTTAGGATTAGTACAGTGCCATCCGTATTATTTATGTATATACCTCTAACTTAAGTGAAACACAAATATGTGCATGCTATATTTTCTCTTGCATTTTTATCACTAATGATGTTTGCCTTATTGTTTTCAGGACTACGTCTATACATGTTGTATGACACATGCCCTTACATTTTTTAAGTTAATATATCTGACCCACACATTGTAAATGTCCAAATTAAATAAACACATTAGTCATATCACTTACAGTTGAGTTTCTGTGATAAACGTCTTGTTATTTTAAAAAGTTCTCTTCAAAACAGAATAATGTGTTTTTCTTTTACTCATGAAAGGGTATGTCAGCAATTTTCATTTTGCTACAAGGTTCTGCTCATTTATAGAAACTGTATTAAAAAGCTATAATTTTTTTTAATAACTATAAAGCTTTGATATTGTAAGCTATGTTGTTCTTTATAAATTACTAACATTGTACACAAGGTGTTATTGCCTGAACTCATGTTGTTTTTTTCCTTTCTGTGGAATAACCTTGTTCTGGGGCCACTAAATCAAATTGCCTTTACTAATCCTAGGATGAGGTTGATAGTCTTACACTGACAAGTGCTCATGGTCCTAATTCTATATACTATTCATTTAGTCAAAATAAATGTCGTAAAAGTTGTTGCACCCAGTATTGGTTTTTCAATAAAATTAGGACAGGATTTAGTAACATTTCTAACAACACAGTGCAGCAAGTGAAGTTGCTGTGCTTCGTTGAATGAAAGCAAGAGAAAATAAAAGTGCAATATCTTCTAGCAATTGGGGTGTTCTCTATTCATGCCCTGAATCATTTTTCACTGTCTAGAGCCAACAGCAGCACCTTTGCCACATAGATCAAGGTTGCCTGCTTTATGGTCAGGATATATTTTATACAGGAAGAGGTATCTTCCTGTTCAAAAGCAATCCATGGAGGCCTCTTTATTATTCTGTGTGTGCTGGAGCATGTTTCACATGAGCATAATGCAGAAAAAATATAGATTTTGCCTTACTATGGCAGCCTCAGGCAGTGCAACATTTTGACGCAAATATGTGTCCAACACTCAATATGGCTGTTATTCAATGGATGCATGTGAAGAGCTATGCAAACACAGAGGTGCAAATTGCACAGGGAAACTGACTCATCTGTAGAGATGGGTCAGTTTCCCTGTGTAAGCTTGCAATACCCTGGCGCCACCATGGATGCCTCATATTTACAATACGGCGGACCATGGCGCAAGGATTGACAGATGCGTCAGAAATTCTGATGCACCTGTTGGCACAAAAGTGTCGCATTGCTGGAGTCATGTCGCAAGCACGATGCAACTCCAGCAATGCATGTTGAGGCCTATACTTATTGTACTGCGTCACTCTTTACGCCTGCTTCAAGTAGGTGTAAGGTTTTGACGCAGTGGCATCCTAGAAGTGGCGCAGTGACATCTTGTAGATGTCACTCCGCCACTTTTACGAGGCTTTCCTCCGTGGGAACGCCCACCCTGCACACATTATACCTGACGCAGGTATAATGTGACGCTGGGCTTTACATCGTGACGCATCTCCCTAGATGCGTCACATTGTAAATTGGCCGCATTGTTTGCACAGCTGGTGCGTCAAAAAGAGTGACGCAATGGTGGCACAAGGAGGCGCAAGGGGCTTGTAAATCTGCCCCCAGGGAACGTTTGCATGATGCCAGATAGTGCAAAATATTGAAATGCAATGCCTTTAAAAATATTTTTATCAAAGGCATGCTAATCATCATTGGTGTGGCTTTGTTTTTTTTTTTTGTTTTTTTTTTTTTTTGAAACCGTTTATTGCATCCATAAAAAAGGTTACAGGTATGGGCCTACAACCGCATGGCCGGCCGCTAGAGCATCACAAATATAGTACATACAGACAGTAAAAGTCTCTCAGCGGTGCACAGTAGAAACACAGGAGTAATCAACGGTGCAGGCCTCACGGCGTCCTGCCACGGAGTACGGTTTCATTTTAAGGACTAACAACATCAACAAAAACCACAACTGCAAGGCAACCCGAGATTCCAGGTGACAACACTTGCTCCATAGTGGGGGATCCAAACTGGTAGGAAAGATCTGAAGAGGGGGATGGGAGGAGATCAAGGACTGGGGGGCCGCGTGCCCGCGGCCGAGCAAGAGGGTCCAGCTAGGGAGACGGAGCAGGGGAGGCAGCCGGCAGCTGTGGCGGCTCACAAATGCCCCCACGGTAGGCGTTCCAGGGGCCCCAGATTTTCACCCACGCCCCAGGCTTACCCCTCGCCACATACACCACCTTTTCACGGAACATACACCAATCCATGTGCTCTTTCCAGTCCGACACCGCAGGGGGCCTCCGGGATCCCCACAATTGAGCAATATCACGTTTCGCTATCATGTATCCCAGAGTCACCCACCGCGTCTGCGGAACAGAGTAGTCATTCGGTTCCCATACATTCAACAAGCACCTCCTCGCTTCAGGCAGCAGCGCTACACGCGTGACCACACGCAGGACCTCATGCACACCACGCCAGAATCGCTCCACCTTCGGGCACTCCCACAGTATATGCATAAAAGTCGCCAACGCACCACAGCCACGCTTACACAGTCCGTCCACGGCAAAACCCATACGTAGAAGCCTTGGCCCCGTCACGTAGACCCGGTGAAGGATCTTGAGCTGGACGAAACGAAGGCGAGCCGGGATGGCCACCTCTTTCGGAGAGGCCACCGCGGACATCCAATCCTCGTCGTCCAGCTCCAGCCCGTCGGCCACCCAAGCCTCGCGTAGACTAGTTAACAGGCACGATCTATCATTAATCAGCTTCTTATATATGAGGGAGATCGTGCTGTCCGGGACATGGCCATCCAGCACTCTGTCCTCCAGGGGGGAAGACTCCGGAATGGATGCAACATCCGGGAAGACGGAGCCCAGCGCATGGCGTACCTGTAGGTACCGAAAGTACTCACTGCCCTGCAGCTGGAACTCCGCCTGCAGCGTCTCAAAAGTTTTGAATCCCCCCCTCGTCCAGAGATCCCCCACTGTGCTGATTCCGATCGTGTCCCACTTCTCGAAGCCCTTCGATGTCCACAGGGAGCCCAGCCTCTCAGAGGCATACAGTGGAGACGCCCGGGTCAAACGGTCCTTCCACCCCATAGCTGCATTAGCCGCGTGCCAAACCCGCACCATGACACGCGTCGGTCCCGTCAGACGGGAGTCGGGCGCGCCAGAGTACAGCGCTCGATTGTAATCGCCACCGGGCAGGAGCATCTTGTCCATCTCGAATGCCGGGTTCAGGGCGGGCCCGTAAAGGCCATGATTAATTGCAGCTAGCTGGGAGGCCCAGTAATACCGTTTAATGTCCGGGAGGGCGACCCCTCCATCGTACCACGGGAGCGTCAGTTTAGCCAGAGCAATACGCGGCCTCCCGTCCCAGAACAGGCGCCGCTGAAGGCCCTCCACCTCACGAAAGTAGCGTGCCGGGACCATGTCCATAGTGTTCTGGAGGGCGTAGAGGAAGCGCGGCAAGGACATCATTTTAAACAAGGCCGCTCGAGAGCGGGAGACGCCGCCAGCGCACCACATCCTCCTTCAAACGCTGGAGAGGGGGCAGCAGATTCCGCTCATAGCGGGCCTCCGGGTCAAGAGTGATATATATACCCAAGTACCGGAAACCCTGGGAGGCAATCTGGATCGGGCAGTCCCGCGGCAGGACCGGAGCCTCCCCGGAAAGCACGTAGACACAGGATTTCGCCCAGTTAATGACTAGGCCTGAGTTGCGACCGAAGGAGCGCAAAACATCCACTAGGACGATCAGGGACTTGCGCGGGGAGGCGAGGTACAAAAGGATATCGTCCGCGTAGAGGGACACACGGTCCTCGTGCTCGGGGGTCCAGCGGAGACCACGGATGGAAGGGTGCCACCGCAGCCACTCCGCCAGGGGCTCCAGGGCCAGGGCGAACAGAAGAGGCGACAGGGGACAACCCTGTCGCGTGCCCCGCCCCAGCGCGAACGGGGTCGACACACGCCCGTTCACCACCACCTGCGCCATCGGGTCCGAATATAGTAATTTGACCCAGCTGATGAAACCCGGGCCGAACCCAAACTTCGCGAGCATCGCCCAGAGATATGGCCATTCGAGCGTATCAAACGCCATGGTGGCGTCCAAGGACGCCAAGATGGCTGGCTCCCGCACAAATGGGACACGCGCAAGCACGCCGTGCAAGCGCCGTAGATTAAGCGCCGTGTTGCGGTGTGGGATAAAGCCCGATTGGTCTTGGTGGACCAAATCGCCCACCACGCCAACCAACCGGTTAGCCAACACCTTGGCGAGGATTTTGGGCTCCGCGTTCAAAAGCGAAATCGGCCGATAGGATGTGACCCGTTCACGGGGCTTCCCCTCCTTGTGGATTACCACAATTGTGGCCAGACGCTGGTCCGGTGGGAGGGAGCCCTGCGAGTGGGCCGCGAGGAACATCGCACGCAGGTGGGGTGCCAGCACATCCGGGCGTAGCTTATATAGCTCAATGGGAATGCCATTGGGGCCCATGGCCTTGCCGGATGAAATCGAGCGAATAGCCGAGGCAATTTCGTCCGAGGTGGGAGGGACGTCCAGCGAATCCCTGTCTTCCGCCGTAAGGGAGGGGAGTGCAATATCCCGAAGCAGGGCACGGGAGTCCGTCTCCGAACTGGGAGAAACAGGGGAATAGAATCCGCGGAAATAATCCGCGAAACAGGAGACAATGGCTTCCGGCTCCGTGGCACACGCACCATCCACACTCTCAATCAAAGGCACCACTCGGCTCGCTCTCTCCCTCTTATCCAACCACGCAATCAATTTACCGGCCTTATCACCCACATCATACAAGCGCCCCTGCTGCTCTCTACCAAGGCCCCTGGCCGCCTCCGTGACGAGGGCCCGGTAGGCCGCCTGCTTTAACTGCAGCACATGTAACGTGGCGTCTGTTACCCCGTTCCCCAGGTCACCCTCCAATTCCGCAATCTCGGCCTCCACCCGGGTCACCTCCTCCCGCTCGCGCCGCCGGGCATTGGCAATAAAGGAGAGGGCCTCCCCTCTAAGAACCACTTTGAAAGCCTCCCATAGGGAGATGGCAGATGGGACCGACCCCACATTCTCCTCAAAATAGCGCTGCAAGGATGTGATCAAGTCGGCACGAATGGTGGGGTCGCGCAGATACCAGGCGTTAATCGGGGCCACCCTGCCATCCCCCCTCGGGAAGACATCGAAATGCATCAACAATGGGGAGTGGTCTGAAATACCCCGTGCCAGATGGCGCACCTCACCCACCCTCCCCGCATGGGCCGCTGGGACAAGGATGTAATCAAGCCGCGAAAGACTACCATGGGCCCCCGAGTGGAAGGTGTATTGTTGCAATACGGGATGCTTTAGGCGCCAACAATCCACCAGGCCCAGTGTGTCTAAAAGGCCAGGCAGCCACGCCTGTGCCCGGGGGAGGTCCCTAGGGGGATGGCGATCCATAGATCCAGAAACAACCGCATTAAAGTCCCCTCCAACCACCAATAGGCCACTCGGAAGTTCCAGAAGGAGGCGCCCCAGGTCCGCAAATGTAGTGGCCTGTAGCCCAGGCGGGACGTACACCGACACAAAACTGAACACTCTACCCTCCATACGTCCCGCCAGAGCAGTGTAACGTCCCCTCTCATCGTGGTGCACCTCATCAATCTCCAACGGGAGCGAGTTCCTAACCATAATACCCACCCCCCGCGAGCCCGAGGTGAAGCCAGAGTGGGCCGCCAAACGATATCCCCTCCGATTCATTGCATGAAAGGTGTTACCTATAAGGTGCGTCTCTTGCAGAAAGACAACATCTGGGGAAATACGTTTTAAATACTGCAGGACCACACCACGCTTAATCCTATCCCCCAGGCCGTTAACATTCCATGACAACACAGTCAAGTCCCTACCCCTCATCATACGTCGAAACAATCGGTCGTCCCCCACCGAGCAGTCTAAAGAGAACAAAACAGTTGCAGGATTGCCTTGCGGTACGAACAAACAACACACCCCCCCCACCCCCCGGTCCCAACAAAACTCCCCCCTCCCTGCACCCCTGCATGAGCCCAGACAGCCCCCCCAAAGTGCAGTGTGCCTGTCGCCCCATAGCTAAATACTAACTAGTCCCCCAGAGGAGGAGGGAAGCCCCCAGCAGACCCCACATGACCTCCATGGGAGGGGAACCTACAGAAGCAGTATGTGGTGAAGGAACAATGTCTCGAGCAAGGCAATACAGTCACCCCTCAATTCTGATCCAGCGGGCCCTCCTCGCCAGCCGCGCTCCCCCCACCCCCCCGGCCCCGATCCCCAGGCAAGGTGTCCAACCAGTCCCCAGCCGCCTCGGGCCGGTCGAAGAAGTGCGTGCGACCATCCACCTCCACCCGCAGCTTAGCCGGGAAGAGCATTGAGTACTTAAGGTTTAGGTCCCTTAAACGACGTTTGATGCCAATAAAGCTCTGCCGCTGCTTCTGGACCGCCGGGGTAAAGTCTGGGTAGAAGTTTACGTCCATGTTGTCCAACCTGACCGGTCCCTGTTGCCTGGAGGTCTGGAGGATGGCATCTCGGTCCCGAAAATTAAAGATTCGGGCAATAAGGGGCCGCGGCGGGGCACCGGTCTTAGGGCGGCCCCCGGGGACCCGGTGGGCACGTTCCACCGCAAAAAACTTACTCAGCCCCCGGGGCTGGAGATGGGTCAGGATCAAGTCTTCCACGAAGAGATCCGCCGCCTCCGCCTCACGTCCCTCCGGTACACCAATAATGCGGATATTATTCCTCCGGGCGCGACCCTCGGAATCCTCCAGTCGCCGGTCCATCAGGGCGCTCGCCTGGCCAAGCCGGCGCACCTCCTGCTGGAGGGCCACCACGTCAGTCGTGAGGCTCGTTGTGGTGTGGGTCAGGGAGTCGACTCGGTCGTTCGTTTTTGACAAGTCCGCCCTCACAAGGCCCACATCCACCAGGACCGAGTCAATTTTTTGCGACAAGGTATCAAAACGCTGGTCCACTGAGGCCTTCAGTTCAGCGATGGCGCCCATGACGTCCCGGAGGGTTAGATCCACTGGATGGGCAGGTGCCTCCGTCGGGCCCACCGGGGACGACCGCGTCGTCTCCGGAGAACCCTTTTGGAGCGTGTAGCGGTCCATACTATTGGCCTGGTGCGCCGTGCCACGGCGGGTCGTCTTCACCTTCGCCCGGTCGCCATCTTGTTTGGTGGCCATGCTGGCCCTTCCACCGTCGTGCCAAGATCTCCAAACGGGCCGTCACACCAGATCACGGGTGTCAAGGGGGCGACCACAGAGCCGCGGGTCGACCCACCGCCGGCGGGTCAGCTGGGCACCTGGACAAGGCCACACCACCGCACCCCGCTCCGCAGCCCGACCTCGCCAGAGAGCAAGGAGGGCGCAAAAGCGAAAGTGAAAGTGCGGGGTACGCGAGTCGCCCAGCCCCGCTCGCCGCTGTTATTCACCTTGTCCCCGGATCGCGCCACTACTCCAATCCGGGGGGCCGGCGAGGAGAAGGCCGCAACCTTCAGTCGATGTTCCCACCGGTGTTCGGGGTCCGATTCGAGCCCAAAAAACGGGTAGTGCTTCAGCTCGGGTTCCCCGACACAGTCCCCTTAACAAGGACAGGATATTTCCAGGATTTATTCAGGAGGTCGCGGAGGTCCTCGGGAGCCTCGCACCTACGCGGCCATCTTGGTTGCGCGCTAGGCTCCTCCTGGTGTGGCTTTGTTAATACAAAAAACCTATCTGCAATGACATTTTGTTCAAAAAGATAAACAAACCCAGGGCTAAATAGCTGCTAATGTGGGCCCGTGTTGCTACATTATCTATATCATAAATAGATGTTATTGTCACAGCATGTTGAAGATTGTTTTACACATAATGCACATTTTGGGTTAATCTTAAAATTACTTGACCATAGGAATGCTAGGCATAATAAAGTGCTGCGTTCATAAATTTAAAGTCCAAAATGGAAACAATATAAGTATTTGTTAAGCTACTATTTTATTAAAATCCTAAATGATACTCTACTAAATATTACCTTTATAAAAATACTTATTTTAGCTACTAGCTAAAACTATTTTTTAAAACGATACATCAAAAGCTGTAAAATTCCCTCCTCTCCCCCCTACAGTCTTATTTAATAGCTAAACTACACTATGTTTGATACACACTAAAATCTCTCATCTACACATTAACTGATACACATAATCCTACACAAATAATAAATCAACACCCTCCTGTTTATCCCAATCTACAAAATGTGCCATACATCATTATCTAATTATCTAACTGAATTATCCTTCTCCAAAAAACACCTAAAACTATACAAATCTGAAATAATCTATATAATAACGGCAGTAAAAGTGAATATTTTAAAACATATTCACAGTTGGGTGCATCATAGCCCATAAATGACAGCTCAAATCTGCAAACAATATTGTATAGAGGGCCTCTTGACACCCCCTCAGGATAATGGTGATCTGACTCATTTGCTTTTTGAGGCTTATTGAGTAATTTCTCAGGTTTGTCAATAACTTGAGGCCTGATAGCAAGTTTTGCAGTCATTGTACTGCCGTTAAAATGACGTCAGAACCACCGCTGTCCAGTTGGGGTCTTACCACCCTATTATGATACATGAAGTTTTTATAAATGAAAGACCGTCCCGGTACCCCTACCGGGAAATCTCAACCATGGTGGGATTTGCAAATGTGTCTGTTGGAGGGTGAACTGCCACTGTTCCGGCTGGCCCAATCCAGATGTACTTTCCTGCTGATGTAACTGTGGTGTTCAAATCTGGGGGGAAAGGGAGAGATGTAAGGCTGAATCTCACCTGTGGTCAGCCTCACTTGTCCTGTGCCACCATGGAGCTGATCCTACATGTCCTGCCACTGCTGTTCCTGCTTGATGACGTCCAAAACTGACACTGTCGTGGACACAACCAACAGTAAGCCACATCCATTGACTCCTCAGCAAATAGATGCCTCGCCATGGACAGGTCAAGGGGTTTGGGGTCCCTGGGCCAAACACATTTTGTGGTACCCTGTCTGGATTAATTCTGAATGTATTATGCTATTACAGCGCTATGATGCACACTTTGGCCAGGTCACTGACACTGCACAGGAACACTCTACCAAATTTGACATGTGTTTACATCTGATAATCATGGATAGTGATGTGTGCAATAAATTGTATCACACAATAGCACCTCCTCATCAATATCACAGCTATTAATCTCTGTGACCCTCACATTGCTCACATGCTGGGTCCTGTTGTGATAGCAAAGACACATCTGTATGGATGTGTCATGAAACTGAAACACACCTTCTCTGCTAAATCTCTGGAATGGACTCTCACACATCACCTACATTAAAAAATAATGTAAGGTAAATGGGATTCCAAATAATCAGTGTGAGAAGTATTTGAAGGGCACAATGTAAAGACTGGATGTAGATAAGGCATGCCTCAATCAGAGGGAGCCCTGCAAGGCTGAGGCCCCGGGCCACAGTCCACTTTGCACATGCTGCATAACCTCTATGTGCACAGGACCTGTGGCTTAAAGTATGTAAGGGATACCCAATAGCATAACCAAGTGTCATGCATATGTGGGAAATGTGTAAGTGCAAGTCATGAAAGCAAACACAGCAGTAACCACATTTGTCACACATTTAGATAAAGCAGGTGTAAGGTACACATGCGCAAATGGACACATGTTCATAAAAATGTCTACAAAAGTATGACAATTTAACACCCTCCATGTGCGGGTAAACAAATAACTAACTTGCACACATCAAACACATATCCACCCTTCATCACAGGGAGAAGTGCAAGCTATATAATGTTGACGTTGGCCAAGCCAAGCTGAAATACTCACCATATGAAATACCACCCAATTCAATGTCAGACACAATTGGAATTCACTCCACATTTTCATCCATTGGACATTTCCCCTTGTCTTGAGTGACTCCAGCACTGGTTCCAAAGTCAAAACATACTAACGACTTTAAAAATACCATCAATCAGGGTGAAACAAACACCACTACAGTCACACATCCCAAAGAATCTAATAACATCAAATAGTTAGAAAAGTAGTGGCAGGGCTAATGTGTTCTAAAACAACCACATGTTTTATTTCTCCAAAAGAACCAGATGGCGAAAAACCAAAGGCCAATTGCCAGTCAATGTACACGCTGTGTGGTCCAGCACGCTGCTGTGCCACTAAACCTGCCCTTCATGACACTGCCAGGGAACCTCCTAACAAAGGGGCATCCACTTAGCTTAGCAGGCACTTCAAAGATGTTACTTGGGAGGGGCCCTTTTGATTTGGGAAGCGTTTCCCTAGGTTTGGAAGGTGGGGGTTTGGAAGAGGAAGGGGTGGACGGACATTTAGGAGGGGGGTTAAAGTGGGAAGGAGTGGACCGACATTTTGAAAGGGTACCCATGGCAAGTGAAAGGGGTGGATGGGTCTGAAATAGGGGTGGATTTGGAGGTGGAAGGGGTAGTCTTGGGTGTGGCAGGAGGAGGAACCTTCGTGGAAGGGGTGGTAGGTGGTTTGTGAGGGACGAGGGCCATGTATATGGTTGGAACCTCAGTGGGAAACTTGGGAGTGGTTTTGGGAGGGAGTGGGTCTTGGAGGTAGAGAAGTGTCAGTGTCTTATGTGGTTGGGACTTTTGCAGGTGCACGTTGACCCTTGTAGTATGCCATAGTAAACTGATTTCACCAAATAGGATGGCTACTAAATATACATTTCGACACTTCGTTTAATGCCCAAAATTCACCACATGTTCATTTACCTTAAATATCATGATGTCAAGTTATACAGCAATGTAGCAGCAATATGTGCTGTAGCAAAAATCATGTCACATGCAAATGCTCATTGCACACTGATGACACTTTTGATTGAAATTTCATCATATATCTACTTCCAGAAAAGCCTAATGAAAGCTGCACTGAAGTGGATTAACTACATCTCACATGTAGCATAAAAAAGTATCCTGGAGACATTGAGGGCCAAAGTTTTGAGAGATGGATACTCCAAATGCACATAGCATAGGATTCCTTATAGCCCCATGAACATCCTACATCCTGCTTGGTATTGGTGACAATACCATTCTCAGATTGCATTCCTACAAGCCAATACACCTTTGAAGGTTGTTGTATATTAGTGTAAATCTATGACAAAAAGAGGTGGGGACACAATAGTCTAAATGGTATGGCACATCCTAGCACCATTTGGTATAGCAAACGGAAATTGCCTTGTAAGACTAAGTGTACACACTCACATATGATCACAACATGTCTACATCTCACTCCCTGATGCATGATACCAGTCAATGAATTAATCTTGAAACTGTATTTCAGATGAAATAGCTGGCAGTAATGCGGATGGCACCAGTGATGTTTGCACCTGGCCTGTGCATAAAACTCCACTCAGCTCACGAAGTTTGCAGAATTTGGCAACTTCACATTCCATGGAGAATGCAGAGTTACTGATGATCTCTGCACTCTGCAATGGAGCAGATTTTTTTTTCTGTTGGATCACTCGTAAAATAGTAGTTTCCCGTGCGTAGAGACTGCGATGAGACTTGCCGGGCACTTGCAAGCAGCCATGAGCTTTTCTAGATTTCCAGCGAGCTCCCACAGGATGTTCCAGCCACAAGCACAGCTTTAGGCCGGGCCAGCGACTTTGGCTCTTCTTTTGTGTCATAGGCGAGCCCGACTGAGCATGATCGACTGCAGCTGCAATGTGGAGAAGATTCTTTCCTCAAGAAGAGGCTAAATCTCCTCAAAAAGACAAGTTGAAGTTCAAAAACTTCTCAAATTGACCGTTTGTGTTGTTTTTTTGTGCGAGGAGTCCTTTTTTATTTTACTTTTTTCCCCAACAGGAAGGAAGTGCCCCAGAGACTCCACCTTCTTGTTCCTGTACAGCAGGCTCCTCCCAGTGCTTTGTCTACCTCCTGGTCACTTTTCATTGGGATTTGGAGCTGGAAGGATCACCCAGTTTGTCTACTGCATCTATATACTATTAAATTTGAGAACTTTGTTTTGTGATATCACCAGTAAGTTATAAAACTCTTGTATAAGAGTATTGTTGGTTTGTTAAAGGGCATGCACCAGGATTTATTTGTACTTTTATTTGATTTTAACATTTATTGTGATGGGTGGCCTGCAGTTTCAGTAGGGCCTAGTTATTGTTTTCATTTAATTTTTCTTGTTTTATAAATGAAAAATGTTGCACAGTTCAGTACATTTCTCCATGTTTTGTAATATTCATTTAATTCACTATGTGGCCAAGTCTGCCAAGGGGCTTTCCAGCCAGTAAGTCAAGTACTAGTCATGGGTGCATGAAACAACTGCTTCTGTGGGGTCTGTTGAATTGAAACTTTATTTAGGGCATGGACGGCATTGGATTAAATTACAAAATGTGTTTGTGGGGGATGTTTCACATTTTGTTTTGCAAACAGTATATAGGTGGGAAACTATATATTTGATGCCTTTGGAGGATATGGATTGTAAAATATTTTAGCCCGGTTATGTTTTTGTATTTTGTCATTGCTGAATTATTGCTGTTTTCTCCTTTGTTACCAGGTCTCCTTTGTCTGGCCTGTGTGTGAATGTGTTTGCCATAAGCTGCTATTTATCTTTGTTGCTCATGCCGTGTTGCCAGGGGCCATTTTCTATGGTCAGTGTCATTAGTCCTGCATGTGTTCTGTGTTGTGCCCAGGCCTCCTACTTATTGTTCGACCATGTGGCTGTCAGCCATTTTATGTAGCCAACCAGTGTGTTTTTGCCATAGGCCTGCATTTGTTCTTTGTTGTGCCCATGCCTCCTGCTTATTGTTTGACCATGTGGCTGGCAGCAATTTTGTGTAGCCAGCTAGTGTGCTTTTGCTCTAGACCTACACGTGTTCTTTGTTGTAGCCATGCCTCCTTGCTAGTTCTTGTTGTTGTTTGACCATGTGGCTGGTGGCAATGTTGTGCAGCCAGCCAGTGTGCTTTCCCCATAGGCATACATGTGTTCTTTGTTGTTGCTATGGCTCCTTGCTGGTTGATGTTGTTTGACCATGTGGAGGGTGGCCATTTTTGTGTAGCCAGCCAGTGTGCTTTTGCCATAGGCCTGCATGTGTTCTTTGTTGTGGCCAGGTCTGCTTGCTGGTTGTTGTTGTTGTTTGACCATGTGGCTGGCAGCCATTTTGAGTAGCCATCCAATGTGCTTTTGTGTTGGCCATGTCTCCTGCTTGTTGTTTGACCATGTGGCTGGTGGAAATTTTGTTTAGCCAGCCAGTGTGCTTTTGCCATAGGCATGCATGTGTTCTCTGTTGTGGCCATGCCTTCTTGCTCATTGTTGTTGTCTGACCATTTGGCTGATGGCCATTTTGTGTATAAACTCAATATAAATACGTTCTCAAGAAGAGCAAACAAAGAACAGAATAAGGAATTTCCTAAGACAGTGTAGAAATAATGTTGCGGCCAAAAGATTATGTGCCCTATTCTTAAGGAGTCAGACCTTTTCTTAGGACGAGAATTTTCACTCACCCAATGGTGACATGCTTCATCATAGGGTTCCCTCCTCACACCAGGGCTGCAAGGTCCCTGGTGTGGGCTACAACTCTTCTGGACCAGAAGAGGAGCTGAGATGTTTTGAGGAAGGATCCCAAGAGGGGGGGTGGCGAGGGGCACAGTGCAGGGAAGTGTAAAGACCAAATATCTTCATTCTACGGTTTCCTAGGACCTGATTAAAAAGGAGAGAGAGGACTGGGGGTTATCAACAAACATACCCCTAATTGAGGTCAACATGTTTCTGTCTATTAATGACCCCAGCCGGGGTTCGGAGGCATTCTTCAGGACCAAAGATAAGTCACTCTGCTTTCAATTAAATAGATAACAAACAAATTGGTGGAAATGTACACTGGCCACAACGTAGCTGTATTCAGTAAGAGAAAAAATAGCCCAGAAATTGTGGAATGAAGGGTACACTGTCTCATTTGATCAGTAGATTTTCTAATACCTCTCTTTAGCCATATGGGTATCCCACTGTGCACATGGCCGTGTAACGGTATGTGTTTTTTCCGTATGGAGGATCCCGGCGAGAGCCAGCCAATGTGCTTTTAAAATAGGCCTGCATGTGTTCTTTGTTGTGGCAATGCCTCCTGCTTGTTGTTTGACCATGTGGCTGGCGGTCATTTTGTGTAGCCAGCCACTGTACTTTTGCCATAGGCCTGCAAGTGTTCTTTGTTGTGGCCATGCCTACTTGCTAGTTGTTGTTTGACCATGGGACCTGCAGCAATTTTGTGTAGCCATCCCTCCTTGCTTGTTGTTTTATCATGTGGCCATTTTGTGCAACCATCAGTTTTCAAAGTTATTTTGATTTGGATGTAGAGGCTTAATCATTTTTGTTAGTGCTATTTATTTTTACCTTTCCTGATATCAGTTTAATAAATTAATATGTATTTCCGTGGTGTTACATGCTATCTTCCCACGACCGCCTTTGGGTGTAGTGGGGTTTCAGTGTGTGGAGGCTTGGTTGGCCGGTGGTGTCGGGCGCTCCTGAGGATACGTGGGCTCCTCCCCGCCTCCTTTCTTCTTTCTTCTCTTAGTTTCTTTACTCTATTCCTACTTTCTCTCTCGTCTATATTTCGGGTTCATTGGGCGACAGGCACTATGCTGGGGGGGGGGTAGGCCATAGCCTCCGCATTGGTGTAGGGTGGGGGGGTAATTTACTGTTTCTTTTTTAGTTCTATGGGCCTCTTTCTTTCATGTCTCTGCGCTATACTTGTTTCGATTCGGGGTCCGGGTGTGGGGTGGATTGAGTGGGGGCGGCTTTTAGGGGGTGCGTATTTACTACTGTGATGATCCTGTTATCCAATTGCATCGCCTTACTGTATGAGATTTTCTATGGCTGTTTTAATGATGCTGCTGCTCTCCAGTGTATGAAGCCGACTTGCGGACTCGAATCTCCTTGTTTCTATCCTTTACTGACTTTTTTCTCGAAAATTTTTTTTTGAAAACCTTAAAATTAACCTTCACTTCTCCTTCCCCCGGTGTCAAGGATCCCTCCAGTGTATGAATCCTGAATCGTTGCTAATCTTGACCTTGACGCACAGGGGATGTATTGTTTGTCTCTGTGCTCAACCGTATTGTGGCCGGCCTGATGGTTGTAGGCCCGTATTTGTTCTTTTACTATGCACAAATAAAGGTTTTAAAAAAAAAAAAAAAAATAAATAAATAAATTAATATGTTTAAGGCCTAGTATCTCAATGTTCATACTAAATGTACTGTATAACAATGTTTTATCATTTTTTGTGCATTTTTCACCTGCACCACTCCCTGCCTCCCAAATCCCAATGGGCTTCTCATGGTAGTCCCTTTGTACACCAGCAATAAAATTATTGACAGTTTTATTGTTTTCATAATTTTTTCACAATTTTTTTAAATGTAATGTTACATATTTTCCAATGTTTTAAATAAAAAAATGTATTTCTTTTATTTTTGTATATTTCTAATTATAAAATTGTTTAAAAGAAAAAATCTGTGTAAAAAAAAATGCATTTATTTGTAGTTTTTTTTTTTACAGAGTTTCATATAGAGTTCACTTGTCCCGGTATCGGGTATCAGAGCGCTTTACAAAAGCACCAGTTGCGTTACATGAGGACACATTTTCTTTTTCTATTTCACATTTTCCTTAACATCCATCAAACCCATGTCTGCCATACATGCACAGTTTTTATTTTCTAATTATTATTTCATTCCTTTGTCCCCTGTACCTCCCTGAGTGTCACATACCAAATTGATGCACATAAAGCGAACGGTTACATCTGTATGTTGTTGCTCTTTCTTATCCTTCCGGAGTGTACATGAAAGTTTATGTTGGTGTGATTTTGCGAATGGATACACTGTATTGTTGTAAATTATTTGTAACCACACTAAATTATATTGTTTGTACTACTAATTCAAATGTAACAATGCCACATTTCACTGATGTTCTTCTTGCTTGTTTGTTTTAGGTACACAAGAGAAGAGACATTGTCCACAGTACTGGTAGACAGAAGGCCGGTGCATGACGTGACGCATGACCACATAACATGGATATCTTTTAGGCTTCTGAATCTAAGTGCCACTGCCAACTGACAGCTTCAAGATGACCCCAAAGAAAGGTGCTTCTAAGAAAATGGCTGGTGATAAGAAGGATCTTACCACCACTGGTCTGTCACCCCAGACCTTTTTAGGGCAAAAACGTGTGCCTGCCGCACTGGCCTCTTGGGAACAAGCAGGGAGCAGTCCTGCCCCAACCTATGCCCAAGCCCATGTCTGGCACAGAGGCAGCCACTCTAATCACAGCAATGCCAATGAGCAGTGAAGTTGAATTGGAGTGATCTCTTTCGCAAAGTAGTACCCAGTCTTTGCCGGAAACTCAGCTAAGTGGACAACAACAGCCGCAGTCAGCAATAGTAGTTCATCCCAAAGTAGGAGCACTTCAGGATATTGAGCTTCAAGCTGAGGAAGTAGAAGAAGCCCCTCTTTCAGACGATCCATTGTCTTCCAGATCACCAGAAAGAAAAAGGAAGGGTGCACCACGATCTTCTCCTTCTGAAGAACAGAACTCCACTTGGATGCAGCCTTGGCCTGATGGATGCCAGGAGAGGCTAGTGAAAAGGAAGGCTCCTGAATGCCTTAGAGTTATGGATGAAAAAGAAGCGGATGATGACGACATAGTCATCATGGACGTTAGCCCAGCCCCAGTGGAGATCGATGTTACCCCATCTCAATCTGTTCTGAGGGATGTGGCCCAGATGCCACCACCAGCTTCCATATATGAGAAGCCCTGGCTGAGACCTACATCCACAACCACCCAGTAGAAGTAGGCACTGCAGAGAGGAAAACATCAAAACACCCACCTGCTGCCACTTCTTTCGACATTGACAGTGGCACCAGTGTCAGAAACTTGACCTCCCAGTTTGGGTCTGTTCTTTAGGGTTAGCAATAAGGAGCTGAACATAGCTGTACGCTCCCTGTGCTAAGCAACTGTTAGCCAGGTTAAGCTTGCTACAAACTATGGTACCGAAGGCCAAAGACCCATTTGCGAAAACACCACGCAATCTGCTGGGAGGTGCACCTTAGCCAAAACATTGTAAATGGTGTTGGTGAAGGCAGGAAATCTGATCCGATCACGATGGAAGGTGAAGGTGAAAAAGAGGGTGTCATTTTCTTTATGCAAATCATCCCTGTCCCCAGCAGTGCAGTAGTATCGCCCACATCAGCAACATCATAAAGGCACGGGACTCAAAGTCAGGTCGAGACACCAAGGCAAGAGTATACAGTGACTTCCCTACTGAGACGCACATTGAGCCTACCACCTCCTGCTCTCAAGAGGTCAACTATATCAGTGACACCAGAAAAGAAAAAAAATCCAGGCTACTATTCTTGCCATGTTTAGGCAGAAGGGGCAGTATGAATCCAATCACCGAACGGCACGCTTGTACAACAGGAAGCTGGCTAAAATGTTAGCATTGTACCTCCTCCCTTTTTCGTTTGTGTAACAAGTGACTTTTCTAAAAATTTTGGCTGCCATCTACCCGAAATGGAAGGTTCCCAGACAGACCTATTTTGCCAGAGATGCTGTTCCAGAGCGACATCACAATGTGCTGAAATTGGTTGGACAAACTTTGCAGCAGAGTTCTGCACACACTATCCACCTGACGACAGACATGTGGACCAGTTGCCAAGCTACTCATTACATGTGTATCACTGCACACTGGATCTCATTTGTGGGGGTTAGAGAAATAATTTCTGCAGATGTTGACACTGCTTAAATTGTTAATGGTGCTCAGAAGCATGCCAAAGTAGCCATGTTTGCCCTTGCAGCTGCAAACATCTTGGATGACTTTAACAACAAGGTCTCTGAGTGGCTGCAACCCAGAGGGCTTAAGATTGGATTTGTTGCCACGGACAATGACAGTAATATAGTTAAGGCAATGTCAGGTGGTGGCTATTTCTGGGTCCTGTTTTTGGCGCACTGCCTCAAAAAAGAAGAACGATCCAGCAACTTACTGTCCACCTGCAGAAGAATCTGCCCTCATTTCAGCCATTCTTTTAAATCCTGGGAGCAGTTGAGGATCATTCAGTGTTATAAGACAATGGCAGGTAAAGCACTCATACAGTAGGTTGAAACACGTAGAAACTTGGCTTATTACATGTTGCAACGTCTGTTTGAGCAGTACAGACCGATCAATGAATATGTCATGCAAAGAATAATAATAATAATAACCAGCATTTGTAACGTGCGCAGCTACCAACCTCAGGCGAGGTGTCCTGGCGCTGGAGGTCATCAGGAAGAATAAGAGAGCTATTACCCAGAGTCACATGGTGCTGGGCTAACCTGCTGCCTGCGATCAAACCGTGAGCCCCAGTGTTCCAGAGTTAGCCACCCTGGCCATTGCACCACACCTCTTCCACTAAGAGGAGCTGCAACTGTGAAAGGTATGATCATTGACATGGACCAAAGGGACCAAATGCCTGACAGAGATGCTGCTTCCTTTTAAGGTTTTCACACAGGAAGTCAGCAAGGAGGACAGTACCGTGTGCCAAGTTAGACTGTTGTTTCATCTGCTACAAGAACAGCTAAAGGACGTGTCTGAAATGTATGCAGTTGTACATGAGTTGCTGGTGAGCTTGTTGTTGCAGGTAACCGGAGACACACATGTGAAGATGATGTCATATCATCACAGTATGCACACACTTGGCAAATGTTATGATGATGATCATGACAGTTGCGAGTCTGATCAGCCTGATACTTGCAGCCACTTTTCTGTGATTGTTGGTTGCTGTAATTACTCTCACTTAAACAATCACACATCATTCATAAAATGAATGATTGCAATGAACCATGCTCTTTCTCTGCCTCTTAGTCTTCTTGGTATATTCCTCCTGACGCTTATCTTCTGTCCTTCTCCTTGATTCTACAATATCATTTCAGTTTTACAATCCGCAGACCTTCTATTCTCCTGCACAAAGGCAAAAGCACCATAATACTCATGCTTATCTTACCGGACCACTTCAGCCAAGCAGGCACCCAAGATTGACAGACAATCCAAGAAGAATGCAGCTGCACCGCCCAATTTGGCAATACAGTAGAATTTTTCTTTTAATAATCATTTTTTAGAACTGCGTGTCTTGGCTTCACTCCTACATAATTTGTTTTTTGCTATTTTTCAAACCAAGGTGGCAGGATATTTAGATATATAATAATATATTAACTTGTGTCTCTCTGGGGCTGATGGACTGTTTACAATGCATTTAAGTTAACTATCTCATAGTCATTCCTTTGTTTCCTTCTACAACATATTGATGATGGTTGGCTGCTCATCGCCCAGAAGAATATTGTTTTTCTGTAGTGTTTGTCTTTGTTACACCTATCTCCAAATTCCCTTTCCAATCCATTCATCAAACCCCTGACCCACTTACCCCAAGCTGAGTGATTTATTGAGTTGTGACCTAATAATTAACACCATTTATTTTTGGTGGGGCAGATGTGGTGAAAGCAACAGCAACTCACTGCAGGATCTTCAGTTCTATTACCTAAACGATAGCCCACACTGGCCCCATTAACCCACCCATGCATAAAAAGTGATCAATATTTTTAGATATAGAAGAACATAATTGTCAGCATCATCATTCAGGCATTGTGTTGCGTAAACGCTTAACTTTGTCCATTTCAGACTTTCAGTCGACTTCACGATTTGATTATTTCATAACTTAACTTTTAATTAAAATACTAGCTGACCATTGCTCTGAATAATTTAGTATTGCTTGTCATATTTTCACAATCAAGTATTCTTTGTTGTGTAGTAGTCTATAGTCTGCTCTTAATTGTTTGTAAAGCTATGAAATAATATTATATAACCCACTAATTCAGTTTTTATTTCAATTTAGTTGCCTGCTATGAATAATACTTCTGATCAATCTTACAGTTAGAGTACACCTAGATGGGAGTGGGACCTCGCTTCTGATTCCTTCACTGTAAGAGCACTGTTAGAGCACTAGCCTGCTACTACAAACACCACCATGGCAACCTGGGAAACCATGCAGTCCTTGCTTCAACTATTTAGGTAAGAGAACTATGGAGTGTTGTTGGACTTGTAGGCAATATAGGCAATGGCAATCCGCCCCCACCTCCCTAGTGGTCAATAAAGATTTAGACTGCAGAGATTAGGAGAGTAGTAGGACAAGGGTACAGCATAACTACTTGTCATACATTATCAGCAGGTTTTTAAAACCGGCTACGCCTTAACCTCTTCAGTGCCCATGACGAGACTATCTCGTCATGAACCCCACCCACTAGTGCAACGCCCGGCACAGGAGGGGGAAAGGGCGTGGCACTGAAGGGGTTAAGGCAGAAGTGCATGTTAAACAACCCCAAAAAAAGTTTTGAGGCATAAATAAAAATAATAAAAAATATTACCCTAACAATATAATAAAACCCACCCTTTCCACCCACAACTGGCCCACCCATCTCCGCAAACAAATCAAATCTCCCCATCCCCAACCAATGTTCAAAATGTCCACTGTCCAACAAATAAAGTCCAAATTGGCCCAACTCCCACATTCCCACCCTCCCCACCCACAACAAGTCCCACCCACCAAAAGAAATGTTTAAAAAGGGGCAGAAGAGGGCCATAAACACAGCTGGCCAGGAGCTTTCTGAGGTGCCCCTGCATCTTTATCTGCCTGGCTTCTATTCACGCCAGCATCATCAGGATGAGGCGGAAGTTGCCCTCAGAAATTGAGGGGGACACAGTGATGGAATGACGACGGTGCGCGACTGCCAGTGGACCTCGACGACGGTGTTGTTGAGAGGCTGGAGGCTGACTGGGGCCCTGGGCAGCTGCCTCCTACTCCTCCTCTTGGGCCACCAGCCCCTGATACTCTGCCCGTATGGCCTCCAGCCTCTGCTGCCACAGCAGTGCTGCTGCATCTTGCCAAGATGGATGACCAGAAGGAGTAGCTAGAAAATAGTACTTAATGCTCTGTGCGGAAAAGAAGTGGGTTTAAAAGAATGTAGTGGGTGGCACAGTAGCAGTAGATTGCTGGTCCCCTAGGCCATTCAATTTGATGTGATTAGAATCACAGCCATTACACATACGCACATAACTCACATGCAACTAAAGGCAATTTGCAAATGCAACAACTGTCTGAAAGGAATTAAGGCAGAATAAACAAAGCACACCAGTTTTTTTTAAAAACAGTTATTATTTTATTTTGAAGTATTTCCTAGTAAACACTAAACAGACACTTTGTGTGGAAAAATAAAAGTAAATTACATCTTTATTGAGTAAGGCATTAAGCAAAATGGAGTACACGTATTCTCTCTCTTGTGCTAAATTAATAGAGGCATGCTAGCTCAGCTGTACTCATTAGTTGTACTTAGCTACTATCTGCAGTCTGCAGCTGGGGCAGCTGTAATAGACAGTTATCTTATTCCAATGGCCCTGCTCTTCCCCAAAATGCCTTTCAATTTTACCCTGACTACACGGTAGATGAATAACATGAATGATACACGTCACGTATAAAATCAATCATGCTGACATCCTGTCTGCCGTAAGTAGACAGTGGGAAAAGCAATGGACTGCAGTACAGGGAAAGGATTAAGGAACAGGATATGGATTGAATCTGGCACGTTTGATACATACTATTCCCATCCGCAAAAGTCAAGGCACTTACTTAATTCCACTTTACTACCTGGCCTCACCCTCCACCAAACTTTCTAATTATTTTTTCTAACAAATACATTTGCTTGGCAGTAAGGAAAGGAAACTTAACTTACTCCCTGCTGCAGGGTAAGTTAGAGGGATTAGGCCGGGGAAGGAGGCATTTTACTTATCATAATCATGTGCCTAAGCTTTGGCTAGTGAGTTATTGTGATTGACAAATGTCAAAAGGGAAAAATGTGAAAAGGTGTAAATCCGTTATGGAAGCCATGATGAAATATATCACTTAGTCACAAAAATGTGGCACATGCAGAGAATGGATTTTTCAAATTTTTGCGAAAGCTGGGACAGAACTTATGAAAGAATAAAGGATTGAAGTACTATAAATTGACTGAGTGGGCACTGGGAGGAAAGTGAAATACACCTCAGGGCTTATTTACAAGCCCATTGCGCCACCGGTGTGCCACTTTTATTGACGCACCAACAGCGCAATGGGCTTCTCCATATTTACAAGTTCATGTAAAGTCACCCTGCTTGACTTTTATGCCCTTGTAAATATGTTTCCCTTTTATGCATAACTCTGCATGAAAGGGGCATTCCATGGGTTACTATGGGTGTTCCCACACAACATCCATGGAACTTGACGCATCCCCAGATTCACAACATTTTGTAAATCTGGGAATGCATCAGAATCCTATGCCTCCCAAGGGGAGGCATAAGGAGGTGCAACGAGGAGAAATACTTGTATTTCTTTTCATTTTTTATCTGCAGCACGTATAGAAAGAGGAAAATGCCTTTAGTGATTATTTTTGTGCAGGAAGGTGTCCATTCCTGCACAGAAACAAATATCCCCTCAGTGCAGGCACCCCTGCAAAATGACGCAAGTGTGTTTGCAGTGGTGCACAGCTGCTGTTTGTGCACCAGCGCAGGGGAGAAGGACAGGAATGCGATGTATGTTGAAGATGTGTTGCATTCCTTACCTTTTATTTTGATGTACAGCAGCACAGCAGGGAGGCTTGCTGTGCTGCATTGTGTCAAAATATTGTAAATTAGGCTCTTTATTTTTGCAATGCCATGTATTGAAAACGTTGTAAATGCCACATTAACTATATCAGACGGACATTGCACAGCCAACACTGCAGTGCTAAATTTAACCATGCAGCAGTAAGGTCATAATGGGTGGCACTGGTGAAAGAGGGCGGTGATGATTGATGATGGGTGGGATACATAATAAAAAATACTGTAAGTCAAGGGAGTAGTCAGAAATACCACCCCAACCCTTTGAATCAAAGCTTTGATAAAAACCATTCCGAGCAAGTGAAGTAGGCGAGCAGTACACGGCCCTATGCAGAAGAGCTCCCTTGTTTCTTCATCCAAGCAACTATCCATTCATCATTACATTGTTCTTCTTTGATAAACACAATTTAAGCTTTACAATCTCTCATCCAGTCTTTCACCATTGAAAAAAGTCCATCCATATATATCCATTCATCCATTCATTTACCTGTCCATGGCTCTCAACCATCCTTTCACCGATACATACATTTACCCACCCAGGCATCCTTTCACCCTTTCACCCATCCTGCTTGAACCCACCCTAGAAGAATTAATTTCACCCATCAACCCTTTTACCCACCAAGGAAGGCATCCTTATTTCACCCATGTACCCTTTCATCCATTCTTATCCCACCCATGCATCCTATCACCCATCAATGCATCTGTTTACCTTCACTCGCCCACGAATCCTTTCACTCATGAAACATTTCACCCATCCTTTCTACTTTCATCCTTTTTTTTCCTTTCATTATGAGCTTTTGTCTGCTGAGCTGCAGATAGAGTAGGCCATTAACTCAAGCCCCGCTATAGCCGCTAAAGTTTGGGGTTCACAATCATGATGCCCTTGCAGTGAGTATACCAGTAATTGCCAATAAGTAAGCAATATGATTTACCACCGGCAGTCTCTGCCTCTGCTGGGGCACCCCCTTCGACAGCTGCAGCATCTGTTCTGTTGGCCCCAGCACTGGTGATCTGTGTGGTTGCAAATAAACATTGCACATTTTAGATGCCAGATATGCTTCCACTTATTTTTATTTTTTTTACCAAAATGTAACTGCAAAACATCACTACAGTTCAGTTACAATATCTTCTACCAAAAATACCACGTTGCACATTTTGTTTATTGTCAATGTTTAGAAACGCCAGGTAGTCATGCCAACCAAAACCTTTTGTAATGGAGGGCCAGAGCTTTGATGACTCTGAGTCATTCACACGCAATGGAGGGGAGGAATAATTGGTCAATGAAGTACATATGGTCTTGGTCGGCAAATGCAATGGCACCATTCTCATACTAGTTTCCAGCCATGTTGCACTGTAATTGAAACAGCTGGTATACTACTACTGTATAAATTAAATACATGCACAACATTGAGGGGGTCCACACACGACATGAGTAAGAAAGAAAAAGCCTTTTCAACAAACATGCCTAAAATAAGAATAGTTTACCTGGACATGCAATCTTCACAGTAGAGTACCTGTCCTGAAATAGGTTCTCTTAATCTTACAGTACCAGTTCACATGAAAAATGAGGGGAGAGGGAAGGCTTACCGACTAAGCAGAAGAAAGGAAACTACAGACAGACTAGTACCGACAGGGGTAAGTCAACTACAGAAACTTTAAATATAGAAAATAACTAGGATAATGCAAGGATAACAACAATTTAACAAACAATAGATAGAACGAAGAGAAGTTTGATGAAGAAATTAGGAGACAGTCACAGTGGAAAAAATAAAAGGATAAAATATTCTTAATATGGAGCGGTAAAAGTTAGGGAAATAATAATAATATTAACAGGAGGAATTACTGGAACCAGCAGATCTGTTGGCATTGGCTACGGCGCTGGTGGTAGTGGAACTTCCACCCACCGCGGCACTGGTGGTGGCACCACTGGCACACTGACCAGCCTCCATGCTGCTAGCCCTTTTCTTGCCCCTAGATGTTGGTGTAGGAAATAAAGATAACATATTAGTGGTACAGTTAATAATCTCCCCAAAAATATTTTAACAGGCAAGGGCGAACACAGTAACATTATACTTTTCTATATCAGATCACCTATACTACTACTAGTATCGAGTTGAACTAATCCTAATTTTCTAAACCTTAGCCCTATTCCAAATGCCCTAAACTACATTTTGGGACTACTAACGCATTGTAATGAATGATCTTTGCTTCTATCTCATTCTCAAGCTCAACTCCCTTTGACGGGCCAACTCAGTCTCCCTTTTTTTCAATGCACAGATCCATACCACTACTACACATCACTGGGAGATTGCTTGGGAATATACAAGCTGCATACAGAAAAGCATAGAGAAAGCTAACTCACTGATATTACTACTACTACCACTACGTTAGTGACAGTACATAGGAGTCTGCATGAGTTCTTAAATAATCAGTCCAAGCAAGAACCAGCGAGTATGGTTAAGTAGCGCCGAGCACCTGGCTGGATCACATAATACTTATAACATAAACTTAACTTACCTCTGAGTGTGAGCAGCATCCTATTTGGAAAACAAATATATTAGCATAGAAGAAACACAACAAATAAATAATTGCTTACCAAGCCCTGCAACATCAATGCTCAGCAGGTTGAGCAGGCCCTGCTCCCTCTTTAGGATATTGGCCTAGCAGTGCATCAACTGCTGCTGGGTGCAGTGGACCCCAGATCTTGGGCGCCCACACCGGTGCACCCTCCACCACAGCAGTCAACGCTGCCACAGGCTGTGCCCGCTTCCATGCCTGCCGCCTGCTGCCAGCATAGAGGGGAGGTGGCGCAGCACATAAAAAACTAGTGCAGCCACCTCCAACTCCGATAAAATACTGAGAGCTTCATCCCTTGGTGTCACCAACACCTGCACGGTGTGCGGCTAGCAGCCACACTAGCGCCACACCCTCTCTCGCCCTGCTCTGCCATGGCACTGGGTGGTAAAAAGACATGAGAGAAGGAAGAAAGAACAAGCTAAAGACTTAAAGGGAAAACCCAAAAAGTCCAGAAAGTTACAAAAAACACACAAAAAAATGAAATAAATTTAAAATACACAAACACAAAAACACACACTGAAAATTCAGGGGTGGATGAGTCAGATAGGTGGAGGATTGAAAAGATTGAGAGAATATTGACTAACAGGCACCAGAACCATGCACAGAACAAAAACAAAATGGCCACTCCCATGCAAACCCTGTGATGTCGTTTGTGTGCAGTTTCTGGTGTGAGAACGCGTGTCATGCTAACAAACGTCAAAAACGTAGCACAAATGGGTGCATTGAGCAGCTCCACCCATCCACGAGTTCTGCCCAGGCCTAGTGCCTGATGCCTGTGTCTGCTCACATGTGGGTGACAAGTTAGGCTTTGTGTATTCCCCCTAAACAGCCACACACAATGGGAGCTTAGGTGTGACTTGATAGGCCATCCTGGCAGGATGGGAGGGAGGAGCTAGACCTCCCTGAATAGGCTGTGTCCTGCCCCCACACAAAGTGATGCATACCCCTGTGTCGTAAGTATAAAGCCAGGGCAGGAGGGCAGGACATCTATTACCTTAAAAGGCATCTCTTTTAATTCTGCCCACTTCAAGGGCACCACTGGGATATAAGAACTGGATCTCAGACACCACCAATTCATTACACTTCTAGACCTATGGATACTATACCAGGAAGAAGGACTGCTGTGCTGCTGAAAGGACTGCCACTCTGCTGGACTGCTATTCTGCCTGACTCCTGCTTTGCTGTGCTGACCTGCTGCCTTCTTGCCTGGGTTAGAAGGACTGGACCTGCATCACCTAAACCCAGAGTGACTCCAAGGGCTACTTGGCTGGCCTCCTGATCTGAAGTCTCAGGGACATAAGAGACTCTTAACCACCCTTCGGCTGCACCTGTACTCTGCCATCTGTGAGTCAGCCTGTGCAAGTGATGCTTTCCCAGTCCTGGACAATCGGTAGAGGGCCCAAAGTCCATGCCTCAGTAGAACTAACAAATCCTCTTTCGAACTGACTCATCGCCAGGGTTGCGTGGATCAGAACCGGCGCATAGACTTTCCTTTGTGGATCAAAACGTATGCATCGCCGTGCTTTCATGGATCGGACCCAACGCATCCCTTTTGGAACCACCACTGTGTGAAGCAATTTCTGGCTCAGGGTCCATGTATCTCAGCCGCCACTGCTGCAGAGATCTGCCCCAGCACATTGCTTTGTCTGCACCGCACCTCCTTGACATCGACGCAACCAGGATTAAGGTACTTTTATTCAGCACGCCTTACTGGGTCCCTATATCTGGCCCACGCTCCATCATGGTCAGCCTGAACTTTTGACTTCGTTCCAGTCCAGGCGAACAGATATCCCAAGTAAGCGCTTAGTGCTTCTAAGCGCTATTTTACAGTTTATTCACTAAAATTCATCACTCAAGCTCCGCTTATTGGATTTCTGTTATTTTGGCCTTGTTATATATATTTTCTACACTGGTGTGGGATCTTTTTGTGTGGTGTTTTCACTATTTTTACTGTTAAAAATGTTGTACAAATATTTTACACATTGCCTTCAAGTTAATTGTGACTGCTCTGTGCCAAGCTAGCAGAGGGTGAGCCCAGCTTAATTTGGGGATTGCTGGGGCCTTACCCTGACTAGGATTGTTGTTACTGCTTGACCAGGTCTCACACCCTAGTCAACGCAGAACCCAATTCCTAACAAGCTTGAGGTTCTTGAGTATGCCCTGCATGCTGTTGGCCATCTTGTCTCAGGTAGATCTTACAAAATATCCTTGATCTCATCAACTCGCAACAATGCCCTGTTGAGGCTATATGGAGTTGGAAAATCGCCTGCTTGGGTCATAAAATCCTACACATAGACACTATGGGGCTCTTCATGAGTCATCATGTTTGGTCCAAAATTCCTCCCCCAGGAGTTACCGACACTGGGAGTATCTGTAACTCCGGAGTGTGAGGGAATAATCCATATTACATGTTTTTGGAGAATAACATACAGAAATTGGTGTTTTTGTACCAATTGGTTTATGTTTCCCTAGAGTTTAACCGGTGGTTTTCATCTGCTTCTAGGTGAAGTCCTGAAACTTGTAATTCAAAATGGGGCTGGCATCTTCCATTACCGGCCCAATCATAATTACCGGACCACGCAGAATGAAAGCTTATGACTATGACTGTGTTTGCACAGGTCTTATTGCAGACATAACCAATAGGAAATCCTCTGTATTTTTTATAACAGCAGACCTGAGATTTTCAGGACAGTCCTACTTTGGGTATCATCCCTAAATGTTGTATTTGTCCGAGTGCGAAAAATAAAATAAAATTCAATATATTTGTAGAAAAAATGCAAACATCTAATTTATCTTCATATTTTGAGTAAGCACTCATTTTCACAGCGGTTGTACGGATTAAGTCCCCCGAATAAATATAAATATGTGTGTTATTTGCCACCCTACAAGGCTAAGAAGGTCCACGATTTTAAAAAAACTCTCAGCGAAATTTTAATAAGACTCTTAATCCTGGAAATCCTGGAAAGTTCACACACCATGGCACAAAAGGGTTAAACTAAATTTTCATACGTCTTTATAAAACCATGCTCACCTTTGTTGCATAGAGACACTCTTCTTTAGTCTGTTTTTTCTTTAAAAAAATGTAAGGTATAATATATACGATATATTTATTATTTTGTTAAATTGAAAACAAATCATGTTCAATACATAAATATAGGTAACATTTAAAGTAGTAATAAGCTAATAATAAACACGTGCACGGATACCTATATTGTGCAAGGAGCATAAGAAGAATGAAATAAATTCCACACTGTGGAGCATCAAAATATGACTTACATTTAGTTTAAATATTTTTTCTATGTGATTTCGTCCGGAGGCGCAATCCGTAACACACCGTGAGTATGGTTATTCTAGCTGGGAATGCATTTCTCCCTGGCACCAGCAGTGACATTAGGCTGCGCTGCCTCTCCTCCGTGATACTGTTCAGATTACGGTGTGATCATTGTTCAGAGATTGATTAGAGTATAATTGCTTATTGATGATCGTTAATGCCAGCAAACCGTTATCTCTTTTTAATTTACTTAAACATTCAGTTCACATTTATAATCTCTGATCATTGTCTCACCCTTCATTATTGCAGCCACGTTTTTGGGACAATTTCAGATGGAGGAGATTTCAATTTTCCGCTCCATCTCTTTAGAATAATATTCTACCTGCCTTTTCAGGGCCAAGTAATTCCAGTGTGTCTTTTGATGTGATTTTAAATCAAAACGAAAAAAAAGTAGAAAAATACCAGATCGCAGCTGGGATTATGCACGCAAGGCGAGGGTGCCTCTGTGATGCTTTGTGTGTGCAGCACCATTACTGACATCTCTCCCTGAACAATTTTCTAGGAGTTAATATGTGTGCCAAAATGGCTAATGAGAAGTCCAGGAACAGGAACGCAGTCTCAAACGCACTGTGTGCCTGCAGTACTACATTTGTTTATTTGTGGTGTCAGGCTGGCCCCAGCATACATTGCTCCTGTGTGGCAATTACATATTTTGTGAGGAAAAATAATAATCATGTCAATATAAAAGGCACTACATGAATTATGAAAAAATGCAATGCTTTGCTATGAATGTGGTTGGCAATGTAACTATAATGACAACTTTACGTACAATAAATAGAGTAGCAAACTGTAATTTTACAATCATGAATGTGCAGTTAGTTGTGAGGCTAGGTAGTTGTGCAATAAAGTAATATTTCTCCACTCAACAAGATATGTAAAATGATCTAAAAATAAATTACAAGTTACATATAAGCATACAATTTGTTACATCTTCAAATTGTATGATTTCAAGGAATGTGAAATTTGGAGTAACGTCATTTTGGCTCCACCCTTACCGGTCACAAAAACAAAATATATATGTCTACTAAGCAATACATACTTGTGTGTTCTGACATTATTAATGGGAAGTGCTGCACTTATATTCAGTACTGACGTGCATTGATGACAGAACTAGGAATCATATACACTGTGTGCCTTAACCTTCTTTAAAGGAAATATAGTCCTTAGAGATTTGAGAAACCATCTCACACTATTAAAATGTATTTACATTAGAAACAAGAGAGATTTATGTAAACATGTGCACTAATGCTTTCACATTGGTATTCATAATATAGTTCTCAGTTGCCTGCTTACTGTTGCTTGTCATAAAATGGCGGGATCTTACCTCAGCATTGAACAGGAATGGGTAATGCCACTGCATTCAGGCTCTGGACCTTAGGAATCACAGTGATTTCCCAACCCCCGAGAGCATGGAGAAAGTCATGATTCCCCTGCTCAGTTTCAGAACTGGCCGGGGGATCATAAAAACCTGAGGATCTCTGACCTAGACTGCCACGGTTTGGCAGATCTATCACCCTTGGCACCCATGTGCTCCCTCTACATTTTGCTACATGGTCCTGCAGGATTGACTGGCAAAACAAGATTAATTCAGCAGCTCTTCGATTGCTGTGTCACTGTCTGCCCTGGAGGTGTTTCTAAATAAGCATAGGACCATAATGCTTCTGATTGACAAAGATCCATGGTACCCTGAGTAACATACTCCACATGTAAGTTACTTACTCCTTTGTGTATGTTACACATACACATGGAATTTCCATACTTACGTGTATGAATCTCAGGGTTTCAGTGACATCAGAGATAACACAATCTTTTCTACAGTTGGATGTTTGATTTCACTCACCCCAACCCTGGCGAAAAGCATTCCACTTATTCACAATTATCCATTAATAATTTTATATCTAACGTATGGCCTTGCAATGTGATGGTTAGGTTGATGTAGTGAATGTAATATTATTGCCATGCAGCATAAAATGCAATATATTAAGGCCATACAGTTTGTCACTGCTCCTATGTAAAAAATGAAAAGCGTTTCACTGATTTTAAGTCACATTAGTGAACCAGCCTCTTTGCTAGCCTTCCACTACATTGCCTGGGTTTCCTAAGACCTGAAGGATGCAGTACGATGGTTAGGGGGCTCTGCTTCCTCCAGTGTGTACAGAGACCTGATAGAGGTGGCAGAGTGGTGGATGATAAACTGCTATCTCAACCACCTTCCCCCATCTTCTTTGGTGACTTGCAGACCTAAGGAGGTTGGAGGAACAGTAGATGACGCTTTGGCATCTCCACCTACCATCTTCAATGTCTCTCATTTATTGGAATGAACAGGGAGAGACAATGCTTCTCTATCTTGCTTGATGGTGGGTCTGAGAGAACCAGTGCCAGAACAGTGCCTGCTCTTTCCTTTCGCACAGACAGTGGATACAACAATCCACGGTAGGTAGGATGCAGGAGGGAAACACAAAGGTAAGTCAGGAGGGATTGAAAAGTCGCAGGTATATTGGTTATGTTTGGGTGAGTGACTAACTTTGGGAGAGACGCCTGGCAGCAGGCATACTTTTTCTAAAAGAATTAAGAAGAGAAGGAAAGAGGACAGACCTGAGGGAGGTGGGGCGCGTGGTAGGCACTGGGGATGCATATTATTAGTATACAAGAAGGGGAGATGAGTAAAGGAGGAGAGAGTGAGGTAGTCCTTGTGGTGTTTGGCTCCCCTATTTTCCTGGGATTTGGGGAGACAAATTCATGTAGCAATAACTAAGCTGGAAAGCTACACAGTTCTGAGCAGAGGCTGCGAGCCCAGGGGTATGATTCAGATTGCTAACAATGATTCAGGTGACAACTAGTGTAGAGTGTCACAAACATGACAGATATCATGTCTACTTTATTCAAGATCTGTATTATAAAATGCACTAGTAATAAGGCAGGTGGGATAGCCGCCACATCTGTGATGAAGCAACCTGTCCACCAAACGCGAAATCAGGCCGTTAGAACCTACTGTGAAGGGGGATAAGGCTCCTCAGAGAGATGTGTTTTGAGCTTCTTTCTTAACCCCTTCCATGCTCATGACGGAACGATTCCGTCATGAGCATCAGTTGAGCTGTGCTCATGACGGAACCGTTCCGTCATGGCCCGCCCGCGCTCGAATCCTTCAGCACCGCGGGGGAATCCGCGCAGCGCTGAAGGGGTTAAGTCTTTTGGAGCAGTTCTGATGTCTATGGGGATGTTGTTCCAAATCCTGGACATATAGATGGAAAACATCTGCACTTCTTTGTTTTCAGCCTGGCGATAACCTGGCTTCTGCTTTGGTATTGTCTCGTCTGTTGTGGTACTGTCTGCCTGAGGAGGGTAGTTTTATATAGTCAAGTAAATACGGGTATTATTACTGACTGTTCGGTAGGTTATCCAACTGGTCTTAAAGATAAGACAGACCTTTGGAGGAGTCAGCATAGATCATTCAGCACTGGGAATGTGATCAACCTCTTGAAGTCCTTGATGTGTCCTGCATGCAGGATGCCTTTGAAGGGTGCCAAGATAGTGTCTAGGAAGCCATTTAACAAAGGGTTACTCCAGTATTTCATCTGTTCCTCTCTCATCAGGTGAAAGAGGACCAGAGGTTGCATTGTTGTTCTGAAATCAGCTTCTAGAAGAAAGAATTTCACTTTTGACAGTAGTTTGAGCTGGTACCATGCTGTCTTGGTTTACTTGGCAGTGTGCTTTTTGCAGTTGAGATCTTTCAATGTCAAGAGGGATCACAAGTGGTTTTGCATTGTCTGTAAGTTTGGGGATGAAACCATCCAGAAGATTACTATTTCCAAGAGATTCCTTCCACAATATACGGTTCCCCTTTTTACAATAACTCTTCCCTCTACCTCCCTCAATCACAACTGCTACACATATTTTGTCCATATCTTCATGATTTCTCTATGTTTCTTGGTAAGCCTATCTTTTTCTACTGGGTCTTTCTTGCCTCTTAGCATCACTATGGCCCTCTTTGTGTTTGTCTTGTGTTTGTTACAGTACTTTTCTCTGTATGACGTGCCTCTGTCTGTGTGGCTATTTGTGAACATATGTCAGTTATTGTGTCTCACTGGATGTATTTACTTGGCCCGTTCTGTCGCTAGCTCTTTCTCTGGCTGCAGTTGTGTCTCATTCTTGGCTGTCTCACGTTATCTCTTTTCTTCTCACTCTGTCTGTGAATGAAAAGGTGCGTTTGCTTCAGCAGCTCAGGGGCATATGTACAAGCCCCTTTCGCTACCACAATGTCACTTTCAGTGAGGTTGTAATGGCGAAAGGGGCCTTGCCTTCTTTACAAGGTACACTTTCACGCTGTATTTGGTGTGAAAGGGGAGAGTAATGGGTGTTGTGGTGGGCGTTTGACTGCAGCAAATGAAAAACAGTGACTAAACCCAAGAGAACCATTCGCATTCTAGCATGGGAGGTACGATATGTGTTCTAAAATAACCACCACCCACCAAAAAGGTCCATTGGTAGCATGCTTCATTATCAGGTTCTTCCCGCCCCATGGCGAGATGGGGCGCGTTACGACCTACGGATACGTGGGAGCACTTTCAAGTGAAGTGAAATAATGTGTTTGACGTGAGAGTGAAAGGGTCAGAAGATAAGTGAGTTAAAAAATACCTGGCTGCGTGGAAAACTAAACTTTGATACTCCCTAAAGCTGGTATTAATAAAAGTGGGGAAAAGGAGGAAAAAGTGCTATAATGAGCAGGTTCCTCCCGGGTCCACATGTTTCGAAGCCTACCCTTAAGCTTCTCTTCAGGGCCTAGAATGTTGATCCCTTTTACCACTCCGACTGTTACCTAGTGTGGTCAGTCTAATCAATTTCAAAGGCTAATATGCATCTGTTACAAAAATACATTCATCCAATACCTATTTGGTATTCTCTTTAAAAACAATCTGGAAGGATAGAGGAACAAAGTTAATAATCGTAGTATATATTCTGATATACTCAAAACACCCCTTCACCACACTCGTGAAAGGTTTAAAAGGTGATATATTTCTCACTTCATGAGCGATAGTTCATCGTAATTTTTACGTGTATATTGTGCTGCCCTTTTGAAGGTCTGTTCAAGACATAAAAGACAATACAATACATATAACAAGAAACACACACTCTAAATGCGCTTTAAGTTTGCAGAGATCAGTGCCCTTTTATAATGCATACGTGCTGTGTGCCAGTAGCCATCTATACAGGAGAGAAAAAACATGATGTGACAGTTTTCAGCATATTATAAAAACTGACAGGGAATGTACATTTAGGTTGCCTAATTAGGGCCCCATGAACTTCAACACGGGAGGGGAGGAACGCTTCTAGTCAAACACTGTGGGTAGAGGAAGGATTCAGCCAAAGTAAAAAAATATATATATAAATATACAGAGTAGAATGGTAGTATATCTGGATATGCTGCCCGGGGTATCGGCTATGCCGTACTCACTTAATCAAAGCATCTCTCTCGCCCAAGACACTACCGTTATCTTGTTTTATTCATAAAAAGTTACACTAAATTGGTATGGGATTTTTCTTGTGTTGAGCTTTCACTTCTTTACTGTATGAAGTGCAGCATAAATACTTCACACATTGGGGGCGTGGCCAAACAGGCCAAGATGGTGGTTGAGCTTTAAGGAAGCTCCCAGCACCTGATGACCATCCCTCTTCATCCTGCCTGACAGCGGTCTTTAAAATTGCCCCGAGGGCTGCCTCAATGTGAAACCCCTGTGGTTGCCATTTAGGGCCCCCAAGGCCACTGGGAACAGCAAAGATGGCCCGGCGAGACACATTCCATCCGTGCACCCAACAAGATGGTGGCCGCTGTTACAGCAAAGAACCTCGTAGGCCTTGTGGTGCACCTAGGACCCTGCTAAGCTAGCCGAGATACGTCCATCATCGCGGAGGGGCCTGTCACTGGTGGCCGGTGCTGACGGCGTATCGTGGCTGGGAAGATTGGGTATTGCTGGGTCCATCAATGGGAGCATATAGGAATCACATATTTAGGTGATGTTTACTAGTGGACTATTCTGATGCACTTCCAAGAGTTGCAAAAACAATACCCCTTAGCCTACACAGTTTTTTTGCTTTCTCCAGCTGTGACACGCCCTGGCAGTGAATCTCCTCTCCGGCACACAAATCCCGGAATATAGTCTACTGGAAGCAAAGCTACTTATGGGGTGATTTGGGAAGGGAGCGATCACCCGAATATATCGCACATTAAATATCCACGCTCCAGATAACTTTGACTCCCTTTGCCAGAAGTGGGTTGGATGGGTAGGAGCCTTAGACGACAATGATTGGCGGCAGGCTTGTATAGTCCCTAAGGTGCTGGCCATCTCAGCACATCCATATAAATTACCTCCATGCGTCTTATCTGTCCACTTCACGCATATAACAGATGTTCCCTGATCCTTGTTCCCTATGTGCACGCTGTAAATTACCTGCTGCTGACCTTCTGTATGTAGCGTAGAACTGTCCTGGGGTGAGGCCATTCTGGATCAGGGTGGAGAGGAAAATTACTGAGGTCCTGGGCCCCCCAATCAAATTAACCCCTAGAGTGGCCTTACTGGGACTGGTGGAGGAACAGGGGGGTCCCTGTGCTTAGCGACTGTTTGTGGGCCTGGCTTGCCTGGTGACCAAGCATGATATAGTTCGCTTATGGAAGCGGTCTATGACACCTTTGCTATCAGTCTAGTGTACAGAGATAGACTGGTGAGCACAGCAAGAAAAACCCAAATAGGAGGCTCGTGGATGTCCCCAAAAACTGAAAATGGTGGGCTTATCATGGTTTATCTGTGTAGGGGGACTGGCACCTGCGTGGCCTATTGTTGATGTTACTGTTGATCTGTTGCAACCACATCCTTCTCTTCCTTTTCTTTTATGAATTGTGATGTGTGAACAATATTTGCTGTATCTATAAATGCAATAAAATTGGTTAGAAAAAAATACTTCACACATTGCCTTTACGTTACTCATGACTGCTCTGTGCCAACCTACCAGAGGGTTGAGCACATGTTAATTTGGGGTTTGCTTGTGGCTCACCCTGACAAGGATTGTGGTTGTGGCCCTCCCTCAACTAGTCATCCAATTTCTTACACCTGCCATCAAATTTCACAGGCAAGTGCATAGCATTCTGTTCCAAACTTCTGGGCTTTTGCTTTCGGGCTCAAAATCTTATTTGCTTTTAAAAGTAAAATTATGAAAATAGAGAATTTTCAAATTACACTTAGGGCCTTATTACGACTTTGGTGGTGCGGCGCTGGGTCTGCCCCACCGTCGCACCGCCAAAGCCGTGGTCAGTCTGCCCGCCAGATTAGGAGTTTCCTCCTGTCTGGAGGGCTTTTTTTTTACGTTCCCACTGTGGTGCCCTGAAAATGGGCACCACAATGGGAACACCAAAACAGTTCCTGCACGGCATGTCAGTCCATGCCGTGCATGAACTTTTTTGTGTGTTCCCCTTGCGGTGCCCATTTGCAGGGCACCAGTGTGGGAACATAAAAAAAGTCCATGGCGTCCAGGAACTGGTGTGCAGGCAAACAGGGGGTAGTAGTTGTGCCCCCCTGTGTGCATCCACATGTGGAGGAGGCACAGGGGGCCAGATTCATAATAAGGTGGTTAGGAGATCACCACCGCCGCACCCCCTCGAGTCTGGCGGTCTGTGGACCACTAGACTCGCAATCGGGCCCTAAATGATTAGGTAATGCCTGGGCCATATTGTCAATTATAGTATTCATTTATGTTAGACGTAGACGTGTACATAATGTTCTGGGTTTGCGACTCTAGAAATAGAGGCCCACAAGTTTAAAAGAGGGCCCACCTTCTAATGTCATCCAAGTAGGTGGATGGTCCTGCTTTTACCTTCATATAGTACAGTATCAAAACAGCCAACGTGTTTCGAGGTAATCCTCTATTTCAATGCTGTTAACATTTTTTTATATAAAAACACAATTAAATATCCAGATTAAAATAATTATTGTGTTCGTTCCAAAGAGAAACAGGAAAACACGCTACATTCATTATTTATAATAACAAATACACTGTATTAATTATTTATAATGACATTTCTGCTTATTTTGGACCAGCTTGATTTCTCTGTATTTCACAATCTCGATAACGAGTTCATCCTTAATCAAAATATATTTCAGATATGAAGGAATGCAGCTCTGACCCCAGCAACGCCATAACATTTTTCAACATATTTAAGAAATAGCACATCATTTAATTTCTTGATAACAATTCATAATTGATCTGTGCAACAATGTTAATTTAAAAACATTTGCATGAGATATAACCGGTGTTGTCAAATTATGAGTCTCCAAGTTATGTTAATATAAAAGCACCAAATTTCCTTTTCAATTTCCGTCTACCCATTTTAGGTCTGGATGCAAGCAATAAGCGAGTTCTCCCCTCAAAGTAACTTTAGTATTTGTAAGAATGAATTCTGTCCAAAATGTTGTACTCAACATCGCCATTAACTCTTTCAGAAAATTTCAGACTCAAAGAAGACTTAAAGAGTTGTTTTTTAAACTTGGAAATTTGGGCGAAAATGGTGGAACGTGATGACTTCAAGAAATATTTAGAACTTGATTGTGAACCTAGGGGGGTAAGAAACAATAGTTTTCTAGCAGTAGACTAACTGGAGTAAGACAGTGGCTCACAGTCAGATGTTATCGCACAAAAATTACATGACAGTTAGTCACAGATCAGCTTCTTTTATTAAAGGGGCTGAAAAGAAAGAAGATGGTAGAACAATGATGTTCATAAGGGTCAGGGATGGACAGGGAATAAGGAACAAACACCATGAGGAAAAAGAGATGGTAAGGCCAGAGGGTCAGACGAGAGTGTAGAAAAAGAGTGGTTGAGAACAAGGGCCCAGATCGTAGAAATGCAAGGAAGGTAGTGAATTGTGGGGCATATGTATCAAATACCGTTATTGCGATTCTCAAATAGCGATTTTTAGAGAATTGCTATTTGAGAATCACAAAACGAGATGTAATAAAAAATTCGCAAATAATTTGCGATTCCTTGGCATTCCTTAATTGTGATTAGCAAATTGCGAATCACAATTAAGGAATACCTTCCCATTCATTCCTATGGGCTAGGAGGCCCATAGGAATGAATGGGAAGACATTCTGAATTTGCGATTCGCGATAAGAGAATCGCAAAATGAGAATGCAATTTCAATGGTGCCATGGTGTCAAAAGGACACCCTGTTGCACCCTAAGTGCTTGTATGTGCGCCACATGGCATGTTGAAAAATGCAAAAAAGTGCATTTTTCAAAGAGATCGCAAATTAGCACTACCTTGAAGTTGGTGTTAACCCCTTCAGCGCGGTGCGGATTTCCACGCCGCGCTGAAGATTCCGTGCGCGGGCGGGGCCATGACGGAGCGGTTCCGTCATGCGCACAGCGCAACCGACGCACGTGACGGAACCGCTCCGTCACAAGCGTCGAAGGGGTTAATTTGTGATTTGTTAAGGTCAAACCGCACTTTTTCTGCGCTTCATACATTGCATTTAAGGAATCGCAACTTGCGATTCCTTAAATGCAATTGCAAAATAGAGAATCACAAATTTTGCGATTCTCTAATTTGCGATGCCCTTTTGGGATGATACATCCCAAAAGGCCTTTTCCCGTTCGCAAACGGGCCGATTCTGAGAATCGCCCAGTTTGTGAACGCCAAAAGGGCTTGATACATATGCCCCATAGTCACTAATCTTTCAGATAGACCAGATAAAAATGTAATGTTAAACAGAGGACTGAACTTTGCCCCTTCAACACAACTTGAGAAACCAAAGATTCAAACTGACCTACTCAGGTCTACCAAAAAGCTGAATTTGAAAAAGTTCCTTGATGAAATTCTTAAACAATACTATCTAGACACCAGAGATATATATACAATGGGCCTGATTCACAAAGGCAATCTGAGCCAAAAGTCTAACTTTACGAGTTTTGGTATTCACAGAGGTCATTTACGATTTGTATCTTAACGTCCACAGTCGGGCCGGAATCCCCGCAGTTGGGCGTACTCTCCGTACTCTCCGGCTCTGGCCAGATGAAGTGTGATAGATGGTGGAGGAGGTCATGAAAATCAGTTTGGGCACGGAAAAGGGTGTGGCCGGACACTACATCATCTCTCAGAAACGTTTGCTCCTTTGCATCATGGTACATGCAGTCCATGATTTGTGCTCCCCTCAGTGTTGACTGTTGTGCGACACTACAGTCAACACTGTGGGGAGCACAAATCATAGACTGCTCAACACTGAGGAGAGCGTAAATCATGGACTGCTTATGCTATGATGCAAAGGAGCAAACCTTTCTTGAATATGACGTAGTGTCCGACCACACCCTTTTCCCTACCTAAACTGATTTTCATGACCTCGTCTACCATTTATCACCATTTATCCTCGTTGTGCCAGGGTAAGACCAGGTTTTCACTGGTCCTAATTCTGGCGCTGCCTCCTATGTATGCCTCCCTTGTAAAAAGGGGACAGCATCAGAATCAACGGATGTTGCAGTGGAATGCCCACAGCAACACCCATTGCCCTCCCCTTTAATGCTAAGCATAGCCTGAAAGAGGGTCTTATTTACAAGGCAGCCTTAAGCCATGTTACATGGCTTAATACTGCCTTGTAAATGAGGCGAAGCCCTTATCACCAAAAGAACGTCATAATAAGTGACATTCCCGTGGCGATAGGGGTTGTAAATATGCCCCTTCTTTGGAAGCACTACCCATTGTCTATCAGTCATTACAATTTATCAAACACTTTCATTTACTTAAGAAAGGCACATGTGGTGACAAAACCAGAGGCTGAGTTCACAAAGAGTGCAGCTGAGTTCACAAGAGTGCACAAGGAAAGCAAATCTAAAAGATACATTAGAAGACTGAAGAAGGTCTCAGGCACATGAGCTAAGAATATGGCACAAGACACTAGGTAAATAATAGAGAATGGAACCAGGATCACTTCATTTGAGTGAAGATACAGGGGGTCATTACGATGGCAGAAGGCCCGCCACCACCAACAATGCGGTGGCGGGCCTTCCGCCATCGGAAAGCAATTTTCCCCCGCTACATTACGATGGCGGGCGGAATATGACCGCGACCGTGGCGGACGCAAAGACCGCCTGCCACGGGTCTGCCACAGGCAATCGTTACGATTGCCTGGCAGCGGGGACAGCATCAGCATCAGCAGCCAGCCTTTCCGTGGCAGGTAAACTGCTATTGAAAGGCTGGCGGGGATTGGTTTTGGGGGCCTGTTGCGGGCTCCCATTGTGTTGGGGGGAGGTGGCTGTGCACTGGGGGTACCCATGTACCCCTGCATTTTCTTGCACTGAGTGGCAGGCACATGTGGCTTGCAATACATAGTAGATAATTTAACATATTGGCATTAAGGGAATCTATATACTTATAGAAAATGATAAAAAAATTATAACAAAGGTACCCCAACCGAGCATAGCATCAATAACAATAGTTGGGGATTGGCATTTTAACATATACCGAATAGTAGAATGCAGATGGCTTGGTGACAATTTTAGAGGTGGAATATGGGAACAACACCATCAACATTATAGTTGGAATTAGAATAATTATAATAAGAGTTTAGTAAACATGTGATCATAGTTGAAATTAGAATAATTATAATAAGAGTTTAGTAAAGATGTGATTTAATAATTCCTTGCAGTACACCCTGGATCATTTATGATCAGGGGACTACCATTGAACAACAAACAGGACCCACGAGCTTCCCCTGTGTGAAGATTAGGACTGTTTAATTTTTATAAATGACTAAGTTACGAAAAAGAGCCTAGTGGTAAGTAAAATAATCTTGTGGAATGGGTGAATAATAGGTAAAACTACAACATATCCATATTTTAACTGTTAATGTTTCTGTCAATAAGTTTAATACAGAAGCGATATTACATACAGAGAAGTTTCCATATCAACTAAGTAATGTGTACCTTTTAATATAAAGTAAGTTCCAAGATACTAATATATGCTTAGAATAAGCCATTAATAAAAACTAAATAAAAATAAAATAAAATGATTAAAATAGTAGATCTATGTGTCCCATAGGTCTAGTTCACGTGGAGGGCGATCAATAAACTCCAAGCTTTAACTAAATTAGCAAGAACGAGATAAGGGCACACATTTTTAATTAAGGTATAAAATAATCGAGTACCCCTTTAGGTGTTGAATGGCTGAGTTTTCTCAATACTGGCATTTATATAAAAATGGGTAAAAGAATGTCAGGGGATACCTTTATTAAGGGACCTTTGCTGTTTAGAATACTTAATCATGGTTTATTAATTTAATGAAATCAATGATAATTTTGTAAAACTTTGTAAACTTATTTAGCAGGTCAACAGTCTGCACTGAATCAAGTATGTGAGGGAATAGATACATGAACTAATTAGGCTGTATTGTCTTTTGTCTCCTAGATTAAACAACTGGTTTTTAGACAAATTAAAAACAAATTATGTGAATTTGTCATGAAGAAGGAGGGGATTTGACCGTAAGATCTGACGAAACGCCTCCTTGAGAGTTTTTAGGAATGGAATAAAATAAGTGCAAAAAGAAAATACGTTTTTATGATATAGATCGTCATTACGATGCATCGTACCGGTGCTTGGGACTGTCCACCTGCATTGCAGTGGTCCCGCACACAAGATTGCAATGCGACCGCCACCGTGGTGGTCACATCGTGTATCTCTGACACTGCGGCGGGTGCTGCTGGCTGAAGCCCCCCCTGAAATGTCAGAAATACTGTGTTTGCATTTCCCTGCACTACGTGGCAGGCACCATGAGGTGCCTGCCACCTTGTGCAGGGAAATGTAGGGGGGGTACCTTATGTACCCCCAGTGCATACCCACCTCCCCCACCTCAAGGAGGGCCTGCTATGGGCCCCCAAATGCAATCTCCGCAGGCCTGTGAATGGTTTCACCGCCATCTTAATCAGCCTCTTAGTTTTTAAGTGATTTTTTCGTGCATATCCATGATTGACAATTCACTGATACTTTTAAACAAAATCTGCACAAGGGTGATTACTGAAACAATTTATTTGTTTGCAATGCAATACATATGTGTGCAAGCTATGATATAATGTGGAAGATATACAGTTGAAATTTTGGACATGAATAGAAACAACTTTGGACTCTATTGCATTGTGATACATTTTATATTTTATAATTTGTTTTATATTTCAGATTTTATACCATAAAACTGTCAATGTATATATCGCGGTCAGAATGATTTGTATTTTAAATCACAATACAAGAAGTATATTTTCTAATTGGAGACAGTTCTAATCATTGGCTTAATTGATAGGGATTGAACAAGAAGCAGGAGATTGGTTCGGTGCACTCTGATTGTTCTGCTTAATTTGGATACAATTGGTTGGTGAATTAGGAGCACAAAAGGGAAAATTTGTTAAGATTTTGAGTTGATCTACCTACCCGGACCCTTTTGTCTTTAAAATTGTAACTTACTGGTTTGGAGTGTCAATGATACAAAAAGTGAAAGAAAGATGGAGGGAGCATATATAGGGCCATCAATACTGGAGAAAATAAATATCCCATAGCAACCCACCTGCAGAATGTTCATACAAAATCTATCACCATTTCCATTAAGTTCATTGTATTAGAGCAGATAAAATTGAATAGACAAGGTGGGGACAATAAACATAGATTATGAATGAGAGAACATTTTGGAGAGGGAAACTCCAAGCTGTTAGAATAGGATTTAATATTGACTGGGACCTCTACACATTATTATAACAACAAAGCATACTGGCTGTTTTAATACTGCACTATATGAGTTTGATCAATCTGAGTGATCATAAGAGGAATGGATCCTCTGAACTAAGTGTGCAATTAGCTTGCCTGAGTATCTATTAGAGTATAACATCTGTCTAGCCACGGGGCGTGGCTAACTGCCGAAGATGGCGGTATAATGATTGCCGAGCTCCCAGGCCTGGTTCAATAATCTACTTATTACTTTCACCACACTGACGCATCTTGCCACCCTGATGTGCCCCAGATAATCCTCAATTTTGGAACAGCTCATTTTTGACCCTGGGGGATACTGGCGGATGGCTGGGTGCCCCTGTCAACATCAGGCCTAGCTGTGAGGCGGATCGAGAGGCTACGATGGGACTGCCCGAGACAAGGTGCAATCGCTGAGGAGACGGCCCGAGCCTGCAACCCTCCTGAAGTCTCTGCTTACCTTGCTGCCATATTGAGTATCACCTGCCAAAAATGAGAGGCGGCCGGGATCGCATGCCCATGGCAAGAAGATACTGCCTTGGGGATAACGGGCGGGGTCTATGTGCAGTGGGCTCGCCCAGCATCATGGATCCTGCGGCCAGGAGTCTGAGGCGGAGTTGGGCATGTGGTGGAGACATTTGCCAACTCATGCCTGAGACTGCTTATCAGTGACTGCTGGCTGGGATCAGAGCAGCACCCACTGCAGATCATTTGTAGATTCCTCCTGAGCAAGAGGTGAGGTCCCTCTGGTGCTCCGAGTGTGAGAGCTCCGCTACCTCGTGTGTTCTGCAACTGCCGCACTCCCAAACCCTACTGCTCAGACATCAGCTGGAGCCTCGCGGCACCAACGTAGTGCTGCTTACACACATGCTCCCATCATCTGCTCCTGCCTACAGATTTGTGCATGAACCTGTAGTATCTTTACCCACAATTTAAACAAATTACTCAAGGGCATACATGACAATGACCAACATTTGTTGTGTCCATAGATACAGCGTACATTCTACAACCTGTTGCTTCCTGAAGAAGGCTTTTAGCTGAAATGCACGTAGAGAGAAATAATACATTATATAGTAGCCACTGCTTGAAAAAAATATGCATTAGAGAAAAATACTATAGATAGGAACCATTGTTTGATAGACCATATATATAATCATGTCTGTCTAATAATATAAAAGGAAAGTCATTATAGTTTGCCTATGTGGTCCACATAAGATTATTGGTATTTACTATTACTATTTTGTCTTTTTATAAAGATTTCTCTTTATCTTTTTTGCATTAGTCGTATGCTGTGTAAGGATGAGAGGGTATGAGAGATAGTATGATTGTAACTATAATGAATTATAATGCTAATGGGGGTCTTTTAATGGTATATGTTATTTTTGTGATATATATGGAATATAAAGTATGTTTTGAATAAGAAATGTATGAAACCTGATAATAATTATCCCTCTGGTCATTGCATATTTTGCCTCGCTTTTTGTTATGACAGATTTGATATTCCATGAATGTATAGGTGCCTAAGATTTTTTTATACACTACAGACTTGCTTGCATCAGCAGCATTTTGCTGTCCTTGCCAAGGGCCCCATTAATACCGTGAATCATTGAACTGACCTTGCTGAGGGTTATGGGCTGCAATCTGACAGTGCTGGGGTCCTGCCTCGTGGTGAAGCTCGGAGGCCTGCATATAGTGACTCGTCTCTCTGCCACGCTACATAAGCCCCCTTGTGGTAATCGTTGCGGCACTCAGGGAAAAGCGGATATCATCATCCTCCTACGCCACACAATGCTTTAATACTCTGATTGCCTGATTACAGTGGACGCATCTAACACTACGGAGTGGAGGAGGGGGCAGCCTGCTCCTAACTCACCCTATCACCTTATTGAGCCCATCCAGTAGTCTGACCCAGGGCAAAGCCCTTTGTGGCCTCCTGTCAAGGCCAGACAGGTCTCCAATTGATAGGCGCCAGCTGAGTTCTGGGCCCGGGATAGAGACAGTCTCAAATTGGACCGCCTACGCTAACTGAGAGACCCACATAAGGCTGTGGGCCATGTACCCCAAAGGCGATTGCCTGAAATGTTGAATTGTTTCTTTGCGCAATATCTTATTGTTTGTTTTATTATATGGTCGATTCATCGTATAGCTGGACCGAGTATTGGGGAAATGTATCTCAATGTTGGACTCAGTCACCTATCACATCCTATGGAAGTAATGTCAGGTCTATTGTGATTAATGTTCCTGTTGGGGGGAAATGTTTCGACTGCTATGATGCTTACAGAGTTAAACACTTATAACATTGAAGAACCAGAACCTTTTGGACCTGGCGGCGCAGGGTACGCCCTATGTCTCCGGAATTCACCTGCTTCGCTACACAGAGACACAGGACACTCTGTCGGCGTTAGAAGATTGGTTATCCTAGAAGTACACAAAGTAGGTTCTCAGGAGACTGCCACTTCACTCTGTGGTGCATCAGGTTAAATACTATACAAAATACAATTATTAACGGAAACTCACTCCCAGAGCATATAGAAAAGAGCCAATAAGAAAAGTTGGAAAACAAAGCGGAACCAATAGGAAAGGTTTGAAAACAGAAATATCGGATGACTCGAAGAGACCTCTCCTCTAACTGTGTTTGTCATCCCACCCTCAGGCTAATACATTACAGATTCATAACTAACTTGCAGGTGGTGAGATACATTTGTGTGTATTGGAGGACGGTCGTGAAACAAGAGAATACCAGCAGGAGACAGTGAAGGCCAGTCGATAAGATAAGGTCAGGAAAGAATAGTGTGAGCCAACAGATAGTTGAGACGCGGATTAGAAAAGCCAGACAGGGATTAGTGTACTCGGCTAGTTCTAACACCAGCTTTACAAATAAAGGCCGAGGACGTATTTTGACACCGGGCTACAGAAAAAGGCAGAATAGACTTCGTTCGCCGTGCTGCCTGAGTGATGGCAACACAAAATGGCGGCGGGTCACAAAATGGCAGGTCGATTCGATCGACATCGAAAATCGAAGTTCCTCAGACCCTCCTTTTGCCAGAACTCAGGCAAGATAGACTCATGTTAATCTGAGTCCACGTCAATAGCCATGAGGTCATCGAGCTGTTGCTGTAACATCATTCTTATGTTTTCCGTTACTTGTGGCTTGGGTTTTGGGATGCACATAGTAGCACAAAGATCACAGATAGCGGGACCACAGTGCATACAAAGGCAGCAGGAAAATATAATGGTCAGGATTATACCAAGGAACGTCAATGCTTTCCAACCCCATTTGGACAGTAGTCCCCAAAACCATTCCGTTAAAGACCAATCTCCTTCGTCCTGATGAATAGACTCACAGATTATGTGCAACTTGGAGATGGCTTGGTATACTGTCGGAGCGTCATTAGGAATAAAAATACAGCAACTTGACCCGATCAATTTGCACACTCCACCACGATCGGCAAGAACAAAGTCTAGGGCAATTCGATTTTGCAAGGTCATAAGACGATCCGCCTGTAGTTCTGCCGTGATGTTACTTAAGGCTCCTACAGTGATGTCTATTGTAGTCTCTACGACACGGACCAATTGCCTTATATTTCTGCTGTTAGCCATGGGACCCCAGAAGGAAAGAAAACCTTTAAGGAAATCTCCTCCTTCCTGTCCTGCTGTGTCCTTTGAATCAATAATCCCTCGGCCATATCGGGTTCGGTGATGATTTGCGGAAGCAGTGTAAGTAGGGGGAAGAAGAAAAGCTATATAACAAGTACCAGAGAAACCCGTTGGTAACCAAGTGTAAGCTCTATCATAGCAGATGAAATAGGTGCCTTGAGACGGCACAAGAGGAGGCGAGTTCTGAGAGGAATAAATGTACGTATAGGAGCAGTTATTCTTTTGTGTAGTGTCGGAAGAGCGATCGTTTATCTGTAGGCAGAAGTTACCCTGATGTGGTATAGTCCAGATCGGCGAGGATTTTCCTTTTCCAACCTTACTATTGAGACTCGACATATATTGGGTGACGTTCCAATTGGTGTATGCTTTTCTTTCGTCGACGGAAATTTTACTGTTTTCCATGATTTTAGCCTTAACTACCATACCCTTAATCAAGGAACTGTGACTAAAATCTGGATAATTAATTTGTGAACTAACAGATCGTCTGAATTTGCTTTGATAAGCGTTGGAAAAGATGACGAAGTAAGCCCAAGCAGAACCTTCATAAGAGAAGGGAAGGACGAGATATGGCATTCCTTTCTCTGTGGTATGTGGCATAAGCCCACACCCAACAATCAGTTGTGTTAATCACTCATTGGTGCTGATGTAATAGCTGGATAAAAGAGTTGTTATAATACTCAGTTCTTCTGACGAGTTCATGTGAAGGGAGCGTATAAAAGAGGTGTGGAGAGATAGTAGAGGAAGGCAAAGAAGAAGAAGGGGAGGTATTCCTAGGCTGCAAAGCATAAATTATCCACCCAGTAATCGCCAAAACAATACATAATGATATAAGAACACATATAGTTATACTAAAACGACTGTACATTATTTTACAGGATGTTTTCTTCATTTCATCTCTTCTTTCTTTATTACTTATTGTAGCTTCCATCTTACTAATGGATGCTCACGGCAATTTTCCTCAATCACTGAAGTCACGATGCTCTACCGTCCTATGACACTGAAGATCCTGCAGACCTATTGTCACTACTCAGGTCGTGACCTAGACTCCTACCGTGACCCTGCAACCGGGATAGAATACTGCACAAGGGAGAAGAAAAGAGTCTTAAGTGTTCTTTGGTCTGGACCTCAAGTTGTAATGTTCCTTCCCTGGAACATTCTGATCTTGAAACAATGTTCGTGGTTCAGTCATATCCAAGCGACGATGCAATGGAATTGCTTCCTGTAAAATGTCGTCGTCCTCTTTCTCAGACAGTGTCCCACTCAGGTGTGCATCGCTGAAGGGTACAAATCGTGGAACTGTTTCGCCTTCACAGTCACCAACCCCTCTTCGAACCCACTGATCAAAAGGCAAAGGCAAAGGCCCTTTCTTGCAATGCACACCGTGAATCCAATTTTTCTTTCCTTCGACTTTAGCTGCTGTCCTTGCAGTTAATAAAACCATTGGAGGCTCCCGCCACCTGGGTTGTAGATTATTGGACCTCTGAAAATTCTTCACAGACACCCAGTCACCTGGTCGGATGGAATGACCTGGGTCTGTGGAGGCCTCCGGCAGAGCACTCTGAACCTGTTGATGAAGAACACGCAATTTAGTCGTAAGGTCATGCAGATAATCAATCAACATTGGATATGGCAAGTCTGAGAATTTCTTAGGGTGAGGTATTCCCCATACGTTGGCCGACGGCCACATACCACTTCGTAAGGGCTAAGTCCCAAACGAGAGTGTACTGCAGTTCTGGTGGATAGCAAAGCTAACAGCAAAGCATCAGGCCAATTGAGTCCTGTACTTGCTTGAATCTTTGCTAACTTCAACTTCAAAGTTCCATTGTAACACTCTACTAAACCCTCTGATTGTGGATGATTTGCCGCATGGAACTTTTGCTTGATTCCAAGACCTGCACAAACTTTCTGCATGACTTGGCCAACAAATTCGCTCCCATTGTCACTCCAGACAATGCGCAGCAATCCAAACCTGGGGAAGAACTCTTTTAGTAGGATTTTAGCTGTGGATAGGGCTGTATTATCTTTCAAAGGGTATGCTTCTATCCACCTCGAAAAGGCGCATATTACCACCAGAACATATTTGAGGCTGTTGCATCGCTCCATATGAATGTAATCGACTTGCAACACCTCAAATGGATATGTTGGAAGAGCAAAATGACCTGCTGGAGTTGGGGTTCCCTTTCCTGGATTGTACATTAGACAAACAATACAGTGCTTTACTACGTTGTCTGCACATTTTGGGATATTTTCGTTCTGCCACACTGGTGCCAGAAGTTTACAAATGCCTTTTGCACTTAAGTGGGCTGGACCATGAGCCATAGTAACCACTGGGAGAACATAGGCATCTGGTAACAGCCAACGTTGATGTTCGGATAATTCCACCCAACAACCCATCTCATCTAACTTTCCTGTACTTTCTTTCCACTTGCTCAACTCCCTTTCTGAAGCCTCTTTCTGAATCATTTTCACGCTTTCCACTGTATTCTCACACATTCCTCTCTCTCTGACCCAATTCGCAGGACCTGCCACAAACATTCGACTCTTTGAATCTCTCGCTGTTTTCTTCGCTATTTCGTCTGCAAATGCATTTCCTCGACCAACATCATCCGTAATCTTCTTGTGTGCACTACATTTCACTATCGCTATTTGGGTGGGTAAAGCAAGTGACTCAAGGAGATCAGTCACTAACTGACCATGCTGTATTTTGGTGCCATGTGAAGTGAAGAAACCTCTCTCTTTCCAGAGACGCCCAAAACTGAACGCTACGCCAAAAGCGTATTGGCTGTCAGTGTACACGTACACTCTCTTTCCTTTTGATAATACGCAAGCTCTCGTTAGTGCTATCAATTCTGCTGCTTGCGCTGAATTATGTCTAATACGTGCAGTTTCCACAATCGTATGTAAGGTAGTTACAGCATAGGCTGAAACCGTATCTCCATTAGACATCTTAAAACAAGAACCATCTACCCATAGAGTCCCATCCGGACTCTCTAGCGGTGTGTCTTTTAGGTCAATTCTTCCTTTTGTCTCTTCCTCAGTACGGAAGAAACAATCATGCTGATCCTCAACACTCTCCTCATTTGGAAGGGGCAACAGAGAAGCTGGATTCAGGGTATTACATCGTTTGATGTGTATGTGACTAGCCAAAAGCATCAGCTCGTAACCAGTTAAACGTGCATTCGTAAGATGCTGTGTTTTTGTTCTGTTTAGCAAAGTATCCACTGCATGTGGCACCATGATAATAAGAGTGTTATCCAACACCATTCCAGCAGACTGCCGGATAGAAATTGCTGCTGCTGCTATCGCTTTGAGACAACTGGGGAATGCCTTAGCTACGGGATCCAATGTAGCCGAAAAATAGGCACATGGCCGCTGTTTGTCTCCAAATTGCTGTGTCAAGACTGATAATGCACAACCTTCTCTCTCGTGAACATAAAGCGTAAAAGGCTTAGTGTAATATGGAGTGCCTAGTACAGGAGCAGAACAGAGAGCGGTACGTAAGTCAGTAAAACTCTCTTGGCACTCATTAGTCCAAGGAAGGGGCTGAGGCATATCTTTTAAAGTGAGTGCTAACAAGGGTTTGGCGATCAGAGAGAAGTTAGGGATCCACTGTCTACAATAAGAAGTGATACCCAGAAAGGCACGTACTTCCCTTTGTGTGGATGGTACAGACATTCGCACAATCGCCTGTATTCGTTCTGGTGTCAAACGTCGTCCCTCCTTTGAGAGGAGATGACCCAAGTAGGTAACCTCTTGACAAACATATTGTAGTTTGGAAGGTGAAACCTTGTGATTCAGCTTAAACAAATGGCGCAACAGAGCAACAGTGACATCTTTGCAGATATCTTTTGAATCGGCGGCGACTAACAAGTCGTCCATGTATTGAATAAGAGCAGCATCAGACGGCAAGTGAAAAGTATCAAGATGACATTTTAAAGCTTGGCTGTAAATGGAGGGACTTTCACAGTAGCCTTGGGGTGCGCGCTTAAACCGGAGGTTTCGGCCTCCAAGAGAAAAACCAAAAATGTCCCTACTCTCTTCTGCAATAGGAATACTAAAGAAGGCATTCTTTAGATCGATAACAGAAAACCAAGTCGCTGTGGAAGGTATCATTGTCAACAAAGCAGTGATATCTGGAACAACAGGAAATTGTGGAATCACAATTTTGTTTACTTCTCGCAAATCAATTACAAAACGGTACACAGGAGGCTGAGAAGGATCAGTGCGTTTAAGAACAGGAAGAATAGAACTATTGCATGTGTTACCTCTTGTTTCTTCAACCACATCTTTCCGAATTAAGTCATGAATGATTTCCAAAAGTGCTCTCTCACCTTCAGCAGAAATTCTATACTGTGGGATACGTGGTAATTCAACATTGGGCTTGAGAGTGACAACATAAGGCGGAATCTCAAGACAACCCACATCGTTCGGACCCATGGCCCAAAGTGCTGCTGGAAGAGAAAGTAATTCAGGAGGAAACTGATCTTTGGACAAATACATTGGGGAGACCAATTTCTGTCCTAGAGTAAGATGTACGCCAGAAGGAGAACAATATATGGTAGCATGCATTCTTTTCAATAGGTCTAGACCCAACAGATTCTCACCGCAACCATTCATTAACAGAAGTGGAGCTTCCAAATCATAGGGTCCAACTGAAATAGGCAAAGGGCAAGAAACTGGATTGCAAACAGGGGCGCCAGAGAATCCTACAGAAACATTCGGATAGGCTTGTTGCAAGAGAACCTTCGTTTTTAAATCTTTTGTCTTTTTCTCTTGCTTTTCTTTTTCTTCTTTGTACCTATTCTCATAATATTGTGCAGGAGCCAATATCTGGGCAGAAGAAGAAACAGCCCATGAACTTTCTGAATCCTTTAATTTGTGTGACAGCTCGGGAAGCAAATTAAATACAAATTTGTCCACGAATAATCGCTGTCCACCCTCGGTAGCCATGTCCTGACCACTGTGGTCGATAAATGTCTCCTCAAAACGAGTAAAGAAGTCAGAGACACTTTCATCTTTCTTTTGTTTGCATGCTCCTAGTTTATCCCAATTAACTCTCAGTGCAGGCATCATAGTTTTCATTAACGTAATGATTCTACCAGGAAGTTCCGAGATCAGAGCGTCAGGCTTTGCGCCACCCACTTGGTCTCTATCTGTATTAGTTATAACATCCCAAGTAGCTCCTAGTTCCTGTGCGTGATCCTCTCTACGAATCTTAGCCCATATTGTCTGTGGGACTATATTACCCATCAACATGTCAATATCTGCTGAATTCATAATGCAAGCATCCACTGTCTGTGATAATTCTTTGTAATTACCTGCAGGGTTTTTACGAGGATCTGGTAGAGTCTGCTTAAGAGCCAAAACTTCAGATCTCTTCCAAGGGACATGTACCCATATACGTTGGAAATGAGCAGGAATAGCTGCATTAACACCTACAGCCGCAACTGCCTCTTTCCAAACTGGAGGAACCTCTCTCATAGGGTAGTTTCTCGACGTCAGTCTAACCGACGGATCGGAATCCAGAAAAATCTGAGAAAACAATAAGGATCTATAAGAGATAAGTGTCCTTACAGCTTCCTCAACTTTAGAACCTACAATAAGTCCTTTTTCAAAATCAGCCTGAACATTTAACAGATCTTGTGAGATCGGACTCGAACTCACATCTTCCCATTCTTTAATGAGAATGTCGCACATTACATTGAAAACATATCTTTGCGTAGGCGCATTCCATTGCAAAAAGGTAGGCATAATATCAAGCACACTATATTGTGGACCCTTTTTGATCCATCTTCATGCAAGAGAGTCTAGCTTCTCTCGTTCTTCAAAATCTGGGAACTGACTACGAGATTGTCTTCGAGCAAAAGCCGGAGACACATTAAAAGCTCCAAAGAAAGGAGATAGAATATTAGTGACAGAGTCTGTGAGACGCTTACGCACAGACGGTGAATTAGATATTAGAACTGGAGACAGAGTATTAGGAGAACTGATAGGAGAAGAACTGGTAATCGCAGGAGGAGCAGAAGGCAAAGGAGAGCTGAGATCAGGAGATAAAGGCAAAGAAGTTGAGACTAATGGTAAAACCGGCAAGGGCGGTAATACTGGAGGAGGCAAATGCTAAGGAGCCGGAACCGGCGAAGGTACCACTGGCAGCTGAGCAGGCTGTAACAACTGAGGTACATTAGCATTTTGTGCATAAGGTGGAGGCAACCTTGATAAATGAGACATTAGGGGATCTTCTTCTATATCTTTCTTACTATCAGAAGGAGAAACAGGCAACACCGGATAGCATTTATCTATCGCCATACGATGTTGTCTTTCTGAAATTTCAGTCGCATTATCAATTTCATCATTTTTGAACTGTTGGGCAGCCTGTATAATTGTCATACACTGTGCTTTCCTATCTCGTTTTGCTTGTTTAATTTCTTTCTGTTTGGCTTCCTTTCGCCAAAGGCGGAAAGAGTCAAACATTGCCGGCCGGGCTTTTCTTTTGAACAAAACTGCTTCTAAATTATCTAGCACATCAGAATCGAAGCTACCATTTTCTGGCCATTTGAGAACACCATCTTTCTTCGTGTATCGAGTCCATGTCTCGTTAAAGGCAATGGGGCCGATACCATGTTTCGAATAGAGCTCATATGTGGGAGTTCCAACCGAAGGAATTGGACAAGAGTCCTCAAGTCGGGAATCCCTATTACAACCAAGACAACAAATTCTTCCAAACTTAGTCAGACCAGGCATCTCGAGGTGTCTCCGGACTGTTCACAAACTTCAAGGGAGTAAAACTCAGTTTACGCAGCACAAATGCACTTACCCTCGGCTTTATCTTTTGCAAAATATAAATTTAAGAAGCCTAAGAAAATCAAACAAAGAACCAAATTGTGGGCGCGACCCACGAAAATACTTAACTAAGGACGTCTTCTTCCACCAACAGAGGCCCGTCTATCGTCTCGCCTTACCATACATCATCAAAGGAATGGGCCAAAGCAGGGCGGCAGTCAGGGCAGCGGTCGCCAGTAGCCGTCAGGAAGGAGTAACCGTGCTGCAAAAGACCTTCGGACCACTTTCGACATACAGGGGTCGCTTAGTGTGGCTCGCGAACCCTCTGGAATTTTCTTGCGGGGTTCCTCACGACCTTCGAGCAGAACCGGTACTACTGAAGCCGCCCCACGTTGGGCGCCAGTTGAAGAACCAGAACCTTTTGGACCTGGCGGCGCAGGGTACGCCCTATGTCTCCGGAGTTCACCTGCTTCACTACACAGAGACACGGGACACTCTGTCGGCGTTAGAAGATTGGATTTATTTAGCTGCAGCTAGTACAGTTATCCTAGAAGTACACAAAGTAGGTTCTCAGGAGACTGCCACTTCACTCTGTGGCGCATCAGGTTAAATACTATACAAAATACAATTATTAACGGAAACACACTCCCAGAGCATATAGAAAAGAGCCAATAAGGAAAGTTGGAAAACAAAGCGGAACCAATAAGAAAGGTTTGAAAACAGAAATATCGGATGACTCGAAGAGACCTCTCCTCTAACTGTGTTTGTCATCCCACCCTCAGGCTAATACATTACAGATTCATAACTAACTTGCAGGTGGTGAGATACGTTTGTGTGTATTGGAGGACGGTCGTGAAACGAGAGAATACCAGCAGGAGACAGTGAAGGCCAGTCGATAAGATAAGGTCAGGAAAGAATAGTGTGAGCCAACAGATAGTTGAGACGCGGATTAGAAAAGCCAGACAGGGATTAGTGTACTCGGCTAGTTCTAACACCAGCTTTACAAATAAAGGCCAAGGACGTATTTTTACACCGGGCTACAGAAAAAGGCAGAATAGACTTCGTTCGCCGTGCTGCCTGAGTGATGGCAACACAAAATGGCGGCGGGTCACAAAATGGTGGGTCGATACGATCGACATCGAAATTCGAAGTTCCTCAACATCTTCACTTGGAATGTGTGTGGTATGGGTTCAGTGCACAAACAGCATAGGGTCTTAGCCCACTTGCTTAATGCTAGGATCCAGTTCTAAAATGGGTAGGCACTAAGAAGATGGAAATCGAAAATACAATATGGGTGCTTTGATATTAACATAAATTAGAGATTCAGAATTTGACAAAAGCAGTTATCTCTCTTGCGAAATTGCTTGAATGAACTTTGTTGCACAGATCAATTATTCATGTTATCAAGCAATTAAATTGTGTGCTCTTGTCTTAAATATGTTGGAAAATGTGATAGGATTGCTGGGTATCAGAGGTACATTCCTTCACATTTGAAATATATTTTGATTAAAGGTAAACTCCTTATAGAGATTGTGAGATAGATTGGTAGCAAGCTTGTCTTAAATAAGTGGGGATGTCATTATAAACAATGAATATGGTGCATTTTAAAAACAACGAGTGTAGTACTTTTTTCTGGTTGTTTTTTTTGCACACATTAATTGATCTTATTTTAGATATTTAAGAGATGTCTTTATATTAAAAAGGTTTACAACCTTAAAAATTGGCTGACTGTTTTGATACAGTACTATGAGTTTGATGGAAAAGGACTTATGCATAAAGGAATACCTGCTGCTTTCAAAGAATCACCACAGCATGGCATATTTGTGATGTTTGGACTTAATTGGATTTCTAAACAGTACCTCCATTAGGGTACATGTTGGAAATGTGTCCTTTCTGGAGGGTCATCCTGATTTTTCTGGCCTTTTTGCCGAACCTTATTGTTGGCTTTCTAACTAAGTGCACTTTAGTCCTTCTAACCAGTGGTAAATTGCTTTGGCTCCTCCTTTTTAAACATGGCAAAATTGGCATGCACCCAATTGCCATATTTGATGTGCTTATACATTCCTAGTATATGGTACTACCTGTATCCAGAGTGGGTAAAATAAATTCTACTAGTGGGCTGTAGCACTCATTGTGCCACCCACTGTAGTAGCTCTATAAAGCAGGTCTCCAGATCTGCCACTACAGCCTGGGTGGGAATTTTTAACTGCCATTTGATCTGGCAAAATACATTATTTGCCAGGCCTATTTGCTAGACCTAAGCCTACCTTTTTATTCCTTATACATCATCTCTACATTAAGCCCCAAAGGTCCACAGGGCAGGGTGCATAGAATTGGAAAGTAGGACATTTATGTTTAATGTTATACATATTCTGGCAGTGAAAAACCTAGAAATGTGTTTTTCACTGTGGCAAGGTCTGGCTATTCGATATGTTAATGCTGTGTTACTCTACTACATTTAAGAAGTTCTAAATTCAGTTTGGGACCAGATAGAAAAATATTTCAAGGACACGCTTTAATAGAAATATAAATTCAACTAAATGGTCAAGTTTGATTTTATATTACTATTTAGAAATGGCACTTTTAGAAAGTTGTCATTTTCCAGCTAAAAATCAAAAGGCTTTCCTTCCAGCTTGATGGCTTCCCTGTGTGAGATCCATATTGCTACTAGGCAGGGGACAAATGTGGGTGTCGGGAGGGGGACTCCCCTTTACAAGATGGCCTGGGTGCTTGGCCCAGCCCCTTTCTGATCTTCAAAGGATGCCTACCTTGCCACTGGCACATGAAGCACCCACCGAGGCCTGCCTCCCTTTTTGTCTCTCTAGTCAGGATCGCTTCAATCCCAGTGATAGGGGAAGAACTGATGAGAACTGGTATAGGGGTGGACAAAGGATTACCCTTCATTCACAGATGGTTCTGGGAATAAAGGTGGGCCCCACAGAAGAGCTCTCCGTAGAGCAAACCTGGACCTGTGAGGAATCAGAATGGCTGCTTTGCTGTTGGAAGAATCTGAAGGACCTGCTTGACTTGAACCCAGGTCCCCAGAAAAGACTCCAATGGCTAGTTAGCTGACCTCCTGTTTGAGCCTCAGGTACATAACACGTTTCCAGAGGCTTTTCTTCCTGCACCTGCCCTGTCAACCAGTTCCAAGTGGACCTGCTCGGGATGCTGTTTTTGCTTGAGTTAGCCCTAGCCTCCAAGTGGTGCCTCCCAGGTCACATACCGTTAGCTATTATTAGAGTGTACTCCTCCTTCCCCAAACTGTAAGAGGTGGTGCAAAAAAAGTTTTAATATCTTTCTGCCTGGAGAACCTATGGGGACTGGGGTCACCTTTGCAGTTGCAGTCGCCAAATCGCTGGAGGGCCCCAACTAACCGATTTGTCCCACTGCCACTGAAGGAGATCTGACTTCCATAACAGTTTCTGAGTCTGACCTTAGAACACTTCACCACGACCAATGCTAAGCCACATCTGATCCACTTTGAGGCATTCCTGGGCACGGACTTTGGACTGTGCCCGCCCTGAGCTTTCCCACCTTCTTCGGCACTGCACTAGGGCTTTGCTCTTCAGCAGACTGTTGCTGTCAAGCCCTGCTTCGGACCCAACTTGAAGCTTGCCATGCCAATGACTCATCGACTCATCGACTACAACTTTTTCTCCCAAAAACGTTTAAAGTCAGAAGGTAAACTTTCCACCAAGATTAATCTTGTCCCTGTATGTGACCCGTGATCCATTACGGCAACCTTCACTTTTGAATTTGACCGGGTCTAGTGTGACCAGATACCTGCTGTCGTCACTTTGTGCTTTTTGCTCTATGTTTAACTCAAAGTCTAAAAATTCATAACTCCGGTTCTACCTATTGGATTTATGTCATTTTGGTGTCATTTTATTTATAAAATTGTACTCTACTTTTCTTAATTGGCTTGGAATTTTTCTTGTGTTGCGTTTTCACTATCTTGCTCTTTGAGAGTTCACTGACAGAATATCGATGTAAAAAATACAGAAGTAAAAATATTGATGAAAAAATATACAATGCAAAAAAATCCACTCCCTATACTTAAACAGGCAAAAATATCCCCCAAAAATATCGATGTAAAAAATTTAGTTGGAAAAAATATTGATTTTTATATATATTTGCATAAAATAAAATAATAAATATTAAGGTGCCGATTCCGATCCGGCAAAATTAATTTGCGTACGACTCGTATCCGTATATTTTCACGTACGAATCGAAAAAGTAGCGTACAAACTGCGAAGTAGGATTTGTACGTGAAAAATACATACGAATTGCGTCGGGAAAAGGGTACGAGAGGGAGCCGGAAATTTTTACGTCCGAAAAGCGTCGGGAAAAGTGTACGATAGGGAGCCGGACATTTTTACATGCAAATCGTGAAACAGAAGTCCGAGCGCGCAAGTACGATCTGTACCGCCTGTCCGAATACACAACCGCATGTAAAAGGCCCCGTACAGAGCGAACGCAGTAGCACACATGTACACGGGTAAACTTGTTGCCAGATACGAGTCGTACAGCCCCCCCCGCATATATCAGCACCGTACCCCCGTATGTCAGCACCGTACCCCCCCTGTCCGCACTGTACCCTAGCCCCGTACCTGTACGCACCATATCCCAGGGCCGTAGTGCCTGTACACGCCGCACCCCAGGCCCGTACCCCAGCCCCGCATCTGTACGCGCCGCACCCCAGGACCGTACCCCAGCCCCGTACCTGTACGCACCGCACCCCAGGCCCGTACCCCAGCCCCGTACCTGTACGCACCGTACCCCAGGCCCGTACCCCAGCCCCGCATCTGTATGCGCCGCACCCCAGGACCGTACCCCAGCCCCGTACCTGTATGCACCGCACCCCATGGCCGTACCCCGTACCTGTACGCACCGTACCCCAGCCCCGTACCTGTACGCACCGTACCCCAGGCCCGTACCCCAGCCCTGCATCTGTACGCGCCGCACCCCAGGACCGTACCCCAGCCCCGTACCTGTAGGCACCGCACCCCATGGCCGTACCCCAGCCCCATACCTGTACGCACCATACCCCAGGCCCCTACCACAGCCCCGTACCTGTACGCACCGCACCCCAGGCTCGTACCCCAGCCCCGTACCTGTACGCGCCGCACCCCAGGCCCATACCCCAGCCCCGTGCATGTACACGCCGCACCCCAGGCACGTACCCCAGCCCCGCACCTGTACGCACCGCACCACAACACCGTACCCCAGCACCCTCACCCAGCATCACGTATGTACGGACTTCACCTACGCGAAAAAGACAAGTACAGAACCAGGACACTGTAAAACAGCACAAGGATGGTCAATTCGACTCGCACAACACTGCAAAACACGTCTACATGACAAAATACATCTCAATGACTGACCTGAGACATCCAAACAGAGGCCCAAAATCACAACCACCTCTTATAACACACCCACCAAAATTTCAAACCCAGCCACACCCACAAATGGACCAATAAAAAGGGCCCACACACACAACCCATGAGCCTTTGCAACAGACCCACTGCTGACAGACCCCACAGACAAACAACTGCACCTTACTCACACCTTAACTACACCTTAACTTATACACCTTCACACAACCTCCTTTACAAACACCCCCTCTTCACATTCACACACACACCGTCACATTCACACCCACACGCCCACAACCATCCACACCCACACCCCACACCATGCCCACAGACAAGTATCCAAAGTTCACAAGGGCGGAGCTGGACCTCCTTGTCAACGAAGTCATCAGAGTCGAGCCACAGCTGTTTGGAACATTGGTCAGACAGACCAGCATAGCCCAAAAAACTAGCCTGTGGCAGAGGATCGTCGATAAGGTGAATGCTGTTGCGCCCATCCGAAGGACCAGGCATGAATGCCAAGCCAGGTGGTACGATCTGCGCAGGGCAGTCAAGAGGAAAATGAACGAGGAATACGCCCAGAGTAACATCACTGGAGGTGGGCTGCCCCGCAGACCCGTACATTACCATCCCTGGGAGGAGAAGGTGATGGCCATGCTTCCGCCGGTGGGAGTACACGGAGTCGAAGGAGCCGCAGAGCCTGGTGAGTACACAAAACAACTCACGTAACATGGGGGAAATGGCATCCACACCACAAATACACCAAAGGCACGCAACTTCCCCCAAGCCCTCACTGCACACAACCACACTAAAAAACCACGCTCATGCCACTAACGTCTCCATGCTCCATTCACAAATAAAGGCAATGCCATGTCCCAGGCCACACCAACCAGAAACCCAAGACTGGATGTCCGGGATGCTGGGAGCGTGGGGCTCACACAACACATTGTGCAACTCAGAAGCAGACACCAATGCACTAAGCCTATATGGCCTAGGTACATACCCATGCACCATGCCCAATGCACAGGGACTGGCAAAGTACTGACAAGGTAGCTGACACTTGGCCCTGCTGTATGCAGCACAAGGCCCTCCTGTGACCACTGTACACTCAAACACCAACTCCATAAGCTCAGATATCTAGCACAGGAACTCACACACACTGACATGCCAGCATGCACCATGAGGGGACAGACACATCACCTGGGAGACCCAATGACAAATTACACTACACCCAACAGCAGGCCCGGTCACACCCCCCCCTTACACAAGCACACACCCCCGGGGCAGGCAACAACGGATTTACCCACACTCAGAATGGACATGTGACACAACAAGACCAATCCATAGCCAAATAAGCATCCTAGCCAAAATTCAACTGGTCAAACACTCAGGAGAACATATCAATCTGTCCCCCGCAACATACCCATCCCCAAGTGGACATTGAGAGGAATGCTAGGCACATCCAACTACCTGGAGGAACTGTGACAACTTGAATATGTATGAAACATGGATGTGGCATGAAACAGCATTAACATTGTCTCTCTCTCACACACAGGGCAACGTCATGGACCTCCCCCCAACAATGGGGGGGAACAATCACAGTCCCAGGCTCAGCGTGAAGATGATCCAACCGGCAGCGATGACTCTCACCACTCCGTGGATGACCCCAACCAACCTGGCCCCTCTGATGCCCAAGCCCCTGCAGCACCTGCGTCAGGTACATCTGTGCCAACCCCCACCCCCATTCCTGCCACATCCCAGGAGACACCCAGGAGCCCTGCTCGCACTGAACAACACAGCCAGTCTGACCAGGAGGGACAAGGTTCTCCGGGCACCCAGGAGGAGGCAGACAACCCCGCAAATGCCATCCCTCAGGGGTCCCGTAGACCCGATGTGCCCACAACAGCAGGCCTGGCTCGTGTGGGCAGGGGTGGTGGGAGTGGAGGCAGGCGGAGGCGCGAACCTGACCAGCCAGCTGAGGGAACCGGTATGTCACACATACGCCACATCCTGGACACATACCGGCGTGACACCAGGGGCATCAGCTAGGTAGTGGCGAGCCTCACAGAGATGAAGGAGACCCTCGACGAGATGAAGAACCTGCAGGCCGAGCAACATGCCAGTCAACAACAACACCAAGGACGGATGGAGGCAAGACTGGCTGAGCTCCTGGCGGTGCAAACGGACATGAGCCGTTCACTCCGTCGGATCGCTGACAACATGGGCAACCCTCCTTGTGCCACCAGGCGAAGACCACCACCAGCCACAGGGAGGGAGGAGGAGGAGGATTCGCCCGACGGAGCATCACAGACATCGTCAAGGCCTGCATCTGAGAGTCCCCCCAGGAAGGTGGGTCGTCCACGGAAAAGACCGTGAGAGTCAGCGGACTATCCACATCTCCCAGGTCACCTGGCCTGGCACCTGGCCCTCTGGCGCAACAGCAGCACCTCATCCAATGACATTCTCTGCCACATGGACTTGCTGGTCACAGTCTGACCAATGATGACCAACACTGTGTTCTGGACTCTGATGACTTCCAAAGCAAAGGATACCATCTCCCTCTGTGAACTTTGGATTCTATGCACCCGGTAGAGCACCTTAGTTCATCTACCAAAGCACGTACCCCACCGTAAATAAAAACTTTATTTTGTCATGAGATGTTGCTGTCATTTTGCATTAGTACACAACATATGTGTGTGTAAATGTCAAACTATGACTGAGTGTTGAACTAACTCCACCCATCCATACCCTGGGATCTGAGTCTGGTACAGGACACACATGGTTCACAATGTATCATTCAATGCAGACATGGAGCACAATACTCACCTGTGATGGCCTCAAGCTGCTGAGGGGGGCTTGCAATACTGTGCGGACAGACCTATTTGGAAGAGTATCATGAAGGCGTAGAGGTCATGCCTCATTCGGAGGTTCCCGGGGAGTGAGTCCCAGGTATGTGTTCCCAGGTGGGAGAACTATGTCCTGCATGCTGGAGTACGGTGGAAGTGAAGAATGGTGGCCAGGTCAAGGTTGGATGCACAGAGATGGCACTACGGGGTCTCGGATGACAGTGGTACAAGGTTGGTTTTGGGTCGGGGTTGTGGCCTGCCTCCTGAGTGTGGGTGGGGAGTCTGAAGGTCATCCTGCAGCACACAGTGATCCATTGCAGCTATCTCTGCTGGACGGTGATGTGGCTGGGGCGCGGGATGTTGAAGCTGAGGTGTGCAGATGCACCCTGGATGTGGACAAGTTTCCCGGGAGTTTGGATGTGGCTGCTCCATAGAGGGCAGGGCAGTATCTGACACAGATGTTGTCGTGGACCTGGGGGATGGTCCGTCTTTCCTTGGAGTGGATCTATCTGGGGATCATGTGCATAATGCAGAGGGTGTTGCAGTCTGAGGCACAGATGCTGGTGATTACCATGGCAAATGTGAGCAAGCAATCCATGATGCACACCATCTTGTGTGCGTGGACACTGGGTGCTTGTGCAGGGCTCTTGCGGGTGGGACACAAGCAGTTGACCCAGCTGTAAGGGGACAATCCTCAGATGTTGACCTCAGTCCTGTACAAGTCCAGCCTCAGGTGGCTGATGTTCAGCCATTCATCAATGGATGTAATGCAATCTTGAATATTGGAACTGGCAATGTCTGCGTCCTTGGTGAGGGTGAGGAGCACCTGGCTGTTAATGGCATACGAGCTGATGATGAGGTGCTGGGCGCATGTGATGGTGGAGAGGGGGGTCCTGGACACATTGTAGATTGACACGCTGAGAGATGATACCTGTGCCATGTGCCTGACGACTACACCATACTACATGCAGAAGCCTTGAGTCCCACTCCCATGGCCTTGCTGGGGTACAGAGCCGGAGGGGAGTAGGAGGGACATGACCTGGTTGGTGTGACAGGGCCTGGAAGGCGTGGCAGCGCTGTGTAGGCAGTCGGAGTTGCACACTCATCATGCAAAGGTGTTGTGTGTGCGACTAGTGTATGCCTGAGAGCAGGCGGGAGATTTGTGGATGGACATTGCTTGGAGGGTGTCTGCAACATCAGACTGTAGTGTGATGTGGGTCATGCAAGGACCTGAGGGTCGTGCAATGTGCACGTTGCATGTGCAGACGGTCCAGCCTTTGGCACCGCGTGGCCGCAACTGTGGCACAGACAAGCTGATGACAGCCAAATGAATGGGTTGAGGGAGGAGCATCTTTGATGTGTGTGTGTTGTCAAATCCGGAAACTTCGTGTGCCCTTGCTGCAGGGGCTGCAACAGCAGGCGGCATGTCCTGGAAACTATGCCACAAGTTCCACACAAAGACTAGGATGTCAGAAAGGACTACTGCAACGGGTGTATGTAAAGGAAGGAGTGTCCGGTTTTCCATGGCACACCCAGAGACAAAGGATGCACAATCACCAAAGATGACTGACACCGAATCATGAAACTGAAGGCCGAGCTGCGCACAGGAAACACACCCTCAGCAGGTGTTGACGGCCCGTTGTGGGGACCAACATGCCAAAACACATACACAGCCATGGACTCCATGCACAATAGAGAATCAAATACATGAAGAACAGCATGCAGGTTGCTAATCTACACATAGACTCATATGCACAATCTTTGACAACTATGCCAGAGATGCCGCATGCACAGTGGCAAGAGACCTGCATTGACAGAGATGAGGCCCCTTGGAGGGTGAGGGACACCTTTATTACTCAGGCTCACACCTATGGAAATGCATCAATATGAACAGACTCACAGGTCTTTTGGATGAACATGTGGGACCTACACTGGACACCCCCTTCGCACCACATATGCTGTAAATCCATTGGACTGGCACACAAGTGAAGGGGGTGAGCCAAACATCCCCTGCTGCACACGGAGAGGCTGCAATTCCCCATTGAGCCTCTTATGGGGATGTCCCACACTATGTCCACCCGTAGCATCCCATATGTTTCAGAGGGAAGTTTTACACACATTGATGCCTTCCTCACAATCCACTATCCCATTACAGATGACTGTCACGAAGTGTGACTATCAATTCATGTGAGTCATGCTACATGTCATGTGCCCCATGGTGAGTCGACATGTATGCATAGTAACAAAACCTGCACAGGAGCAGTGCCCACACATTCCAAACAACTACCACACCCAAAATGGCTTGCTGCAATCCTTACCCAAAGGAGACATCTCACCATGTCCGTGCATGTAACGCTGATTCAGCACATGTTGCAATACTCATGAGGAATAGCAGGAGCACAACGATGCCACGAGCAGACAGCATGCGCAACTACCTGGGGATGACAGACACACAAGAAGTCAGGAAAAAGATAGTCATCCGCATGCATGGTCATGTACTCTACATGAATAAGGTTGACACCATGCTAGTTGAAAACTGAGTGTGTCAGCTAAAATGTGTGGAATGACATCATCACTCGAGTGACACATCAGAACACACCTCTAAGTCACTTAGCATACAGTCAGCTGGACACACACATTGCAACACATGCCACACAAGGCTCCAAGCGTGCACACTCAGACCCAGGGACTCACCATTATGAGAAGAAGTTGCGTATGAGCGGACTCCGGATGTCCTCCTCCTCCTCCTCCTCACTTGCCTCGTGACCAAGGCCTTCATCCTCCATGGGTGGATGTTCCTGCTCATCGGGATCCAGGATGAGTGGCACAGCTTTCTCCACTGCCATGTTGTGCAGCATGCAGCACACGAGGAAGATTTTGCAGACCTTCACCGGTGCATATGGGAGGGACCCACCTGTCTTGTGGAGGCACCGGAATCGGCTCTTCAGGAGGCCAAACGTCCTCTCAATCACTCGCCTGGTCTGCCTATGGGTGTTGTTGTAACGGTGATCTGCAGCTGTTCTGGGGTTGCGGAGAGGTGTCACCAGCCATGGCATGTTGGGATAGCCAGAGTCCCCTACATGGAAACATCATGTAAAGAAGTGGGCCAGGAGATGCCGTAACATACAAAGATACCGCTAAATACAGGACAAACAGAGTATACCCACCAACAAGACATGCTCATTCGTTGTGCAGCCGCAGCATCATTACTGGCACTCTGCTACGCCTCATGATGTAGGCATCATGTGCTGACCCTGGAAAACGTGCACAGACATGGGAAATCAGCATGTTAGCAAGACACACCACAAGGGCATTGATGGAGTAATAATGTGTTCGGTTTCGATAGGCTACCTCCTGTGCCTGTGGTGGTACCAAAGCCACATGTGTCCCATCAATGGACCCAGTTACATGGGGCATCCCTCCCAGGGCATAGAACTCACCCTTGATACCTGTCAAATGCTCACCAGTTGGAAAATGGATGAATTCATCCAGGTACTCCAACATGGCTTCTAAAACATCATGCAGGACACGGCTGAACATGGTCTGGGACATGCCACCCACATCAGCTATGGTGAATTGAAACGTACCGGTGGCAAAAAAATGTAGGGCTGCCATCACCTTCATCTTGGGGGTCAGCGCAGTAGGATAACTGTGACGCGGTTGGAGGTGTGGTGCCAGCCTGTTTGTCAGGTCCTCAATTAACTGTTGGGTGAATCTGTAACGGCGTATGCAGTCACGTTCCCTCATGGCACCCAAGTCTGGCATTGGTCGGTGGAGAGGCGGTGCCCTGCAGAAATTTTGAAGGAATAACGAAGATTGAGTACATTACAACACCAATGTCAATGAACTGAGCACATGTTAAACAGCTAATACACATCTGCTAAATACAGAGTCTGGTCTGTGCAATACATCCAGGACACGTATTGCAGCCAGGTGATACTCCTACTAAGAGCCGGCTACAAACATTGATTGTCAAGGTCTACATGACATGCCATGAAACTAGCTGTGGCACAGTGCAAGTGAACAGCCAGACACATTACAGGAGTGATATACATCCACATATCTGCATTAGAAGGATGTTATCTCATTCAGACAGCTTGCGGCAAGCTAGACGCACAGGTCACATGTCATTTAAAAATTACTGATCACACACATTGCCATGAAGGGGTACATGTCAAAACTTATAACACAGACATTGAGACAACGCAGATATGTCCTCAGGTCGAAATACCATGTTCGATGCATACAGACACACGTTACGTGGGATTCCACATGTGGCATGGTGTGCTTAATTGTGTGCCATGCCCATCTACACACAGACACATGTTGGATGCAGCCACAGCAGATGCAGTTGACGGAACACCAACAGCAAGCTCATGGGAGCACATGACACACACATGACATAGTCACATAGTGGGACGATGGTAGTTAGATGTCAGGTGTAATTATCCGTGTACCTGGCATCAGGGGACAGTTGCGGGTGTTGGGGACTGTGCCATACCAGTGATGCAGTGCTTGACACGTTTGTACTACATGCAGACATGTGCAAAGTGTGAAGGGGAAGTGTGCAAAATAGTGCCCCATCACACATGACATGTGTACACAGGTCAACACACATCTATTGTGCAAAAACATGAGGAGACATGTGCCACATCACTGCCTGACACACCTAGGCCCTGCACATGAAGGACTGCACTGACAATGACTTGATGTACAGCCTGGTGCGAGTCTGACACCTCCATTCCTTTCGTGTGCGCCTCCTATCACCAGTGTAAGCTGTGAAACGCACCGTACACACGCTCTGAGGGCGTGTGTACAGTCGTATCACTATATTGGGTTTGGGTAGGAGTACGGTGTGTGTACGGACCATACACACGTACGTGTACGACCAGTGTGTACACGTACGTGTACTACAGTAGTATACGTACGTGTACACACTGGTCCTATCCCTATAGTAGTGTTGGCGTAGGTGTACGCCATAGTGATACGACCCGTATACACGCGTGTATGGGCCGTATCACTATGGCGTACACCTACGCCAACACTACTATAGGGATACGACTCGTACACGCGCGTGTACGGGCCGTATCACCATGGCGTACACCTACGCCAACACTACTATAGGGATACGACCCGTACACGCACGTGTACGGCCCTTATCACTATGGCGTACACCTACGGCAACACTACTATAGGGATACGCCCGTACACACGCGTGTACGGGTCGTATCACTATAGTAGTGGTGCCCTAGGGGTACGTGTGAAACGCACCGTACCTGTGTGGGGATTTTAAAATTACAATGGGGACACATAAGGGACAAGTATTAGGGCCTCAATGCATGCTGGTTGTCATGCATACCGAGTTTCAAGATCAAAATTTTCCATCATGTGGGCTGGAAAAAGCAGTTGCCCACATTATACATTGTTGCAAAGTGGTTGTTGACTTGACATGCTGCTGCAAATTTGAAAGATGCTAATGCTGTCACTGGTGTATGTTTAAAGGGATTGGAGGAAACATAGGATGCAAGTGAGTCTGACCAATCACTCTTTACTCCTGTAAATGAAATAGGCCAGCAAGGCAGATATAAGTCAGCCAGAACCCATGAGAGGGCACTTGCCTGCACAACAAGTCATTGGACACCACTGCTGCTGTCATTGCTTCCTCTGTCAACATGTTCAGGTCTGTGGAGAGGGCCGAGCCATTCACCCAGGAGGAGAATGAGGCGTTGCTGGACGTCATCCTCCCACAGTAGCCCAGCCTGTATGGGAGACCAGGGGAGCAGGTGAGTGCTGACTCCACTAGCTTTGACTGTGCCCCTTTTTTGTGACTGTCACTTCTGGCATTGTGTCCAGTGTGACAGACATGCAATGTTGTTTAGAGTGGGTCCCGCGGGGGGGAATGCCTTATGTCTCCCATGCAGAGCATGATGTAGTTCATGTCTGCACTCCTCACTTGCATTGTGCTTACTGTGACAATCACTGCATGGTGCATGGCACATTCAGCCTGGCTAATCCTTTTGAGCATTTTTGTTCTATAGTCCTGATGTGATTCTGTGGTCCCCCCAGTGTGACAGGTGACTGTACCCACAGATGTGTGTGAGTTGAGTGGAGCTGTGGTGAGAGTGTCCAAATGATGTGTACGCCCCTGGACATTGATGTGTGTGAATGTTCCTTGTCATGTGGGTGAGTGTCTATGTGGAGTGTTGCACCACAGCTGCATGGAGGAGGCATATGCTCTACCCATCTGATGTGAGAAGGAAGCCGTGCTGTGTGTCTGACTTGCTGGGCTAGCCCCACGCCTGTGACACCCCCCAGGAAAGTGTCACATGTGCAGAGTGAGGTTTGTATCCGCTGTTGCCAAGGGCAGGTGAAAGATCTGTGCCTGTGTGTGTCTGTGTACTCTGCTGAGGTTGCATCAGTGGCCTGGGGCATGTGACTGCTTGGAGGTGCTGCCATCAGCCTTGTGTTGCTTTTGATGCACAGTGTGTGCCATGATCAGGGAGTGTGTCAAACCCCTCATGCCACCTGTGTACTTTCAATGCCATGTAGTGCATTGGCGCTTACACAGAGGCGAATGTCCCTATGACAAAGGTGCAATTAGTTGGCAGCATACTATGCCCTGTTCAACAAATCAATGATGTTAAAATGTGTGTCTCTGTGACATGGAGCAGGTGTAGTGATGTAGTCTCACTTTGTCATCCTCACAGGTAACCGCCTAACAGAAGGGGAGAATTTGGAAGAGGGTCGTCAGGGCCGTGAATACGGTGGAGGGTCGCAGTCGGCGCCTGCCCCAAGTGAGGAAACGCTGGCAGGACATCCGGTGCTGGACCAGGAGGATAGCCCGGGTCCTGCTGGAGGACTCACCACCACGCCCCCACGGCAGGCGCCGGTGCCTGACCCACCAAATGAAGCGTGTCCTGGCGGTGGTCATCCCTGAAATGGATAGGCGGTTACAGGAGAGACAGCAGCAGGAAGGGGGTAGGTACATGTGTGTTTGTTGTGTGTCACCAGCTTTTGGAAGTGCTCATTCGCCTGGATACAGTGCCAGGGTTTATATGTACAGTGCATATCCTGTTCCCCCAAGTCAACCGGTGCTGTTCTTCCTCCCTTCCCCTCCTTGACATGTGTTCCCTGGTCTGTGTGTAATCACTATTGCACATGGTCATCTAGGCTGCAAGTTAATCAAGGTGCACACTGCTTTCAGCATCATGGGTGGGGGTGGTCTGTGACATGTGTTGGTACCTTGCCTGTGCCCTGTCCTGTTCACTCATTTGGGGGTCCATAATTGTTGGCACTGTCCTGAGTCTCAACATAGGATTGTGAGGTTTCAAATAAACAGACTTGCAGCATGCATGACCTATGTAGTGGCCTCAGACATGATGTGCATGAGTGGGAGATATGCGTAGTGCCGGGACGGTTGCTCCTGTTACAGTCAGATCATTCCAGGACCATGGAGCAGTGTGCACTCCAGTCCCCTGAGACACCTTTTCCTAGGAATCATGTGTGGCATCAAACACTGTGCCCATTCACTGTGTGTTCAGCATAGGTTGGCCTCTGTGGCATTGTTCCATGGCCTCATTTGTATTTACGTAAAGTGTGCTACATGTCTCCACTGTCCATGGTGACCCCATTAGGCTTGTGCATCCTCACACTGGGCAGTGCCTGTGTGTCTATGTACAACTATTGTTAATGGTTGTTTGTCACAAATATGTGTGGTCAGCCTCACGAGGTGATATTGAGTACATTTAGGAGTTCTTGATGCACATTTTGTTAATCCCAGATTAAGAGGTGTAAGTACTTGCTCTGTCTCAATCAAATTGGCTCAGGTAGGGGGGGGGTTGTGCAGGCAAGGCCTACATGTCCAAACCTTATGTCTCCTTGCCAGATCTGACCTGTGTGTGATAATTGTCTGGACAGACACTCAACGTTCAGTGACCCAGGCATGTTGTGCAGGGGGTAATGTATGTGCTTTGCAGCATGTGTCAAAAGTTAAAAGACATGTTTCCTGCTCATCCATTTTTGGCACCGGTGTGTGCTCCAGATGCCACGTAGTTTGGTATGTGTGTGCTGACATCTGTGTGGACATTCTTGGTTCCCATGAGGGTGTCTCCTCAGTGCAGGTGCTCCTTATTACGACACAATTGCAGGGCCATTAGCTAATGCATTGTCCTGTGTCTGGACATGTGTGCCACTCCACATGACAGGTAGTGGGTCAGATGTGTTGCCAACTGTGTCATCATGGTACGGATGGCCATGTGACAGGTGGCATGATTCAAGTTGTTAGTCAAGATGTCTTGTACCTTGGCACTGACTACACTTGTCAACATGTCCCAATAGTTTATATGCTTGACATTTTGTTGTGAAGGACAATAATGTGCCTGCATGACAGATGTCTCCCAAGGAAGTGCACAAGAAACCACCTTTACACTTTTAGGGGACACGCTGGCACATTTAAAACAAAGGTACAGTTCTGTAATGAAATTGATTAGAGATTATACATATACATGTTCCCACAGTGTGGTTGCATTTGGGTTAGTCCTCGGTTATTGCTGATACCAACTTACGGGTGTCAAGTCATCCAGACCACCGTGGTGCCATGTATATGTACTTCCTGATACCACATTTCTTCTTAATAGTGGCTTATTTGCATTAGGCTGGCAGCTCATACAATGACTGTGTAAAAGTAGCTTTGTGTGCACCTCCTTGTGTGACTTCTGTTATCCAGGCACATGTGTGTTCTGTTCCAAAAGTGGCACATTCACACATTCCACGTGTTGTGATTCCCAAGGGATCACAATGTATTTCTTTAGGGCTTACAAAGTACTCACAGGTCTCTGAGTGTGGGGACACCTTCAGCATTGGCGTCTGTTATTTGGCCTTGGGTGCACCAATACTGTTTCTTTCACAGTGAACAAGAGGTGGCATGCCTTCATAGTCTGGCTGTGCTCCACTGTTCACAGACACTAGCTTCCCAGTATAATTGGATATCGAGTTTTTGCTGCTGTGTCCTGATGTTCATTTTTTCAGGTGGCATGGTGGGTGAACCAACTGGGGAGTGCATGGCTTACATATGTGCAGAGTATTCTAGATGTTACTCATGATGCATCTCCTGATATGCACTGTGACCTATTTTGTTTGGACTCATGTGTCAGATGTACACAGGTGACTGATTATTTCATGTCTCTTCCCCTTGCACACAGCATCATCGGGGGACACCGAGGGAGACACCTGCACAGACCAGGAGGATGGATCGAGCACCGGTGCCACCACCATTGCTGGGGAGTCGGCAGAATCAAGTGGCACGGAGGGCGAGGGGAGTCAGGCGGAGGAATTGTCTAGTACCAACACCGACTACGACACTGACGGGTCCGAGGCTGAGCTCCCTGAGGGGGCGAAGGCTGCTCCAACAGCTGGCAGCAGCACTACAACTGTCACTGCCCCCTCCATTCCCATCACCGCCCTCCCACTTGCTCAGGTCCCTTCTGTCAGTGTAGGGCAACAACGTGTCTCCTTCGTGCCAGGCGCCCCACCCCCTTTCCCTGTCTCCCCTGCTGCCCTCACTGCCGAGTCTGAGGACATTCAGCGGCAGTTGCAGGTTGGGCAGACATCGATCCTGACTGTCCTCCATGGCAACACCAGACTGCTGACACAGATGGTGTCGTACATGGAGGGCATGTCATCAGCGATGTCTGACCAACGGATGTTGCTGAGGTCCATGGACTCATCACTGACGGCAGCAGTGAGTCTCCTGCAGTGCTCTGTCCCCCCCTACCCCTGCACCATCCACGCTTCCCACACCCATGCCTGTCCCAAGCACACCCAGACATTCCCAGCCACGCACCCCACCAGACACAGGCAGCACACCAACAGGGAAGGGCAAGCGCACACCTCCTGTCACCCACACTCAGGGGGAAGAAGGTACACCCACTGGGTCTAGGGCACACAGGCAGACATGCAGCCACAGTCCAAGTCCACATGCCTCACTCCCCAGTCCCTCCAATGTCACTCCCTTCGGCTCCCCTGCCCCACAGTCTGAGAAGGAGACATACTTGGCTGTGCTGGGCCTCAGCCCCACTGGTTCACCATCACACAAACGGGCAAAGCACTCCACGGGTAGGGGAGTTGAGTCCCCCCCCCCTGTCCACCACCTCCCCCAGTAGCGCTGCAACCCATCCCTCTGACCCCCCCATCCTTGGGGCCTGTGGTTCCTTCGGGTGCAGGGGAGACACTGGAGGAGCTTGCGGACGTGTGCAGCGCCATGCTAACCGCCACCTTTGGCGCTGACCCACCCCCTGTGGTGGAGTCGTCCGTCCCTGCACCCACAACACCTACCCTTCCCCCTCCTGTCCCTGCAGTGCCTGGTCCTTCCCCACATGATGCCCCCCCAGTCGCTGAACCAGAGATTTAGTATGTGCAGGCAAGCTCGGGGAGACGCGTGGACATGTGTCCCCCCCCAGGACTTCGCATCTGGACTGGCCTATGGCCTTTGTAAATATTGTCCTTTTATACCTTTTAATTTAATGCTGAATAAAGCATTTTGTTTTTCCTTTTACCAGGATTGGTTTTCAGGTATTGATGTTGGTGCTGATGCTCCATGAGTTGGGGTGGTGATCATGTGTTAGGTGTCTGGGAAATGTTGTAGTCTGCTGCTCATGGGGCGGACCCTGGTATCTGCGTGCCATCACAAGGTATCAGAAAAGAATCTTTGGTCGTGTATGCTCTTTGTGTTTGGAGACATTGTCCCAAGGAGTGTTCCTTCCTCTGTGGCACCTGACATCTTCCCTGCAGGGAGTTGCACAATTGTTGTGCTGAACCTGTGTCTACATTTCCTTTGTGGGTGATGGATCCCTTCAACTATGGCCATGCCTGCTCATCAATGTCTCCGGCTGCATCGTCTGTGCCATCCTTGGTAGTCACTGCACTTGTGTATGGAGTATGTTGCCATGCCTTCATGTAGAAATTGTCCCTTTTTCGCACTATGCATGTGTGTACTCCCAGCCTGGCACACATATGGTACTTATTCAGCAGGGTATTTGTTCACCTGACTCACAATTGTGGGCAATGTATCTGTGGGAAGTCCTCCCTATTCCTTCCATGGGAGACAACAACTTGGTGGCTGTCCCAGCACCTGTACATTCCTATCAGTCCTGGAATGTGCGTGACAGTGTGTGTTCCCTTTGGCTCTCTTAGTTTAGTAGGCTTCAATATAACTATACAGTCTAGTGACATGATCTCAGTGTGTGTATTGTGCTGCATCCGCCAGGGTTGGGTATGCATCTGTCATCTGTCCTCACACCCACATGTGGTGTGTCATGCAGTGGGGGAAAGACATCCATCCTCATGGGAGTGGGACACTGCTGTCAGTGATGTGTTGTTATGGCACTCTCAACATAGTCGCACATTGGGGATGCGTTCATACACCCATGGAGTTGTGGTCATCTGAGGATGATGTACACACCCCCATGTCTCTGTCCACTGCTGGTAGTGATATGCACCCACTCCTCATATGTCTGGACACTGCTGGGAGTTCTCTGCACCCACCCCTCATATGTCTGGACACTGCTGGTAGTCCTCTGCACCCACCCCTCATATGTCTGGGCACTGCTGGGAGTGATATGCACCCACCCCTCATATGTCTGGACACTGCTGGGAATCCTCTGCACCCACCCCTCATATGTCTCTGTCCACTGCTGGGAGTCCTCTGCACCCACTCCTCATATGTCTGGACACCCCCTTGGTGCAGTACACTGCTGTCCTGGCCATACACCCCCCCCAAAGTTACTGCTAATATGCTGCACCAGGCCGTAGTCCGACATTTGTCGCGTGTGTACGCCTTGTATCCATAATGTACTGGTGCCGTAGGGGTACGGGTGAGACAGACCGTACCCCTGCATTCATAGGGTGTGTACGGTCCATACCACGGTGCCCCTACATCACCACGACAATGGTGGTACGGACCGTACCCACGCTCTGGGGGGCGTGGGTACGGTCCGTACCACCATTGGAGTGGTGACGTAGGGGTACGCGTGGTACGGACTGTACCCACGCTCTGAGGGCATGGGTACGGGCCGTACCACGCGTACCCCTACCTCACCACGACAATGGTGTTACAGACCGTACCCACGCTCTGGGGGGCGTGGGTAAGGTCCGTGCCACGCGTACCCCTACCTCACCACGACAATGGTAGGACGGACCGTACCCACGCTCTGGGGGCGTGGGTACGGTCCGTACCACGCGTACCCCTATGTCACCACTCCAATGGTGGTACGGGTCGTACCCAAGCCCCCCAGAGCGTGGGTACGGTCCGTACCACCATTGTACTGATGAGGTAGGGGTACGCGTGGCACGGACCGTACCCACGCCCCCCAGAGCGTGGGTACAGTCCGTACCACCATTGTTGTGGTGAGGTAGGGGTACGCGTGGTACGGCCCATACCCATGCCCTCAGAGCGTGGGTACGGTCCGTACCACGCGTACCCCTACGTCACCACTACAATGGTGGTAGGGACCGTACCCACGCTCTGGGGGGCGTGGGTACGGGCCGATCCACCATTGGAGTGGTGACGTGTATGCGTCCACTTCCGTTGTGGCGGTATGTGGGATTGGTGGACACGCCCCCCGAAGTGACCAGACCATGGAGGTAATTTATGTGCAGGATATATATGTTTTACATTGGGTGGGGGTTATGTTTCCTGCCCCTCGCCCCCCACCCCCTTTTGCCCCTAGCTGTTGTTCAGACCTTCTGCGGCATCTGCATCGGTTTCTGTGCACCAGGTCGTAGGCTAGGAGGGCCCGGATGACACGTAGGATGGGGTCCATGGCTGTCCGTCGCGTACCGGTGCTCCTTCTTCGCGTCGTCCTCAATTTCCCGAGTGTTTTTGGCTGCCATAAAAAATGAGCGGTGCGGAGTGATGTGGGCACGGATCGTACTTGCTGGTCCGTAAAACGCTGCCTGACTCCGTCCGGACGTCACGTACGCGATGTCCCGGATCGGAATTGTGGGTATTTTTTAGCCGGTCGGTGTTTTGTAAGACTCGTACGGAAATGGTATTTCTGTACAAATCGTACTTGCGGGTTTGTAAGGTGGTTTTCCCGGGTACGAGTCGGACGGAGAATACGCTCCGTACGACCATTCATACCCGGGTTTTACAGGATCGGAATTGGCACCTTAATATGTTAAATAATAAAATGATTGTGAAATTATAAAGTAGATTTAATATAAAGTATATAAAATATAACAAATAAACTTAAAAAAAATACTACTCCTCCTCCAGTGAGTGCAACAATAGGGAAAGTGTCGGTTAGCAGAAGGATAAAAGTTACTATTCCCACTCCAGTGAGTGCAATAGTAGGGAAAGTGTTGGTTAGCAGAGGAATAAAAATTACTATTCCCACTCCACTGAGTGCAAGAGTAGGAAAAGTGTTGGATTGCGGAGGGGTAACAATTAATATTCTCACTCAAGTCAGTTCAAAATTAAAAACAAACATAATATTAACAACAAAAATATTTTAAAAACTAAATAAATTTAAAAATAAATAAATATGTCAAAAATGTCAATACAGATATATTTGATTTTAAATGTTTTTAATAACACATATTATAATGTTAAATAAATATGACAAATACCTACAAATATTATATTAAATAAAAGAAAAAATATTTCCAAACAAATACATATTTTCAATTAGAAATTAACACCACACAATTCACAACCCATATCTTTTTTTATGTACTTCCTTAATAAAATAATCAATTACCAATTAAAAAAATATTATTTATTAAAAAACAAATTAAAACTCATGAAAATTAATTGACTCCACACACTTTACCCCTATAATCCCCACAACCCACAGCTAAAATGAAACTGTAAAAAAATAATGACACAATTTAAACTTATTTTCAAATAAAAACTCACAGTATTTAACAACTAATTATAAAGTAAATAAAATTAATTTACTCCCCACACTGTACCCTTAAAACAGTAAAACCCACACACAAAAAAGCAAATACACTAATTAAATATCAATTAATTAATTAATATTAACGAGCAACTAAATATTAATTAATTAAACATACATTACTTCTCACCGTTTACCCCAATAAACCCCACAACCCACACCTAAAATGAATGACACAATTTCCATATTTAATTTTCAATTAATTAATATTAATTAACAACTAAATATTAACTAACTAAACATAAATTTCTTCCCTCCCCTTTACCCCTATAATCCCCACAACTTGCCCCTAAAATTAATTACACAATTTCCATAATTAATTTTAAATCAATTAATTAATATAAATTAACAACTAATTATTAATTAATCAAAAATTACTTCTCACCCTTTACCCCTATAAACCCCACAACCTGCATCTAAACAAATTACACAATTATCATAATAAATTACCAATTAATTAACTAATTTTAATTAACAACCAATTAATAATTAATTACAAATAAATTAATTCACAGAATTTACACTATAAAATCTCACTGAAATAAATATCAATTAATAAAAAATAATCATTAATTTATTATAATTAAATTACTTCCCACCCTATTCCCCTATAAACCTATAACCCGCTATAGAACTAAAAAACTCCAAATTTACTTAAAATAAAATTGATAACTACTAAACATTTAACGCTAATATTAAAAAACATAAAAAATACTTCCACAAAAAACATACATCACAATCATTGAAAATATTAACTAAAATACATAACACTAATTAAAAAAATCGATATTTTAACAAACTATACTTTTGCAAACGATATTAATGACTTCTATCTTTTTGAAAATGATATTTCTTACCTTAAATTCGATAATCTTGACCAGAATATTCTTGCTGTCGATATTTCTGTGTCACGATATTTCCAACTCGATATTTGTGTACGTCGACATTTCAAACTTGATATTCTGTCCGAATACCCTCTATGAGTACTGCATAAATACTTTAGACATTGTCTCTAAAGTTAAGCCTGACCACTCTGTGCCAGAACTACCAGAAGATTAAGAGCATGTTTATTTAATGACTTTTGTGCTTCATACTGACAAGGACTGTAATATTTGAGATCGGTTCTCACCCTTTCAATTCATACTCCAATTTCGTACAGTACATGCTGTAATGGTGGTATCAAATGAGATAGGTTGATAATTGGGGGGGTCCTTTCATTGCAAGATGAACAGGGGCAATCATGGGGGGAACTGTAATAAGGTCACTAACTGGCTCAGCATTCACAGCTATTTTAACCCAGCGGACAGTGGTGATATATCAATGGTGCTAAGAATGAGCTGGGTTGGATCATCCAGGAAAGTTTTAGGCCCCGATTTTGCTATCGGATGCACCGGAGTCTGTCAGGCATTGATTGGGTACTGAGACGGACTGACCTCCTGGCGGCATTCACTAACCAGTAATTAGGATGCGACCGAACACTGTTCGGTCGCAGTCCTATTCTTTAATAGGACTGCCAGAATGCATGATCTCATTGTAAAGAGAAGAGCTGCAGTTCATCCCTGCACCCTATGACCGGCACCTCAAGGTGCCAACCACAGGGTTCAGGAATCACCAGGGGGGAACCATAGGTGCCCCCTAGGCCACCATCCGGAGGCCTTGCACCCATGGGGGCCCTGCTGGGGGCACCCAAAGTCGACTTCCAACAGCCTTTCTGTGCCGGAAAGGCCAGCACAGAAAGGCTGTCGGAATCCAGTATTGTCATCCCTCGGGTGGAAAGAGCTACCCTTGGGATTACAAGAGGCTTTCCCAATGGCAGACTGGCTCTTCAAGCCCGTCGGAAGCCATTCAGAAATCCAGTATTGATTCATTTCTGACTCACTCCATCCAAATGGTTTGGTCATCAAAGAATCCAGACTGCTGATTACGATCCCGTAGTAAAAGCTACGGCTGAGGGTCAGAGCTGTTTCCTACTGCATAGTAATCGGCTCCATAGTCGGGTGCTGTGCAGTTGTCAATTTTAGGCACCCTGAATGTTTACCCATTGGAAATCCCAACACTGAGGGTTGCAGTTATTTCCTACAGCATAGTAATATCTAGATAATGTTTCACCCAGTCCCCTTAGTCAAGTGATTGAATGTTGTGCTCATCTCCAGTGGCTTCCGTTTTGAATGTCAAGAACCGTGGGTTAAAAATACCAAGGGGGTTCATTACGATGCCATCGTTATGGTAAGTGAGACCGTCCGCCTATATAGCGGCGGTCCCTCCCATGGAATCACAATGCGACCCCCACGGTGACGGTTGGATTGGGCATGTTTACCATTGCGGTGGGTGCTGCTGGATGCAGCACCCGCCGCAATGGTAAAAATGCAGGGTTTGCATTTCCCTGAACTAAGTGGCAGGCACCATGCGGTGCCTGCCACATATTGCAGGGAAATGTAGTGAGGCACCATAGGTGCCCTCCAAGTGCAGTAGGGAAGTGCCCCTGCTGAAGGGGGGTCTGCAACGGGACCCTGAAGTCAATCTCCACCAGCCTTTGAATGGCGGGTGAACTGCCATTCTAGGCTTGCGGAGATGAAGCATCCTAATATGTCGGATGGTGCCTGTTAGGCACCACCACCATTCTAGGTATGCTTTGCGGGTCCGCCAGGCAATCTGAACGATTGCCTGTGGCGGACCCGTGGCAGACGGAATTCCCGTCCGCCAGAAAATAGCCTGCCTTCATAATTTGGCAGGCGGAGAATGGCTGTAATTTGGCGGTGAATCCGCCACCGGCAGGCTGCCGGTGGTGGATTCACTGCGATCGTAATGAGCCCCTTGGTGTTCCGGGAGGGCTTCAGGGTGTTTATCTATTTGGATTAACCTTCTGATTGGTGGTCGGGCAGAGTTAGTGAGTTTCCCTGGATTTGACTTTCAAGTTGTTGTTTACAGGGGGGCTCTAACTCTATTTTTTCATACATTTTTATAATAATGATTTTGTGAATGTGCTCAATCAAAGATTTCCTGCCTTGTATTTATTCATTTTCACCTTTGTGGATAATAGATCCCAGCATGGTCAGCAGTCGTTCTTCTGTTTAGTAGAGGATTTCAATGCCAGATTACCATGCGAGGGAGCGCAAACCCATTTGATTTAATAACTCTGTCAGAGGGCCTGATTCCGATGCCGTTAGGAAGGCCTCCTAATGGCATTTGCTCCGTCCGAATCGGATCGGGACCGTGTCTTTCCAACCGAATTAGAAAGCTTTCCGACCTACCGAGTACGATGCGAATTAGGTGTTAGGAATATCCCAATACGAACCCGACGACATTTGGAATGACCGAGCCGTACGGAGCAGATTCGTACGTTTCTAAGGCCCGCGTTTCCAAATGACCGAGTACGATGCCGGATTTTGCAACTTATCCTAATTGTGACGTCTGACTCGAAACACCAGTCGTAATCAGACTTTAGAGGCCCGTAGTGGGCATCCCTGCAACTGGAGCCTTCCCAATCGGCCCGTGTAGGTACACATGGGTCCCCCCTTACTAGCCATGCACAGTGTGGCAGGCACCAGGAGGTGCCCGCCACAGGGTGCCTGATTTTCCCCAGCCACCTCTTTCTTCAATGGGAGCCTATGCATTCAGTTGGAACAAAGACTCCCCTTGTAGTCAAAGAAGTCAATGGTAGTCCAACCAAATCGCATCTGGAAGCACCAGGATGCATTGTACTCAGTCAGTTGAACTCTCCCGATCCGATTCAGTCGGAAACCATTCCCAAACCCATTTAGTCGGGAAGCTTTCAAAACCGCATCAGAATCGGGCACATAGTTAAAAATTGCTAGCTTTTGTTGCCTCTGCCAATCTGTATAGTATTTTGGAGAAGAGTGTTAATGATAGGCAGGGTTTAGCTACTTTCAGAGGGAAGAACAGTTCTTCAAAAATCAATATTATTTGTATTTACCATAATATGCGGGAAATGTTGTTGCATGGTACAATTGTTATGACTGATTATGGGGATCACAACCCAATTTAAATGATTTTGAAGGCACCTTCCAGGAGAGTTCATGAACAAGTACCTGGCCTTGAAAATCTAACAGTAACTACCAACAATTTAAGACTTTGTTGAAAACTATCCAATCCGTCCAAATTTCTCAACGAGTTGGTATCTAGAAACCTGCAGACAGTCATGGATTGTGTTCAGGACAATGATGTAAGTGGTGTAATTGTTATCTCTTTTGTTGTCCTATTTGAGAGGCTCAGATCTTCTCTTTCTAAATCTAACAAACCTCAATCTGGGTGCCCTCGCTGGTTCGATCCTAAATGTTTTAGGGCTAACCGATCTCTAAGTAGGGCTTTAAGTGTACAACCTCTTGACCGCTCTTCAGTGGCTGTCCAGCACAAGCTTTACAAATCAGCTATAAACAAGAGAAGGAATGCAGTTATCTCACAACAGTTGTCTTTATTAATTGATATTGCGTGCACCAAGGACAGTAAGGTATTCTGGAAGGCCATTTCACTAATTCGTTCTCTTGATCAAGGTGGTCCTTCAGTCAGCTGCCATGTAAATGGAAATGATTGGGTAGCACATTTTTTTCAAAAATCTATTCCGATGATAATGTGACTTGCTTAGATCTATGGTCTGGGGACACTCCCTCATTTCCATCTATTGCTCTATAAGAAGTTAAGGTTACCATCCAGGAGAGTTTGGGAGGGAAAGTGTCTGGTCTTGACGGCGTCCCAATAGATGTTATCAAATGTAACATAAATATTTGGGCTTTGTTATTGACCAAAGTTTGCAACAGCATGAGCTCCTCACAGGTTCCTCCTTCATGGGCCTCATAAGTCATTGCCTCGATCTTCCAAAAGGGTAATAGAGCGGAACCTAAGTGTTACCGCCCTATCTTCCTAATAGATAACGCAGCTAATATCCTGGGTAGAATTTTGTACAACAAAAACTAATAGAATGGGCCAATGAGTATAATGAGCTTAACAAGTCTTAATACAGCTTTCAAAGTGGTAAAGGGGTAGTTAATCAATGCCTTAACTTAAGTCTGATCATAGAGAAATACACAGTGGCCAAGCGGTCCACATTACATATGGCTTTTATGGATTTGTCAAGGGCCTTCAACTGTGTTAATCGGGCTAAGTTGTGGCATTTACTCATCGGCTTTCAAATGGATCGCTCCTTAATGCACTTGTTGACTTCCCTGGACATGGGTAGCAAGGCGTGAGTGAGGTTTGGGAATAAAGGTGAAGTCACTGATGAATTCTGCATCAGTTAGAGGGTGCGCCAGGGGGTCTTTTTAGCCCCGCTTCTCTTTATTCTATGTATAAATAATCTTAGCATAGTGCTCATTAAGTCCACACCAGATGTGCCCATGGTGAAAGGTGCCCTCCTTCCGGCATTGTTATACCCAGACGATGCAGTGTTAATTGCCCAAACCCCCTAAGCCCTGCGTCTTTTAGTGCATTTTTTCCTTAATTTTATGGCTAATCTTGACTTACTAACACATTTTAACAAGTTTTATATAATGCCCTGTGGCTCTACGTGCACGTGACCCTTCACTATTGTTGTGGAAAATAATGTTTTACTAAGCACTAGAACTTTTTCTTATCTAGGGCCCATTTTTAGTTCATCTGGTTCATGGTCAGCGCATTGCGCACAAAACAGCATTAAGTTCTCAAAGGCTGATGGCTCTTTGCTTAGTCTCCCATCACCTAAGGGAGAGAGGGCCCTTTCACCTCTTGTGTAAATATATTTGCCCACTGTTTGCCAATAGCTTCTTATGGGACAGGAAATTGGGGTGTGGGTGACCCGATTACCCTTCACAGAGAAGAGAATCATTTTTGTCAAAAAATACTGATGTCCCCTGTTTCTACACCCAGCTGTAATTGTCACAAAGAACTAGGTCTAGAATTTGTGAGTGATTTTATGCATACTTTGCCGTTTTTTTTGTGGCTGTCTATTTCGAGTTCTGACAAAGCAGAACTAACAAGGGAGATAATCTTAGATTGCTTGACTTGTGACAGGAGTCTTTGTTTCCCATGAATAGCGTACGTTAAAAAAGCCTTTGAATCGAGTGGCCTAGCGGATATTTTCTTGAAGAAAATGCCATTGGTGGGCGATGGGCGTTGGCAGAAAGAAGTGCAAATTCTAATGTTGGAATGAGCTACAGAAGAAAGGTTGAGGGTTAAGGATCAGAAAACAAGTGTCAGTGGCGTGGCTTAAGTGCTGGAACGAGATGGCAGCGTTTTCCTGATCTCCATTTATTCACGGAGCCGCGAGAACAGTTCTCGGCCACACAAGACCATATTCAGCACTTCCAGAGCTGGTCTACAACGCCTCACTAGTATGGCCTAATTCTGAATTTACGGGAGACATATTAAGCTCGTTTTCCATTGCTTTTTGCCGCGACAACGTTTCACCTCACTCGCGGGTGGCTGCCATTTTGAATGGCACCTCGCTTGAGTTTCTGCTTCTCCATTCCTCCATGCGACCAAAATACTTCTGGGCGAGCACTCTTCATCTTTCTGCTAATGTCATCATTTCCCTGCACCTTTGATGTATGCCATGGTTTTTCTCCTAACCTGCGCAACGGTGCTTCATTTTGTTTGGTCTTTCCATGCCTTTACCTTCAATGACCTTCAGTGATATACTTTTAAAATACTACAAGGCAAAATGGAATTAATTTTCTGCAATAAGTACACTTTGGATCCTATGAACTTTTTGTGCATATTATTCTTGTGTCCTGGAACAGGTTTCTGATATCTATACACTGTGCTACATAAGCCTACCATACTTGAGGGGTATAAACAGTCGTTGGATCAACTCCCCTTGCACCTCTTTTGATGGTCCTTGAGGAGAAGTGAATGTGACTACATGTGCTGTGAGGTGTTCCTTGCATGTGTAACTACCAGTGGAACTCTTCTCTATATCTCCCCACTTCTCAGCGGTGCTTACATCATTTTGCATTTATACTGAATTATCATTAACTGTATGGGCAGACTTGTCGCCATTAAAGGGATTCCTCTGCGTCAGCCACGCTTCAATAAAATGTCTAACGAATCGCTTAACCCTACCAAGGCATTCTCCTCTGGCACTAAACCTAAAAGGGCCAAAATGAAACTCCATCTCCGGTCCAGTCATCTTCAATTCCTGTCCTGGATGCAATTTTGGACGAACTACGTGCACTCAAACCATTCATGAATGCCACCAACGAAAAGCTGCAGTTGATTGAGGACCGATGGATTAATATGGAAGGCAAAATAACTAAAATGGAACAACGTGTTGGCCACCTACAGGATGTAGCTACTAAAATTCCTCTGCTGGAACAAGAAATCCAAAAGCTTAAATTCCACACAGAGGACCTTTTAAATCGCAACAGAAGGAACACTTTACGTCTTCATGGTCTACTGGAGAGTATTGAGGGTCCTGATCTACTCTATTTTTTAAATACATTTTTGCCTGACCTTAAGTCTTCAGTCCTCTGCACCTCTAAACATCGTCTTGGTCGTCCTCAGCTTCACTCTACCAGACCACGTGGTATTATAATGCTCTTTTTAGAATTTACCGACCTGATGCGTGTATTGAAAAGCGCCAGAGATAAACGCTGTCTTGTTTGGTCTGGTCACAATATCTTTATCTCTCAGGATCTTTCTAATGCAACCAATGCTGGATGTAAGAAATTCTTGGCACTTCGTCCTCAAATGAGCTCTTTGAATATCCATTATGGCATACTAAATCCTTGCCTATGCAAGATTACCCATGAAGGTGTTTCCCAGTCATTTGAAGATCCGACCAAGTTAAAACTATCCCTACAATCCATCACCAGAACACCTATGGACACAAATGCATAATCTTTCTAAACTGTTAAAGTGTTGTTACCAGTACATTGCTTCTTGTTTCTCGTTTTATTCCCTAGTAATGCTCTCCAAAACGGGTTACATGGCCGGGTTATCTCTATAGTATAATTATCTTTTTCTTCTCTGCCGCTGTTCTTGTCTCTGGGTGCGGACATGCCCGTTTCTCATATTATTCTCTCTTTGTTTCAGATCTGGCTCTGTGTTCTTGATCTATCTCTTCTCTTTTCTATCTTACTCATTCTTCTTACATTCCCTTTCTTGCTGTCCACATTTCTCCATTCCCTTCTTTCCCTTCCTTTTTCCTTTTTCTCCCTTTATAATTATGTAAGAGTCTTTTTCCTTTTCATGTTTTTTATAATCCTTTTACGTTATCCTATTGTTGACAAACTGTGTCTTTTTGTTTTCATTGTTGTCTCTGCAGTGTGCCATCATTGTCCCTGTATCCTTGTCTTTATTCTACAACATGCTTAATGTTGTGTCGTGGAACGTCCGTGGTTTGGGTCATCCTGTCAAGCGTCAAAAGGTGCTCTCTCGTTTATTAAAACTAAATTGTCAAATTGCTTTCTTACAAGAAACTCACTGTAATGACATTGAATCACTTAAACTCAAACGCCAATGGGTGTGCCAAGTTCTTTTCTCACCTGCGGTCTACCGTAAGGGTGGTGTCGCAATCATTTGGCACAAATCCCTAAAGATTCAAATTGTATCTACTGAATGTGACACAAATGGACGATGGGCAATTTACATGCCATGGTCTATAATAAAACGATAACTTTTGGGGCTATGATGGAAAGACACGCCTCCGTGTAGCTACTGGTGATCACGCCCCCCCCCCCGACGGCGATGGCGGTGCTTCATAACGGCTTTGGCGTCTGCAGCGGCGTCTGCTGAAGATAATGCAGTTTGGCAAAATTCTTTTTTCCGCGCGCTGCCAGAAGAGGACCTGGGAAAGTAAACATCACGGAGAACTGAGTGATATTGAGACTGGATTGGACCATAGCGCGACGACGGCTTTTTCCTCCGAGGTGGAGTGCTGAGAAATGCTGATTTCAACATGCTTCAGTATTTCTGCAGCTGAGCACACTTAATGCTGGACCAGTGCTAAGGCTGCCCCAGCTGTCAGGAATAACGAGGAAGTAAACCACGGCAGGAAGAAGTGGAGGTGGAGGTGAGGAGAAGCGAGGAGGTGTGGAGGTGAGGAGATTGGGAAAGTGGGGTGAGGACCGGTGGAGCTCAGTAGAAGTGGTGAAAGTGGTGGTAAACGGTGAAAAGTGAACTTTTAAGGACGAAGGCGAAGTAGCGGTGATAATTCACGCTAGAAAGAGGAGAAATTGCCTTAAGTCACGCTTGGTAATTTATTTACTTGCATCGCACTGCTGGAGCCGGCAATGGGGAGACATAATAGACAGAACAATCCTACCGCTAAAGTCGATATGGCAACTGGCCTAAAGACATAGACCCGACAGGCTCTGGCTCAGGCAAAAACGCTATCTTCTGGGACAGGAAAAGCTGGACCGTTGGGGAACCGCCCTGATCATAACTGCAGTTCTGAGAGCTCTGAAGATGATCCTACTGACGAGTGTCCCTGAGTAAGCCTGGGCGATAGAATCTCCCCTACGGCACCTATAAAAGGAATTGATGGGATTCATGAACCAAAAGTAGACAATTCCGTAGTGGACGCAACTACCAAAAGCAATAAAGAGGAGGGAAAAAGTCTTAAAGAGTTTCCCCTCTTTATGAAAAAGTTAACGCATTTGGCTCTTTCTCCGCCTAATATATCTCAGATGCGGGCTACGGATCTTGCCAGCCCTTGCCAGCTCCCCCTCGATCTCAGTTCACCTTTTTCGCCGGACACCTCCTCAGTCTCTTTAGCGCCTCCTCAAGATCAAAACTCATTGACTTTATCCATTTTATCACAAGATCTGAATGTTGATTCCTTGAATATCGCTCCTGCACTTGCGCCTGTGTCTGTGTCTGTAGTCGAATCCATCCAGCCGGCACTCTCTCAGCCTGTCCTTAACCAGTCTTTATTTCACAGTAATCCGGTATCTTCCCCTGGGTCCCAGGAACAGCTATAACAATTGGCTCATAGCCAAAAGGTGCGGAAGCTATTAGATACCTCTCAAACAATTGCTTCCAGTTTAGGTTCAGATCCTGTACATTCTGTAGACCCTGTAGAAATTCAGATGGATGACTCAACAAGACAGCTCGATATTAAAACGATGCTTAATCTTATTCTGGATGAAATAAGAGATATGAAAAGGTCCCAGGAAAATGAAATTGCTTCTCTTCATCTCCGTTTGGAAAAGATAGAAGAGGCCGTGGCTGGTTTCCCAGCTAAAATACAGGAAGCAGAGTGCAGGATCTCCCAGTTGGAGGACCAGATAACCGGATTGTCTAGCAAAGTCCGAGAAGCTACAAAGGACAGGAGTACTCTAGAAATGAAGCTCGAGGAATTGGAAAACTATTCTCGGCGTTCCAACTTACGCTTAGTGGGGATCCCGGAGAGAATCGAAGGGGCCCAGACATCGCAATGGGTAGAATCCTTTATTAAGGATAAAGTTCTCCCAGAGTTTAGCGGGGATCTCACAATCACCAGTGCCCATCGAGTTCCGTTTCATTCCTTGCCAAATATGAGCAGCCCCCGAACTATTTTAGTTAATTTTGCGGACTTTCGAATAAAGGAGAGGATCTTGTCCAAAGCCATTCAGCAGAGACAATTACCGGTTAATAAGACCTCCAATGGTAGAATTTTTTCCGATATGTCTGCTGTGGCTGCTCGGAGACGTAATGAATTTGTTAAACTGCTGTTTTTGTTCAAAGCTCAAGGTGCTCAGGCATCAATTGCACAACAGTCGAAATTGCGTGTACTTGTTAAGGGGAAATTTCATATGTTCACCAACTTAGAAGATGCACAGGATTTTCTTAAGGAAATTTCCAGTTCCAGTTCATAATGTAGTCATTGTCTTAAGATTGTTTTTCTTCTTTTTGATAGCTTTTTTTTAGGGTTTAAAAGCGAGCTATCGTATGTATTTTCTTACTTCCTATTGCTTGTTTGCTTTGCTATTTTTTGTTTTTTTTGGTAGTTAGGTGGTGTATAGTATCCGTGTGCTGGTTTTGGGGGGGGGGGGGATCACCCCTGGTGCAGATTCATGGCACCCAGTAAAATTGCTAGGGGTAGAAAGAGGTGGTTAGCGTGTTGGGACACCACTTCAGAGGGTTGGGTTGAGAGGTCTAAGGGGGGTGTAGGGAGGGTTAAAAAGAATAGCAGTAAAAAGAGCAGAAGTAGGGGCATGGTAGTAAAAGTTTTTAAGAAAGTGGGAGTGTTGAAATGTTTCAATTTTGGTATGATTTTTTTTACTTCTATTTATCCACAATCAGGGCAAAATGAGTAGTTTGTGTCGCATTATCTCCATTAATGCTAATGGGTTATTAAATAAATCGAAATATGGAGCTTTAATAAGGTGGCTAGTATCCTGTATGCCCCAGGTATTGTTTTTCCAGGAAACCCATTTGAAAACTAATTTTCCTAAATTATCTCTCCCCAAGTTTTTTTCGCATGTTTTTTTTGCCTCTGCTGGGTTACCTAAAAGAGGGGTTGCGATTTATTTTTGCCGTAGTCTTCCTTGGGAATTTGGTCAAATTCGGAGAGACCCCCTAGGGTGTTGGCTCTGGGTTGAGGCCAAATTAAACGGGACGACATTAAATTTCTTAAACTATTACGGCCCGATAGTAGATGATACTAAAGCCCTACTTAAAATCAGTGAGCTACTCAGAGGGGCCCCGGGAAAAATAATTCTAGGTGGGGATTTTAATTTTATTCAAGAGCTGAAAAAAGACACCTCAAATAAAAAATAAAAAAAAATTAAACCCCAAACAAAGAAAGTCTTGGAAGCCTTAAAACAAGAACATCTACTCGTGGATCAATGGCGCCAACACAATCCGACTATTGCAAAATTTACTTGTTATTCTAAACAATTTCACACGGCTTCTCGGATTGATTTTTTTTTATATCACAATCTCTTAAGGTCTCAGACACCAATATAGGAGCTAACCCATTTTCAGATCATTCTTTAATTTCTCTAGAATTTGAGATCGAAGGGGGAGCTAAGACTCAATCCAGCTGGCAGATGGATTGTCTACTCCTCCAAGATCCCAACTGGATAGTTCAAACCAAAAAGTGGATACTAGAGTTTTTTTATTTAAATGAAGGCTCAGCAGAAATTGTTTTCAGTCTGCTGCGGGTTTAAGGCAGCCATTAGAGGACAGATGATTGCACGTTCAGCCGCTCAGTCAAGAGAAAGAAGGGAAAAGATCAATCAACTCCAACAGGCTGTAGATTATGCTACTAATCTGAGGGATACTTTATCTGTGGGGAGGGGAGATGCTGTTTTACAGTTAGAAAGGGCGAAGGTAGCCTTAAAAGAGTTTTTTTTAATTGAGGAAATTAACAGTTCTAAAACTTTCCAAAAAAAAGTATACGAGGAGAGTCAAATGGTGGGCAAAATGTTAGCGGGTCAAACAAAAACTAAACAGGAAAATGCTTTAATAACAGAGATCGTTGACCCCAAGACTCAAAATATTATTAAAGACCAAGAAGGTATAGCTCAAGTATTTATGGGTCACTACTCTCAACTTTACCCCACCAAATATGAGGTAGGGGTAGATCTTATTCATAAATACCTTGATGAAGTTAATCTTCCTGTTTTACCTCCCCCGTTAGTTGATCAACTTGAGAGTGATATTCGGGATACAGAAATTTTAGACACAGTTAAATCCATAGCTGGGGCGAAAGCCTGTGGAGCAGATGGGCTCCCAATTGAATTTTATAAAATCTTTTCTAAAGAACTGACTCCTTTTCTGGTCAAATTATTTAATGTTGTTAAAACGGGAGGCATTGTCCCCCCGAGGTTTAAGGAGTCTATCATCGTCAGTTTTGTTAAAAAAGGGAAAGATCATAAAGATGTAAACTCGTATAGGCCAATCAGTCTTCTTAATGTGGATTTCAAGATTTTGATGAAAATATGGGCCCAACGTTTTACCCCGATTGCCCATGCTTTAATCCACCCCGACCAGTCTGGCTTTGTGTCTGGGTGGTCGATGTCGTCAAATACCGGGTTTTTAATCCAGGCCCATGATTATGTTTCTACCAACAAAATTCCAATTTTGGTTTCAATGGTCGATGCTGAAAAGTTGAAAAATATTTATCAAGGTGCCCAAGCCAGGGTGGTAGTTAATGCCAATGCGATAGGGACAATCAATATTAATCGAGGAACCAGACAAGGGTGCCCGATGTCCCCCATTTTGTTTACTTTTTTATTGATCCCCTAGCAATAAGAATTCGTGAAAATCTTGAAATCAAAGCACCAATAGAAGGAATGGCGAAATTAAAATCATTCGCCGATGATATAGTTTTATATCTACGACCTGATAAAACTAATTTTGATCAAGTTCTATTTGAATTTGGTCAATTTGAACAGATCGGTGAATATAAAATTAATCAAAACAAAACGGAGATTCTACTATTGAACGCTGATTGTAATTTTTTGCCTTTAAATCTTAGATCTCAAGCCCTAAAAACAGAACCGATTAGATACTTGGGAATCTATGTTTCTAATCAGTTTGATCAACTATTCAGCTTGAACTATTTATTTATGCGCAATAAAATAAAAATTCTGCTTGATAGATGGACTCTTCTTCCTTTAACCTTAATTGGCCGTGTAGCATTAATTAAAATGTCAATACTCCCCTTATTAATTTTTCTTTTTATAAATGTTCAGTTAAAGATCAACTCTAATTTCTTTCGAGAAATTGAGTCATTGATCAGGGATTTTGTTTGGATTAAGAAAGCATCCAGGGTTAAGCTGTCAGTATTGCAGTTGGGAACTGCTCAAGGGGGTTTAGCATTGCAAAATATTCGTTTTTATTATATGGCAGCGATTATGGATCTCGCAGCACGTTTATTAGATCTTAATGGGCTGCTTGATAAGTTTTTTTTATCACAGAATGATACAAGAAGCAGGTTTGCAAGTTCCGATTTTTTTAAAAACAGTTAAACTACCCAAAAAGACCAGGTATAAGACCATCCGGGAATTCTCCGATAGACTACAGTTTTGTTTTAAACTGGTAGGGTCCGGTGGTTTTTATTATTTAAAATTGGGCGAGTGCAAGATCTTTGGGTTGCAAATTCATTCTAGTAAGCTCAAAAAATGGAGAGATTCTGGATTGGGCGATTTGGGCTCTTTTTTTTAAGCTGGAAACTTATCACCTGGCAAGAAGTCCAGGTCAGGTCTAGTCATCAATTAAAGACGGGGTTTCTGGAATACTTGCAGATTGTAAATTTAATAAATAAATACAGTCTTTCGGAATGCTTGTCACCATCATCTCTGGCTAATGCCCTTTATAAAGTGAAATTAAAAGGAGTAGGGAACTGGTATACCTTACCGAGTAAGGGCGAAGAGTCGTCTTTGGTTGAAGGTATCTTGGCCAAAATAACTTATGAAACTAACTGCTCCTTCTCGAGGCAGAAATGGGAGCAGATTGCCCAGTTAGGAGGCAAGGCCCTTAGAGCTGCCAATTTCAAAAGGATGTCATTTTTATCCCGTAGGCTGGCTTATTTTACTCCAAAAGCTTTAAATAAACACTTTCCGGGAGTCGAAAATAAATGCTTCCGATGCCAGCTTCAAGAGGGGGGCGACTGGCTTCACATTTTTTTTACTTGCCCTAAACTCGAAATGTTTTGGCGCAAAACATTTTTATCAATAAGTCAGGCCATTGACAAGACGCTTGATCCTGAAGCTGAGGTTGCTTTATTTGGTATCTCAACAAAAAGATCTGACTTGTCCAAAGCCGAAGAGTTTTATACTGCGATCTGTTCTTTAGTAGCCCGCTCCTTAATCCTTCAAAATTGGAGATCAGAGGAGATTCCTTCTTATCTAAAATCGGTGAATAAAATGAAAAGGACAAAAAAGTTTGAAGAGGCCTATGCCAAAAGAGTTGGGGCAATGAACAAGTTTACTAGAAATTGGAAATTTTTTAATAGTGATCAATTAACGACCGGCACCTAGCACTTTGGCACAGGACACTTTATTTATATAAGAAGTCCAGGATTAGTAAATATGTACATCTAGATAAGAACTATAATATAGGGTTGTCTATATATCCCTTGTTTAAGCATTTTTAAGCATTTTGCACCATTTGTATCCTTTTGGAACTGTGATTTTAGAAACGACTGTATGTTACACTTTTTGTATCGGTTTCCTGCTCTGTGTCAACTATAACTGCTAAATGTTATTAATTAATTAAGGATTTTATAAGATCTTGTTTGATGTTTTCATAAGTTTTTCTATCCCTGATCATTGATTATTGTATAATGTTTTTATGCCCATTTCAGCTGCTCAATTTGTTTTTTTTTTAAAACAAAAAAAAAACTTTTAAAAATATTTATGGACCAGGTAAATATTACCCTGACATTTGGCATATGATCAATTTAAAACCATCATCTATTACTTATCCCAACATCATTGTTGCTGGTGACTTTAATAATTTGCTAGACCCTTTTTCTGACAGAAAATCAAAATGTAAGTTAAAACCTGATAAGTCGCATAAATTATTTCAGTCTGCTATTGCCTCTCGCCCACTTTATGATGCATGGAAGACCTGTAATCCTGATAAATATGAATTTACTTTTTTTCTAATGTACACCATACAATGTCAGGTATTGATTATGTTTTGGTTTCAAAGTCTCTACTCCCCTCTGTTCAATCTTCGGAGATCGGATCCATCTTTATTTCTGACCATGCCCCTGTCTCTGCGTCATTTCATTTGTCCCTCTCCACCTCCAAACATGCCCAATGGAGATTCAACAATTCCATATTATCTGATCAATTCTACATTTCTGAGGCTACCTCCTTTATAAATGAATTTTTTCAGTTTAATAAGTCTAGTGACACTTCTATCCATAACAACTCAGATGCCTTTAAAGCATCTTCCCGAGCCTTCACCATTTCCTACACTGCCAAAAAGAAAAAATCATTCAACTCCCAATATCTCTCTACCCGCAAACATATTAAAACTCTTGAACACTCTTATTTTACGTCCAATAGCCCCACTCTTCTCCGAGACCTTATAAAGGCTAAATATGATTTAAATAAACTAGCTACAAATGATGCTTGTAATATCTAACTCAAAATAAAATCCAAATATCATGGGGTCAAAATAAAGCAGGTAGAATGTTCGCCAATTATTTAAAAGTTAAAACGGAAAGGAAAAGCATTGGTCCTATTCGTAACACCCTCACTAACAACTTACTACACTCTTATTCAGACATTGTTAATGCCTTCCAATCCTACTATAACTTATTATATATGGATGATACACATCCCTCTGAAAGTGATAATCAGTCATTCTTTGATGATATTCCTTCTCCTCCCTCCATGCCGGAAGCTATGGTTATCCTTGAAAAGGCTGTGGGGGTCATTACGATAGCGGGCGGATCAGCACCGCCCGTATGGCGGTGGCGATCTGCCCACTAAACTCCTTCGCCCGCATGACTTTTCCTCGGCGGGGGGGACCCCGGCGGACGGGAAGACTGTCCTCTGGTTTTCCACCGGTAGGCAATCCGCCCGATTGCCTACTGGGTGGAAAAGCCCAGGAATATGGTGGCGGTGCCTTGCAGGCACCATCATCCATATTAGGATGATGGCGGGGAATTGCCTTTCCATGGGGGAGACTCCACCATGGAAAGGCAGGTGGTTTTGGCTTTGGGGGCCCGTTGCAGGCCCCCAGGGTATTCAGGGGATTGGGGGTGCACAGGGAGGGTATCTATGGTACCCCCCTGCATTGTCATGGACATGGTGGCAGGCACCTCGCGGTGCCTGTCACCTTGTGCATGACAATGCACACAGTGCATTCCCAGCATTGTGGCGGGCGGTGCTGTGAGCATCGCCCACCACAATGCTGGGAATGGAGGATGCCACCGCCACGGGGGCATCCTAATTGCAGGTGCAGGACCGCCGCACCACTGGCGGCCGGTCCCAGCATCGCTAGGGTGGCAGGCGGACTAAAGTCCACCCGCCATCCTAATGGGCCTCTATACCTGTTCAGGAAATCTTAAATGCCATTAAATCTTTAAAGAAAGCCAAGACCCCTGGTCCAGATGATTTCTCTATTGAACTAATTTCCTCCTTTTCCTCTATCTTTGCTCCTCATTTACTTGAACTTTTCACCTCTTTTGTATCAAAATCAAAACCTGAAGGATCCATTTTTATATGCTCTTATTGTAATCACGTATAAACCAGACAAAGACCATATCCTGTGCCAAAATTACCGCCCAATCTCATTAATTAATTATGATGGTAAAATATTTGTGAAAATTGTTGCCTAGATTATACCCTTGCTCATTAAACCTAATCAATCTGGTTTCATTAGAGGTAGGCTTACTTCTGATAACGCTAGAATGTTTTCTAACATTCTTGGGTTGGGAAAAAGGTACCCTGATCCTTTAATTGTACTAACCCTTGATGCAGAAAAAACTCTTCATTGGTTTGGTTTCGGTCCTAAATTTATTTCATTTATCCAGTTATTTTATTCAGAACCACGTGCCTGTGTTTCTATTGATGTTTTTTGTCCCCGTATTTTATTCTGCATAGAGGTACTAGACAAGGTTGCCCTTCCCCCCTTTTATTTCTTTTATGTCTTGAACCTTTTCTTAAACGCATCTGCCAGAACCCCTTAATCACAGGTTTCCAACACAAATCCCATGAAATCAAATTATCTGCCTATGCAGATGATATTTTGATATATCTCTCAAAACCTCCTACTTCTTTACTTCTCCTAAATTGGTTTATGCTCCAAAATATCTGGCTACAAATTAAACTTTTTAAAAAACTGAGGTCTTACTATTCAACTCCATTTGCTACCAATTCATGTTCTCTGATACCAACTTCAAATGGTGTCCATCTAAAATCAACTATCTAGGTGTCTGGTTCTCTCCTACTACCCCCAAACACTTTCACACAACTTCAGTACGTTAAAACTTAAGATTCAAAACTCACTCACTTTTTGGTCCCCCCTCTTTTTATCTTGGTGGGGCAGGTTGGACACTGTCAAAATAATGATTGTTTCTCTCATTCTCTTCTTGCTTTCTATGCTGCCCTTTAGAATTCCCAATTACTATTTTAAACAAATTGGTTCTCTTGGCAAATACATTTTTATGGAACAACAAACCTACCCGTATCGCTCTATCTAAGTTAACTAAACCAAAAACCAAAGGGGGTGTGCGATTTCTTAATTTTAAATTAAATAATACTGCTTTTTTAATTAGACAATTTTATGCTCTAAATAAGCAATATCAAGATTCAACAAAACCTAATTGGATTACATTTGAATGATCTTTAATACATGAATTCTGTTTTTATGACATTTGTTCTATGTCCAATTATACTTTTATTTCCCAATATCCCACTATAAAATATACCCTACACTTGATACACTCTTTATTCACTGATGGTGCTAATTTTCATCAAGCTTTTTTGCCTCTTCATCTGGTATAGTAAATTCATTAAGTTTTGCCATAAATCATTTTACTTTAAACATTGAAAGGAAAAGTTATGTTCACCAATTAGTATCTCATAACTCTGTCATACCCTTTACTACATTACAAGAACATTACAATTTACCTCTATCCTACTTGTCCCAATACCCACAAATATCACAAGCACTTCAATCATTCTTGCTATCCAAAGAATTTCCTGATGACTCCACTCCATTTACTTCCCTCACTCCTTTATATAATGTTTCCCCTGACTCTAAACCCAAAGCTTCAGTTATATATAAACTTTTACCTACTCCTAATTCTGATCGACCAAAATCCTTATTAGAAATAGCCTGGGAACAAGATCTCTCGTTATCCCTTTCTACTAAAAAATGGAACAATATGTAGCAAATCTTTTTTACCACCTCTAAAGCCGGTAATATCGCTCAATCCTTATTTTCTTTATATAACAGAGCGGTTTATACTCCCGTATTTATTCATAAGATTAGCTCCTCCTTCTCTCCCATCTGTTGGTCTTGTCTCTCCTCTGATGGTACACTAATGCATTTAATATATTATTGTACTAATGTTTTTAAATTCTGAAAATGACTTTGGTTTACATCTTTCAAGATATTTCAGCGTTGTATTCCATTATCAATTCAAAATGCATTTCTTGGATCCATGTCCGATGATTTTTGCATCACCTCCTCAGAGTTGAAACTGTTTGATCTGTTTATATCTCGTGCACTTAAAGTTATTTTAACGTGCTGGAAAGATAATTCTGAAGTATGTACATCAACATGGTGGAACCTTATCTGTAATGAACACAGATATCTACTGTCTCAGCATCAACGTTATCTCAGAAAATCAAATCAAATTTATTTTGGCTTCCTTTAACTTCTTTCTTATCTTCACAACCGTCTTTAGATGGATTACTCTATTATTACCTACTCCCCTTCCCCTCTCCTCTTTCTCTCTTTTTCTTTTTTTCCTTTTCCCAATTTATTTTTTTACCCCAAAGTTTACACTACACTATTATCTGATTTTATTTGTACCTGTATTTCCTCTTACTCATTTTCTTGCATAAGGTTACTTCTTTCTTTGTCTTATTATATCATAATAGTATATTCTTTATTAATATAACATTTTTCAATAATATATGTTTATTATACTACTGTTTTACCTCATGCTAATTATAACTTGGTACTTCATTGTTATACCAATAAAAATTATTTAAAAAAACAAAAAAAAAACGAAACCATGTGTCAAGTTTTATTTGCATCTTAATCCTGGGAGCATCTCCACTGATTATCTGTGAAATACCAGTAAAAACTGGGAAATATCTTTATTGTTCAGCTTTCGACCGGCACTGTTAAATATTCACTTTGTTTCCAGGTTGGATATCAACACAAACTTGACACTAGAGGATGCCCATGTGGCACATTGCATAAGCAAACAATGTTAAACTTTAATGTTGTGCATAGTATACTATAGACACCCAAAAATTTCTTGTACTGTTTTTGAGGTCTAGGAATTTGCGGTTTTGCTTACAAGCCTATCACTGTTTATTAGCCTTGCCAGATGTTGAAACATCTTGTTATGTGACCCAATTTCTTTAAGCCTGGTCTGATCTAGATCAAAGCATTTAGACAAATGTATTTGTTGTACTAGCAGATTGACGAATTATGCATGATTTTATATATTTTATAGACCGTTTGATATATGATGCTATAAGTATTTGACTTATATTAGTTTTATGGCTGTCGGCCGCCCAGTGCTTAGTTTGAGACAGTGGTTTCCGGTGCTCAGCACCAGCACTTAATTAGTCTCTGGTGCTTGGCACCGGCACTTCATTGGGAACTCTTCACTTGTGACAATCTGCCACATGGTGGCGCTGCTCATCTAATTTAGAGATGAGCAGAATGATGGTTGTTTATGAATACAATATACATTAAAATTACTAATACATGCCTCCCAAGCCATTCCTTTAGCTTTGGGGACCTGGAATAATCTGAACTGTCACAATTGCAGGCGAGAGAGATGGTTAGTAGTTGTCTTAGCAGCGATGAGAGGGGCGATGGGTGGTGCAAGCTGCAGTGGCCTCTTGGTCAAGGCCCTGGAACTTATTATTTTGCAAATTAAGCACTGTGGCAGCCGAATAAAGATGATTCTGATTCTCATTCAGAGTGCTTTTTACCTGGCAGGTAACAGGCATAGGTACAATCAGGGCTGGCTTTAGGGCAGTGCGACTGGTGCAGCCGCACTGGGTGCTGACCTCTGGAGGGGGCGCAGCCATCGGGGAGGGGGGTTGCTGTGTTTAGCAATTACTTATTAGTGGAGAGATAAGGAGCACTTTTGCCCGGTGGTAATAGGAGAATCCGAGGAGAGGCGTTCATGGGATCTGGGGGTGCCAAAAATGAAAACGCACAAGGCGCCACCAGCGTTAAAGCCGGCCCTGGGTACAATCTTTAGTTTTGAGGCATCTCACAAGAAAATATGATTCTTGTAGGATCAAAAAAACAGTATTATTAGTGTCAATCACAGTTTAAGTGAACCGATGACTGTATTGGGATGCCTCATCGCATCATGCTGTATGCTTTGGTGGGAGGAAGCAAAATAGGAGTGATAGTTAAACATACCAATGGATGAAGAGGACTGATCCAAAGCCCCTCTCTAAACATAAGTGCATTTTTTTACTTATGCATTGAAAGTAAACTACATGTCCCAGTGTGCAACTTTTTGTTGGCTTAAAAAAAACAGGCCAGTCTCGCATGCAGAACTTCATATGGGGTACAAGGCAGCTATGCGGTTTCTCACATTCACTATGAAATGACATATTTTTTGTTTACACCTTCTGGGATTGTGTACCGTCCATACTCGTGCCTCAGGTTTTCCCCACCCTTATTTGCTGGAGTAGAGTCGCTTTTGCCTCATATCAGTCAGTCCAGGAGTTTATCTGCAGTAAAGCACCTCCTCCCTTTGCGGCTGTGATTCACCAGGCCCAGGTGCCCAAACACTGCCTCCTTTCTTCCTCCACTCCAGTCACGCAAGGTAATGATTTACAGAGTCCAGAACGCTCGTGAATGCCTGAGACGGTTTACACCTAAATGGGAGGAGGGATTCCTGACAAAAACACATTTTATTGGAAATGCGGATCTTTTAACAAGAAACAAAAGTTGGTTAATTAGCAGAAGACGGGAGAGGGAAAGGATTATGTTGTGAAAAAGCGGCGTAATTCGTCTAGAACAATTTAAGGTAGGAAAACTCAAATTGATTTCTGCCAATTTGCTGGTCAAATATGGATCATGGATATCTGTCAACTTTTCGAGACAAAAGTGAAGATGACATTTGCACACCGCTGACAACACCCTCGGTGGGTCACGAAGCTGCTGGGCTGGGTGGTTGTGCCTCTGTTGAATAATTTGAAACATGAATGAATTCACAGCAGAGTGGCGAGTAACATGGGTCAGAGCTGGGTATCGTTTACAGTCCACTTTGCAGCTTTGAAGACTTGTGGGGTCTTCCCCTGGCTTAAAGACATTTTGTGGTAGATGAAGCATTTTAACATTTATTACACCAGTAACTCATGCGGCTTAAAGATCCCGTGGCACCGAGCGAGTGGTCGCTTCAGTCAAACCTGTTGCTTCGAGGCGTACAATGCTCCTGTAAATGAACAATTTGTATTGGTAGAGTGGACGCTAGGCACCTTCCACTCCACCATATAATGCCACAGGGCAAAGTGTTCATCCTTTTCATTTTATGAGGCACAGGAATGTGATCAGAGAGGCAGAGATGTGGTCTTGTGGTTCAGATGTAGACTTAAGCAGTTAGAGGCATGGGTCCAACCCCATTTAGATTAATTGTGTAATCCTGGACAAATACCCTGGTCTTCCTGTTCTCTCGGGTCTCATCTCATTGGGAGCGCCTAGAAGTTGCCAGGTTTGTTTTCTTCTCTTTAAGACAGAATAGTCTTTTAGCTCTGCAGAAGGCATAAAGATAAAGGGAGCATGGGAAAGAAGAAGTGCATCAGGAAACATGAGTACGTTGGTGTTGAATGGTTTTTCTGCATCGTCTTGTTTTCATAGCTCAAGATGTTTCTATTACTGAGGAAATTGGAGCATTTGCATAGGTGGCTATATTTATCAAATATAAACTTTGTTTTGATATGTCACAAGTGCTTACGAATTTTGATCTGATCTTATTTGGGGAAAGGTTTAATCTATGTGTGCTTTTATTCTCACAAAGATTGTATCGCAGCTCTTTAAGTGTTCATTGTACATTTGATTTTGACAAAAATTCAGATTGTGTTCTACGTTTCTCGAAACATTTATTAAGATCATTGTGGTGAACTGCCACACTCCAGTTTGCTATCAAGAGTGAACGTACAACTGCCTTATTTACAATATTAGAATACTCCTTTGACCTGCTACAGTTATATAAAGGTTATTACGATGAAAAGAAGGAATAGCATAGGTTTAGCCAAAGGCGATACTGCAGTATCCTCCTTAGGCCTCTCTCAGTTCGCTTGGGCTCTTTCAGTCATTGATTCTAAACATGGTGTAGAGATGCCTGGGAGGTGGGGGAGAGAATCAGCTCTCACTGTTTTGTGTATTTTCCTATCTCCATGACAATCCCTGAACATAGGGTCTGATTATGATGCCAGTAGGACCGCCTGTCTGCTCGCCGCTGGCCGATTCCGACTGCCGCGGTCGAGAAAGCTCCGCCCACCGTATTACGATGCAACCACTGCAACCACAGAGGTCTCATCATTGGTGGTGTCACTGCAAGTAGGCACAAATGCACGGGAAACATGTGCAGTTGTACACACCTACATGCCTTGTGTACGAAGTACCCAATTGCTGGAGTGTGGCGATATGTGTATAGGCCAGTCAATGGGGATACATGCCACATAGGACTTGCCTGGATTCTGCCACCCACAGGACCTTCCACTTCGGGGTGCAGCTGCTGAGGAGTAGGGGGACCTGGAGGAAGGGATCCACGCCTGAATCCACCATGGAGAAGGCAAATCGGCTAAGTATTCACCCCTTTTCCTTAGTTTCTGCCACAGTCGGGTCATCCGAAACCCACATCGTAATTCCGATGACGGTCGGATCTCCCTATACAGCCAATTGGCTGCTGTTCCTCTTCGACTGCCAACTCAGCATTTGGAGGAAAGCTGAAGGAGTCAGGCATCTGTCAGCGGTCGGTCAGAGTACATGCTGGATGCATCATAATCCAGCAGTTGGACCGACCTCTTCAACCGTTCCTATTCACCCTAGTAATGGAGCCCTTGGCATGCCTGGTGCGATCTGCCAATCGTATTCAAGGCTGGAGATGGCCAAATGTTGTGGAGGACAAAATCGCATTGTACGCAGATGATGTTTTGCTTTTCTTGGCTGAACAGGCCCAATCTGGCCCTCGCTGCCTCCGGGTTTTACATCTCTTTGCACAAGTCTCCGGACTGAAGCTAAATTCCCGCAAGTCTGTCCTGGTCCCCCTTCACCTCTCAAGAGACTGTTTTGATTGTCAATCCACAATCCCAATCAGAAGACAGACCATCAAATACCTGGGAATCTGGGTGGCTCTGCTCCCTGACCTCGCCTGGTCGCTTAACGTCACCCTGCTGGTGAAGAAAGCCCGTGCTGATCTCCATAAATGGCAAACTCTCCCGCTTAACCCTCTGGGAAGGGTTGCCCTCTTTAAAATGATGATACTCCCCCGATTCTTCTACATGATCCAAAACAACCCTTTTCAATTTCCATGAACCTGGTTTAAGAAGCTTGACAGCCTGACTATTAAATTCCTCTGGGCGGGCGGAGACCTTGCTTAGCCCTATCCCAGTGCCGGATCCCATCCTTTGATGTGGCATGGGCATGACTAATCTCTATCTATACTATTTGGCAACCCGCTTGCTCACGTTGCATGACTGGTTTAATGGTGGCTGGTCAGACCCAGCGTTCAGACTGGAACTGGGCTATCTGGACTTACCCAGGATTCAAGGGATGATGTACACTGCCACTATCCCCAGGAAGATGCCAACAGTGACGCAAACGGTTCTCCTAGCCTGGCGCACCTCCTTGCGCCACACCCAATGGACGAACAAACTGACCCAATACACTCTACTTTGGCAGGGGACCCAGCTTCGGGAGGTCAGTGCCCTGGGGGGATTCTGATCATGGGACCTTATTGGTATCTCGCAGCTTGGAGACGTGTGGACGGGTGACCAGATGCACACCTTCCAAGATCTGCAATCCCGCTATTCCCTGCAATCCTTGCAGTTTTATAGATATCTGCAGCTACGCCACACCCTCTACATGCACGTACCTCAAGGAACATCCCGTCCAGAATATAGTCTCCCCGAGGTGCAGATTATGACAGGCAACCTGAGAAAGGGGGGTGCCTCTCGTATCTACCGCTCTCTCACCAACAACACTCCAAACACGTTAGATCGACTCCGAAACCTATGGGAGCAATGGGTGGGGCCTGTCGAAGAGGAAGACTGGAGAGACACTCCAATGGCAACCAAGACAGTCACCAACTTCGCCAGGCTCTGTCTGGTCCAACTATACTATTTACACGCCACCTACTTAACGCCCAAACGCCTCTTTAGAGCAGTTATGAAGTCAAATGCATCTTGTGCGCGATGCAATCTTGACCAAGCAGACTTCTTCCACATGGTATAGGCCTGCCCTGTCATCACATGCTATTGGGATTCCATAGAGAAATAACTCACAGAGGTCCTGGGCTGAGAGGTCCTGCTCAACCCCTTACAAATACTCCTGGGTATTACGGATGGCCTGGATGGCTCCCGAGCTGATAAGCAATTTCTTACCACTGCCATAATGGTGGCCAAGAGAGACATTGCGGCCAGTTGGATAGATCCAGAATCCTCTGGCATACCGAAATGGTGCAGAGGCGTCTATTGATGCGCAGCACAGGAGAAACTGTTGTTCAAGACTAGAGTGGGTCCAGCTAAATACCGTGAGGTTTGGGGTAAATGGCTGGGGCAGATAGATTGAGATAGTCTCCTTATGAAATGTCTGCACTGTGTGGGATCTGGGAGATAGGGTAATGCAAACTCAATTCCCTGTGTATGTAAACGGTAATACCAACTGATTATTATGATATACTGTATTTGACTGCTGCTGGTAGTTCCTGTTTAAAAAACAATAAAATTGTTTATAAAAAAAAAGAAGCATTTTTTAAATTTTTCATGATTTACAAAAAATATGAGTAATTCTATTAAACGAGTATCAAAAGAAAAAGAGCTCCAAATATTAGCAATAATAACCAAAAATACATATGCTAACTAAAAAGAAATAGTAGTATTAAACATGCAATTTAATTGGGCCCATTTTTAATGCTAAAAAGAGTTTGTTACTGGGAAAATAAAGAGCATATGTTTAAGATCTGCCTTTTGACATTTACGTGACTGGCACAAAGAATCACAATCAGATTTAAATCTAGATAAAGTACAAGGAGCTAATAATAATCTAGCATAAATGAAATAAAGAGATTGAGTCGTACTAGCAGTGTGTAAAGATTTATAAATCTTAGATTAAATTTTAGCATTTACATCAATAGGCAACAAAATATTGGTATCAAACTCCCATTCTATCTCAACTTTAGATTTTGTTTATAAAGTAGTATCTTTCCTAAGTACTTTATAAACATTTGAGGCTTTAAGACCAGATGATAAAAAAGAAAGTAAAATTATTACTTTCTGTATATCGGTGAGATGAGTCAGGAAAAGAATCAAAATTATTCTGTATAGCAAAGGATAAGAATTGATATTTTCCATGAAAGGAAGATGGTAAAGAAAATTAATGTTGGCTAATTATAAATGGAAAAATATAATCATCTTGGAATTATTGACCATCCTAAATTAATCCATTCTTCTTTCACCAAACCAACCATTCTTTATTTTAATGAGTTTTCTATATCATATATTGATTTTTAAAGATCTTTTTCATCAATATACCCGGGATACTGAATACATTGTAAAACTCTACAAGTCTTTTTAATAACTGGAGATGCTAATGAGAAGGGTTTCTGTGAAAATGATAAAAGAATTTGAAATAAAAAAGAATCAATAAGAGATTTCTCAAGATCAACACACAGAAGCGAGCATGGATTATCTACACTGGCTAACCAAAAAAGAGGAATGTTTGAGTATAAAAACATCACAATAACAACACAAATCACTCCATCTTCAGATAGTACTAATTTAAATCGGGTGAGGGAAACGTTCTTACTCTCAGAAATGTAGGTAAAAACGAATCTAGGGGGATATGTACAAGGATTTGCAAGAAAAAAACCGCTAACGTTAGTTAGCGGCAAATTATTTATTGCAGCGCACTGCCGCAAACCATCGCCACGTTAGCGACGTATGTACAGGGCGACGCTACGTGGCGATAGTTTCTCATGTCAGCAGAAATTGTCAAAGTTAACAACAGCATCACAGCGATAAAAATCTTGCCGCTAGTATGAAAAAGTGGCGGCAGGCCAGTCAGCAGCCAGAACCTGCACGCAAATTAGCGTGACGCCACTTTTTTCACGTTAGGTCGGAAAAGCGACTACAAAACATCCTGCAAAGTATCACAAACTGAGGGGAAAAAAAGTGAAGAACCATGGATGAAGCTGGACCAAGTACCCAAACAGCCAGAAGGACCAGCCAGAGAGCCAGGAGAAAGGCAAGGGGAAGAAGAAGAGGAAAACCAGGTTCAGCCAGCAGGAAAACGAGGTCCTGATTGCGTAGATGACAGAAAAACAACACTTGCTGTTTGTCAGCTACAGTGTATCATTGGGGGCCAAGAATGCAATATGCAGTCCATCACAGCCAAGGTGAATGCTGTCGGAGAGGTGAGGACAGTGAACAACTGCAAGAAGCTCTGGCATGATGCTAAGCGCAAGACCAAGGAGAAACTGTTTGCCAATCGCAATGCAACACTGTAGACCGGAGGTGGGAGTCCAGCACCACAGGAGGAGAAGATGCGTTGGAGAAACAGGTGTCCACAGTCATCTGTGATGAGTCAGTGGTTGGAATCCAGGGACAGGATACTGCTGAACATGACCAGCAACATCCGCACCACGGTGAGTAACAACCAGGGACTGGGGGGATGGGGGTGGATGGGCCCATGCACAATTAAATATCTACCAGTGCACATCCACAATGACTTCAAACCTTGTCACAGATACTCTTGTCCCTGGGGGTATAGACACATATTACCCTAGTCAACAGATATATTGCAAGAAACATTGGTGGGGTCATCGACTTGGAAATCTGCACAGAAAAGTAATTTTCTTATCATAGCCAAAGATTCATATCAGAACACAATATAAGGGCAACATGAAAGAGCAAACGGGCACATTGCCTGGAGATGCGGCAGGCTGGCAAAATGTCCCCATTGTCTCAACATCATGCACATACAATTTGTCTGTACAGGGCTGCATCTCTTTGATGACAATATGAGGATGCACTGTGAATGCGACAGATTATGTGCACAAGTCAGCATACCACCACCGATGTTAGCACAAGAGAAATCACAAGAGTCAAAGCTATTTGTATGTACATGTGCACTGCATTGAGCAGCACACATGGAAAAAGAAAAATCGAGGATAAATAATGCATTTCTCTTTGTTTCGCCATCTTAAGAACAGTGTTTACCTGGTCTCAATTTTTGCGCAGTCTCCTATGTACACCAACCTTGTACATAGGGGGCAGCGTCAAAATGAATTGGTGTTGCAGTGGAGCGCCCACCGCAACACCCACTGCCTACCCCTTTCACGCTAAGCATAACGTGAAAGGGGGCCTTATGTACAAGGCAAAGTTAAGACACCACAACGTCAATATAGGTGACGTTGTTGTGTCGATAGGGGCTTGTAAATATGGCCCTATGAATGTACATTGTCATACTATCTACTTGTACAGTAATGCATGATCATACTATAAACACACATACAAATGTATCTCCCCTATACATTGCAGAGGGAGAAACATCACCTCCTGTACAGCAGCCTGTACCACTCTTCAATGATGAAGAGGAAGACCTTGCAACCATTGACCAGGTTACACTCCAACATCTGCTCGAATCAATGGGCACCCCATCTCCGGAAGCAGGGCCATCCAGAAGCAATCTGAAAACAAAACCCCTTGCACAAACAACCCAGCAGCAAGCACTGACCGCCACAGCTGCCTCCCAGGTCCTTGAGGACCCACATCTGGCATTTCAACGTCATGCGGTAGAGGTCCAGCAGGAGATGGCTGGTTACGTGCGGGTGCGGTTTGACAGCCTGGATGCCAAATTAGATGGATTACGTGGGTGCCTCAGTCCCATTCGGGATCACCTACAGACCATCACAGACACCCGCAGTCTGCTCCATGCTCTCCAGCATTCCATGGCTGACATTGCTGGAGTACTGACTCAGAGACAAAAACAACGGTTCAGTCCGAGTGGCTCCAAAGATGTCAGCAAGGAGTTGCGCCACATGCAAATGATCAAGGAGAACATGGAGCAGATGCAAGCCTTGCTAATGGCAGCCACGGTTGAACAGCACAGACACATTACTTGCATCTTTTATGCCCTGCAGCTGATCATCACAGCAGTGCTGCATCAAGGTTTGGAATAGATGAATGCTGCTGCTGCTTCAACATCCACATCTCCATCCCCTGATGTGTCAGTGCTTCACAGTGCCGCTGACATTCTACCACCACGCACACCGGAGGCACATGACACATCAGAGAAAAAAAGATGTTGATGATTCTGCAATATTGCTAAGAAGAAAGTGGTAGAATTCCTCCATGCCAAATGGTCAGTTTTGCCTTGGATCAGTGCTTAGCATCATGCCCCGGAACATCCTCTTTCAATGTCCGCTGCTACACACTGTGATACTCACCTTGGACCTCAATATGGACTGCCACAATGTGTGTTGTTCCTAAAGACACTGCAATCAGCCTGCTGACTGAACTCTGCCTCTTCCTCTGAATATGTTTCACCCAAAGGACTCTGTCAGGCCCTGCACTGGGCATCTATGAAATGTGGGGGTTGTTTGACAAAGTACTGTGGCAGTCTTCACCAAAGCCAATGCACATGCAAATTAAAATGTTTAATTTACACAGATGTGTGTTAATCATGACAATTCAGGTATAGAAGTCTTCAATAATGTTTGAGCAGTGAATCCGTCATAATGTACACCCAGTGACATATGAAAAACGTTCATGTTCAACTGTATCACAGATAGGTAGTGAGATGACTGGGCATGTGAGATCTAGCCATGCCCTCGTTGATCAAATATAACCTACTAGCAATATTCCAACATTGCCCTCCGTACATGAAGACAATAGGCATGTGTGGAAATAGGTCCAAGTTTGTTGCATGCCACAAGTTGTGTCTCCATTTAGCATTGAAAACAAGTCTCACTTGGCAGATCTACTCACACTCAACGGGGTGGACAAAGGTTGTTGTGATGGTGGTCATTGCATGTCACATTTCAAGTTAGTGCACACCATATGCATATAGATGACGATTTGTTGTGGCACATATCGCCCACCTGCTATTGGAATCACAATGTCTGTTTTAGTGAAGCTGTGTTTGCAATAGGGACTTCGCCTAAAGTGCAAGTCCTCAATCAGACAATCACAATGGCTTAACAATGCCTTGGCAACAAGGAACCCTCTCATGCTGTGCTCGCTGTGAAAGGAGACGGCAATGTATCCAGGGATGTGTAGTGCACTGCACGTAGCACATAGTCAGATGCTGTACCGCCATTTCAAGTGTGGCATCACTATGAGGCAATGACAAAAGTAACAGCTGGGAAAAGAGGGTATGACACTGTCACTACAGGGGGCAATGCTACATTTCCCCTCCTGTTTTTTGCAGAATTGTGTTCTGCCTTGTGCCAGGCACATTTGATATGCAAATTTACAATATTGTGCATGGGCAGGAGAGTGAGCCCCCAGCCACAGGAACAAATAATTTCCATAATGATGACACACTTGCACTATGCAGCAAGCGTGCCTATGTCTGTGCATGTTAGATGGACTCAGCTTCTGGCTCTTGTGATATGCAGGGTGTGGACGTATTCTGTGGAATACAGTGCATACACCCATCACCATGATGGACAAGAGTTGCAATGTCAATGTCTGTTCAAGTACAATGCGCGAGTGACCCTTCACTTGATGTCTGATTGCACTGCAAGGATTACATTTACTCACATTATCACTGTGTTAATGGCCCATTTCAAAATGGCATCCGATTTTGTTGCAGTCGTAGTCTGTGTTTGGTGTTTAACACTAGTTAAAATTCCGGCGGGTTCCCACATTACTGTTTGATCGCAGATCAGGCAGCGCAGTTGTCAGGCGAGGGGCGCTCTGCACATTCAGATGGGTAAGTGGATTCACATTCGATTGGCAGTAGGGTCGGTGTTGGAAGTCGGGTGATTGTTTGTTAAAAAAGTTTTGTGTGCTTTCTTTCAGTAATTTTTTAATACACCCTTAGGAGTTTATCACGAGTGTATGAGGACGTCAGCAATAGTGGTGTTTATGGTAATTGTTATAACTTTGAGTCTCATGACTTTAGTTTCAGCAGAATTCATCAGGAGACATGGGTGCACTCCTGAGTGTGAGAAGCTACATGAGGTAATTTCAGTACTTCGTCTTGCTTCCAGTTTGTAATTGGTATAGATACAGAGAATTGATCGGGACTTATTGTTTCAACTTAGGGAGACTTCCCATATGATTTGCCATTGGTGGCAGTTATTATCAAGGTGACGTGGTTTGAAAAACACGGACCATGTGAACTGACATGCAGCACTTTGTTTCTACGTACAGTGAGGTAGAGTATTATATCATATGGTTGTCACTACTCATAGCATTCGTTAGCTATACTTCCACAGTCTTTTATATAGTTGACATATTTTCTATGACCTGCAGATTATACTCCAGGATATCTCAGTATCTGTTTGTGATGGTTGATATACTCATCTAGTCATCTAGTAAGTTCTTAATCATTGTGCAGTTGAGGTGACGGGCTTGTATCCTTTGGTCACATTATTGTTTCTGTTTCTGAGCACAGGCTTTTGCATGCAGAGGAAGGCATAATGTTTTTCTGGACTGTTCTTGATTGGTGGTCTTCGGTCACCAAGTGGTACCTGTGTTTTCACTTGGTTGCTTTATGGTGAATGGCACTCATTTCACTTGTATATTTCTTTTCCTATTTTTAATCTCTTTATTTTTCTGTTTCTTTTCACGTGATCACTGTTGCCATGTCTATGTGCATCTTTGGTGCTGTAGCAGCTATCCCTGTATATTAAATGTGGACATCATTTTGTTTTATTGAAATTGTTTTTCATTATTTCTTTCAGAGGCCCCTGAAGAAGGGATTTGATGATTGCGAAATGCATTGGGCAATGTTATTATTTTTTGCATGTCTGTAATTAATGTTGTTACATGGACAGTGTGATGTTCACACTGTATTTACCCTTGATACATTTGTGCAACAGTTGAATTTCAAAAAAGTATTGGCCTAATAAAGGCTTAAGCATTTGTTAAAAAGAGAAACACATTACTGATTAACTGTGGTGACCCTTTGTGTACATTGATTGTTTAATTTTTGATAATGTGAGTAAATGTAATCCTCACAGAGCAATCAAACATCGAGTGAAGAGTCACTTGCACATTTATCAGAACAAATACATTAACCCCCCATCCAAAGGAAAAGGAAACTCATCCACAAATACTACAAGATAATAAATAAAAAACTATGCTAAAATCTAACTACCTATTACTACACTACAACTACACTACCTACCAATTAAAAAACTTACCTATCACTAACTAATAGGAATAAATAAAATTGGGGGTACGTAGAAAAGGGGGATGGGTCTCTATTGGCCAGATCAAAATGGGAGACCCACGGCAGCCTTTATGTCCTGTAGGAGGGTGGTCTGCTCCGCCATCTCACCTTCTAAATGTGCAAACCTGATATTAATGTCCATGATTGTACGACGGTCCCGCATAGTAAATGGGACCACCTAATTAGATCCTGCAGCTGCCATTGTAGCTGGTCCTTGGATCTGTGAGGGGGCACCAGGTTGTGTTCCGGATCCTGAGGCTGCAGCTTGTCTCAGTGTTCTTCCAGTGGGATGTGCAGATCCCTGCCTATGTTGGGACCCACACCTGTCGCCAGAAGTACCCGGTCTGGCCTGTGTCTCACTCTTGCTGTGTCCTTGGCCTACATTGGGCAATGACTTCCACCTACCAGCTGCACGGTCAGCTTGATACCTCCTTGACATGTTGCGGTATCCCCTGGCTACCTTGAGTATGTAAAGATACCGGTCCTTCCTGAGCTTGAATGCGTGGGCCTCTACTGGCGACATGTTGTCTGTCAAATAATAGCAATGACCGAATGTGAGTCATGAAGACTATGTCAACTCTCTCCATTTCACACAGAAACACTAGGTCAGTGAAATATGGGAGCCTACACTCTAACAAAAGATTGTGAAGTTTGAAAATAACATGTACAATGCAATGTAGAAGCAATGATCAGTTACAACACGCTGCCAACACTGACATGACAGTACATGGCATGTGACTGGTAATGTCACAACCCAATGAGACTGTCAGGGGCATATGTACAAGCCCCTACAACCACCATAATGTCACTTTCAGTGACATTATTGTGGAGATAGGGGCTGCAGCTTACGTACAAGGCAGCGTTAAGACACTTAACATGGCTTAACGCTGCCTTGTACATCAGGCACCCTTTCACGCTATGGTTTGTGTGAAAGGGGCATCCAGTCAGTGTTGTGTGGGTCGTTCCAGCGCAACACCCATTGTATTTGACTCTGCCCCCTATGTACAAGGGTGGCCTACATATGAGGCAGTACCAGTAATAAGACCTTGATAATCCTGGTCCAAAATTGTCAAAAGGAGGGGAACCAATGCATTTCTCATCGATGTTGATTTTTCCATGTGTGCTACCTTGTGCAGCGCACATGCAAAAATCAAAATGCCATGCTTTGGAAATGTACATGAAGGTGTGGCTTCCTGTACATAAACGAAGGAAGGTATGTACTAGGAAGTGGCAGAGTGTGTCGTTAGCCTCCTTGGCTTAACGACTCTCTCTGCCACTTTTGAAGCAGAAGACTGCACCATATTCACAATAATATGTTGCAGCCTTGCGGTTCCCCCTGCGATGGTGCTAGGTTTAACAACTTTGCGCCAATGCAGGCACCCTAGCACCAGAGTGCAAGGGTGTCTGTGTGCATGTGAGGATTGTTCATGGGTAGGAAAGTGTCCCTTCATGCACATGAAAATTCTGGAAAAGCCCTACTGTCACTTTTACCGGTGCTGCATCAAGCATCACATAGGGCAAAACAATATTTGGTGTCTGAACACTGACTTGAACATGAGGCGCAGCCCCTTTCGCCCCCACAACTTCACAATAGGTGACTTAGTGGTGGCGATCGGGACCAATGTGGTTTAATCCACATCTTTGACTCTGCTGAAAATGTTGAAACACAGGACTGTGCACCTCAAAATGTTACAACACATTCCCAAAAGTAATACCCCCCTGGAGTTAGAATAGTAATTAAGATTTAATGGGGAATGTGTTGTAATGAGTTGCTTTGTAAGGCCCTGCGTTGTAAAAGGTATTGTGTAGTAAAACATGTGGATTAAAAGCATACGTGGAAAATGCATGCGGAGTAACGTCACATATTCTGCGAGAGGGGCTTGTACAATTGGCCTTGAGTCAAATAAGGGGAATGAGCCCAAGGAGACAGCTTGACAACACCATTGCAGTGACAAAACATGCCAATTACATACATAGGCCCATCTTTGTTAGTTGGTGGGTGAACGTGCCATCGGAAGCCTTGGCTTAAAGCTACGCCCTGGTAACTTTTAAAGCTGTTATGCAGCATACATATGATAATACTGTGCAGAGATGTGTCTGACATCGCACGGCCAGAAAAAACACTATCTACTGTGCAAAATCTGGCACAATTGTACAGTCACCTAAGTCAAGGATGTACACACATTCCATCTCTGGTCATATTCATCACCAACACCACTCACATGTCTCCTCTCCTGTCTGTACGATCTGGAATCACCATGTATGTGCTGCATTGGCAGAACACATTGATATGTATTGCATGGGCATCTCTGACTGGATATGTGCAAACATACATCAGGAAGACATATGTATTCCTCCATCTTCACTTACTGATTTGTACAACCTTCACATTTCCACAAAACCCTATCACACTAGAGTCAAAGTACATGTGATACACATATATACTGCATAGTACTAAGGACATGATTTTATCCAGACATTCATCACATCTCACATTTGACAACATTTAATAGGTATACTCACCAGTGGTGTGTGGGTCCCTGAAGGTGTCGATAAACCCCCTGTGTGATGAGTGGTCCTCCAGCTGTGAGACATAAAACAAAACGTGTGTTGGTAACCAAAAAATTAATTCACACGTGTCCTATTCATCATCAAATTTATCACCAACAATGTAAATGTTCTGCACTTTTGCAGTACATGTTGCATACATTATTGTGTTGAGTTTGCCTGTTATTCCCACAAGACATGATAATGCAGAGTTAGGCCAAACAAGACAATCATGCTTGCACATTCACACATTTTGCACAGACGACTTCTGTGACACAATCCCAAGGCCCAGTTTCCCCAAACAACATCATGCTCTTCATGCTCTTTTGACAATAGCATTGATGGAGATTGCACAAGGGTGTGTCAAAATATTGATGGTGTATGTCATTCTTGAGGTCTCATATGATACATTTCTTAAGTTTCATATCTCAGACAACGTTACTCTAAACAGAGGTACAAGGGCAGCGTACATAGTAGGCTGCGCTAATATGGAATGTTAGTGAAGAGCTGATCCTATCTTAGCAAAACTCAGAGAAAAGATTTCTTCCTCATATTTTTTGCTTTTTACATGTGTGGGACCTTGTGCAGCACACATGGAATGATCAAAATGCATTGGATTTTTTATGTACTGTAAGGTCACACTTCATGTCCATGAACAATCTTTTCCCTGCACGCAAACAAACTTGCACTATGGTGCAAGGGTGCCTGGGTTGGCACTACACTGCAATTTGTTGCAGCAACTCGGGTGGACATGCAAACCTGCACCATATGCTTGTAAGCATGGTGCAGCCTTGCGTTTCTGCAGTGGAAATGTTAGGCCTGAAGGCATGATGTAGAACGACTCACTCCGCAAATTTCTTGTACATATACTCCATTGAGTTGCAGACAGCATTTTTTATTAGTAACAAAAGTGTTCATTTGACTAATTTAAGGTTGTACTTACCACCTTGCTGGCCAATGAGGATGCCAAGGTGGTCCAACATGTCACCCTTACGACCAACGCAATGCTGCCATTGATACTTCCATTGTCGGACAGTCCTGTCCACACCAAAGACCCGCAGCATCTGGCTCCTCACATTCTCCCACCTCACCTTCCTCACACGTACCGCAGAGCCCTGCAGGATCCAACCCCCACTTTGAATCATCAAGGGCAGGTAGTGCTTCACTAGCCAGAGGAAGCCCCCCAATGCCCCCTCTGACATCCTGTCCCCCTACCCACACCCACCATCTCCCAGCACACACCTAAACCACTCGTAAAAAAAAAAATATATATATATATATATATATATATATATATATATATATATATATATATATATACCCCAACAACTAGTGATAATTTAAAATATCCCTTGGACAAACACCCGACAACAAATAGTACTAGACACAAAAAAGAAGTAAGGGCAACTACACAAGACTTCACGGGCACACTAGGGACAGTTCACAGGACACAACCACACTCTCAAAACCAAATTCAGCAGCACACAACACCAAAAACCTCCAACACTCTCCACAATCACAAGAAGTGTGCTCAAAAGTGAAAGTGAAAGTGCACAGTACTCCTCCAGGCAACAGGATGCATGCTGACATCACTTCCTGTGTGTTTGAGGGCTGTTTTTTGCAGTAATATTTAGTGTTTTCACATGTATTTTGCTATACCTTTCTATCGCAGTTATGAAAAAATGATCGCCTTAGCGTTAATGCGGCAAAAATCTGGACGCTAACTGCAAGTTTTACCTCTGACCCCAAAACACACACTAAAATTCATCTCTGACCCCAAAACACATACTCACCCACAAACATACAATTCCATATTAATAACCGCACTTTGTTTAACTTTCACTTGTCAGATGGATGTACCCATGCATAGTATGAACATGCACACAAGGTTTTTGTGTTGTGATGTTTTATTGCAAAAACTATGCCTATGTACATTTTGCACAGTCAAAACAAAGAAAGTGTTGTCATATTTCTACGTGGTCATGTGGAGAAATTGTGGATAATTCTGTCCCTTCGTGCTGTTCCTGCAGCCATAGCTGGGGTGTATGTAGCATCAGCCTCTTCTTATTCGTCATCCTCAGGATTGTCCGGTTCATCCGGAACCTCAATTCATGGTGCGTTTGTGCAGACACATATGTTGTGCAGCACACAACATGCCACGATGATCTTGCAGACTATTTCAGGGCTGTACAGCAGTGTGCCGCCTGAGATGTCGAGTCACCTGTACCGTGGCTTTAGCACATCAAATGTTCTCTCCACAATGGACCTGGTGTGTCCAAGTGCGACTTTGTAATGTCTCTGTGCCTGGTTGTTTGTGGCTCTGAGGGGTGTCATCAGCCATGGAGATAGTGCATATCCTTGATCACCTGTAACATAAAATGGAGAGATGTGTCCATTAGTATTTGTGCATGCTGTGTTTGCAGAGTTTCTATTTTTGTGTGTGTGATTTGTGCTACTTAGGTAATTTAGCTTTACCATGTGTAGCTTCAGACAATTGTCCAGCATAAATGCAAATTACTTTGCCTCCCAGTTGCTCCTCCATCCCCCCACTCTGTGTTATGGTTGCGGCTGCACATTAGCACTGCTGGTGCAATGAAGGCACACAAAATGCAGGCACATCTGCGTCCGTCCGTGACCCAACCACAACCGGCACCAGGGACCCTGGATCTCATAACGTCTACCTCTACGACTCATCCGCCATCCTCGCACTCAACCCCAGAAGGAAGTACAACTGACAACAGGCCACACTGAACACCACCCATGGCCAGTTCTCCTGCCTCCACTGCCGCAAGACCTTCACCACCGCCACAGCCGCCAACACCGCCAACGCACTGAGCTGCATCCTCCTCCCCATGCGCTCCCTGCACAGACACACCGTGGACATCTGGTACCTCCGGGACACACTCGCACCCAACATCGCCTTCTTTATGGACAGTTGGAACACCAACTCCTCTGCCCCTGACATCGCCCTCACAATCCTGGACGGATACATGATCCAGAGGGAGGACTGCCCCAATCACCCTGCAGGAGTCCTTACCATCGTGCATTAAAAAGTCCCTCTGCCTCTTCCAGGTCCAGTCCAGCCCCAACTCCACATTCTGCCGGCACACTTGCCTACAGACCCCCTCGGACACATGGACCGGTTTGTTAACACCATCAACGACCTCTTCGCACCCCACCCCATCACCTCTATGGGCTATATACTCATTGGAGACCTGGACTTCCACCTCAACAACACCAGCTCCACTAACTTCCGGATGAAGAGCTCGCCAACATGTGACTGAAACAACTCTTAACCACACCGACCCACAAGGCAGACCAAACCCTCAACCCCTTCTTCGCAGGAGGAAACAGCGTACACTTCAGCCACACCACACAGCACCCATGGACTGACCACCACTGCAAACACTTCCTTGCAAACAAAACCAAGCAGGCTAAACCCGCACCTCGCGCCACGCAAAGGAACTGGAGCTGAGTCACCAATGCGCAGATAAAATCAACCCTCAACTGTAACACCCCCAACGCTGCAGCAGACGCCAATTGCACTGCCAGGGAATCTCACACATGGATCTCCAACTGCGCAGACAAACTCACCTCGCCACACAGCTCCGACAGACAGAGCAGCAGCAAAGCTGCATCGTTCACCACCAAACACAAAGATTGCAGACACACCTGCAGACTCCTGGAGAAGAACCGACAAACTGCAAGACACACGTAATCTTCTAGACATACAAGAACACCATGTCCAAATACCACCAACGCATCAGTAGCACTGAATGGAGCTTCATCCACAACATAATAATTGCATACTCCACCACCTCCAAAGACCTCTTCACGTCATCCATGAATTCACCAAGACCACCAGATAAGCCACAGACAACGCCATCCTGGACATGTCTCAATCTGAATTTCCAAGCAACCACAGCACCGAGGCCTCTCTACTTGCTGCCCCAGACAACATCCACACTCTCCTCGACCAAGGCCACACTGCAGCCCTGATTCTACTTGACCTGTCAGCAGCATTCTACACCGTCTCCCAACGCACACTAGCGGGCAGACTACGTGACGCAGGCATACAAGGAACCACCCTTGACTTTATCCAATCATTCATCACTGGCAGAAGCCAAGGGTACAGACTGCCACCCATCCTCTCAGAACCCACAAATATTCACATGTGTAGTGCCCCAGGGATCATTGCTGAGCCCAACACTCTTCAATGTCCACATGGCTCCCCTCACCGCCATCGTCCAACAGCACAGCCTCAGCATAGTATCCTACGCCAAGGTAACCCAGCTCATTCGCTCCCTCACCAAGGAGCCCACCACCACCAGACTCAACTACTAGGAAGGGATGCAGGAAGTTGCAAACTGGATGAGCAACATCTGCATGAGACTCTACGCGGAGAGGACATAAGTTGTCATCCTTGGAAACACCCATGCGGCATGTAACAGCACCTGGTGGCACACTGCCCTTGGCATACCCACAACCCACACGGACCACGCAAGAGACCTGGGCACTGTACTCAAATCCTCCCTCTCCATGTACCAACAGGTCACCGCCATCACATCCAGCTACTTCAACACCCTCCACATCCTCTGTAAAAGCTCCCAAAATATCCCCCCAATCCAAAAATACAGTCACCAATGCACTAATTTACATCAGACTGGGATACGCCCTCTGCGCCTTCATGGTACAGTCTCTGCTCCACAATCTCTTGACTATGCAAAACACCACCACCACACTTGGGCTTGTGTTCACACTTTCCTCATAGGTCCTAACCCTCTATCACACCTACTTGGTTCCCACCTCTCCCAGCATTTGCAGATGTGTGATGGAGGGGCAGGACCTTGGATGGAAGTTTGTTTACAAGGCTACCCCCAGTGACTGCAGTCCCTTGGGTTCTTGTGTATGGTGGGTGGACATTTTTCAAGGCATGTTGTATGACATTTGCTACATGTGCATTCTTACATTTGGGTGCTACATGATTGTGGACTTGATGCGTGTGGTGCGTTCAGTTGGTACTTTCCAACAAGCAGTCCATTTCCATTTGTGCCATTCTCAAACCGCTGGTTGATGATGGACTGCGGGAAGATGTAGGATTCATGTACACTCCCTGGAAACTTGGCTACAATATTGGTGAACCAGCCATGGTGGTCCACGATTGCCTGCAGGTTCATGGAGTGTGTGTGCTTCCTGTTCCGATAAATGTGTGCAGTGTCCACAGGAGGCACAAGTAGGACATGGGTGCAGTCAATTGCCCCCAACACATGAGGAAAGCCAGCAATGGCATAGAAGCCTTGTTTGGTGTCAAGCTGTTCTTGCGCAGTGTTGGGGAAGCGTAGGTGCTGTGGCATCAGGCTGATGATGGCATCCAAGACATTTGGGAGGAACCTTGAAAAGGATGACTAGGAGACTCCCCCAACTCTGGCAGTGGTTGGTTGGAAGAAACCTGAGGCCAACATGTGCAGCACTGCTAGAAGCTTCGTCTGCGGAGGGATGTTGGTGCAACACTGTGATGGTGCCTGCAGCCTGGGGATATCTGGGTCAATATGCAGAGGATGAAGGACCTTTTCAGCCTGTAGTGGGCTATCACATCCTCTGGTGTTAGGTCTATCAGGGTGATGCGTTGACAATAGACCTGCTGTCTTCTTTGGCGCTGCCTCTGTGGTGGTCCTGTGGGCGGAGGCGGGAGCGGTGGTTGTTGTGGTCCTCTTGGTGTTCCAAGCTGAATGAGTAGTACCTCCATGGCATCAGTAGGTTGTCAAATGTGGTTCTGGGCTACTCTCCCTTATATCCAGTTTTGTATTCTCAATTTTTAAGACCACCTTTTTTCTGGTCATAGACACCAGCCGCTAACTGGCCTTAGCAGCTGTTTTTTTAACGTGTCGCCGGCCCCAGTGATCATTGTACATATTGCGAAGTGGGGTTAGCGCCGATCTTTACACAGGAACGCCTACCTTGCATCCCATTTTCGTTAGCTATCGCTAACAGAAGTGGCAAACTGAAAAACGGATGATATCGCTAGTAAACTGTTGCCAACCGCGTTTAGCGCCAACTTGTACATAAGACAATAAAAAAAAACAGTAGCGTCAGCGGCGTTAACTCCTTGTACATATGCCCCCATGTTTTTTAAAAAAGGAAGAAGGGATAATATTTGGTGACATAAATAATTCAAATAAAACTGATATGCATACAACATTTCAATAGTATCCAACTGCCCCAGAAGTACAAAAATAGGGTATTCCATTTGCCAGATAAAGTTTAAATTCTACTTGTTAGATTAGGCTTTGAATTTACAATATCTTGAATAAATTAAATGAATCACAAAGCTAAGTATTTTATTTTTGAGGGGTTCCATGAGAAATCTGATTGTTGAAACATATGTCTAAAACACAATTTATTTAGTGGTAAGATCTCACATTTGTCCATGTTAAGTGTATACCCTGAAAAATGTGAAAATAATTGAACCTCCTGTAGAAGAAAGGTTCAGATAGTAACCTTGGGATTAGAAACATATAAAAAAAATAACATTTGCATAGACTGAAATATTTAGGTGGAAATCGTTATGTTTAATAAACCCTTTGATGTTATTGTTCTGTCTAATCTTAGAGAGGAAGGGTTCGAACCCTAAAATAAATAATAAAGGGATTAGATAGATAACATCCTCCAGATAAAGAAAAAGGTGTTAAAATCAAAACAATTAAAAAGACAGATGCTTTCGGAGAAGAATAAAGTATCAAATATATTTAAGAATCTTTGGTCCAAAACCAACCAACACAGAGTATAAAAATAACATTCCAGTCCATTCTGTCAAATGCTTTCTCTGAGTCTTGCTCAATTTGTGCTAAAAGATCTTGTTTCAGAACATATTAGGCAATAATGTTAAAATATACCCTAGAAGCCATTCATTTTGATTCAACAAAGCCTGTTTGCTGTTTACCTAGTAGCTTAGGACGAAGAGGATCCAAATGTAGGGCAATACGGTTTGCAAATATTTTATATTTAACGTTCACTAATTATGTTGGCTTAAAATTTTACAATACCGATGATTTTTACCCACTTTTGTAATTATACAAATTGATACATCTTGAAAAGAGCTTTGGGAGAAACCAGCATCTAAACATTTGCTATGAAAAAGGACAACTTTGGGACAAAGTGTGAGGAGCAATCAACATAATTAAAATGTGACTGAAAAAGCATCAGCACCAGGTGTTTGATACATTTTTAAAGTTTAAGAGCCTTCAAAATCTCCTTGATAAATATTTTCTCTTTGTAAACACTGAAATCAATTGCTGATCAAAATAATTTAGTAATGGAATTAAGATAATTGATAACATCTTGTTGATTAGGTTCATTTTCTGGCGGGTATAAGTTTTCATATAAACACAAAAAATCTCGAAGTCTTAGAAGGAAAAACAATTTGAATCTGTATGTATAAAATCTATTTTTGCCCATTCCTTTTTAGTTTCGAGTAATTAGCTAATATTGTACCATATTTATTCGGCCATCATAATATTTAGCACTGGAAGTTAATAAAAAAGTAGAAGCTAATTCAGTGGACGTTTTATTAAATTACATTTTCACCATCACTAAGCTTTGCCGTATCCTCGAGGAATAGGTAGTATAATAAAAGGAATGTTCTAGGTCATTAATCTAATCTGTAATATATTGTAGATACTTCTGTGAGAAGCATTTCTTTCATGCCAACATCTCTTGCAGAATCTTTAAATGCATCCTAAATAGTTTAGAAGGAAATTTTTTTTTTTTTTTTTTTTTTTTTTTTGAAACCGTTTATTACATCCATAAAAAGGTTACAGTTATGGGCCTACAACCGCACGGCCGGCCGCTAGAGCATCACAAATATAGTACACACAGACAGTAAAAGTCTCTCAGCGGTGCACAGTAGAAACACAGGAGTAATCAACGGTGCAGGCCTCACGGCGTCCTGCCACAGAGTACGGTTTCATTTTAAAGACTAACAACAACAACAAAAACCACAACCGCAAGGCAACCCAAGATTCAAGGTGACAACACTTGCTCCATAGTGGGGGATCCAGAGTGGCAGGAAAGATCTGAAGAGGGGGATGGGAGGAGATCAGGGACTGGGGGGCCGCGTGCCCGCGGCCGAGCAAGGGGGTCCAGCTAGGGAGACGGAGCAGGCGAGGCAGCCGGCAGCTGTGGCGGCTCACAAATGCCCCCACGGTAGGCGTTCCAGGGGCCCCAGAGTTTCACCCACGCCCCAGGCTTACCCCTCGCCACATACACCACCTTTTCACGGAACATACACCAATCCATGTGCTCTTTCCAGGCCGACACCGCAGGGGGCCTCTGGGATCCCCACAATTGAGCAATATCACGTTTCGCTATCATGTATCCCAGAGTCACCCACCGCGTCTGCGGAGCCAAATAGTCATTCGGTTCCCATACATTCAACAAGCACCTCCTCGCTTCAGGCAGCAGCGCTACACGCGTGACCACACGCAGGACCTCATGCACACCACGCCAGAATCGCTCCACCTTCGGGCACTCCCACAGTATATGCATAAAAGTCGCCAACGCACCACAGCCACGCTTACACAGTCCGTCCACGGCATAACCCATACGTAGAAGCCGTGGCCCCGTCACGTAGACCCGGTGAAGGATCTTGAGCTGGACGAAACGAAGGCGAGCCGGGATGGCCACCTCTTTTGGAGAGGCCACCGCGGACATCCAATCCTCGTCGTCCAGCTCCAGCCCGTCGGCCACCCAAGCTTCGCGCAGACTAGTCAACAGGCACGATCTATCATTAATCAGCTTCTTATATATGAGGGAGATCGTGCTGTCCGGGACATGGCCATCTAGCACTCTGTCCTCCAGGGGGGAAGACTCCGGAATGGATGCAACATCCGGGAAGACGGAGCCCAGCGCATGGCGGACTTGTAGGTACCGAAAGTACTCACTGCCCTGCAGCTGGAACTCCGCCTGCAGCGTCTCAAAAGTTTTGAATCCCCCCCTCGTCCAGAGATCCCCCACTGTGCTGATTCCGATCGTGTCCCACTTCTCGAAGCCCTTTGATGTTCACAGGGAGCCCAGCCTCTCGGAGGCATACAGTGGAGACGCCCGGGTCAAACGGTCCTTCCACCCCATAGCTGCATTTGCCGCGTGCCAAACCCGCACCATGACACGCGTCGGTCCCGTCAGACGGGAGTCGGGCGCGCCAGAGTACAGTGCTCGATTGTAATCGCCACCGGGAAGGAGCATCTTGTCCATCTCGAATGCCGGGTTCAGGGCGGGCCCGTAAAGGCCATGATTAATTGCAGCTAGCTGGGAGGCCCAGTAATACCGTTTAATGTCCGGGAGGGCGACCCCTCCATCGTACCACGGGAGCGTCAGTTTAGCCAGAGCAATACGCGGCCTCCCGTCCCAGAACAGGCGCCGCTGAAGGCCCTCCACCTCACGAAAGTAGCTTGCCGGGACCATGTCCATAGTGTTCTGGAGGGCATAGAGGAAGCGCGGCAAGGACATCATTTTAAACAAGGCCGCTCGACCGAGCGGCGAGAGCGGGAGACGCCGCCAGCGCACCACATCCTCCCTCAAACGCTGGAGAGGGGGCAGCAGATTCCGCTCATAGCGGGCCTCCGGGTCAAGAGTGATATATATACCCAAGTACCGGAAACCCTGGGAGGTAATCTGGATCGGGCAGTCCCGCGGCAGGACCGGAGCCTCCCCGGAGAGTACGTAGACACAGGATTTCGCCCAGTTAATGACTAGGCCTGAGTTGCGACCGAAGGAGCGCAGCACATCAACTAGGACGATCAGGGACTTGCGCGGGGAGGCGAGATACAAAAGGATATCGTCCGCGTAGAGGGACACACGGTCCTCGTGCTCGGGGGTCCAGCGGAGACCCCGGATGGAAGGGTGCCACCGCAGCCACTCCGCCAGGGGCTCCAGGGCCAGGGCAAACAGAAGAGGCGACAGGGGACAACCCTGTCGCGTGCCCCGTCCCAGCGCGAACGGGGTCGACACACGCCCGTTCACCACCACCTGCGCCATTGGGCCCGAATATAGTAATTTGACCCAGCTGATGAAACCCGGGCCGAACCCAAACTTCGCGAGCATCGCCCAGAGATATGGCCATTCGAGCGTATCAAACGCCATGGTGGCGTCCAAGGACGCCAAGATGGCTGGCTCCCGCACAAATGGAACACGCGCAAGCACGCCGTGCAAGCGCCGTAGATTAAGCGCCGTGTTGCGGTGCGGGATAAAGCCCGATTGGTCTTGGTGGACCAAATCGCCCACCACGCCAACCAACCGGTTAGCCAACACCTTGGCGAGGATTTTGGGCTCCGCGTTCAAAAGCGAAATCGGCCGATAGGATGTGACCCGTTCACGGGGCTTTCCCTCCTTATGGATCACCACAATTGTAGCCAGACGCTGGTCCGGCGGGAGGGAGCCCTGCGAGTGAGCCGCGAGGAACATCGCACGCAGGTGGGGCGCCAGCACATCCGGGCGTAGCTTATATAGCTCAATGGGAATGCCATTGGGGCCCATGGCCTTGCCAGATGAAATCGAGCGAATAGCTGAGGCAATTTCGCCCGAGGTGGGGGGGACGTCCAGCGAGTCTCTGTCTTCCGCCGTAAGGGAGGGGAGTGCAATATCCTGAAGCAGGGCAAAGGAGTCCGCTTCCGAACAGGAAGAAACAGGGGAGTAGACTCCGCGGAAATAATCCGCGAAACAGGAGACAATGGCTTCCGGCTCCGTGGCACACGCACCATCCACGCTCTCAATCAAAGGCACCACTCGGCTCGCTCTCTCTCTCTTATCCAACCACGCAATCAATTTACCGGCCTTATCACCCACATCGTACAAGCGCCCCTGCTGCTCTCTACCAAGGCCCCTGGCCGCCTCCGTGACGAGGGCCCGGTAGGCCGCCTGCTTTAACTGCAGAACATGTAACTTGGCGTCTGTTACCCCGTTCTCCAGGTCACCCTCCAATTCCGCAATCTCGGCCTCCACCCGGGTCACCTCCTCCCGCTCGCGCCGCCGGGCATTGGCAATAAAGGAGAGGGCCTCCCCTCTAAGAACCACTTTGAAAGCCTCCCATAGGGAGAGGGCAGATGGGACCGACCCCTCATTCTCCTCAAAATAGCGCTGCAAGGATGTGATCAAGTCTGCACGAATGGAGGGGTCGCGCAGATACCAGGCGTTAATCGGGGCCACCCTGCCATCCCCCCTCGGGATGACATCGAAATGCAACAACAATGGGGAGTGGTCTGAAATACCCCGTGCCAGATGGCGCACCTCTCCCACCCTCCCCGCATGGGCCGCTGGGACAAGGATGTAATCAAGCCGCGAGAGACTGCCATGGGCCCCCGAGTGGAAGGTGTATTGTTGCAATACGGGATGCTTTAGGCGCCAACAATCCACCAGGCCCAGTGTGTCTAACAGGCCAGGCAGCCACGCCTGTGCCCGAGGGAGGTCCCTAGGGGGATGGCGATCCATAGATCCAGATACAACCGCATTAAAGTCCCCTCCCACCACCAAGAGGCCACTCGGAAGTTCCAGAAGGAGGCGCCCCAGGTCCGCAAATGTAGTGGCCTGTAGCCCAGGCGGGACGTACACCGACACAAAACTGAACACTCTACCCTCCATACGTCCCGCCAGAGCAGTGTAACGTCCCCTCTCATCGTGGTGCACCTCATCAATCTCCAGCGGGAGCGAGTTCCTAATCATAATACCCACCCCCCGCGAGCCCGAGGTGAAGCCAGAGTGGGCCGCCAAACGATATCCCCTCCGATTCATTGCATGAAAGGTGTTACCTATAAGGTGCGTCTCTTGCAGAAAGACAACATCTGGTGAAATACGTTTTAAATACTGCAGGACCACACCACGCTTAATCCTATCCCCCAGACCGTTAACATTCCATGACAACACCGTCAAGTCCCTACCCCCCATCATACGTCGAAACAATCGGTCGTCCCCCACCGAGCAGTCTAAAGACAACAAAACAGCTGCAGGATTGCCTTGCGGTACAAACAAACAACACACCCCCCCCACCCCCCGGTCCCAACAAAACTCCCCCCTCCCTGCACCCCTGCATGAGCCCAGACAGCCCCCCCAAAGTGCAGTGTGCCTGTCGCCCCATAGCTAAATACTAACTAGTCCCCCAGAGGAGGAGGGAAGCCCCCAGCAGGCCCCACACGACCTCCATGGGAGGGGAACCTACAGAAGCAGTATGTGGTGAAGGAACAATGTCCCGAGCAAGGCAATACAGTCATCCCTCAATTCTGATCCAGCGGGCCCTCCTCGCCAGCCGCGCTCCCCCCACCCCCCCGGCCCCGATCCCCAGGCAAGGCGTCCAACCAGTCCCCAGCCGCCTCGGGCCGGTCGAAGAAGTGCGTGCGACCATCCACCTCCACCCGCAGCTTAGCCGGGAAGAGCATTGAGTACTTAAGATTTAGGTCCCTTAAACGACGTTTGACGCCAATAAAGCTCTGCCGCTGCTTCTGGACCGCCGGAGTAAAGTCTGGGTAGAAGTTGACGTCCATGTTGTCCAACCTGACCGGTCCCTGTTGCCTGGAGGTCTGGAGGATGGCATCTCGGTCCCGAAAATTAAAGATTCGGGCAATAAGGGGCCGTGGCGGGGCACCGGTCTTAGGGCGGCCCCCGGGGACGCGGTGGGCACGTTCCACCGCAAAAAACTTACTCAGCCCCCGGGGCTGGAGGTGGGTCAGGATCAAGTCTTCCACGAAGAGGTCCGCCGCCTCCGCCTCACGTCCCTCCGGCACACCAATAATGCGGATATTATTCCTCCGGGCGCGACCCTCGGAATCCTCCAGTCGCCGGTCCATCAGGGCGCTCGCCTGGCCAAGCCGGCGCACCTCCTTCTGGAGGGCCACCACGTCAGTCGTGAGGCTCGTTGTGGTGTGGGTCAGGGAGTCGACTCGGTCATTCGTTTTTGACAAGTCCGCCCTCACAAGTCCCACATCCACCAGGACCGAGTCAATTTTCTGCGACAAGGTGTCAAAACGCTGGTCCACTGAGGCCTTCAGTTCAGCGATGGCGCCCATGACGTCCCGGAGGGTTAGATCCACTGGATGGGCGGGTGCCTCCGTCGGGCCCACCGGGGATGACCGCGTTGTCTCCGGAGAACCCCTTTGGAGCGTGTAGCGGTCCATACTATTGGCCTGGTGCGCCGTACCACGGCGGGTCGTCTTCACCTTCGCCCGGTCGCCATCTTGTTTGGTGGCCATGCTGGCCCTTCCACCGTCGCGCCAAGATCTCCAAACGGGCCGTCACACCAGATCACGGGTGTCAAGGGGGGGCGACCACAGAGCTGCGGGTCGATCCACCGCAGGCGGGTCAGCTGGGCACCGGGACAAGGCAACACCACCGCACCCCGCTCCGCAGCCCGACCTCGCCAGAGAGCAAGGAGGGCGCAAAAGCGAAAGTGAAAGTGCGGGGTACGCGAGTCGCCCAGCCCCGCTCGCCGCTGTTATTCACCTTGTCCCCGGATCACGCCACTACTCCAATCCGGGGGGCCGGCGAGGAGAAGGCCGCAATCTTCAGGCGATGTTCCCACCGGTGTTCGGGGTCCGATTCGAGCCCAAAAAACGGGTAATGCCTCAGCTCGGGTTCCCCGACACAGTCCCCTTAACAAGGACAGGATATTTCCAGGATTTATTCAGGAGGTCGCGGAGGTCCACGGGAGCCTCGCACCTACGCGGCCATCTTGGTTGCGCGCTAGGCTCCTCCCTAGAAGGAAATTTTAGCTTAAGAATTTCAGTAAAAAAAACTCATCTATAAAGGAATATACAAAATTAGAATCATTTAAAAGCACAATATTGAACCTCCACCTCCCACATTTTATTACAAATAAATTCAAGATCCAGGGAGATAGCAACAGGGGCATGGCAGTAAATAACAATAGCTCCAATTTCCGCATTTAGGGGCTCATTACGATGTCGGTTGGAAAGCCTCGACCGACAGTCGGATTCCCTAGACCGTGTTGGGACCCATTATAATTCTCGTGGTCGGAAGGGAAATTCCAAATCGGTTCCAACTGGGAGTTGGAGAATCCAAGTTGGGCGAAGCTGATTCGTACAGCTCAACGGACAGCGTTTTCTATGACCGATTATGATGTCGGATTCTAACAGCCTTTCTGACTCGGTCTGTCTGACACGAGAAGACTATCAGAAACTGACTTTGGGAGCCCCTAGCAAGCCCCCCTTCATCCTGAGTCCTCTGGTTTGGGGTTGAGGGGGCACCCAAGGACCCCCCTATAAAACCATGCACAGTGTGGCAGACACCATGGGGTGCCTGCAACAGGGTGCAAGGTTTTCCGCAGGCACCCATTTTCCCCATAGGAGCCTTCCTGTTCGGTCAGAACACAGGCTCCCATTGTAGTCAATGGGAGTTCTTCTGAACGGTGTTTGGAAGCATCATAATCAGTCGGGCGGAATCGCCAACCGCGAATCGGTCTGAACCGAATCCGACAGGCAGTCGGGCGTTTTATTTTCTGACCGACATCGTAATGAGGCCCTAAGAATGAATTGAGATAGGGTCTGTGTTGGACTTGCCTCTTTTTGGCTACAGTTCCCTAAACGTTTTGCTTTCGCCCTAGACCTTTTATCTGGCATGGTGTTGCCAACTTAGGTGCTTTGGGCACTTTGCCACTGCTGATCAGTGTCAAAGTGCAAGTGCTCCCTGTGTAAAGTGTAATGGTAATTGGTTGTCCATGATTGGTATGGTTGCCTTACTAGTGAAGTTCCTAGTAAAGTGCACTATGTGTGCCAGGGCTGGTAATGCAAATGCTACTAGTGGGCCTGCAGCACTAATTGTGCCACCCACACAAGTAGCCTTAAAGAGAGAACTCAGGTCTGCTACTGCAGTGCCTGCGCACAGTTTGTTAAACTGCCATGTTGTCCTGACAAGTGCACCCACTTGCCAGGCCTTACCCTTCCCTTTCTATGGACATCAGACACCCCTATGGTAGGCCCAAGGTACCCTCTGGGCAGGGTGCAGTGTATGTTAAAGGTAGGACATGTACTGAGGTGTGCACCATGTCCTGACAGTGAAATACTCTCCATTTCGTTTTTCACTGTTGAAAGGCTATTTTGCCCGCAGGACAGAATGGGGAGGCTGTGTAATATGTTTGCATCCTATCTTCCCAAAGGCTTAAGATGGAGAGGTGAAGTTTAGTGTGCCTGAACTCACATTTCAATAACACCTCTATTTGTGAAGGTGGTTTTTGCATTGTGTGTTTAGAAACCACTCTTTTAGAAGTGGCTGGTTTTTGTGCTCTAACATTTCTGTGTGTCTCTGCCTGGTTGTGGATTGACTGTCTAGATCTGAAAGTGATAGGATCTGGGGAATGTCTTGATCCAGGGGAGGAGGTGAGACAGCAACAGGCTGACCTGCATCTGGAGTGTAGGGGGAGGAGTAGCCCCTGGAGGTGAAGAGGCTTGAGCTGCCACCATAAAACAATGGCTCCATCCCCTGCTGAGTGATTAAGGATCCAGACCCCCACTATCAAAGGAAGAAGGTGTCACTGGCAGGGAGACACCCAGAACTAGTTTGGACAGGGGTCAGTGCCCCCTGAACACAAAGACTTCAAAGACTTTGAGGGGTATAACTATGAGAGCTGAGACCCCTGAACATTGGATTGATCAAGACTGAAAAGGATTGAAACTACTTTGTGGTCAAGAAGAACCTCTGCCATGGAAGAAACAGCTGAAGAGACTGAAGGAAAGGACTGACCCTTGCTGTGTGTTCGGGGCTGGCCTGCAGTTTGCTGATTTAACCAAGGAGAGGCTAAGGGACTTTGCTGTGTGCTTTGTCCCCCTGCTTGAAAGGACTTTGCTGTGTGCTGTGTCCTGAAGTAACTTGTCCCCAAGGGCCAGAGGAGAGCTGGCTCCCTGTTGTGGAAACAAAGGAACACAAAAGTTTCCAGGTGTGTCTCAGCGACACTGTGAGCGTGTTCTTTTTCCAGCCTGTGACCTTCGTAATAATTGCCCTGCGATCGTGTGCACCTGGAGTCCAAGTGAGTCTCAGTGACGCTGTGTGCATGTGCTTTGTGCAGCCTGAGACCTTCGCGAGGATTGCCCTGTTATCGTGCACACCTGGAATCCAAGTGAGTCTCAGCGACTCTGTGTGTGTGTGCTTCTTGCAGCCTGAGACCTTCGTGAGGATTGCCCTGTGATCGTGCACACCCGAAGCTCAAGGGAATCTCAGCGACGCTGTGTGCGTGTGCCCTGTTGCAGCCTGAGATCTTCGTTATCGCCACTGCCCGGAATTCACAAAGTCGCATCGGAGGCCCAAGTCCCGAGAACGGGAGAGGAGAGTGAGGTCGCACCCCCCAGATAACCTGTGTCGCCTCCTCGGGCGGGGTGCGGTCTTGGAGAGAGACGCTCTCGGCCTCTTCCATTCATGAAGTGCAAGCCTCTGCCTAAGCTCGTATCACGGCCCTTACGTGCCTAAGAGGGGCTGTACTGGGGCCGGTGTGCAGAGCTGCACTTTTGGTTTACACCATACCCGTGTTGAGGTTATATATTGGCAGAAGCTGACCGCGAGTCAGTTCGAGTGGCGGAGAGACCGCCTAAAGCACCGTGAACGGTGCTGGAGTGTATTACGCATTGCATTCTTTCTGCACTACGAACTACCTGATTGTTGCATTACGGATTGCAATATTTCTGCATTACGAACTGCCTGATTAGTGTATTACGCATTGCATTATTTCTGCATTACGAACTACCTGATTGTTGCATTATGCATTGCATTATTTCAGCATTACGAACTACCTGAATGTTGCGTTACACATTGCATTATCTCTGCATTATGAGCTGCCTAATTGTTGTGTTACACATTGCATTATTTTGGCATTACGAGCTGCTTGATTGTTGCATAACGAACTGCATTATTTTTACATTGCGAAGTGCCTGATTCTTGCATTACGAACTGCATAGCATTGCATTAGGATTGCATTGGATCATCCAGAATTGCTCATTAATATCACGAGAACCTGCAAGGGCTGGCTGGCCTAATACCCGGCCAAGAGGAATATCACAAATACGCATATGTTGGATTTATAGCGTATCGTCTCATCGTATATCTGTTTATATAAACATATACTTGTTTTTATGAAACTCATGTGGGGTCTATTTGTGGTGTCATCATTGGGTTACTGAGAGCGGGGTTGCAAATACTTTACACACTTGCCTTGAAGATAAGCTTGCCTGCTCGTGCCAAGCTACCGAGGGGGTGAGCAGGGGCTATCTGAGAAGGTGTCCTTCCTTTCCCTGATGTGGATGCAAGGGTCCTTATTTGGCCTAAGGTACCTACCTCAGCCAACTAGAGACCCCCAGTTCTAACAGTCAGCCTTAAAAATAAATAGTAAATTCTTGATTGGGAATCATGCTAAGGTGAGAAAAAGTAAATTGCTTAGTTTGCAGATTACAAATACTCCAAGCATCTACAAGCAATTATTGCTTGATAGCACAGCAAAAACGTTTCTGCATAGTATTAACTATAAATTTAGCTTTCAAATGCCTGTCAATAAAAGAAGCATATACTTGATTGCAGACCCTGCACAAAATAAATTACTCATCAGGGTAATTCATTAGTACATTTGCAAAATTTCACAAACAAAATAATTGTGAGACCATAGACATCAATATTAGAGACAGGGTTTTAATGACATTTAGTTTTACATTAGCCCGTCTATCAAGTTCATCCAAGTCACGAGATAATAATGTAGTTTCTAAATATTTATTACATAGAATGATTGTTCCATTTATTTTATTATATGCAGGTGAAGTAAAAACATGACAACCCAACCCAACTTTTTTTAAACTTCACAGTTTCATATAAGGATAAATGAGTGTCTTGATGAAGAACAATTTGAGGATTAAACCTTACAAAATGTGTGAGCACCTTTTGTCTTTTGATAGGCAACCAAGCCCTTTAACATCCCAAGAAAATACTGTAAAGTAAATAACTGTATACAATGCATATATGAAAAATTTCTACAACACTGTATGTATTAAGCAAATATGAATCATAAGAAATACCAAGAGTTACAAAAATTATAGAAATAGTATTAAACAATTGATAATAAACAAAAGCTAAAAAAACCAAAAAAGAAATAAAAAGAACAAAAGTAAAGAAAAAAAATGGAAAACAAATCAAACAAATAAAATTGTTACACATACCTGCATGAGACACAGGGAGAAGTGAGGGAATGGTGAGACCACAAACAAAACAAAAATGACACAGCTTCACTCCAGAGAAACACCAGTGCCATAACACTTAGGGAATACTGGTCAAATAGCTGGAAGATGGATCTAAAACCGAATGAATATGAAAAGAGTATTAGATGGTGAATATCAACAAATTATGCAGCATTGTCAATATTGAAAAAACAACCAATATAGAGCGATATATTTACACAAAATGAGTTTTGGTGGTATCCATATCTTCTCCTTTGCACTAATACAGAAATTTCAGTAAGTTAGCTGGATCATCATAAGTAGTTCTTATATGTGACCTTAAATAGTCAAGGATGTATTAAACCAAATATAGCATCAAGAGTCTTCAGTGCAAGAGACATGTCTAAAAATTGCTTTCTACTATCAGCTGTTGCTTTGGAAACATCCTTTGAAAAGAATAGAGTATTACCAGACCATACAATGTTTTTATTTGATTTGACATTGGAAAGAACTTTGAGTAAATCTGTGAATTCCAAAAATAAAATGATTACACCTCTATGCTTAGAGAGAGTAGAAGCATAAGTAGGTTTAGGCCTCAGTCTGTGAACCCCTAAGTGTTAAACTGAACTTTATCCAAACCAAGGGGGTCATTACAATGGCGGACGGACTTAAGTCCATCCACCATGGTCACGGGGATTGGGACCGGCCGCCTAAATGGCGGCGGTCCCGCAAGTGCAATTATAATGTGACCACTACTGTGGTGGTCGCATTGTGCATGTTTACTATTGCGGCGGGTGATGCTGGCTGCAGCACCCGCATCAATGGTAAAAATGCAAGTTTTGCATTTCCCTGCACTATGTGGCAGGCACCACGCGGTGCCTGCCACACGGTGCAATGAAATGTTGGAGGGCAACATAGGTGTCCCCCCAGAGCAAAACTGGAGTGCCCCTGCTTAAGTGGGGCCCGCTGCAGGCCCCCAAGGTACATCCCCGCCAGCCTGTGAATGGAAGTTGAACCGCCATACACAGGCTGGCGGGATGCAGCATCCTAATCTGGCGGACGGTGCCTGCTAGGCACCACCACTATTTTGTGGATGCGGGGAGGGTCCAACAGGCAATCGTAATGATTGCCTGTGTCGGACCTGTGGCGGACGGACTTCCAGTCTGACAGCAATCTGCCCGCCATCCTTATCTCGTGGGTGGATAATGGCCACACGATGGCGGTGAATCCACCACCGGCAGGCTGCTGGTGACGGATTCACCGCAATTATAATGACCCCCCAAGTATTTTTGGTAGGAATGAATGAAGAAATTACATAGGATCCAAACCCTCAGTACCCCTGGAAGACCATTTGTTCTCGAATTATTGTGCCTGTTTCTGTTTTTAAGATCTTCAGACTGTTTCTTTAGAAGATTAATTTCCCTTTGCATTGACTGTATTTTGGTTGTAGTGTCTTGCAAATCACTAGTTCCCTGTTCAACTTCTTAAACTCATTTGTCCGTAAAAGACTATTTATATTCCAAAGACTGAAGTCTCTTATTCATTTCTGCGATGTAGGGTTTAAGTGCCCTAATCTCCTCTAATAACAAATACATGGATGTTGTAGGTGATGCCTTACAAGCTGATGGCGGATCTAATTTTGGCCTCTTTATTATATTAGCATTGGAGGTTAAGGCAATTTGGATATATGTGCAGCTTTAGCGGTAAACCATTGCGGAATGATCCAGTATTTTCTCAAAATCAACCACTGATACAGATTTAGCTGATTTACCACTAAGCCTTTATTTCCTTGTTTTACCCATGCAAAGAGGTATGCTCAAATGAAATATGGAGGTAACACTATTACTATAGAAGAACAAGCAGAACCCCACTCCCACTCCAAGAAAAGTAGGTCACCATATATGCATAAACAGAATGCCTCATATGTAGAAAGCACCCAAAGCAAGTGCAAGGTCAGAAAGAAATAAATATCTTGAGGCAATAACTGTCACATAATATGGTCACCACACGGAGAAGAAATACAATGTTAGTGCGCATGTCAGAATTCATTGAAGAGCACAGGAAGGTCATTCACAATTGCACTACATTCATTAGAAAAAATTAGACATCTTTAAATCTATTGTAAAGCGAATTATCGCAAAGAAAAAAGTTGTGCGCACTACCGAAATGGTAGGCACGACTAAAGAGGAAAAATGTTGGAAAATAAAGATGCATTTAAAAAGGAAACATAAATAAGATAGTAATCAACATACGCAGGCTGCCGAGTAGAAATATTTGCCAGTTCCTGAAAGTGTATTAACAAGCAGTATTTGACAGTTTTGCAAATAAAGACCTCGATGCCTTTCAGAGCTCTATTAACCAATGGTCATCTTGTTTTGGCATCAACCCACATTCTCTTTCACATACGTTTCTGAACCTGCATTGTGCTTTATTGAACATTAGTTGTATGCTAATTCTTTGCCAAAGTACAAAAAATCTGCATTTTAGTTGTCTTTTAGGTGTGTAGTGCACTCCTGCATTTCTTTTCTTTATAGAGAAAAACCCCTTTTTTCATGTTTATGTTTTCCTTGGCATTCTAAACATTTTGAGCAATTCTTTATATTATATTGGCTGTGAAAGGCGCCTTACACACTATTTGTTTCTTATTAAAATGTCACAATTTGATGAACGTATGTCTGTGTATGATGTTCCATTTTTCTTTCCTTTGGTAATCTGTGCGAGGACAATGGCTAAATATCTTTCTATTGTTAAGTTTGCAGCTTAAAATTGTACAAAAGAAAAAATAATTACTGAATAATGCTTGATATAATTTGGTGCTACTCTCAAGTACTGCTATTTGCATATTTGTGATACAACGTTAAGTTTAACATTCTTATACTGTTGTGCTTATTCTATATTTTGTCCTATAGGTCAGTTGTCATCTATCCTGGGATTCTTGAGTTATTGATACCCAGCCAACCATGGGACAGCAAAATGATGTGGACCCTTGTGATCTTCTCCTGGGCCATGAACATGTATCTGATTTTGAGATGAAATTCTGGATAAAGATCACATTAACTGTGTTGTACAGCCTTATCCTATTAGCTGGAGTACTGGGCAACAGTATTACCATCCAGACATGCAAGATACTACAGAAAAAAGGCTACATGCAGAAAGGCGTGACAGATCATATGATCAGTTTGGCATGCTCTGATTTACTGGTCATCCTGTTGGGGATGCCTGTAGAGCTGTATTCAGTCATCTGGTATCCTTTCTCCACAACCCTTGGGAACATCACATGCAAAGCCTACTGCTTCCTCTTTGAAGCCTGTAGTTACACTACCGTCTTTCATGTGGCCACCCTGAGCTTTGAGCGGTACATCGCCATCTGTCACCCTTTCAAGTTCAAGTCCATTTCAGGAACCTGCACAGTCAAGCTGATGATCTGTTTCGCCTGGTTCACGTCTGTCTGTGTTGCACTGCCATTTATTTTTGCGATGGGGGCTGAGTATCCCTTGGAACCGGTTACCAACTACAAAGGTGTTCACAACTGTAGCAGGCCCAGTACGTATCATCTGAACCATGGAGGTCCACAATCAAATGTGACTCTTTGCACCCCCATCTCCTCCAAATGGGTGGTTTTCCAGTCCAGTATCTTCTGTGCCTTTGTGGTTTACATTTTAATTTTGGGGTCAGTGGCTTTCATGTGTCGTAATATGATGAACGTCCTTATGGCTTCCAGGAAGGGTACAGTGACTGTGAAGGGTTCAAAAGGGAATAACATGGAATGCATGACCAAAACTTCAAGTTCAGAAGCCAAGTCATCTCGAAAACAGACAATAGTATTCCTAGGTAAGTTTCCAAGTTACTCGATCTTTTTTGTTCTTGATGATGCTGTCATTACTGAATCATAGGAATGTGGATTGAGGTGCAGAATTTGTATATCTGATTTTAGAAAGGTAGAAAGCTTTGTAGTGATGAAACCTTTTAGTTTTCATTGTGTATCTTTTGCAGGATCATTATGGATGTTGATAGCGTATCAGGTTATAATCTGTCTTCTGATGCTACAGACACTGCTCTAAATGTAAGCTCCTGTAGGATTCAGATCACCTCTTTTAAGCAGAACTTGGTATAACCCAAAGTGCTTATCAAAATTCAGCAAAGAAATGGTGCCCTCCTCATATACTGTTCAAATTTCAGATTTTGTATTTAAAGACAAATATTTTGTTTAATAAAAACTGAATATGGGCGCACTATAGCACTATAGCACTATATGGGATCACTTATTTCTTGTAGCTAGCTATAGCAAAAGAATTTGGAGCCTCCTACACAAAATCAGTGGGGCCTGCAATTGCTCTATACAAAGGGAAAGTTAGAGCATCAATCATATATGGGGCGGAGATATGGGGTTACGATAATTTATCGCCCCTAGTCAAAGCCCAAAATAAGTTTTTACGTTCATTGACCGCCCTCCCCCAGTCAACACCCATTCAGCCTTTATTGCTAGACATGGGGTGTAGGGCGTTTGACGCTGATGCTAGGTATAGACCCCTCTCCTACTGGAGAAGATTGTGGACTACCCCTGAACTTTTATCCTATGCCAATGCAATCTGGTATATTAAGGAACTTGACACGCAAAGGAGAATAGTTTGGCTCCAATATATTAGAAATGGCCTGTTTGACATGGGGCTGGGCCATTTGTGGTTGAATCCTAGGGGTAATCAATTTCCCAGTAAACTAGATTATAAAGCTCTATATTGGGAATCCTGGTCACGGAAACTTTGGTCCAAGACAAATAGTAGTTCACTAACTGGCCTTGTTTTGGACCATAAGTACCTAAGTAGCTTCAAACTTTACTGGAATTTTATCCCTAGAGTAGGGGACCGCAAACTATATCATCAGTTTAGAGTTGGGTCTCTCCCACTTAATTCCTTTAGTCACAAGTGGAAGGGTGGAGCTGACAGGTACTGCCCCACTTGTATTACACAGGAAGAGTCTATTGCTCATGTTCTGTTTGCGTGCCCAGCTTTTGCTCTTCCTAGGCAAATATGGCTTAAGGCGATTTGCTCAAATTTAGGCACCAGATCACATAAAACAGCAATGCGTATCTTGAGAACTAACACCCGAGAGGACATAGTTATTGCTCTGGCTACATTTTTAAGTTGGTCCTGGGCTATTCGCAGGGTCTTAGTTAATAGGACTAACCCTTAGTCTCTTAAGTTTCAGAATTTATATGTACTTACGCCCTGTTATTTTTAGTTTTATTCATTTTATTCTTTTATTAAACTTGGAAGATTGCTACGTTATGTTATTGGTTTTAGTATGACCTCTAGGGCTGGACCCTTTTCGAGGTTTCTTTTTTCCTTTTTTCTTTTATTATTTCGTCTCACATATACTCTTTATCCTTTTATTGTAGTGTATCTTTCATGATGTAACAATCGAATAAAGATTTGTTGAATTGAATTGAATTTCTTGTAGTGCAGAGGTATGCACACCATCTTCTGAGTCTGAGACATGTTATGAATTGTAAATACACCTAATGACAAAGAGCTCTCTCTAGCAGCATGGACTATAGACGGTCTTAATAACTCACAGAAGGCTAAATGGGCACTGGTTTACATAGGTACTGTAGAACATAACAAATTGATGGCTTGAATGCTTGAATTGATCTCAGCCACTGGCAATCGCTCTCGGCTGCATTTCGGTCCATTGTTTCCTACTAACTATACCATTCTAGAGAGAGACCTGGCACATACAATTCATCTTTGTCCTCTTCCAATGGGACAGTTCAGTCTGAAATGCGAAACCTTGTCCACTCTAGATGGGAACCGAGGCATCCCATGGCCATACGCTGAACTTTGTAAAGTTTTGAGTGCCCAGTTGTTGGTCCCATGCTCACTGCGCCACAGGACCTCACTCTATATCACACTGCCAAGGCCTAAGTATGCTGAAACTGGTTTGGAGTTGCTTATAGTTCTCTCTGGAGGGGATTCAGCTTGGCAGTTTGGGCTGCACTGTTCCTACTGGAGCAGTCCAAGACTGATTTCCATATGGCTGGTGTTTGTGGGATAGTGAGTGAAAAACAATAGGATGCGGTTCTGAGTGATCGCCAGTGGCTGAGATTATTTGAAGCATTTCTTGCATCATTTTGTTTTTTGTTACTCCATACATATGGAGCAGACATACTAATGCTACAAGAGATGCACTTCAACCGGGGCAAACATTTTTGATGCTTGAAAAACACCATACATTACATCAACTATATATTAAAAGACACTTTTATACAGGTAATAATCCGAGCTATACCAATTGCAATATAATGAAAACTATTTTCTAAAACAAATTAAGCACAAGCTGCCGTCTGAGAATCACATATTTACCAATACAGGTTTTAAAATATTTTTGTGACAAATTCATGAAAAATGGACAATCAATTATTCAATGATTGACATATTGACAATCAATATTCTCCTTTTAAATTGCACATAACTGTGCAACGTAGAACCAGGGATAACAACCTACATGCAGCTTTAATATCTCACAACGTAACCAAGAGTCGGGTATTAGAAACGAATATGGAAACATATTTTCACTTCCCAATGATGTAAATGTAAATACAATTGTTGATTTATTTACTATATATTCATAATCCAGCTTGGGAGACAACCGAAATGTGCATATTCTTACAGTTTTCTTCAATGGAAAGGATTCCCATAATTCAATGTTACCATAAATTCATGGTTGACTCTTCAATTGCTAAGAACCCTAACTAACAATCAAGCTCACTTCCTTTCACTGCCCAAAACTTCCTTCCAGCAGAGATACGAGTTTTTTGATACGTGATCGCTGGAGGCCAATTTATAGATATATCGAAAAAGGCGGACTCTCACCAGTTCGACCCAGGAAGTGAGCTTTAATTCTTGACCAATTTCCTGTATTGTTGAACTATGTGGAAGATTAAAAATACGTTTCCAGCATACATTTTTGATATTTGCCTAAACATCATCTCTAACAAGAGATATTACCTCGGATCGCTAAAGGGCCATTTCAGGGTCTTTTAATATCAGCAGCCTTTATTAAAGTAAAAAGCAAGATTCCTCCATACCTGCAGCTCAATTTTACTAAACAGCTCAACGTTCATGAGGCTCCAATCTTTACAGCTCTCAGGTGATCTATCAGTTTAATGCTCTACTAAATAACATGCCCATATACCTCTAAGACTCTACTTCCTTCACTTTGGCATTATTTAAAGCCTAAGAATAGTTTGTTATTTTCTTACCAAAAATACATATTTTTGTTTTTTCAATATTTACAGTCATAACATTTGTTGTACAATATTCAGTTTACATTGGAGTCCCACCTCTGTATAATACAGAAGGATACAATTGTCTGCATAGAGCAGAAACACGGTGTAGACCCCTCCCATCTTCATTGAAAATGACCTTGTTCCTAGTTATGTATCTGCTAGATGCGTCTAATAAATCCAAAGATAAAAACAGGAAGCCAGCACACATTGGTCGCAGACCATTTTGTATATCTATTCATTTAGACAGCCGACCGGACCATTAGAGCTCTACCTGGGATCAATTACATGAGGGTAAATCCTTCATTAGAGAAAGTAGACACTGTAGAATTTGCCATAGTTCCAATTTTTCATCACATGGCCTCTATCCACTCAATTAAAAGCTGCCACAAAGTTTTTGATTTAGCTCCATTGACTGACACACTAAAGCCCTTAACGCAATCCACGCCTTTGATTGAAACAGCAAAATCTTTGCAAAAAAACTGTAAATAGTGCCAGTTAATCTTATGAATAGATGGTTTTGTTCATAGACCTCACAGAATGAATTGTGAACACTTTTTTTTTTTCTTTTAATTTTCAAAAACCTTTATTGACTTGTAAGAATTGTAGAGGGCAAACCGTCTACCATCAATGCAGCAGTGAGAGGACTCTGCCTGACAGTTGGGCAGTCAGGTTATCACATACACAGCCACTGAGCCGACATCCCGAAGGACTGGCGGCGTCTCAATAATACAGCATATACAAAAGCCCAATCATGAACAAAGCTTCGATTGGAGATTGCACTAGTCCCCAGTCTATGACTCTGTCTACGGTTATGAATTCGAAGCTTAATAGTATCCTCCGGTGCCTGCACTCCTGGCTTAGACCTGTAAATTCTAATCTGAGCACTAACCCCAACCAACCACCCCACCCACCGTACGCTGGCTGTCTCCATCCGTCTCCCATCCCCATGCACACTGGGCCGCAGCCCGATAGTCTATGCGCAACCATCGGCGGCACCCTCCCGCAAGCAGTCCGCATACAACCTTGCATTAGCCATTCACCCCCTGAATTACCCCTCTTTGGCGTCCTGTTCCGGTCTGATAAACGCCCGTCCACACTCTCTATGTGCGAGCATCCGTCCCAACAATCACTCCAGAGTCCCTCACAATCACACGCCCCCAGAGTCCTGATCGTGTCCCGTGCCACCCTCGTCCAAAGTGCGCGCATTGGGTTCCTCGCTGTGTGCCTCCCCCTGGCCAGCCGTCTCAGTGACCCTGGTAGTCAAATATGTACTGTACAGCCCCCAGAAGTTCTTGGGGCGACTTTTCGGCTGTAGCAATTCACTGTACGTCTCCGCCTGTGTGCTGCAGTACAGCATATCGCTGGCCCATCGCTTCCTAGTGGGAAGTGGCCCTCTCATCCAACATATCGCCACAACTCGTCTAGCTATTAATAGCGCTATATCCGTCAGGCGCCGCAGTGCCAGTGGGAGCGGCCTGGAGTACCCCAGCAACGCCAACGATGGGTCGGGTAGCATCTCTGTTCCCAAAATCTGGCTCAGTTCCTGGAATACCTCCGTCCAGAACTTAGCAATTCCCGGGCAGTACCAGGCCATATGCATGAAGTCCGCCACGAGGAAGTGACAACGTTCACACTCCGCTGTTTGGCGGAGCCCGTACCTATGCAATCTCTCCGGGGTGTAATAGACCCGTTGCAAGTACTTGAAGTGCACTAGTCTGTGCCGGCCATTTAGCGACACCTTCTAGGTGCTGGCGCAGCAGTATTTCCACATATCGTCAGAAATATCCATTTGTAGGTCGATCTGCCAGTCTCGCCTCGCTTTGGTGCACTGGCGCTCCGTGCGCTGGTCCCCCATTTTGGTAAGGGTCGAAACCAATTTGGACGGCGTCACCGTTTTAATGACATAGGTAAGCTCCGGGACTTCCGGGGGTTCTGCCATGCCCGGCCCCAACAGGACCGACAGAGCGCTACGGACCCTATGGAATTGAAAACGCTGTAGGAGCGTGGGAGTAGGTTGTGCCGAGCCGATCTGCTCCCATGTCTTGGCCACCCCATCCAGAAACAAATCCGCCATCCTGACGATGCCTAAATGTCCTAACGCCTGCAGCACCCCTTTCTCTCGCAGTGGGGGGAGCCAAACCGCCCACTCCACCAGCATCAGCGGGGAATACAGTAATGCACAGTCTTGTGCTTTCATTAACGCCTGCCATGCATGATTCATGGCTTTGAGAGAGTCCAATCTGCCCACGCGGCGATCAACCGGCTGGAAGACCGTCGCCAGTAAGGGGAGCGGGTCTGCAAATAGTCGCTCCAGAAGGACATGTGGGACATCAGGGTTGGCGTGGATCTACGAGTGCAGGTGAGCCACCTGCGCTACCCTGTAATATCGTTCCAGGTCCGGAGCTCCCAGCCCCCCCCATCTCGTATGGCAGCGTCAACACCTTCCACCGAATTCTAGGCTGTTTACCACCCCAGGCCAGCTTGACTAGGGTTTGGGTTAACTGCTTGAAAAAGATCTTGGACAACACCACAGGGAGGTTATTGAAGAAGAACAGGAATCTCGGCAAGACCACCTTTTTTATGATGGCTATTCTGCCCAGCAATGACAGGGGAAGCCGATTCCACACCTCTACGTCCTCTACTAGATTGGCGTATGCTATTCCGTAGTTTTCCCTAAGGAGAACCTCCGGATCCTTGTGAAGCCGTATCCCCAAGTACCAAACCGAATCCCTCGTCCACTGTAGGGGATATTCCATCTGGAACGGCAAAGTAACCTGTGTCAGCGGTAACGCTAACGACTTACTCCAGTTCACCTTAAGGCCGGACAGGGCCCCATACCTGACCACCTCCCTCAGCACGGACGAGAGGTTCACCTCCGGGTCCCGGACGTACAGCAGCGTGTCATCTGCATATGTTGAGATACCGATCTTATAGGTGGGAAAGTTAATACCCTCGAAACTGTGGTATTCCCGTATCGCGCACGCCAAGGGTTCCGCCACTAACGCATATAGGAGGGGGAAAGGGGACAGCCCTGCCTGGTACCCCTGCCAACGTAGAAGGCCTCCGTAACCCGGTCTCCTATTCTCAGCCTGGCAGTGGGTCGGTAATACAATGCCCCGAGCATCTGTAAAAAGGGTTCACCCAGTCCGAACTTCCTCAGTACCCTCACCATAAAGGGCCACTCCACAGAGTCAAACGCCTTTTCCATGTCCAGAAAAAGGGCTAAGGCTTTGCGCTCTGGACGCACATGCTGCATGGTTCCCAAGACTGTACGGATATTATAGGTTAGGTTTCTGGCCGGGATAAATCCCGCCTGTTCCGGAGCTACGAGCTCCGGCACCAGCAGCGCCAAGCGCGTAGCTAAAACCTTGGCGTACTGCTTGGCGTCGACGTTAATCAGGGAGAGCGGTCTATAGGATCCGCACTGATTAGGGGGTTTCCCAGGTTTCAATATAGTGACAAGCAGGGCCTCTCTCATAGTAGCTGGCATGCACCCTTCCTGGCATATATCGTCAAATAGCGTAATCAGATGATGGAGGAGCTTTTCCTTAAAGGCCTTGTAAAAAGCCACCGTCAGTCCATCAGCCCCTGGGGCACTACCTGATCTCATTCCCTCCAGGGCCTCCAGTATCTCATCCCCTTGCACTGGCAACATCAGAAATTCTCTCTGCGAGTTGGACAAAAAGGGCATTTTGATATAGCTGAGGTAGTCCTCTATTTCCTCTTCCATCTGAGAGGACTTAGATGTATAAAGCCCACCATAGTACTCTCTGAATTCGTCTATAATCTCTTCCTCTCCAGTAACCACTGTGCCTGTAGAGGTGACAAGCTCGTCAATGACCAGGGGCCTCCTGGTATTACGTAGTGTCCTCGCCAGTAAGGAACCCGGGCGTTCACCCTCCCCATATGTTCGGGCCGTAGCATACTTGCCCATATGCTGCACTTCCCTATCCGCCTCCCTATTGTATTCAGAGACCAACGCTCGAATCCGAGCTTCGACGTCGGAGTCCGTGGTTATCCGATGTTGCTCTTCTAACTGCGCCAGTTGCGTCTCCATAGTCTTCAGCCTCTGCTGTATGGACTTGAGAACACTGGAGTGCTTGGCCATAGCCATGCCACGAATATATGCTTTGAACGAGTCCCACAGCGTTTGGAAACTCTGCACAGAACCCACATTTTTTTCGAAGAAGGTATCTATATCCTCCACCAATTCGCCCCTGAATACCTCATCCAACATTGAGTAGGGTGGCAGCCGCCATGTGAACGGCGGGATTCGTTTGGCCGGTGTATCCAATATCAGGAGAAGAGGGGAGTGGTCCGACAACGTACGCGGTAAGACCACGCACCCCTTAATCACCGTTAGCAGCGACTGTGATGCTAGCCAGTAGTCAATTCTAGTGTGCACGTCATGGAACGCAGAGTAGTGCGTATATCCCCCTTTCCCAGGATGTCCATGGCGCCAGACATCCACCATATCAAGCCTAGTCAGTTCCGCTTGCATGTGTGAGGCAGCAGCCGCCGGACGACGCAGCGGCCCCGAGGAGCGGTCCATGGTCGGGTTAAATGTGAAATTAAAGTCGCCCCCACACACCATTCTAGCGTGTGTGTATTGCCTACAATGCGCGGCCAGAGCGGCGTAGAACGCTGGGTTATCATAATTAGGTCCGTACACATTAACGACCACTAGGTCATGACCTTTCCCGACGCATCTAGCAATTAAATAGCGCCCATCGGAGTCCGCTTCCAGTACTGTCAGTGTCAGGTTTGATCGTGGGTTTACCCATGTGACCACCCCTCTGGAGTGCGTAGTGAAGCCTGCCGCTGCGCTATTACCCGCCAATCCCCTCGCAGAAAGCATTTTACTCGTGAGAGGGAGGTGTGTTTCTTGTATAAGCGCCAGATCAATGTGGTGCCTGCGGAGATAATTCAGCACTTTTCTCAGTTTACGAAAATCATTCAACCCTCTGACATTCCAGGTCAACGCTCTCAGAGTCATGGTGCCGCCGTCAGCATTCGTAACGCTAAAGTCTGACATCGCCGCCATGACGTGCCATAGAAACAGCAAAGATGTAACTCCTGCTAAGTGCCACCCAGTTGTAGACACCTGGCAACCTAGTCCAGACATGCATAGACAGGGCAGAAGACGTACCTCTCAGCGTATCGTGCGTACCCCCGACCCCCACCCAAAACATCCCCCAATGTTCACTACCCCCCACCCACAGCCGACCACCCCCAACCTGGCCAGACAGGACCCCGACCCTTCCCCCCACCCCTCACAACAACAAACACCTTGAACTTTCCCCAAACCGGCCCCCATAGGGACCATGCGAGACAACAGCACTGAGGCAGAGGTTACCTGGCAAAAAACAATCACAACCTGTCCACAACCCATAGTAACGCCGCGCCCCCGCTTCCCCGCCCCCAAATAGTCATACTGCACGAGCTGCTCTCCTGTCACCACCATTAGATCCAGGTGCGTCCCCCATCACCCCTGTATGGGTCTGAGCCTTACGCCTAGGGAAACCTTCTCATTGGCCCCGAGAGGCCCGAGCGACAAACCCTCCCATCCTCTCTTAGTCCCAGTCACAGGCCAACTAAACGAATGTCTGTAACAGGCCCCCCGGCCCTAGGGAGCTTGGCGCAATCAAGTTATCTGCAGGTGAGAGTCAATACAGCCGCCCCCATGAGATCCGTGCAACTAGGCCCACAGACACTGTTCATGCTCAAGGTATCAGAAAGGTCTCACCAAATATCAGCTGCATAGTCCTCGTATGCGGCCTTACCGTCCGCGGTTGTCTGTTCAGCTCCAGGCGCTCCGGTCACCGCTGGAGCCGCGAACACCCCCCACCCAAACTGCAGACCCAGACTGCGTGGCCGCATGACAAGCCGAGCCACCCACAGCAGACTAGGCCCGCTCCTCCAAACTTGTGGCCTCCGCCAGAGTGTCATTTTGCCCCCGTGGACTGTTCCGCTGTTCCTTAGACCATTCCTTCAAAGATTTCTGCAGCTCCCTCGGGTCCGTGAAGAAATGCGAGTGGCCCTGCCTGTTAATCCGAAGTCTCGCCGGGTATAGCATCGCATAATCCAGTCCGAGGTCACGAAGTTGTTTTTTGTATGGCGCGAAGTGCCTCCGTTCTTCCTGCACTTTCGCCGTAAAGTCAGGGTAGATGGAGATGTCCATTCCCTCGAATTGCAGCTTCCCTTTTTCTCTAGCCACCCGCAGGGCTGCATCCCTGTCCCTGTAATTTAGCAGCTTAGCTATTATCGGTCTCGGTGGCGCTCCCGGCTTTGGGCGAGGCCCCAGCGAACGGTGGGCTCTTTCTACTACGAACATGGGAGAGAACACTTCCACCCCCAGCAGGGAATGCAAAAGTTTTTCCACAAAGAGTTCCATCCGTCTGGTGTGTGTTGACTCCGCCACACCATTTATATGAATGTTCGATCTCCTCGAGCGGGCCTCCAAGTCCTCTGCCTTGTCCTGGATGACCTGGAGCAGTCTGCTGAAGTGTTTACTGTCTGCATCCCACTCCGTTTGCGCTTCCTCCACGTGTGTGACCCTCCTCTCAGCCATGTCCAGTCGCTCCGCGTTCTTGTCCACCCGCTCCGACATGCGGTCCATGCGGTATGTGAGTGCGTCCAGCTTGGCGTCGATCGCAGTCAGACTGCCCTGCAGGCCCTTTTCCATCGCTGCCAGCATTTCTCTGATGTCCGCACACATAGAGCTCTCTGAGGCCGCGCCACCGGTGGACGTTTCCGGCACCGCGTCTGTGGATCCCCTCGCCTTGTGTGGGTCAAAGGATATTTTAGGCTGTGTCTTGTCGCCCTTACCCATGGTGATGCGATAGGTCTGCGCTTCCACAGGTCCAAAGTCTCTATGCGCCCACCGTAGCCCGTGGCACCGTAGTCTTAGGAGTCTGGACAGTATTCCGTGCAGCCTCTGGATCAAGAGCAGCCCCAACCAGTGGCAGGCCGGGACATGCACCCGCAACAGCCTCGGCGCACACCCAAGGACCAGGTCCAAGGGCCTATCCTCGCAACCGGTGAGTCCTCCCGCCTGCTCCGCACCACCAAGCGACAACCCCCGAGTGGCAGGGAAGGGGGCACCAACACAGAGGACGCCAGCAGGCCTCGCCTCCGTGCAGTTCCCGGGCCACCTCACCGAAGGTCTCCACAGGCCCGGGCCCAGCGCCGTCTCCGCCGGACGCCAGAGATCTCACTCCAGGCTGTTGTAGGGAGGGGGCGCGCCAAACACAGCTCCGCAGGGGGGCCAGGGGCTGCACTTCCCTCGTAGGCACCCCGGGATCACTCCTCTCCACGTGTCGGTGCTCCGGTGAAAGGCCCAATGCAGCGGGGTCCACTTCGCAAGGACCCCCCGCACGGGCAGGCTGCCACCGGCCAGGGCCCCCAGATCGTCCCGAGCCCAGGTCGTCGTCAGCAGCGGCCTCGCGGACCGGCTCCGCCAATCGCCAGGGTCCCCTCATCGTGAGCGCCCACCTTACGCCGTGGAGTCGCCCGAGTCCGCACTGCACTCCAGGGAGGGCCGCGTCCCGGCCCCTCCGGCCCACCCAGAGTCTGCAGCCGAGCACGGCAGACCGGGCCAGCAGCCGACGACCCCGCCGCACGCCGTGCTACGCACACCGGGGAGCGTCTCAGGGCAGTCCGGGCATGTCGGCCCAGTCCCCCCAGTGCGCCGCCTCTCGCCGTCTGCGCGCCGTACGGCTCCACCGCCGGCCTCCGGGGTCCGCACTCCGCTCCGTCAGGTGTAGGAAGGATTCCCCCGTCTGATCCACTATGTGGCTCCGCAGTACAGGATCTTTTTCAGGATTATGCGAGGGCTACGGTGGAGAGCGCAGCACTCACGCGTCCGCCATCGTTGCCAGCAAGCTCTGCCCCCCCGTGAACACTCTTTTGAATATAATTACAGGAATGTTATCAGGGCCTGCTACCCAGCTTAAATGTAAGAGTATGACTGTATCTATTATTCTTTCCATCAACAAATAATTCAACAGTTCTTGATCAATAACCAGGACATACAGGCACATATATATTTTTGAAATGTAAAACCCATTTCCCTTCTGGAATAACACTAAGGCTAACTGCCAAAACATTTTTTGATTACCATCCTATGTGACTTTAATCACTTGATCTCATTGGGTATAAAAGTAACAAGTGTTTTCCCCTGAATCTATTTTTATATTCCATTTTAACTTCCCTTAGCTAGTGGATCTAGAATCTCGACTAAAAGCTTTCTCCAGTTTACGTATTGAGGGCCAAATTTATGAAAGAGTTGCATCACCCTTGCGCAAAACAACAGGTCGCAAGAGCGATAAAACTCTTAAAATTGATTTATCAAGCCTGAGAGGCTTGATAAATCTGGAGTAATGCAACGCAGCGCAAATCGCTGTGTTGTGTTACTCTACCCCAGGGCGGCGTTCCATGAGTGGAGTGTGGATGTTCTCATAGATTTGACTCATTCCCGGGTTTAACATTACTGGTAGACATGGGAATGCATCAAAATGCTATGCCTTCCCAGGTGAGGCGTAACGAGGAGAAATATCTTTCCCTGGGGGCTGTAAATTTTCCTTTGGCTTGGGTGTCACAGCAGCCTTACTGGGTTCTAATTTGACAATCAACTGACTCAAAGTTTTTGTAACATCCTTCTTAACAGCTATCCAACATTTTTAAATTTGTCAATAATTTGACTGTTTCCCACTTCAGTCTGTACAACAGTAATGAGAGCATCGGACTTCTTGGAGGGTAAAATTTACTATTTCCGATCCAGTCTATGCAACAGTAGAGAAAGTACTTCACTTCAAACACATAACATATATAAAAAATAACTCTAATAATTTAAGAAAAATATAAGGCTCTGACGCCCTCATTAAGATGGCCACGGGCAGGTGTCTATCCAACAACAATGGTTCACGGTCCCTTTTCTGATAGTTTTGTTATTGTACTAAACAGTTTTTTAGCTGAGTTTTCTGCTAAGCGGACGACTGGAGTGGGATTTGTAAATATCACATTTTGTATCCAACATTTCCCCCAGTATGTTTAGACTGGAGTGGGAATAGGAAATATCCCTTTAGTGTCCAAAACCTTCCCCAATATTGTTAGACTGAAGTGGGAATAGTACATTTCACCCCTGTAGTGTCAAACATCTTTACCCAATACAGTTAGACTGGAGTGGGAATTGTAAAGGTCACCCCTTTAGGATCCAACAGCTTCCCTCAATATGGGTAGGCTGGAGTGGGAATAGTAAATGTCACCCCATTAGTGTCCAACTCCTTCACCCAACATGGTTAGGCTGGAGTGGTAATAGTAAATGCTACCATTTTACTGTCCAACACCTTCCCCAATATGGTTGGACTGGAGTGGGAATAGTAAATTTAAATGTCACCCCTTTAGTGTTCAACGCCTTTCCCAATATGGTTAGACCAGAGTGGAAATATTACATGCCATCCCTTTAATGTCAATCACCTTTCCCCAATATGGTTTGGCTGGAGTGGGAATAGTAAATGTCATCACCTTTACTTTCCAACACCTTCCTCAATATAGTTAGACTGGAGGGGTTATAGTAAATGTAACCCCTTTAACCAGCAACACCTTCCCCCAATATGATTATACTGGAGTGGGAATAGTAATGTCACCCATTGAGGGTCCGAGTACAAGTTTGGTGGTGTGGGATTTGCCCTGCCACGCCGCCAGCCCTTTTCCACACCGCCAATCCAGTGTGCGCACCACTTGCCAGATTATACATTTTCAAGTCACTTGCGGGTGGTCTTTGACAGTTCCACGAAGGTGCCTAGGAAATAGGCACCGCAATGGGAATGTCAAAGGCAGTACCTGCATGGCATGGACTGGTGCAGTCAATGCCGTGCAGGTACTGTGGTGCATGCACACATCGGGGCACAATATGTGACCACCTGCATGCACCCCATGGCCATAAGGCAACAGGTTTCCTCTCCCCCATGGTTTTCATGGAGTAGGAACCGGCAAGAAGACCGTGGTGAAGACTAAACTCATAATATGCTTGGCAGGACCGCAGTGGTTTAGCCAAGCATATTGTAGCCTCAAGACTGGTGCGCCACCACCAGTGATCTTTGATCACCCAAGTTTTAACAGGGTGGTCAGACCACTGGTGTGGCGATGGCTGGATCGCCACTGCCGCACCACTGTGAGTCTCTTGGTCTACGACCACGAGTCTGGTGGTCCCTGGACCGGCAGACTCATAATCAGGCCCTTAGTGTCCAACACCTTTCAGAATATGGTTAGACTGATGTGGGAAAACTAAGGCTCTCATTTTGATGTTGGTCAGCCAGACCGCCTGCTGCTATCTTACCGGGCAGGTGACCGCCTGACAATGAGTTGGCGGTCATACCTACCCTATTATTATAGGAGCATTGTGCAGGCGGTCGTACAGTGCTCTTTTCTACTACGGCTTGTGCTGCGGACCAGGAAAAGGGGCACAGCACAAGCCGCAGTAGAAAATGGCACATGCCTGGCACACAGAGCATGGATGTGTGGGGGCACTACATGTGCCCACCGGTGCCACTTAACAGTGGCCTAAGGGGAATGGGGGCCCTGCTTAGGGCCCCCAAAGTCCCTTTCTGTATGTCTTTTTGAACAGGCAGTCAGAAAAGGATATCCTAATCCCTACGGCAATGCCTGCACAGGCACCGCCTCCATTGAAGGGTTAGAAATCCAACCCTGATCCTGATGGGAACTTTGATCCTATCGGAGGCAGCGGTCCTACACCCGACCTCTGTGGTCTGTCTGGCAGCATTGTAATGCAGTGGTTGGACTGATGCCCTGTATTGCGGGCGTACCATCATCAACGGCTTGTTGGTGGAGGTCCACCTGCCAGTGAAATGAGGGCCTAAATGTTACCTTTATAGTGTCTAAAATAAAATTGAAAATGGTATGTTGGAGTGTCATTATCTAATTTTATTATTGTAGTCTAAAATTCTTTATTTTAATTGTATTTCTATGTAGTAGATATAGTTTGTGATATTTTATTAATATTGTTGGTGTTAAGAAATATAATAAAAGAAATATGTGTATGTTTGTGGGTAATAATATCATAAATTACATTTGTTTGATAGAATAAAGACATACAAAAGTGTTCTCATGTAATTTATGGTTTCAAACTTTATTGTATAAATTTACAATTTATTTATATATATATATATATATATATATATATATATATATATATATATATCCTCGAAATCCAACTAATTCGGAAGAATCGTGCTGCTGGACCTTCCGAAAGCAGGAAACGGACACCAACTTGTGCTTAATTACTTTTATTACCCGCAGTAGATGCCGCCATGACGCGTTTCGGGCCCGTAAGCCCTTGATCACATGACATGCCTGTGGCTTTTTTTCTTTTTTTATACAGTGTTAGTGAACCATAGAGCATGAAGACAGACTATGCGATGATGTTGCCACCAAAACCATGACATAAGCATAATGCTTGCAAAACATGCGAACAACAGGGCCAGTTATATGTTTAAATTCCAACACAATACTGCATGTCCGACATTCTTGTTGAGTATAACATGATCCATTATTTGATGCTCAATACGTACACATAATCAAACGTGACTTTACAAGGAATGCCTAATATGCATCTTGAATGTACCCAACTACCGACTTAAATGCCGTAGGACAGCCTGGGTCACTATTGTGTTACGTATATTAGTCAACTTAATGGTGATCAGTTCCTGTATCAATACAGTAAAAACATTTAAAAAGCAATGTGCCTATATGTCGGATAATTGGAATTTCCAATAGATAAGACCCTGTAGTCTAACATTTCCGCACGTACTAAAATTAGGAGAGAATACATCAAAACATTGTGTTAAAAAAGTTCCAAATATCCTTAATTAAAAAAACATTTAAAACAATATAAAAACACATTGTGAGATGTAACTTTGAACCCTTCCACAGATCCAAAGAGATTAAGTTATTTGGCTCAATGTTGGTGGTAAATTCATTGCTTAATTAGGTCCACAAGATAAAGTGCTCAGTATAAGTATAAAACCCCGAATAAAGTGCACATGTGCTTACAAGTGTTATGACAAACCATTAACATCAATAATGATGATTAGAATAATGGTAAAATCTTACAAAAAGAGGGGAAGAAAAAGAATAAAAAGTCTTAAATGTTTAAAAGAGTTCATTTATCTTGAAGGGAGTTCAGCTGGTGGAATTGAGGCAAGAAACGGAGGTCTATATATTAAAATATTATAAAAACATAAATACGTTGATATAATAAAATAATATAATAATCCAATATGATAAAATCATGAAATTATGGAATGCCTATACCCAGCTTCAATGAATATGCTAGGAGCTGGATAAATGGATTAAAGCAGTGAGTTCAACTTTTATAATATACATGTTAGGACTCATGTTGCTAAGATCACAGCCAAGTATATAAATCTTCGGTCGTATTAAGACCGTTAGGAAACTTGCTGTCACATTCCAAGATGTATTTGGTTTCTAATTTTCTCAATTGTGCCTCTCTGTTGCCCCCTCTCCTAGGTACAGGTATTGCGTCCACAACGTAGTATTTAAGATCCTGTAATGAATTGTTGTGGACTTCTTTCATATGGCGAGCTACAGGGTATGTGGGATCTGCGTTAGTGACAGCTCTGGTATGTTGTAGGATGCGCTTGTGGACTTGTAGCTTTGTGCTACCAATGTATTTTAGGCCACAAGTGCATTCCAACACATATATAGCATACTCCGATTTGCAGTTTAAGGTTTTTGATATAGTGGATGGCACCTGTCTAAAGGGGGTTGTAAGGGAAGTTTTGTTCAATCCTAGCTTACAGGCTTTGCATGAGGGGCATTTCTTAAACCCTCTCGCATTTAGTAGCCAATTTTTATTTGCTGAAATTTCTGGGCTACTTTTGACAAGGAAATCACTGAAAGATGGAGCTTTCCTGTAAGTAATAATTGGATTTGCTAAGAGATGTTCTCCAATTATGGGATCTGTCCTTACAATATGCCAGTTTTTCCTCAACACTCTGCCAATTACATCCCTTTGTTTGTTGAAGGTCATAATTAACCTAGGATTGGAGGGTTCCTTGATTGTATGAGAAACCGTCAAAACTGGGTCGGATCTGGGCAGGGGGAAGAGTAGCTCCAATCTGTTTCGTCGGTTAGTTTTGTTTATGGCCGATGAGATTGTATGCAATGGGTACCCCCTTGCTAAAAAGCGATCTTTGCACTCTTCTTGGGCCTGTTTCAGATCCTGATCCCTGCTGCAAATCCTGCGTATTCTTAGCATCTCCCCAAAAGGTATGCTATGTAGTGTATGTTTAGGGTGAAAGCTAGAAGCGTGGAGAATGGTGTTTCCTGCCGTTGGTTTGCGGTGCAGCTTGGTTTCCAATTTATCATTATGGATAAACATCTCTACATCAAGGAAGCAAACCGAACAGTTGCTAATATTATGTGTGAGTTGTAGATTAATATCATTCTCATTGAGACTGCTGATGAATGTTTCTACGCTTTCCCTATTCCCACGCCAGACTAAAAAAATGTCATCAATATATCTGACCCATTTAATAACATGATTTTCAAAGATGTTCTTATATTTGCTGTACACTACTACCTCCTCCCACCAGCCCATATGGAGGCAAGCGTAACTCGGTGAGAAGCTTGCCCCCATAGCCACACCTTGAATTTGCTGGTAGAATTGGTTCTGGAAGAGGAAGTAGTTGTTATTTAAACAGAAATCAGTCAAAGTTATTAACATTTTGTTGTGGTTGCAAAATTGGATAGGTCCTCTATCCAAAAAATGTTTTAGAGCTCGTAAACCATCCTTGTGTTGTATGCTGGTGTATAAACTGGACACATCTATAGTTACTAATAAATAGTCTTTACACCATTGAAGATCATATATTTTTGTTAAAAAGTCTGTGGCGTCTTTTATGTAGGATGGTAGAGCTTTGACATGATCCTGTAAAAACGAGTCAATGTAGATAGAGACATTTTCCAAAAGACTTTGCTTGGCCGAAATGATAGGTCTTCCTGGTGGGCGCTCAATATCTTTATGGATATATGTAATGTAATTTTCAGAAAAACACACATTCACTGGATGATGTCATCAGTGATGTCATTTGAGATGTCATCAGTGATGTCATGAGTGATGTCACTGACCATGTCATGAGTGATGTAATATGTGACGTCATCAGCAGTGCATTGCGGGCGCGCGAGTTATAGTTAGCTGAACTAACTATAACGGGGGAATTTCAATGGTTTTGTACGAGTGAAAAGTCCAGCTAACTATAACGCCCCTGAAACCTGTGGTTTTTTCAGTGAATTTCTAAGGTTTTTTAAATGCTAATTCCTAACTATAACGTGCCTGAAACCTATGGTTTTTTCAGTGAATTTCAAAGGTTTTTTAAATGCTAATTTCTAACTATGCCTACAGAGATAGGACATGCGAAGAAAGAAGAAAAAACGCACAGAAAGAAAAAAAAGAAATGCAGAAAGAAGCAACAGAAGTCCTCAAAGACGAAGAAAAGTGCAGGAAGAAGGATAACGTGCAGAAAGAACAAACAGAAGAGCAGAAAGAAGCCTTGTTGCAAAATCATCCTGTACCCTCAACTTTTTCAGATGGATACTGGTGGTAACTGAGTCTGACTAACCAGTCCTAGAGCCAGTGCTATGTTAAAAGACACTCAGAATACAGTGTAAACACCTACATACACTAGGGAACACTATGCGTTGGGGTCCCCCTGTGATCAGCATGACCTCCTCTGTAAGCCCCTAGTATATAATAGGGCAGGGTATTAAAACTACCTCTTAAAACGCGCCACAGGGCGTGTTTGCACACGTTACCTCAGGCCCCGTCCCCTCACTTCCCCACTGTGTAAACACGCCCTAAGGCCGTTTTACGTTCGGAGATTAAGTACCCTTGAATCCTGAGGGTCCCTAGGGTCCAACTAGACCACTAGGTACCTCCAGTAAGTGCCACAGAGCTGCGTTGCAGAGTGATGTAAAAAGGGGCATGGCCTAGACCACCTCTCCGCAACGCAGCGCAGTTGCGCTTACTGGAAGCATCTGGTGGGCTAGTTGGCCCCCAGGGTCCCTCAGGATTGAAGGAGAATTATTTCACCAACTTAAAACGCGCCACAGGGCTTGTTTGCACACGTTAACTCAGGCCCCGTCCCCTCCCTTCACCACTGTGTAAACACGCCCTGTGGCCGTTTTTAGTTGGGAGATTAAGTTCATTTGAATCCTGAGGATCCCTAGGGTCCAACTAGCCCACTAGATACCTCCAGTAAGCGCCACAGAGCTGCGTTGCAGAGAGGTGTAAAAAGTGGCACGGCCTGGACCACCTCTCTGCAACGCAGCTCAGGGGCGCTTACTGGAAGCACCTGGTGGGCTAGTTAGCCCCCAGGGGCCCTCAGGATTGAAGGGGAATTATTTCCCCAACTTAAAACTCGCCATAGGGCGTGTTTGCACACGTCACCTCAGGCCCCGTCCCCTCCCTTCCCCACTGTGTAAACATGCCCTGTGGCCGTTTTTTAAGTTGGGAGATTAAGTCCCCTTGAATCCTGAGGATCCCTAGGGGCAAAATAGCCCACTAGGTACGTCCAGTAAGCGCCATTGCAGAGACGTGTAAAAAGAGGCACGGACTGCACCACCTCTCTGCAACACAGAGCAGTGGTGCTTACTGGAAGCACATGGTGGGCTAGTTGGCCCCCAGGGTCCCTCAGGATTGAAAGGGAATTATTTCCCCAACTTAAAAAGCGCCATAGGGCGTCTTTGCCCACGTCACCTCAGGCCCCGTCCCCTCACTTCACCACTGTGTAAACGCACCCTTTGGCCGTTCTAAGTTGAGAGATTAAGTCCCCTTGAATCCTAAGGGTCCCTAGGGTCAAACTAGCCCACTAGGTACCTCCAGTAAGCGCCACAGAGCTGCGTTGCATAGAGGTGTAAAAAGGGGCGTGGCCTCAGAACACCTGTCTGCAACGCAGCTCCCTGGCGCATACTGGAGATACCTGTTGGGCTAGTTGGCCCTCAGGGACCCTCAGTATTGAAGAGGAATTAATTCCCCAACTTACAACTGGCCAGGGGGCGCGTTTGCAGAGTGCTGCAAGGAGGGGGTGTGGCCTCCGGCGCGACGCCGGTCTTTTATTTATTTTATTTTTTTAAGACGGAGGGCTGTGTGGCCCCCCTTCTTTTTCTAATTTACTGGCCCTGGGGACCCCATCCTCCAGGGCCAGCACTGCACCCTAATTTTTTTTTGTTGAAAAAATTTAATTTGGCCCTCCCAAGGCCTTAATCGGCGCCGGGGACCCCAAGCCCCGGGTCATGGTCTTTTTTTTAAAATTCTTTAGGAGGGGGCTGCGTTGCCCCCCTCCTCAGGCCACTTATGGCCCCGGGGACACCAACCCCCGGGGCCGGCCTTTGTTTTTTATTATTTTTAAAAAATATATATTTATAGAAACACCTAGGACATGCTGGACAAACTGTATGTACCTATCACCATGACGATTTGCGTGATATTCATTAAAAGGCGACTATGCATAGAATGAATCCACATGGAATGTATTTACACTGCTAGTGAAGCTCTGACGTGTCTGACGCCCTACCGTGCCTAATCCCGGCGCCCCCGCCGGTGGGTACTCTCCAAGTAGACACCCTTGTCGTTTATTTATACAAACATGGGTAGCTATTGACGGGCACATTTCATATACACGCACACCAAGCTATTCAAAGGGGATTCGACAAAAATTCGACCAAACTATGCAAGAAACCCCCCTCACGGTTAATAAAACGCACATCCACCGCCGGATGTGTAATACTTTTTATTTTACTCTCTGGAAAGGAGACGAACCTCACTTTAGAGTCACAATGTATTGCATATTATATTTCACGCCCCGGTTCATCTTATGTCACACTTTTTGGTGCATAGTTTATACCATATACTATATCTAGTTTTCATTTTCAATCGTGCTCTCAGGGCTATGTTCTATATAACACTGCGTCCACCTACCCTTTTCACGGGCATTACATTTTGCAATGGGGGGTGGAGGGTAAGGGGGTGTTTCTGCCAAGTGAGCCCGGAGTCACAGTCACAAACGTCCTCTTCTTCCTGAATAAAAGTGAGATTATGCTGCATACTTTCATATTTTAAGTAGTTCGCACATTTTAAAAACAATAAAGTTCCTAATACCCACCTTCTCTGAACAGTTAGCTTGCTGCCCCACCCACCTCCTCCCTATCCTCTGTTGTCTGAATCCATGGACTAGCCTCCTCCCTCCTGCCATGCATGGTCTGATGTGCTGCCACTGCCCTCCATTTAGCATGATGTACCAGTCCACTCCTCCTGCCCTCCTTTGCCCAATTCTATGGCCCATCATTGACCTCCTGCTTAGCCTCTGTGCTTAGCTTGCTGTCCCTATTCTCCTTCCCCCTGCTCCATCCTTTTTGCCCACCATGTTCCATGGACCTGCCACTCCTATCTACTCTGAGTGTTCTGTTGAGCTGCCACTCCCCTCCCACCTGCCTAGCATTGTCAGATGACTGTACCCTGTCACTGCCACCTCCACCCTGCCTGTCCACATGCCATGCCCCTATCCCCTTCATCCTGTCCTCCATGGTCCATTTTACTGCCACACCCTTCTGCCCTCCCTGGTCTGTTGTGTTGCAACTGCTCCTCCTGCCTGCCCCGCGGGGTCTGTTGTGAGGCCCCTTCCCCTGAACTCTCTTGTCTGTGCCCAGGTCCTGACCCTCCCTTCTATCCTCCATGGTCCTTTGTGCATGCCCCTGCACCCTCCTTCTTGCCCATCATAGCCATTGTGCTGCCACTAACCCTCCAGCTTGCCATGCATGGTCTTTTGTGCTGCCATGGCCCCTCACACCTTCCCTGTGTGGTCAGCTAGCTGCCCCTGACCCCCTCCCACCTTCCCTCCATGGTCTGTGTGTATGCCATCATAGTCTCATTGTTGCTCTCCATGGTGTGTCTTGTTTCTAGTGCCCATCCTGCCTGACCTCCATGGTCATCTTGCTGCTCCTGCCCATGCCCCCTTGTCCCCAGCCCTCTGTTTCCATGTGCAGACCCCTATTCCCTCCCTCCTGGCTTGTCTGTTCCATTGTAATGCCCCTGATCCGTCCCTCCTGCCCTTTATGGTCTGTTATGCTGCAGCTTTCTCTCCTGTCTGTTCATTACGGTCAGCTAGCTACCATTGCCTCTTTCCCCTCTGTTCTCTGTTGTCCATGTGCATGGTCCTGTCCCCTCCCTATTGCTTTCTATGGATTGTTGTGCTGCACTCCCGTCCCGCATGCGCTGTGTAGTGTATTGTGCTGCTGCAAACTCTGATGCCTGCCCTGTAGAGTCAGTTTGGTGCACCTCTCCATGTCCCTCCTGTCCTCTGTTATCCGAGTCCATCTCCCTACCCCAATTCCTCCTGCCTACCGTGATCCAATGTACCATACTTGCGAACATTTTGAACTTGGTAAGAGGGAGATTTTGAAAAAAACGGTGGCATTGATTTTCCCCTTTGAGTTACATTGAAAAAGAGGAGATTGTAGACAGGAGACAGATCAAATAAAGCCCATTTGAGCTTAAAAACATTGGACGTTTCCTGGCTGAAACGGATCTGTTGGCATGTATGGTTGTACTACCACTGCCTCTTCCTTCTGCCCACGATGGTCTATTATATTGCCACAGCCTCTCTTGCCAGTCCTGTATTGTTGGTTTGTTGCCCCTGCCCCCCTTTCCACTGCCCTCCATAGTCTGTTGTGCTGCCACTGCCCTTCCTGCCTGCCCAGTGTGGTCAAATTGTTGCCTCTGCACTCTCCTACCTGCCTTCAATTTTCAGAGTCCGTGCCCCTGGCCTCTGCCTCTCAACAGTATCCCAATGAACAACTAGTTTGCTAACATTCTATATTTATTACAAAAGTGTGGAACGCCTGACGTCATCTTGATGTAATCAAAACTGTAATACCTAGAGTATTTCTTTTAGAAATTACATATATGAGAGGGTCTTATGTGCATCAAAATGATGGTTAGTGCTCTAAAAAACTAAAATGAGGACACATTTTCTGCGTTTTCAAATAGCGACAAAGAACTTTTAAATTATTTGTAATCTTTATGTTTTTTTATCCAGTTGACCACTTGATTAAATGTTGCACCTAGGGGAGAGGATGTGGTGTTACTTCCAGAGCTGCAGACTTTGCAACTGAGGAACCAGGTTGGAGTTTCTGCTTCAGCTCAACATTCTGTGATTCTGGTCAAATCACTTAATCTCCCCATGTCTACAACCAAAATGAATTTGATCTTGTGTGATGTAACCAATGCTCATGTAAAGCACTCCAATACCTGACAAGTCTGCACTATATAAAACTGCAAATACACAAAAAATAAGTGTTTTGCACACTTCTGTCATTGGGCTACATGTTGGCTACATCTGGCTGATATTTGTGCTTCATTTGGGCTCTTTTGTCTCTGGTGGCCATCTTGGGAGATTTATTTGTTGCAAAGTTTCCTAATTTCCTCATTTACTGCCGTCTCCTCAGTAGGAAATGCTTTCAGTTTTTTACTTTGATTCCATCAAGAAGGTATTCAGATATGTCACACATTTGTCATAAATTCTGAATGTTAGCACTCTAGTTGCTCATTAGATCACTGTAGTAAAGCTACTGCTCACCACGGAAGTCTGCTGCTGGTATTAAAAGTGCATGTTTCAGTCTGCATATCAGAATTTTTTAATGAAATAGAAGAGAATTTGAGAAGTCACTCAAAATGTGCCCTAATTTTTCTTTCTTCAGCACTAATCATAATTTCTATGGCAAAATGAACCCCCTCATTGTGTTCCTTTTTAAATTAAATGTTTTAAGTGTTACCAGTTTATTCCAATCAAAATGGCTTCAGGTGTGCCATACTTTTGTCATAAGTAAGACTGTTAGCGCTCTAGTTGTTGGTTTGAACACTCTGGGACATTATGTCATTGGGCTATACTTGGGCTACATCTGGGTGATATTTGGGCTACATTTGGGCTCTTTTGTCTCTGGTGGCCATTTTGGGAGACTTATTTGTTATGAAGTTTCCTAATTTCCTCATTTACTGCAGTCTCCTCAGGGGGAATACTTTCAGTTTTTTATTTTGGTTCCATCAAGAATACATTCAGATGTGTCACACATTTGCCATAAATTCTGAATGTTAGCACTCTAGTTGCTCATTAGATCACTGTAGTAAAACTGCTGCTCACCAGGGAAGTCTGCTGCTGGTATTTAAAGTGCATGTTTCAGTCTGCATGTCAGAATTTGTTTATGAAATAGAAGAGGATTTGAGAAGTCAAAATGTGCCCTAATTTTTCTTTCTGCAGAACTAATCATAGTTTTTATGGCAAAATGAACCCCCTCATTTTGTTCCTTTGTAAATTAAATGTTTTAAGTGTTACCACTTTATTCCAATCAAGATGGCTTCAGGTGTGCCATACTTTTGTCATAAATAAGACTGTTAGTGCTCTAGTTGTTCGTTAGAACACTCTGGGACATTCTGTCATTCGACTATACTTGGGCTACATCTGGGTGATATTTGGGCTACACTTGGGCTCTTTTGTCTCTGGTGGCCATCTTGGGAGATTTATTTGTTATGAAGTTTCCTAATTTCCTCATTTACTGCAGTCTCCTCAGTAGGAACTACTTTCAGTTTTTTACTTTGGTTCCATCAAGAAGGCATTCAGACGTGTCACACATTTGCCATAAATTCTGAATGTTAGCACTTTAGTTGCTCATTAGATCACTGTAGTAAAGCTACTGCTCACCAGGGAAGTCTGCTGCTGGTATTCAAAGTGCATGTTTCAGTATGCATGTCAGAATTTTTTTATGAAATAGAAGAGAATTTGAAAAGTCAAAATGTGCCCTAATTTTTCTTTCTGCAGCACTAATCATAATTTCTATGGTAAAATGAACGCCCTCATTTTGTTCCTTTGTAAATTAAATGTTTTAAGTGTTACCACTTTATTCCAATCAAGATGGCTTCAGGTGTGCCATACTTTTGTCATAAGTAAGACTGTTAGCGCTCTAGTTGTTGGTTTGAACACTCTGGGACATTATGTCATTGGGCTCTACTTGGGCTACATCTGGGTGATATTTGGGCTATATTTGGGCTCTTTTGTCTCTGGTGGCCATTTTGGGAGACTTATTTGTTATGAAGTTTCCTAATTTCCTCATTTACTACAGTCTCCTCAGTAGGAAATACTTTCAGTTTTTTACTTTGATTCCATCAAGAAGGCATTCAGATGTGTCACACATTTGCCATAAATTCATAATGTTAGCACTCTAGTTGCTTATTAGATCACTGTAGTAACGCTACTGCTCACCAGGGAAGTCTGCTGCTGGTATTGAAAGTGCATGTTTCAGTCTGCATGTCAGAATTTTTTAATGAAATAGAAGAGGATTTGAGAAGTCACTCAAAATGTGCCCTCATTTTTCTTTCTTCAGCACTAATCATACTTTCTATGGCAAAATGAACCCCCTCATTTTGTTTCTTTTTAAATTAAATGTATTAAGAGTTACCACTTTATTCCAACCAAGATGGCTTCAGGTATGCCATACGTTTGTCATAAGTAGGACTGTTAGCGCTCTAGTTGTTCTTTAGAACACTCTGGGAAGCTGCAATAGAACACAAAGGAATCAACTGACAGTCTCTGCCCTTGTTGGATGTACATGTTTTACTGAGAATGTCAGACTTCATTCCCACATGACTGAGAAAGATAATGTGAATTTACAGAAAATATGCTCTCAGTTTAGCTTAAAGATCACCTTCCAAACCTCTGTGGGAAAAGCATGAGAAAATAGTTTTCTCTCAAACATGATTCATGATATCACAGCAGAAGGCTTTTTCACATGGTAAAATCACCTTAGAACACACCACAATTCCTAAAATGAGTATGGTACCATCAACAAATGATTTATAATGTAACTAAAGTCTTAAAACCTTCTATTAACTGCAATGCTTTTTAATGAGGTGCTATCATGTATATTGGTCCCAAGATGGCTGCCAACACTTCTTGGATGATGTGCTGACAGCCAATCAGATCTCAGGATGAGATGTGTGGTTAGGCTCCGCCCAGATATTTATGTGATTTTACTTTTGATTTTCTCAGGAACTACTGAACAGATTGACACCATATATGCAAAAGGCACATGCCTGACCTGAGGACTACCTCTTTGCCAAATTTCAAGTAATTCTGTTCAGCCGTTCGAGCTGTACCTTCGACTAAAGGTCCTATGGGAAAATGCATGGCTTTCGAGCCGGGAGCCAAAGCCAAATAGGTTTGCAGGCGGGGCAGGACTCTTGATGAAGGTTTGACTATAGAGCTACTGTTAGAAGCCTTATGGATCCCCGAGATCCAGAAACTCTCCAGAACTTGGATGGAGGATGGCGTGTGATTGATAAATAATCAATCACTTACACAAGGAGCAGCTACTCTGCTCTTGAACCACGTACAGGATAGGGAATCCCCTCTCCTGTCCCCTAGGGAGGCCTACTTTGCCCTGAAGAAAGTCCAGGACCTTTACGGCCACATATGGACTGAAACATGTTGGCACTAGGGTCTTAGGACCATAAGACTTCCAACAAGACCCAAACTTTTTTGTTTTATTAACACAGGCAGACCCAAAAATAAAGGGATACTGGGGATCTGTCTGAGGTGTTTTAATCTTTCAGCCCCCCAGGTCTTACATTTCTTCAAAGAGCTCCCAACACTGTGGTTGAGCCCACCCCGACTTATAGGCGTCGGGGTGACCCGATGATGAAGCATGACACCACTAGGGTGTGTGAGGGTAACTAAACAAAAAGGAAGCGTTTCCTTGCTCACCTTTTGGTGAAGAAAGATATATTCCCTCACGTAGCTCGTCACATTTCCCCATTACAGTGCACCCTTATTGACCACTGATGGTCTGTTAGAGTAATTTAATTGTGGTTAACTGATTAAATTAAGGAGGAGTTACTCTGACTCAGAATCCTCTCTACCCTCTAGGCATTGAAAAAGTGTTTCACCAGCCCTTGATGTCAATAGTTGATTTAACGTTGCCACCTAACATTAATTGTTGGAACCGACTTTGATCCCTTCGTGTTCATTGAAAAAAATACAGTGGACGCTCCTACATATGTTGCTTTTGTCCTGATGATGACCCTCAAAGTATCCTTGGGTTGAAACGTCATTGATGCCTGTAACGTTGCCTAAATAGGAGAGGACACTATTGTTGTATTGTGTCTTTTTGTTTTATCTTGAAAACTTTTTTGTATATTTTTCCTCTGCCATTGTTTGTTTAGTTTACACTTTTAGTGTCTATAATCCTAACACTGTTGTGTAACTGTATGAACGCCATTACTAATGTGTGAATATTTGTAATATGTTTTTTTTAATTTACATTAAATATAATTTTTCTGATACGATTATTGGTACATGGGTAATCTGAAATTTGGATAGCACTGGTTTTCTTTATTTTAGGTTCTATTTGAAATATAACATATTTTAGTTTTTAGTTTGGCTCATGAACCTTTGTTTGGATGAGAGCATTTATTACCTCAGGTTCTTGTTCTAGGGTTGCCCTTGTTGTCTTTAAATCGTTCATTAGAACAGCAGCCCCTTTTTAAGGATTTTAAAGAGTTTTGAGGATAGGAGAGTTTAGAGGGGTCTACATATTAGTTATAGTTTTGTATTGGTTTTGGTATATTTATATGTATTAATAGGGTTTTTCACTAGTTAGTAGTTTTGGGTTTTCATATGTTATTTTAGCAATGTGTTGTTATGTTGTTTTAATTGTGTTCTGTTTCATATATATATATATATTCACTTAAAAAACCATAGGTTTCACACATGTTATAGTTAGCTGGACATTTCACTCGTGAAAAACCATTGAAATTCCCCCATTATAGTTAGTGCAGGCAACTATAACTCACGCGACCGCAATCCTCTGCTGATGACGTCAGATATTACATCACTGTATTTAGACACTTATTTACCCATGTCTTCTTCCATTAATTTTTAGCTATACATATATTACAAATATTTTTTTTTCAGAAAGACACATATGTCATCAGTGATGTAATATCTGACGTCATCAGCAGAGGATTGCGGTCGCGTGAGTTATAGTTGCCTGCACTAACTATAATGGGGGAATTTCAATGGTTTTTCACGAGTGAAATGTCCAGCTAACTATAACATGTGTGAAACCTATGGTTTTTTAAGTGAATTTGCAAGGTTTTTTAAATGCTAATTCCTAACTATAACGTGTGTGAAACCTATGGTTTTTTCAGTGAATTTGCAAGGTTTTTTAAATGCTAATTCCTAACTATAACGTGTGTGAAACCTATGGTTTTTTCAGTGAATTTGTACGTTTTTTTAAATGCTAAGTTATGTATTTTTTTTTTTTTTAAAGTTTTTTCACCGTGCGCGTACCGTACTATATATTATCTACTGGCGGTCGCCAGTAGATAGTTATTGTTAGGACCGTGTTTCCATAGGAAATCCGCAACATTCTATTTGGAATAACTTTGGCGCCGGTTGACGAATCCTCACAAAATGTTCAAAATAGGTGGGGCGCTCCGCTCCGCTCCTACCCTGAAAGTCTCGGGGGGATTCGTCAAGCGGGGGCTGAGAAAAAAGGGGGGTCCCAAAATACGTTTTCCCCATGCAATTTTCCATAGGGACCTTTAGTCCAAGGTACAGCCCGAACGGCTGAACAGAATTACTTGAAATTTGGCAAAGAGGTAGTCCTCAGGTCAGGCATGTGCCTTTTGCATATATGGTGTCAATCTGTTCAGTCGTTCCTGAGAAAATCAAAAGTAAAATCACATACATATCTGGGCGGAGCCTAACCACACATCTCATCGTGAGATCTGATTGGCTGTCAGTACTTCATCCAAGAAGTGTTGGCAGCCATCTTGGAACCAATATACATGATAGCACCTCATTAAAAAGCATTGCAGTTAATAGAAGGTTTTAAGACTTTAGTTACATTATAAATCATTTGTTGATGGTACCATACTCATTTTAGGAATTGTGGTGTGTTCTAAGGTGATTTTACCATGTGAAAAAGCCTTCTACTGTGATATCACGAACCATGTTTGAGAGAAAACTATTTTCTCATACTTTTCCCACAGAGGTTTGGAAGGTGATCTATAAGCTAAACTGAGAGCATATTTTCTGTAAATTCACATTATCTTTCTCAGTCATGTAAGAATGAAGCTTGACATTCTCAGTAAAACATGTACATCCAACAAGGGCAGAGACTGTCAGTTGATTCCTTTGTGTTCTACTGCAGCTTCCCAGAGTGCTCTAAAGAACAACTAGAGCGCTAACAGTCTTACTTATGACAAAAGTATGGCACACCTAAAGCCATCTTGATTGGAATAAAGTGGTAACACTTAAAACATTTAATTTACAAAGGAACAAAATGAGGGGATTCATTTTGCCATATCAATTATGATTAGTGCTGCAGAAAGAAAAACTAGGGCACATTTTGACTTCTGAAATCCTCTTTTATTTCATAAAACCATTCGGACATGCAGACTGAAACATGCACTTTGAATACCAGCAGCAGACTTGCCTGGTGAGCAGTAGCTTTACTACAGTGATCTAATGAGCAACTAGAGTGCTAACATTCAGAATTTATGGAAAATGTGTGACACATCTGAATGCCTTCTTGATGGAATCAAAGTAAAAAACTGAAAGTATTTCCTACTGAGGAGACTGCAGTAAATGAGGAAATTAGGAAACTTCATAATAAATAAATCTCCCAAGATGGCCACCAGAGACAAAAGAGCCCAAATGTAGCCCAAATATCACCCAGATGTAGCCCAAGTATAGCCCAATGACAGAATGTCCCAGAGTGTTCTTAAGAACAACTAGAGCGCTAACAGTCTTACTTATGACAAAAGTATGGCACACCTGAAGCCATCTTGATTGGAATAAAGTGGTAACACTTAAAACATTTAATTTATAAAGGAACAAAATGAGGGGGTTCATTTTGCCATATAAATTATGATTAGTGCTGCAGAAAGAAAAACTAGGGCACATTTTGACTTCTGAAATCCTCTTTTATTTCATAAAAACATTCTGACATGCAGACTGAAACATGCACTTTTAATACCAGCAGCAGACTTTTGCGGTGAGCAGTAGCTTTACTACAGTGATCTAATGAGCAATTAGAGTGCTAACATTCAGAATTTATGGCAAATGTGTGACATATCTGAATATATTCTTGATGGAATCAAAGTAAAAAACTGAAAGCATTTCCTACTGAGGAGACTGCAGTAAATGAGGAAATTAGGAAACTTCATAACAAATAAATCTCCTAAAATGGCCACCAGAGACAAAAGAGCCCAAATGTAGCCCAAATATCACCCAGATGTAGCCCAAATGTAGCCCAATGACAGAAGTGTGCAAAACACTTATTTTTTGTGTATTTGCAGTTTTATATAGTGCAGACTTGTCAGGTATTGGAGTGCTTTACATGAACATTGGTTACATCACACAAGATCAAATTCATTTTGGTTGTAGACATGGGGAGATTAAGTGATTTGACCAGAATCACAGAATGTTGAGCTGAAGCAGAAACTCCAACCTGGTTCCCCAGTTGCAAAGTCTGCAGCTCTGGAAGTAACACCACACCCTCTCCCCTTGGATGCAACATTTAATCAAGTAGTCAACTGGAAAAAAAAACTAAGATTACAAATAATTGAAAAGTTCTTTGTCGCTGTTTGAAAACTCAGAAAATATGTCCTCATTTTAGTTATTTTAGAGCACTAACCATAATTTTGATGCAAATAAGACCCTCTCATATATGTAATTTCTGAAGGAAATGCTCTAGGCATTACAGTTTTGATTACATCAAGATGACGTCAGGCATTCCACACTTTTGTAATAAATATAGAATGTTAGCAATCTAGTTGTTCATTGGGTTACTGTTGAGAGGCAGAGGCCAGGGGCACGGACTCTGAAAATTGAAGGCAGGTAGGAGAGTGCAGAGGCAACAATTTGACCACACTAGGCAGGCAGGAAGGGCAGTGGCAGCACAACAGACTATGGAGGGCAGTGGAAAGGGGGGCAGGGGCAACAAACCAACAATACAGGGCTGGCAAGAGAGGCTGTGGAAATACAATAGACCATTGTGGGCAGAAGGAAGAGGCAGTGGTCATACAACCATACATGCCAACAGACCCGTTTCAGCCAGGAAACGTCCAATGTTTTTAAGCTCAAATGGGCTTTACTTGATCTGTTTCCTGTCTACAATCTTCTCTTTTTCAATGTAACTCAAAGGGGAAAATCAATACCCCAGTTTTATTTCAAAATCTCCCTCTTACCAAGTTCAAAATGTTCGCAAGTATGGTACATTGGATCATGGTAGGCAGGAGGAATTGGGGTAGGGACATGGACTCGGATAACAGAGGACAGGAGGGACATTGAGAGGTGCACCAAACTGAACCTACAGGGCAGGCATCAGGGTTTGCAGCAGCAAAATACACCACACAGGGCATGCGGGACGGGAGTGCAGCACAACAATCCATAGAAAGCAATAGGGAGGGGACAGGACCATGCACATGGACAACAGACAACAGAGGGGAAAGAGGCAATGGTAGCTAGCTGACCATAATGGACAGACAGGAGAGAAAGCTGCAGCATAACAGACCATAAAGGGCAGGAGGGACGGATCAGGGGCATTACAATGGAACCGACAAGCCAGGAGGGAGGGAATAGGGGTCTGCACATGGAAACAGAGGGCTGGGGGCAAGGGGGCAGGGCAGGAGCAGCAAGATGACCATGGAGGTCAGGCAGGATGGGCACTAGAAACAAGACACACCATGGAGAGCAACAGTGAGACTATGATGGCATACACACAGACCATGGAGGGAAGGTGGGAGGGGGTCAGGAGCAGCTAGCTGACGACACAGGGAAGGTGGGAGGGGCCATGGCAGCACAGAAGACCATGCATGGAAAGAGGGAGGGTTAGTGGCAGCACAATGGCTATAATGGGCAAGAAGGAGGGTGCAGGGGCATGCACAAAGGACCATGGAGGATAGAAGGGAGGGTCAGGACCTGGGCACAGACAAGAGAGTTCAGGGGAAGGGGCCTCACAACAGACCGCGCGGGGCAGGTAGGAGGAGCAGTTGCAGCACAACAGACCAGGGAGGGCAGAAGGGTGTGGCAGTAAAATGGACCATGGAGTACAGGAGGAAGGGGATAGGGGCATGGCATGTGGACAGGCAGGGTGGAGGTGGCAGGGACAGGTTACAGTCATCTGACAATGCTAAGCAGGTGGTAGGGGAGTGGCAGCTCAACAGAACACTCAGAGTAGATAGGAGTGGCAGGTTCATGGAACATGGTAGTCGAAAAGGATGGAGCAGGGGCATGCACAAAGACATCGGAGGGCAGGGGGAAGGAGAATTGGGGCAGCAAGCAAAGCACAGAGGCTCAGCAGGAGGTCAATGATGGGCCATAGAACTGGGCAATGGAGGGCAGGATGAGTGGACTGGTTCATCATGCTAAATGCAGGGCAGTGGCAGCACATCAGACCATGCATGGCAGGAGGGAGGAGGCTAGTCCATGGATTCAGACAACAGAGGATAGGGAGGAGGTGGATGGGGCAGCAAGCTAACTGTTCATAGAAGGTGGGTATTAGGAACTTTATTGTTTTTAAAATGTGTGTCTGTGTGAACTACTTAAAATATGAACAAGTATGCAGCATAATCTCACTTTTATTCAGGAAGAAGAGGACGTTTGGGACTGTGACTCCGGGCTCACTTGGCAGAAACATCCCCTGACCCTCCACCCCCATCGCAAAATGTAATGCTCGTGAAATGGGTAGGTGGACGCAGTGTTATATAGAACATAGTCCTGAGAGCACGATTGAAAATGAAAACTAGATATAGTATATGGTATAAACTATGCACCAAAAAGTGTGATATAAGATGAACCGGGGCGTGAAATATAATATGCAATACATTGTGCGCAATGACAGATTCATTGGAGAGTGCGAGATAGCACAGGCACTAGCGCTTGCTATGTGATATGCGCCTTGGAGTGTAATATGCACAGGGCAGTGTTGTGTAACCTAAGTAGTCTCTAAAGTTGTAATATAAAATATGTGCTGGGTTGTGTAACATTACATATGCACTGTGACAAAGATATGGATCCCAGATTGTAATATGTATGGCATAGCGCTGTGCTTTATAACATAGGCATCGAGGAAGGCACGTTAGCTGGGGCAATATAACCCGTGCGAAGGCAAGTGTGGCATGACATTTTCACGGGGTGGTGTTACAGTGCACATGGGCTAGAGAGTGTCATAGCATACGCACTAGCTGGTGGAATACAACACAGAGGTGTGTGGCACTCGGCGGGCACTGGTGGGTGTAAAACAGCATTGGGCTCAGGCAGGAGCACGCTGTGACTCTCAAGTGAGGTTTGTCTCCTTTCCAGAGAGTAAAATAAAAAGTATTACACATCCGGCGGTGGATGTGTGTTTTATTAACCGTGAGGGGGTTTCTTGCATAGTTTGGTTGAATTTTTGTCGAATCCCCTTTGAATAGCTTGGTGTGCATGTGTATTAAATGTGCCCGTCAATAGCTACCCATGTTTGTATAAATAAACGACAAGGGTGTCTACTTGGAGAGTACCCACTAGCGGGGGCGCCGGGATTAGGCACGGTAGGGTGTCAGACATGTCAGAGCTTCACTAGCGGTGTGAATACATTCTACGTGGATTCATTGTATGCATAGTCGCCTTTTAATGTATATCGCGCAAATCGTCATGGTGATAGGTACATACGGTTTGTCCAGCATGTCCTAGGTGTTTCTATAAATATATATATATTTTTTTAAATAAAAAACAAAGGCCGGCCCCGGGGGATGGGGTCCCCGGGGCCATAAGTGGCCTGAGGAGGGGGCAACACAGCCCCCCTCCTAAAGAATAATTTATTTTTAAAAAGGCCATGACCTGGGGGTTGGGGTCCCCGGGGCCGATTAAGGCCTTGGGAGGGCCAAATTAATTTTTTTCAACAAAAAAAATTAGGGTGCAGGCCCAGGGCTAATAAATTAGGAAAAAAAAGGGGGCCACACAGCCCTCCTTCTTAAAAATAAATAAATAAAAGACCGGCATCGCGCCGGAGGCCATGCCCCCTCCTTGCAGCACTCTGCAAACGCGCCCCCTGGCCAGTTGTAAGTTGAGGAATTAATTCCCCTTCAATACTGAGGGTCCCTGAGGGCCAACTAGCCCAACAGGTATCTCCAGTATGCGCCAGGGAGCTGCGTTGCAGACAGGTGTTCTGAGGCCACGCCCCTTTTTACACCTCCATGCAACGCAGCTCTGTGGCGCTTACTGGAGGTACCTAGTGGGCTAGTTTGACCCTAGGGACCCTTAGGATTCAAGGGGACTTAATCTCGAAACTCAGAACGCCAACAGGCCCTGTGGCGCATTTTTAAGTTGGGGAAATAATTCCCTTTCAATCCTGAGGGACCCTGGGGTCCAACTAGCCCACCAGGTGCTTCCAGTAAGCACCACTGCTCTGCGTTGCAGAGAGGTGGTGTAGGCCGTGCCACTTTTTACACCTCTCTGCAACGCAGCTCTGTGGCGCTTACTGGAGGTACCTAGTGGTCTAGTTGGACCCTAGGGACCCTCATGATTCAAGGGGACTTAATCTCCCAACTTAAAACGGCTACAGGGCGTGTTTACACAGTGGGGAAGGGAGGGGACGGGGCATGAGGTGACGTGTTCAAACACGCCCTGTGGTGCGTTTTAAGAGGTAGTTTTAATCCCCTGCCCTATTATATACTAGGGGCTTACAGAGGAGGTCATGCTAATCACAGGGGGACCCCAACACATAGTGTGCCCTAGTGTATGTAGGTGTTTTCACTGTATTCTGAGTGTCTTTTAACATAGCACTGGCTCTAGGACCACCAGTATCCGTCTGAAAAAGTTGAGGGTACAGGATGATTTTGCAACAAGGCTTGTTTCTGCTCTTCTGTTTGTTCTTTCTGCACGTTATACTTCTTCCTGCACTTTTCTTCGTCTTTGAGGACTTCTGTTGCTTCTTTCTGCATTTCTTTTTTTTCTTTCTGTGCGTTTTTCCTTCTTTCTTCACATGTCCTATCTCTGTAGGCATAGCTAGAAATTAGCATTTAAAAAACCTTTGAAATTCACTGAAAAAAACATAGGTTTCAGGCACGTTATAGCTAGGAATTAGCATTTAAAAAACCTTAGAAATTCACTGAAAAAACCATAGGTTTCAGGGGCGTTATAGTTAGCTGGACTTTTCACTCGTACAAAACGATAGAAATTCCCCCGTTATAGTTAGTTCAGCTAACTATTACTCACGCGCCCGCAATGCACTGCTGATGACGTCACATATTACATCACTCATGACATGGTCAGTGACATCACTGATGACATCACTGATGACATCACTGATGACATCACTGATGACATCACCCTTGTGATAGAGTGGCAGACCTCCTCTCCCCCTAATATAACCTTTGATACACACATTCAAAAATAGAAATTAAAATTTTCAAAACAATGGACATACCAATACCAGTTACAACAACCTATTCAGTAATTGTAAGATCCACATCGACATCCACTCATTCACCAACAGTCCTATACAGTCACTCATACATGTACTCACTCATCATATGTACTCATATACCTATACATCCTGTTACACAACGCCACTCATCCATAAAGTTACTCACACACATAGTCACTCATGCTAATAAAGAATCAAACATCCGTTTACCTGCATATACAGTTATACACACACCACCACACTTACTTCTACAGAAACTTACACGTACTTAGTCTATTAACAATCACTTATAGAAACACATACTTATTCATTCAGGAACTCTTTCAATCTCTCACTCTCACATATACTCACTTATATACACCAATAGTCACATATACTAGTTTAAAACATATGTAGTTACTCATAGAGACAGTTTTGAGACAGTCATTCACTCACTAACACACCCATGCACACACTCATCCACCCATACAGTCCTGCACACTTGCTGTCTTCAACACATACAAACAGTGAGTCACTCATTCATGTACCTATGCACTACGTAATACCCCCCACCGAACCATACAGACATCAGACACTTATACTGATACTCAAAAAACCAACTAATAACCTATATAGACACTCATGTATCTACTCACCAACCCATGCAGCCACTTATACACAAAGTGAGAGACTGATACAGATATTTACATATTTAAACATTACTCACTGAGCCATGTATTCACTAAGATACACTTAATCAGTCAGTTATACAATCAATTTTTCAAAGACAAATCATCCATTTAGACACTTATATACCCATTTATTCTTCCATCGACCTTGAGATATACATATATAAAACATATGTAATTTTCAGAAAAACACACATTCACTGGATGATGTCATCAGTGATGTCATCAGTGATGTCATTTGAGATGTCATCAGTGATGTCATGAGTGATGTCACTGACCATGTCATGAGTGATGTAATATGTGACGTCATCAGCAGTGCATTGCGGGCGCGCGAGTTATAGTTAGCTGAACTAACTATAACGGGGGAATTTCTATGGTTTTGTACGAGTGAAAAGTCCAGCTAACTATAACGCCCCTGAAACCTATGGTTTTTTCAGTGAATATATATATACATATATTCACTTAAAAAACCATAGGTTTCAGGCCTGATATAGTTAGGAATTAGCATTTAAAAAACCTTTGAAATTTACTGAAAAACCATAGGTTTCAGGCCTGATATAGTTAGGAATTAGCATTTAAAAAACCTTTGAAATTCACTGAAAAAAAACATAGGTTTCAGGCCTGATATAGTTAGGAATTAGCATTTAATAAACCTAGAAATTCACTGAAAAAACAATAGGTTTTAGGGGTGTTATAGTTAGCTGGCCATTTCACTCAATCAAAACCATTGAAATTCCTCCGATATAGTTAGTTGTACTAACTACATCTCGCGCGCCCGCAATCCACTGCTGATGATGTCACATATTACATCATTCATGACATGGTCAGTGACATCACTGATGACATCTCAAATGACATCACTGATGACATCACTGAATTAGCATTTAAAAAACCTTAGAAATTCACTGAAAAAACAATAGGTTTTAGTGGTGTTATAGTTAGTTGGACATTTCACTCAAACAAAACCATTGAAATTCCTCCGATATAGTTAGTTGTACTAACTACATCTCGCGCGCCCGCAATCAACTGCTGATGATGTCACATATTACATCATTCATGACATGGTCAGTGACATCACTGATGACATCTCAAATGACATCACTGATGACATCATCCAGTGAATGTGGTTTGGTTTGTTATTTAAATATGTATTATATATATATTGCAATTTGCATTGAAGAATGAGTGGATATATAAATATAAATTGACTGTTTACTTGACTAATTTATAGTGTCTCACTAAAAATATAGGATAGTGACTAAACTGTGTGAATATCTGTATCACTTTGTCAGTTGTTGTGTAAACTGCTGCACCAGTTGGTTACTAGCTACGTGAAAGTCTATATTATTTATTGATTAGTTAACTGAGTATTTGTATGGGAGAGTGAATGTGTGTGTGGTTCGGTGGGGGGGTGTGACGGCCCAACGATGTGTGAATAGTTGATTCAGTAGGTATCTGAAGGTAAAACTACATGTTATAACAGTTGTTTGGGTGAGTGAATATCTTCATGGGTGTGGAGATGAGAAAATATATGTCTCAATGGTACATGTCCAACAAACTAGAAGAATAAAAGCCAGTGTATGTGTCAGTTGTTGTATATAAATAAGTATACATATGACTAGGTGATTGTATGAGTGTCTGTATGGAGAACTGTATTCTTGTAATAGTGTTTTTATAACACACTAAGTATGAGTTATTATCTATATGAATAGATGAAGTGGTGTTTTTATAAGTGTATAGCTAAGTAAAAGTAAGTATGATCCATTGTTTGCATAAGTGAGTAGGATGACTTCATAAGGGATTAGGATGTGTGCTGGTGTGTAATGTCGATATAGGTGTATAAGTATATTTGATAGTGTTCTATTGATCGTTGACAGCATGTATGAGTGAATCTATAGGTAAGTGATTAGATGTTTGTATAGATCTAGGAATCACTGAGTGGGTGTTTAAAAACTTGTATTGGTTTGTCAATGGTTTTAAATCTGGCACTCTGTATTTTACAGTGAGTGATGAAAGGTTATACTAGTGTATGATGAGGTGTATCTGATTGTCACGTGGATGATGTCATCAGTGATGTCATCAGTGATGTCATTATTATTATTATTATTAACATTTCTAGAGCGCACAGCTACTTCCAACGGAAGTGTCCCGGCGCTAGCTTCCAGCAAGTTGAGGGAGGGAGAGAGAAAGGCTAGAGAGAGTAGCTGTCTCTAAGGTAGCCCAAACAGCCAAGTTTTCAGGTCCTTCCTAAAAGGCAGTTCCGCATCTAGCTGTCGGAGATCATTCGGCAGTGTATTCCATAACATCGCTGTTTTAACGGAAAAAGCGCGCCCACCCGTCCTTGCCTTCTTAAATCGCGGAGTAACCAAAAGATTGCAGCTGTTTGATCTAAGCGTTCTTGCTTGATTGTATTTCTGGAGCCTCCGCTTCAGATAGAGAGGACCTCCCCCTCTTATTGCTTTATGAACCAACACAAGAGCTTTGAACTGAACTCTTTTCCTTACAGGGAGCCAGTGCAGGCTGCGCAAATGGGGAGTAATGTGAAATCGTAATGGCACATTTCTAATGAGCCTAGCTGCAGCATTTTGGATACCCTGTAGTCTCCTCATCAGATAGTCAGGGAGGCCAATGTTCAGGCTATTAGCGTAGTCAAGTTGGGAAGTGATAAGAGCATAAACCACTGACTTCCTACAGTTCATGGGTAGGAAGTGAAGAAATCTACGTAATGCCTTCAGTCTCCAAAAACACTGAGAGGAGACATGCGTAATTTGTGCCTTGCCTGTAAGTTGGCAATCAAACCTGAAACCCAAATTCCTCGCCGAGGTTACAGGTACCGGAGGAGGTTTTAACTCTGCTGGCCACCATAACTCGGTACGTGGCGAAATAGGTTGATTGAAAAATGAGACCTCAGTCTTATCAGTATTTAGTTTTAAGCAGCTATCTGTCATCCAGGAGGAGATATTTAAAAGGCACTGCCTAAAATTAGTGAAGGCTGTCTCGCTTTGTTCTTTAAAGAAGAAGATAAGTTGTGTGTCATCTGCATACAAGACAACACGCACACCCCATTTTTCTACAATTGCCGCCAGAGGTGCAAGATAGACATTAAAGAGTGAAGGGATCAATGCAGAACCCTGTGGCACCCCCTGTGACATAGACCTAGAACTGGAAACATGAGGATGTAAAAAAACCTGTTGCGATCTGCCTTCCAGAAATGACTGAAACCATTGCATCACAGTCACCGTCACTCCTACATGATGTAACCTATTCAGGAGGATCTTATGGGAGACCGTGTCAAATGCTGCGGATAAATCCAGCAGCACCAACATTGCACAGTTTCCTAGGTCAAGGGTTTCACGAATCGACTCTGCAACTTCTAGGAGGGCTGTCTCTGTGCTGTATCCTGCCCTAAAACCCGACTGGGAATCATGTAGATGGTTATTAGATTCAAGGAAGTCTGAGAGTTGCCTCTGGACTTCCTTTTCTAGGATTTTAGCTGGAGCCGGCAGTAGAGATATGGGTCTGAAATGTTTTAGCTCTGCTGGGTCGGCATCCTCTTTCTTGAGGATAGGCCGGACAAAGGCTTTTTTCCAGTCAGATGGAAAGATTCCAGTCTCCAAAGAGGTGTTCCAGAGTGGATTCAAGGTGTCATTGAGCATGGGCGCTAGACGTTTAAAGAGTCTGGCAGGACAGGGGTCAAGAGGGGAACCTGACTTAACTTTCATTAATTCCTTCAATGATACTTCCTTCTCAAACGGGCGAAAGGTTGACCATTTGTCTGATGTGTCGAGAGTTGCCACATCCTGCATTTCCGCAACCGGAAAGGCAGAGTAAATGGACAAAATGTTATTGTGGAAGAATGCAGCAAGTTCCTCACAGAGTGCCAGAGATGGTAAGATCGTGCTTTTTAAGATCTGAGGTTTCATAAAACCCTCAACAATCCTAAAAATCTCTCTGGGGGAATTGTCAGCATCCATAATTTGTTTTTCCATGTAGTCTCTCATAGTTCTACGATTCAAAGTATGGAATTTTCTCAGTGCTGCCTTATATACACCTTTAGCTGAGGGTTCGTAGTCCTTTCTCCAGACTCGCTCGAGTCTCTTAAATCGCCTTTTTTCTCTATGGAGCTCCATATTAAACCACGGTGCTGATGGTTTGCTCCTAAACACTTTAAATGATCTGATCGGTGCTACCTTATCAAGGGCTGCATTGATCCACGAATTAAAAAGGGGAGCATCTAAAGTAGGATTCCCAGACAGTACGGGGGAAGTATTATATAATTCATCCCCCTTTGATTCAAGCGTAACCTTCGTCCAATTTCTTCTATTCTCTGTGATAGACCTACTGTGGCTGTCAGAGACCTTCCGACTCATCCTAAACGTGACCAACATATGGTCCGACCAGGTCACCGGTAGAGGCTCTTCCACCTTAATAACCGGGTCATTAGTAAAAAGGAGGTCTAAAATATGGCCGGCTGCATGGGTTGGAGATAATACTTTTTGCGTCAAATTTAAACTTTTTAGGGTATCTCCTAATTGGGTGGCTAAAGAGCAACTCGCAATGTCCATATGGACATTAAAATCACCAAGAAACGGTGAAATTAGAGTATCGTACAGAAAGGTTTGCAATGCAGTCAAACAATATCGGCCAATAAGTGGCCGCGGTGTTCGGGGGTCTATATACTAGAAGCCCTGCCATTGAAGAGTTATTAGAAAATTTAATCTGAAAGGACATGGCCTCTATGGGCCCCATGTCCTCGATTTTCTTATAGGAGATTTCCCAGCCTTCCCTCAAAATTATGGCAAGGCCTCCCCCAAGCCTATTATCTACCCTATTGACCTAATTATTCTATAGCCCATAGGGATGGCTAGACAAATATCAGGGTTTGAACTCTCTCTCAGCCATGTTTCTGTCACAACAGCAGATCCCAATCGTAAGTTTTTAATAGCAGCCAAATTTCTGCAGCATGTTTAGGGAGAGACCTGCAGTTGATCAGGCCGGCCTTAATCTTTTGTCCGCAACTGGGACTGTAGGGGGGATCAGAGTGAGGTAGTTCCTCAGGTATACCAGGGCCTACAACTTCCTTCCAGGAAGGCCTATTTAAAACAAACTTACAGGTCCCACACTGGAACTCATTATGCCCTCTTCCTCCTACTACAATCTTATCAGGTTCAAAACATGTAGGCTTTGGGCAGTCTGGCTGTGAAAATGCAGACAGCTGCTCTTTAGTCCACACCCTTCTCACCTGGGCGGAGCTGCAAACAGCATGGCTGGCGCTGAGCGCGACCGGCGCGCGGACGGGCGCAGACGGGCTTGCCTTAGGCACGCCTTTGGCGCGCTCGCGCCAGCCTGTTTCTTATGTATTGCCCCGGGTGCTGCGTGATTGGTCCCCTGCCCGCCTCTCTCCAATGGCTGCCAGAATTGTCAGCGCGCATGTTCAAAGGCGCAGCCACTGACCAACAATCATACGATTTCTAAAACAGTTGTGCAATTTAAACGAGTTTTAGCCTCCAAAAATACGGGACCAAAGCTTCAATGAATTAAAAACAAATGTGCAAACTAGCAATTTAAGAGTAACAGTACCGCGTCTCTCCTGGCTCACACCTCAGGAGGACTCAGTTGGGCGCGCTCGCGCCAGCCTGTTTCTTATGTATTGCCCCTGGTGCTGCGTGATTGGTCCCTTGCCCGCCTCTATCCAATGGCAGCCAGAAGTGTCAGTGCGCATGTGCAAAGGCGCAGCCACTGACCAACAATCATACGATTTCTAAAACAGTTGTGCAATTTAAACGAGTTTTAGCCTCCAAAAATACGGGACCAAAGCTTCAATGAATTAAAAACAAATGTACAAACTAGCAATTTAAGAGTAACAGTACCGCGTCTCTCCCGGCTCACACCTCAGGAGGATGCAGTTGGGCGCGCTCACGCCAGCCTGTTTCTTATGTATTGCCCCTGGTGCTGCATTTGAGATGTCATCAGTGATGTCACTGACCATGTCATGAATGATGTAATATGTGACATCATCAGCAGTGGATTGCGGGCGCACGAGATGTAGTTAGTACAACTAACTATATCGGAGGAATTTCAATGGTTTTGCCCGAGTGAAATGTCCAACTAACTATAACACCCCTAAAACCTATTGTTTTTTCAGTGAATTTCTAAGGTTTTTTAAATGCTAATTCCTAACTATATCAGGCCTGAAACCAACGTTTTTTTTCTGTGAATTTCAAAGGTTTTTAAATGCTAATTCCTAACTATATCAGGCCTGAAACCTATGGTTTTTTCAGTGAATTTCAAAAGTTTTTTAAATGCTAATTCCTAACTATATCAGGCCTGAAACCTATGTTTTTTTCAGTGAATTTCAAAGGTTTTGTAAATGACCATTTTTAATGTATTAATTGTTATACTGATTTTTTTTATACTGATGTACTACATTTTTTAAACTATTTATTTTTAGATATTTTATTTTTTTGTTTCAAAATATTTTTATTGAAATTGTACTCAGGGAGTTCATCCAAAAAACATTACAAATGTGACCAATTTCAAAAGCATCATCTGCCCAGGTTTTCAAATAAACATAAGAGCTAGAGTTTACCCCCTACTTCCAAACGGGTGAAGTTTAATATATGACACAGTTTCATCAGGACAAGTCGCAAACCCGACAGTATAAGCTTATAACTATCTACCCTCCCTTGAGAGTAACATGAAAAGGAAACTTAAGTATATCTAAGAAGGAAAAAAAAAGGGGAAAAACGGAGTTACTCGAACTAAGATGTCTTGGTGCCAATGAAAAGAAAAAAAGAGATGGATGCGGGTGTTGGGGAGTCGAAGTTCATACCCCGATGATCAGCGCACCAGACCTGGCGCTTTGTGATGGTGGGTATCTAGATTAGGAATAGAAGGAGAGCCCGAAGCCGTGGGTTGCAAGCTGTCAGTGGGAGCCCCTCCGAGAGGTATCTGACCAGTGGAGACCAAATGTAATCAAAACCCTTCCTGGCGTCCTCAAAATTCGCTCCAGAGCCAGAGCCCGCCACAATCGTGCATGCCACGAGTTAGGGATGGGGCCTCCGGTTTCTTCCAAGTCGCAGCTACTACCATTTTCGCGGCCCCCAAGCAGAGCCATAGGATGGATTTGTCACTCTGTGTCTGTCTTTTCAGAAGTGGATCCCGAGCCCCCAGTAAGACATGTTCCACAGAGTCGGGAATGGGGTAGCCAAAGATAAGTTTTATTTGAGACAGGATCTCCTTCCAAAAAGGCTTGATGACAGGGCAGTCCCACCAAATGTGTCTGAAATCGCCTAAGAGTCCAAATCCCCTCCAACACCTGTCAGAGGTTCCCGGAAAAATTGTATGTAGCTTCTGAGGGTACAGGTACCAATCATACATGATTTTGTAGTGTGCCTCCCTGAGATACATAGAGCGATTGAATTTCGCTATATCCCTACCCAAGTGTTCCCACTGTTTGTCTTCCATAGGGGCCTCTAACATAGCATTCCAAAAATGTTTGAATCGTGGTGTTGCTCTGTGGCTCAGCGCTTGGATAAGAGCATACAAGAAGGAGACACACCCCTTGGAAGAGGACCCAGACTGCGCAAACCACTCAATAGGGAGCAACTCCCTGGTTGCGGCCTGCCGCACCAGGGGTTGTTGCACCCAATGTTTCAGCTGCAAGTAATGGTATTCTTCCTCGTTAGTTAATGCGAACTGTGCCTTGCAATCCTGGAAAGTGAGGAGTTCCCCCTTATCAAACAAGTGGGAGATCTTGAGGCATCCCCCCTCCTGCCACGCGTCAAAGGGGCCGTCCTTTAGAGCAGGGGGGAATGCAGCATTAAAATGTATAGGCGTGTGGGGGGATGGAAAGGTCGTAAGTTGAAGTGTGGAGGTGAGAGTGTCCCAAACCTTAAGTGTGGTGGAGGTAGGAGTGCTAATATAAGCTTTGAGTGGCCAATCTCGTTTAGTTTTCCAGAGGAGATCCCAGATAGTGCGCCCAGTTATCTGTCGATCTATGTGAAGCCAGTGCTTCTCCGATTCCCTCAAAGACCACTCTGTGACTACCTGCATTTGTGCTGCTCTGTAATAGGATTGAAAGTCCGGTAGCGCGAGGCCGCCCCCCTTGTGTGGTCTGATTAGCAGCTTATATGGAAGCCTAGCCCTCTTCCCCTGCCAGATAAATCTGGTCAACATGGTTCTTAGGTCCTGAAAGAGTCCCCTTTCAACCGGTATAGGGAGCGCCTGGAAGAGATAAAGTAGATGGGGGAGCACATTCATCTTAATGGCATGAATCCTGCCTAACCAGGTGATGTACGCCACACTCCATTTGCCCAAGTCTCTCTTTAATTGGCGCAGAAGAGGAGGAAAATTAGCCGGGTATAGGTCCTGCACCCGCGGGGTAAGCTTAACTCCCAAGTAGGTAATTTCCCTCGAGGTACAGCGAAAAGGTGACTACCCTTCGATCCGCCGCCATTCATCCTTGGGAATTGTTAAGTTCAGTAGAAAGGACTTTGTTCAATCAATCAATCAATCAAAGACATTTATAGAGCGCACTACATACCCGTAGGGTCTCAAGGCGCTTAGGGGGGGGGTGCCGTTACTGCTCGAACAGCCAGGTCTTGAGCTTCTTCCTGAAGGAGAGGTGGTCTTGGGTCAGGCGCAGGTCGGTCGGGAGGGAGTTCCAGGTCTTGGCGGCCAGGTAGGAGAAGGACCTTCCTCCTGTTGTCGCTCTACGGATGCGTGGGACGGCGGCGAGGGCGTGGCTGGTTGATCGGAGGTGGCGTTTGGGAGCGTAGAAGTTGATTCGGTTGTTGAGGTAGCTCGGGCCTTGATCGTGTAGGGCTTTGTGTGCGTGGGTGAGGAGACGGAAGGTGATTCTTTTGTTGACGGGGAGCCAATGCAGGTCTCTCAGGTGTCCGGAGATGTGGCTGTTACGTGGGATGTCGAGGATGAGTCTGGCTGAGGCGTTCTGGATCCGCTGGAGTCTCTTCTGGAGCTTGGCGGTGGTTCCGGCGTAGAGGGCGTTGCCGTAGTCCAGTCGGCTGGTGACGAGGGCCTGGGTGACGGTCTTCCTGGTCTCCGTGGGGATCCACCAGAAGATCTTCCGTAGCATGCGCAGGATGTTGAAGCAGGCCGAGGAGACGGCGTTGACTTGCTTGGTCATGGAGAGGGAGGAGTCCAGGATGAAGCCCAGGTTGCGTGCGTGGTTAGTCGGCTTGGGTGCGGTGCCCAGGGCGGGGGGCCACCAGGAGTCGTCCCAGGCGGTGGGCGTGGAGCCCAGGATGAGGACCTCCGTCTTGTCTGAGTTCAGTTTCAGGCGTCTGGTCGTCATCCACTCGGCTACCTCCTTCATCCCTTCGTGCAGGTTGGCTCTGGCGGCGGTGGGGTCGTTGGTCAGGGAGAGGATCAGCTGGGTGTCGTCGGCGTAGGAGATTATGTTGAGGTTGTGTAGGCGTGCGATGGCCGCGAGGGGGCTCATGTAGACGTTGAAGAGGGTAGGGCTCAGCGAGGATCCTTGAGGGACGCCGCATATGACTTCGGTGGCTTCTGACTTGTACGGTGGTAGGCGGACTCTCTGTGTTCTTCCGTCGAGGAAGGAGACGATCCATTCCAGTGCCTTCTCCTGGATTCCGACGTTGCTGAGGCATTGCACTAGGGTGCGGTGGCAGACAGTGTCGAAGGCCGCGGAGAGGTCTAGGAGGATGAGGGCCGCTGTTTCTCCGTTGTCCATCAGGGCTCGGATGTCGTCGGTGGCGGCGATGAGGGCGGTCTCGGTGCTGTGGTTGGCTCGGAAGCCGGACTGCGAGGGGTCGAGGGATCCGTTCGTCTCGAGGAAGGCGGCCAGCTGTTTGTTGACGGTCTTCTCGATGACTTTGGCTGGAAACGGGAGGAGCGAGATTGGGCGGTAATTCTTGAGTTCAGTGGGGTCTGCTGTAGGTTTCTTGAGAAGAGCGCTGAGTTCGGCGTGCTTCCAGCTCTCGGGGAAGGTGGCGGTGTCGAAGGAGGTGTTGATGATGTCCCGCAGGTGGGGTGCGATGACAGCGTCGGCCTTGTTGAAGACGTGGTGAGGGCAGGGGTCGGTCGGCGATCCGGAGTGGACGGAGTTCATCATGCGGACGGTGTCTTCGGTGCTGATCGGAGTCCAGGCTCGGAGGGCGGCGGTGGGCGGCGTGGCTGTGGTCATGGCGTGCGTCGGTTGGGTGCTGAAGCTGTTGTGTATGTCCGCGATCTTGTTGTGGAAGTAGGAGGCGAGGGAGTTGCAGAGGTCTTGCGAAGGGGTGATGTCGTTGTTTCCGGCGTTGGGGTTGGAGAGCTCTTTCACGATGTTGAAGAGTTCCTTGCAGTTGTGTGCGTTGTTGTCCAGCCGGTCCTTGAATGCAGTTTTCTTGGCGGCGCGGATCAGTTGGTGGTGCTTCCGGGTGGCGAGTTTGAGGGTGGTCTTGTTGTCCGGTGTAGGTTCCTTTCTCCAGACTTTCTCGAGGGCTCGGCAGTTCTTCTTGGAGCTCTTGAGTTCGTCGGTGAACCATGGGGCTTTCTTGCTGCCGGGTCTGCTGGACGGGGTCCTCAGCGGGGCGAGTTCGTCCGCGCAGTTGCTGATCCACTTCGTGAGGTTGTCGGCGGCCTGGCTGGGGTTCGCTGAGCTGGCAGGAGGGTGCTGGCTCAGGGAAGCGGCGAGCTGGTCGGCTGTGATCTTGTTCCAGCTTCTACGGGCAACCTGTTGCTGGTGGTGGTGGATCGACGTTCTTTCGAAGGTGAAGTGTACGCAGCTGTGGTCCGTCCAGTGGAGTTCTGTGGCGTGGCTGAAGGCGATGTCTTTGCTGGATGAGAAGACGGCGTCGAGTGTGTGTCCGGCGAGGTGGGTGGGGGTGCTCACCAGTTGCTTCAGCCCAAGGTTGGCGAGGTTGTCGAGCAGGGTGCTGGTGTTGCGGTCGTTGTTGTTCTCCAGGTGGAAGTTGAGGTCCCCCAGGAGGATGTAGTCGGCGGAGGGGAGGGCATGCGGGCTGACGAAGTCGGCGATGTCCTCGCTGAATTGAGTGCGTGGTCCCCTTAGGTTAACCTTAAAGCCTGCCACCTCTTCAAACGCTTTCAACTCAGATTGGAGGGCCGGGAGAGAAACCTGGGGATCCGTCACATGAAGGAGCACGTCGTTGGCAAATAACGATATCTTATGGGCATCTGCGCCAAAAGTTAACCCTCGAATCTCCTCATTACCCCTGATCCTATGCACCAGAAGTTCAATGCTCAAGGCAAAGAGGAGGGGGGAAAGGGGACATCCCTGCCTCGTCCCACGTGTCAGGGGGAATGGGGAGGACGCCACTCCATTGACAAGGACCCGAGAACGAGGAGAGTGATAGTTAGCGTGAATCATCCCAATAAAGGTGTCGCTGAAGCCAAAGCGCTGAAGTACTTTAAATAAGAAGGGCCATTCCACGCGGTCGAAAGCTTTCTCCGCATCTAGCGAGAGAAGCGCTATAGGAATATTTTTCTTGTTGGCCTTTTCGATGATATGAATAATGCGCCTCAAGTTGTCATGAGTTTGCCTCCCCTTAATAAATCCAGATTGATCCGGATCCACGAGCGCAGGTAAGATAGAATCCAAACGTGTAGCCAGGATTTTGGAATACATTTTGGCATCAAGGTTCAACAAAGCGATCGGGCGATAGGAGGATCAGTGTGCTGGATCCTTACCAGATTTAGGAATTACAACCACTATCGCCTCTCCCATGGAAGGAGTAACCTTGTGAGTAGAAGCGATGGAATTAAATAGAGTAGTTAGGAAGGGGACAAGCTCCGGTGCAAAGGTACGATAGAAGTGGGCTGAAAAACCATCCGGTCCTGGAGCTTTTGGGAGTTTAAGGGAGTATATCGCCTTTTGCACTTCTTCAACAGAGATAGGCTGCGACAGCTCTTCATTGGTTCGCACCCCTACCTGAGGGAGGTCTAGTGCATCTAAGTAGCCCGAGGGGTCATTCGACCCAGAGGCCTCCGAGGTATACAGGGCTCTATAAAAATCTTCAAAGGCTCCAGCCTTACCCTCCTCTGATCTGTGAGAGATGCCATTGCCATCTATTATGTGTTTGATGTACTCACATTCCTCTTTGGCCCGTAATTGGCGCACCAATAAGGTGCCCACCTTATTCCCACTCTCATAGCCCCTGGCTTGCAACCGTAAGATAGATTTTCGCCTCTATTAGTGTAAATGGCCTGTAGTTTCCCCTTTATCGACGTAACCTTCCGAAGAGTCAGACTTAAGGGTTGGGTCTGATGTACCTGTTCAGCGGACTTAAGTTCGCTTTCGAGCTGGAGGCGCTTCGCACATTGTTGGGAGCGCAAGGTAGTGGCCATTTCAATGCACTTGCCCCGAATTACTGCCTTAAGTGCATCCCAAGTGTTAGAGTGAGAGGTGTCCTCAGGGTCGTTTATCTCGAGGTACTCCTTAATAGTCTTCCTAAGTTCATCTCTGAGGAGTCTGTCTCGGCATAAAAAGTGGGGAAAGTACCATCGGGCATGCTTAGGGCGTGGGTTTGGCCATGTGATCGTCATCTCTAAGGGGGCATGGTCCGAGAGGCAAATTGGGTGAAATTGTGATTGTAAAACAGATGGTAGCAGGGACTGGCTCAGGAAGATGTAATCAATACGGGAGTACGTTCTATGGGAGTGCGAAAAGTAAGAGAAGTCTCTCGTCGTGGGATTGACATCCCTCCAAACATCTACCAACCCCAAGCGTTGAAGTTGTGAGCGCAGCGCTGATCCAAATGCCTCCCCTGGAGCCCTTTGTGAATGTGATGTATCTCTGTCCAAATCCCAGACTAAATTGAAGTCCCCCAATAGCAGTAACTCCCCCTGGGCAAAGTTTTCTAGAGTGATAAGGAAGGAAAGAATAAAATCTTGTTGACCCGTGTTAAGTGCATAGAGCGCTGCAAAGGTACATGGGCGACCTCGAAGATCTCCCCTAACCATGATGTATCTCCCGTTTCTGTCCATTTTAGTGTCCTGAGCCTGAAAAGGAACCCCATCATGAAACACCAGTGCCACCCCGTTTTGTTTCAAAGAGTGCGAGGACCTAAATATGTGGGGGTAAGCCTTATGGCACAATCTCTGATCTTCGGATTTTTTGAGGTGCGTTTCTTGAAGAGCTATAATTTGAACATTGTGATCAAGCATGTATTTCCAGAATCGCTGCCGCTTGTTTGGGGAATTCATCCCCCTAGCGTTCCATGAAACTACTCTAACTGCCATGAGCACATGAGGAAGACAGTTGCCCTAGAAACGGTATCTCCCCCCACCTCAACCCCATGTGGACCCCCTTCTCCCCCTCCCCCCTAAGCAAGTTAAAAAATAAAGCACCAAGACATCGAAACAAATTTAAAAAATCGCAACAAACTTGTAAAATGAGTGTGTGGTGACCCCCTCCTAGAGGGGAATTCCAAACCTAAACTACACTCTAGGGACATTACCATTTCCCGTCCCCCAACCCTCATCAAAGCAAAAAGACAAGGCAATCCTGCATGGTGAAACAAGTCCCCCCTCCCATACTGAGTATTCTTGAACTAAGACATTTTGAACTGAGCAGTGAATAAACACGACACTTTCTCTAGAGAACAGCTCCATCTCACGATTTGAGCAGGTCCCGGTACCCTAGATCCTTCCCCTCGAGACCCCCCCCCCTCCTTGTGTATAGAAGTCATCTTCTGACCTGACTTCACCTTGCCGTTGTGCTCCCGTATGGACCATGTCAGGTGTCAGAAGTAAGGACCCCGGTGGTCTCGGGGCATCCAGAACCCGGCCACATGCGGAAGATGCAAGTCCCCCGCTCCATCCAAGTCCCCAGGATTCCCCGCCTGACCTCTTCTGTGGGGGCAGGGAAGAGGTGAGTGGGTACAACCATCTCAAGATGGCCAGGATTCCCTTCAAAAGGGTGCCCATTCAGTCATCAGACCAGCCATACAAGGAGCTGGGGATCACTCTGCTCTCTCAATCCTTGGACTCATTCTGCGTTTCTTCTTCCCACTCTGCGCCATTGCCCGCCATTACGACGATCCGATCGGCCACCTCCTTCCAGCACCGACGAGGTATTGGGAAGCTCCAAACCCAGCAAGGTTGCCACCTCCGAAAAATCCACACAGTGTTGCTGTTTATTTTGCCATAGGAAAGCTATCCCAAAAGGGTGTGTCCAGCGGTACCTGACGTTCTTTTCCCTTAGGTGCTCCTTGACCGGTCGGAACTGCTGTCGGGCTGCATCTTGATAGAGGGTGCACGTTGTGTTCTGAAAAGAGATGGACTCAGAGGCCCTAGCCTTTTGTAGGACTAGTTCTTTTATCTTAAAAGAGCTGAACTTGGCCAGAACATCCCGTGGGTGGCAGTTCTCCCCTGAAAGCCATGGGCCACTCTATGGACCCTCTCCAGTCGAACCTCCGGACCATCCTCTCCGAGGGTAGAGGAGAAGAGACCCACCATGAACGCCTCTAAGTCTGATCCTTCGCAACCCTCCTACAGGCCCTGGACTCTTATGTTGTCGCGACGAGAGCGTTTTCCAAATCTTCGCACTTAAGTAAGGAGTCGCGAAGTTGCTTGCGGAGGTCGGCCGTGCTTTCTTCCAGAGTTGAGATCTTGCCCACCACTTCCTGATGTTGCACTTCCAAGTCGAGCATGCGAGTGCCCAGGGAATCTATATCGGCTTGGACAGTCACTAATTTCTCGCGCACCTCTGCACGGAAGGTTTCGAAGGAGGCTTCCATGTCTGCTTTGATATCTGCCCATAATTCGGTGCGTAGTTCTTGTTTAAAGTCGCATAGGGAGGCGAGGAGGTCTTCACGTGTCAACGCCATGGTATATCCCTCTTCTATTGCCCCCCTTCCAGCTGAAGTGAAGTAGTTGGAGACCTTATTATTGGGGATCTTCTTGGGTGGCTTAAGGGGCCCCTCACTCGGTCAGCTCTCGGCCGCCTCTCAGGTACATAGAAACTGCGCCTTCCCAATAATCTCTAGTAGGGATTCCCTCGCCGCTCTCAGAGGCTCACTGCTCCACCCCCTCAGGGCCAAGAAGAGTCCGTCTTCACAGCGCCCCTCACGGCAACTCACAAGAGACAGTATGCTCAAGCGTGTAAAGCACCCAGTCCCCACCTCTGCATGCTCCGTCAGCTCTGCCACCTAGACGATTTTCCTTGTCGTCGCCTTGCGCCAACCAGAGATCACACTTCAGCGAGAGAGGACCTTCAACCCGCCATATCGGGTACAGGCACTCCACTCTTGTGCATATCCCACTGGGAACATCTGACCCCCTCATAGAGCGTTCTTGACTCACTCTAGCCCAGTTGAGATGCAGCTCCGGTTAGATAGGGGCTTGCAGCTGCCTGAAGAGCACCCCTGGGGCACCACCATTCACCCCCAATCACCCCAGGGGTTAAATAACTCACACAGTTCGTGGTAGGTCGGGCACGGCAGGCCTCAGCTCGGTCCAGCAGTCTGGAGCCGATGGTGCAGGATGGGTTTCACTGTTGGGGACAGGGCGGCCGCAACCGCAGATGTCATAACCTGCCAAATGCGCTGTGTGGGTCGGCGCCGTCTGCCATTTTGCGCGCTGCTCCGTGGCAGGACTGGGGCAGGTCTGCCCCCCTCCCCGTATGTTCACTGGGGGCTCCCAGGAGTCCAAGGACCGCAGAAGCGCTCCCCTCCCTAGCACTTGCGGTAAGGCTTTTCGGGAGCGGAGAGCCGCCGTCGTGGGAGATCTTCAGCCGCGCGCTCCCGTCATTTGCGTTCAGGCGGCCGCCATTTCCTCCGACGCTTGTGTGCTGCCTGCCTCTTCTGGAGCTGCAATCAAACTCCCTCCGGGACCCCGGATGTCGCAGGCAATGCCTCCCGATGCAGCGCTACTCTGGCATCTCGGAGCGCCCCCCACCAAGTCGGTAAGGTGCCTCGCTACTTTCGATGTCGTAGGGTCTGGGTGGGAGCCGGTCGGATTCACGTCCGATTGGCCATGTTGGTTGGCCACACCCCCTATTTTATTTTTTTAATTACATTATACATTACAATACAAAATACACTTTCTCAGAAGGAATTACTTTAGTTTAAATACTTTGCAAATAGGCAATAGACTTGTATGTACAGTAGTTACAGTTGTTGCAATGGGCAACACAATTTGAAACACAAAGCAACATTGAGCTCAATGTGAGTTTCTAGTCAAATGCAATTAGTTACTTTATGGATTACTTTTCTAACCACAGGACTGGATCCTAGATTCAGTCCTTGGACATCTCCTGTAAACAGTTGAGTAAAAGCGTTTTGGTTACAGTAGTGATTTTTAAGGATTATTATGGTATTTTAAAAGTTGACACAAACTTTTTTCACATAGAATCACCAATGTTATCCTATGGCAGAAAATTCACTTAGATGGTAAGTAGTGTTATTGTTGCTTTTTCTTATTCAGTGGTGGATCCTGGATCCAGCACAGGCGAATCTCCTGTTAACAGTTGAAACAATGGGTTTAAGTCATACAGATCATTTTTTAGGAATATTTGTAGTTTGTGAAAATAGACACTTGGAAACTTTTCTGCTGAAAACCACACAATGGATTCCTATGGAAGGAAATACAAGTTACTGGTAAGTATGCTTAGAATTACTTTTCAGGGTCAGTGCTGGGCTAAATGATGCAGCCCTGGGTTCTCTCCTGATAACAGATGAGTAAATCGGAATTCGTAGTTGGGCTGATTTTAGAGGAATATTTGTACGTTTCAAAAATGGACACTTAGAAATTTTTCTGGAGAAAACCACACAATGGATTCCTATGGAAAGAAATACAAGTTACTGGTAAGTACGCTTAGAATTACTTTTCAGGGTCAGTGCTGGTCTAAAAGATGCAGTACTGGGTTCTCTCCTGATAAAAGGTGAGTATATCGGAATTCGTAGTTCGGCTGATTTTAGAGCAATATTTGTACATTTCAAAAATGGACACTTAGAAACTTCTTTTGAAAACCACACAATGTATTCCTATGGAAGGAAATTCAAGTTACTGGTAAGTACACTAAGAATTACTTTTCAGGGTCAGTGCTGGTCTAAAAGATGCAGCACTGGGTTCTCTCCTGATAACAGGTGAGTAAATCAGAATTCGTAGTTCGGCTGATTTTAGAGGAATATATGTACGTTTCAAAAATGGACATTTAGAAAATTTTCTGCTGAAAACCACACAATGGATTCCTATGGAATGAAATACAAGTTACTGGTAAGTACGTTTAGAATTACTTTTCAGGGTCAGTGCTGGTCTAAAAGATGCAGCACTGGGTTCTTTCCTGATAACAGGTGAGTAAATCGGAATTCGTAGTTCGGCTGCTGTTAGAGGAATATTTGTACAATGGTGAAGGAAGGGGGCAGGGCCTGAGGTGAAGTGTGCAAACACGCCCTGTGGCGCGTTTTAAGTTAGGGAATTAATTCCTCTTCAATCCTGCGGTCCCCTGGGGGCCAACTAGCCCACCAGGTACCTCCAGTATGCGTCAGGGAGCTGCGTTGCAGAGAGGTGTTCAGAGGCCAAGCCCCTTTTTACAACACTCTGCAAAGCAGCTCCGTGGCGCTTACTGGAGGTACTTGGTGGGCTAGTTGGCCCCTAGGGGACCTCTGGATTGAAGAGGAATTAATTACCGAACTTAAAACGCGCCACAGGGCGTGTTTGCACACATATCACCTCAGGCCATGCCCCCTACCTTCACCACTGTGCAAACGCGCCCTGTGGCGTGTTTTAAGTTGGGGGATTAAGTCCCCTTGAACCCTGAGGTACCCTGGCGGCCAACTAGCCCACCAGGTACCTCCAGTATGCGCCAGGGAGCTGCATTGCAGAGAGGTGTTCAGAGGCCAGGCCCCTTTTTACAACACTCTGCAACGCAGCTCCGTGGCGCTTACTGGAGGTACCTGGTGGGCTAATTGGGCCCTAGGGGACCTCTGGATTGAAGAGGAATGAATTCCCCAACTTAAAACACATCACAGGGCGTGTTTGCACAGTATCACCTCAGGCCCCGCCCCCTACCTTCACCAGTGGGCAAATGCACCCCGTGGCACGTTTTAAGCTGGGGGATTAAGTCCCCATGAATCCTGAGGTCCCCTGGTGGCCAAATAGGCCACCAGGTACCTCCAGTAAGCGCCACGGAGCTGCATTGCAGAGAGGTGTAAAAAGGGGCGTGGCCTCATTACACCTCTCTGCAACGTAGCCCCCTGGCGCATACTGGAGGTTCTTGGTGGGCTAGTTGGCCCCCAGGGACCCCCAGTATTCAAGGGGAATTAGTTCCCCCTCTGCAAACGCGCCAGGGGGTTGAAGGAGGGGGCGTGGCATTCAGCCCGATCCCGTTTTTTATTTTTCGTCTTTTTTTTTAGAAGGGGGCTGTGGAGACCCCCTTCTTTTTCTATTTTTTTGGCCCTGGTGACCCCATCCCCCAGGGCCTGCCCCCAATTTGTATTTATAAAAAAAAAAATCGGGAAGGGGGCCGCGTGGCCCCCCTCCCAAGGCCATAATTTGCCCCGGGGACCCCATCCCCGGGGCACGGCCCTTTTGTTTCAATAATGTTATTTTTGTGGAGGGGGGCTGCGTAGCCCCCCATCCCCCGGGGCCGGCCATTGTTTTATTTTTTTTATTTATTTATTTTAATGGGGGAGGGGGGCCACGTGCCCCCCCTCCCGGGCACTCTGACCTCATCCCCCGGGGCCTGGCCTCTCGTTGGGGACCGTGGGGTGTCCCCAATCCCCCCACGGTCCCAGCCGGCTCCCCGCCTCCTGCAGGAGCCGGCATTGCTTTTCCACATGAGGAGCAGCTAACATGCTGCTCCCCATGTGGAAAAGCAATCTGCTTTGCTTCATTGAAGCGAGAGCAGGTTTCCCTGCTCTCGCTTCAATGAAGCAAAGCAGTTTGCAATGGCAGGGTGTGAGCCGCGAGGCTCCAACCCTGCCATTGCAAACAGCAGTGTCCCGGGGGTGGGCACCCTGGGACACTGCAGGAGCCAGCCCTGGGGGGTGGCGGTCCCCAGGACCTATACAAGGCTCCAGGAGGGGGGCCGCACGACCACCCTCCCACATTGTGAAGTTGCCCCGGGGGGTAGCGGTCCCCGGGGCTGGGGGGCCTGAGAGCCCCCCCACACCAAATGATTTGAAGCCCCGGGGGTGGCGGTCCCCGGGGCTGGGGGGGCCTGAGAGACCCCCACCCATTTTAAGGATGCCCCGGGGGGTGGTGGTCCCTGGCTCTGCGGGGGGGCCATGAGCCCCCGCCAATATTATGTTAGAGCCCCGGGGGTGGCGGTCCCCGGGGCAGTGTGTGGGGGATTGGGACCCCCCCGCACTTATTTTTTTATTATGCCCCCGGGATTTGGCCCCCCGGGGGCAAATTAGCATATTCAGCGCGGGAGCCCGCGCTGAATTTTGTTTTAATTTCCTGCCGAAATTCGCGCTGGGTGCGCGAATCTCGCCTATTTAAAGGCGGGACCTGTGTCGCGTTTTAAGTTGGGGAATTAATTCCTCTTCAATCCAGAGGTCCCCTAGGGGCCAACTAGCTCACCAGGTACCTCCAGTAAGTGCCACGGAGCTGCATTGCAGAGTGTTGTAAAAAGGGGCGTGACCTCTGAACACCTCTCTGCAACGCAGCTCCCTGGCGCATACTGGAGGTACCTGGTGGGATAGTTGGCCCCCAGGGGACCGCAGGATTGAAGAGGAATTAATTCTCCAACTTAAAACGCGCCTCAGGGCGTGTTTGCACACGTCACCTCAGGCCCCGCCCCCTTCCTTCACCATTGTACAAATATTCCTCTAAAATCAGCCGAACTACGAATTCCGATTTTCTCACCTGTTATCTGGAGAGAACCTAGTGCTGCATCTTTTAGCCCAGCACTGACCCTGAAAAGTAATTCTAAGCGTACTTACCAGTAACTTGTATTTCCTTCCATAGGAATCCATTGTGTGGTTTTCAGCAGAAAGGTTTCTGTGTCCATTTTTGAAATGTACAAATATTCCTCTAAAATCAGCCGAACTACGAATTCCGATTTACTCACTTGTTATCAGGAGAGAACCCAGTGCTGCATCCTCTAGCCCAGCACTGACCCTGAAAAGTAATTCTAAGCGTACTTACCAGTAACTTGTATTTCCTTCCATAGGAATCCATTGTGTGGTTTTCAGCAGAAAAGTTTCCAAGTGTCTATTTACACAAACTAAAAATATTCCTAAAAAATCGTCTGTATGACTTAAAACCATTCTTTGAACTGTTTACATGAAATTCACCAGTGCTGGATCCAGGATCCACCTCTGAGTAAGAAAAAGTAACAATAACACTACTTACCTGCTAAGTGAATTTTCTGCCATAGGATAACATTGGTGATTCTATGTGAAAAAATTTCTAAGTGTCAACTTTTAAAATACAATAATATTCCCAAAAATCACTACTGTAACCGAAACGCTTTTACTCAACTGTTTACAGGAGATGTTCAAGGACTGAATCTAGGATCCAGTCCTGTGGTTAGAAAAGTAATCCATAAAGTAACTAATTGCATTTGACTAGAAACTCACATTGAGCTCAATGTTGCATTGTGTTTGAAATTGTGTTGCCCATTGCAACAACTGTAACTACTGTACTTAAAAGTCTATTGCCTATTTGCAAAGTATTTAAACTAAAGTAATTCATTCTGAGAAAGTATATTTTGTATTGTAATGTATAATGTAATTATAATGTAATTTAAAAAAAATATCTAAAAATAAATTGTTTTAAAAATGTAGTAAATCAGTATAAAATAAATCAGTATAAGAATTAATACATTAAAAATTGTCATTTACAAAACCTTTGAAATTCACTGAAAACACCATAGGTTTCAGGCCTGATATAGTTAGGAATTAGTATTTAAAAAAACCTTTGAAATTCACTGCAAAAGCCATAGTTTTCAGGCCTGATATAGTAAAGAATTAGCATTTAAAAAACCTTAGAAATACACTGAAAAAACCATAGGTTTTAGGGGTGGTATAGTTAGCTGGGCATTTCACTCGAACAAAACCATTGAAATTCCTCCGATATAGTTAGTTGTACTAACTACATCTCGCGCGCCCCGTAATCCACTGCTGATGATGTCACATATTACATCATTCATGACATGGTCAGTGACACCACTGATGACATTTCAAATGACATCACTGATGACATCACTGATGACATCATCCATGTGACAATCAGATACACCTCATCATACACTAGTATGACCTTTCATCACTCACTGTAAAATACAGAGTGCCAGATTTAAAACCATTGACACACCAATACAAGTTTCTAAACACCCACTCAGTGATTCCTAGATCTATGCACACATCTAATCACTTACCTATAGATTCACTCATACATGCTGTCAATGATCAATAGAACACTATCAAATATACTTATACACCTATATCGACATTACACACCAGCACACATCCTAATCACTTCTGAAGTCATCCTACTCACTTATGCAAACAATGGATCATACTTACTTTTACTTAGCTATACACTTATAAAAACACCACTTTATCTATTCATATAGATAATAACTCATTTAGTGTGTTATAAAATCACTATTACAAGTATACAGTTATCCATACTGTCACTCATACAATCACTGAGTCTTATGTATACTTATTTATATACAACAACTGACACATACATTGGCTTTTATTTTTCTAGTTTGTTGGACATGTACCATTGAGACATATATTTGCCTTATCGCCACACCCATAAAGATATTCACTCACCCAAACAACTGTTATAATATGTAGTTTTAACTTCACATACCTACTGAATCAACTATTCACACATCTTTGGGCAGTCACATACCCCCCACCGAACCACACACACATTCACTCTCCCATACAAATACTCAGTTAACTAATCAATAACTAATATAGACTTTCACATAGCTAGTAACCAACTGGAGAAGCAGTTTACACAACAACTGACAAAGTGATACAGATATTCACAAAGTTTAGTCACTATCCAATATATTTAGTGAGACACTATAAATTAGACAAGTAAACAGTCAATCACACTGCTACTAAATCCTCTATCCAGATATTTATATTTATATATCCACTCATTCTTCAATACAAATTGCTATATGTATAATACATATTTAAAGAAAGAACCAAACCACATGGAGAGGAGACTCGTAAGATGCTTGGTGAGACCGTGGCGATCCAGCCAAGCATATTCTGGCCTCTGACTGCCGTTCCTATGCCAGGGAATGATGGTTCCTCCTCACCGCCATGAAAAGCTTGGTTGAGAGGAAACAAAGGTGGCCCTACAGGGTCCCCTGTGCCTCAGACATATGTGGATGCACAAAGGGGGGCATAGCATGTGCCCATTGTGTACATGCACAGAGGTTCCTGCACAGCATGGACTTATGAGCAGCCACGGCCCATGTAGGTAAGAGTGGTGGGTCCAGGGGGGCAGAGTGTGGGGGAATTTCGACAGACGATAAAGGAAAATTCTTTATTTAATTTTCCCTCATCATCGTCCGTTGAAATCCCACCACACCTGGCCCCACTGCTCTTACCTGCATGGGCCACAGCTGCTTATGAGACCATGCGGTGCAGGAACCTTGTGAAGCATTCCCATTGCGCAGCCTTTTAAAGGGCACTGTCATGCAGCCCCCCACCAGACTACGAATAAATAGTAATCTGGAAGGCAGGTGGTGCTTGCTTTGGCAAAGCTGTGGCGCGGTGGTTTGCACCACCGCGCCACAGCTCCGCCAAACTCTCGTAATTTAGGTCTTAGTGTAGATTTTTAGAGGTGTCTCGATATGATTTGATTGAAATGATAGTAACTGCCTTGTATGGCTGCGTGAGGGTACATTTTTAAAATGTTTGAATCATGGCTTGATCAAAGTCTACGCTTTTTGGGAGGGTTGTAGTTAATAGTTTTTTGTTTAATCTAGTTTAATAGGTCATCGGAAGGGCTGTTTTTTTATTTGGTAGAAGGGCATATTTGTATTTTGATATTCACTGCGTATGGTGTTTATTTGAGTGCATGTTATACACTGGCTAAGTATTAGTAAGTTAATTTCTGTGAAGAATATTAGGATTTGTTTCTCATTATATAAGTTGTCATATAAAAGGAAAGATTCTTCATTTTTAGTCATTGTTAAATGTTCAGGTATTTCTATGACTTGATATCTAGTGGGGGCAGGAGGACTATCGCTGATGGCTTTTTTAGTTTGTGCAATTAAATGTGTTAAATTGGGAATAGGTGGCAGTTGGCCTGTGATGTGTTCAGGGACTTTAGGCAGTATATCCTTAAGGTTTTTGTTTGTGGGTTCCTGGATCTACTGCTTGCCTCTCTGTTATCTTGGAATATCTCCCTTACTTTTATTCCTATCACTTTGGAGGTGGTTGTGCTCTCTCACATGAATTACAACATCAACTCCCATAGCATGCGTTAGAATAATATTTGGCACATTTCCAGTTTGTATTTTCTGTTGATGCACTTTCGTGGCTGTAGGTGAAGCCTATGTGATTTAGCAGAAGGGAGGTGGGAGCACACTGCTACCTCCCAGCACAGTTCGCCCCTTTGCATCCTGGTACATGCAGTTCAATTTAAATGCTTACTTGAAATTTTGCAGAGTGTCTCACCAAAGTTGGTGCAGGTTAGTGCTGTTAATCTCTAGACACATGTGTTTCTGGATTTCATCTTTCTTCAGTAGAGATAAAACGAAATTCTTCTGGGGTTTGCTGAGAAAGCTGCCACAATCCTCTCAGGTCTCTGTACCTCTCCCTGGCGCACAGGTGCCTCCCATGAGCTCGTCAGCCCAGTGGCTCAAGGGAGCCTTTTTGAAACAGAAGGGGATGGGAGCACACTGCTACCTCCCAGCACACGGAGTGCGGTCCATTGCGGTTGTTCCTATGTGATTTAGCAACTGCTTTCCTTGCTGAGAGGTGATGTACTTTGCTGGCTTTGTAATTGTATCTGAAAGTAGCTTAACAGTATAAATATAAACAATAATTTAAAGTTTGTACATTTGTTAAATTTTACATGTTAAATCATGCAATCACTTCTATTTGTATACACACGTATGTTCTGTTGATGTGTTTTGTAGCTTTTCTGTGGGGGTGTGTTCTAATATGGAGCAAGTGTTTTCTCTTCTGTTGGATGAAAAAAAAACATTTTTTTCATTTTAAATGTTAATTTGGTGGTAGTTTGTAGAGGTTTAGGTGGTTAGGTTGATTTTCACTTGCTATTCCGGTGAGTTTACAATTTTGCAATAATTTATGTATACTTACTTTATTTTGTCATTTTTTTGTTTTGTGGTAGTCGGGTTATTCTGGCAGTTTATCGATTTTTTAAGTCGTCGTTTTGTCTTGTAGGAAATCTATGTAAAGAGATAGAAGTTTGAAAGTATTTTATTAATTAATAGTTTTTTTATATTTTTGAGTTCATTAACAAGTACGTGTGAGGTAAATTAAAGTTTTACTTAGTTGGTTAGGTAATTGTTGATATGTATAGATTTTTCATATAATGGTAAGGTTAGAGAATCTGGCAGCGTTTACTCGTCTTGCAGCATTTGTAGTTTTTTAAGTATTTAGCCATGTGCCTTTTACATTGTTAATTCAATTGTTTTTTGATTTTATTGATTAAAGTTGTTTATACTTTTATTTTATTGGTTGATGTAGTTTGAGTTCGATTTTTTTATTAGTCATGTCCTTTTATGAAAATTGCTAGTTTTTTTTGTTTGTAATGTATGAATTATAGTTTTACAGTTTTGAATATAAATTCATGTATATATATATATATATATATATATATATATATATATATATATATGTTTATTAATATTTCGGGTGTTGTTTCAATGTTTGCAGTTAATGGTAATATTTTTTCCATTACATTAGTAAGATTTAAGGTATATAACTTATTGGGTTGAACGGTAATGATTTTATTGATGTAATTTATTTGTATTTAATTTTTTTATGTGTATAAAATGGCTTAGGTTTATTTCCAATAATAATTCAATATATAACGTTTTTTAAATATTTTCTAATGATTATATAAATATTTGATAATAATATTGTAGTTTATATTGTGTGAATTAATATTTTTGACATAATATATCTTTATTTAAAGGTAACCGTATTTTTGTTTCCTATATTGCTGTTTTTGAAATAGGTTAAAATCGATATTTTTAACAATGATGTTTGTGTTGTTGATATTTGTGGTTTTACTAGTTAAGTATATTAAGTTAAATATGTCTGTTTTCGATATTCAATTCCCAATATCTTTGTATTTGATATTGTATGCATCGATAATATGTCAGTGATCCAATTTGCCCTGTGGGGCTCACACCAGCTCTGGCCATCCTGTCTAGAGGAGGTCCCACAAGTCCCTTTCTGAGAGTCATCCTCTACCTCTCCCCGGGAGGGCAATATGCTTTCCTGAGAACAGCAGCTGTTTTTAATCAGAAACGGCTACTAGAAATGTTTGGTCAGCAAAGTGGCAACTTTCTAAAATTCCCATTTGTAAAACAGTTACATTAAATTCAACTTGAGGAACAAGTCAGGTTTAATGCAACAATTATCTTGATAATTTGAAGCGCCAACTTTAGTTGTTCCATTTGGTAATTAGCACTGCTGAGATGTGTAACTCCATGTTTGCCAATTGGGCAACTATCCTTGCCACAATAAAAACGACAATGCAGGGTTTTTACTGTCAGGACATGTAAAGTTAAGTACACATGACTTAGCTTTTTATATAATACGCCCTGCCTTTATGGCTCATGAGGCCTGCCTTAGGGATGAATTTATAAATAATAAAAAGCAAGGTGTGCCCTTTGGCATTGTTTTAAATGGTAAAAATTGAGGTAGTAGTTTGAAAACCACTCTGCTAGTAGACAATGGCACCTTGGGAGTTATGCTTTGCTCTGTCTCACTTGTGGTGGCACAATAGGGGGCATATTTACAAGGGCTTTATCTCCGCTTTTTTGGCTTACAAAGCCAAAAAAGCAGAGCTAAAACCAGCGCCCTATTTTCAAGAGGGTGTTAACATGCATAATCGCATGTTAGCACCCTTTTTTCCAACGCCTCCCTTTGCATCTCCAGTGAGATGCAAAGTGGGCGTTACTGGGCGTACCTCGGATGGGCCACCTTGCAAATATCACTGATGTTTACATCGCGATATTTACAAGGCAGCCCACATGATTTTAGCAGACGTTAGATTTTGGTGAAAACAGCCGTTTTCACCAAAATCTAACGTCTGCTAAAATCCTGACTTAGCCATCCCTAACATAGGGGGTGGAATATGATGATACGACCCTGTGGGTCGTATCAGCAAGGTTATCGCTAAGGGCTATAACCTCGCTATCTCTGGAATTTTTATCGCCCTGGAGAAACTCGTTGTTAATAATGCGCTAGCAGGGCGATAGATTCCAGAGATACCCTGCGATAATATCATTATCGCTAAGCACGGCCAGCGATAATTATCGCTGGCCGTTGATAATATGTCCTCTTTCGTCTACAAGAGACACTTAATTTACAGGCCGTGGAACCCCAGTACCATATACTAGGGACTTATAAGCAAATTACCGTATTTATGCCAATTGCGGGTAACCAAATCTAACATGCACCTTGTAAGGGCTGCAGCACTAGCACTGCGGCCTGATTGGCAGTCTCAGTGCACTTTCACAATCAAAAAACCAACAGCAGCAGTCAAAACGTTTGGGGGTGATCATGCAAAAAGAGGCAATTTCTTACATCCTTACATCCACCTGGAACAGAACTATCCACAGATGCCATTCTTCTTGGGTGCAGACAACGTTCCTGTCCCAAATAACAGAACATGACCTTATACCTTCACTATTCCTATCATTGCTCGGCTATGACCGGAATATACCAAATCGATAAGGATGCCGACTGCATTAGCCTGCCTCTTAGTGAACCCTAGAGTAGAAATAACTAGAGACTGGTTACAAGACATGGCCATACGCAGAGACAAAACGGAAACATACACCTCCGTGCTGCTGGAATCAGCTAAGCCCAAGGCTGTTTGGGGGTAATGAAATCATGCATGAATCGCACACTGTGATATCAGTACGTCAGACATAATCACAGTGAAGGTTAACTGCTCTGAAAATGGCCTAGGGCTGGTGAGGGAACCTGGAAGGCACCAGTGAACTGAGTTGGAGGACTGGTCAAGGAGACTCCTGATGAGGAATATCTTTGGTGGGTTCAGGTTGTCCTTAACACACACATGCATTCAGAGAGATAAAAACTACTTCTGGGCACTTTGGCATTGCCCATAGATCGGTTATATTGAATGTGATGGTAGATGGTGCCGGTGGATGGTCGCCGTGGGATATCAGTCTGTTAATTAAATGCTTATGTTTCCAATTTCTTTTGTACTTGTGCAATAGCAACATTGGGACACTAATAAAAAAAATTGACTTAAGAATCATTGATGCCAACTTGTACACTCGGACAGAGATTTTAATAAGTCATGCGTTTCTTTTGTTTTGATTGGATTCATCATGCTTATATAATATCCCACACCATTTGTGATGCACCTAATATCAATTATAAAGATTAAAACAATAATAACTGATGCATGACTTTTTCATGTTGAGTGTTACTCTGAAAGGATACATTTTCTTTAAATCCTGTCCCTAGCATGGAATGAACATGACAAGCGCGAGATAATCTACAGAGTGAAATTTAGTTTTATCTGTTTATATTTGGAAAAATATATGCAAAACAACAGTGTGCATAAAAGCTACCTTACACTATGAATGTTTTATTGAGGAAAACATCCTGTCTGAGGACATGGTTAAATAAATCTCAACACTATGCATAAAATGGTTAATTACAGAAACGACCTTGTATATATCTGGAGTTTCATCATGTCGGTTTTACAGAAGTTGCATTTTTGTGCTGTGACGTTGTGCTGTGGAAAGCTGAGGAATGTACATGAGTGTCTGATAAACGCCTTCCAATAAAACAAAAAAATGCACATTTGAGCATATTTGTCATGTTGCGGTTTAAGAGGCAGTGAAGTTAAGTAGACAGATGCGTGGGAATAGCATATTACCACCAGCTCCCTCCTGTCCTCGTCCCATTCATTGTACCTATCTCACAGGCAAAAAAAAAAACAGAACTAAAGGAATGCTGGATCCCCTACGCCACTCCCTCCCACCGGAAGTACTTAAGTTGAACTTACCTAGCATTTGTTCGCTGTTCTATTTTCTGTCTGCCAACAGAATGGGAGGAGTCAGGAAGCTCCCGCCTGGCTGGGGTACCTGGCGTGGCTTAGAGGTGTCTCTGATGCTGGGTGGCGGGGATGGTGCTGGTGAGCATGTATCTGTCTCCGCCGGGCTTGGAGGGAGACATGCGGTGCGCACCTGGGGATGCCTTTCCTCCCAGGTCTGTCTGGTGAGTGCCTGGTTCCTGTTGCGCACCTCCTTGACTGCCAGGCGCAAGGGGCGGCGCGTCCTCTGTGTGGGCTTACTTCCTCCTGGATGCCTCTGAAATTCTGTGTCTTATACTGAGTCAACTTTCGCTATTGATGGTGCACTCAATATTAATCTCTGATTTGCAAAAATGGTCACCATTGTTTCTTGGCGCTGTGATGTGCTGTGAGGCTGAGAAGGGAGGCCGTGCACTGAATTCTTTATCTGACTTCCAATAGTCTTTGCTTTTTTGCTAAGGTCTTTCCGAAGAGAACTCCATCGAGCTGAGAAACATGATTAATTTTTTTCAGTAGTAAGAACATTCTTGTGGTTAGGGATACAAAGAGAATCACATTGGTTATACGCTATCCTTTGGTGATGATCAACTCATTCTGCTTGGATGCAAACATTCTATGAAATGGAAGCAAGATTTTGTTGAGTTTATAAAACCAACCTTTTTCTGAAAATGAAAATTGATTCTACATAATAAAATATCCGATTTCAGTGGTATTGATAGAAGCTTAACATAAAACTCTCTTTTTTAACATAGTTGTATTAGCATTTAACAGAATGGCAGGTAGGCAGATACAATCTTGACAACATTCCATTCCCCAATTGTGCAACAATATATCACACTGACAATGTACCCAGTCCCATCGATTTGTAATCAATCATATCATCTACAGCTAGTAGTCAGGGTTCATAACAAACACAGTGCATTCGGGAATAATTAGCCTTCATGGCTATAGCTGTAACTGAAGAAGTAAACGCGTTATAGCGAATTACCCAATCTTCATATATCTATAAATATGTGATGATCTAACCTGGTTCGAATAGGAGCTTCAAAGGGGAGGCCTCCCGCATAGTACCTATCAAACTCAACTATCAATGAACTAATGCATGGTGGTGTAAGACATACCAGGATCGGAGAAACTAACCGCGGTGTATATAGCACTAGGTGGGTGGGGTCCCAGGGGTCAGTCCAAACAACCATCAGTCATTAGTCCCACTTATCCTGATCAAGGGTGAGTTCCGAAGAGCGTCCACCATCCATATGCCACATCTTTGTAGTGCTTGCCGTGTCAGCCCACAAATCCCTGCTTTTCCCACTGTGCCTCATTATCCCTTATTAAGGGCAGTTCCTCTAGTCAGATTCCCCGGCCACAGGCCTATATGCCTCACCCTACTGGGAGCCGTCTCGGCTACCCTCACCAACATCGCTTTCCCGGTCCGAGTTTTCCCAGGTATCTAAGACCTTCCATTGCTCCGCAGTAGGGGGCTGCCCCAATCCCCTCAATCATGACACCCTCTTTATGAGAATTGTTATCTAAAAACGAAAAGCATCACCCATTTGTGACTTGTTTCAGGTAAATCAATGTATAGGTGAGTTGCATTTCAAGAGCACAAAAAACTGATATACAGGCAAGAAGCTCGACATTACGGCATCCTGTGGCGACTACAAAAGAAAGCAAGCACACGACTCATTAAGTTGAACTTTCTTCAACATTTCAGAATCTGGACAGCTCTCAGGTGTCAGTGAATAGAAAAGGAAAAAACTCTAATTTGAAAAGGAACTCTTGTTTTAAAGGATAACAAATAGCATATTGTCCTAAAGTGTAGTGATCATGGTAACATCAAGGAAGCTGATCGACAAAGCCAGGAATTGAAATTCGTAAAGTATTCTACGCCTAATGTAGGCTCATGCATGTGCATAATTTACCAGTGCTTGAGTATTTATGTACATTGGCATATTACGTGTGTGCTCATAATAGTTGTGTAATGCAACGTATGGTATTCACATACATGCACCTATTTTCCTAATGCTAGACATAGTTAATGTATGCAGTGCATATATTATGTGTTAATAGAATACTATTCTTATGCCTTAATGAGCTGTTTCTATAGTAGCATGTACATCATCCAGTATATATGGATCTTTTCCCCAAAATATCCTGTAATAACTGCTCATACTGGTCTAATTCCACACATTTCCTGAAACACTTACCGCTCATTCCTTTATGTAGAAAATAGGTGCACAGCTATGTATGAGACAATAACAAAAAAGACTCCTATTTTCTGTATGCCAATTTTGTAATGAACTGGCTATAGTGCATTACTGATTCTTGTTAAAGATTACATTATGCAGGTGACATGTACACAACTCTAGCAGACAGTTTATAGATAATCCCCACTCATAAATACACAGTCCACATATAGGAGGTTATTACAATGTCAGGCAGATGCACCGTCAAGGAATTGGGACTGACCAACCTCCGTTCGGCCGTCCCGACCACCTGATTAGGATGCAACCGAACACTGTTTGGTCGCATTCCGACATTTCCCTATGGGAGCATGTGTAACAGCCGTAAACCGGCTGTAGTACATGCTCCCATAGGGAAATGGGAGGTGGTGTTAATCTCCACAACCCGTGGCAGGCACCTCATGCTGGCTGCCACGGGGTGCAGGGATTAACAGGGGGGCACCATAGGTGCCTCCTCGGCCACCAACGGGAGGCCACCAAGAGAAGTGAGCCCTGCATGAAAAGCCTGCTGGAGACAGAGTATCATAAACTCAAGGGCAGAAAGGCTGCCATTTCAGATTACGACCGGCCTCCAACTGGCCGACGAGCTCCTTGAGCCCATTGGAAGCAAGCCATAATGACCGGCCAATTTAGTTTGCGAGCTTTGTAATGCGGTGATCGGGTATTAGACCGAGATGCGGCCCCTTAGTATATAGGTAGGTGATCTGAAATTGTATCTGCACCGTGCTATTTTGCTCTCAACTACTTGGCACTCACTTCACCCAAAATTACCTAAAAGGAGTGATTTAACAGTTAAGAGTAGGGATAGGGCACCATATGTAACATATCACTGGTTAGTTTTAAATATTTATATAAAGATCATAAATATGTTGTCCAAGTGCAACTTTTAAGTTCTCAAAAGAGTCAAGGAAGAAAAACACGTCTTCAGTTCAAGAATATGATTTCACGGAAAATGAGAATAAAGATCCCAGCCCCTTCGGCGCGGGAAATAATATTGCCTACATTGGCTCATAAATTGCATGAGCGAAAGATGACAGACGCCATGATGCATGTGCTCGTATGAAGCGGAGCTCCATGCTGACACATGTATTCTAATTTGTGAAGCTAACTTGATGTACACATGCGGCTGTACGAATTATTCCGGAGGAAGTCTGATATCTGACAAGGAAAATCTTCCATAAAAACCCTAACTTCAATCAATGCAGTCATGAATTTGGAATGGGTATTGAGATGAATTTACCTGTCTCTATGAGATGAGCAGAATAGAAGCAAGCTATTGTTCTGTTCGATTTTTGTGAAAAAACCAACATATGTACAATTGAAGTGCTTCAAATTATGAAATAAGGATAGACGTGAGAGAAGAATTAAGATATTAATTCACATATTCATTTCCACTGTCTGTCCATTTTAACACACCTATGCATCATTCAAAGGAAGGTGAAAATGAGCCATCTGCCAAAAAATGGTGGATGTCACCACCATCTTCTTTTAAAAACTCACAGAGAGTGGCATTGACGGTCCTCCTCTAAAATATCTCACATGTTTGTTTTTTCCTGAAGATTGAGTCAAGCTTTTGGGGTCTGTTGCCTGCAAAAACATAAATGCCGGCTTACCATTGCAAACCTGATGCAACAGATGTTTTTGTTTTGCCCCAAAGGGGATTCCAACATGGATGTATAAACTATTTCTTGGGGAAATTGTTGGCAGAGGAGGCACACAAGTGTCGCCTCGTTAAAGTCTAAATTGGCACTGAGAGGTCTACTGATTTCAGATACTTGAGTTGCTAACCTCCCATTCGAATGGCTGAGCTGATAATCCAGCAATCAATCATTTACATGTCTGGTACATTGAAGGTGTTGAGCCTAAAGTGTGTGGCTCTGCAACAGGTGTGCAACTAATGATATTGTGGCAAAGGGACAACCCTCAATGATCATCAAGGCAGATTGAAAAGACTGTTGATCTCTAGAGATCATTGATCTCAGCCAACCAATGACCAAGGAGGGCAGCACGCAACAGGGAAGTGGTATTATGTTTAATTTAGAGATAATGCAACGGTAAGGTGAGGTGAGTGTTTTATAATGAAGGGATGGAAGTAGTAAACGTACTGCAAAGCATGTGTTACTTTATGAAAATGATGTACCATATTCTAATAAATTCAACCTACCTAGGCAAGCATGCGTCCCGGGTCCAATATTATTTATTTTTTGTCATGTTGTGCTTCCTTTCATTTCTCTAACTTACAACACTATCATGCAATTATCTCCCTGCACCAATGGACAACATGTCTGTAGCACGGGTAAACAATGTGTCCCTTAACTTCACAAATATTCTGTTGTGCTTGTGCATCTGGCATTAAAGCACTGGCTCCATTTAGTGTTCATTATATTTCTGAGGGTTCTTGGGAATGACAGCACCACATGGCTAGGCATGATGGTCTATAAGTTACTTGCAGGAGTGTATACCCAGGACCAACTGAAATGGGCCCTAGATGCCCAGGGGCCCATGCTAGAAGCAGCTTGAAGCCTGGAATTCCAGCTCCTGGCAGACTGGCAGCATTAGAGTACACTTACCCCAACCGCTGTTCTCACACTGCGCTTTAATTAACAATTTGTTGATCGTGTGCTTTGCTCTATTTGTTTTAAAGTTCTGTTAAAATATGGAATTGGTAGTTTCACAGTGGTTGTCTGCCATTGGAATGGGAATAATGGGTAGGGTGTCTATGAATAGGTTTGAAATGGCCCTCACTTTCTCTTCAGCAGTCCTACAGCAACCGTATAGAATATCTCAAGCGTGGATGTGAATTACAGATGGCCAAGGTAGTATCCACCACCCTAACTTATCCTAATGTGTCCCAGGCACTGCACATGCTCTCTTTTGTGTCATATGTCAAAAAGGCAGAATTAGTAAAAGAAAGTAAACAATGATCTAAGAGCCGTACCTTATTCAGTTTCCACTGCTTACACTTGTCCTACCCCCTGACCAGGAAATGGGAAGGGGGTTGTAAGGGGTCATGGATGGAACACTAGTTAAATCTACAATGCCATCTGTGGGTCAATTGGTGCATGATATCACTTCCGCTCCCTCTAATATTTTGGTGAATTGATGTTCATGCTCTCAAGTGGTAAATGGTCTTCTGGCAGAAACATCTTCTTGAGCATCAGATATTCAGATATATTGGGTGGGAACAATTCAACATTGACAGCGCTTATTTAAGTGACGCTGTATCGAGTTCTGCTTAATTTAAAAAGAGGTTGTGAAGACAAACATACTTTAATGTAACTCAGGAAGGCAGTGAGCATATGAGAGTGAGCAAAGAGCAGGTACTGGCTATTACACAGAAGAATGGAGAAACGAAACAGCACAGTGTTGTTACATAGACCCCTACTAAAAAACGATCCCTGTCTTACATTTGGTTTGAGCTTTGCATTGTTAGGAATCTACCATCTTTTAGGTAAGGCCTAGAGGCAGAGTGCATGTGCTACTGTGCAAGGCATGCTGTAATCCTTCTGTGGAGTTTGAACACACCCAAAACACACCCACAGCTTTTCTTCTGTTTGCTTGGGCGGCCTTTATAAATTCCATAGTTCTCCTCGGTAAATAGAGTACATTTGTCCCGCCTTGTGTGTGTTTTGTTCCCTGACGCTGAGGCCATGCTACAGTGCAAAAGCGGGAGCGACCTAATGTATAACACCAACATTTATGGCATCAGTTCACTTCATCAGGTAGGGGACTTCAGGACCTGAAAATCGAGTGACAATCCACCACTTATGCAAAATTATTCCCTGAACAACAATTTTCCTGTTCTCCTGCACATGTGGATGTATAATAAAGTTAGCAAGAACCATCCCTGCTCCCGTTATGTTCTCTGGCCTTTATTGTCTTCCAGGAAAGCATTTTGGTTTCTGGGTCCAAGTGACGTGGCCAGGCCGCTGGGATCCCCATTTATTTACCAACACTTGTGAGCACTGGAGAGGCACAGGTCACAGAAATTACGTGCTTCATCGATCTTTCGACCTGGAGATACTTTTTGATTAATTTTCATAATTTTGTTATTTTGATGATCCCAATTTATCCTGAGAAGTGCATTGTACAATTTCACAGGGAAATATAAACAAACCAAGCAACTAGTTATTTTACTTTTTTAACAAAAATACTCTCGGTGTGTATGCGCAGACGAATCACAACCATTTTACTGTCCCGGTAGGCTCAGTCTCTGCATGGGTTGGTCGCCTGCTGAGTTAAGCTGCCACGCATCATTCTATTGATAAATACATTTTTTCTAAAAGTGTCTACAGAAAGCTTTTATCTGGGAACAATAGTCGTTCCTATTACTTTCTTTTGATCCTTGAATGTTTTTGAGGTTCTGAGCACCGAATCTGCCGAGGTGCAAGAGCGTTAATATTTTCTCAAGCGCCTCGACTTGTTCAGGCTTTTCTTTATTTTTATCTCTTTGTTTTCAGTTTAATTTCTGAAGATGTCTGGACACCACTGACGACATCCCAGCAGCAAATGTGCGCACAATTTAAACACAATACAGTTTCAAAAACAGTGTAGTGAAACCTTTATTTCCTTGGTATTGTAATATAACTAATATTGTTTTACCATTCGTGGACTGTGGCAAGGCCTTCTGTTCTCTGTCCTGTTACAAATAAAGCTAGATGGTGGAATAAAGTGAGCAGGATTTTCAGGAAAGTATGATCCTCCATCACTCTTTTAGTATCCAGTTGTAAGTTCCAAGGGATATCCCAGGCTACAGACAGGAGCGTTGGAATTATGCATCAGGAGAGGACCATATTATGTGGGAGGGTTGACTATATTATAGAGCAAGAAAAGCAAACAATTCCTCACATTTCGTTAGTATTACTTAGTTCTTTTATTATTTTTGCACGTTAACACTTTCTGGGCAGGGCCGACTGGGAACCAAAACCGGCCCTGGCAAAGTGTTCTGCTGGCCCCCCCGGGGGGTGGGGGTGCGGCCGAGCTCTTTGCCAGGGCCGGTTTTTGGACGATTTTGTTACAGGGCCGATTTTGCAACTAAGCTGAAAAATCGGCCCTGTAACAAAAATGGCCCCCAGGGGCCCAAAACCGGCCCGTGTGGCCCACCGGGGGATTTCTGGGTAAAGTTTTCACCTAATAAGTACCAGTGTATCACCTAAGTACATTAGCAAGAAACAGAAAGCTGACCAATAATCATTTGTTGAGAGCCTTCCATTGTGCGGAAACACTACGTTTGCACTAGAACCAAAACATTTCTTGTCAAAATCTGCAGATGATGGTATATGTGGCAAATACAGCAAATCTATAATTGTGCGGGAACACACCCTGGCTGCAGAATTGCTACAGGTAATGAGTGAAGGCATTCTCACTCCTATGGGCAAGGGTAGGCCTGCAACCGCAATTAGATTTTTGGGCTTTCAATTTGCTGGCTCTATTTGTTTTCCTGAATCAAACTACATGACTCAGTGCATAGTAATTGTGTTGCTATTCAATCCCTGGAGGCACAGCACCCAGGACAATGTCCTGCATGGCTAAACGCTTATGAGGTCCCAAAGGCGAGACATAATGGCTATGCCAATGCTTGTTTACTCTTCCTTTCAGGGCAGGTCAGGTTCATACTCTTGGAAGCCAATACCGGCTTTTATGTTTGTTTTATTTTGAGGTCCTCTGGTGGAAGATAGATTCCCAAAAACCATGAAGGCTTCCCCATCAACAGGCATAGTAGTATTTCTATTTATTTGTGTCGTATATAGAAGATTTGAACAGCTTTAAATTGTCTCATTCGCCCACCTGCCACACAGAAAAGGAAGCTTTTGTGCATTAATCAAAATTGTGTATTATTAACAATGTGTAGAACAATAATCTGCGCTCAAAGCCACAAGTGCATATTAATAAGCTGCTATTGCCTTGGAAACAATTTTGTTATGACTTGTTTGTTTAAGTGCATTTTCCGGGTGTATGCTAACGAGGCCTCAGTTGGGCTTCACCGCCACTAATGCACATAGTCAAGCAAGTGATGTTTGTTTATTTCAAAATGACACTGGTCTTAAACAAGAATCTAACATGGGCTCACTAATGTTATATTTCTTTAAGGACCTTTCGCTTGCAGGCAGTATCTCATAATTCACAATGATTCACTGTTGTTTTGTAACTAGTTTGTTCTGCCACATCTGGATAACATTAGCTTAAAAGGGGACTGAATCAATGTTCATGCAGTGGGATAGTGAGCTGGTGGTAAGGCTGTATGACGTTGTTAAGTCCAGAACTCTGAGCTGTTCAAAATGTATTTCTTTGCTCATGCCATGAGATTTCATTTAGTGTATGAGAGGATTTCCTATCTTATATCACAAATTTGGGGGTGGATCAAAAGACTTTCCCCATGTTACTAGGGGGCATATGTATCACCATCACCATTTGCGATTCTCAAATAGCGATTTTTAAAGAATCGCTATTTGAGAATTGCTAAACGGGATGTATTTAAAAAATTGCAAATTTTTGGCGATTTCTTATAATTCCTTATTTGCGATTAGCAAATTGCGAAATCGCAATTAAGGAATACCTGCCCATTCATTTCTATGGGCCAGGAGACCCATAGGAATGAATGGGAAGTAATTCTCAAATAGCGAATCGCAATTTGCTAATCGCAATTTGAGAATAATTTCAAAGGTGCAAGGGTGTCATGATGACACCTTGATGCACCCCTGAAATGAGCATGTGTGTGCGTATGGCGCACATACATGCCCTAAGGGCATGTATGAGCGCCACGTGGCACTTCGTCAAATTCAAAAAAGTGCATTTTGAAAGGAAATCGCAAATTACCACCAACTGGAAGTTGGTGGTAATTTGCGATTTCTTAAGGATAATTCGCACAACTTGGGTGCTTTTTACATATCATTTAAGAAATCGCAATTTGCGATTCCTTAAATGCTTACGCAAAATTAAGAAATCGCTAAATTAGCAATTCCTTAATTTTGCGATGGGATTTGGCTCATACATCCCGATTGCCGATTTTTTAATCGCAAATGCTGTTATTTTGCGAATCGCAGCGTTTGCGATTAAAAAATCGTTTGATACATATGCCCCCAAGTATGCTGTCCAATTTCTTACTAATTCTGTTGCATATTTAGGGCTTAGACTATTTTTGATTTTGCATATTATTCTGCATTGGCCTGTCACCGAGTCCCTTCATGGCAATGACTTTATTCACTTAAATGAGACCAGCTACATCTGCACTTTGTATTTTCTGAATTTTACTTTTACATTTTCATATATAGGGGCCGATTCCGATCCTGGAAAAATATTCCCCGTACGAATCGTATCTCGATTTTTTACCGTACGAATTGTACAAGTCCCGTACAAACTGGCAAGTACGATTCGCATGTGAAAAAGTCCATACGAATCGCATTGGGTAAATTCCCCGACACGTCCTCGGGTCGGAAAAGGAGTCCGACACGTCCCCGGACATTTTAACGTCCGAATCTGAAAACTGAAGTCCGAGCGCGCAAGTACGATTCCTACCGTCCGTCCGATTGCACAACCGTATGGTAAAAAGACCGTCCGGAGCGAACTCCTCTAGCAACCATGGCGACGTCCAAACAGGCACCCGGTACGCGCCGAAAGCCCCCCCAGCCCCCCGTATGTACGCGCCGTACCCCCCAGCCCCCCGTATGTACGACACGTACCCCCACCCGTGTATGTACGACACGTACCCCCACCCGTGTATGTACGACACGTACCCCCACCCGTGTATGTACGACACGTACCCCCACCCCTGTAGGTACAGTGCGGACCCCCAGCACGTAGCGCTGGGGGTCCGCACCGTACCTACGGGGGTGGGGGTACGTGTCGTACATACACGGGTGGGGGTACATGCCATACCTACGGGCCTGGGGGTACGGCGCGTACATCCGCGGGGGGGCTGGGGGTACGGCGCGTCCATCCGCAGGGCTGGGGGGGGACGGCGCGTACATACGGGGGGCTGGGGGGGGGGGGACGGCGCGTACCAGGCCCCCTATTCCGCTCGCATCGCGGCGTCCTTCGCTCTTCTGGCACTTTTTGGGTGCTGTAAAAATATTGCCGTCCGGACTGCTGTCGGTGCGAATCGTACTTTCTGGGACGTAAAAACATGCCTAACTCCGTCCGGACGTCATGTCCGCGGTGTCCCGGATCACATTCGTATGGATTTTGCTGTCGGTCGGTGTTTTTTCCGACTCGTGCGGAAATGGTGTTTCCGTAAGAATCGTACTTGCAAGTTTGTATGGTGTTTTTACCGGGTACGAGTCGGACGGAGAAAACGCCCCGACCGACGGTTCGTACCCGGTTTTTCCAGGATCGGAATCGGCCCCTAAATCTTTATAAATTTCCAAATTTTGCCTTGGAACTCTCTTATTGTGTCAGTCCTTTTTTACCTAACTGTATTTTTGATGTGCTGATCTCTGGAACACATTGCCTCTTGAATTTGAGGTTTACACCATCTGCAATTCACTAAGCCTGTGAGTGTGCTCTTGAGGTGTTTTAGAGGTGTAAGATTTTAGGAGTACATTATGTCCACACATATAATTGAATACTATTATACCCATGCACATTATTATTCTGGGGTAGAACATGTGAACACCAGAAATCCTTCATTGTATGATTAATACAAATCTTTACAATATAAGATAATACTAAATCCATGTAATAAAAACACTGATGCGTAAGATCATTAATACCTAAGAAGTGCAAATAAAAACAGACTGAGTAAAAGTCAGGTATTAAAGTGCAAAACTTGAATCTGACAAACATAATAGGTAGCAATATTGAATAAGTGCAAACAGTATCTTTAAAAGATTTTATCCAATTTAAATTACGCATAATCATCAACTAGTGCTTGTTTCTCGCGTCCAAAACTGGGCGTCAGAGTCATATGAAACAGCTTAGCGCCCTTAGCCTACAGTGCTTTAAGGCACTTTGAAACACTTGTTTAAATGCTAAGTGGGTGAGTCGACTGTGCAAATCTAGCTCAGATATTTGTCAGTTGATTCCGACACCTGTTGGCTCAGAATGAAAACTGCTGTCATTGATCACAGCATCTAGGCATTGCTGGGTAATATTGATGTGTTTGCCAAATTTTGCAACTTCCATTGGCTCTGTGATGATGAGCACCAAATTTGAAGCCTCATCACATATTCGAGTGCCATGGGCGATGAAGAGTGGCCTGGCAATCTATGGCATGGTGCTAGAAGTGCTGGGCAGCAGCAAAGCAGGTGGTTAAAAGACTCACATTTATAAATGCAGAGTCTGCAGTTTCTGATTTTTGTAAGGGACTGACAACTTTTGGTTACTTCCTTGGTTTGTAAACTCATTTGCCTGGCAAACAGGATTGGTTTTAGGCAGCCTTTATGGAGTGCACTAGACATATAGGGTTGTGGTTTAAGGGAGTCCGGTTGTACACTGACGTATGACAGCCCTACAGTTTGCAGGACTCTTGAGTTTTTAAGCCTGTCCACGTCGCTTGTCTTCGATAACATTTTAGCTTGATTTTTCAGGCAAATTTAAGCTTGGTGCATGTAAGATGTGAGATGTTTAGCACATTTTGCTCAATTTGAAGGGTGCTGAATGAGCGTTGTAGATGTTGCGACCAAGGATTACCTCTTTGAGCAAAGATGGACTGGAGGGTTGCTTTCATTGTATTGACCAGCGCCTTGATTGTACTATGGTAATAGTTAACAAAGAACTCCTTACTTGCCCACGTTTGGGCCACCAGCTAAAATTCCAGCCTTATCAGGTAGCTCTGGAGATACATTGGAAGTCAAAAGACCCTTTTGTAAGCCTTAACTTGGTATTTGTTCTAGATGTGTACTAACTGACCAGGGTAGGCTTCCTGACCGTAAGTAATCATTGGTAACAGTGAGGCGGCAAAAACTCGTCTTATTGGGCCAGTGGACAGGCTTTCCAAAGAGTTATTCAGGTTACACACACTGATTATAGTTGACTTTGCTTTTGTGGTGGCATGTCTCAGTTGCTTTTTGTTGCCACCTTTGGTGGTGAAGTAGACACCCAGATAGTTATGAGTCTGCATTTTTGATTTATAGCACTCCCAGATTCCATCTATGGTTTGTTTTTTGACTGGGTTTCCATAGACAAGAATTTTGGTATTTGAGCCATTTACCGCCATTTTATTAGCCAAATTATAATTGTGCAGTGTATTCAGAGTTCTCTGTAGGCCGATTTTCAGGTGGTCCAAGAGGACAATACGATCAGCGTATTGTAGTATTGCAGTCTTGGTCCTTCTGATTTGGGGAGAATAGGGTTAGCTTGTTTCAAGGCGGCCCCCATGTCAGCGGTGAAGAGGTTAAACAGCAGGGACACAAGCCCACAGCCTTAATTAAGACCAGTGTTCATCTTGATCTTCCTGGAGACGGTTGTTGGTGTTAACTTTACTCTGACACAGGTAGAGGTGTATAGGGGCATTATAGCTTGAAGCAAGGTATTCGGGATGCCCCATCCTCTGAGCTTTTACCATAGGCTGTTCCTGTCTAACCAGTTAAAGGCTGCTCAATAATCCACAAGGCAGGCAAAGAGTGGTAGTTGCTTCTTGCACTGTGCGGTAGGTAATTTGCCCTGAAACCTGTTTGTTTGAATGGGATTATATCATTAGCTCCGCTCAGTGCTCCAGTTCTTTCAGTTGAGTGGAAGAACAGGCCTTACCTACAATGTCCAGGAGGGCAATGAGGCGGTAGTTAGACGAGTCCACCCTGTCACCCTTTTGTTAAATAGGATTCAGTGTGTATTTCACTGAAAGTTAGGTCCCAGTTGGCCAGGCAGTTTCCGCCATTAAGGGTCTTGAGATGTACACCTCTGGTCGACTCCCAGACTTTGAGTTTCTGCGAATTCACTGGGCCACATTTCATGTTTTTGATTAAGTTACGGCTTTCCTCCCCGGTAGAATCAGCTATTATCCTCAGGTTTTAAGCCTGCTGGAACTAACTTTAATGAAGTAACAAGTGGTAAGTGGTCACTTGAACGTCTGTAGATGAAGAGCTTGTGTGACAATTTACAAACCAATAAAAATGGGTTGTATGATTTTATTTGTTTCCTTTGTGTAAGTCAAGGCCCTATGACTGGTCGTTGGGTTGCTTGCATCATCCGATTGGCCCCCCAGGTGTTTCTTCCCACCTGGATTGGAGTTTCTTCTTTGAATGTTGCCCTTTGGGCTCCTTTGGACTTATGCTTGATCTTTAGGGCTAAAGCTTGGGTCCTTAGCCAGTTTAAAAATCTTTCTAGGCACTGCTGGGCAGGGTAGGACAAAGGAATGTAAAAAAGTGCATGAGGAGGATTGAACAGGAGAGCTCGCAGAGTAGTGAAAACTGCACCGGGAATCCTAGCCTGGCCACTTCCACCCCACTCCAACTCTACCCTAAGGCTGAAGAACTAACACGGCCACCACAATCATTTTCACCTGTGTGCCAGCCCCCTAAACAGTGATGTGCCACCGTGCCTTACCCTTATCATGTCCTGTGCTTTGGTTCCCCCTCAGTTTACTCAGCTCACCTGTGAATGCCTCCTTTAAATGTCTTGAAGTGTAGATGATGGTCAAAAGACTGTCAGGAACAGCACACTGGGGGCTTCCGCCCCTCAGACCGGGGGTACCCAGTATCCAGTGCTTAGGGTATGGTCCAGGATGTGGTGGCTCTCCTGTGACCCACTTTGCCCTCTCTGATCCTGCACAACCATTTTGGGGAGGCTCACGGGTCTAGCACCTCAGCACCTCACTACCAGTGCCACATCAACACCTACCGCCCCCCAATGTTTAGGGGAGGTAAGGACGCCTACAGCAGGTTCCTGCAGCAAGGGCACTGTGCCATGACACTGCTAGCCTACCGAGGGGAGGCAACATTGGGACACACTCCTGCAAGCGTCACCCAACAATGGGGCCAGGACCTGTTATTCGGGGGGCTGCCACGCAATATAATGTAAAGCAGGTCCAATGGCTCAACTTCGCACCACCCTCTACCACCTGAGCTCTCCGCGTTTTACATTGCGTGCATCGATTTCCGCTTCCGGGTCAGGCTCCTCTGACATGCGAACCACAATGCGTTAAATCACATGAATATAGAATATGTGTTGTGTAAATAAGTGCTTCCCAAACTTTTTGAAACTACAATCCAAGTTTTATAATAACAAATGTTCACTTTCCACCTACCTTTAATGGCCATTAGGCAGGACATTTCTTATTCTAACTAAAGCATCGTGTGGTAGCACATTCTCATCTACAAGCAGCACATTTGAAATGGTCACAAAATTTGCACAGACATACAGCTTTGCTGATAAAACCATACAGCTCACAAACAAAAATTTGTGGAAATTGGGTTTCTGTGAATATTTATTATTTCTCCCTCACCAAGTAAAGTGTTATGGTTTATTTTAATCCTATTAAAATCTCTGTTTGCAGAACACTTCTGAGTTACAAAAAAGTGCTTAATTGTTGCTTTACTAACTGCTGAACACATACAGTTAATTTATAGGTATTCACATTTTGTTGTCCGTTGCAAAAGAAAAAACTACATCCTTTCCTTTTGCTCTCCTTGATCCACAATTGTCACATGATTCACTTCAACGAAATCCTCTCACGTTGCAGTCAGACAAAGAAAAGTAAACACTAATCCGAATGTTATATGAATAAGCAGCAAGTTGTCAAAAGACATAACCTGACAGTTGACCCTTGTCTTTGAAGCATGGCGAAAGTGACAAGATAAACAGAATTTAAAGGAATCTTTTTATTTATTGCTTGGACTTTCTGACCCACCAAAAATCGGTCTGCAACCAACCAGTGAGTCTTGACCCATAATTTGGGAAACGCTGGTGTAAATAATCAAGTTGTATGAGGTGCAGATTTACTAAAATCAGACTTTTTGTGTGCTTATTGAGATGAAACCTAATTTGGGCACAGGGGTGTTCTTTTCATCTCTACGACAAAAGGATGAACAGGCAGCTATCAGTCTTCCTTCATCCATTATCGACATATTAATATGCCTTGTATGGGAATCCTAACAAAGAAACATGCCTTACTGTTATGCCTATATTCGAAGAGGCCCTAGGCAGGTGACAACTTTCAGCTGTTGTGGGTCAGGACTGAGCAGCTCTAGAGATAAATCTATCGATGCTTTCTTTCACACTACATTTATTAGCTGTCTAAGGCCATATCCTTCTTAGACATATTAGTCTGAGGTGCATGCGTAAAATTGCCCTATAGAGGCAGTACTGATTCTATATTAAAAAAACATCAGAGAAACATCTGGACCATGTTTTAAAGTCTGAAGGTAATTTGGCACACAGCAACATCTCCATGAGATCAGTAGTGAGGTACAGATGTGTATTGGTGTCACCTGATTCCCTTCCTAGCCCCTTTTCCCAATTTCCTTCCCAAGCCCAGTCCAACAGACATATGTGCATTATTATATGCTGATTACGTAATTATGGTAGGTAAGACTCCAGTTGGACTACAACAGGCTCTTAAGGGGTGAGCAAATTTCATATAATTTGCTTTCATGTAACTAGCCAAATTTGGCGAAAATTACATACAATTGTGTGAAATGCAAAAAATTAATTTAGGGCTATATGTAAGCTGGAAATGTGTCCTTGTGTAATGTTTTGACATGAGAATGTATTTAGTGCTTATAAATTGGGCTCCCAGTTTTACGGTATTTTTTTAACATTTCTGGCTGTATTTATCGATATTTATTTTCTGGCCATCTTATTGGTATTTATCGATATTTTATTTTGTGTTTTGAGAATAAATGGAGCCGTATAATGCTATATTTCTACGTTTATTTAACTCTTGAACGTGCACTCAAACATGGATGCCTGTCATGAAGGATATAAGGCAGCCACGTTTAACAAAACACTACAACTACAGGTACATGGCAGCGTTATACTACAAATATATGTTAACAGATGTCTGCATTTACGGAAATCTCATAATGGGTTATAACTCTCCATACTGTCTATCTGCTCAACTGTTGCCCGGTATTTATGAAATACAGAATGGAGCGTCTCTCACAACAAGCACCATTTATAGTATTTTTGCTGCTTTTCAAAATAAATACAGACAGGAAAAATATTGTTTTCTGTCTGTAATTTATCTGTAAAAATCAGTAAAAATGGAAAACCGGAAGCCTTACTTATATGTATATATATATACTATGAAAACTATTGGTGTGAACAACATCTACTCGTGTCTGGTTGCTTGTGTTTTTCCCACACTCCTGCACTAAAATTTTCAGTGGACAGCTGTGTAATTAGCAACGTGGAATAATGATGTAATTTCGGAAATCGCACGTAACAAGAGTAACGCAAAATTACGAAAGTTAGGTGAATTACGCGGAGTAATTTGAATTTCACCTGTACCTATTTTTAATGCTCTGGAGCTATATGATTTGACCCACTAACAACATTAATTTGAGAAATCTCAAAACTATAGTAGAAAGTAGAATTTATCAAACACCAATCCAACAGAGGCAAATATATAAACCTTGTCATATCATTGATTGAAAACTAATGTGGTAACAACTATTGTAGGTACTTAGCAATATTCTGTCAAATATAATGATAACTTGAGAGTGCTGTTAGTTTTCCCACTGGGTAAAATCCTAGAGGGACGAAGCAATAACTTTCTGATTTATAGGTCTGAAAAATTGCTTCCAAAGTTCCAAGAAGAGGCGATTATTGCCAATAAAATTGCTTACTCCATACCACATTGTATGCTAGGAGCTTTAACTTGGATCTGACCTGGTTTCTGCTTTGGTAAGCCTGCTGGGTCTTTTAAGCAGCACAGCAGGACTGGACCGGGTTGCCTTTTTTAAATCTGGGCAGAAAAGCAGTTCACTAGAATTCATATTTATGGAAATTATGTGCGCTATTTACGAAATTGCAGGAGAATTTTGACATATCCAACGTTAGCTATATTATGGTTCCAATATTGTTGCTTTGTATCAGACAGATTGAGAGGCATTACACCAACAATCTCAGCTCTATAATCGTGGAATGCAGCAGCGTTCAGCTCCTTTTAGTATTAAACACTGGTCATTGCCTTCTTTATTGCGATTCCTGGGGAGGAATTCAATTGACCTGATATGTTGCTCGATCAATAAAATTAAAATCCAGTCATTCAAGGAGATCTTGGTAAAAAGGTAATTTTATAACGGTCTGGGATTAAAGTTGTGCCAACATGTGCCTCAGTCTTACCTTTAGGGGCTCAATTTTTTTAAGTCTTATTGTGAACTATGATGAGACTATTGTGATGTCACAGTTAATTGCATTTTTCTTTTATTCTATTCGTTGGTAGAAGTCTTTAGAAGTATTGTATGGCGGGTTTATATTAATAAATGTATTCTTCTTGTAAATTGATGGTTATTTGCTTGTTGTCGATCCAGAACAAACCCTAACTAAATTAAGTAAAAAAGAGATGGGGCCTGTAAAATACATGTACCAAAAATGTTTCATTTTTGAATTTTGCAAGCAAATAAAACTCAGTTTCTCATCCTAATCAATGAATCTCTCTACTTCTACACCGACACTCGTATCAACAGCACAACCAATAACGCATTTTGCATATCTACGTGTTCAACAGCAGGCTACCTGTTCTTTTAGCATTCATGTAGGGCCAGCAGAGAGTGTGAGCAATCGCCATATGTTGTGCTCTCTGCTTCCTTATAGATTCAGGAGTATGACTTTTCAGATTTGAAGCCTTGTGTACTAACATTCCAAAACAGAAATCGTAAATTGACACAAAAAGGGGTATATTTACAAGAACATGTGATAACTACCGCAAGAGTAGCTTAACGCAACTCTCAACATCGCAGCCTATTGACGGTAGCATGCGATAGTCACCAGATATCGCGTCAAATGTCAGCGTAAAAATCAACGCCACGCCGCAAAAATACAAAACGCGAACGCAATAAATATGCGATGAGTCCAATTGCGGTACAAAAATTATTGAAAAGCAGACACAGGCCTGCAAATCACACGCATCTGGTGGGAAAATGCGCTATAAAAGAAAAAAAAAAAAGAAAAAACGATTCAAACTGCGTAGCACCATGGATGCACCCGGACCGAGTGCAGAGGACAAGCTGAACCCCAAAAGCCCCACGGAGGGCCCACCAGGAACCCCGTGTTTGTGGAAGGGCAAGGAGAAGAGGAAGATGGGGTTCAGTACGCAGGAAGACCGGATCATCGTCACGAAGGTGACAGAACACCATTAACAACTGTTCGGCACTTCCACTGGCAACCCAAACGGAAATATGGCAGGCCATTGTCACCAACGTCAATGCAGTCGGAGTGTCGAGGAGATCAATGGACGAGGTGAAGAGGCGCTGGCATGAAGTCCACAGCCAAACCAAACAGAAACTCGCCGCCAACAGGAAGGCAGCAACGGCGACAGGAGGTGGGAGTCCTGCGACACAGGAGGAGCTGGATGACCTGGAGGAAATGGTGTCCACAGTCAGCAGTGTGGAGACAGTGGCAGGATTTGGGATCCTGGACACAGCTCGATACGACCTCACCCAACAGCAACAGGGTGAGTAACGACCAGGGACTTTGGGGATGGGGGAGATGAGCACAATGACACACATGCACAATTATGTGTAGCACACTGCACACCCACAATGATCGTGGAACATGTCCCTGATAGCCTTGGCACACTGCAGCACACATAGAAACACCAAGTATGCCCCCGTCCGCAATGTGCACAAAGGGGCTCCCCTCCCTATCACCAATATCACAACCGACCCATGCACATGTGGTGAATCCAGCAAAGCAGCGGCTCTGTGACGCACACTGACTATGCACGTGACACTGCATGCCTGATAGCATGGCAGCAGCCAAAAAACATGACATGGCCCACGATTCGACATGGAGGTGGGCCAGTGGGGATCACATCCATAAAGGAGCAGGTCACACTCTGACATATCCACATGCACCCACACACATGCTGTGCAATACATGCAGCAGACGAACAATGCACCAGGCCACAAAATCTGTCCGAGATCACACATAACCCAAGTCATAAAGAAATCACACAATTCAAAGGCACCCCGCCTCAAAGGGAGAAGGCTACACGAAATCAGAGCTGCAGGGGAAACTCCCCGACAATGTAGCACACACACATAGCAAGCACAGAACATAAGCAATGATGGCAATGTGGCACAAAGTGCAACACCAACACTACAGGACAGGGCTCACAACAAGTTCCGCACGTGCGTAGTAACCGTCCACTCACATCTGGCATTGCCTGATACTGTGTGATGACAATATACGGGTACTACCACACATCCGTCATGTAGTCAAAAAACACACTGACTGCCATCAAATAGCCAGCTCCACCAAAACAGTCACAATGTACATTGGCATGCAGTCTGAATGTAAACATCTGCAAATCTTCAACATACATGTGTAACTCTGTTAACCTGCATCTCCCCTTTATATTGCAGAGGGTAAAGCAACACCTCCCGCAGAGCACACCACACTTACCATCATTGATGATGAAGAGGACAACCTGCACATATGTCAAGACACCCTCCAACGGATAATGGACAGCCTCCGTACCCCATCCACAGGAGCAGGGCGGGCCAGCTGCCCCGAGGTGACCCCACCACCTGCACAGACCACACAGCAGTCAACACACACCACCACCACTGTCTCCCTGGCCCCTTTGACCAATACATGGAGTTCCAACAGTGTGTGTGGGCTTGCCAGGTGGAGTTGGCTGAACAGCTGCGGGTGGGTTTTGAGCTCGTGGCAGCTAAACTCGATGCCATATGTGGGTGTCTGAGTCCCATCAGGGACCACTTAGGGTCCCTATCAGACAGCCCCTGTACGCACCATGCTCCACCACAGACCTTGGCTGACCTCGCTGGGGCCATTAATCGAATACAAGTACTGTCTGGTCAGACAGGCACCAGCGATGACAGCACAGAGTTGGCACAGATGCGGAGCTCAATGGAGACCATGGAGCAGATGCTGGCTAGAAGCATGGCTGCCACGGCTGGACACCAGCGAGTAGTAGCTGGGAACTTCAATTCCTGCGGTTCATCATCTTGCCATTGCTGCCACTGAGCCTGTCCCAGATGACTGAAGCGGGAACATCGACACACACATCTACGACCCCTGACGTGTCAGTGGCACACAGTGATGCAGCCATCACCCCGCCACACACACCGGACACACCGGACACAGAACCTGTATCAGGTGAGTAAGATGGGGATGGTAATTACTGTGTGAGGAAGGAGGCAGTAGCATCCATCAACGCCAAATGGCCTGTCACTGCCTGGTTGTGCCCTATGCATCATGCCCTAGGACAATACCTCCCACTGACCCCCGGAACACTCTGAGACATTCCCCCGGACCCCGACACAGACTGCCATATCTTCACTGCTGGACATTTACACAGCAATCCTGCTGCGGACTGCACTCCCCCTCTTACTAATCACTTTTCAATCCTCAAAGGACTCTGGTTGACCCACCACTGGGCTTCCATGTAATGTGGGCTTGGATGGCCATATACAGCTCCAGCTCCGTCAATCACCTGAATGTGAATAAAACACACAGATGTGTCATGACTATGTTCACTCACGCATGGAAGTATGGCTGGATGTTGGGACAATGATTGCACATGAATGTACACCCTGGTAACTGACATCTATGTGCATGTGTATCCTTGAGACACATGGCCAATTGTGAAGGTGAGTACTAGCTGTGTCCCCATTGCACATCAACAACAATCTCACAACCCCCCAACGTAGGCACACGTCCATGTATTCAATAGGGCTGTGGGTAGGAATTACCGAATCGGTAGCAGGCCAGGAGTGTTGTCCTACATCACATGTGACAACAGAACTTCACGTCGCATGCCTACTCACACACATCTGTGTGGACACATTCTGTTATGATATATGACATTGCTCCACATGGTCAGAGGTTGGACACCATACTCACATTTCTGAAGTCACATAAGTGCACATGTCAGCCAGCAAGTATCCCAAAACAATGTCTGGCTCACAGAGGTGGAGCTTGCAAAAGGGAGCCACCCCCATTGCACATGCGTCAGTCAGTTCCTCCCAGTGTAGGGAGGATGCTCATTGTGGCACACGAGTGGACAATCTAATCAACACACATCACAGTTAGACACCAGTGGAGTGGCATAGACTTTATTGGCATATGCGTGTCAGTACGGACGAGGCTATGGCCACAACACGCAGGGACATGCTTAAGACACATACAAGCAGCATAGGAACATGTCGAGGTTCAGAAAATGATGAGTTACAAATGGACAACAATCATCACGGATGGCAACGGTCTAAGCCCACCTTGCCTTGCTGGACAAGTCATGTGTTGTTTGGCGTCTGCCCATTGCCCCGTGTGAGGGGGCATGGCTTACTGCCCATGGGATCTGCATTGTGCTCTGCCACCGGAGTGCGCCGATTGTCTATTCTGCTGACAGTGATCAGATGAAAGGGTCCGACAGGTTCACATGTTGTGCTACAGTGCCATGTGTGTACTCTCCCCCCGCAGTGTGTCTGAATTGGTAACGTTGCCAAACGACGCTGTGTTGCTCTGACCATGGACCTGCATCACCTTGCACAGGTGTGTATACATATGCATAGTTCCACACACATGCATCCAGAGTCCTGACGAAGGCAGACATGTCCTCGGTTGTGGTGGGATTTGTGAGCATTCCCCAAGATGCAACAAGTTGTTGGGACTCGTGCTGTGGGTGACAATCTGATGTGGCTGCAGGAACGTAGTTACTCATCCATGAATGCCCGTGCAGCTTCATGTGCAATGTGTTCCAATAGTACGTCGTTGTCGTGTTCAAGGAACACCAGGGTGAGCCAATCCATTAACTAGTCCAGGCAGGTGTGCTCAGCCCATGCCGTTTCACCAATCCGCAACACAGCCCTATAGGGGAGCGCCTCGATGTGGTCACTGCACACGAGGAATTGTGCAATCTCCCACGTGCAACTGCCAATACATACGCAGTATGTCAAGGCATCCCATGCACAGCTGTCTTGGTTACACTCCTGTTTGTGATCCAACAGGGGGCGCAGACACAAGTCATAATCTTATTCATCTACAGTTGTGTTGGGTAGGCAGACATCCATGGGACACTCAAAAGTGCATGTTCGGCAGTGGAACCAGGGATGGGCGCAGGTGACGTAGGCCAGGCGGAAGCTTAGCCGGTAACTGATCCGCAGCACTGCCAGTGGCAGTACGCCCAGTAAATGCAGCATACATGCACGGTACTGTTCCACGTGATGGGGGTTGTGCATGTGCCCGGGATGGCCTGCCATTGCGTTGGTGCGTCTCGTGGAACCGGCACTCCTCTGGACTGCGGCAGTTGTGTGGAGGATATGTCACAGCTCTGAGCAATGATTTGAATGTGTGTGCAACATTGGGGAGAGTGGGTTGCTATTTCCGTGAGTGCAAGGGCATCCCATGCGGGGGTACCTCAGGCAAGGGCCTCTGTGTGTGGGCTGTGGATAAGTTAGATAGTTCATTGGCGCAATGCGATGTGTGGGAGTCGTCCCCATCTGCCATGGCACTTCTCTAAGGGTGTTCCAGCCACGTTGTGGACCAAGGTCGGAGGTGCACGTGTCCTCCCGCCTTCTGCATTGGAACAATGGAGCTTTCATCCCTGATGTTTGTCTGTCTGCTACTTGTGTTTTTGGAATGTGATGTGGCTTTGGCGCTGGGATTGGGACAAGGTCTTGGGCTCATGGTGTAAGGATGGCGATACACACACACATGTTGGCATGTGGAGCCAGTTGCCCGAGAGGCCTTGCACTGCTTGTGCAATCTCACTCAGTCTCTCTTCCTCGCTCTCTCCCTCTCTGTCCTTTGTTGGGCGCTTGGCACACCTTCTTCTCTTGGATTTTGGCTTCCAGGCTGTGTCCTACAGATTGTCCAGTGAGGACCGGCTAGGACTCATCGGAATGGTTGTTTTGGCTTTTCTTTGAATGTTTTTTTGTGTTGGTGATTGCATTGCTGTATGACTGATTCTCCATTTTCTGGCCACGCATGTATGTTGATTGTCCTGCTTGTGCGACATCAGGCAAAATATTTGTTTTGGGATTTGTGGCGTTGGTGTGCAGTTTCTTTGTCAGGGGTTGAGTGGGCCCGGGGGGGTGTTACGGGCCTGGGTGTTGTGTCGGTGGGTGTTGTAGCCCTCTTGGGTGTCGGTGCTGCATGTTCAGTTGCTCGTGGGCATCTGTTGTTCTCCATGTGTGGCTATGGACAGTGCTCCCTTGTCTGGTGCAGGTTGTGGTCCGAATTTTCACCAGGTCTGAGCAGGTGTTAATTTCCTGGTGCTAACGCGCATTCTCGCCTGTTTTGTGTTCCTACGCAGATCTGTCTGGTCGTTGAGAATGTTGCGGAGTGATGTTGTCGCTGCTTTTTGCTCAGGAACACCGACTCTGCATCTCATTAGCGATAGTTGCCGGGGTCATCCGTGGCGATGTTTGTTGCAGATGCTAACGCGGGAAAAGTGGTGCTGTCGGCTGTTTGCACCGGCTTGTGAATGGGGAGGTACATTTATCACGAATTTGGCTGTGCTAAAGTGCCGTTAAATTAAAGATAGATCCTTGTGAATATCCCCCATAGTGTTTTGCAATTTGGGATTTTTGCTTTGGAATGCATTATACTGGATCCGGTAGTCCCAATTTGCGCACCAACTTCTACTGAATCCACGGGTATTTTGTGAACTTTGGTTTGCAAAATACTGAATTGCAGTGGGTCACAGTTTGACTTACCAAAATAATATCCATGAGATAGTTCTCAACTTGCAACCCACTAAGATTGGCTAGAGTCACGGGCATGGTTGCCTGCTAGTAGCAGCAGACCACCATGTTTGTGATTGCTTTTAAATATAGCAGCCTTTGTTATAAATGCCGAAAATTGGATATCTAAAAAAAAAAAAATATGTTTTACGAACATTTTCAAGAGTACTGGAATACTGCCTGCTTGTGAGAAATGTTTTTGTTCACATTCATAAAAAAGAAAGTGTCCCCCTTCCTGTTTGTGAATGTCTTACCACCTCCATTGAGGAGGAGGTAAAACATTAATGTTTTGCAGCCGGATTTCAGTCACAAAATATTAATACATATCGTACGGAATTAGAATTAGAAAGGGACGCATTTTACATGTCCTTTCCCAATAACAATTTGGTATTTGCTCACGAACTCAAGTTGCAATACGATTTTAATTGTAGTTTTGGTTCAGTGAATACAAAAATGCCATTTTGCGGTTGCAAAGGCCTGGATTTGACGTTTGCAACTGTAAAATTGCTTTATACATGAGAGACTACACTCCTCGTTTGGTCACAGTCAAGCAAATCCATTTCCATTTGAGCAATTGTAGAAAGGTTTACCCTGAGCCACAATAACACAATTGCATGCTTAGCTAGAAGTAATGATAGTTGCACACAGTTCCACACACAATTATCCTTCTTCGTGGATATTCAATTACATGTAACAAATTCGTAGTCTACGGTTGCCCAGTAAAAGCCAAGATTGGCTTTGTCTATCTGCTGCCAGAAAGCATGGATCACTCAGCACTGTTATATCATGCAGAAACATGTTCCAGGGACACCTGTGCGTCTTGCACAAATACTCAACCATATATTACTGCATTACACTTTTGCAAGCAGTTTTATGTTCATTTTGTACAATTGCTTGAATAATTTCAGTTTGTCTTTTAAATTACAAGATTTCCTACTACTAAACATGCAGTCCCAGATTTACTAACACTTTGCACCAGGTTTGCATTATTTTTGAAACACACAATCAATGCAAAGTGCTATGCTGGGATTTACTACCCAACGCACATCACAATTTGTGTTGGATAGTTCCCAAAGGAGCAAACATTTCCACTATGTACTGCTTTGAGTTACATTGTGTAAAGGGGGCATTCCATGGGTGTACATGGGTGTTCATGGGTGTAGCAGTACATGGGTGTTCCCATGCAACCACCCATGGATTTTGTTGAAATCCCTATCTACAAACATTCATGGACAGGGATTTACTCCAACATCTTACAACTTCTTGAGGCAGGGATAACGAGGAGAAATGTTTTGTTTTCTCCTCGTTATTGCTTCTTTTCATGAGCACGTGTGCAAAGCCTGAAAGTGCCAAAGGATTATTTTTGTACAAATAAGTTTGGTGCCCAACTGCCTGAAAGATGGCAGCCATGCACCAAACTTGGAGTTTGATGAACCATCAAGATTACATTTCCTTCCAAGGCACAGAGGACAACTGGGCCAGAAGTCATCTCTAAATATGCCAGTGTGGCCAGTAATGACTAAATATGGCAACCTCCGTCACTCTGGTGGACATCTGTGTGCCTGCCAAACTCGAAATTGGCCTCTATGTCGCCTCCCTGTTTTTTTGCAAATATTGTCTTTCACTGAAACATAATATCTAGTTTGTGAGTATAAATCTCATGAGTTCTCTAATAATGCTGGTAGATTGAATATGTGTTGTACAATTTTTGAATTCCCTTTACCAGATAACTTTCCATCATTATGTGTAATATTGGAATAATGAGAGAAAACAGCTGAAGTTGGCCAGGAGAGTAGTTCGTGATGGACCCTTTATCTCTCAAAGTGTCTTAGTGAAGTGTGTTGTGTCAATTACAAAGCTACCTGTCTTCCAGTAGAGATTTTAAAATTTATATTATGTAAAGAACATAGCTTTGAGCAATGCACAAAGTATCAAGATTGTTTAGGTTATGGATTGTCTAAAGTAAAAAAAAAAGCACGTAGTTGTTAGCTTGTCTGCTATTAACTATTAGAAGTGTTGTAGCGTTAGTGTGTTGGGCTCTTTTGTTTCTATAATCTTGACTGTTTTCTACTTATTTCATTTTAACCTGTTCTACCATCAAACAGCTTTGGTCCTCCTTTAGATCTTGTTCTGTGCTGAAAGGGACTGGAATACTCAGAGGATGAGCAATTATTGAATGAGGAACAGGAATAAGATCATTGCTACCATACAATTCCTTACATCTATCACTCAAAATCCCACATTTTTAATTCTGATAGAAACACTAGGCAAATGAGTTAACCCACAAGTAAATAATGAGTCAGAATCATCAGTTAGTTTGAATCTCAAATTTTAGTATTCCACAAGAACGTCAAATGAATGGCATACAATCCTAAATTTAAATTAAATCACATTTTAATAAAAGCATTAGCAAACTCTGTGAGATCCAAGTATGTAGGGATCAGCCGAGGGAGATTAGTTATTTAAGCAAGGTTTGGTCAGCAGGAATAAATCAGTTGTGCCTCATACAAACCCTTAGGAGAGTTCAGTGAGTTCCAAGTGACCATTCCCAGTTAATTTAAGACACAATATCTGTCTCTGTCTGATACTGCAATGTTAATGCCACAGGTGTATGAGGCAAACCCTTTCAGCTGAAAAGGTTCCACTATGCTAGCATACCAGCCAGCAGCAGATCACAGTATTACGTCACAGTTCACATTGATCCTGGAAGTCCAAATTGTCAGTCTCTGTGCCGCAAGATAGGAAAGCAAGCCTCCCTCCATCAGTTCCAAAATCTGAGCAGTTATGCTTCATGAGTTCCGGGTTTACATCCGTTGACATCACCAAATTTGTCAGACCACTTTGTCGCATTGGTCGTCTTTGATAGGATGGGATGATGCAGTAGGTAAAAAGTATACAAATCTGTAAGAATTAAGTAATCCATAAATTTTGATTTTCCTTATAATCATTGGAGGTTTAGTCATATGAACAATGCAACACTCAGAATGTGGATGAATTTATACTCTCACCCCTTGTCTGTCAGTTCTCAAGCATCTGCTCTAGCATGTAAGGTTTTGTTTGTTGCAAGTCTGATCAACTGTGCTGCAAATGTCAAAGCAGGCAAATTGATAGAACACAAGTGGTAACTTTTTGAAAGTTACCATAGGCTTCAGACTGCTCAGTCCGTAAGTTCTTATCTGAATAAGAAGCAAAGTTGAGGCCTTCATGAAATACAGCTCATGCAGGATGAAATTGTTCTAAAATATGAATATTGCTTTGCATCGCATGATGTAATAATCTTTCAATTAAATGTATTATTACCACTTCAATAATATTGTAATAAATTCATGTAATCATAGGGTACTTGTCACTGTCACTCACTTATATTTTTGCAAGTTTCTTTTGCACATCATATATTATTAATGCATACATGTTTAAAGGCACATCAAAGGAAAGATTTGCGAATTGCAATTTTGCTTCACCCACGTGGCACTTACTTTTCTTTTGTCATTTTCAGTACAGACGTTACACATTTAATGCACTATTCATCTCTAAAACTTGAAACATTTTAATTCTCACATATGAATTTCTTAGTTACCTTTATTATCACAGTGGTTATTCACAAGATCATAAATATATTAAAGTGTTAAAATTCACATATATTTATTTAATATAAAATGTAACACAAACTCATTCTAACATTCTGCATGCTTTTACAATGCAGTATCTAAATCAGAACTACATTTTGTCATTTCTTGAAATGTGGAGCTTAACACACGCTAATCATTTTCTCTGTAAAGTAATGTCACAAATCATTTTCTTTGTAAATTGTCGTAAATGACTGAAAGGAAAACCTCTGCTTTATCAGAAGTATTCCAGAATACTGCTTGTCATGACTTTATGATTTGGTTTAGAGTGCTTTCTACTTATTGGTGGATTTGCCACTAAGTTCCTGGAAATAATTTGTGGGATGAATCTCTTTGTAATTTTCCATTTTATTTTATATATTTATTTTTTATATTTTTTTATTTAGTTTTTAATAACCTCCACCAACCACCCTGGAACTTGATCCCAGATCCAGCCTAGATGTTTCCTCTGAGGATCTATCTCGATTAGCACCAATTGCAGCTAATGTTTAATCAAAAATGGTACATGATGGGCCATGCACCGACTGTCTCTGGAGGCAGGCAACTATTCTTAGAGGCTCCCTCAGGAAACACATTTGGAATTGGGCGGTAAAAAGCGGAAGGGCTCTGCAGTTGACCTATTTTGAAAATAGTGAGATAATGGGGCAAATCTTATCATTTAGGGTAAGAGCTGGATCAAGCTTAAATAGCATTCAGTATATCAGGGACGAGAACGGGTCCCTAGTCACTGATTCTGCAGCTATTTGTGATTTCTTTCATAGATTTTGCTAGGATTTGTCTAACAAGGACTGCTTTTCCATCCCAGAGGATAAATCTTGATTTAATTTGCTGCATCTTGAGCATATGGCAACTCGTACCTAGCAATCTAAAGTGGAGCTGCCCATTATCCTTGGGGAGATCAATGACACCATCAGCTCTCTGGCCAGAGGGAAGGCATCCGGTCCCGATCAGATACCATTACAGTTCTATGCTACTTTCTTGCAGTACCTTGCGCCAGTTATGAGGAATCTGTTTAATTCTTTTGATTTGTTGGAGAGTGTTCCTGAGTCATGGAGGTCAACAAATATTGTTATCTTCCCTAAAAAGGGGAAAGATTCTACAGTTGGGGTCATACTGCCCAATCTCATTAATTAATGCTGATTCAAAGTTTTATACATGCGTCGTTGTTAATCAGATGTCTGTTATTATTACGGATCTGGTGAATTTTAAACCAGTATGGTTTTATCCCAGGATGAGACACAACATCTCATGGCAATACTGCTATTCCAACTCTGGAGGTAGCCTCAGTTGGGGTGGGTCAATCAGTATGATATGTTTGAATGCGGAGAAGGCCTTTGATCTGGTCTCCTGGCCCTCCCTTGGGGGGTCATAGGGACCGTAGGTTTAGGCACAGTTTTTATTTCGAGAGTGAGGCGTCTCCATTTGGGTCTCAAGGCTATAATATGTATTGCAGTGGAACACTGAGATCCCATACTATATTCCATCGGACAAGGCAGGGGTGTCCTCTTTCCCCTCAGTTATTCGCGCCTCATATTGAACCATTTACGCAGTCCCTCAAATGAGCATTAGAAATACAAACCTTGAGACTCTTTCATTTTGAGATAAAGATTTTAGCTTATGCGGGCGATATTGCCATTCTGACCCCCACTCCCATTAGTCACAAACAACTATGGTAAACTGTTTGAATACTCAGCGGAAGTGTTTTTAAGGTGGAACTGCTTGCATTTAGGGCTCATCGGCCACTGTAATCTTATTGAAAATTATTATACTTCCTCGATATCTTTATTTTTTCCACTGTATCCCTCTTTTTCTACCGACTGTCATTTTTACGAAAGTTGAGTCATTATGACAGAAGTTCATCTGGACATACGGGAAGCCATGGTGTAAGATCTAATTTTTTCAACAGTCTAAGGAAGGGAGTGGGAGGTGTAACTTCCTGTCTTCAGATTTTACTATCTGGCATCCCTCTTCTCGCAACTTTGGATGGTAGTGGGGTGTGGGCATTGGTCACTGGGCCGTATGTTTAGTGAGTTCCTTCCACTGGTGGAATAAATCACTCCATGTACGGGCATAGTAGATACTGCATATTTTAAATGAACTCGGTTACAATACTTTAAACGTTTTTCATATTATTTGAGGCTCCTTTAAGGGAATATTTTTTGGTATTACTCCCTTCAATCAGCTTGCATATTTAGGCTATTATCCCAATTTTCTGGATTGTATTCAGGAAGGTTTCAGGGTGACTTGGGCAAAGGTTAATTTTCTGACTCTTGGCCAGCTATTCGATGGGGCTGTCTTTTCCTCATTTAGCAATTTACAGTAAAAGAGCCTCCTCCCATAAATAGTTTTTTTTTTTTAGATATTTACATATGCGTCATTTTCTTTTTAGCCTTAAAGAAGCAGATATGAGCTTTGTGGAAGTTCCCTGTCTGGACCTCATTAGGAATGCTCAGTCCAAGAGAAATAAAGGGCTAGATTATAAGGTAATTCATCTCTCATCTTTTAAGTAGGGTGACGATGTGTTCCTGGAGAGGCCTCACAAGTAGAGTGTTTGGCTCAACTTGGCAGTTACATGTTCAGACCTTAGGCATATTAATAGGTTGTTTCATTCTGAATGTCTCTTGTATTAAGGTACACCATCTTAATTGTATTAATGATTAGTACTACACTCCTCATCATCTCTACACTATGAAACTTCACTCAGATATTCACTGCTTTCGTTGTGGATATACTGGAGCCGACACAATTCATGTCTTTGCGTCTTGTCGAGCATTAAAACTTTTCTGGGAATTCGTAGTTGGTAAACTTGGGGGTATCTCCAAGTTGAGGACTGTGGCAGATTTAAAGCTGATCATGATGGGACATCCATCAGCTATCTGGGTTGTTCTTATTTTCTATCACGCTTGCTAGATTGGTACCGGCAAGATTCTGACTTTCTAGCAGGGCTCCTGATCCTTAGATCTGGTGGTGGGAACTTTTGCTTCCATTTTATGTTCATCAGTTTCAATGACTAACAGCTCCCCACCCATGGCAACGGGTTATGTCATGATTGTTTGAAGTTTGTTTATTGTCTGTCTCTGTCAAAATGTAAAATGTTATTGGTAAAATCAAACTGTACGAGTTTTCACACATCATCTATGCAGGTTTTTTCTTTTTTTAATTGCATATAATTACGTTTTTATGTGTACAGGAGAAACAAAGCTTCTAGAAGTTCCAGCATTTTGACACACATTATTAAGCAAACATCAAAAGCAAAAAGTCATTGTAACTGAATTCAAAACACAAGTCTTCCCCTAATTAGCACAACATGCGTTCATTAAGGTTGTCTTGAGCTTATTACAGAATAAAGCAATAGCATTGATTTTAGTCTTGTATCATCTGGGCTTTTGGACGCGGATGAAGAGCTTGGGCTGCACAGGGCTGATCTGTGAAGTATCATAGGCATGTGCCCTGGACCTCTTTGCGGCGACATATGATTTTGATGTAGGTACAGAATGGAGTGTGTGTCTTTTCAAATTTCAAAATTATTAATTTTGTCTTTCACATTCGCCGTCATTTTCTTAATAGCATATGATGTCCCTAATTTAGCCCACAACATGTTCAGAGGAGAGAATGGGGTTCTTTTCATGATTAGGAGATTACGAGGAGAGTCTGTATATTATGAGTAAATCTTTTATGTTTAAGTTAATTAAAACCATATCAATATATCAATAGAACTAAGCATGTTATAAAAAATATAATATGCATGTTAAATTCTTATTATCACCAATATTACATTTACAGGAAAAAGAGACAATATTTGAATGAATAAGGTGTTCTTTTTTTGACATAAATTGCTTTTGTATTTTTCACACCGGATTGGTGCGTGGCAAGATAATTCAGTTTAGTTTCTCATAAAAGAGTAAACATTTTACCAATTTGCAGCTAAGCTGCGAGTCATTTGGATCAAGACACTCTAGTATGGCAGACCTGCAGGTGCGAATGCCTCTCGCATTAAAAATATTTTTTTAGCAGATTTGATTTTAAAATGGTACATATGCAGATCAAATTAACAAAGTCCTGCTTTGCTGCACCACATAGGGTGCATGAAACTGCCCAATTGTATTTTCAAGCTGGTTGGTCAGCATTAGTCAGTAGTGACCCAAGATGTATTGTTAGTAGCTTCCATTTTAAATATAGGGAGTATGTAATGCTCAAATATGCTGCGGGTTGTAGTACCGCATAGGATTGAAATCCCATCCATGCATGGGAAGGCCTGCAAAATGCGATTTTATCTTCAATTAGCAAATGCCTTTTTGCCACTTTATTCAGAGATTGGCGAAATGTCATATATGGTAGGTTCTGTTGCCAAAGATCTGCCACATTCGTTGACTTTATTGATGACCGCAAGTACTTGTTGTAGGCTGATCGAGGGTCATCTTCCTGCACGTTACAGATAGCGGTGTTTAGCAGATTCTGTCAATTTCACCAAACTTTGTACCACATTTTTTTTGTTGCATACCTTCTGGCTAGATGTTGCTTCAGTAGTCTAAATTCCAGGCGGACCTGTCCTGAAGAGGAATTCCATGGTAAACTGAATATTGTTTTGTATGTCTTTATTTGAAGTTTTTCAAGGATTGCTGCCTCTTTACCGTGCTGAACTTCAGTTGCGTAGGCTAAGGTCGGCAAGAGTTTGCTTTAATGACAGCTAATAATGGTTTAAATGAGGAGCCATGTAAGCTCTGTGCTATGGTGCAAAAGGCATATATCAACCTATTTCCATTCTTAATTAAATTATTGTTGTGTATTTGAAAGTTAAGTCGGTTGTCTATGTGCAAGCCGAGGTATTTGTAGTTTGTAACTGCCTCCAGGGTCGTGTTTCCTAGTTTGAACATTTGTTGCGGTTGGAGACGGTGGCTTATGGTCATAACTTTTGTTTTTGCTATATTAATTTCTAATAAGTTTTCCTTGGCAAAGTGTTCCAGTTCATTGATCCCTCTTTGAAGACCTACTCTTGTGACTTAACAGAACTATATCGTCTGCATAGGATAGGTGCGTAAGTCGTTATGGACCTAGGTGTGGTGAATGTGAGTTTACTTGGTCTGACTTTGGTGAGAGCTCAGCCATAAAAAGGTTAAACAAGTGAGGGGCTAAGACGCAACCTTGTTTTAGACCAGCTTCGGTGTATATTTTCCTCTTAGGTCTGGTGCCGTCTGCGACTTGCATCCACCTTTTTGTGTAGAACTGCATTATGGCTTGAAGGGTTGGTCCTGGAAGGCCCCACTGCCTTAGTTTGTTCCATAAGATTCCTCTATTGACTTGGTCGAATGCCGCTTTGAAGGCTATAAAGCTGTCTGAGGGCCTTGTCTGCCATTAATCCTAGAGCTAGAAAGTTTGTGATTGTACCAGAACCCCTGCAAAATCCAGACTGGTCAATAGGGATTATGTTATTATTATCTGACCAGCTTACCAGGTCACTAAGAACCAGTAAGGCGTAGTAGTTTGCTTTTGAGTCTATTCATGCAACATTCTGTAGCTTGCTGGGTCTGTCCGGTCCCCTCCTTTGTATTCAAGGTTAATTATAGAGCCTCTCCAGCACTCTGGAAGTATGCCCGTACTGCTCACTTCCTTATATAAATGAATCAACAGGGATGCCCAGAAATAGGGTTCCAATTTAAATATCGGCTAGGGGATTCCGTTTGACCTGGAGCACCATCCATTCAGCCTGATCTTATTACTTTGGAAACTTTGTCTTCTGTGTATTGTATTGAGGAATTTTCTACTATAAAATTTGCAGTTTTAGGGGTATATTGTGGCTCTTTTGCTGTTTTTTTTAATGTGAATACAGGATCGACCTGTTCAGTTGAACTCTTTGAATACTGAACTATAGTTTTGGTACTCAGCCTTTTTGTAATTGGGTATGTTATTGTGTCATCCGTCATCGTTGATGGAGAATTAGGGGTTCTTATAGCTACGTCCCTTCAATGTTCCACTTTCACAAAGGTGTTGGACAAGTATAGTATCCAGGCTGGCTCTGTTACACAGGCAACATTAAGTATTTTTGGTGATCTTGTGAGGCCGTTTCCCTACTCCCAGAATGCTCTTGCATTTGAGTGGTTTTCTTTAGAAAGGAGTTTGGACCAAAAGGTTTCTGTTTGCATTTTCTTGCCCTCCCAAATTTCTTTTTTGTAATGCTTCTTGAGGTTTTTAATCTTTTCCCAAGTTCTTTTAGACACAACAATGTCCCTTATGGATCTAACTGTGCCTCTTAGTTCATTCCTTTTACTCTGGGCTTCTTTACCCAGGCTTTTAAGCTGCATGTGCCGTGGTCTTGTGGAGTTATTTATTGTAGAGGCATCATTTAGCAGGTTTGTTAAATAGGCTACCCAAGCAGCTACCTGAGAACCCACAATGAGATCATATTTTATTATTAGTTCCTTTGATTTGGTGGCTATTTGAGGAAGGGTTTTGCTCGACCATCTTAGGTGCTTTAGATTGGTTGTTGATATTTGTCCTGCCTCAGGAGGGTGGATCATGTCTCTTGGAGGAGAGGCAATTAGTTCCAGATGCTGATATGAATGATCACTTTTACTGGTATATTTTTTTGAAAACTCTTTTACTAGAGCTAGCAACGGTAAGGTAAGTATCGTATAGTCTATTATTGACCATGCCTTTAGCCCATAGTATGTGAAATTCGGAGGACTGTCCTGCTGTGTTCTGCCATTTATTACTCTCATTCTGAGATACTCTAGATCTGTCACTAGCTTTTGCCGCTTGAATCATATAGTTTCTAGGTAGAGGGTGCTTGTGTTTGCACTGCCCATATTGCGTTTTCTGTGGTTAAGTGGTCGTTTTCCTTTGGTGTATATATTAGGTTAGAGTTGAAATTGCCTGTTACTATTATGTCCCAGGATGGGCTCTCAAACCTTATTTCCCATATTACCGTGGTCCGTTTGTTGAATAGGGCATTTTTTCCCTAACTCCTTGGATGTGCGTAGGCATTTATAAGAATGATTGTATTCGCTACTTTACTGTGCCCCAGGTTGATGTTAATCAGTTGCTCTGGCAGGCATTTGAAAAGTCGTAATATTTAATACTTTGGAGACGTAAATGGCAAGGCCACCCTTTGTCTTGCCTTGTCATTGAGATCTTGATGCTTTTACATGATGTAGGATGTAGCCTGCCACTTGGACTGGGGTGATCAGCCATGTTTCTTGAAGGGCAATTAGATCATATTTTTTCCAGTTGTCTGGAGGTGTGTTATGCTGGAGTTCATGCTTTGCTCCTGCAATGTTCCACAATAAGAGATTTAGTGACGACTGATTCCCTTTGTTCCTATGGTTGTCAAGTCATTCCCTTTGTACAGCAGACCAAGGTCCGCCATGTTCATCCTGGGTTTTTCTTTGTGTTTTTAATTCAAACTCAATACCTCTCGAGTCACCTCTTGCATTTTGTAATATGGAGAAAACTGGTGTTGTACTGCATGTATTGGATCAACTCTTGTGCTTCCGTAATAAGGGTAAGGGGTAGCATTGCCCTATGGGCTTAGAAAGTGTTATACCCCAATCTTCAAACTGTTGACCTGCCTTTAGAATTAATGAAACTGTCTCTGGTGACTTGTGATATGTACCCCCTTATGCCAACAATTATATATAATATGTTGGTCCCGGGATTTTGCTATTAATGTTATCCATGTACCGTGGGTGACTCTCTTGTCGAAATTTATCTCGAGTAGCATATGGCCAGCAATTTGTCATGTTTGCCCCCCCCATATGGCACAGCTGTCCTTCTCTATGCCAATGATCACCTCCAGCATGCCCGTGCCAGCCTTTTGCCATGGAAGTCCCATATATCAAGTATTATCTCTAGTATGCCAGTTCCCTGTTTGTTATTAATTGCCACCAGTTTGCCAACACCAGTATTTTTCCTGGGCAAAAAACAGACTCACAAGCATAACTTAACATTGTCACTCATTCTAATTTACATTCACAAACTGACACTCACCCTCACCAACTCTCTCTTATGCAATCATTTTCTCTCATTTACACTAATTTATTCTGAGTCACTAGCACTACATCTTACACTTGCTCGCACATTGGCGCTCATTCTTACACTGATCAACTCACACTCACACACTGAATTGTTCTCACTCTTACTCTCACTCCATCATTCTCACTGACCCTGACTCACCCAGACTCACTTACCGACAGTTAATGTACAATTCTTCACTTTTAGCATACTTAATAATGAGCTCAAAAGAATGAGGCTGCACCTGTCTTTTTGGCACTGATTTTGCCACTTCTGATTCCAGGGGTCACAAAGGCAGTGCTAGGGGTCACAGGGAGGAAGCTAGGAGGTTCATCTGTGACCCCTGGCGACCCCTAAAAAGTCCATCACCAGTGCACTGCATCTAATCCTTCATGTAGTAGGAAGTAAAAGAGATCCAGGGTCTCTCACTGGCTGATTATTTAACATGATTTGGGTATCTGTACACAAGTAAAAGTGGAACCTCTGTCCATGCACGCGCTGTGAGTGCTCAGTAAGTGGTGTGTTCGGGAAGAAGATGCTGTATATATTTAGAGGAGAAAGAACAATGAAGCAACAGCACCTACCTCAAAAGAGCAGCAATGACTAAAGGTGATGAGGCAGAGATGTGTGCCTCCAATGGTTCTTTATAGTCTCTGCTTATAGTTATGACTACTAATTTCAGCTACTGAAGTTGCAGTCCATTTCTGATCCTTAATCATAGCATGGTCGGAGTTCCACAAGGGGTTTGTTACTTAGGGAAGTTATTTCACCAATTCGACATTTTTCCCATCCAAGAAACATAGCTTGAGGCTCCAATCAAAGAACCTGTTTAATTCTTTTGACAGAGCCACACCATAATCAAGCAATGCACGGTCAGCCTGTTACAGAACTTGTTTTTACAAAACAATGAAGAATGTCTGCTTATGTATTGATTGGAGGGTTGCTATACTGGTTTCTTCTGAAATTAAAGAGGGCTAGGACTACATTAATTTGGATGCAATACCAGTAGCTGAGGGGAAATAATTATTCCCATTAGCTGTGTAGTTCCTAAGTAAAATTGTAAGTCCTCTTGGTGCTAAGCCTTTTTTGGTTTAATGCTTATGTATTGACCCTGAAGGAGAATCCCCAGAGAATCGTAGAAGTCACTGAGTTTTGTTTGAGTTTGTATTAGTCAATCTAAAATTGAATTGGAAACATAATTCTGGAACTCCTGCAGTCCCCTTTGACATTGGTTCTATTGTGCCTCCAGTACGGGAGATTTCAATTTAGGACTGGCAGATATGGTCACATTCCATTCTAAATTTTTGAAACAAGCGGCTTGTCAGTTTGTCTTGGAGGGTACGTTAGAGATTACATTAAAAAAACGATTAGAAAACATTGTTAATGTCAGCCGCGGCCTGTGCAGGTAAGAGTGGTGGGGCCGGGTGGGGGAAATAAATAAATAATGAATTTTCCCTTGTCATCGTCTATCAAAATCCCACCTCCACCCGGTCCTACCACACCACCGCTCTTACCTGCACGGGCTGCGGCTGGTTAATGGTATATTATGCTACATTATGCTAGTTTATTCTGCTATTAGTATGGCCTTGACCCTGTGCCTCATGGGAACAGTCCAGCCGAACTGCCAAGCCAGGTCCTCCCTGGACCAGAAACAAATATAAATTGTGATATCGATTGACCCCATTTCTGTATTGATTATGATATTGGGACCCAATTTGAGACTTCATGTTGGTAAAACTACTGTACCAAGTGAGCCACCCAACATTCACTCACTGAGATCTGTGGCAATTCTGTTTTACTCATCAGAGCATTCTAAATATGCTGCTCATCATTTTTAATAAATTCTGACCGATATTCCCTTCACACATTTAATACAATCGGAAGTGTTCCCGACTAGAATAGTTTAACATAGTGGTTTTATTCTTGGAAGCTACTTGTAGGTTTTGCTTTACACTTTTCCTGTGTAGTTTCCCATTAAAGTCGATGTTGTTCCCATAAATCTCCCAAAATGATTTATGGATTGCAATTTGAGTGGTAAACAGGCTTGGAAAATGTGATTCTGAATAATTAGCTCGGGTTAGGAAATAAATTAATGAAGTGAAAAGGAGTGATGGCTTCCAACCATCAGGTTAATGTGAAGTAATCTGTTTAGTGAATTTCATAAAGGATGGGCTGTGGGGCATTTTTAACACAGAACAAATAAACATATAAATTGTTTACAAAGTGCTGAATCTAGAGCCCTCGTTCCATAATTTCACTAAGCAGATGGATCAAATTAAAATAAATATTTGCTCATTTCAAACATATTTTACAATTAATGTGAAATGTAAATTGTAGGCTATTATAATATGCCATTTGAGATGTAGTGGCAATAAAGAAACAATTTAACATTTGTGTCCACCGCTTGCTTTTAATGATGACTGCTGGTGCTACATAAAATAGATTAAATGCGCATACTTACTGTAGATGGGAAAACAGAACTCGAATGTATTAGTTTGTGCATTTGCGTTCAATTTCCTAACTTGTTAAAGTGTAATATTCAGATTAATGGGCTTGACTTAGAAAAAATATGAAATTCTGAAAATGAAATAATGAGATTAATTTTGGTTGGGGCAGTAGGTCTGATAATAACAATTTTACACACTGCTGAAATGGTATATTTATTATGTTGCTGCCTCTGGAATTCGTTTTATGAAAATTAAGTAAAACAATTTGATTCTAAATCACTTTGGGAGATATTGCTATTCATCATTCACGCACAACGAAGTACAAAATTATGCGCACTCAAGAATGGTAGGCTGCCCAGTGTGTAAATTATAAATTTCATAACATGGTATTTAAACAGAGGGCATGGGATATGCTATTTTCAACCCCTACTCTCCCATTTACATGATGCACTAGTGATTTTAATAATCCCTGCTTATAAAAACAAACTCTGATTAATCTTTGTATCTTGGCACCGCACCATTCATCCTAAGACATACCAGTCTTCAGGTGAAACAACAAAAAGCTGCAGTTTGAGTATCTGATAAAATGGAGGATGCAAGCTTTTCTGCACCTCCTGCTAAAGGGATTCTGCGCCTTATTTATGATCACTTTGCTCCGCCATTGCTTCACTTTTTATGACGCACCGGCAGAGTAAAAAATGCACCATGTTGCGCCCTATATTACAAAGTGACGCATCTAAGCAGATCCGTCACTGCGCTACATTATACCTGCGTCAGGTGTAATATATGCAGGGTGGGCGTTCCTCCGCAAAAAACCTCCTAGAAGTGGCACAGTGAAATCTATCAGATGGGGCACCACTGCATCAAAATCTTACGTCTGCCTCACAGCAGCTTAAGACTGACGCAGGCACATTTAACATGGGACTTGCCCATGTGTAATGACCCATTGCTGGAGTTGCGTCACCTTTGCGACACACTCCGGCAATGCTTCATTACTACGCCTACAGATACGTCAGAAATATTGATGTATCTGTAACTCCTTGCGACGTGGTGTACCGTACAGTAAATACGGGGCATACATAGTGTCGCAAGGAGGGCGCACTGAAAAGTGTTGAATCGGCGTTTTCACGCAGCGATGCAACGCTTTTCATAAATGAGGCCCTCTGGCTTTTTTCTTTTTTTAACTATAGTCATGGGTCTGCGTAATATATAGTCCAGAGTACTGAAGGCAATTGTTTGCAGCCTTTTTGATGGTAATGTAGGAATTACACTAACTGGAAATTGGTGAGCTAAACAGAATTGCAAAGTCAGTACAAATCACGACCAAGGATAAATACTTGCACTGCTTTAAAAATAATTTGCTACATCTGTTTATGTGCATTTATAGCAAAGTGCCTTAGTCACTGAAATGAAGGACATCACTATAAGTATTTGATGGTGCAATAATGATTCCTCTTTTATTCTTGTGTATATTACGGATGGAGAAAAAGTTGCTTTCTTTCACAACACGCAACATGTAGTATATTATGGTTTACTAAAGATATTGCTAATAGTTTGAGAGCTTTTTCATATTCATACAGTTTAGTCTGGGAAGTGCACTTTTCCCAACATTAGAATTTTGCCCACGCCCACCTCTGATCTGCCAATTTTTCCATTTCAGAGTTTTTATTGTATTTGCCAACAAACTCAATTACATACAGCAATACCTAAATGAATGATCTCTGCCAAGAATCGCTCAAACAAGGCAGCATGTAATAGTTTAGACAAATTCTATTTGCTATTGTAACCAGGGAGATGATGATCACAGTATACCTCTGATCACTTATCTCTATACAAGACAAGTTACCACACTCTCTCCAACATTTGTGTGTTGTCGACCCCCAACATGCACTGGCAAATGCAAACTAAGTCTTCCTCATTGGATTCTTATTCAAGAGTCCTCCAGAAACCATTGGAGTGCATCAAAAGTGTTGGAAGTAGAAAGTCTTTCTTAATTACAGCGCTCAGTATCTCGGTTAACCATCAAATCATCAATTTCTGCGGTGGAAGAGAATTCCTGATTCCTTGCAGCTCCTACCTTCTTTCCTTGGCTTCCTTGGAAAAGCCAGGAAAGACTGAAGGTCTCTTTCTTGAGGAACAAACATGTGAGTGCAGTGCATCTTCGATGATCTGCATGGTACAGCACGGATCCTGACCCACTAAACTGCAAACCCTCCCTCAGGTGTGCATGCAGTACAGAAAATCCATAACACGCAAGAATCAGTCTCTGGGTTGCAAATTCATGCTTGAAATGGTCTCAGTCTACTCATTCTGCAGAGGCTTAGATTGGATCGCTGTCACTGGGCACTCTTGATAAGTCACCTGACCGATAATATACCTTAAGACATTAACCTAAGTGTCTCTCTCGCATGTCCTCTTTTTAACACTTTGTCCTCAAGAGCTAAGCACCTCCATTCTATGTAACGTGGCCACTGCAGAGGCTCTAATCCTGTAAATTTCACACAGTGCGCCAGTGCAAGGGAAGAACAGAAATGCTCCATATCTTGGCAAATATGGAGAAAATCATTCTCTTTCTTTCACTCAATACAGTGCAGCAAGTGTCAGTGCTGCACCATGTTGCGTGAAAAAATAATAAATCTGCCCCTTGATGACTATCCTAACACCCTTATTCTCTACAATGTGCAAGAGATCTAGTGCAACTTGCACCACATATTGTGTACCATATTATAATAGTCAAGCTTTACCCTTTGATCTCTCAAGCGGCCTTGAACAGATTAACTTGAGACAATAATGGTTCTATGCTTCTAACTAGAGTAAGATAATAGTACAAAGGACTTTTAAGAGAATTATTGTTCCACTTCATAGCACTCCCTAGACAGCACAGTCTAAAACAACCCTAGAGTCTCAATTTTAGGCAGGATGGGCGTCTAGAGACTCTTCATAGCCAACATGAACTTTTTCTAAACGCTTCAAGTTCATAGACCTGCAGGCTCATAAGAATGACTAAAAGAAGATAAATTAGAATAGATGCATGTTGTCTTAAGTAATGTTAGGTCATCCAGGTTACAAGCATCTTATGCAAGAGAATTAAATACATGACTAGCATAGAAATCCAAATATTTTTCTTCTCACCGTTTTCTGCACAGTTTGTAAATTGCCAGCAGATTTTTCCTCTGTAGCTCATACATTTATTTATGAGTATTGTTGTATATCTACCTCGATTTCATTTATTCTGGAAGGGGTCCATGGATACCTTTATGAGGAAAATCCATACGTTCATCCTGGCAGAAATTGGGAGTCAATCAAATCACTCAAAGAGGGGAATTACGTTTTCTGTTGGTGATTTATCTAGCAGTAGAGTATTATAAAACCTGAAGTCAATGGATGTATTACTTAACCACAGCATTGATTGGGACATTGCAGTAGTTCATTTTTGAAACCATGATTGGTCTCGAAAGGTCAGCCTTAGGTTTTTTCCAGCAACACTGGTGTAATTTTGTAAAAATAGGCCACTGTATTAGTATGATTTTTGTGTTGAGGATGGAGAAAAAGAAAGACTGCCAAGATATTAACTTCGATCTGGGTGGAGACAAAAAGGTACCAACAAATACCTGCTGATAGCTGGAATTAATTTCCCTTCTTAGATGCATTAAGACATGGCCAACTATTGTTAGAAGTGTGAATTGAATAAAGGTCAGGAGTCCTAGAAAATGTAACATATTGTGTGGTATTAGAATAAAAATGAAAGTGATGATACACTGGTGCATGATATTAACTGATGTAAAGAATGAACATGTATAGGCCTTGAGACAAACATGAACCATGCAGAGTACCAGGGTCTGTGTAGACACAATCCTTCTAATGCACACTCTAGACAATTTATTGCCAGGAAATGAGTACGACCAATCATTGGTGCTGCCCGACACTCCACTTCAGCTTTCCCTTGTCGAAAGCCGAACTGGAGGTTAAGGCTGTTGAATGCACCCGGAGGATCAAGCAGCATCAACTAGGGTGAATTGCATTTTGGGAATACTGGAGACTCACATTGAATTCACTGTATCAGTTGAGGTGGAATCTTACCAACAGCAACAATTGTTTTTAGTAAAGGCCCAGGATTAAACGTTCTGGCAACATTACGGCAGATACTTCAAACTTCTGCTACTCCTACTGAAATACAACTTCCTGTATGTATGTGTTTCACAACTGAATGCACAAGCAGTTAAGCAGCTTATTTACTATTCATTCTACAGGGTATATCAATGATGATCACTTGCCACCTTCACAGACAGACACACACGTGCATGTGCTAACGCTCACACACACATGCACACTGACACATGCACACACCCCCCAGGCTCCCCCCACACACACTGACATTTCTACCCTTGAACATGCCAAAGCGTTGGTTGGCGTCCATTCCAGTGGCATTTAGCAATTCAGAAAAAAATAATAAATATTGATTGTATCGGGGTCGGACTGGGGATCCAAAAGTCGTCCTTGCAAAAATGCTCAAACCAGTCCTGCTCCCTCCATCTCATCGTGTAATCTGATTCTGACCATTCATACACTTTCTCTCTCTCCTTCTCTCCCCTCTCTCTTCTCCCTCTCTGATCACTTTCTCTCTCCCTTCCCCCCTCTCCTTCTCTTTCTCTCTCCCTTAAAGCCTCCCCTTGCCTGCTGCACTTAACCTAAGGGAGCTGGGGAAAGTGACAGATGCACCAGAACTGGTCCTGGGCTTTCAAAACCAGTCTCTAAAGGCTCCAGCCCACCGGGGAAATTCCCACTGAAATAAACGGCCTTTCCAGCCCTGAGTGTGTAAATCCTCCCCAGTAAATTTTGTAACAGTGAATAAATAAAAGGTGGCTATTACTGACAGTCTTCCCTATTAATTATTCTCGCGCCAGGACACTCTCGAGTATTAGTGCGCGGTATAAGTCTATTATAACATAACATATAACAAATGAACTGTTGTGTGTACTGCAGTTAGCTGCTCAACTTACTTATCGTGCATGGTGGAGCTACAACCAAGAGTCTGGAAAGAAGAATTTAAGGGACATATTATCAAGCCAGGCGATAAAATTATCGCCGCTTTAGCGGCAGAAAACTGCCGCTAAAACGGCGATAATGGGCTTGATATAATGCTCTGTGGAATTCCAATTGAAGCCCATGTTAAATGTGAAGGACGTCTAACATAATTTTATCGCCTGGCTTGATAATATGCCCCTAAGAGGATTAGAAGTTTGAGCTCATAGAAGCACCTCTCCTCAAGCCTGAGTGCACGCACATTCAATTGCTCTTCCTCATCCATCAATGGTGATCCATAGACAGAGCAGCAGTGTTTACGTGGGCCAAATCGTTTTCTCAGATGCTGCCGCCAGTATTGCAGAAGGTCAGGATGCTGAATATCAAGGCTGCATAGTCTTAATTTCCATCTCATGCATCTTCAATCCATCACCAGACACTACCAGCCCCTCTGTCTCACCCCGCATGTTCTTTTTCATCCCTGTTTTTATATCTTACTCTTCTCCCAGGTTTTCACTTTTGTATTGTTCTCTCTCTTGTTGCATGTTAAAGTCTGACGAGAACAAATAAATGCCGGTACCCAAAAATGAGTGCTGGTAGGCCCCACCTGCAAGCTAAGTAAGCACTGCATAACAAAAACTCCATTTTACAGGGACATTCAAGGGCACGTAAAATTGCTTAACATTAGTGTTTAAATGTTATTGTCAGCTTGGCCAAAGTTGTCAGTCACGTTTTGGCACTTTTACTAGAAAAAAATCATAATCACCACGAATCCTGGCCATTCTCTGTCTATATAAATTTGGTCATAACGGCTGAGAGCAAGCTAGCTGGTGTGGCAAATAGACATCAAACAGGCAATTGATTCTTCCACAGAACTAGAGGGAATGTATATTGCATTACAAGGCACTTTCAGAGTGTTAGTGTTGTATCTTTGGTGCATGAGGGATGCTAAATTGTGCAAACATGATGGCATTTTTAGTGCACTGTCAAAACTGTAGTAGCATAACTACTGTTAGAAGATTTATTTATGCATTGGCAAAAGCAGCGAATAACATCTTGATCACAAATGCACAACAGGACAACGATGCCATACACAAGAAATTAAGCAGAGTGGATATTTACAAATACATGCTCTGATGAAGATTGTGTAGTTCTGAATGCCACTGTAAGAACAAAATGTAGAATTATAGATGGGTAATAGTGAATTACGGGGATATTTTTCACCGAGGGGTTGTGAGTGGCATCAAATGGACAACAAGAGTGAATAATATAGCGAACATATAATTTTATGTCATGTATGGCCCCCAGAATCATCTGCCCCTTCTTCACATAACACAGCCTCTCCTCCTTGGCCTAAATTTAAGAAAAAAAATACTTACCTAAAATCCCTAACCAATCCCCCTTTCCATGCCTTCCTTGTCCCTCCTGAAACTCTGTTTTTTGCTTTTAGTGAAAGCAGAAAGCAGAGCTGCGCTATCAGGCTCTCAGTTGAGGCCTATCAACCTGGCCTGGATGGCCTTTATGACAGCACAACAGCAGGTAGCCAGTTTTGGTATCAACTGTTTATAAGTCGTAGCAGCGAGGTATAACATTTAGTAACTGAAAAAAAAAAGAGTATCTCTAGAGAAAGCCATACATAACAATAGTAGAAATAAAACTGAAATCTAAGAACAAAAACAAAGGCATGCAACGTGCAATGTGATGGAGTGAAGGCACTGTCATTACTATATTAATATAGGGTGGGCATGGCTAGGTGCCGAACATGGCGGCCGCATCGTAGTGGAGCACCCGGCCGGGACTTTGTTCACCCTGCCTTTCTGCCGACCCTGGGAGCCTTCCTACCATAAAAGCTATCCGTTTGATTGCGTAATCCACTGGGATCACACGTCTGCGACGATGGGGCTGTGGGCCCCCGGGACGGCTGAGATCCTCGACCTTGAGCGTCGTCGTCGCACCTCGGCCCTGCGTCATCGGTGGAGAGGGCCGCTGGAGGCCGGCGCCGGGGAACCCGCTGCTACCGCTGCCCGTCGCCACGGCAGCTGAGGATGGCAAGAGTCGGCGCGTGACCAACACTAAACCACCACAGTGGGAGAGGCGGATCATATGCTTGGCTATAGATGCTGGGGCTTTCTGTGAATCCTTGAGGTGCGCGTGTGAATTTAAAACTTCGCCCATTTAAACTGAATCCGAACAAATATTGACTTTCCGGATCTATTGGGACGCTAAAGAAGGCGTTTTTGAGATCAATTACAGTAAAGAACGTTGCTTCTGAATCAATAGCTGTTAATAATGAAGAGATATCTGGGACCACAGGGTATTGTGGTACAATACATTTATTTAATTCGCGCAGATCAATAACTAATCGATATACTGGTGGTGCTTTTGGATCCGTTCTTTTAAGAATCGGAATTATCGGTGAATTACATACATTGGAGTCGGTTTCCACAACCACTCCTTGTCCAATGAGCTCGTCAATGATTTGCAGTAAAGCCACAACAGCATCGGGTGGTAACTTGTATTGTCGCATTCGTGGTAGTACCACTCCTGTTTTTACTGTGACTCGATATGGTGTAATGTTCATGCAACCAACATCAGTGGGGCCTTGTGCCCATAAATGTGTAGGTAAATTCTGCAGCCGGTGATCCATGTCTCTAGACACGTAGTGACCTTTGAAGTCACGTAAAAATAATCGTACTCCATCCGGAGAACAACATATTATAGCTCCTAGAGCTTTCAATGTTTTTATACCTAACAAGTTTTCTGGACATGATTTAGTAAGCAATAAATCTGTAGTTCGTGTCAATGGACCAACCGTAAGTGGGAGGGGTTGCGATACTTCATTAATGATAGGCTTTCCTGAGAATCCAAGGGAAATATTCTGGGAGCCTGAGAGGGGTGCCCCTGGAACTTCACTGCGTCGTATAGTTGTTCTGCTTGCCCCTGTATCAAGTAAAAACTTTCTGTCTTCCCCTAATAGTTCACTATGTACATAAGGTCCCTCTTGATCTACAGGAACCTCGATAAGGGGTAAGCCAACTTCCCTCTCTAGGCTATTTCATGTGTATCGTTGATAATCGGGATAATCAGTTTGTGCATACTGGTACATCTGTTGTGTTGTTGCTTGTGTTGCAGCAATAGGCTGCTGCTGTGATGTTGCTACGGTCTGTTGTGGAGCTGCCTGTTGCGGAACTAGCCTAGATTGTGCATGCTGAGGGATTTGTTGTTGGTTCTGATCCTGTCTAGGTGGACGTGGTCTTTCCTGAGTTTTACCCGTGGCGATATTATGTTTCAGAACTGCACAATCGTGTATATAATGACCTTGTTGTTTACAATAGTTGCATGTCCCTTTCGCCGGACCTGCGGAATCACCCTTTTTATGACCATCAGCTGGAACTGACTGAGCCACAAGCATTTTCATTTTCGTGTCTTTCATACGTCTTTGTTCATGTTCTTGTTCTTCTCTAATTCTATTGTGGTGATATTGTAACATCTGTAACATCTGTGACGGGGTGTTACCTTGCCAGGTACTCTCAAATTTCAATACTCTATTCTTAACTTGCGGTAGGGAATTTTCAACTAATTTTGTCACAAACAGATGTGGATATGACTCGCTACTTGCTTTTATGCCACTATTTATACCAAAACATTTTTCAAATCGGGAATAGAAATCACTAGTGTCTTCATCTTGCTTTTGTTTACAGGCTGAGATTGCACCCCAGTCCTCCTTTTTCGTAGTTAATAAACGTGGCAATACCTGCACTAGTAATCCTGGTAGTGCTGTAGTCTTTTCCCCAAGCCCTGATCCTGCAGCTCGGGCCTTTTCTTCGTTTTCTAATGCTGTCCACTCTATCTTTTGGTCTCCTACCTCCCATTCCTTTTCTTTGAGTTTCTCGTAAATACCGGCAGGCATTAGTACTTTTAATATTTTCATAATGTCGGGGTAGGTATACTCTCCCATGAGTAACATGTCTTTTATCTCACGGTGGAAACCTGCTGGATCCTTGTCATGGCTGGGTACTACTTTCTTCATTTCTAATAATTCAATTTTAGTTATGGGCGTGTACACAAACACGCGTTTAAAGGTATTATCTTCACCTCTGATTGGGTGTACTTCGCGTAAGGGATTCTGTCTATCTATGTGATACATTTTTCTTCCCATAGTGGGAACTGGAACATGTTCTTGGCATACAAAAACTATATACTGGTTTCGAAATTCTAGAATTTCTTTAATTAAATCAGTACCTGACCCTCTCCATTTATTCGTGAGTAATTCTGTCAATATGTCAGGTAGGGGTCCAGGATCGGATTGTTGGCTTTTATATAATATGAGGAGGTGTTGAATCATGTATATACCAGCTAAACGCTGTTCGTATGGGGTAAGGTTCAGAAACGTGTGTGCTAGTGCATCTTCACTGTATTTGCCGGGACTGTCAGCCCATTCTACTGCTGACCTGGCCAATTCTTGTTCATCCATGGAATCGAGCATATGGTACCCCCTTCGGTCTCGGAGTAGTTTATCAGCAGCCTGGAATAGGTGTTCAGGAGACCTTGTATTTAACATAGGGGCTTGAAAATTTCTGTTACATTCTGGACGTATCGGACGTATCGGATCATTAAAGCATCTGGTATTATTAAAAGATCTTCCTTTACCTACATAAGCCATTGTCTCTAAGTGTCCTGTGGGCATTTCTGATTCTTCGGCCTCCTCTCCCTCTGATTCATGTTGGTCTGTCTCTAATCTTTCTTTATGTATTCGTTCTACTTCTTTGCGGATCTTTCGGCACATAACTACTATACATGTCTGTTTATCGTGTTTCCCTTCTGATATATTCTGACCCCATTTGGTAAGTACTTGTATTTCCTTCTGCTCTACCTCAGGCCTGTCTTGGTTTCTGATCACACAGTTTATGAAGAAGCGTAACAGTTGTCTCTGTACATCCACTTTCTGGTATTCCATGGCTTCGTCAATACTTTCAGGGCCTCGCCCTGATTGGACAAAGTGATATATATTGTCTAAATGTGCCAGCATTCCTGGTAACGTCGCTAAATACCTTGAAGCTCGTCGTATACGTAGTGATGACAGCAGCATACCGTCCCGTCTACCGGGCACAGGATCATATCTACAATCCACTAGATGCTCTTTAAACATGTCGGAAGTTGCTAGTTGGGGTGTACGTTCGTACGCTAAATCTCTAAGGGATAATTTATTTCCTCGGGGTGGCGTGGCAAAAATTTCTGTCGTACCCCCTGTCGCACCATCTGAGGTGCTAGGCATGAAAGGATTTGTTGGATGTAAGATAGAAACTGTAGATGTGGGAAAAGTGGTGGTAACAGATGGACCTGTGGGAATGTGCGTAGGAGTTTGTTGTTGCGGGGATACAGACGGATGATCTTGGCGTTGAGCACCATCGGTGGGCGGTGCGTGTGGCGGAGCATTAGCATATTCAGGAGCTACATCATCTAAATAGGAAGAAAGGAAAACGTCTTTTGCTGTTTTGGGATGTGCTTTTATCGGGAGTAATGGAGGCGTCAAGTCTTTCGGTATTTCCGGGGTGGCCTGGGGTAACCCTTCGGCCAGAAGAGGATACATACCATTCATAAGAGTGTTTCGTTGCCTATCTACTTGTTCTGCTTTTACTCGGGTACCTTCCTCAACTAATATATTTTCTCGGGCTTTATTTGAATTCTCCCTACTTTTCTCTTCCTGTCTGAGCGCTTTTTCTATACGTCTATATGATTCTTTACGCCATAATTCAATGGCATCTTTCTGTGACTGTCTGGCTTTATTTTTCCATAATACTTCTTCTACTCTCATGATGCAATCTGCATCCCAGGTCCCAGCTGCGGGCCATCTCTGACTTTCTGGTAAATCTTTGGTGTAGTCCACCCATAAATCAAGAAATAATACGGCATCTAGGCCATGTTTATGATACATAAAGTACCCTGGAGTGTCCCTAGGTGGAATGGGAACAGCTTCTTCGAGTACCCCTTTTCTGGTTTTGATCTGTCTTAATTTTGAAAAGAGCGGCATTTTTAGACCCTATTTACTTAATCTTGAACACACTTAATACAATAAACACAATACTGAACAATCATTCACACCACAATATGTAGAACGTATTGAAACATTTAACATTTAACAGTTAACGAACAATGATAACTAATAGGAAACTAGTTACTGACATAATACTAATACTAGATAATACTGATTTATATGCAAGACATACTAGATATACTGCTAAACAGTACAGATACACTGCTGAAACAGTGCAGACCGGATTTGTGTACCCAAACCCGTCTTGACCGGCACAACCTAATGTGCACGTCTAAATGCCTCCCCGGCAACGGTACTCACCGGGTAGCACGGAACGGAAGGCCTCGGAACTGAACTGAACTGGACCGGACTGGACTCGACTGGACTCGGAACTTCGGAACCTGGTGGGCCTCTGTATACCTCGGATCTTGCTCTCTCAGCTAGGCTCTGGTCGGGATACTTCGCACTTCTCACCGCCTCGTCTGGGTGTTGATCGCAGCCTCAGTCACCCCCGCTTGGCCGGAGGGAGATAGAGGAAATCCTGCGGGTACGCGTTTTGTGTCCGTCCAGCTGTGGCAGGAGACCGGGCCTGCAACGCACCTCCGGCGCGTGAGATGAGAAAGTGTCCCTGTTCGGGCGCCAATTTATGTGGTAAATATTTAATTACCTGTACTATTTTTCATGCGGTAAAGTCTAGTAAGAATAACTCAGTAAAAATAAGAGGCAGAATCCGTGGTATTAGAGGTTCTGAAAGGCTTTATTCCTCTATAAAGGAATTATGGTTCGAACCATAGGCATCAAATTCCATCACCGCGAGGGTTCAGGAAGGGAAGGCAATACATTATTGACAAGTAAAGATATTTATATGAAAAGCATTACATTAAGACAGATGCAGGAGGCGTAACAGCTGATAATAGAGATAATACTACACATACGTAATGAAAATAGGCGTAAACATAGGCGTAACTAGAAACGTCATTAAACATGATGTCACAAGTGGGTGGATCCATAAGAGAATCCTGCAATGTCAGCAGAAATACTTGGCAGAGATGCGTGCGCAGCCGCATGACGTGTGATTGACGTGCAACTAGAGGGTGAAGGGGACTTGACATTTAGCTCTACATGTGGAGACAGAAGTCTGAGGGGTCATGTCAACCTAATCCCAAATCATATCTAATATCTTATGTTTAAAGAACTGTACTATCCAAAAGGAAAGGTCTCTCGGACGAAATCTATTCTATACTGACTGTTAGTGCGTGTACAAGCGTCTAAGTGTCTACATGAGATGCGAGGGGGCAGGAATCTTCCATAGTAACAGGGCTATGAATTACTTGCGTGAGGACAGTGAGGCCTGGCCCTTTGCTCGGTAGCTGGAAGAATGTTTACCTAAACTACTAGACAGGAATGCATCGGATGAGGAGCGGAGCAGATAATCTTGAAGGTGAAATACAGTTTTTGGCAGGCAACGGGCCGGATCAGGCATCGTTAGCCGCGCAGGGAGTAGGACAAAGTTCATGGATACAGATGCGGGCTCGGACTGGAGCTTTCAGAGGTAGAAGGCAGGAAAAGCTTGATGGCAGAATTCAGGGCCTACTCGCCTGAACTGTAAAATGTGGAAAGTGAACCACATAAAGTCGGTGGCCTTTCATACTTAGGAACGGAATATCCGACTCATTCATGGCGGATCTGAAAGAGGATATGTTGATGGTGGACGCACATGTATTTGCGTCTTCATAACTGGAACTGGAGGGAACATACATGTACTTGTAGCATGTACATGGAGCCGTTGGGGTCTAAGATAGGGGACATAATCTGATCATAAAATTCATATTTCCTCAGCTGGACCGGGAGCTCGGGGGCGGAGAGCCCCGGCTCCTACATCTGCACCCACGCGGGGGCCTACTACCTTGCAGAGTGCTGCCTGCTCCACGGCGAACCTTCTAAGAGGGAGGGGGCAGCGCGGAGTGCTTTGCTGCACGGCCCCCGCGTCTGCCCTCCGTCGGTGTGCCGTGTCCTGGGTTCCCGAACGGTGGCCGGCCGAGTGTGCGGCTGCCACGCTGTTACTAGCTGAACCACTGGGAGTGGCTGCGGTGCCCGCCCTGGAGCTGCTGCTGGTACCCCCGTGACTATGTGGCTGGAGCCACTTCATAGTAAGCCGAGAGCGTTCCTGTGACCCTGTGCGACGAGGAGCCCCGCCGACTGGGCGCGGACCGGGGGTGCAGTGGACTGGCTCTGTGGTACTGCGGCGAGTCAAATACACACATGACCGGATGGCCGTAATTGAGGACCGGCGCTGCGCTGACTAGGATCTGGGCCTCCTGCTTGTACCCTGGTGTGGGTGCGGACCCATAGACTGGAACTGGTCACAGTGAGTACCGCCCGCGCTCTCCCAGGAACCTGCTCTTGCCCCTGGCTGGAATATCTCCCCCCCGCCTGCGGCCTAAAGACTGCTTCCACATGAACTGTACACTTGCACGGTGGTGTGTGGCCTTAACGGTGTGTTGGGTGTGACGACTGCTACGGGAGTCTAGTGGCCCTTTCATTTCCACTTCTCGCCATTGCGCACATCGCCATGGGGCACCAGCGGGGGAAGCAACCAGAGGGGCCCGGCACTGAGGATCCACCTCGGGGGACTGCAGAGTCGGCCTCCCAGGCCTTTTGGATAAGCTGCATCACGCCGACTGTCCTGTCGCGCCCCCCTGATAAATTGGACCTGATTCTACAGGAGATACGGGACACGCGCCAAGCTATCGAGCACCAGATGGGCACGCTTACTACTGGCCTTAACCTCCTTCGAGCAGATCATGGTAACCTCGCAACTACTGTCAAAGACCACACCCGCACACTGTCTGACCTTGTGCCTCAACAAAAAGATCATGCTGCCCAACTGGTGCACTTGAATAAACAATGACCGTCCTGCTGGACAGGGCCAATGATGCGGAAGGAAGGGCGCGGCGAAATAACATCCGCATTATTGGGCTACCGGAATGCTCTAAAGGTTGAGCAGTGGCTCAGAGACAGGGTGGCCCCGGAGGGTCTTTCTGCCTTCTTCTGCGTGGTACATGCGCACCATATCCCTACGGGCAGGCCGACTGCTGGCCGGCCTCCCATACCACTTATTGCCCACATTCTCACTTATAGAGACTGTGATCTCCTCTTGCAGAAAACACGGGAAAATCCCCCGATATTGTTTGAAACACCTGAATTTCACTGTATACGGATTACACTGTGCAGGTACAGCGCCAGAGGGCCTCTTACCAGCCGCTCAAGAAGCTCCAAGCCCTCAATCTGAAATACGCTCTGATGTTCCCCGCACGTTTAAAAATCATCTACAACCAGTAAACCCATTTCTTTGTTTGCTCTGAAGCGGCGAACGACTGGCTTGAACACACCTTGCCCGCTCAGTCTCTGGATGGCATTTACCGGCGAATGCGTGGGGTGGAGGTGCAATCCAACTGGCTCAGGCCCCGTCTTAACGGAACTCTGCGATCACTCCCTTCTGCACAGAAACCAACCCTGCAACAGGCCGTGATGGAGCAGGAATCGGCGCTGGAGATGGCCACTGCCATGCGGGATCCTACAAAGACCTCTTCCTCCCCGGAACAATCAGACGATGAAGTGACGCCATTGGAATCTGGCAGCAATGATCCTTTGTTCCCCTCGATTACTTCCGAGGTGGTCAAGGACCTGTTTGGCTGAGGTGGAGGCCTGTCCTCTACAACACTTTCGTAACTATGACTTAGACTCAGCAAGATGTTGATATTATTTGTATGGTGTAGGAACAATTTCCCATTTAAATATCCTTTTTCTCCCAGGTTCGGCATACCTCATTGTTCATCATCCTATACGGTCCTGGCGGGGATGTACTCTTTGGTGTGTTCATGCGATGAGTGTTTGGTGCTGGGCCTGCCCCCCCCTGCAGTTTCATTCACTGCATGGTATAACCTTTTGGACTCAAAGTTTGTTAATCTGAGTTTGGACTAGTACAGTTCGATTTCTGGCCCTAGTATTGGGAATTGTTTTTCAGAGGTTGTTTCTTTTGGTTCCTGGTCCACACCCTATTCTTTATTGTGTTGTGTACACGATGTCACCCTGGGTCGCCCTTCTTTCCACAAATGTTGATGCATGGCTGTTTTGGCTAAGTATAAAATACTGACATGGAATGTGCAGGGAATGGGATCTGTGCATAAGCGACAACGCAATTCTGCTCAATTGAACAGGCTCAGGGCCCACATAGCTCTACTCCAGGAAACACACATGACTGACTCGGAGGTTGTTAAGCTGCAGAGGAAATGGAAAGGGCAAATCTATAATACATCCTATTCTGCCTTTGCACGTGGATCACTTATTTGGGTGAGGAATGGGGTGCCATTCGAGTTGCTGGAATGGAGGGTGGACACTGCAGAGCGCTATGATCTCCTGCGGGGCAGGCTGAACGGAACCCCATTTGTTTTGGGCAGCTTGTACGCCCCGAACTATGAACAGACTGCTTATCTTACTGGCCTCAATGCGGTTTTGATGGACTGGGTACAGTGCCCCTGGGTTCTCTGGGGGGATTTTAATTCTGTTCTAGATGTGCAATTAGACCGCTCTCATCCCCCAGTGCAGGGCGCAGTACCTACTAAGATAGCAGAGTTCCTTCATGCCTGGGCTGGGGGATCAGTGACATATGGCACACACAACACCCGTCCGACAGTGAATATTCATTTTACTCCCCCCACACCAACTACATACGCGAATAGACAGAATTTTCTGCTCCCCGTCCCTATCATCCCAGGTGATTGAATCCACGTACCTCGGGAAAATGTTATCCGATCACAATCCACTTGAGGCCCTCCCCCTGTCCCGACTCTGGGTACCGCAATCGCCAATTACTTCACAGAAAATACAGGTTCGGCATCCTCAAATCTACTTGAATGGGATGCGTTTAAGTTAGTGATTAGGGGGGTGTCCATAGGGGCTACTGTTGGGGCCCGGCACGAGCTACATCAGAAGCTCGTCTCCGTGGATGACTCCCTGAACACACTGGAAATGGAGGCTCTTTCCGACCCTACCCGGCAGGCGCCACTGCAGGATGCCAGGATTCAATATGCAGAGCTCCTAGAACGACTCAGTTTAATAGATTACAGTATATACACCCAATATAGTCACAAAGAGGCTGACAAATCAGGGACTCTTTTGGCTTGTCTCATCTGCAATACCCCACCCCCGCACCCTATATTGGAGGTATTCCTCTCGGATGGCACTGTGGCTAATATCCAGGCTGATATTAACATGGCGTTTTGCACCTATTACAAGTCCCTCTACACTGCCCCGGACGCTGTGCCCCAAGATCTACTGACTAATTTCCTGGACGACCTCACCTTCCCCATACTGTCGGCAGATGCACAATCGAACTTGGAGGCCCCTATCAATAGAGCAGAACTAATGGGAGCCCTTAGGCTCCCTAAGAATAAAATGCCAGGGCTGGACGAACTCCCAGCTGAGTCTTATTTGACTTATGCTGAGCAACCTACTCCACGCCTGTTGACTCTTTACAAGACAGCACTAGGAAATAGCACACTTCCTGTAATGACTATGCAAGCACTGGTTGTTTCCCTCCCCAAGCCCAACAGAGACCCTCCAGACATATCGGGATACCGCCCTCTCTCTATGTTAGCTACCGAATATAAAATACTCAGTAAAATCCTAGCGCAGCATCTGCTTCCCTACCTCCTCAGACTTATTCACACTGGCCAGTGCGGTTTCGTCCCAGGCCGTAGCACCTCACTCAATATTAGGCGCCTCCACTACCTGATGAAAACCCCTGCAACTCAGTCCGACACCACCGGGTGCATCTCTCTAGATATGCGACAAGCGTTTGACACCATGGACTGGACATATATGTTGTCCTTGCTTAAGAAATTTGGTATGCCACGGGGGTACCGGCGATGGGTCAAACTGCTGTACTCCTCTCCCACGGCCCGGGCTCAGACAGGCACATCCATCTCAGGCGCCAGACGTTCGGGCATACTGTATGGCCAGTCAACTACAGTGGTTGTCATATTGGCTGGCTGGAAAGCACATTCATGAGATTGGGTACACCGATCGCCTCCTTGCTCAGGGTACATTACATGCTTTACTTCTGCCGCGAGCTAAAATCCCGCCAATGGCTCCCCCCTTGCTTAGAACTGCACTGGCGTACTGGAAGAAGTCCCTTAACTACACACGATGAACCCTCCCTTACTCTCCTAACATTCCCTTCCTTGGGATCCCTGGCGCACACGGCTTAATAACGACCATGTCCCCTTGGGAACAGGAAGGGGTATCCACTGTTGGAGCGCTGTTTGTAGACGGCACTCAGACGGACCATGACAACTTCACCCTTGCACCCTCGACGCTGTTCCTCCTCCACATGATCTTTACACAGGGCCTATCTGACCCCACACCGACTGAACTGTATCTACCCAGACGCCCAACTTTCCTGCCCTAGGTGTCAAGAGGCAGATGCTGATCTCCTCCACATGTTGTGGTCTTGTCCACGCTTGCAAACTTATTGGCAAACAATAGCTTACAGAGTCCGAGAGGTCACAGGCACGGCCGACTGGGCGGCTGCGGATAGCTGTCTACTAGGTCTTCATAAACGCCCCAAGACTTTGAAAGTGCAATATAAATTCGTGGACCTGGTTGTGCTGTTGGCGAAACGGGCCATTACCATGAGGTGGAAATCTGCCCACTCCCCTACAGCAGCGGTCTGGCAGGCGGAATTGAGCAGGTGGGGTACTGCTGAAAGCGCTGTCCTTAGACAGGAAGAGTATCGAGGCCACAGCAAAACTCCCATTTCTATGGATTGGGATCAAATGCTAGAGACGCTTAAAGCCCTTGACTCACTCACCCCCCCGGTGTCGCCACCTGATCCCATATTACCTGCACCACCCCCGTTCCCCTATGGCAGATTCGCTTGAAACTGAGAAGCAGTTTATTGTAATCTATTGCTGATGCCCAGATATTATTGCCTGTTCCACCTGTTGGAGTTTGATATCCTCTTTGAACTCCTTTTTATAATTGCTACGGTGTTCACAACCCCCTTTGTTTCCTAAACCTTATTGTATTGTGTGGACTAATGGACCAGGGAGGGGAGGGGGGGTATTTTTTACGTGGGGGTTCCACTTTTTCTTCTTTATTTCAATTTTGCCTCTTGTTATTGCTTTTTATGTTATGTGGTTCACTTATAAAGAAAACCTGAGTTTCACTTCTTGCTCAGATGGTCCTGTGCGAGCAGGGACAGATATACCCTTACGTAACTGTGCATCGAGATGTTATTATGCCATGTGCTCAATAATTTACTGCATGTCTATGCATATTTGCAAATTGAAACTCAATAAAAATTGTGTTAAAGAAAAATTATTATATTAATATATTTACCCTGTTTGATTGGTTGACACTGTGTGATAATAATTATATATGTATTGCCTTCAAGTAATAAGAGGTGGTTTCAGACTCTGAAATGCGGGGCAAGAGTGAATGGGTAGTGGAACTGTTTTCCAGCTGAGAAGAGCTGAACTCTGTAAGAGACGAAGTGTGATTTGTGTTTGCCTAGAAATGGCACCATGTGGTGGTCAACGTAGCCACATGTGGCACTGCACTAAACTAGTCAAAACCAAGCTCCCATCAAATAATTTTATGAGCTTAACACACCACCAAACATAAGGTATTGGAAAATTGCATGCCGTGATTTTCAATATTTAATTAGGAGACAAGGAAACCCTACCCACAAGGAGCCTGGGTATTATTTGTTGTAAGGAAACAGTGGCTCGTGTGGATTAATACTTACTAATATAATATACAATACATGATAGTAATCAAAAAAAGAAAAAGGGTTAAATGTGGTGTCAGAAAGAAAAGTTTAGCCATACACATTAGAACTTCAGTAGAAAATGTTTCTTTTTATATTCACAATGGAAAAGTTTCTGAGAAGTAGACGCAAACTCACAATACAAAATAACAATGTTCGTACAAATTTCAAAAAGTGTCCCAGTGAAAAATTAACCTAAGCAAAAAAAAGTGACATAAAGTGCAACGTACAAAAGGTTTCAATTTTTCATTACAAAGGCAATCATAAAAAATTAATAAATACAATTATCAACACTTAGTCAAAAGAAAGATTCGCCTTTCACGTCAACGGCGTTTCGACCCTATGACAAATAGAGGGTCTCGTCAGGACAATCTAATATAGGGACACCTAAGAAAAAAGATAATAAAGAAAAAATCTTGTCAGGATAAAATGCTCTTTTTTCTCTCTAAAAAAAGGGATTAGTGGAGCATTAATATTAAGTCTCTCTACCTGGTCGTCGTAGATGATATCTAACATATATATATGCAGTGTCACCGTGCTCGATGTGAAATAAAATACTCACAAGGGCCCAGCCGGGTACTATGTGAGAACAAAAAAACTATTAGTGCCAAAATATATATTATAAGGATACACGATAGTAGAAATGCTGAAACTTTCTACTTACCCCTGTGAGAAGAGACTCACGAAGAGGCAGTTGCCCAATAGTTGGAAATCCTGTATTAGTTGAATTTAGCGTGAAAGTCTATTTACTGGCAGGGAATAACGAACGGGAACCACATATGCGAACTGCTTAATAGCTGTCGCTTATTTTCAAGGAGTTCTGTCAGCTGTAACAAAGTATAAAAAGGGGAACACGGTGAGCTCCTCATATTAAAGGTTCACCCAGTATCTGCTGAAAATAACCGGTAAGGAAAGACAGAACCGTCCCTACCTCTCTCGAATGCTTCCGGGTGTACGAATCTCCCGTATTGCGCTGGAGCAGGAGAACAAAGTTCAATCTGCTTGGTACGGTCACAGTGATTGGAGGGGAGACTGCAATATTTAAACGTGATTTGCTAAAGAACGGCCAATCAGGAATCCGCGTTTACAATGAAGCGGCAGAAAAAAGTTTCACGTTGCTAAGTAACCAATGCATTTTGTTGGAATACGTTCCGAGTACAAATGTCTGTGGGTCATTGTTAATAAAGTTTTGGCACCACAGTGATTGAGGAACAGAGTTTAAACAAAATAGGGCAACAAAAAAATATAAAAATAAAACATCGCGTTTACAATAACGAAAATCTCGTATTGTTAAACTTAATGTAACTCATACAGGTATAAGCGAATGGAATATCTGCAAACCGTTATAAAGCTGAAGTGAATATTTAGTTTTTGTTCAGACGCACGTAGACACCAACATTTTGTTTAAAGAGCCCATCATCAATTCTCCATTAGATTATGTGAAAACACTACCCTACTGTACACTATAAACAATTTTCAATTGTGGTTGACACTTAATTCATAAATGACGTTTGGTACAAAAAGGCTTTCTTCCTGCCTACAATTAAAGGATCTATGTCTATTCAACACTTGTTATCTGTACAGAAGACATGTTATCTTATATAAAACATTGTATTTCTTTATAACAGTCACTCGTTAATAGAGAATATCTTTGATTCTACATAGAACATGTTTCAGTTGATATCACGCCATGCAAATATCCCATCTCATATATACACACCCAGGTTCGCACAGCAATTATTACTCAATTTTAGGGAAACAAGATGTTATTAAAGAAAAATCCTCCAGGGCAATATTCAAGACTGTGTGGAAAGGTAAGAAGCTTAATGTATGGACCAACAGAAATTTTAGGTGAGGGTGGTAATAAACCCACGCCATTCCTCAGCTGAATTCAATCCTTGTATTATAGAGTTGGTGCGTTCGATCCAGCGGCATTCTAATCTTTGTAGTATCTGTGATAGATCTCCGCCTCTATTAGAGGTAGCCACTTTGTCTATCACTTGCCAGCGGATGTCATTTGCTGTATGGCCCTTCTCTAAGAAGTGGTTGACTAGAGGGGCGTTGAGGACCGAATTCTTAATCCTGCTTCGATGTTGCCCTATCCGTGCTTTCACAATCTGTTGGGTTTGTCCGATATAGGGTAACCCACAGGGACACAGTATACAGTAAACTACATTTTTTGTATTGCAATTTGCTAAAAAATCTAGTTGCTGATCGACTTTGCCATGTGAGAATTTTTTTGTATTAGCCGTAAATTCGCAAGCAACACAACTGCCACACTTGTAGTGGCCTTTTAAATCTGGTAAACCCCAAACTGATTCCAATGATCTCGTAATTTGTGATGGATTTTCCATTGATGACCTGATGAGATGGTCCTTGATATTCTTGCCTCTTTTAAAGACAAACATCGGAGCATCAATGCTGGAATCTATGTTTTTGATGATGTGCCAATTCTTTGTGATTAACTTACGAATTAAATTCGTATGTATACCAAAAGTGGTAACACAGATCAGTTTGTTTACTTTAGATTTCACTTTTGGAATGAGTAATGTTTCCCTTGGGCAGAACCAAGCTCTTTTCAGAGAATTTTTAACCAACTTCTTGGGGTAACCCCTCAATAACAGTTTTTCTCTCAGAATATATGCCTCTCTCATATAGTCCTCTTTTTTAGTGCAGTTGCGACGTAATCGCAAAAACTGTCCATGGGGTAGTCCGTCTCTTAGTGCACGCGAGTGGTGACTGTTGTAAGCAAGTAATGTATTCCGCTCAGTGGGTTTTCTGTGTAGTGAAGTGTACAATTTCCCATCATCATGATTTGTGTTTGCCTAGAAATGGCACCATGTGGTGGTCAACGTAGCCACATGTGGCACTGCACTAAACTAGTCAAAACCAAGCTCCCATCAAATAATTTTATGAGCTTAACACACCACCAAACATAAGGTATTGGAAAACTGCATGCCGTGATTTTCAATATGACAAGTAGATTGTAAGTATGTATTGAAAAGAGACAACAACAAAGTAACATTACCAGTGGAAATTTTCCACATAGTTCTTGACAAAAGGCATGAATGTCTAATAGACAGTTCAACCAAAACAGGAAAATCTGGAAAAGCCCAATCAATCAATCAATCAATTAATCAGGAATTATAAAGCGCGGCTGCTTCACCCATGAGGAACTCAAGGCGCTGTGGGTCATGCTGCAGGATCGTGCTGCCTGTTACTATTGGTTGAACAACCAGGTCTTAAGGTCTCCCCAAACTGCTGGAGTAAATGTGAGACTCTGAGGTGCAGGGAGAGGGTGTTCCAAGTCTTAGCTGCCAGGGAGGAGAAGGAACGGCCTCTGTTGTTTGCCTGGTGGTTGCGTTGGGTAGCTGCTAGGGAGAGGAATCTGAAACGGAGCTCTCTTGTGGGTTGGCAGTACTTCACTAGTTTATTTAGGTACTTTAGGGCTTACCATTGGATTCTGATCTGGTGGAGTCAGTTCATAAATGGGTGGTGGGATATGGTGAAAAAGGCTGCTGAAAGGTCGATGAGGATAAGGGTGGCTGTTTCTCTACGGTCTAGCAGCATTTTGATGTTGTCTGTGGCTGTGACTAGAGCTGTCTCTGTGCTGTGGTTTGCTCTGAATTTGGGAGGGATCCAGAAGGTTTTGGTTCTCCAGATGTCTAGTAAGCTGGATGTTGATAGCTTTCTCGATCTCCACACATATATACGACGATGTGGTTATCCAGGATTGTTCTTTGCCAAGCCCTTGTACTTTCAGTAGTATATAGATTTGTGTAAGGCTGTAATTCTTCCATTTGCTCCAGTTTCAGACAAATTAAAGGCACATAATCAGGGAACATTGGCATAGCTTGGGTTAGGTCACCTGTAGCAATAAGCCGTAGAAATAAAAGATGCAATAGTCCTAGTCATTAAAGATGCCACTGGTATACGGTATCCCACTATGAGTGCAAATCTGAACATTATCCACAGGGAAATGATGATAATTTAAATAACAGCATTATATTGACTCATATAAAGCTAATTATATTGGTCAGTCAGTTTAGTTTATTTCAAGTGTAATCCAGAAAACATAAAAGAATAAAACCAAGTACCCTACATAAGAAATCACATATGAAATTTAAGAAGGCAACCGACATCACTAGTCACTGATCTGGCACATAATACACCATACTATAAACGGATAACAAGATAACAAGATACATATACCACCATTGCGCTTACTGTGGGACCTTCAGTAACTCCGGCGAGGGTTTCAGATTTCGTACACCTGAGTCTCTGAGTTTTGGCAACAACCACTTTTGCTTTGGTGATGGACAGAAAAATAGTAGATGTATCTCATCTGTAATACAGCTTACACGGATAGGAAAATAGCTTGAGGGGATAAATTACCAGTCGGAATTTAAGATACAAAGTCTGGGATAAACTGCTATATGGGTTTTTTGAGAACTGCTTCTCCTGTGATAAGAGCCTTTTTACTGCCTTGACTTCTGTGACGATGTGAGGTGTAATCCTGTTGGGGAATTCCCAGAGGTATATCAGGCCGATATGCCCAAGTGTACCTGATCCATCCAACAGCACCACTACTGGCGTACTCAGTATATCAAATAGTGCTTTCTTGAGGTGGCTAGGCCTAGGTGTGCCCCAAACTCTATTCGAAAACAATAAAGGTCTGAGTGTAGCACAGAAGGAAATACAAGTGATCCCTAGCTCCATGTGCAAAGGGATTGTGGCTGTGGCAGGAGGAAGTCTCAACAATCTTTTGAGGAACCCGCTTTCACAAGTTGATAATTGTGTGATGCTCAAATAGCGACATAGGTCTGCTCCTTATAAAGCGTTCGGAGGCTCCGAGTGTCTCCTATTGCAAATCAGGCCAATGCTCCAGCTTGTTGTGCTAGAAGATTCATCATTCTAAAGATGTGAGACTTCCACGTGATGTGCCATGACAAGCTAATCCCTAAGTTTGTGACTAAAACCCAGAAAACTGATCTACAACTGACACAGTCGAATGAATAGCAGATTCGCTGAACAAGCATCAGTCAACCATAGAGTCCCAGTTTAAAATCAAGCAAGTTTAGTCAAACTCTTTTCTGAGCACCTAAGAGACAAGGACATCATTGAGCTCAGAGTAACACATTAGTTATAACACTGATTCTGTTGAAAGTGACCATACATGTGATATGGTCAGAATGCTATTGCCAAGCCTGCACATAGTCATTATGATGGGAAAACTCAAGCAAGGCTTGATTATATCCAACTTTAAATAAAAGCAGCAGCACAAGCAATACATCCATCTACCCACATATTCTCATTTTTCATCTGTCTGGCTATCATTGTCTTGAACAACCATGCCACGATAACCATAGTGATCCATCATCAATGATAGTCAAATAGAGAAGATCAGTAGAGTGTGTTGTCACTGGTCACCTGGGACAGATTGTTAGCACTCCCAGAAGACATGTTCTAAAACAGGAGAGATTTTGATGGCACTTGTATCATAGTTAAAGTTCAGTAGTACTTTGATAAGCACTGATATAAATTGATTTGTTGCATGCTTCATGTGATTGATCAAGCTATTGATTTAGAGGAGGTGTGGTCTAGTGGCTGAGCTGCCGGCATTAAAAATAAACCTGGACTTGGCACTTAAAAATCCTGCGATTCTGAGTAAAACGCATAACCACAGTGTGTCAAAGCTTGGAAATATTTGAAGTGTAATGGTGTGAGCCAAAGAGGCAACTCCCCACTTAAAAATACAGCGCTCTATTGCTCCCAAGTTTGGTTTGTGCTTTATAGACAGGTAAATTCATGCATACATAAGGCTGTTGTTAGAGTTGAAGATGACTGGAAAGACAAATGCAAACAGTGAATATTTTTCGTGTTAGTGCACCATCCTCGGAAACACAAAATGAGCAACCTAAAAGAAGCAGATATAAAACATTTTGTTCTGAGAATGTCAGAGTGCTTTTACATTGCAGAGTTATTGCTTTCATAGGCTCAAACTTAGGCTTCCGTAGATTTTCAGTAAGCAGCATTGTTGATAATTTGAGGTGAGGCTGACGATGAAGAAGCTGAGACTGCAGTAGCCACTTGAAGAAAATAGCCTATTCCCTTGGTATGAAACCACAGACGTTAATTCAACTTTAATTTACCAATGAGTGAATTTACCATAAAATACAATACGCTTGTGAGCCGATTCCTGAACAAAGAGCAAAACGTATACGTGTATTAATATTTTCATCATAAGAAGGGAAGGTGTATAAAATCAACTTGATAGTGTTTTGGGAAAGAGGCCACGTACTTGAGGTGAGCTATACCTGAGCTCCCACACCACCTGCTCAGTTGCTTAAACTGGTCCTTCTATTGTATATTTTGCTTCACACAGAGTACTATTCAGAGATGTGAGAAGGGGTGTGGCGTCAAAGCAACATTATTGTTAAATAAATGAGTACGTAAAACCAAGGCGTGTTAGAAAGAGAAAAACTGTCCTAATTAAATGCCACGAAATCGAAGAAACTCTGATAAAAGGTTGTTTAGAAAGTAAAAACAATTATGTAAACATTATTAATGATGCAACTTTTAGAAAATAACTGTTTAATTAATGTCAATATGAAATGACAGCTGCATGCAGTTACCAAAGCAGGTGTTAGGGCTTGCCAATTAATTTTCTTCAGCATTAAAATGTATTATTGAGGGGAAATCTGTCCAGATGGTTGAAATTTAAAGATGGATTACGCAAGGCTTCCCTGAAGTTAAGCAGAACCCAAAATAGCAAACAGCATCCATGTCAAAAGGACCAGCCAGGAAAAGGTGTCTTTCAGGCCAAGATTTAACCAAGGACTTGGGTTGTCCTTGCATCACTTGTGCCACCTTGTGTGACTTTGTAAGAAATGTAATGCAAAGGAGCGACTTGTGCTGTGTTGCCTCACACTTCGTTGTGGCAGGTTTCTATGGGTGGAGCATGGACATTCACGTGAATCCACCCATGGAATTTGACGCAATTCCAGACCTACTAAAATCAGCAAACCTGGGATTGCGCCAATATGCTGTGCCTCCCAAGGATAGTGTCGGAAGGAGTAATATTTTTATTTCCTCTTGTTACTTCCTCTTTCTATGTGTGTTGCATTCTGCATAACACATAGAGGAAATTGGCTTTTAGGATTGTTTTTGTGCAGGAAGGTATTCCTTTGCAGTTCAGTACTTGAAGTGTAATTGAAGTATAGGATTTCATGTATTATTACCATTAGTAATTAATAAATGAGACAACCCATTGTTATAGAAGTATTTACTAGATACCATTTATCTTCCAGTGGTGTTTTTTTTCTTTGTATTATATAATTAATATGAATCTATATAATAAAATATTTAACTATCAACTAGTAATTGAAGATTACTAGCCCTTTGACAAAGGCTGCCTGTGAACATTTTAACTCTGAGCAGTCCATAGACACTCTGAATGGACATGTACACCTGGATCTGATTACATGAACTTCACCTATAATGTTAGTTTGAATTTCATTTTATATGAGATACTGAAAGCATATTGACACTAACAACTCCCAATCCACGTAGGATGCAACACATTTTTTTTTAAACATTTGTATTTAAGTGACGTGAAAGCAATAGTTCTTGTCCATAAGAGAAGCTATCCAGGGTAGAGAAAAAACAGTTCTCTTGGTCCAGTCCTGTATCTCCAACAATCCAGTAATAGGCATATTTGTTTATTTGACAAGGGTTTATAGAGCTAGTGTGACATCATTGACAGTGTGACCCCATTAACACTTTCAAATTCCAATAGGAACTTCTAGAGCCACCTCGATCTCGTAGCAAACACATGACTATGCCTCAATTTAATCAAAAATGTTTTTCCCATCTGAATTACCCAAAACAGTGAAACTCAAAGTACAGCCGCATGCGGCCCTCCTGACCTTCACATGTGGCCCCCTAGTCCACAGCAGCTGTGGGCTGCTGTATCTTCAACTCAGCACTAACATAAAAAACATGTTAATTAAACAGGCATGTATTTATTTAAAGGTTAATTGAAGTTAAAGAAAGGAAGTAACTAGGGTGTCCTGCACAGCTTAACTTTAAGAGTACCTTTATTTTCAAAGACATCCTGCAGAAAAGTGTAAACATATGATAAAAGTATCTTTAGAATTCAAAACGCGTATTATATTAACACCCAGAACAGTTTCAGCTTAGTACATAAGATTATCGGTGGAAAAAGAAGTGATACTGTACAAATAAGGATTTAGAAACATTAATTCCCCCACCCCCCCACTGACAACAAACAATGCCAATAATGAAGTAAGAGGCAAGTCAGCTGTGATGTGCACTCTTTGGGTAGTCTGGGTTACTATTATACATGAAAAACATAGTTTATTAAACCAAACACAAGATAAGGTTTTTACAGCGCACATCCTGAAAGTCATTTATTTCAAGATCCTCTTATATGTGATAATGAAGATAAAAAGAGGGAAATTGAAAAAAGTAATTAGCTATGATTTTGGTTAAGTGGGAAACCCGGGATTAATCCCAGGTTTTCTGGTTTTACATTGTACAATTCAGCCACTAGATGTATATAACCACCTAACTGCACCCTCCAACAATTGACTGCCACCCTGCTGGCATCAATGTGGCCCTCGGTGACATCACAGACCAAACTTTTTGGCCTTTGGAAAAATGTTTGAGAGTACCCATGATCTATAACATCCTTTTCCACCATTCTGTCGGGCCTGGTGCTGTCCCGCACAGCCAGTGTTTAAGAATCACAGATCACTCCTTCAAAGAGGGAAGTACTCTCGAGGTGTTTTTCCTGTTTTGTTCTTAAATAAAACTCAGATATCGAACCACCAATAAGGTTGTATTTCTGAAACGCGTCCCACCCATTTGCTTATGATATTTCCAAAATATATAGGCTCAGTTTGCAGCATCCTGAGCATATTGCCACACTGCTGTAAACTCTTGGGAGACATCCTATGCCTTAAGTCGCACAGACAACAATTTTGTCTAGGACACTGTGCATGTTGGAGTGGGCATTCTTTAAAGCCTCCTTAGCATGGCATTAGACCAATTGTATTGGGTGGATGGATGGATGGATGGATGGATAGATAGATAGATAGATAGATAGATAGATAGACAGACAGACAGACAGACAGACAGACAGACAGACAGACAGACAGACAGACAGACAGACAGACAGACTAAGGGATTGTAATCACCAAATTTAAAGTGCTAGTGCAGTCAGAGTCATTAGTGAACATGGAAAAAATTCTATCATCACAGTATTATACATATTGAATCAGCGTAACGGTTGCTGTTATTATTTGCTTGAATGCGTTTCCACAATACCTTCTAGATAATACTTGTTAATATATTGGTTAAAATACCACACGAAAATGATCTTTATCACATCATTACTATTGGTCACACATTGCTAGCATAAATTCTGTTCGGAGAACCAGTGAACATTTCATTTCACTTCTACTTAATCTGATAATTCTAAATTACTATAAGATTATACCATCCTCAGAAACTTATATCACCTAAGTGCTGTATTGAATACTAAAAAATATATATAATATAAAGAAAAGTGCAAGTGTATTGTTTTAAGAAAATTCACATTTGTGTTTTTCTGAAGTTTCCATGTCCAGTAACCTCGGGTTCCATATGTATTGACATAATGTCTTTGACCTTACTATTGGAGCCCTATGTGCTGATCCGGACATTGAGTGCAAGTATTAGCATGTGCAAATAAGCAAGTGTATATGGAGACTTTAGTAGATTCGAAGCACAATTGATTCCCATGGTTGTAAACATAGACATGCATATGTAGTTAAATAAATAAATAAATACATATCCTATCATTAAATATACAAATCAATTGTTAAAATCTTCCACTTAAAATCCATAACATTGCTATATTGATTGTCTATATTACAAGGATTAAAAATCCATGTAATCCAAATTCCATAAAGAAATGTAAAAGTTCTCTATATATGCCCCATCTTGATAATATAAAACACACATCTATGAGTTAGAGATCCTAGATTACAGTATCGCTAAATTTCCAGACTATTTATCATCAATTTGTTCCTAGGAAAGAGGGATATTATGACTTGTCTTTAAAAGAGAAGTTCATAGAAAAGGGTTTTATATCAAATTATTTTTTATATTTTTTATATAAATATATAAAAGACACTATCATAAAAGATACTTTCATAAAAGATACTTTCATAAAATGTGGCTTTCATAAAAAATGTATAAAGATCCTCACTTGTGTTAAGACCCCCAGGCTGTTTGGTATCTAATTCTAGTATAAACTGAATTTCCAGCCTTCTCAGCTTGGCTTCCCTGTTTCCCCCTCTTTTATCTAATGGGATGGCATCCACTACATAGTATCGTAAGTGTGTGAGGTTGCTTTCGTAGCATTTTTTAAAATGTCTGGCCACAGGGTAGCTTGGATCATTGTTAGTGATGGCTCTTGTATGTTGCAGAATTCTTTAGTGAACCGCTAATTTGGTACTTCCAATGTATTTCAAATTGCAGCTGCACTCTAAGATATAGACCGCATACTCAGTCTTGCAGGTCAAATGTCGAGTGATAGGCCGGGAAATTTTATTAAAAGCTGTACAATATTCTGTCTTGTTGATACCAAACTTACAGGCTTTGCAACTAGTACATTTAAAAAACCCTTTTCTTGCAGTGAGCCAAGAGCTGGTCTTCAGGATTGTTACATACCAGGGCATTGCCCATAGATGCAGTTTTCCTATATGAAATAGATGTTTTTTTCGATAAAGTTTGCCCTATAATAGGGTCATCTAGAATTATAGGCCAACTGCATCTCATTATCCCTCTAATCTGTTTTTCTTGTCTTGAAAATGACGTAATGAGACGTATGGATTCATTTTCTAGTCCCAAAATATTTTCGGGTGTAGCCTCCAGTTTATTTTTATATGTTAGTAACTCATCCCTGGGCTTTTGTTCAGACTTTGCTATGGCTCTATCCATCACTTTTGTCTTGTACCCTCTTTCCAAGAATCTGGCATTGCTCTCCTTTTGTTTCTTATCACATTCTATCTCACTGCTACATATTCTTCTTATGCCAAGCATTTCCCCATAGGGGATGCTGTCTATCAGGTGTCGGGGGTGCGCGCTTGATGCATGCAATAGCGCATTACCCGCCATTGCTTTTCGATACAGAGTGGTAGATATGGAATTATTATGAATTGTAATTTGTACATCAAGAAAAGTTACAGTTTCCTTGCCTATACATGATGTGAACTTTAGATTGACATCATTTACATTCAGTTTTGTTATAAATTCATCTGCGCTCTTCTCTGTACCATGCCATATTATAAATGAGTCGTCTATAAATCTCAGCCAACAATTCCTGACAGACATGATCATACTGCTTCTTGAAGACCAGCTCCTCCCACCACCCCATGAATAGGCATGCATAACTGGGGGAGAAGCTGGCCCCCATTGCCATGCCGTGCACTTGTTGATATATCTGATTCTTAAAAAGGAACAAATTATTGATTAGACAAAAAGTCAATAAGTCAATGATCATTCTGTTATGCATAGGTCTTCTAGATAGAAAATATTCAGTGGCTCTTATTCCATCCCCATTTATTATGCAAGTGTAAAGTGATGAAACATCCAATGCTATCATGCAGTATACTTTTTGCCATTGTATGTTGTTGATTTTGCTCAAAAAGTCATTTGTATCTTGTACATAGGAATCTAAGCCTTGGACATGTTCTTGCATGAAGTAATCAATGTAGCACGACATGTTCTCAAAAGGTCCATCACAGGCCGAAATAATCGGTCTACCTGGTGGCTTATGTCTGTCCTTGTGCACTTTGGGGATGAAGTAGATTTTTGGAATGGTTGGGTGTTCCTTTTAAAGATATTTAAATTCATCAGAGCTTAACATTCCCAAATTTTTCCATGCCAATAATTTTGTCATAAAACAGTCCTGGATATTTTTGAATTTTTGGAAGGAACTTTTTCTGTAGCATTCTGTATTGCCCAGTTGTCCCATTGCCTCAGTCATATATTGCTTCAGAGGCCAGAGGACAATGTTCCCACCCTTGTCTGAGTTTCTTATGACCACCTCTTTATCTTTTTGAAGTCTCTCCATCAATTGACAATATTTTCACCCATTTGCTTATAATATTTCCAAAATATATAGGCTCAGTTTGCAGCATCCTGAGCATATTTCCACACTGCTGTAAACTCTTGGGAGACATCCTATGCCTTAAGTCGCACAGACAACAATTTTGTCTAGGACACAGTGCATGCTGGAGTGGGCATTCTTTAAAGCCTCCTTAGCATGGCATTAGACCAATTGTATTGGGTGGATGGATGGATGGATGGATGGATGGATGGATGGATGGATGGATGGATGGATAGATAGATAGATAGATAGATAGATAGATAGATAGATAGATAGATAGATAGATAGATAGATAGATAGATAGATAGATAGATAGATAGATAGATAGATAGATAGATAGATAGATAGATAGATAGATAGATAGATAGATAGATAGATAGATAGATAGATAGATAGATAGATAGATAGATAGATAGATAGATAGATAGATAGATAGATAGATAGATAGATAGATGGAGGGACGGAGGGAGGGACGGACAGACAGAGACAGCTAGATCGATTATACTTTTAGCTATGAACAAACATTATAACTATTCACTACAGGTTCACTCCCCAAATACTTGTAGGGAAAAGGTACAGCATGCAATGTTTTAAAGTACACAATGCTGTTGGTGCTTTTTTTGATTACTAGTTTGATTGGTAGTACTGCTAAATGTGGACCCCAAGAATATTGTGGTACAAAAGTATCGAGGACAGAATATCGAAAGGTAGGTACACATAGGAAAGTATAGATTTACTATTCCTAACAACACATCTATGTACCTTGAAAAAAAAAATATATATATATATGACTCGCTTGTCAATATTTTTGATGCACTAGTTTGTCCTCAAGAGTCTGTGCCATTGATACTTTGGTTTCGATATTCAGGGTACACACCGTGTTCTATGCTGATTCTATGTAAAGGAATAAGTGGATTTTTTAAAGGTACACATTAAAGCTACAGACTGACAGCATGGAACCCTCTGTCCTTCAAGGACACTACAGCAATAATGAAGACAGCCCACTCAGGGGTTCCCACAGAACCCTGCCCCCACCATAGCTACAACCTTGGAAGCCCAATCACCACTGCACTCACTTTCATCATCAACACCTCCCTGAAGACAGCCAACTTCCTAGATAGCTGGAAACACCCAGAAATCACTGACCTCCTCAAAAACCCTCAGCCAACCCCGAAATACTCAGCAACTATAGATCCATCTCGCTGCTCCCTTCCCAGCCAAAGTAATTGAGAAGACCATCAACAGACAACTATCTGACCACCTAGAATGCCACAAACTCCTGGAGGACTCACAGTCAGGTTTCTGAAACAACCACAGCACCCAAAACAGCCCTCATCGCTGCCACAGATGCCGCCTCCCCTCCTCTTCCATATAACATGCTTAATCACCGGAAGCGCAGCGGATGAGCGCAGCGGGCGTGACGATTGCGCGCCGAAGGCGCGCTTAAGGCAAGCTCGTCTGCGCTCGTCCGCGCCGAGGCCGGGCCAAGGGCTCCCCCCCCTGTCACTGACGTGCCATTCATCCTACATAAATCATGCGTATTCAAATATACCTCTGACCAGCTCCGAACACTGAACATTTCAGCAAATGTGCTGCATCGTGTACCACATCTATTACACTCAAATCCTATTATAGGTCCTCACAAATGTTCCCTTTGTACTGCTGCTACCCTTTCCACTATTCCTCCCCCCCAGGTTTTAGCAGCACTTATCAATGTGCGTTCTGTTCCTAAGCACAAAATAGAAATCCTGGATCTTATAGAGTCACGCAACCTAGATCTTCTATTCATTACTGAAACCTGGGGTGACGACTCCTCAGGTCCAGACTTCAAAGCAGCTACTCCTGAAAATTACTGCGTATGCAGACTCGACAGATCTAACAGGAAGGGTGGAGGAATTGCCATTATTTATAAAAACCACCTCAAAGTCAAAGTCACAGACGCTAAACAAATTGATTGTGAGGCTTTTTCTTTCACTATCAACCTTTCAGGTAAACAATCATTCACAGGCATCTTGCTCTACCGTCCCCCAGGGTCCAGATTGAAATTTCTCAACAATCTAAACAACTTAATTGAGGTCTCAGCAGGAGTACCACACTTCACTATACTGGGAGACTTCAATTTCCATCTAGAATCCAGCTGTGACCCTGACACCATGGCGCTAATTAACAATCTTACAGCAGCTGGCCTACAGCAAATTGTCAATCAGCCCACTCATAAAGCCAGACACACCCTTGATGGGCTATTCACCAGCAACCCTTACATTTCTGTTTCCCAGGTGATCCCTCTTACTTGGACAGATCACGCAGCAGTCTGTTTCTTCATAAAATTGACTTCCCTTCCACTCTCCTCTACCTCTTCCTCTCCTATTATCTTTAGAGATTGGAAAAATGTCAACCATCCTCAACTTGCTGCACTGTTACTTTACAGCATTATCACGACCGAAAAGGATCCCTCAATAGCCTCCACTAATTATCTCAACAGTCTAAATACGGCTTGCTACATCGTAGCTCCCCTAAAAACCTCCCACCGTACCAGAAAATGTCCGTCTGCCCCCTGGTTCACTGAACCCCTTCGACTGCATAGACAACACTGCAGGAATCTGGAAAGATACTGGCGCCGCCACTACAATCCCTCTGATAAAACAGTGTACAAAAGAGCCCTCTCCAAATACAAAGATCTGATTGCCGCTGGCGGGCGGGTGTTACATACGGGGGTGAAATCTGGGGTCACATTCATGTCCCAAAGTTACAGTCCACCGAAAACAAATTCCTGAGACAGGTAACTGCCCTCCCTCAAAGCACTCCATTACTCCCCCTTAGATTAGACCTGGGAGTAAGACCAATATCAGAGGAGCTAGGTCTTAAACCCCTAACCTTTTGGAGGCGTTTGTGGTGTAGCTCCGATCTCTCAATTTATAGAGAGGAACTTCAGGAATTCTTACAGCTGCGGAACGCCTCGAGGATTCCGTGGCTGACCTATGTCAAGGGCAGGTTTGAGGATCTGGGCTATCCAGAACTATGGACCGATCCTTCCAAATCCTGTGTAAAGATTTCAAAGAAGGCACTCGCAAGAGCATACTACAATTTGATGCTCACAAGAGCCATCAACGAGAGCCGTGAAGGATCCTTGACCCACTTATTCCTGAAAGCAAAAGACGCCTACTGCCTTGAAAGTACTCTGGATGCGATCTCCCCCCTGCTAACGAGGAAATTATTCTTTCAATGGAGATATGGATGCCTTCCTCTAGCTTTTTTCACAGCGTCTTGGTCTCCATGCTCCACCACAGCAACCTGCCCTGTTTGTGCTCATCCGAAAGAAGACGAAGTTCACGCCGTTTTTTTCTGCAAGGGCTACAAGAGGAGCAGGAAACGCTGGTTAGTCCCGTTACTTAGGAACTTGGGCTTCAGATCCTTCCAACCAGCCTATAGGGTCTTAAAGTCAGACCTTTCTCCCATTGTCGTTTTTGCAGTTGCGAAATTTTTAACTTCCATGTGGTTTACCCGCAGCAGCGTCCTGAAAAGACTTGTATAAATTGACTTATTGTCAGATTTTAGTACAGTACATCACATTTCCTTTTTTCTCTTAATGTATTTTAATGTCTTAATTCATTGGATCACATCATGTTTAATACTTTTTTAATTGTCCATATTTTATCATGTATCTTTTATGATCTGTGATCGAAATAAAGATTTCTGAAACGAAATGAAACGAAACGATTGCCGCTGAAACAACTTCCTACTATACCTCCCAAATCAACCAGGCTAAAAACTCATCTAAAGAACTCTTTCAGGTGGTCACCCATCTTTCCAACCCTCCTGTCCCTTACCCTGATGGAACCCAATCACTTTGTGAATCCCTAGCCAATTTTTTCAGAGACAAAGTCACGGCCATTTGTTTCAGCGTGCACTCACGTCCCCCCCGCAGTCACGATGAACCCTTCATTACATAGTAACACACCCAGCTTCTCGGTCTTTGAAGCTGCCACGGAGGAACAAGTCCATCGATTTGTTTCAAGTACTAGATCAGGATCACCTCTAGACCCCTGCCCTCCTGCCATCCTCAATCTCATCCCAGAAGTTGTCACTCCCGCCTTGACAACCATCTGCAACGCTATGTTTACGACGGGCATTTACCCGTCAGTCTGGAAGGAATCTATCATTAAACCTCTTCTCAAAAAACCTACCCTCGATCCCCTCCTCCCCGCCAGCTACCGACCCATCGCATGTCTTCCTTTTCCTGCTAAAATTTTTGAAAAAATCATGAATGTACAACTATCAAAATTCATAGATAACAACAACCTACTGGACGATACCCAATTTGGGTTCAGACAGGGTCATGGCACAGAGACTGCACTATTAAAGGCTGCAGATGAAATAAGGATGACAATGGATAAGGGAGGAGCAGCTGTACTAATACTGTTGGATCTCTCTGCAGCCTTTGACACGGTCGATCATGTAATCCTGATCAACCGTGTCTCAGCCATAGGAATTCAAAACAAAGCTAAACAACTTCTTGCAGCCTTCCTTGCCGACCGCCCACAAACAGTAAAAATGGGCCAGTTCACCTCCCACACCTTCACCCTTCCATGTGGCGTCCCACAGGGCTCCTCGCTAAGTCCGACACTATTTAACATCTATGTTTCGGACTTAGTGAGGGTAATACAATCTTATGGAATCGCCCTCACAACATACGCGGACGACACACAACTAGTGCTATCAGTACATAGGGACGGCTCATCGGTTGCTGCAAACTTTCAAGAGGGAATGCGGGCTATCAGTTCCTGGATGTCATCAAACTGTCTTAAATTGAATTCTGACAAAACAGAAGTGATGACATTCGGGAAACTGGAGCCTGCATGGTCCCCTCAATGGTGGCCACCTGAGATGGGAACTCCTCCGCAACCAGTAACTAAGGTCCGCAATCTTGGAGTTCTTTTTGATGATAAAATGACTTTTGGTCATCACGTCAACTCCGTGGTCTCCTCATCTTTTTTCATTTTGAAAAAGATCAAATAATTACTGCCATACCTTCCTCCCTCAGCCGGCAGAACTCTAATCAGCACTTTGGTTTTTTCCAAAACGGATTATTGTAATGCCCTTCTTCTGAATGCCCAGGAAAAGGTCTTGAATAGACTGCAGCTAGTCCAAAATGCTTCAGCTAGAATTTTACTGGGAACTCCTAAGTTTTCATCTATTTCACCATATATTCGCCAGCTTCACTGGCTTCCAATCAGGAGCAGGACAAAATTTAAGGCACTATGCATTGCCTACAAGGCAGCCAATAACGTTGGCCCACAGTTCCTCAGAAGAGCTCTGTGTCCTCTTAATCATTCTAGAACACTTCGTTCCTCTTCGGCTTACTTATTCAAAGTCCCGCGAACGAAGAAGGCCAATTGGGGTGACAGGTGCTTTACAATCTCTGCAGCCAAACTTTGGAATACATTGCCCCTCTATATCAAAACTGCCCCTACCCTCATTAGCTTCAGGAAGCAACTAAAAACATGGCTCTTTTCACCATAATTCGCTTGCTGTAGTTGGTTCTGTGTCCCTAGCGCTGAGACACCCCCGGGTATTTGCACGCTTTAAAAATCGCATAAACATAAACATATACAACATGCTTGACCGTGCACAGATCGCCACCCTCAACCTCCTCGACCTCTCCCCCACTTTTGGCACCGTCTCCCACCAAACACTCATCACCAGACTGCACACAGTAGAAATACAAGGACTAGCCCTCAAATAGATACCTTCCTTCCTCTCCAGAAAAACATGAGTTCACATCAGAGCCCAAGGACCTCATCTGCGGCGTCCCACAGAGATTATCACTCAGCCCCACACTTTTCAATATGAACATGACTCCTCTGGCAAACGTTATCAGATCCATCATTTTCTGCGCAGACGACACCAAGGAAATTGTTTCCCTCTCAGACAACACCATCATCACTAGGGTGGGTGGTAAACTCTGCTTCACCTGCGGCATTCGCAGAGTTTTTCCCATTATGTACTCCAGTTGGAGTGCAGAGTTGGGCACAAGTCCGCCAACCGCAGAATGGTGGAGTTTACATCCCACACATAGTTCTAACCAAAGAATTCTGAATTCTGATTGGCCTCCACATCTTGTAAACAATAATGTTGACATGTTTAAATTACTTATGACAGTCCACTAGGCTGACTAATGGAGAAGAAGCAGTGAGTCAAGCCCTGGGAATTGCAAGCAGCGTTGATTCAAATGCATGTCCCGTCTTGAGCTGATTACCTTCAAGGCGCCGACAATCACCGGAGGTGTCTAGTGGACGAAGCTTCGACTGGTAGACATACACCTCACCTGGCCTCTCCTTTCTGACATAAACGAAGACCAAAAACATAGTTACTTGAAACTTCCATTGCATATGACAGAAGGAGCTGTCTGTCCCGATGTTGCAGTGGCAGTCATTCATGTCTTGGGTGTGGTAGTGATGGAGTCAGGCAGGGTCTCTGGGGCTGAGTGTCCATACTGAAGGTGACACAAGCTGTACTGGGATGGTGAAGGTCACTGGATGTGTGGAATTGGCTTTCTGTTACAATTTTATTGACGCTGGGAAGGGAATTGCCTTGATGGGCAGTGTCTTCAGAATTTTATATTGATAAGCAGGATATTGTTACCTATTACTCATTGGCCAGTTGTATTCTTGTTGGTATGAGTCAATGTTGATGCATGTGGAAAAGTTTTTATTGGTTTAGAAAAAGCCAGTAGAGTGGCATTTCAAGTTCAACAAAGATTTGTTCAAACGTGTCTCAAGAGTTGAGACCTGCTCCTTTTGTTTGTGCACTCTTTATGTACCATTGCTTCAGATTCAGATTCAAATTAGATGCATTGCCTAGGTTTCTTGTGAGCACATGCTCGCACACTGTACAGCCTCATCATAGCCTGGGGTGAGATGCCGGCTGCACATGATTATTATGGACAAGAAGATACTGCACTTTACTTACAGTCTGGTGAGATGCGCTGATTCTTACTTACACTATGAGCTGCAGCAGAAGGCTGCTGAAGCAAGTCAATCTGCCTTACCTGAAAGAAAAAAACAATATACTTCAGCAGAACCTTTATCTATAACAAACACGTTGCCTCTCGCCTCAGCTTACTCTGCATATAAACTATATGGGATGGGCAGTATTTTCGAGCCATCATTTACAAGAGCGTGTATGTTGGACCGCTGCTCACGGAACTCTGCGGAATCCTGCAGGCTTTTTAAGGAACTCTGTAAGTTCTGCCCACTCCTAATCACCACCAAGAAAAACTTCAAACAATGCATGACCAGCCTGGCCAATTGGATGAAAGAAAATTGCCTCAAGCTCAACACCAATAAAATTGAGGTGCTGATCTTCGAGAATGTGAGCTCACCCTGGGACCCTACCTGGTGGCCTGCTAATCTTGGACTCACACCCACCCCAATCGACCATACTAGGAATCTAAGCCTCATCCTGGACACCAACCCAACCTCACCATGAAGTCTCAGGTCAACACCGTCACCTCCTCATGCTTCCACATCCTCCGTGTGTTACGCAAAATCTTCAAGTGGCTTCCACTGGACAACAGACATATCATCTTTCAGGCGCTAATCACAAGCAGATTGAACTACAGCAATGCACTTCTCTCCGGAGTCCCAACCTATCTCCTTCACAGACTTCAACATATCCAAATTGCTGCAGCCAGATACGTCTGCAGCCTCCCATGCCAAACCCACACCACACCACATCACTCCTCAGAGAGCTCCACTGGCTCCTCATCCAGTAGGGCTGCCAGCTCAAACTTCTCACACCTGCATTCAAGTCACATCACAACACAGGACACGCATAGTTCAATCATCAGCTTCACTACCACCAACCCACCAGACAACATCTCTCAGCATCACTCTCACTCACACACATACCCGCATCCACAGAATCAGAACAGAAAGTCGATCACTTACCTAACATGCTGTCAAATCCTTGAACGACCTTCCCAACACATCAGGGCTTCCTGTTCACTTCCTGAGATAGGCAAGAAGCTGAAGACCTGGATATTCAGGCCTAACCTCATCACACATCTACACTCAGTGCCTGGAAACCCTCATGGGTGACAAGCAGTGTTCTACAAATCCACCTTACATTACATTATATTAGAAAGTGCACTCAATCAACTTTCCATAACCAAAGTTTAAATCCTTTCAGTTAGATTGGATTCGAAGGAAAGGGGTGTGAACTTGGTAAAGTCGAATGACTCACAACTTTCCACATTTTTTAAACTGTTCATCCTGTGTGAAATGGAAAGCTTATGAAGTTCTTTAAAAAAATAAGGTGGACTCAGGTCAGAGGTTTCCCAGAACCCACACTACTGGCCTGAGGTGGTGAATGTCCAGACTCCAACGCTCAACATTTTTGTGCTGAAAGATGTCCTATCTGGGACATTTTGCATTTTGCATACAAGGCCCGAAGGGATAAACCTTACCTTAAATAAAGTTAGGAAATTAATCTTAATCTGTTTCATAAAGTGTGAAGTTTCCTAATTCGGCCCAATTTTGTTAGAAAAGTGTAAATTTAGCACAGCACTAAATGTAACTTAACAGCTTGGAGCATATCTATCAAGGACATTTTAGCAAATTGGTGGTGAGCAGTGTGTTTACAATTTTATAGGGCTGGCACAATGGGGAGAACTAAATAGAATGTAAATGTCATTTTACAGGTGAAGTTGTTAAGGTCCCACAATGATTTTCTCTAAATGGTTGTGACAAAAGTTTGATCATTCATTGACATTTGATCAAAAGCACCAGTCAAAACTTTATAGACTTAATGTAGACTCTAGAATCGGCATACACCCCTCATAGATGCATAGTTGCAGGCAAGTTGTGCGAAAGGTCTGTAGCAGACCTTTGTCAGACAGCGACCAGCAAGACGGATAGATAGACATGGTAAATGACAGGTGATTGTGTTTACCTGGGATAGATCCATTTGAGGCCTGTGGCCTGGTTGAGGACCATAGTTCTAACTCTAATTCGTTTATTTTTGCAGAGTTTTAAATAGCGCAAACTTGACCCGAAGGTGTCAGGTATCAGAACACTTTACATGAGCACCAGTTGCGTTACACAAGGACACATTCATTTTGGCTAGGCACATGGAGATTAAGTGATTTGCCCTGAATCACAGGATGTTTGTTGAGTGTCATTGCCAAGACTCAAACCTGGTTCTCCAGGTTTGAGATTGACCGCCATAGCCATTAGGCCACATCCTCTCTCCTAATTAGAGGAGTTGTAGATGGGCAGGCAGCAGCACTGCCTCTAATGCTCTCACCGGTGGTTTTGCAGTTTGTATCAAGGATCCTGCTCTGTAATAGCCTCTGTCCTTGATGATGCTTGAATGGTACCTCCCATTTGGATGCTACAGAGTCCTGTATTTCTGAAATTATAGGTCTTCACCTTCGTTCACATGCAGTAGACACCTTTCCTTGCATAGAATCCTCTAATTTGCACCCGTATGTGCCTAAAATTGCTTGGATGAGCGTGTACTTTTATGAGTGCTGAATGTGGAAAGCATAGAATCCTGACATGTGTTCTAGAAATAAAAAATACTTGCAGGGGAATTGTTCGGCATTTGCTACATGCGCAAATAAATTCAAGTTTAATGTTGAGAAACAGTTAAGATAGTGCCTTATTTAAATGTACTCTAGAAAGCGAAATCACCTGTGTAATAGAATTTGGACTTCTCAGCAAGTAGGTTGTACTTCCTAGCAACTATACTAGCAAATGCAGACGTGGCTGGTATACATTAAAAGCGAAGGTGTAAGCTCTATCCACCAAGAGCATGTAGTAACAAATAACAATGGGGTGCCATTGTTACACAAATTGTAAAAAGCAATGTTGATCAAGTGACAATGGTTTGATCTAAATATGACTTCAAAGACCACTATGCATTGTGATCCTTTCTAGAAAATGAGAGTCAAATTGTGCATTGAAATCACATTGGGCCACCTGTATTGGCACAAACATGATAAGCTATCTCCAATCACCTTTTCTCTGTGTATCTAGCTCTCATTGTGCTCCTTAAGGCTCTAATTAACTTTCGTGTTTCTCTCTTCTCTTTCCTCATCTACGAATGTCTGTCCCCACGGTCTCTCTCACCCTTTTCTTCACTACCCCTTTGTGTTTGCCACTTCGTTTGTCTATATTCCCTTTTCTGTCTCTCCTGCTCCCTTTTGCATTTTCTATTTACTCTCCTTCTTTTCTACTTTTCTAGACCCTCTTCTCTCTTCTCTTTATCTTGTCTGTATTTTAGTCTCTCTCTAGCCCTCTTCTCCATAGACCATGTAAGACAACTGAAACTTTGTTTTGGCTGTGCATGGCCATGAGCAGCAGCTGACACTTTTCTTTGGCCGCTGTGCTTTTCGATGTTCTCCAGTCCCATAAGCCTACCATCCTGGGTGCCTTCTGGAACTGGAGAAGTCCCCTGCGACAATGTAACATAACATAACATAATGTAAATGTCCAGTATTTGTAAAGCGTGAACAATTACCCGAAGGTGTCAAGGTGCTAGGTGCCGTCGGGAAGATTAAGCGAGCTATTGCCCAGAGTCACATGGTGCTGGGCTGATCTGCTGCCGGCGCCGGGGATCGAACCGTGAGCCCCCAGGTTCCGGAGTCAGTCACCCTGGCCGCTGCATCACGCCTCTTTCACTATGGAACAAAGAAGTTAGTTCAATGTGGCCATTATATCCCTGCCGCTTGTGGTCCATTCTTGTTTGACTGGAAAGCAGGCTGCATGAATTTGGTGGGTTTCTACTGCTTTATAACAAAGGACAAACCTGTTGATGTCCACTGCTCTAACTTCCCCAAGTGGTAGAATTCAACGGGCAATACAAAGTGTTAGATACGAAAATATTTGTGGTAAAAACCCACAGAAACCTTTTCTTATTCAAAATCAAAGTCAGGACATGTGGGAAATGTTTTCCTTGAGTCCCGAATTTGACTTTTTTCTATTTTGCCGTATTGTGTAGCACGCTGTGCATACTGATGCCACAACATAACAAAAGTGAAAGCAGTCATGCTAATGGAATCTGTGTGGATCCGCAGATATCTTACCACACAGCATTCCTACACTTCTCCCAATAACACTAGACCACACTTGCCTGGCTGGCCTGTCACCAGTGAAAGGAAATGTCTCAAATTGACCCATTTTGGCCATGTGGGGAGCTGTGGTATTTAGGCCAGTGCTTAGTCCGGATCCAGGGAAACATGCCAGGCCAAGACGTTTCTGAAAACAAGGCACTTAGTCCAGGGTGGTGTGGCTTTTGTGAATCTGAATACATTTTTCCACCTAGAATGGCCTGCAAACACCAAACTTCATATTTCTGTAAAGGAAAATTCTGAACTCTATGAGGATCAGTTAAAATTCCTACCACCACCCAGAGTTCCCACACTTCTCCCAATGAAAATGGTACACTAAATGTTCACAAAGTATTATGCATTTAGTTACATAGGATCTCATAACAGCAATGTATTTGCTATGACATCAATTACATAAAGATAAAGCACAATTTAGAAGAAGTCAAATACCTTTCAAAAAGCAGATTCACACTACACAGATCCGAGATTACAATAAATATATATCAGAAAATGTTAATCGATGTTGTGCGCAGATGTCTAGATAGGGCAATCACAACACAAATGATTTTAGCCTCAGATGACCTGATTATGGATTTCACAATATTTGGCTCAAGGAGATGGATCCTCAGCAGGTTGACCATTTTTGAAAGATGTATAGTCCCTTATAGAAACCCTCTGTGACATAGCAGACTATACTGGGCCATTTCAGATCTGCACTATTGCTGGTTAGAATATTTGCTGCCCTCCACAGCAGCAGCCCCATTAACCTAACAAACTACATGGAATCTTGGAGATTTCTTGATTGGACAGTACTTCAGAAGGACTGGTAGCTTTAGGTAGTGACAACCACTTATGAATTAGGAATAGAAAATGTCCTGCACAGTTGTGCAATCTTTTTACACAGCAAATCCTTATCTGACGTACCATAGCTGAATGTTGGGAAGGGCGTTCACTAATGTCCACTGAATTATTGACCTCACAGCTGTGACTACAAACTATTATTTGTGCCACCTTTCACATCAGCTTCTCACACACAACACTGTGGCGTCCCTCAAGGGTCCATCTTATCTCTTCCATTGTTTAACATCTAACTAACCCCCTTACCAAACTCGATTAAACCATTCAACCTAAGATGTCACCCCCATGATTCCAGGAAACTTCTTGTTTATATTATATAATTAGTGCTCTCCACTCCTTTCGAAAGATACAGCAAGTACCTGAAGAAGACCAATCCAAGAGAGCTGAGGAGAAGCCAGTTTAAGAACAATTATAAGAAACGTGCTGGAATAATTAGCACCGGTTTGAGCTGTCGCGTCAGATGACCCGCAACATGTAGAATTCAGACGTCACCAGGGACACAACACTGCTGACTTCCTTTGACACTGCTGAATTCCCTTGAATCAGCAGCATTCTTTTTGAAGCCCACATGAGTGCAGGATGGCGGTAAGTCAGAACTATTTTGAAAGTAAATGCTGGAAACACTAACCACGCGCAAATGGATAAGTGCACAAAAGTATACACAGGTTATTTTTTTTAATGCTGCATTTGATCTTTGACGGGAAGAGCATGCATGCTCCTAAAAGTATAGAAGGACGCATTCTCAATGCCTCAAATTTACGTTGAAGTATAAGTGAGAGGACCGCATGGGCCCCAGTAAAACAAAGAATGCAGCAGCTTACCACACGAGGGTCGAATGCATGTAGAGTTTCCGTACACAGTAAAATGTCAATAGCAGGCCTTTGATTGACTTCAAACACACAGCGAGTCCACACAATCTAATTAAATGCTGCCAGTTGGTTACCGCTTGTTCTTCTGAAACGCATGTCACTTTACTAGCATTCGTTTCATCAACAAGAGTGTCAATCTATTCCACTGCAGTCTGTCAGCTGTTAGAGGAGTAAGGCTCAAAATACTCGCAGCCAGTTCACTCTAGGAACGCAAGTCATGTTAAGTCAGCAGTCGCAGTTTTAATCTGCTGCATGCCTGTTCAAATGCCCTGGAATGCAGACTGTCTGGTGGAAAAAGACACCGGTGGGGCTACCAGGCGCATTTATTTGACAGGCATCAATACGATTTTCTTATTAGTTCTCTTAATTTCTTCTTAGTCTTTTGTATGGATTCAGTTACACTCCAGTTTCAGTCTTGCTCCTCTTCCTGTAGTAACGCTCAGTCCTTCCTCCACTCGTCACCAAACAGGATCAGGTTTTTTCATGTCTCAGGTTACAGGTAAAGTAGGTATGAAGGAAGCCCCACTGAGAGCAGCATCCTTGCTGCTCAGTCCACGCATTCAACTGACACACTCTCAAACCATGCACACACACCAGCATTCTAATTACATCACAATCACTCTGGCTGACCAGCAGGGACAAAACACTAAGAGAAGAATGCATAGCAAAAATGAAGATACCACACAAATCACTTTAAACGTGGATGGCCTGGAAGACCTCTAGAATCTAAAACTCGATGACTGCTTTTGGACAACTGGCGTAACGAAACTTGAGGGGGCTCCCCTGCAAGACATGTGGACACGATCGGGAATGCTCCGACCAGAGTACTTAGCTGAGGGGGCCCCTTGGAGCTTGGGGACCCCCGCACCGCGGGGGCTGTGGGGGCCGATGTTACGCCACTGCTTTGGACCATAAACATATGGGTGATAAATAACCATTTAAAGCAAAATACCTCAAACACAGAGATTATGAGCTGCAGACAATAGCAAACATACCAGCCTACCGACATACATTCTAAGAAAAATGTAGCCCCTCCAACAGGATCAAGACTTCTTGGTTACCTATAACTAGAAGAGCAATGTTCAAGGCACTGTCCATTGTCCACAGAGTCTGACAAGGAAAAGGACTGTTATATCTTCAAGTTAAATTCAAGCAATACTAACAAAACAGGATACTGTGCTCTGAGCTTGCACCACTTTTCATCACACAATCATACCATAAGAAAACTATAGTTCTCAGGACAAGCCGCCAAGCTCTAGAACTCACTGCCAGCCAGCATTCAAAGCATCCATGAACACACACTTTAGAAGACAGTTGAAAACATGGCTATTTCCAAGACAACTACACCACTCCACATCCCACAAACAGAACCTTGAAAGACAGCTACACCCTCAAACTCAATCTTTAAATTACAATCCAAAGAGTGGAAACAACCCAACCAGCAAACTATTTTAGAAGGCTGATCTATAGTTTGCTGGGTTACTATAGAGTAATCTAATTTTAGATATAGCTTTTCTGGCCCATACTATTACTAACACCATAACACTGCTTACTTTCACATAGATGTTCCTGCTATAAGGTTTATCCATCACCAATACTGTTCAGCCAATAAACCGGCCATCACCAAATGAACCGGCATGGAATAAATCAAGAGATCTGTCACACCCAGCTGATCGATCAGGGTTTTTAATCTAGTCCACCACTGTGACAGCTTCTTCATAGTTCATAGTGACATTCTGATATGGTATGATAGTAACAGTATGTACAAAATCAAAGGGAGAGCTAGGGAGAAAGTACAGGGGTACATCCCTTCCCCAAATCAATACAAGACTTAAACAATGTGGACGGACCCACTATGTGTATGCAATTAAATCACTGTGAGTAGTAAGAACATGGACCCATTAGGTGTTCTTAAAAGACCTCTCACACACCAACCTGGTTGGTGTCATGCTTCATCATTGGGGTACCAACCGGGCGGCCGAGTGCCTCCCGGTTGTGCTATGATGCCTGATTACAGCGGAGCTGGTGTTGTGCATACATTTTAAGAACACCTAATGGGTCTATGCTCTTACTACTCACAGTGATTTAATTGCATACACATAGTGGGTCCGTCCACATTGTTTAATGATAGTAACAGTGTCCATCCCAGACGATCTCTCCACTTCTATCTCCATCCAACCATGCAAGTTCAGGATGCAGTGCAGTAGCTAACTAGGCAGAACATAATCATTAGAAATACCATAAGGGGACTGCAGAGCTGTTCTAAGCTGCCAGTGTACTGAATAACCATATACTGCGCTTCTGTGTCTTTCACACGTTATCATTTACCACATTGCTATGCGCTGTGTCCTATAAAACAATAAACACATCTGATTTTGCACGAAAGACTGTAGGGTGGCAATAAAGATAGAACTTCACCCAGAAAGTATACTTTTATAAATTCTGTGACTATCTTCTATGTTTTTTGAGATATTAATATTTTAAAATGTATCAGACCGGCATCAAACAGTTTACATTTAGAGATATATTGGCTGCTAAACACAGGAAGTATAAGCTTGTAAGTTCTGTCAGTCATGTTCGATTTTTTGAGAATGTGATTGACTGACCAATGGCTTCAATATTTTTATATACGGAATTTTGTTACTTTTGCGAATTCAGCTCTGTGAAAATGGAAATATTGGAAGAAATATTGTTACAAATAGACTTAGCATCAGGTTTTTTTTTTTTGAGATTTAGTAATTGGCGAGTCCAGCATTTAACGCTATATTTTACGTTAAACACTTTCTCCTGCCCATTTTGAACACAAGGGTGCATTTAGCACAAAAATATATAGTGTTAAATGTTACCCGCAATGCCCCGCACTTAGTTTTCCTGGCCCCACTCTGTTTCCTATCTCCCCACCTGCATGAGAACGGTGCTAATGTTGGAGTGGTAAGAGGCCTGATTAAAGCAGCACTAGCCCGGGGCTCCGGAGTCTTACTGCTGATATATCAAGTAGCAATAGGAAGGGGAATGCCCTTGAAGTTTTTATTTTCTGGAGCGACTGCAGTGACTCAGAAGTAAGCGGGGAAGCAAGGGGCGACCACATTGATAAACATGGTGTGTCTCACAACAGTAAAAGGCTGTGACTATGATTCTGTGTTATTGCTGATTAGAACTGTTTTTGCAGTAACTTCAAATCGCACTACCAGGCTGTGTATAGACATAGGGGCCATTACGTGCTGTAAATAACCTACACTCATGCCTGCAAGCATCTAAACAGAGATGAACTATGCCTTCAAAGTTATTTAGAGGAGGAGCTAAAGTTCACAAAAGTGGTTTCACTGGAAAAAAATCCTGATTATCTAGGACCAGTCCTTTGCAGAGCAGTGTTGGTCGCGAAGCATATTTGAAAGAGAAATATATGGAGAGCTTACAAGAGGTGGTGCCAGGCTCAAGAGCAGATATATTCTCCCATGCCAAAAACACAAGGCAGTGCAGAGTGGAAAATAATGCAACAAATAATGCAACCAAAGATTGTGGTAGAGGAAAAAAACCTGAAATAATGCCAAATATAATGTGGTGAAGGAGACAATTCTCTTAGCAATGAGTGATAAACCATTGAAGAGACAATGAAGGAGCTAGAAGGTGTGTTTGCAAATTAGTCAAATGCAGGTGGCTTCCCCTTGTCTTCCAAGCGTTAAAGATATTGTGAATCTTGATTTAACTGTGCCACGATATAAGGTTCAAATGCAATGTTGTCCACAGAATTGTTCCCCCTCTTCCTCAATAAATAAAATACCACTAATACTGTGGAGGACACCAGATTAGAAATATCTCTTCCCGGATAAACACAGCAAGATATCATACACAAAAAATCCAGGTTCGCCAAACACAGCTTTGGGGGTTGGAAAGGTTTTTAAGTAGTAAAAGAGTTTTTCAATTTGCGGAGTCAGCAGAGCGAGCACAGGGTGATCACAGGGAATGTCAAAGAAAGAAGTAAAACCCTAGCATTTTACAAGAGATATTGTGTGACATATTAGGGGAAACGAAGCAGATTAAAGCTTCACAGCAAGAAAAAGCAGAGCAGATGTCAGATCATCTAACTAAATTAGATGAAAAAATCATCCAAGTACTGGATAGAGTGGAGAAAATGGAGCAAAACATGTCAAATTATGAGGATAAACTTTCAGAAACCACTGAGGTGGTGGACATTTTTTAAAGAAAGTTGAGGGCATTATAAAACAAACAAGACAAATTAGAAAATCACTCCAGAAGGTCCAATTTAAGGATCATGGAATTCCAGAACACAAAGAAGATACTGTAGGATGCATTGCTTATGTGAATAATTTAATAAAAACATATGTTGGCCTAGAATACATGCAGGATTTGACGATTGTTCATGCACATCGAGTTCCTTCCCATGCCTCCACAAATGCTAAATTTCCCCTTACATTCCTGGTTCAAGAAAAACATTTGAAAAATAAAGAATTTTCAATCAGAATCTTTCCCAATATGACAATCTACTCTGCTCATCGACGCAAGGGCTTTATTGTCTCCTTTCCTTTTGACTGGGGCACGGGCAACCATTATCTAGCCCACAAAGCTCCAAGTATTACACAGAGGTAGGATTAATGTGTTTGCAATGATGGAGGGGACACAAGGCTTCTTGAAAGAAATATTGCAAGGCCCCGGGGGTCTTAAGAAATAAATCCCCTTGGGAATCAGGTGTTGGAATGGAGGTACAGAAGGAGGGAAAGCAAGGAAAGTGTGGCACAAAAACAAGGGGCCAGCTGATCAACTTATACTGGGGACTAACGGGTAATAGCGGCAGGGACCTTGGAGGGAGGGGGGTGAGAAGGGAAAAGTAAGTTTGGGTGGGAAAGAGCAGTTGTACACATTTAAGAATTTACATTGTTAATAGACTGTGGTCAGGTAAAAGAGTATTACAGGGAATTTTTGCCCACCAATTCATTAAAAATTCATGTACACCAGAGGTATGATGTGAATCACTATTTATTTGAAACATTCAGGTATGATGGTTTATAGATGTGAAAAAAGCACACTGCCCTTTAGTTTTACATACCTCAAGTCATTATAATGAATTTGCTGTACTTTTCAGATTTCGGTATTGCCTCAAATCAAATGCTTTATTGAATGTTATACACTTTAGTCTTACATTTACGTTGGATGGTGTATAGATGTGAAAAGACAAATTGCACTTAAGCCGTTAGCACTTTAGATGACTATTATATAATTGATGTATTTTTTTAGATTTTGCTATATCTTCATCTTCAGCACTTTATAGAATGTTATGTACTTTGGATGTTTTATATATTTGTATTATATAATTTTGGGTCTGATGGCTTATAGATCTGAAAAGGCACATTGCACTTTAGCTTTCAGCACTTTAGATGTTTATTACACAATAACTAAGGCATTGCTACAAACTTTGGCATTGGTTTGTTTTTTAGCATTTTACGAAATGATGATGCACTTTACTTGCCCTACATATCTGTATTGTATTCGAGCCAGCCAGATATTCTAGGACTTAATATTACTCTCAAACCCTAGATGGGTCAGGCCAGATAGGCTACCACTGTGTGGTGCAGAATGGTGCAAAGATAATGAGAGATGTTGACATAAACTGAAATTTGGAAGGTTATATCATTTATCGTTAACAGCCAGAGCAATAATTCTCCAGATATAGCTCTAATTCAAGAAACTCATTTTAAAAAGGATGTAAGACAAAATTGTGCAATATTTAAATGCTGGGCTAGGTTCTCCATAAGTACAGTCACTTCGTAAATGGCTTTTCAGATCACTCGTTAATCGAGATGTGTGTGTCTGGCATTAAAATGTGTTTACCCTGTATGCAGATGTTTTTTAAATAAAGTAAAATTAGAAGATGAATCCTGGGTTTCACAATTTGATAAGGCAATACTTTGCTATTTCAAATTAAATGACAGTACTGCTAGCCTGGAAAAGGTATGGGATGCATTTAAAGCAGCGATACCCATTCATCTAACATCGAGAGTTATAGCAGAGAAAAGGAGTCATAGAGAAACAGCCAGGGTATAGAACACAATTTAAAACAGGCCAATCAAAGATTTCTGAGTGATAAAACTCCCTTTAACAAATGGGCACTTACATATGCCAAAGAGCAGATGCAAGAATATTATTATGAGCAGGATTATCTCTCTAATAATGCTTATATGTGAACATTCTAAAAGGAAAGTGAATATACTGGAGTTTTTTAGCCTGACAGGTGCATGAAACAAGAGTGCTGATGCCATAGAGTTTTCGACCAGGGATAGATGTGACGCACCAAAAATAGGAGGACGGAGTGCCCCTGCACTCCTCTTTGCATATGATACACTGCTAATCTCTAAGTCATCCCAGGGGATCCAACAGTTGCTGAATGATTTTCAGGCATTTTGCCTGGAGCTCACCTTGGAGCTTAACAGCTGCAAGACTAAATGAATTATCTTTTCCTCCTGACCAACAATTCAGTGTAGGAGGCAGATGCTGGTGGGTGATATCCCTTTAGAAATAGTGGCTGAGTTTGATTACCTAGGTATGACATTCACAAGAAACCTATGTTGTTCTCCACAGGTGGAAAAGGCAAAACTGTCCCCTATACAACAAAAGGCAAATATAGCAAAAAATACATTGACAAATCACATCCAGAAGGGTGGCGCTGCACTAGAGATTTACAATGTCAAGGCACTAGGAGTGGATTTCTATGGTGCGGAGATATGGGGCTGTACACAACTCAATAATTTGTTAGTGATAGAAATCAAATTTCTTAGATCACTGTTAATTCTCCCAGTGAGTACCCCATTGACTCCACTTTATTTAGACTTGACCCAGAAGAAAATGACTCATAAAATCGAGCTTAGATTGCTTATGTTCTGGCATTGACTATGGTCTACTACAACACTAGAGTCTTACAGGGTTGGACTTCGTGATCTAATTTTGCCAAAATGTGCAAGTAAGATCTTGTGGCTGTGCACTGTTAAGGCCCTTTTACAGAGGTTAAGCCTTGACATATACTGAGACTTTCCGGAGACTTTTTGTCAAATCCAAAAGCCCAGTCTTAAAGCTGTTTATAGGGGTAGAGTGCGATGGATAATATTCAAAATTGTTAAGGATCACTGTCTGCTGCTTTTTGTGATTTTAAACTGACCCAGCTATATGGGAGCACTATTGATGAAATTGCCCCCCCCCCAACAAGACCTGGCTCGTCGGCTAAACAGATCTGCGGACCCCCCTTAAGCGCCTTGAGACCCTCACGGGTGAGTAGCGCGCTTACAATTGCCTGATTGATTGATTGAGCTACATCTACAGTTCAGGTATGTTTGTCTACCTTTAAACATCTTTAACTCGTTCCGTGCTCATGACGGAACCACGCCGTCATGAGCCACGGTTGCCGTGTGCTCATGACGGAGTGGTTCCGTCATGCTGCGGCAGTTGGTGGCCGCGCCGCCCACGCGGCGCTAATTCCCCGCCTGTGCGGGCGATTAGCGCCGTGAGCGGAGTCATGACGGAACCACTCCGTCATGAGCACAGCCCAACCGTGGCTCATGACGGAGTGGCTCCGTCATGAGCACCGCGCCACCGCGCTGCCCCCCCGAACCCCCCAGCGCCGCAGCGAAGGGGTTAAAAGGAAGTGGTGCAAACAAATATACCTGTTGCCAAGGAGGACCTGAGACACTTGAGCATGTTATATTTTTTTGTCGTTGGTATAGATAGCCTTGAGTTAAATGGATAGCTTTACTTTTCAGAAACCTGGGTGCTAGAAAGCAGCAGGAAACATTTAGAATACTGCAGATAGACTCAGACTACATTGTTGTATTCTGTATGGCCAAATTCCTAATGGCAATGTGGATCAGACGTGCCAAGTGTTCACATGTTAGTCTTTAAAACGCCGTTTTTACCAGGGTCCCTTTATATCGTATTGTGCTACTTGGACAAATCGCAGTTGATTTATGTCTTTTAGCATTTATTGAATATAGTTATTGTATTTTATATTTTGTTTTTGAAACAAAAGTATTTCTAATGTGAATCTTTGTGGGTTTTTGTTTGCTGCTATTGTAGTATTTAAAAGGTTTATTTTGTATTATTTGTGTTTGACAACACTGTCCTGTGTAATACTTTTTTGATCTAAAGTGAGGGAAATAAAGTCTGTTTGACTGATTGATTGAAACAAGGTGCAGAATACCATCACTTCACTTTATAACGCTGAGATAAATACTCGGATTACCGATCCATAAATGATACAGGTTATGTTTATATATATAACAAGAGATGGACATTGATCATCTGCAATCTTTCTGAGGTAATATTTCCATGCCAAAATTAGATCAAAGACAAGGTTGAGTCCTAACTGCGCCATTTACTTTACAAGAAGTAGAACAACCAGTTAAATCTTTAGCGATTGGGAAAGCATGGGGGGAAGATGGTATCCACGCCGATTTTTAAAAAGAAGTTTGAGACATTTTGGGTGAGCAAATTTAGAGTGTCGCTGGTGTTGAGCTTGCGCCATAGTGGAGCTGCTTTCCACCGAAACTTGAGAACTTCCCAGAGTTCTCTGCGTTTTTTTGCATAATTTATGCATCACTCTATGCCTGAAAGGGAATTGTTTTGATATATATATATATATATATATATATATATATATATATATATATATATATATATATATATATATATAGTGCCAAAAACGCCCATGCTATACAGAGGCTGCTGGCGTTTTAGTCACTCGCGTTGTTCCTGCACTATAATTTTGCTGCAAACACAGTCTAACTAAATGAAGTGCCATAACGATGCAATTTCGTGTAAGTAGCATATTGAGAATTTCACAAAATGATGCAAATAACATCGCTGTAATTGAATTTAAACCAATGGCATTTCGTAGCCTAATAAAACAACCAGTAAACAATTACGATCAAGTATGAGTCATTGAGGGACTGTCAGCTATTCCGATCCCACTGGCCATGTGTCACACCCACAAGCAATTTATTACAATCTAAATTAATAAATTCGGTAAGTAAAAGTCATGGTCAGAGATTCTTATGTAAAACAACACAATTTATTTAACTAAATTAAAAAATGTATGACGCACTTACTAACCAAACTACAAACTTGGTCCAAGACTAACGGGATACTCTCAAAATTTCAATATGGTTTTAAGTCGGGGGTGGGAACCATAGAGCAGGGTTTAAACCTGTCCCTTATAATAAACAAATATATTGGATCAAAAAAAGGGAACTTGTTCCTGACATTTGTCGATTTAACTTCGGCTTTCGATTGTCTGGATCATGGAACCCTGTGGAAAACCCTGACTAACATGGGGATAGATAAAAACATCCTAACTTTTATCCAGGAACTTTACAGAGATGCAGGAGCTACGGTGAGATATGGCAGAAACGGCGAGCAAACCAGAAAATTCCCAATTGCAAAGGGCGTTCGCCAGGGCTGCATCCTTGCACCGTTTTTATTTAATTTGTATATAAACGAGGTAGCAGACTCGATGAATGAACTGGAGGTGGATTACCCCAAGATAAATGGACTCGCAGTCCCGTTATTGCTATACGCTGACGATGCGGTGATTATGGCCCGCACTCAGCGGGGACTCCAAAAGGCACTAACAGGCTTTGCAACTTTCATGAGCTCTAGAGGCCTTATAATAAATGTGGGGAAAACTTTCACGATGTCATGCACAACGAGAAAAAAAGTACCAGACTGCAAAACCTTTGTTAATAATTCAAAGATAGCGATGTCGAAAACTTTTTCCTACTTGGGTATCATTTTTAATAATAGGGGGACATGGTCTGCAGCGGTCACCTCCCGAAACCTGGCGTTTGCTCGCGCAATAGGGGCGGTTAAGCAATTTGCCAAAAAATTGGGCGGGAAACCGGTAGACACACTACTTAAGATCTATGCAGCTAAATGTGTGTCCACAGCTGTTTATGGGGCGGGGATTTGGGGACTTGCAGATAGTTCCGAAATTCAAAGGGTGGAGAATGCCTTCCTGAGGCACCTCTTAGGAGTCCCGCGTTCCACATCTACTACTATCTGCCACAACGAACTGGACAGATCTCACATTAGTGATATTATAAAGATAGCGCCAGTTATGTTGTGGCATAAGATCTGGACATGCGAGGACACAACCTTTAACAGGGAGGTAATTCAGGATTCCCTGCAGCAAGGAAATGGCGCTAAACAACCTTGGCTAGCCTACGTTAAAAAACTCCTGAACTCCATCGGCAGCCCAGAACTTTTTTCAGACCCAATATCATGCGCCCAATTCCCCAAAAAAGCACTAAAAGAGACGTGTCTTGGCCTACTGGAGGAGAGGAGATACTATTTAGATGGGAATAAATCTACCATTATAGCCCACCGCCAGATTTTACATGAACATGGTTTACATCCTTACCTGGCGCCAAATATCTCCCCTTACCATAGAATGCTGTTGGCTCGTCTGAGGTCAGACTGTTTCTTCAGGTTAATAACGTTCCCTACACCGAATGATTGGTCAGTGAAAATGATTAATTGCCCGTGTGACGGAATAGCCACTCAGTCTAACATACATTGCATACTGTTCTGCAAGTACTATCAATGGGGTAGGAAAAAACATCTATTGCCTCTGTTAAAACTGTGGGGCTTGAGAAGCTGTAAAGCAGCTCTCCTTAGATTGTATCTGCTGCAAGACGAATGTACAATTGAAGTGATGATAAAATTCCTGTCGTTTATTATAAAATGTAGAGGGTCTATGAGAAGCGATTAGTAGGTTGTAGGTTGAGGGTTTGTAGAAGTATTATTTTGTGCCTAATAACATCATATAATACATAAATATGTCATATTTACCTCGACCCTTCTACTACCTTTTAGTATGTAATTGTTTAAATAACGTTGTTTTAATCGTATTTTTGAAATGTTTGCTTATATGGTGTTTCTCAAATACCGAATAAAGCTATCTTTGATTGATTGATTGTATGACGCACTTAATTAAAATATTAGTACAATTCGATGTGCCGTGTGGTGCTGTTTGGCTCATTTGATTTTTATAACCACTGCCTCATTAGCAGCTTGTTACGTGGCAGGCCAGAAAATCATTTCGGCAGACAAGTTTACGTGTTTGCAATTGAGGGTAAAAATAACTCGAGCAACACCCCAAATGTGAATCTACTTCCTTGCCTACCATATTATGAATGCAAATATATTTATATTCACTCATTTACATGTTTAAAGAATTTTCTGATGACCAGAGGAGAAGGATTAATTCCAGACTACACAATAACATATTTAAAGCACAAATGAAGGCCGGTTGCTGAAGCTGGGGTCTGTAGTGCCTCTTTTCGATAATCACTTTCTGCTTCATAATTATGTAATTTCTTTTTATCAGAATTTACAGATAATGACCTTGGGGCATTCTTTGAAGGAGCAAGGTTGTACTGCTGGAATGCAGTCAGCGGCTGGATATAAGATGGTTACAAATGGGGGAGCTACTTGCCTACAGTCATAAGCTCAGAGCGATTGCCATGGCATCCGTGCATCTGTCATTTTCTAGGTTAGGCGCTTTCCACCTCTATGCACCATTTGTTTTTATGGATGGTCTCTTCATTGTGCGTTTGCCGGCTCACTGGATTTCTTTTTTTTTTCTTGTATTTATTTTGGTGCAACTCAGGGCCTGAGGTACTAAGCATTGTAACGGTTGCAAACTCTCTGCTTCAGTGCTTGCAACTTTTAAAATGTTTTGGGGATGTACTAAATCCATTTTAGGAGTTGGTAAACTGTATTGATTTCTAAATAGGGGCTTTATAAATGGCTAATGATTTGTAATTTGGAAGCAGTGGCGGCCGGCATGACTCGCAGGTGGTGACGTGGGGTTGCTCACACATGAGGAGGGGTTGCCGAGGGCGCGAGGTAAAAAAATAAATAAAAATTACAACACCTGCCCTGCTGCCGGTCCCACCACTGCAGCATGCTCCTGCTCTCATCGCGGGACAGGAATCCAGGTTCCGCTGACCAATCACAATGCTGCAATGCAGCTTTGTGATTGGTAGGCGCCCAGGCTCCCCTGGCCAATCACAATGCTGCAATGCAGTATTGTGATTGGTTTTGAACATTGGGTGGGTCGCTTAACCAGAGAATGGGAACCCTGGGCTTATTCTCCATGCATGCTGTAATCAGCCTACATGGAGAATGGGAAAAGTGTGCATGACTGGTTTGGGCGGCCCGAGACGGCTCACCAAACAATCACTGCGAACTTCCATTTGAGCAAAGCCTCGACCACCCACCCCATAAAGAAGGAAACATAAAATGATAATAACTAAAAGCTATTATCATTTTATATTTCCTTTCCTTTACACTGCTCAAAGCAGTGGCGGCGACGCTCCTCTGCCATAGCGGAGGAACCGCCACTGCTTAGAAGGTACATGTTGTAGGCTTCCCTTCCAAATTGCCAAACGGTATTTGATGTATCTATGCTTTGCGTCCGAAATCAAGTCACAAAACAATAAATAAAATACAGACTTCTGAGTTGGGTTGGTTATTCATTTGCAAAAGGGAAGGGGTCCACTAGGGACCCTTCCTTTTTGTGGCTTTTTCAAAAGTTTCTTTGGAGAAACTTTAAAAACAGAAAGTTTATTTTTTTGTGAAAGGAACACCATTTACTTTTAAGAAAAAAGGTTGCATTAAAAAAAGTTTTATTTATTGAGAGGCAATCACAGTCCTGGTGGGCTGGTCACTCCAGCTGGCCACCATTCCTTCCATGGCCTCCAATCTGAATTAATTGCATTTTATGAGCTCCCTCTTGAATATTAATGAGGTAGATATTGATTATGATCCACTTTGAATCCTCTTTTTGTGAGCCAAATTATTTGTACAATGGTCAGTTTTGTCACAAATTGTTACAAGGACTTTTCCATTTTCTCCAATTCAAAGGCCTGCCTTTCGAATGGACACTTTACTGCTAAAGCTCTCGAATCGTAAAAAACACCGTCCGACTAAATTATACATACCAATGTGATCCGGGAATGCGCCGACGTGACGTCGGGACGCTGTCAGGCAGCGTTTCACGACCCAGGAAGTACGATTCGAACCGACAGCAGTCCGGACGGCAATATTTTCACGGCACCCTAAAAGTGCCGGAAATGCGAAGTACGCCGCGATACGACCAGAATAGGGGGCCCGGTACGCGCCGTACCCCCCCCAGCCCCCGTGAGTACGCGCCGTACACCCCCCCAGCCCCCGTGAGTACGCGCCGTACCCCCCCAGCCCCTGTGAGTACACGCCATACCCCCCCAGCCCCCGTACGTTCGAGTCGTACCCCCCGTGTATGTACACCCGTGTACACGTCGAACCCCCCGTGTATGTACACCCGTGTACGTGTCGAACCACTGGGGGTACGCACCGTACATACACGGGGGGTATGACTCGAACGTACACGGGTGTACATACACGGGGGGGGGTACGACTCGAACACGGGTGTACATACACGGGGGGTACGACTCGAACACGGGTGTACATACACGGGGGGTTCGACACGTACACGGGTGTACATACACGGGTGGGGGTACGACTCGAACGTACGGGGGCTGGGGGGGTGTTGGACGCGTATGCGGGCACATGTCTCCATGGTTGCTATGGGAGTTCGGTGCGGATGGTGTTTTTTCCATACGGTTGTAACATCGGACGCACGGGATGGATTGTAATTCCGCGGTCGGACTTCACTTTTCACATTTGTACGGTAAATCGTCCGGGGACGTGTCGGACACATTTTCCGACCCGAGGACGTGTGGGGAATGATTCCCAATGCGATTCGTATGGACTTTTTCCCATGCGAATCGTGATTGCCAATTTGTACGGCACTTGTACGATTCGTACGGTAAAAAGACCGGATACGAGTCGTACGGGGAATTTTTTTACCGGATCGTGATCGGCACCCAAGTGTGTTAACAAAGGCAAGTCCATCTGCACCTATCTGCACGTTCAGCTTGTCCCTCTGCTGGTGATTCTGGCTCTCCCTTTCTTAAATGCATCTCTAAGAATTTGGAGAACATGGAGGTAGCCTTGACCAGGATATACACCAGTGTGAATTGCCATATTTTAGTGCTTGACATTGGAACAGAGCCCCCTCCTCTTTGACTGAATGTGCTTGTTCTTTCAAAGGTGGAATACTCAACGCAGACTCCCTTCCTAAATTCTGCTAGGAGGTTTCTCAAATTCCATTGGATAAAGAGATTGATCTTATTTTCGATTCTGAAACCTGGTTGGATAACACCCCAATGTCCAGATCTAGAGATCAAAGCAAACACAAGGAGACGATAGACGGAGCGCTGAAACTTTTTAGACACTCACCCGCAGTCACAGATCTGGGTTGAATCCATCATCGTTTTTTAGCTCACTTCGCCACCCAAGTTCAGACCCAGCCATTTGCAAATCAGTCTTGACCGTGTGCCTCGTGGGAACAATCCAGCCCGAACTGCCAAGCTAGGTCTTCCCTGGACCAGTAACAAGCATCCTGGGACCTTTTTGCGGGTAACACCCCTCATCAGCCAGGCTAGCTTGAATCCAGTGACACGGTGAGCAAGGGACCCACGTCTGGGCATACCCTGCCAAATTAGGGCAAACAAAGCAAACACAAGGAGATGATGGACAGAGCGCTGAAACGTTTCAGACACTCACCCCCAGTCACAGATATGGGTTGAATCCATCATCGTTCTTTAGCTAACTTTGCCACCCCAGTTCAGACCCAGCCATATGCAAATCAGTCTAGATAGCCATCCCACCAAGTGTCATACTTTTTCTTAATGACAGAGTGATTAAACAATAGAGGCATGATTATCATTTTAGAACTACGTTAAATCTCTTGAAACCTGCTGAACTGAGCTGCCTGCGCTATGGCCCAAAACTATTGTCTGCAAGGCTGCCATTGCATATGACCTGACTTGGACTTTTTTTTTCTTGATACTGACTGCCAGACAGATTTCAGGATCTAGTTTGACAAATAGCCATTTCTTCTTCCCACATAATAGACTTTGACGTCTTTAACTTTTATCTTGACCTCGCGACTGTTATGAAATATGCTACAATGGCAAAATATCTATACTCTTTATGACTTGTCCAATGCATTTCTGAACCTGCTCATGTAGCAGGCCACACTATGGTTTAATCATTTCTATGGATGCCACAATGAGGACACTTCTGATTTCTCCTTTGGGCTGGTTGAATTGCCGTGGTGAATGCTTCCAAGGGGGTTGGTCCCCAGCAATCAGAACAATCAAGACAGAGTCTTACCATGATGGTTAGGCTTTGTAGATGCAGACAATTTGACAGCATTGGCACTCTTGCTGATCTCTTTTTTATAACTTACACACACAGGGGAGAGGAGGCTTTGGTCCCATTGTGCCAGCTAACTCTTAAACTCAGATATCTAGGTGGGAGCCATGCTTTCCGGGAAACAGTCAGCCTCCTCTGCAGTTAAGTATAACAATCACTGGTTTACCCCCGAACTTAGGAAAGTACACCTTGCTAATAGGCAGGAGGAAATGAAATGGAGATGGGACTATTTCCTGGAGTGACACTCTTTTATAGAAGCAATCCTAGGGACTATAAGTCTTGCAGCTTGGGCTACTTCGTTTTCATTCTATCTAAGTATCATTCTTATTATTATTACAATAATAATAATATTAATGACAATAACAATAGCAATAATAATACCACTAAGAATATTAATAGTAGTACCTCAGGATCTTAATTTGCACAATTGTGTTTGGATTTTAGGGAGTAAAAAATGCTCCTGTTTAAAAAGGACACCCAGGTTCTTTTTTGTAACTCATTTTCTGTTATAATACTGCACAGACATCACAATACATGTGAAAAACACAACAGTCTGTATGGGTGCCCTCATGCTCCACTCAATGGAACCCCAGGTTCTTAGCAAGACTTTCTAGGATGGACAGGAGGAGATACAAATTGCATGGACCATAAATGGGCACACCATGACGTAGAGTCCTAACCAATTACAAGCAACTGAGCAAGAGCTATGTTTTTTTTAAGGAAGTTACTTGACATTCAACTCAGATGCGTAGCTTGTAGTCTTTCAGCTTACTGATGAAGTTGGGAGAAGACTGATCGAATTTGATCAGAAGCGCTGAATTAGCTGACTATCTCCTATCTTCTTCTGACTTAGCTGAGTTCTCAGCTCTTTAATGTTTCCTTAGTTCTGTGTGTCAACCATCATTTGGACACTGTCTTTATGTGAGGACTTGGCTTTTTTCTTCTCTAATATGACCAATGGCATTTACAAAGACATTAGGGCCACATTTATCAAGCTTAGCATTGCTTGCATGATGCAAAGACAACTCAAAGGCTTCCGTAATATGAACAAAGCCATACAAGGGGTGATGTGTGACACCTTGTGTCGCTTTGTAAAGAAACGTAATGCAACACAGCAGCTTGCGATGATGCCTGGAAGAACTAAGACTCCATTCGATCTATGTTTACATAAATTCTTAAAGCTAACTGTGCCTTCTTGACCTACTAAATGAAGATCAACTCTCTATTGGCAAGTACTGAAAGCACCTGTAAGAGATAAAGTAACCTTACCAGGACATTCATTTTAGATATCATCCCCATCCATGACAGAAAATGCGGCCCATCTCCTAAAATCTTTTGTTAGTGTAGTAAAGATTGGGAGGTAATTAGCTTTGCATAATTCAAACATGTTTGGAATCATTCATGCTCAATCAGGGGCCACCTTTGAGTGGAGTTGAGTTTAGAGTGCAGTAACTTCCTCCAATGAGAGTGTTAAGTTTGGTATCACTGATTTTATCTAATTGGGCTGAACGATTGCTACATGTATATATGTATATATGTACTTAGATGATCTTGCCAATAGTGAACAAATGTGTGTAGTGATGTTAGAGTTGGTAAAATATCATTTGGAGATAATGAGGTCTTATAAACCCATCCCCTTTGTCTTATGGTCTGTGGTTATCTACACCGTGAACGCTTTGATGCTTAGGGCAAAGAGAAATGGGGAAAGAGGTCATCTTTGGTGGGTTTCCCTACTTAAATTCAAGGTCTGGAATAGTATGCCTTTGACGCCCACCCTGGAGGAAGGAGAGTGATAGCTCACCAAGATCCAGGAGACAAATGTGGGGCCAGTACCTAAGGTTAAGCACCTATATCAGAAACCCCCAGGGCACCCTCTCTGCATTCATTTTTATCGATAAAGCTAGAATATATTTCCTCTTGGCTTTCTCAACTAGCTGGATCTTGTTGGAGATGTTATCATGTGTTTGTCGACCATACATGAAGCAAGATTATTTTGTAGTATAATGTTGTTCAATAATTATTACTTCATGTGGCTAGGATTTATGTGAATAGTTTGGCATTGACATTTTGTAAGCCTATCTGCCTATGGGGGGGCATAACACCTGGGGTAGTTGTTTGGCTTTGGGACTACAGTAATATTGGCTTTGCTCATTTTAGCTGTAATTCCACCCCGCATAAGCATTGAATAGCATAACTAGCTGTTATGTTAGCAAGTATTTATGTGTTTTTGCATGAAAACCTCACGTCCAGGTGTGCTGCGAGGATTCAAGGACTTACTTGCTGCCTAATCCTCTTACCATGTGATGGGTGCTAGTTTGTCTTTTCTTTCAGTTTTCTTAATGACTTTGGTGCAGTTTCACAAAACTGCATGAAACATTCTTAAAAGGTGCATCCACTTTACGATCGTCATGGAAAATTCATACCAATTCGTCAATAGCGGAGGAGGGTCAAACAATAACATTTTCCAATTTAAGTTCCAATGGATTATTTGCTCCTCGATACACAAAAAGAAGGCTGAACAGAATTAAACAAAGTGTGGCATGTAAAGAGAACTTAATCAAGTAAGTGCCTTTATGTGGTGTAAAAGGGTTCATTGTTTTTTGAGAAATTCGCATTTCTAAAAGGTTGAATTCCAGGCATGAAGAGGTTACATTTTAGAGCATTCTGGATGGTTAATTTGCGAATCCTCTGTGGATTTGAGAATTCTAGGGGGATTTACAAACCCCAAAAAATATTATAGGCACACTATTGGACAAGGGGACTTTTTGGCCTGTTTTGCATTGCAAATCTGCAAATAAGGCTGCAGATTTGCAAATCCGCCACATTCTGATAGGTGGGGAACATTCCTGTTGCAGCTGTCAATACCCAACTCAATTCTCTGAGCACTGTGTTGGGAAAAATAAAAAGTAAAAGGGCATAAGGAAGTGGCGTGAACCTACTGTGACTCCCGCCAATACCTTACTGCGGACGGACGAAGCCCACGTGTAGCAGGGTGGTGGCTGCCCATAAGGTGTGGGCCTGGGCCAATCCTCAATCAATCAATCAATCAATCAGGGGAAATGTAAGCGCGCTACTCATCAGTGAGGGTCTCAAGGCATTGGGAGGTAACCAACTTCATTCAGTCGAAGAGGGCACTGGGAGGTAACCAACTCCATTCAGTCGAAGAGTCAGGTCTTGAGTGTATTCCTGAAGATGTTCAGGGAGGGGGCGCATCTCCCACTGTATGTTGCCAAAGGGCATGTGCAATCGGTGTGTCAGTTGAATATGATCCAAAGAAAACAATCAGACAACAGAGGGAAGGTGAAGCAAGATGACCATGGAGGGCCAAAGGGAGGAGTTGGGGAAGCACACAGGAAAGCAAAGCTGGGCAGGAGATTCAGGGGCAGTACAAATACAACAGTGGTAAGGCAAGAGGAGCAGGGACACAAAGCCAACTGCAAAGGACATGTGGGAGAGGCAGCACAGACCTCTGTGTCTTCACTGGGGAACTGGTTAGATTAGGTTATTTTTATTAGCATAGTTAATAAAAACCATTGCATAAAATGTACAGCGTTAAAATCTTCTTAAAAAAAATAGAAAAAGAAATGTTGACCATCGTAAACCTAGTAGTTGTGGTTTGAGTTTTTGAGTTTGGATTGCACATCTTTGGAGGAGTGGCCGTCGATGGGAACCCCGCTTCCCAATAGAATTTGTTTGATTTTGTTATGCTGGTGGGGTTTAGAAGGGCGAAAGGTGTAGTGTGGGTTCAGAGATTTCCTCATAAGTGCTTAAGGTTTGCTATGGGTTGTTTTAGGTGTGCATGCCTCTCTCAGTGAGTTCGCCTCTTTTTGTCCGCCAGTGCCAAGAATTTTACCAATCGACAATTTAACTGTGGGTCCTCACATGAGAAGCAGGCCAGCACGGTTTGCCTCCATGTTCGGTCCCTCTTTGATTGAAGTGAGGTTTCAGTAGCTGTTTCCGTTCCTTCAGGAGTTCTTTGCAGGTGCATAAAACGTGTAACAGGTCCTCCGGTGCTGTGCTGCATAAGCGACAAGAGGAACTTCTACAATCCCTGAGCCAATGCGAGAGGTGCTGTGTCAAGGGTAACAGCCCCAGACAATGCTCCAAGAATTGTATTTTGATGGCTTTTGTGTATCCTAAATTAAAGTATTTTTGAGGGGTCTGAGCAGTATAGGTGCTCAAGGTTATCCAACTATAAGCCCTCTTCAAAAGTGCAGCTTTGTTTTCAAAAAGTGATAGAGGTTTTACTGTTTTCTATCCCATTTTTTTAAATACGGTGTTGGTGATAGTTGTTTCCCAAAGTTGTGATAGCCCTGTGTTGCACAAACATTTTTGAGGTGACTTGTGGCAGGTTATGAGTAGCTCTGTTGTATTTCTAGCCATAAGTAGAAGTTGAGGGATTCTGGTGGGGTTTACTGGATTTTGTTCCAGGTGATAATATAAGATCCTCGTCTTTCCAGGGTCTGTTTTTGTAGACCAAACTCCAGCCTAGTCTGTGCTGGTGAGGTGTGGTGTGGTTGGGCAGGCCGAAGATAATTCTGTAAGCTCTTATGATTGTGCTGTCCAAGATCTTGGAATCCCTGCCCCTCTGTAGTTCACTGCCATAGGTTAATGTTGCTAGGAGCTTGGCTTGTGTGACTTGAATTAAGGCAAGTAGTGATGAGCTGCTCAGTTTGGAGTTGAGTTTCCTTAGTGTGATAGCCAGGGTGAGGCCCTTCCTTTTGATCGAGTCCTTTCGGGCAACAAAGTGGCTGCCCTTATCTATGATCATGCCTAGTTACTTGTATTCCATCACTGGTTTGATACCAGCACCAGACTGGTGTCTTTTTTAGGTTTTTCTTGATCGTCATTGTCCTAGTTTTCTCCATGATTTCAAGGCCAATGAATTTTGGAGAATTCCTGTGTGGTGGTAAACAGGTGCTGCAGGCCCACCTGCATGTGGCTGGTCTGGACTATGTCATCCACATAAAGAAGACATGGCAGTGCTATGTCAGTCCTATTCTTGGGGCATGTGAGTTTGAGATGGTCGGTGCTTGTACCAGATCTGCTAGGAAGAGGTTGAATAGGATTGGAGCCAAGACGCGCCCCTGTTAAAGCCCCTTGTTCATTGGCATGCATCTTGACAGAGAGGAGCCATCACCGAGCTTTATCTGGACCCATGTGTCTGTGTGGAGGTTTATTAGCCGGTTTAGCAGCGTCTGTGGGATCCCCCATTGTGTCAGTTTGCTCCATAGTGTGTTGCAATTCACGATTGAAAACAGCTTTGTAGTCGATGAAGCATTGGTGTAGCAGCATTTTTGTTGCTTCTGACTTATCGATCAACAGTGAAATGGCCAGGACGTTTGTTTTTGTTCCGACTGACTTGGCACTGGGGCACTGAGTTGCCTTGCCCACCCGATCCCAATACTGCCCTCAGACTATTCGATATAGTTAAACTTCAAAATTGGCCATTTGGTACAAAGCATTTCTCAAGCTCGCACACAGTGGAGACAGACTGTGTGGGAGCAGGAGAAAATTAGAATATGGCCAATTACGAGGCAGCTTTATTTTGAAGGGGATAGTAATTTGTCCTGTTTTTGATAATTCTCTGATGAGGCTTCCTTCAGTTGGTGTGAGCGAATATGCAAACTATGGAGGTCCGCACTGAGAGCTGAACTTTGTGTGCATCGCCAACAGCCGCGGTCAGTGCAGGTAACAGTGGTGGGGCGGTGGGGCCGGCTAAGGGGGGATTTTGAGGGATGATGCAGAGGGAAAATTAAATTAATTTTCCCCTTTGCATCGTCCCTCGAAATCCCCCCTTACCAGGCCCCACCGCTGTTACCTGCACGGACTGCGGCTGGTCGTCAACCATTATACTTGCCTTTGTTTAGTGCTTTTTAAAGTGATACTGCAGACAAGTATTCCTCCTGTGGCCCCAGTATCAAACATGTGCACAAAAGAAAGCTGAGCGGAGGGCGGCTGCAATTAATTGTAAAACTGGAACCAAATCTGACTGCCCTATTTACAGGAAAAACAGCCTGTGAAACAGACACCTTGAGAAATATCCATTAAATTGAAGTGTTCATTTTTCTTTTTTTTTTTGTTCATACAAATTCCTTTATAAAATATGGACATATGTAGGCCAATCTGATTTAGAATTGGGCATGCAAAATGGAGCAAGAGATCGAAACAAAGTCATAATGGGGACTCCACCAACCCCAATAACGAGATGTGTAAAGCCAGGGACATCTTAAGGATTTTAGGAGCCCTGGGCCTAACTTATTTTGGGGGCCCCTGTTCAGAACAGCTTTGAATTTTTGATCTGATTTCAACCCTTTCATGTCCTCTTTTGCCATGTCACTGCCAGTGCACAGTCACCCTCCTCGAAATTCTAAGGGGTATATTATCAAGAACGTGTGATACCCATCGCAAATTTAGCTTAGCGCAACTTTGCATATCGCAGTCCATCGCGGGAAAACAACACCATGTCAACGTGGTATTCACAATCTGGCGGCACCATGCGATAGTCACACGATAACGCATCAAATAACCACGTTAAACACAACGCCACGCCGCAAAAATGTGAAAAACCAACGCCAAAAAAGTAGCGATGAGGCCAACCGCGATACACAAATCAGCGATAACCAGCGACAGGCCTGCAATTCCCACACCTCATGCGGGAAAACGCAACATAAAAGCAGGGCACAAAAACGACGAGATGACAATGTACGAGCACACTCCCACATCCGTGATGTAGAACAAATGACCATCGTCCCGCATCACATAGGCATCTCCACACAGTCACAATGTACAATGACACCCAGCCTGCATGTAAACTGCGCCAATGCAGACACATGCTTGGAACACGCAGTGAAACCGCATTTTCCAGTGGCATTGCAGAGGGACAAGCAACCCCTCCTGCACACAGACGTGTCATGACCATGAGCAATTAATCATGCCAGCGTGGACAAATATAGGGGCAGTGACACCCGCTTACGTACATGTTGCACATGTTGTGGGATCTGAGTCACAGGGGGCATCCCTGCATCAAGGTGGTACATAACCGACCCCACAATGAGCCCTGATGTCACCTGTTGGCCAGAAATGGCAGCCAAAATGGAATGACCCTGGACACATGTGAAACGCCGAAGAGTGGGATACCCTACCAACTGTGACACACAGGACTGACAGTTCGAATACGTGACACCCCAAACAGCACCACTGCACAGAGGTGACACACCCACCATCCATGAACACATCACAAACTCGCCATCAACATATGTCGCACTCACACCTGACTGAGTAACGTGCCGGTACAGATGAGTGACATGCACTTAGTGAATGTATGTTTGTAAGGCATTTAATTGCAAATTCCGTGACTGTGGTCAATCTGTGCTGTCCCATGAATGCCAAGGACAGTCACAATGTGACTTGATCATCTAAAGAAATTTGTAATGATGTCGTCCCTGCAGGCTATTTCTGCTGCCACTGCAGTGGGGCATGGTCCACCTGCCTCATCCTCATCACCCGGTGCCTCTGGGACTGGTATCAATGGTGCCTTGCTGCGTACACATATGTTGTGCAACACACAACATGCATCGATCATCTTGCACACGATGTCTGGCCTGTACAGGAACCATCCACCTGTGATGTCCAGGTACCTGAAATGTGACTTCAACACACCAAATGTGCATTACACGATGTCCCTGGTGCGTTTGTGCGCCGCATTGTACTGCCTCTGGGACTGTGTGATCGGGGAACAGAGGGGTGTCATCATCCAAGCGCAGAGTGCATAGCCTTGGTCACCTGTGACAGTGCAAAGAGACATGAGTCAACAGTTGGTTCGGCATGATGTGTTGGCAGGCTCACTGTGTCACTGGTGTGTGATATGTGTGACTATGTGATTCCTGTATGACATGTACTGCCTGTTGCACATGAGCGGCATCAATGTGTAGTACGTAGCCTCACTGCTGCTCCACCCTCCCCCCGAGCCTATTCACTAGCGTGCGCAGCACGGTTGCATCACCTGCACCCCATGGCACACCATTGCCATGCCCGTCTGCGCATGTCCACAAGCCTGACAACGACACTGTGATGTAGTATGCTGAAGGTGTGCGGCCACGTGCATGCAAGCCTATGTTAAGGGCAGGGCGGACACAGATGTAGGGTACATGCCTGACCGAACTCGCTCTGCGCCTGAGTGTAGACCTCCTTGGCTTGTATGTTCCCAGACTCCGTGCGGGCTTGCTCACCCTCATGTACCCCTTGGGCGAGGCCACACGCCGTGGGCATGTCACGAAGCAATATCACACATTGCGTGAAGGATGGCGCCAGCACCACACCAGACACACATGCATCAGTTGCCTCTTTCCCAAGGCCTAATCTCAACCATGCCCACAGCCACGTGTCGAAAGACCACACCCCATGCCGTACTACCGTACACCAGTCAACTCACTTACGCTCACAGTGGAATCCGACACAGCCACATGTCAAAGGTCTACACCACTGCATGAGATGACAAGGTTACGCACGCTGTACACAGCACGATGTGATGTGGTATGGCCCGGGGCCCACATGAATACATAATGATCACACGGACACAATGAGATAATTTGTGGTACGGGCCCGTGCACCCGGCACCTTTATTGCCACAGTCACACGTCCAGTGACGCCTGTGCTGGATGGGTGTAGGGTAGTCTGAGCAACCCCTCAGGGGTTGGCTGGTGCTGCCAACCACTACAACAGTGATCTGACAATCAGAAGTCCAAAGTACAAACAGCAAGGGTCCATACCTTGAGCTGCACAGAGTTAGTGGCACATTTCACCATTCTAACGCCTTCTCTTGCATGGCGTTAGTTTTTGCCACTGCCTCAGATTTACACCTCCTTGTAAATCTGTGGCGGCGTCAAAAAGCAATGGGTGTTGCGGTGGAACACCCACAGCAACGCCCATTAAATGTCCCTTTCACGCAGATACCTTCAGGAAAGGGTAGCATATTTACAAAGTGGCGTTAAGCCACAAAATGTGGCTTAACGCCACTTTATAAATTTTGTGCAGGGCATACCGCCACCCGAGCATCAAAAAAAGTGATGCTCCGGTGGCGCTAGGGGCTTGTACATATGCCTCCATGTCTCTTCCAGTCTATAGCTTGATTACAGTAGCCAAACTCGTATGCAATGAATGTGCATGTGAATGTGATAACTGGGTGAATCATGACAAAAAGCTAAATGTATTCCATCATTTACTTATTTAAGCTGCTTGATATGCAGCTGGAAATTTGCCTTCTCGTCATTTCATAGTTATGTTGTGGGTTTGTGCTAATGCAAAGCCTGTCTACATACATGTGCCTTCCTGGTGAATGTGGAGACAATGCTTTCAGCCAGAAACTCATTTAGGCCTGTTGGTGTCACTCGTTTTGCTCACTCTGTGAAAGTCAAAGATGGCTTTTACACCTCACAACTTACAAAGTCACCAGCCACCACTGACTCTGATCGGTTAGAGCAAAAGGAGAGAGCCCAAATCATTTTTAAAAAAATACTGTAAGTTCCTTTGCTGTCTCATAATGCAATTTTGACAGTGAGGTGTAAGCAGTCATTGAATTCATTGGATTACTGGGGGAAATACATTTGTGAGTTTTGCTTGAAAGAAACATCCTCCCTAATAGAAGTGCAAGCTGCACATGGACCATGGACTACAGGTGGTTCCTCCGCCTTGGCGAATGTTTTCAAGCCCCATCTTCTGTGCAGCTGGTACTCCCATCTTTCATGAAGATGGGCAGCATTGGGAGGGAGACAGTAGACTCTGCAAATATCAAATAGAAACATTCTGAAAGTATTGCATCAACTATACAGCTATATCATTCCGGAAATGTTTATACCTTTTTCAGTAGTTCAACTGGCCACAGGATGGGCTGCCAGTGGTTTCAAGCAGGCAAGCTGAGGGATGGTTTAGAGGTGAGGAGTGGGAGGCCCTGCCACAATTTCGACCAAAAATGGCAAATATCCTTGTTTGCTCCCTACTCAATCAGTGTAAACAATATAGAGATGATGATAATTCTCCCTGTCTGTACAAACAGGACCTTGTTACTGCTGTTCACTAGCAGCATGAACCTGCAGAAGGTTTTTCCCAGATATGCTATCATGCTTTTTAAAGCAGCCCATGTTCCTGCCCCATGGACTTCAATTCACGAGGAGCAGTTAGGTGCAAGTTGCAGTATTATCTCGTTTTCTGGGCATTGCTTTCTGGTGCGTCAACATGTTTACTGAAATATCCTAAAACGAAGCCACTGGGACATTCCCTAATCCACGTCTACACACCTGTTTATAGTACCACCATCCACAACACACCTCAATCCCTCTCTCATGTAGATAACTCCCTACCACAAATGCCCTTGCAGGCTGGACTTTTTTATCAAGTGGCCACCCTACCCGTGCTGTGTGGGTCCATTTAAACTTGCTACTTTGTGTGGCTACTGATGCACATTTACTACCTGGGGCAATTGATTCATAGAAAGCCCTTCACCAATGAGACAAATGCAAGCTGAGGAAACTGATGCGTTTCCTCCTTAGGACCACTGACACACATGCTGCACACAACACAGCCGCGCCCCCCACCCCCCTCAGCACCTACAGACCCGCGCGGCTGAGAAGTTGCGCTTTACCAACCCTGATTGATTGATTGATTGATTGATTGATTGATTGATTGATTGATTGAGAGGTATGGTTTTGCCTGGACCTTCCAAGCATGTTTCTCTCAGGTGGCACTTAGACATTATTGTCTCCAAATTGATGCTCAATACTGTTTGGGGTCAACGCACATTCTACCTATACACCAAACCTGTCTGTCTGTCTGTCAGGAAGGCTCCCAGACTAAGAAAAGCAAGGGGCTGGTGAATGTGAACATAGGTAACGTGCAAAATAAGTTATATTTTTAGCCAACCCACTCCGAAAATCAATAAGTCATTCCAATTTCTGGGTTTTAAAGAGTGCGACCAGCGAAATCAAACCCATTGCATTTCTAAATATTTGTATAATAGTTTTATATAAGTCATACTGCCGTATTGCTTTGTTTAACTCTTACATTTAAGAGATGCTATATTATCAAGGTCATTGGTACTCAAGTTATGGATGTTGTAACAAAGAAAGGCTGTTGGTGCCCACAATCGTGGCCTCCCTGCCTCACCAGAGGACTGAAGTGAGCACTCGTGTGCTTGCAAGGCCTTTTTTTTCCTTTTTTATTTTGAGCCAACACTTTAAGCTGTTTTTATTTTGGAATGTGCACAATAACTTACCCGAATAAATGCATTTAATATTTAAAAATGCATGCAAACATTTTGAGTTGGTCGTCGAATAAAACATCGCAAGTTTTATCTCATATGAATACTAAGAGACATCTCTTGGGAGAAGACTCGTGCGCTTTCTGTAGGTTGAAAATCGCTCTTGGGTAGACGTGAAAATTATACTTATTACTGTGTAGTTATTGGTAATGAGACTTTTTTAGAGTTAGGAAGAGTATTTTAAATTGTGCCTGCGTATAGAATAAAAACACCCTTTACATGAGCTGATTATTTTTTACATTTAGGTTTGATCCATAATATAACTACTATGTTACAGAGTAACAGCCTGGGTTATAAAAACGGTTGTAGGTTTCATAGCCGTGGTTGTTATTGTTAATTAACATTTGGATGGTGCATAAGGCATGGCAACGTGCCACCGTCACACGGCGTCAGCATAATTCTTACAGGGACTTTCCTCTAAAGGGTCGTGGGGGTAGCTATCTGGCGTTGCCACTCTACTTTCCCGTATCCAAGGGAGGGCTGTGACGCTGGTGGTGTGCCGAAACGAATCTGGTGTGCACTCTGTTGACAGCCTCAGTGCCTACGCTGGAACAGTCATGACATTGCTCCGGATAAATTATCCACCCACAGCCTCTGCTGGCCCTGTAAATTGCCACTGGGTGTCGCTGGCACAGGTCAACGTGAAGCCCTCTCTGCAATGTGTCCTGTAAGCACTTTTACTTCCGGCAGGGATGTCTATAGCTAGGGCCACTTGAATTATGCGATTGTGCGGCCATGGTGATTTTCGCATCATTATTGATTTGCCACATTTGCCACATAATCCATCATCTGCTGCATAATGTACAGATTTTAACAACAGAAAAATGTGATTCTATCTCGAATGATTCAAAAGTTACAAAAAATGTGATGACACAGATTGCCAGCCGTGGAAAGCCCTTTGCAAAGCTGGACTGGTCACCTTTCTGTTGCTTATTGCTAACTTTGGGTTTTAAACTGGTATTAATGAGGGTCAACCAATGTCCAGAGAGTGTTGACAAGTTTAAAAATGACCAAATAATGGAACAATACTATTACAGAATGTGCCCTATTATGCCACATAATTTGACATTTCTTGCTGTATAATTTATTCAAGCCTGCTTCATAATTTGGCCCCTTTCCTGCTGCATAATTCCAGTGGCGCTGTCTATAGTTCAGGACTATATGCCCACCTCTAAACTCTACAGTAAGGAGTAGTGTTTGAGTTTCCCTGTGAGAGACCGGGTCCCAGATTTTCCTCTCTGCTCCGAGCTGATAGATGCAATAATCCCTGTACACTTTTTTGGGCACCCCTGCTCCAGTTTTACACGAATGCACAGAGAACATAGGAGAATTAGGGACATATTATCAACAAAACGGCGTTAAAATTATCGCTGCTTTAGCGGCAAAAAACTGCAGCTAAAGCGGCGAAAATGGGCTTGATAATATGCCCTTGAGAATTCCCATTGAAGCCCATGTTCTGGGGTCAACATGGGCTTATAGTGGAATTCTCTGCGGCATATTCTCATGCCCATTATCGCCGCTTTAGCGGATGCGGCGATAATTTTTAACGCTGTGCTTGATAATATGCCCCCAAGTTTGGTTTAGCAGAGAGATAGCTACAATTCACCCCATGGTCAGAAAAGTCTGTATGATTCCATAGCGCCTGTACTTCAAGGCACTTACGATAACTACTCGAGGGGTCAGTTTCGGTGACTTTTAATTGGTAATAAATGTCCATAAACACTGGAATAAGTTAAGAGATGCAGATGCCTAGCTTCTTAGTATCAATTAAGGCTTGGCGACCGGATGATCTGGTTCTGTGAAGGCAGACTGTTGAAAACGCTTCAAGGACTGTATTGTGAAAGGAGGGTACAGGGCTCAAAAATCCATTGAAAACCTGTTTGCTGAAACACACCCTTCCTCGCGGTTCTTTTACCGTGCACGCGTAGGCTGTAGGCGTCTTGGTGATACTGCAGGAATTGCTCCAAAGTGGCTTTTCAACGTTCTACAAAAAATGATTTTCATAGGAAAAAGCATGAGCAGCTGGTGCCACACCTCTTCTGCTTTGGGAAAAGCAAACCTGCACCAGCTGCCAGGACACCTGCCATGAAAATGGCTGCTCCAGCAAATAATGAAACTTCTTCTGTTATATGGTCCATGGCAGTCATCTTCCACTCCCCCCCCAAAAGTGAGCAGTGTAAGCACACGCAATACTAAAATGAATAATCATATAGGGGCTTATTTACCAACACATTGCGACACTAGTGCCTCACTTTTTTGACGCGTTTGCGGTGCTTTGTGCCTGCCCTTATTTACACGGACACATAAAGCCACCCGGCGTGGCCTTTCAATGACTTGTAAATATGGCCACCTTTCATGCATTACTCTGCCTGAAAGGGGCGTTCCATGGGTGCTGCTGTGGGTGCTCCCACGCAACATCCATGGAACCTTAGGCATTCCCAGATCTACACATTTTTGTAAACCTGGGAGTGATTCTGAGTCCTAAGCCTCCCCAGAGGACGTGAAAGGGAGGCACAACGAGGAGAAATACCTTTATTTCTTCTCGTTTTTCCTGAAGCACACATAGAAAGAGGAAAACAGCTCTCATAATTGTTTTCGTGCAGGAAGGTGTCCCTTCCTCCACAAATACAATCAACTTTACATGGTGCAAGGGTGCCTGCATTGGTGCATGGCAGTCCATTGTGTGCCAGCACAGGGGAGAACGACAGGAATGCACCATCTCTTGTAGATAAGGCTCATTCCTGCCCCTTTCTTCTGATGCACGTCAGCACAGCAGGAAGGCTATCTGCACTGTCGTGCGTCAAAATATTGTAAATGAGGCCCAGAGTACTTAACCCCAATCAGGCCTGGAAGATATTTTGTGGACATCAATTAACTTCATGATTGCGGTTGGGATTATGGTTGCTTGTTTCGCAAAGAATGTTGATGATTGGAGGTTGCTAAATGGAAAAGGGCTGCAGCACAAGCCACAGTAGAAAAAGGCACTTTGTGCACATCCATGCACCAATTCCAAGCCACTTATTGGACACATCGTGCATTCATAATCCACCTGTGATTTCCTCAAAACGGGGCCCAAATGCTTGCTCGCTCTACCAGTCTTCGCACTGCATTCATTGCCAATATTCTCCTGGTGGCCCTCTGGAGACCACTGACCCCTGGCTCCTTGGTCCCCTAGAAGTGATTCTCGCTCCAACCTCCTCCATAATTCCTTCCATCCTCCTTCAGCACTTTCTAATTGGTAACCTGGTCCTGATGATGATGCTAACTGTTAAGGAATCAAAACGTTGTTGACCTTCCAGGGCAACTTGTGGCGCCTTAACTCTGGTTCACCAAAATGCCTCATTTTGTCAAATTCTTTGTAAATACCTACCTGTGAACCTCAAGTACCTTTTAATTATTGTCACCTTTCTCACCTTGCGCCGCCTATCGCTGTTCCACTTGTCACTTGCGCCGTCCACCTTGTGGGTCACAAGCACTTATCTGCACAAAGTTTTGTCAGGTTACTTTCAAACTTATTGTCAACAGTGCTGATACAACTGTTCCCAACTTGTTTGTTATAAATACAATGCTTTTAACTTTGCGTATTCTTAATACTTGATGCCTCTGGCACTCCTTCAAAATCATTGAGTCTCCCTATTTGTTTTCTTTGCAACTAAATGTGCATGTTTATTTACTAGTCTATGAAATAATACCTGTTGAGATATTGTTGTACTTACACACAACTTTCTTAAAGAGACATTTTCAGAATTGTGACTTAAAATGCTATTTTACAATAAAAGAGGATTTTTAATTACAATTCATTTGAGCCCAAACTTGACATCCCTATCTGCACCTAATCAAAAGTTAGCACGTATTAAATCTAATAAGGTAACCCAGAATTATAGAGAAGGAGAGCTAAGCTTTACAATGGTGAAAAACAAATTTAGTAGTTTTTCACTACTCGGACATGGACAACTTAAGAACACATATGCTACTTTTTAAATACAATGCACCCTCCCCTGTGGGCCTTTGGGGCCAACTGTAGAGAGGCATCCGTGCGGGTAACGGGGCTCAGGTCAGCGCACTTCCCAATTTGTTGTGGCACGAGGCAGGGTTGCCCCTTGTCGCCTTTGTTATTTGCACTAGCCATAGAGCTCTTAGCCACATGGGTGCGGCGGGACCCACTGATTCGGGGGTTTGAGTGGTCACGGGAGCGGTCAGACAGAATCGCGCTATACGTGGACGATGTGTTGTTCTTCCTGGTGGATCCATGGTTTTCTGGGTCCCGAGTTCTCCAGATACTCTGGGTGTTTGGGGAGACCTCTGGTCTCAGAGCCAACCCAGCGAAGTCAGTGCTGTTTCCCATGTGTGGGGACCAGGGACGTGGCACCTGGGCCACGCAGTTATCCCATGCTACGGGAGGTTTCAAATATCTAGGCATCTTTATCTCGCTGTGCCCTACGACATCGTGGACACATAATGTTAATTCACTGCTCTCAGGTATCCGAGAGGAGACCAAGATCTGGTACGCTCTACCGTTGTCCCTGTATGGGCATTCAGCAATTTTTAAGATGGTCTGCTTGCCTCGGTTACTCTACCGGTTGCAAAACGTTCCATATAAAATTCCACGCATGTGGGTTGCCCAAACTAATACACTCCTGAACATCTTCCTATGGGGCGGGGGCGTCATCCAAGTAGCTTTTCAAACTTGCACGCAGTCGTCGTACTTCGGCGGGTTTGCAGCAGCCAGTATTTATGCTTATTATGCAGCATCCCACCTGTTGACCATCAATGAGTGGTGGTACAGCCCGCACACAGACCCAGACTTTGCAGTGGAGCGTCTGGCGATGGAGGGCATGCCCCTCCTGAAGCACCTCTGCAGCCTCATAAATGTAAACTTTCTTCCCTCCACCAGCAGAACGGTTGTTCAGCTTTGGAGTTATACTGTTAAGAAAATGGGCTGGGATGGACATCTGACACAGACGACCCCACTATAGCAGGGTTCCTTTGCCGAACTTCGAGGATTCCATACATGGGATCTTCTCGGAATCTCCACCCTAGGGGAGAGGAGATGGCCTAACGGCAAGGGCGGTCGACCTCGACTCTGGAAAACCGGGTTCGAGTCTCAGCAATGACGCTGAACATCCTGTGATTCTGGGCAAATCACTTAATCTCCCTGTGCCTAACAAAAATTAATGTGTCCTCATGTAACGCAACTGGTGCTTGTGTAAAGTGCTCTGATATCCGATACCTTCGGGTCACGTTCGCGCTATATAAAACTCCGTGAAAAACAAAACAGAAAAAAACTTTATGCAGGAATCCACCCTCAAATAATTTCAGCAACTGCAAAAAGAATTTCAGTTGCACCGGACTCAGTTTTATAAATACTTGCAGCTAAGACATGCTCTGACTCCCCTGATTCACTCGCTGAGTGACCTACCGGAATTTCACCCACTTGAGGGCTGCTTACTAATGGGTGATCTAGGGGCGCATAAGATCCGGCAGATTTACCAGACCTTAACCACCCACACCCAAACTACACTACACAAAACCCGTAAGGAATAGGAGGCAGACTTCCCTGACATGACGGATGATGACTGGACGGAGGCCCTCGCTAGTCCCAGTGAAGCCACTATTACCACACGATATCGCCTTATCCAGTTTAAATATTTCCACCGGGCATCCTTCACCCGCTCCCGCCTCTGGAGGATGGGAGTCATCCAGTCTCCTACGTGCCTCAGATGCAGGGATGCGGAGGGTACCTTTTGTCATTCGGTTTGGAGTTGTGGGGCATTGCAGCTGTTTTGGCAGAAAATGTTGTCATGCCTGGGCCGGGTCCTTTCCTGGAGTCTCCCGTTTGACCCTAGGCTGTTGCTGCTCCATAGTACAGGGTGGATTGGTGGGAACTACTATAAACGGCATTTATTGTTTTAGGGCATAACGCTCACCAAACGAGACATTGCCCAACTATGGAAGGGGTCCTCCCGCCAACAATGGGTGGGTGGAGTGCGGCTATGGACAGATGCATGGGGGTGGAAATCACGGTATATCAGGCTCGTGGTTGCCTGCAGAACATATGAAAATATGCTCCCGCTGGGCGACGTATCGGGGCATAGACCTGCCCCCCTCTACCACCATCAGACCCTCTATAAACTCGGCAACTGCATCACACTGACCCTTATATACTAAAGGTGAGCCATTCTGTCATCATTACACATACACTTAGACATATCACATTCAATGCATCATGTGGTAACCTGTGCCTAGTTTTAGTTATTGGGCCTGTAAGTTTGCAGGCAAACTCATTGTTTAAATATAACTAGTACTACCTCAGCCAAATTGTATCTGTAATGTATGCTTCGTGCCCTGCCCAATATGTGCCATTAAACTCAATAAAATATATATAAAATAAAATGAAGGTTAAGCCTGGCAAAAGGTTTATTTTGGCAGATCACAATGGCAGTTTTAAAACTGCACTTCAGATTGCAAAGGAAAGCACAAGATACATCTTAAGGTACTACATTACGGGGTGGAACAATGAGTGCTGCAAGTCCACTAAATGCATTTATGTACAGGCCATGGGTACTTGTAGTGCATGCAGTACAATATACTAGGGGTAAACAAGTAAATGAAATGTGCCAATCTGGTGTAGTCCAATTTTGCTATATTTTAGGGCGTGATCACAATCACTTTAGCACAGGTTAGGCATGGTAAAGTACACAGAGCCCTAATACCTACAAAAATGAATTGAGCAAAGAGAAGGAGTGAAGGCAAAATGTTTGGAGGAAGACCATACCAAGAATGTCAGGCCTAACAGTCATGTAGCAGTAAGATACCTCTGGTAGTTCATGCACTTGGTTGACAAATCTGTGCCCAACTGTGCAAGCACAACATGTACCATTCAGTTCACAGATTTGCATTGTATGTAGACAGCTCCCTTGGTTACTGCTTTTGTTGCAGAGATCCTGTGTATCCTGCAGGTTATACATTGCAGTTCTTTGCAATATACCTTAGTGAGTTTAGCAAGTTATGAAACGGCACCATGGAGCTGCATTCAAACTGCAAGGCATACGTTTAGCACCTTGCTGTGTTTTTCTCAATATTTCATTATCCTAATGGTACAGAAAAGCATTCATCTGGGTCGTTACAAACCCGTACTGTAAGTGCTATAAAAATATTTATTAGTATGTTTACTCACCTATACAAACACATATGATATTCTTACTGTGCATGCATATCACTTACATAATAGTTTGGAAAATTAAAAAGCCTGGCTCCAAATAATAGTTTATCTTTTATGCACTTGTGAGTTTTTAAGTCTTTGTTTCCTCATTGACGATAGCATAAAGATGTTCAGTTCCAGCTTGTTCAAACAAAAAAAGTGGATGGCCCCTTACCGGAGATATTTCAGATGGATCCAGCTGGAACTGAAATTAGGAAGCCTACCTCATCTTCTGCACTGAACGTTAAGGGGCCAATTACCAAGCAGCTATAAAAGGCTCCAACCCTCGGTCGGAGCCTTTATGGTCACATCCTAATGGGCCGTCCGGTTTACTTTACGACCGCCTCATTACGATGGCGGCAGCTGTAAAGTAAACCTGCCGGTCATCCCGGCTGGCTTCCGACAGGCTCAGAGAGCCCCTGCCAGTTGGAATCCGGAATGTGATCTCAAAGGCGGGCCTTTCCACCTTGATGTGCCTGCCACAGGGTGCAGAGATGAACTTCACCTCCCATTTTACTATGGGAGCATGCATTCTGGCCGGTTTCGCACGGAATGCATGCTCCCATATTAAAATGTAGTAATGTGACCGAACAGTGTTCAGTCGCATCCTAATGGGGCGATTGGGACCGCCGCACGAGTGTCGGTTGGTCCCATGACTGATGCGGTGTTGGGCGTAAATGATTCTGCCCGACATCGTAATGTCCTATTACTTATTTACTTACTTACTTACTTAGTCATTACTCCGGGTCCCATTGTCCTCGTGCCCTTCATACTAACAAGTGAGATAATCTATCTCACCAACAGAAAAAGAACGAAGGAATGCTGGTACCAATAAATAACCGTACCCTACCCCGCATTCCTCCTGAACCACCGAGCCCCAGATGAGGGCCGGCAAGTCCGGGAGGAATGCTATGAAGGGGAACGAGGACCACGGGAACCTAGAGTACTGAAGATTACCGGTAAGTAATAGGACATTACCCCTAGGTCCCTCCAGTCCTCGTCCTCTTCATACTAACAAGTAAAAACACCCAAGTAGCAGCGAGCCATCATCCCGCAACAAACCACCAGGACACAGAACAAATAGCAAACCCAGTGGTTAATTGAAACACGTTACAGAAACAAAGGGAATCAGGAACACGCAGCCTGAAGAACTCCCTGACAAAAGTTAGCATCATTCCCCAGAACATTCTGAATGAGATAATGCGTAACAAAGGTATTAGCAGAAGCCCAAGTTGCCGCCCTACAGATCTCAGACAGGGACACCCCACGGACCTCCGCCCAAGAGGCCGCCACCCCACGAGTAGAACGCCCCTGAACCCCAGATGGAGGAGTGAAGCCCGAAAGGGAGTAGGTCAATATGAAAACCTGCTTCAGCCAGTGACCAATGGAGGAAGAAGAAGCCCTGCACCCCCAAGAGGAAACTCCAAAAGAAACAAACAGGGAGTCAGACCGCCGAAAAAGGACAAGTACGGTCCACATAGATCTGCAACGCCCGGCAAACATCCAACAAAGCCCAGGGAAGATCACCCCCCTCCACCTGCTCTGCACACAAAGCAGGCAATACCAGTTCCTGGGAGTGATGGAATTGAGAAGGAACTTTGGGAACAAAGGACGAATCCAAATGGAGGACCACCCCATCGTCAGAAAAGGACAGAAAAGGCTCCCGAGCCATCAAAGCTCCCAACTCCCCAAGGAGTCTAGCCGAAGTAATGGCTACCAAAAAAACTACTTTGAAAGTAACAAATTTCAGATCAACGTCCTCCAAAGGCTCATAAATAGCAGCTACCAAAGCTCTCAACAGCAAAGGGAGGTCCCAAAGAGGAAAAGAAGGTTGCACCACAGGATGGGACAAGGAAAAACTGCAGCAATCGGAAAACCAGGTCGTCAACATCAGACAAATTCCCCCAAGGGGAATGGAAAGCCCAAATAGCAGCCCACTGGAGACAGACAACCCCTTCTCAACCCCCTCCCAGAGAAACTGAAGGACATCAGGCAAGGGACAAACCAGAGGAGACAGCGTCAGACACCAACGCTGGAAATTACCCCAATGAGGACTGTAGGACTTGAGAGCAGAAGGCTTCCTGGACTGCTGAATCGCCGAAGCTAAATGCTCGGGGATACCCCGAGTCCTCCACCCCTGCCTCTCAAATTCCAGGCCAACAGACGAAGCCGCCGGAGAGACAATATCGGAGAAGACCGCAAGGGAGACAGAGGGAACAGGAAGAACCAAGGACCCTGAACAGCTAACAACGCAGAGTGGGAAACCAGGATCGGCGGGGCCAGAAGGGCACCACCACCACCTCCCGATCCTCCACCACCAGGCAAGAAAAAAAAACGGGAGATCAGAGCAAGGGGAGGAAAGGCATACAGCAGCTGAGATGGCCATGGAATGGTCAGAGAATCCACCCCCCAAGACCCCGCCTGAGGGACCTGGGAGCAGAAGCCAGGAAGCTGAGCATTCAGACGGGAAGCAAAGAGGTTGAGATAATGAAGACCAAACCTCACGCACACCAGATGAAAGGCCACGGCAGTCAAGGCCAACTCCTGGGAGGTGGGGAAATACTGACTGAAGACATCTGCCACTCCTTGTCCACCTCCTGGATATGAACAGCCGTCAGAGGCAAGAGGTGCCCCTCCACCCAGAAAAACAACGGGGACACCACTGCATTCAGGCACTTCGACCTGATGCCCCCTGGTGATTCAGGTAGGCCACTGTCACGGTGTTGTCTGAATGAACCAGCACATTGCGGTTCAACAACCGATCCCGGAACCCCATAACAGCCCGGAACACTGCAGACAACTCATGCCAATTTGAAAACCGCCGACCCTCCAGAAGGGACCAACGACCCTGAAGGGAGTCCGACTCCAACCTCGCCCCCCCACCCCACAGCACTGGTATCCATTGTGAGAACAAACGGAGGGAAGGGCTGCAGAGGCAGACCCCTGGCGAGATTGTCCGACACCGTCCACCAGCGCAGGGAGGATTGAGAGGGACACCGGAACCAACAGGGACAAATTGCAAGACAACGGATCCCACCGAGACAACAGGAATGACCAAAGAGGCCGCAGATGAAACCGTGCCCAAGGCACCGTGAACACCTTTGCCGCCTTAAGACCTAGAAGCCACAGCCAGAGACAGACCTGAAAGGAACAACCCATCAGACAACGATGAGCAAGGGAACATAAGGTCCCCGCCCAAGACACAGGCATGAAAACCCGAAACAGATCGGTACAGAAACGATCCCCTGTGAACGTCAAGTGAAGGCACCAGCTGACACATGGGGAGATTCAGCAGAAACCCATGGGCCCCAAACTCTGAACACACCAACTCCTGATCCTGCAACAACAGATCCCTGGAAGGAGCATGAAGGAGCCAATCGTCCAAGTAAGGGTAAACCAGGATACCCTGAAGATGGAACTAAGCCACCAACGGTGCCACCACATTAGTGAACACCCTCGGGCCGACCTCAGGCCGAAGGGCAGAACCAGAAACTGATAATGCTGCCCCTGAAGACAAAACCTCAGGAACCGACGAGAATGGGGGCGAACAGTGACATGATAAGAAGCGTCCTGAAGATCCAGGGTGCACATGAAATTACCCGTTATAACCAGGGGAATCACCCGTTGGAGAGTCTCCATCTTGAACGGCAGATGTAACACAAATTTATTCAGGGCCTTCAAATCCAGGACAAGATAGAACCCCCTGTCACCTCGGGCACCAGGAAAATTATGGAATAAAACCCCCTTCCCCTTTCCAAACGAGGAACCTCCTGCACCGCCCCCTTGTCCAACAGAACCTGGATCCTCAGACACAGCTCTGATCTCTTGGTCAGACAAGAAGGCCAGGGAGTTGGACGGACCCCAGAGTCCGAAGGAGGCTACGAAAATTCGATGAGGTACCCCAGTCTCAAAATGTCCAGGGCCCACATATCGGAACAGGAGTGCATCCAAGCTGGAAGAAAGAACTCAAGCCGACCTCCGACCAAGAATCTGGCATCGGCCGCCAGATAGTCAGGAATGAGGCTTCGCAGGAGGAGACTTAGCCTTCTTGGCCCGACTTTTACCATAAGAAAACCTTCCACGACCATGAGAAAACTGCCTACGAGAGGGAGGATGGAAGAAGAACTTGGGTTTAGAAGAAACTGCCCCAGAGGACGATTGCTTGAACGAGGAGGAATGCTTCTTTTCTTTAAACCGACGATGCAGTTTGTCCTCCAACTCCTCCCAAAACATCATGGTACCCTGAAAGGGCAAACAAAGGACTGAGGATTTCTGGCCCAAATCCATCTTCCAGTCCTTCAGAACCAAATTGCGGCGAGCCGCCACACAAGCCCCCCCAGAAAGGGCCGACGCTCTCACCATGTCGAAGGAAACATCAGATAGGAACTCCACCTGCCGCTCAATATGCTCCAGAAGTCCTGTACAGTCTGTAGAATTGCCCATAGACCCATAAAGAGACTTGATATCCGAGATAAGCGACTGAGCCACATAAGTCCCATAAATGCCCGCCCTGAGTGCCAGTGCTGCAGATCGGAGCATATAAATTCTCCCTACTTCCACGGACAGAGTAATTCCACAGTCATACGCACAATCACTCATCATACGCTAGGGCCCATCACACTAACATTCATTCTATTACTCTATCCACACTGAATATACGAGAGAACTCCTAAATCAATCTGCATCTAAACTGAGGTCAATGTAACCTAATTGATTTGTCTCGAGTCATGATTTAAACAATAAGAACATATTTGAGATCTCAATAAATTGACAAAGAAATAACCACCCGACTCTGTGATTCAAACAAAAGGCTATTTTATCTAAATTAGTTCAAATGAAAGTCAATCAATAGCAAAATCATTATTCTCATAGTTACCTATTCTAGCTAAATGTCGTATTTAGGTCAGGACAGGTCTCTCAGTAAAGTATCCCGAGTCGCCGTCCTCTCAATCAGCGTCGATCCTCTCCAGCATAGGTTCGGGAAGAAGTGGCCTTCGACCCTCTCTAGTCTAACAATATTTATAGCAAAACTTACACATTAAAAGTTACAAACAAGCTCTAAACGTCCGTTGAGCAGAGCGAGCAGGAAATGATGTTGACTCGCAACATTTAGAAAAAACCTCCGCTCTCGAATATCTCAAAAATAAAAACACGGAAGAAGGAAGCACAAACTAAAATCTGCAACATCCATGAATGCTCTTCCCCGGAATCATAGTGAAGCCACCGCAAGTTTATCAAATGTTCATTGTGGCTCTTATTCTTTCCCAAGGATAACTGGCGTCGAGCCCGGAGCTGCTGTCCACACGGAAACTTTTAATACAGACAAAGGCCGAGGTCAGGTTTTCAATCATATTCAGCGAGGCCTCTCTTCGTATTTCATTTACTCAAATGCAGGCTGTAAATATCGGCCATCTTTCAGTAGGCCAAAATGGACCATCTTAATTAAAAGAAACACAAAACAACGTTACTACATCGTATTAATTATACAGTGTTAATTCCCATTAAAACCCTTATGTGTATGTATTTATCTAGCCATCTGCGACATAAAGAAGCATTAAAGCGTATTATTTCAAAGCGCAAACACATAACAAATAGCACTTTAGCCACACATATTTAATTAATTTGCTCACCAACTTAGTTCACTTATTAATTAAGCCATGCAATTGCAATCCCGCGTGTAATTCTTTCATTAGTAAGGTTGATTAGTCAGAAACTCGACATAATTAATATCTAGTAATTAATTATTAGTAATTTTAATTATGACATATAAAAATATAAGCTGATGTTCGGGTTTAAACAGAAAACCCTGCTCCAGCAATCCCCCCTTTGGTGATATATTATCACCACAAAAAACTAACCCAAAAAAAAAAAAAAAATGTAGTTCCCATTTCTTAGGAGAAATTCAAATGTCTTTTTGTGTAACATTACACACCAGTCTCTCTTTCATCATCTCTTTTCGATTCTAGGTACACACTCTCCCTAAATTCTTCTAATTCTATTTCTTGTGGGTCTCTCTTTGACCTCTTTTGTCTCTTCTCAGTATTTTCTTTTATTATTTTCTTTTTCCCTCTCCTGTTTTTACAACATAAACACCCTAATCTAAGTATCAATAAAGCAACAATCACACATGTCAATGGAAACAATATCTTACCAATTATGGTACTACCTATCTTAGCAATAAAGTTCTTAACAGCAATCATCTTATTAGCCATTTTAGTCCAGATACTTTCAGCTTCCGGTGGTACTAATTCTTCATGCAAATCAGTAATATTTTTGATATAGATCTTCAGATCTCTGCTTTCGTCCGGAATGTAAGTGCAACAATGTTGAACTTTCAACATTCCACAGACTCCACCCTCTTTGGCCAATAGAAAATCAAGGGCAAGTCGATTTTGCATAGACATGGCGCGTAAGGCAACCATCTCTGTATTCACTAACAGAAACCCTCCAGCGGTGCTTGCCGATAGGCGATCCACCACTGTTGACAGCTTCCGAATTCCATATGCGTTTAATGAAATTCCCACTGCTGGAATCAAAGCTCCAAAAATATCTCCTACAATTTCTGACAAAGTTTCTCTCTTAAAGCGTGTTAGTAGATTAATTTGTTCTACATCTTCTATCTTATCTATATGAAAAATCTTTGGAAAGACCAGGCCAACATAACATGTGCCATACCAATGGTCAGGCAACCTGTAATAAGCCTTATTCCCACAAATATAATACACTCCCGGGAAAACTGGATCTTCTCCACCTTTAAATCCCCATCCTGTTGCAATAAAGTATGTATCATGACACTCACTAGTCCCAACAAAATAACTATCATATTGGGATTTCCTTCTGGTAATGCATAGTTTACCCTTCTGTGGTGCATCTAAAGCCAAAGTTGGACTGGCCCCATTCTTCAACTCCTTTCCCATCTCAATGTCCCATATTGTCTCACTCATTTTATATCCTCCTGCCTTTTCATACATGCTCACTCTTCTTTTCACCACCATGTCTAGGAAAGCCTTTTCTTCTTCCTTCAAACTACAAGTTAAATTGTTTCTAAAAATGTAATCTAATGTTAATTCTTCTGTCTCAATAAAAATCTCACCAAAAATGTTAGCTTCTTTTGCAGGATTTAGTTTTTTATTCATAGGCAATTGCCCAAAAGTATTATCTTTATTAGTCATCTCATAATCTATTTTCCCTAACAGATAGAAAATACTACTCAACACACTACATGAAATCCCATATGTAGCTGGAAGATGATGATAAGTAACTCCCTCTGAAACAGATGCAGGCAATTGCATACAGACGTAGCAATCCCTTACTTCCATTGTCTTTACGTATTCGTACAACAACTTTGAAAAAACATTGCTAGAAAAATCATTAATTGATCTATCTTTATGTATGTATATGTTACTAATTCTAGTTGGCACTACTTTCTGTGAACTCTTCCCTATGTTAGTCATATTCTCAGTATGTATTCCAAAAGTGTCTATTGTAACTCTAAAAGTAACTAATAAAGCAAGTACACTCCATAGCAGCATTAATAATCCTGTACAGCAGCAGCACATTCTACACCATCTCTTCAAGAAGGTACATCTACTTTGATTATTTTCTGTGTTAGCCATCTTATTACTTTGGCAGTGTCTTTTGACTTAGTCTCTACTACTCCACTACTGAATCTCTAGAACACTAGATTATTCCAATCTGTTAATTTTAAAACTCTTCTTCTTCACTTTTCTCCAAGTGACTCCTTTAGTTCACTCAATTTGGATTTTCATCACTTTTTACTTCTTCTTCAGCAACATCAAATTGTATCAGATCTTCAATATCCTGAGCATCTGACTCTTCTCCAATGTCAGTCAAGATAACTTTCAGGATTCCAACAGTTTTCTCCTCCTCAACCACTTCCCGTAAGGCCCCTCTGGATTTCCTTGACTTTCTGCCTCTTCTTCTTCAGACAGTGCCACGTACGTCCATTCCGGTGACCTATACTTCTGGTTGGGTTTTCTGATTCTCTTGATCTTCTCTGGTTCTTTTGATTCCTTTTGTTTTTCACCCTTTGCTTGATTCTGACTCGACACCTCGTTTACCTGTTCAGCTTTCGATGAATTCGCTCGTGTCAGTCGGTACCTCAGCCTCTTTATCTTGTTAGGCCAAAGATCACCTTTTACACTCCTTTTCGGTCTCACTTCTTTATTATTTCTTTCTCCGATCCAAGTTCTCTTTCTCAGAACTCGACCCTCTGATTTCCCATTCTCACTCTCATCTGAGTCTGTCTCATTTGCCTCTTGTTCATCAACAATTTTCTTTTGCTCCACAGTCTTCCTTTCCACCGTTTGAGATTTCCCTACCACTGTCCCTCCTCGGGTCTCCGACACGCAATCTTCCTGCTGTCTACTTGTCCCTTCACCTAGCTTATCAGGAATGTTCCCTACACCTCCTCGGGGGTCTTCCGCAATCTGTCCCTCTCTATCTTCTTCTGACCCTACTTCTCCAGAAGTAATCTCAGGTGGATCCTCAATCTCTTCATCTGATTCAGGTGTAGTCTCTGTAGAATTGCTCTTTCCTTTCCTTTTTCCCCCTTTATTTTCTCCACTGCTTGTTGGAACTTCAGGCACTCTTACAGAATCCGAACTCTCCTCTGAGGCTCTCAATGTTTCTCTTGAAGCCTCTCTCGGTAAGAAAAAAGAATCACCTGACTCTCTTTCCAACTCTCTTTCCCCCCTTTCAGGATTCTTTTTTCTTCTCACTGTTTCAGCGTCCGCATCATCACTGGAATCTGACTCTTCAAAATACTCCTTCCCAGTCCCATCCTTTGGATTTGGAACTCTCAGAGTATGACTTGCATGAACCCAGTTCTTCACACCAGCACACTTTACAGCAGTTGTCGTAGTCAGAATTACTTGTCTTGGCCTTCCCCACCTTGGAACCAAGCAATTCCTTCTTCTGTGCACTTTTATCCTCACCCAGTCCCCTGGACTCAGATCATGGGCTTGCTTCTTTTCAAGTGTGGTGGCGTCTCCTCCAACCTGGTGAAACACAGAATGAACTGCGTCAGCCAGGCCTTTACAGTAATCCAAAATCATGTCATCAGTTATTGTCATCAATTTGTTGACAGGCACGAATGCATGTCTCATTGCTCGTCCCATCAATATTTCATGTGGACTCAACCCTGTCGTTCTATCTGGAGTAGACCTAATAGTCATTAGCACTAGAGGCAAGACATCAGGCCATTTCATTCCAGTGTCTAAACACATCTTACCAATCCTATTTTTGATTGTGCCATTCATCTGTTCAACAACGCCAGAAGCCTCTGGCCTGTATGCACAATGTTTGGGTTTAAACAGAAAACCCTGCTCCAGCACCAGATGGGAACCAGAATGAACTTTCTGAAGGGAAGCGTCCACCTTCTTATCCACGGGATACCTGACCACCCCCTCCTTAGCCAACGAAGTATGACCCACCAGACTGGCCACAAAGGAATTGATAGGAATGGAGTCAGGCAAGTCCTTGGCCATATCCTGAAGAGGGTAGAGCTTGACCATGAACCCGAGAAGCATAATGCGATCAGGGTCCTTCCACTCACGTTTAAGAACCTCATGGATGTACGGATGGACCGGGACGTCCATCGTAGCAGAGCTCTGAAACTGATGAAGCAAGGAACCCCTAGAAGTGCAGAGAGCATCATCGCAAGGAATCCCCATATTGGATCTTACATGCTTCAACACATCTGGCAACATATCCTTGTCTATGTATTTGTTCCTCTCCCCCATCCACTCGTCCTTCAAAGCAGAAGAATGAGAAGGCGGAGCACGTTCAGAGCTCTTGGAACGGGGAGTGGTACTCATTTCCAGTAAGGTCTCCTTAATCAACTGTTTAAGCCTAGAATCCCACCATCCTTATGCCATCTGGAGCACGCAGTGTAGGGCGAGGAAGAGGACCCTGAAGAAGAAGAGGAAGAAAGCTCCACATGCCTGTGCTTACGTGAATGTTTACCCATGCTACAGTGCTCGGCAGCAGGAAATGAACGGAGAGCAAAACAGCACAACGTGGCCAGCAAGCGACCAGAAATAACCAGGTATAGTCCACAGGCAACACAGGAGATCCCAACAAGAAGCAATGCACAGGAAAAAATTAAAGCAGACTCCAGGTCAGAAAAAACAGCCAAATCCCGAGCCCAGGAACTCACATATATACCCCAAAACCATGAGGCTGATTGGCAAGGAACATTTAAGTACACCGCCACTTCCTGGTGAAAGACGCTCCTCCTTTACCCCCAGGCGCCTGCCCCTACATCTCACAAGGCATATTAGCAGGCTGCGGAACCTGAACGAATGAGGCGTTCAACAAAACGCCCTTGAGCAGAGTACACTGGACGGGCACTCAAAGAAGAAAAAAAGTGCTGCGCTGTACTCACCAGCAGACCGACATACCACAGACATAGAGAGCCAGCCGCACAGCCCTACAACGCCTGACTTCCTCTCCCAGATCGCGGAAGTCAGACAACGGCCGGTCCCGGAATCGCCCCAGCCCCTGAGGACCACCGAAGCAAGCACAGGAACCGCCACACCCCCGACGTGCCCGGCAACCCAGGAGGCTCGGCAAAGACTCCAAACCCAGTCCATGGATCCCCAAGAAGGCGACAAACCAATGCTCCAGGAAACCGACGGGCAGAGGAGCCAACATGATCCCCCAAGCCTGGCAGGGAAGAGCCAAGAATCCACAGAGACGTCCCCGCTGCCCCGCAGCAGAAACGGTATGTACCAGGAGCCTCCCAGGCTCTAGCACAACTTTCAAACTGTCAGTAGACAGAAAAATGAACAGGAGGAATGCAGGGTAGGGTACGGTTATGTACTTCAAGTGGGAGGGGGAGGGGTGGTACCAGCATTCCTTCTTTCTTTTTTCTGTTGGTGAGATAGATTATCTCACTTGTTAGTATGAAGGAGACGAAGACTGGAGGGAGCTGGGGGTAATGACCCCCTAAGTGTACAAAGAGCAGGTACCACTGAAAATTGTACCTTTATCAACAAATTGCACCAGGACACATTCAGCACGTTTCACTGGAATCTGACTGGACCCCCCCATTTGCCATCAATGGTAAAATGTGAAAAAGAATATGTAAAAAAGTTTATTCTAAATCTAAACTCGTAAGTTGAGGTAGCACCTGCGGTGTTTTGAGGTCACCTGATCTCATACTCATGAGGGAGTTACTTTGCACGTCTGGGAAATGAGCGTCCCTGTTTAGCAGTGTTACACATTGCTGTAAAATGACAAAGTTGCATTATTTCCTAAGGCACCTGGCTCCTCAACAGCTTAGCAAAATGAGCGGAATAATCAAGTTATTCTTGGCACCGGCCTCTAATTTTTATTTCTAGTTACTCGATAGTAATATTCAGAATTCACGGGAAGACCTATTATTTGCGGTGTGGAAATACATATTAATGACACGCTGCAGCCTAACTGAGACATTGCGCCGTGCACAAGAGCAATCACACAGCTGAGTGATGCACATCTAATTGTGACGCCGGCTGCTCCGCGAGACGAGTGCTCTGACATTTTCGGGGAGCAACAGCTGATGCCGATAATGGCACGCAGCTTTATAGTGCACACTGCGCCACCCGTGCCACCGCCCGGCTCGTTCCCAGGTCCGTGCCAAGACAGTTTATTTAATTCAATGGACTGGATAAACATTTCAAGCCGGGCGGAGTGACGCTCTGACTTTCATATTTGGCACGTGAATGGGACGTGAGGCTAATCCTGTGGAGTCATTTACCCAAGCTTCATTAATTTAGTCCTGTGTTTCTGGGTAATACATTCCTCCATCTTTTCTACTGTAAAACATTTTCCCAGAGGTGCTGAACTATGTTAAGTGGAATTAGAGGTAAAAATGGGACTAACAGACTGTTTCAAGACCCAGTGGTTATTGACACGTAGATAATCTCTGATGTTGGTATGGTTTGGATAATAAGCAGGAAAATGACCTATTTTCTTTGGTGCTTGTCCTACTTCATGTGCGTCAACTACTTTATAATTTTAATTCGATACATGTTTTATGATGGAATCCACACTACTTTTGTAAATGATTTTAGGTAATCATACAATAAAGAGTTTCTCTCTTGTCCTACTTTCTTGTCGTAACAAAGAGAAAAGAGGGACGTTTGGCAATTACATTTACTTGGACATCTTTAGTACTTTGCCTGTTTTTCTTTACGTGCATTATACACACCTTCTGGTGTAATTACACAATTCTGGTGTGATTACACAATGTATATCCCACAGTTGTTTGAATTTTTTTTTATTTAACACAAAGAACAACATTCTTTGCAATAGTTTTGCTTCTTGATCCCCAGTTATGAGCTGAGAGTTAAAGTCCTATTTCGGCACAGAGAAGGAGTTTGCTCAGGGATCGGAGATGTGTGATAATAGTATTTACCAGGTGCAGTAAATAACGCACCCTCTTTCAAACCTACTCAGAATCTGAACCTTGCTGTACATAAAATATATATATTTAACATGTGACGTTTTAAACTTGTAACATGTGGCGTTTTAAACTCAAGCAACCACTAAAATTGGCCAGTTATCTCCAGTAACTACTTTAACTCGTTCCCTAAAGTAACTTTAAATCGCTCCCCGCCATGCAGTGTTGTCATAAATTATATAATTTCAGAAGTTACATTGACGGAGGAGAAGTGTGGCACAATGGTTAGAGCGGCAGACCCTGGTGCAGAAATCCGGGCCAGGACCAGGGTTCAATTCCCGCCTCAGCGGGTCTTGGGTTCAATTTCCTCAGACCTGATAATTCTCGCCTCGGTGCCTACTCTAATCATGGGTTCCACTCTGCAACTCTGGGCAATAGCTTGCTTAATCTCCACAACAGCCCCAACAACGCTGGGATGCCTGGCTTCACCTTGGGGGTGCCCAGGAGTGGACATTTCACATGGAAAAGCCAGGAAATGGCTCAGTGGTATGAGTTCAGTGCCAGGACCCCCTGTTGCTGGGGCAGCATTGCGCTATACAAGTACAACATTTCATTTCATTTCATGTTATCAGTGACGTCATAGAACATGTCATGAGTGAGGTAAAATGGTAGATAATTACAATGAAATAAATATTTCAATAATTCACACGATGCGATATTTATTAACAAATGTATTAACGTTTAATTAAAAAAAACGTCTTTTAGTATTTTTTAACATTTTCATGCTGCAAGTGCAGCCATAGAACCCACAACAAAGAGGCTCTACACCCAAGCTAAAGCGCATAGAGCTCTAGCTAGCTAGGTCATGTATTCATTGAGCCAGGAGACTTACATATTGTTAATGTTTGTGTAGCACTCCCTGTACCCCCCTACCAATATTAAAAACATGCTTGGCTGTGCCCCTGTGCCTTCTAGGAACACCACCAAACTAAAACAAATATGTTGCAAGGAGCAATGAATAATAAGCGAGCTCATGCTACTCATTTAGTGCCCACCCAGGACATCTTTTTTTATAATTATTGGGGAGGAGGGCGTGTGGCCGCCAGGCCCTGCGGTCAACCCCCCGCACGATATCTGAGGGTGTTGGTGAGTGGATGCGTTATCTGACTGGGTCTGTGAGTGGGTGTGCTAGTGTTTGAGTGGGTCTGTAACTGTGAGCGTTAAGTCTTTGTGAGTGGGTCTGTGAGTGCCTGTATGGATCTGGGGGTGGTTGTGTGAATGCCTGTGTGGGTCTCTGAGTGGGTGTGTGAGTGTTTGTGTATGTCTGTCAGTGGTTTTGTAAGAGGTGCTATGCATTTTGGGAAAATGGGTGAGGGGGGAACATGCACCCCCATGCTGATTTTGGCCCCGGGGACCCCATCTCCTGAGGCCAGGCCTTAATTTAATGGAGGATGGGGTCCACCTGCCCCCCCTCTCCAGGCCATTTTCAATCACAGGGACCCATTCTCTGAGGCCTGGCCTATATATTTTTTTTAATGGGGAAGAGGGGCATCGCTGCCTCACCCTGTAAAACTTTCCATGAAGGAGCTAAGCAAAGAAGAGCACTTTTTTGGAAAGTTTCATGATGGTTTCTGATGATTTGTCAAACGGTGACAAAGTTATTAGCAAACTAAAAAAGGCATTTCCTGTGGAAACACAGGGGAATATTTACATGCCCCTTTCACCACCACAATGTCACTTTTAGTGACGTTGTGATAGCGATAGGGGCTTCGCCTTATTTACAAGGCAGCGTTAAGCCACATAACATGGCTTAATGCTGCCTTGTAAATAAGGCCCCCTTTCACGCTGTATTTAGCGTGAAAGGGGAGGGCAATGTGTGATGCAGTGGGCGTTCCACCGCACACCCATTGATTTTGACGCTGCCCCCTATTTTCAAGGGTGGCAGAAATAGGAGGCAGAGCCAATATTAAGACCAGAGAAAACCTGGTCTTAAACAGGCGAAACAAGGAGAAATGCTTTATTTCTCTTTGTTTTTGCTGTTTCTATGTGTGCTGCCTTGCCACCTTCCTGCACATAAACAATAAAAGAAATGACGCTTTGCAACTTCTATGTGTGCTGCATTAAGCAGAACACATTGAAGTTTCAAAATGCCACGAATTATTGTTTATGTGCAGGTAGGAAGACTTTCCTGTACATAATCATTGCCCCCAACGCACATAGTGCAAGGGTGCCTGCGGTGGCTCTAGGCAGCTGAACTCTGCACCAGCGCTAGGGGAAAAACAGGGGTGCGCCGCATTCTTGTGAGTACGGCACAACCCTGCATTATCAGAATGGAGAAACGTAGCGTTAGCAATGTTTGTTTAATGAAAAGCTTCTCCATTCTTTTGTAAATATGCCCCACAGACCTAACTATAACTTCCCAGTAGCGACCAACACTCAGTAATATATCTATGTAAGGCTCAGGAAATGCCTTTTTGTTGTGCTAATAACTTTGGTGCCGTTTGACAATTCTTCATGAAGCTTTCGGAAAAGTGCACTTTTTTGCCCAGTTTGTACATGGAAAGTTTTGGGGTAATGCATCAAGCGGGGACCGAATTGGCAATCAAGGGACCCCCTCTGAAAAGCGTCTGAGGTCAGGGAGTAAGAGGGGAATATAAATGAAAACAACTAAAGTAAATATGCTCCCCTTAGACCTATATTTCCTTACCAATGATTAAATCTGGTATGGGCATGAGTAAAGCTACATAGTTATAAGATACAAATGTGCATGTTAATTTTTTGACTTTTGTTTATTGTTCCTACTGACTTTTTTCTTCATAACCAATGCATTTAATGACATTTTTGTAAAGATTAAAAAAATATATATTTTTTTATACAATCATTATTCTAATTTTTTATACAAAAATGAATACAAACATATTCGCCCCCTATTGAATAATCGATCTCATGTCACACTCATTCATTCCTCACAATCGTTCACAATCATACAAGACATATATACACATCTAGGTGAAAAGGAAACAGAAGAATGTAAATCGTCTCCAAGACAAAATTAAATGACCAAAACAGTAAGGTCTGGAGACACGAGTTCGATGCACGTTTTGGTGGGTTGACACACAATGTTAGCCACCTTCATCAGGACCTTTCCCAAATAGAATACAGTGTCACACAGGCAATTGAAAGGGGGTACCTAAAGAACAACAATAACATATTTTTATTAACCGATACACTATGAGATATTTACAACATAGACACTTGATCAGACCAACTTATTGCACAATAGTGAAGAATCTGGAGAGATTTCCAACATAAACCACACATTCATGATAGTGCTGTTATTATATACAGACCCAGTTTTTATCTGGGGTTAGAATTTTCCTTGAGACCCTCTTACTCACTGAGAGAGGTTCCAATTGGGGAAAAAGAAAAAGAAACCAGATTATAAAAACCATTAGCCCCCAAGTGTACCGTGCAGAAAAATGAAAAAATGAACAATTGTGAAATTAATATGAGTGAATATAGATTCCTGTAAGATTTATTTGGTGTACTGCCACCTATCAGTGCCTGTATTTTGTAGTACCGTTCAAAACTTAACTTACAGGTTTCCTATGGGATGGATCCCAACTCTCAAGCAATGCGCACATTTAGATAGAACTGGGGACGGCAGTGCCTTTTTCGCATGTGGCTGTCAGTCCTCTTAACTTTCTATAAAGGTGAAAACAGTAAACGATGTGCCAAATAGAACTAATCTGCCTAAAGAATATATTTTAAGTATGAATTTTATTGGGACCTTACCCTGTGACTTAGTATATGTAATGCCTTCAAGATTTCTTATCCATGTTGGTGGGAGAACCACAGCAAGGGTGTATACAGATATTCTGAAGGAAAAGATATATCTGGATATTAAATCTCCTCATTATGTTGCAGTAACCTACAATCGTATGGTCGAGGTAGGTAAACTCTTATACTCAGATAAGTTCATATGCGTTAAGGATTGCCTCTGTATACTTTGTTGCTTGCTCAAAACACAGAATATTCTGAGCAACAGTAAAAAAATGTGTATTCCTGCGATGAGGTCAAACGAGCTCAACTGAACATGCTCTCAGTGGATTTTCCTACAAAAAAATGGGTGAATGAAAAAATAAGTGGCATTTAGATATCTTCCTCAATGGCGGCTACCTGTAGGTAAGGGCTAGCAGAAAGTAGTGGCTCATCATGTACGAACCAACAGTGAGCTAAGACTGACCAAGCAGGGACCGAGACAAAGGGGGGTCCCAAAACACAAAATCCTCATGCATTTTCCACTTTTTTGAACAGTGCTGCCATAAAATCTGATGAACAGAGTTACACCAATTTTAGCAGGAAGTTAGATCTTGGTCCAGAAATCTTGCTTTTCGTGATTTGGTGTAAATTCATTCATCAGTTTTTGAGATATTAAGGTACACAAATATTGGTGAATATCTGGTGCTGTATTATAGAACATGTTTCTGGGTGTGCAACGGGCCTGCACACGTTTGTGTGGCCCTTTCTGCAATACAGATAGTGCTGCTGCACATATAGCCCCAGCACTATCACTAGAGGGTGTTCACTTATTTGCATGGGGCTCCCTTTATCTCTACACCCATGCCCTACTATACACACAAAGGCAGAGGCAAAGAAGCTGTCAGGAGGCACACTGACAGTGCGCCACCTGAAAGGTGGTGCTCTGTCAGTGTGCCCCCGATGGCCGCTCTCTGAAAGGGGGAAATCCACCCATTAGGAGGGGATATCTAATCCCTCCTAAAAGTGCAGGTGGGTTGTCGCCTGCACAGTGAAACATGAAGCAGTTGCTTGAAAGTAGCTCTGTATTTTACTTGAATGTGCTGCCCCTAGAGCAGCACACTTTGCGGCTACCCTAGGGGCAGTACTTTCCATGTAATAGGGCACACTTTTCCTGTTTGGGCCCGGTTCATCTGTTTTAAGGCCTTATCCATAAAAGGGCCTATGAACCGTTTGGTTTGAGGGATCTTGCGATAGTACCTTAAACCCAATAAAAAAAATAGAACATTCTGAATGGCCCAGTTGGACTCTTTTTCCTTGAGCCATTCTCTCCCATGGGAGTCAAGCTGTGATTGGCTGCCTGCAACTTGAGAAAATATGTTGCAGGTAGTCATTACAGGACTCTGGACTTAGTCTCCTGTCCTGAATTTAATTTAAAAATAAAATATACCCCTACCATGCCCGCTTTGTCTTTTGGGGTGTTCCCAGAGTGAACTCTCAACGGCAAAATATATATTTTCTTAACAGAATCTGTGATCATCTCATATACAAAAAAATAAAATGGCGGTCAGGGTGCCCCATGAAAATCAAAGGGGTGGAGGGCACATGTTTCTCCTTCTCAAGCCTCAGCACGGCTCTGCGGACCCTATAACCTGGGGCAAAACATTAAAAATAAGGTGCCCCTTACTGGGCCAATTAGTGTCCAGGGGACCCCAGCCTTAGGGCCACTACTTTAAACAAAAAGGGAGGGGTACACATCCACCTGGGCCCAAAGATATTTATAGGGCAGGAAGGCACGCAATTCTACCCTGTCTGAGCCACTAATAGGCCCTGTGGTCCTCATTCCCTGGGCTGGCTCACACAGTGTGTTCCAGGAAGCCTATCCCTGGGACACAGTAATTTCCCTGCCTACAGTAGCGTGGATATGGAAGGCATGTATTCTACCACCAGGTGAGAGCTTTGGAAACTCTCCGGCTATGTGAAAGCACACCTTTGCCTCCCTGCCTGTGCTCTAGTGGGTGGGGAAACTCAGATTGCTCCTGCCAGGAGGGAGCAATAAAAAACAGCTGCTCCCTCCGGGTGGGAGCAATGCCGGTTCCCGATACAACCGTGATGGTTGCATGAGAGAGCAGGTGGTTTGTGAGGGCTTGGGGTCTGGCCACTGCCCCCAACAGTGTGTGGTGTGGGTACCCTGGGTGGACACGGGCCACCCTCGAAAGGTCCCTTGGGATGGGGTCCACGGTGCAAGTATCAGCTCTCAGACGGAGGCTGCGTCTACCCCCTCCTTCATGAAAAAAAGGCTCCGGGGTGTGGTCCCTGAGGCCCCAAGAGAGTTGGGAAGGTAAAGGCCCAAGGGGAGGGGGTCCCTGAGCCTATAGTTGCTCAGAGAGAGTAGCTGCATGACCCCCTCACCTTAAAATAAAATGAAGGCCTCAAGGGATGCCTATAATGGCTCAGAGACTGGGGCCATGCAACCTCCTCCTCTTAATTAAAAAGGAAGGCCCGGGCCTGCAAGGGCTTGGGGGGCAGGGTTGCGCATCCCCTCCCCTCTCAATATATGTTTTAGCCCCGGGGATGGGGCCGCATGCCTCCCTCCCCGTATTGAAAAAAAGGCCCTGGGGGAAGGAGTCCATAAGACCTTGAGAGGGTCAAGGAGGGGGACCAAATGTCCCCCTCCCGTAAAAAAAAAATAAGGCTCTGGTAAGAGATCCCAGAGGCTGTAAAGGCTTGGGGAGGGGACTATTCCCCTGTGGTATAATCCCTGGGGACCGTAGTGGCTCGGGGAGGGGGCTACATTCCCTCTACCCTTAATTAAAAAAAAAAGAAAATGGACAGCAGGATGCGTCCCCAGGCCTGCAAACGCTCGGTGAGTGGTGCCACTTCTCTTATTAAATAAATAGCCGAGGGGGATAGGGTCTTTTGGGCTGCTTTGGTTGACAGCTCTGGCCTGCGGGATAGGGTCTGTCTGAGTGTAGCCAGGACCTGCAAGACCAACTGCACATTGCGAATCCCAGAAGGCCATGTACGGCGAGAGGGTTGACTGCCTGAGGGGAGCTGGGTAAAGGTTGTGTGCGGCAGGGGTTGGCTGTCCTCGAGGGGTTGGATGCAGGGCCTAGCTGCAGGGGATTGGCTTTATGTATCTTGATAAAATATTACTTTATGTTAAAAAAAAACAAGAAACTCACACAAAAAACAAAGGTTAAAGTGATGTTATAGTTAGATGAAAATTTTAATGACAATGTAATGTTTGAAACTCAAAAAAACATTGAAATTCACCAGTGATAGTTATCTCTAGTAACTGAAATTCGTGCCCTAAGCTAGCTATAGCTAGCGCCCTCGCTCTGCATAGCTAATTTACATCACTCATGACATGTTCTATAACATCATTGATAACATTACTGCAACATTTGAAATTACATAATTGATGACAAAACTGTGCATGGCGGGGGCGCGTAACCTTAGGACATGAGTTATAGTTACTAAAAATAACAATAACTGGTGAATTTCAGTGTTTTTTCAATTTTAAAACATTGCATTGCTGCTGAGTTTTTAATTTTTTTTATTTATGTTTCAGCACATTAATGCATGTTACATTATCACAAGTCCAGCACATTTCGTCAATCACAATTTGCAATACACAGAAGTCTCATTGTATATATCCCCGCCAATCCCTAGCCTAAATTATCTAATGAGCATCCTACAATTACTTTTCTTTGGGGCATCGGGCTCATCTACCTGTGCTGGTAAGTATTCCCCCATCAGTTACAGTCCTCTATGCGCAGCCCACCTGCCCCAAACTTTATCCCATTTCCGGGGGCAGCCTCTGCTCTGATACACCACCTTCTCTGTCAAGCAGCACCAGTCAAGGTCCTGCTCTCTTTCTCTCACTGTTGGTGGCTGCGGCCTGCCCCATGCCCTAGCTATATTCCGTTTCGCAACCATGTCTGCTAGCATTAACCATGTTTTTATATATTTTGTCCGGTTGTCTTCTCCCGTGATACATAGAATGTGCCAGCCGGCTTCCAATGGAACCTCTTGACCCACGATCTTGGACACTATAGCCGCTATAGCACCCCAATAGTGTCTTAACTTAGGGCAGCCCCATATTGTGTGAAAAAAGTGCCCTCTTCCCCACAGCCTGTCACACATGCATTCAAGTCGCATTTACCCATTGCATACAGAACCAATCTGGTTGTGCTTGAACTGTGCATAATCACGGCCACCTCTCTGGGGCTCTGGGTAACTTCCAACCAATTGTCTGCCACAAGAAGTCCTACATCGGCTTCCCATCGCTCCCTGAGGGCCACAAGTGGGTCCGGGCGTTATTCATTATTTTTTTGTAGATGAGCGATGTTGCTTAATCCCTCAGTGGCTCTGTTAATATTCTGTCTTCTAACGGGGCGATCTCTGGTATCTGGTCTCCCTTGAGCACATGTGCTCTTAGAGCATGTGTTAGTTGCATGTATCTGAATTTCTCAGAGTCTGACATCTGGTACTCCACTTTTAGTTCTTCAAAGTCAATTACTTTTCCCCTTGTCCAGATATCTCCAAGGTGTTCAATGCCCAACAGGGTCCAGGCCTGGAGCCCCCGTAACTCTTGCACCTCTGCAAAGAGGTCGCTCTCCCACAACGGCATACGTTCTGTCAGTTTCCCTTCCCAACCCGAAAATGTATTTTCTTCTCTCCATATTTTAACCATAGTTTGTGTATGGGTCGGGAGTTCTTTAATCACTTTTTTGTTGTAGAGGGCTTTCAGGTATCGCTCATTCCCCATCGCCCAGCGGTCTACCCGAGAGGCCGGCTCGTCTCTCCCTGCAAATATCCAGTCATTTAGTGTCACTAGCTGCGCTGCTCAGTAGTATTTACGAATATCTGGGACCGCCAGTCCCCCATCATATGGCCCTCTCAGTAACTTGTTTAACGCTTTCCGGGTACTACCCCCATCCCATAGCAACAGCCGTATTTCAGCGTCTATTTTTTTGAAGTAGTCCATTGAAACCTTGTATGGAGTATTTTGCAGGATATAAAGTAGACGGGGCAATGCCATCATTCTGAACATTGCGGCCCTGCCTATTAATGAAAGCAGTAACTTACGCCAGTGAGACACAATATTTCTTAGTCGACTAAGCTTGGGGACTAAAGTTTCCTCCCTGAACTCCTGCTCTGTTTGCGTAATCCCTATGCCCAGGTATTTAAATCTAGGTTTAATTAGAAACGCTGCCGCTATGGCTGTCAACTCAGGTACTTCTCCAGTTGAGCAAATATAAGCAACTTGTCCCAATTAATTTGATATCCGGAGTAGCTGCCAAACAGCTGAAATATATGTAGTGCTCGGTGTAGTGTGGTGCGTGGCCTGGTAAGATATAAAAGAATATCGTCCGCGTATAGCGATATACTTTCTTCCCATTCTCCCGCGATGGGGATGCCCCTTATTAGTGGACCCGCCCTGACACACGCTGCCAAGGGTTCCAGTGCGAGTGCGAACAACATGGAGGAGAGCGGATACCCCTGTCTTGTGCCCTTTTGTAATCTGGTACTGAGATTTTCAACTAAGCATAAATCACTTTAATCTTCTCCATTAAAAATGCCTTTGCAATGTTAAATTTTTGATAGGCTGCCTGAAAAGAAATGAACTTGTTAAAACAAATTAATCATGCCATTCTTTTTTTTTTAAATGTTGTCGGATCAGTCTGCTTCACAACGTCCTCTGAGCTGGATGTTCAATTTAAAGTGAAAAACAGTGATTAGCCAAACTTCATTTCAACAAACAATCCAAACCTTGTTAAGCATATACACATAAAACATGAATAAATTGAGTGATGATACAGTTACAATGATTACAAAAACTCCTTACAAATGTGAAACAGGCAGAGAAATCTATTAAAAGTAGTGTATGTTAGAGTTCATGAACCTGTATTAGTGTGTACATTAGCTAATGCACAGTTGAAAAATAGAATATATTATTCAAGATTTATTGAGATAAATAGTTTAAAACTGCATAATCAATAAGAAACTGCATATTGTCCCAACCCTTTACCGCAATCAAAACATGGAAAATTCCTTTCATTTGGTTATAATTGCAATCATTTACATCATAACATCATGGCATATGCTTGTTAGCTGCAACTATAGGTGTTTTAATTTATCACGCAATGTTGTATATTTCCTATGCGTATTGAATGCTCTAATCAGGTTTCTTCATGCTGATAAGCACACATGACAAAATATATTTGCATAGGTGGTTTGATTTTTTTTTATTGACATTGCTCTGTAGCGTGTCTGCACCTGGGGGTATTAGAGCACTTTAGAACAACAAATCGCATGAGCTCGACGTCAACAAATAATGACAGTCGACAGATCAAAAGTGAAAGAGGTAAAGTCACGTGATTAATATCATGTAAATAACTTTATATGTAATTTGGAGAGTAGATTTCACCTGGCGGGATAGTTGAAGAACACTTCGATAAGGATGAATTAAGGTCAGATGGAACTGAGTTAGCCAAGATATTGACAAGACAAAGACATCTTCAGTTGTTTCCTGAAAGCAAGAAGGGAGGCTTGAGTTGTTAAGGGAGTAGGAAGGGAGTTCCATAAGTTGTGTCAACTCCTAAAAAAGATTCTTTCATAGCTTAGCAGTTCTAATTTTGGGGGTTTCCAGGATGCAACTTCTTCTCAAGCCTCATTTACCATCCGAGATGTTCAAGAGGTGACCCAGTTAAAGTTTTGTTTGTTGGATGACCTCTCTTGTGAGCTATGCCGGGCATTTTGAACTTGACACTAGACTCTGTTGGGATTTGAGTGGGTAGCGGGTAAACTCAGATGCATGTCCCAAACCTCCACACTAATATGTCCCAAGAAGACAGTGAAATTTGTTCCTGAGATTGTACCTCGCGGGAAAGGAAGGTAGGTAAGAGAAATATGGCAACAGCTTGATAAGGAATAAGTGATGCCCTCCACCTCACAGGCAGATGAGCATAAGTGGAACACAGCAAGGAAGGCCATAGCAGAATGTTAAGCCCAAAGGGGTGTGACGGCAACAGCAGAACTTGTGAGTGTAAAGAGATAGATATACAGGGTAAATCATATGCACCAACACAGTAAGTTAATTAATTGACACATACAGCTTTCTGGGCTTACCAGCTTTTCCAGGACAAAGAAGTAATGAGTGTAAGAAAATGCCTCTTTTTGTGTGATTACCACCATTTTTTGGACTGATGCAGTTGGTATTTGGATTCTGTACCCTACGACTCTGTTATCGATGCCCCCAGTGCATGCTCTCTAACCCCTAAAAGCTTGTCAAATTAGTTAAAATCAGGGGTGTGGCCTAGCCAAGAATGAAGAAGGACTCTAAGGTCCATGGCATCTCTCCCCCTCTGCAAACAAAGCTATCAAAAGCACCCTTTCTGGATGCTTACTGTCCTGGATGACCCCTCTTGCCTTCAAGAGGAACCCTGAATCCAGCGGGTTGTCGTAGCAGCCCCCGGGGGAGATACTGACAGAGGAATGGGTTCAGCGGCTGAGAGCGGCTGACGGCCACATCCTCACAGACTCCCTTGCCGCCATTTTTACAGCTCACTTCGCGGCTCTCTTCAGGCTAGCGGCAGACTCCCAGTGGCAATCCGAGTTGCGGTGAGGTTGTGGAGGGCCTCTACTCCTAACAAGGAGCTGTCAGAAAAGGAGTGGGACCTTCCGGGGTCCTTGAAATTCTAAGCCAGTCTTCCTGATGAATCCTGCCTGATGCTGCCACGACCCACTCCACCTGGGAGAGTATGTGTAGGTGGCTGACCACAGCCGAGACACATGAGGGCTCTGGAGCACGGCCCCTGCCCGAAATCCTCATGCCTGGAGACCTGAGGAGCATGGAGGCGCCAGCGATGCAACAACACTACCCCATATACTTGCGGCATTGATCATTCACCTCCCAGCTCCTTCCAGGACTGTTAACACCGCACAGCAACAACCACCTAAGCCCGGTGAGTACCACCTAATGGTGCCCCACTCTGCAGGGAGGCAGATGATAACAGCAAAGACACTGGGGGCCTCTGTACTGCTGCCCCCAGTTAGATCTCCTGGGCCTAGGGCCCCATGGGTACCAGAGCAGAGAAAACCTAGAATCGTTGCATCATGCCACCTGTGGGGGTTGGACAGGACGAGGCGGAGTGACTGCCACTGTTCCCTCCTCACAGACCATTAGTGGCCCCTCAGCCTCATGGACTAAGGTGCGGATACCCAGCAGGGACTCCTCCTCCCCGTAACTAGCAAGATTTAGTCTCTGTGGGTTTTTGCATGGTGGGATCTTGTGCTCCCGGGACCATCACAGCACAATCGCAGCCTCATCTCACTAAGCACTCTCCCACTGAAACCACCATAGCAGAACCATGGTCAAAGGGAAGCAACGGAAAGATGGTTCAGTTGCCAATAGGAGCAACAGGTGGGAACAGCATAAGAGCAGGATGCCTCACCTTTGGGGGACTCAGACACCCCTCCATCCACTCCCATTACACAATAATCCAAGGACAGCTTCCTCAAAGAGATACGTTTCGAAATTGGCTTCCTAAAGATCGAGTTTAAACCCTGACTCCAGGAGGTCTGGAAGCTGTTCGTGTAATTTTGTGACAGACTGGACAATATTCAGCCCTCCTCTAATTCTAGATTGGTGGTGCAGGGAATGTTGGTGGTGTGACAGAATGCAGAGGTATGCTTTACTAAAGGTATCCATTTACCTCTACGGGACCGTCTAGGGAACCGAGAGGCCCATTCTGCATTGTTAGCTTTGTTCTGGGTGTACTCCTGTATGTGTAGGTGTGTCCGCTTTCTCCACACAATACAAAGTTGTACTTCTCCTGAATAATTTTTTTACCCCACCGGAACTCTCTGACTAACGAGCGGCCTGATATATATTGTAGTTTCTGCCTTGAAGTATTCTTGCATGTGTTGCTAACAGGAAGTCTTTTTGAAGTTCCCAAAATTGCACAGTTTTTAGGGTACTGCAGTCAGATGATTTTTGTCCCGATGACACCTGAAGACTAACTACAGGTCGAATCATTGACATCCTTTCCCTAAGTTGATTTCAAAATGTTATGGATGACCAGGAGATACTATATATGAACAGACAGGATCTCTGCTTACGTTTGTTAGATATAAAATCATATATAACCTTGAAATTTGTTCACTGTCTTGTTCTATGTTGTTGGGTACATATTAGTTCACTGTCTGAGCACTGCGTCGTCTGGACTAATTTTGATACATACTGAAATGTATATTGTCCTGATACAAAAAATGTGAAAATTATTATTAGGCAAGTAATTGTGTCCTGTATCCTTTTTCAATAATACTGTTTACGATACAAGTTACTAATTGAGTTTACAGACTTACAAGGCAAGTAGAAGTGTTGGTGAAGGAGTCCTACAGGATGCTTGTTTGACATCACACTTACTCTGGTTCTCGTGCACAATCAGAGGGGTCCTTGTGGTTGTGTACAAACGTGCCCTAAAAAGCACCTTAAAAATTAGTCAAGACTTTGCATGTTTGTCCTCATGGTACTTAGCGACAGTGTGGCTTATGCTCCGTCCACCATTAGGTGCAGTGTGGGAACTATAATGCACTTATCAATTGGTGAACAGAACACCTACCACATTCTGACAGCGGATAAAGGTGTCAAGCAGTCCATAAGCATGTTCATGATTTCCTCATTTACAAGAAATAATATTATACGTCTGCTTGCCTAGTGAAGCAGTGGCCATAGAAGATAGGTATCCATCCACATCCATTGAAAGGTTTATGTTATGGCAGCTCCACCTCAGTCAATTTCCAGATACTTCACTTTTGCATGGAACGACATAAAACAAGTAGGAAAACATAGAGCTGGTTGAGTTGGGATCTGGAGACAGTAACTCCGAATCTCCTGCCTCTTTCCTTGCTTACAGCAGACTTTGCAATGATAACATGGTCGAGCCTTTTTAGATGTTTCAGGAATGTGGTCAGTAAAGTGTTGAGCCTGCATCCTTCAATGTCCTCCAAATCATAGGAAGGGGAGGCTGCTGCTTCTGTAGCAGTAAGCCTTTTAAACACGGTCAACTGAAAGTCAAGGAAAGACATGAGTCTTCCCGTGTTGGTCTGACGATAAACAATGTTCTGGATCAGATTTGTAAACAGCTTTTTATACCAAGTGTGAGTTTTACAAATCACATTGTGTGGCTGAAGAACCTGGTCATTCTTATCTACTCCGCCCATGTACTTGATGTAATGAAATATACAGGTGGCCTTGGGAACTTCAGCCATCTGACCCCAAACCATGATGGGTAAGTGCTCTCCTCATGAATCGTAGTGAGCACATAAACATCACGCCTATCGGAGAACTTGAATGCAAGCAGTTAGTTGGAAAACAATGCACTGCTCTGGAATTTTTGGAGCTTCTTACAAACAAACTCCTGTGGGAATCCTTTGTGGCAACAATGAATTGTACCACACGCCACAGTGCCAACTTTGTACAGCTAAACCGAACAGCTCTACTCCTGAATAGAAGTTATTCACATAGAAGTTATAACCTTTGTGAAGGAATTGCTGGACAAGTTCCCATACAATCTTTCCCTTGACTTTTAGTGTGGGAAGGCAACCTACAGGGTTTAGAGCGGTGTCCTTCCCTGTATACACTCTCAAGCTGAACACAAAGCCAGTAAAGCTCTCACACAGATTTACAACTTGATTCAATTATGGGGCAGTTATTTTTAAAGTAATCTTTCTTTTTGTGATATGAAAACATGATAATGCTGCCTCAATAGCACCAGTACAGAAACCAAGTATATAAATAAGCAACTGAATGATGACCAGTCAACCTTTTTACATGCAGATGTTCAATTATGCGGCATTATATTACACTTATAAAGAATGCCACATAAACTATAATCCTTGCATAATCTGCAGATTTATGGCCCCTGAAGGGAAAACACACTCTTCCTAAAAAAAATTAGTGGCCACAGGGGGCTGGCCCATATGGCAAAAGGGCCGATCCCCTGGCAATTTACATTTTTTTTAAACAACAACTTTTTTTCAATACTCAATCACGCCCCCAGAGGGAAAAATGTATTGTGGCCCCAGAGGATCAGCCCCTTACCACAAAAACCAACCCCCTCCCAAAATGCCGAGCCCTGCTGGTTAGTGTTTTCCTTGCTGTTAATCGCAGTGCTAAAGCAGAAGCCATTCTGCGTTGCTCCTGCCTTTTGATCACCGTAGAATCCCATGAAGCCCTCACCAGTGTCGGCCAGTGGCCGACAGATGCACTGGGGAAGGACTGCGGCCATCAGCCATATGCCAACATCTGCACTAAAGGGCTTAAACCAATTCCACCTTAATGCTAAAGTCGAAATGTGTCTATTTCAGATTTAATGACATTAGAAAGTTACTATATTTCTGCCTAAAGCCTCTAGTAGCTTTTTTAGAGTTAATCCACAACTGTCACCCAGCAGCCTGCTGGCCCCTTGTAAGGAGATGTGTATGATTCCCAGGAAAGGCAACACAAGCTCCTTGGGTGGGAGTAGGTGTAACCTGCTTCTGACAGGATGGCCTGGGGGATGTGCCCACCAACTGAACACGCTTCAAAGGGGCATCCCTTGTAACAGGCAGATGTAACTCTCACTAAGGCCTGCCCTTTCTCTTGTCCAGGTTGTCAGGAAGGTACCAATCCCAGTGGATGGAAATTGGTTTCAGAACTGGGTTGCAGGGGGAGGTTCTCATTTAAGTCATTTAAGAAAGGTTTTGCCATGTTGAATTTTGGCAGAGCAGTGTACTGTGGAACTATTTAGGGCAAAGCCCCTAGCGAGGCAGTGTGGGTAGGGTTGCCCTGGGAACTTTTTCCCTATTGGACAGGTAGTCTCCCACACCCAAAAGCTAGTGCCAAGTATACATGTGTCAAACCTGGAGACTTTCTTCAGGGCACCTATGGGTAAGAGCAAAGAAGAACTTCACTCATCTGTTGAACCTGTGGAGAGCAACCCAAAGGGCTGGACCTGCTCCCACTTCTACCCAGGACAAAGAAGGGGGCTCTAATGGTCAGTTGGCTGATCTCCTGTTAAGCTATGGAGCCACAAAAGCTGCAAGTAACATACTTTTTCCAAGAGCCCAACTGATCAATTCCAACATCGGCAAGGACTTTTTAGTAGAAAATCTTGTAAGTGAGAAGGCAAAATTTCCCCCTGGACAAATCTGGGCCCTGTAGCTGATCAGCAGTATCTCATGGTCAGCCTTATATTTTGACTTGTACCCCAGTCTTGCACGACCAGATATCCACGACTGGTGCTTTTAGACAATATTTTGACTTATACCCTCTAAAAGCCATATCTTTAGTTCCTTACATCCAATTTCTGTCATGTTATTGTCTGTCTGTTATTTACATTTTACTCTATTTCTATAAATTAGACTGAGAATGTTATTATGTTGTTTTTTTTGCTTTCCAACTGTTTTGGTACTGAAAGATGCTTTACACATTTCTCCTAAGTTAAGCCTGTCTGCTCCGTACTACAACTACCATGGGTTTAAGCTCAGCTTTGAATTGTTAAGACTTAAATAGGACCTAAATCGGAACAGTGGAATTTTTACTTGGTGAGGACTCACATCTCCGCCAACTAATAACCCACATTCTCACAATGAACACCATGCCGACCAGGAAATACCCTGGAGTATGGGAGAAGCAACCATCAGTCTGTGGGGAACAATCAGAGGTCAGAGCAGCCTGACAAACACTAGGACTAAAGGGAACTCAGCAAGGGGAACTGGAGAAGGGAAAAAAAGCAGAGACTGCCAAAGGACAAATGGCAACTAATTCAAAGCGATAACTTTCTAACATGACATTGGTAGGCAATGTGACTTCCATCTGACTTTGCCTATATTGACCTGGCAGTAACCGATGGACCCTTGTGTATGCCGAATCTCTCACTGCCCTTGTCTGCTCTTGAGATGATTTAGGCAGTCATCAATTGAAGAGAAGATTTTAGGTATTTTAAAGAACATACGTAGACGTTAGCAAACTTGGATCGTTTTTGAGCAAGGATAAGGAGAGATTATTGTTAAGGGATAGTCCAAAAGATAGAACTTGAGTACTAGCTTTGGGAAAAAGTGACCAAACTTTAGCTCATTTGAAAAAGCTTAATCAAATTAAATAGGTGTGTAGGAGCTATAAGCAGGAATTAATTTTCTGAGCATTCAGCATGAGTAAGTTATCAGCCTTTCTACCTTGGATTGATGCAAGTATGCAGAGTAAGAATATCCTTGATGAAATGCAATTCTGTAGTATCTTAATAATAAGATGAATGGGTATAAAAACAGGTTGAGCAGTAGAAGGGAAAGTATTGAACCTTGTGGGATGTGGCATCATAGCAGATTTCGATTAAAGTTTAGTTGCTCTCTCTCAGAAATGAAGCAGTCAAACAATGTAGGATTCTCTGAAGACCGCTTTTTTTACAGTGAATTTGTGTGATTGATTGTGGCCAAGGCTGCTGATATATCTAGTAATATTTACATTTTGGTAGATGATGTAAAGGGAAGTCAGAAGAGCAGCTACTTTGAAGCATTTCAGGATGAGCCAGGCCATGGACAGAACCTGTTTGCATTTATGAGTGTCCTTCAAGATTCTCACTTTCACCCTGGTCTTCAACATTTTCTTTGGAATTTCTTCTGGATCTCCTGCATTCCCACCATCTCCTCTTCCACTCTTAAAAGTCCACAGATATTGACAAGTTTCAGTAGAAAAAGTGCAATTGTTGGCCATGTCCAAAGGCCTCAAAGCCAATGAAACTGGAATGGGACTAATACAGAGTGTTCTAAAACATAAACTTAGCTCAAGGGGCACCTTGCTTCCTCAATAAAGACAATTACACAAATCTGCCCACCTACCATCTTCAGTTTGCATTAGATTAAAGGGAATCATGAAAGGTGCTGATATCAGCTTCTTTCAAGTTCTGAAATATTGGCATGTATGTCACAGGCCCCTGGATTAGCAAATTTGGGAAGTGCCTTCAAGAAAGTTTAAACAAACTGGGGAGGGTTTAGGGATAGATGGACTCACAGCATTTTATCTTATGCATAGTTAGACAGGGTAGAGTGTGTATTGCAGAGTTTTACAATGTGCATAATTAAATCCGTGGAGTGCATGTTGTGCACCCCTGTTTATGCACGGGTCAGAATTACGAGTTTGGATATATTTAAGGATTTCTGAAAATTAATAGGTGCATTAAATACCTCAGCTGTTGTTAAATTTCAACAGGTATAATCTGCCAAAATTTAACAGGTGCAATTGTATGGGATTTACCATATCATGCTGATTTTGGTGCGGAAACACCAAAATCCATATGTTATTTCCCACAAACTCGTGAAAAGCGTTATTTATCACTCACAATAAATAAACTACTCAGTTGTATCGTCATTTATCAGGTGCGATAAATAATGCCTAAACTCATAATCAGGTTCAAAGAGTTTTTTCATTCTACTAATGAGAAGGACACGGTCAGAGCTTTGGGCTCCCTACCCATAGCCCAAAAATAGCTAGCACTTCTTGAATCCATAAACATTTTCTGATATTTGGATGCCATTCTGCTCTCTTAACAAATGTTAACTGGCTAGTATTCTGGGCATTATCAAGAGTTCGGCGGCCTGTCGTGGTCCGCGAGCCATTTGGACTGTGGCGGTTGGACTGCAGTGGAACTGCTGCTGCTGCCAGGGATCCACAATTCCTAGTGGTGGGGCAGTGGTCTGAGGGCCCTAATATGCTTGCTGTGCCGCTGCGGCACCGGCAAGCATATTAGGAGTGCCTCACTGCCGCACTTCTTCATGGCTGAGTGACCGCCATGAAAAGTGTGGTGGTGAGGAAACATAGGGAGCCGTATAGGACCCCCCTTGTGCCTCTACGCCATGGGGTGCATGCAGAGAGGCACATGGTGTGCTCCCCTGTCTGCATGCACCCCCATGTTCCTGCACGGAGCGAAATGCACAAAATTGTGCATTTCGGTCCGTGCAGGAACATGCTTTGATGTTCCCATTGCAGTGCTTATTTCAAAGGCACCGCCATGGGAACACTAAAGAACTGCCCCCAGCGACTTAAAAAGTTGCAATCTGGTGGGGGAAGTGGAACAGATAGCGAGGCAATATTTGTATCTCCCCTACGATAGAGCTGCGGCGTGAACGACTAGAGAGGTTGGACCAAATAGCGCCTGAGGTTGTGGCCTCTTCCACCCCTGAGTAGGAAATATACCATGCATAATCTAATATTTTTTGCTGTGTTTGTGCAGACGTCCTCCCCTAGTAATGTGCCCCGAGGAAGGCTGCCCAAGGGCCAGTGGTACTACAGGGCTCGAGGCTGTGTTGGGAAATGTATGGAGGTAAAGTGCTGGTCATATTTTGTTGGGGTTGAACTCAATGTGCTGATTCATGTTGTATGCCGATACTTTGTTTTTGACAATAAAAATTGTTTTAAAAAAAAAAGTTGCAATCTGGTGGGAAGTCTGTTTTGGCTCTGGCGATGTGGGAGCGAGGCGGCAGCATGGCGGCCCTGCACCCACACCGTCAAAGTCATAATAAGGCCTGTCTCGTTTTAAAATTGTATTTGTTCCGTCAATATCCTTTGAAAAATATTAATAACGCAGGATTGAAATGTAAATAATGTTTAAGAAGATTAGACACACTTAGACATTCTACTGACTCACTCAGAAATTTGAGAACTAAAATTAGAGGTTACACAGATACATTTTAATGCATTTTGGGGATTAACCTTCTCCTTTATTAAACTTGCATGTATTACATGATTGAATATCGCTATCTATACACCATAGCTACACTAACTTAACTGTACTGAAAAGCCAAGTATCTGCTTTGAAGGAAGAACACTTAAAACCAGAAGGGTGTGGGGACTTTCCTGAAGGGCTGCCACTTGAAAATGAGTTGTTGACCTAGTTAGAAAGAGCGCCACACCTTGGGAGCCATTGTGGGTAAGTGTTTGTCTCCTTTAATGTTCATCTGGGAAAGACAGAATAGAGAGTAGGGCATCTTATCTGGAATAAAGTGCCCAGAGGGACCACGTTTACTCAGTCTGGCTGTCAAATAGCACAGAATTTTAAAGTAAGCTGGGTGATTTTAAAGGTGACCTGTTCGTTCAAAAAGAAAACAAGCTGGGATGGAATGTGCCAGAACTAACTATTTGCGGCCTAAACAGAGGTGAGGTGTGGCACTCTAAGTGACATAAGGCCAATCTAGCAAAATAAAAGGTGGTCAGCATAGGGCACTATAATGAGGAAAGCAGGAAATTAACACTGTCTCTTTCATCATTGCTTTAACTTACAGACCCATAAAGGGACATCTTTCTTTAAATGGTTCAATTTAAGACACGATTTTTCCTTGTAATACAACTGACGTACGGTCGTCCCTAAGGCTGTCCAGGTCTTTTGTCTGTTTCTGAATATTGATCACAATTTATAGGAAGTAAAAAGACAACCGATGGGTGGTAAAGGAGGTTCATGACGCTTGAAACTGATGCAGCGAAAAAGCTGATCATTCTTTACACAACAGAAAAAACTACTTTGACAATGAAACTCTAAATGTGCAGTCGGTACACGTTTAGAATTATAACATTAAAACTGAGAAAAGCTGAAGTATCAGCACCGTAAAAGTGTACTTGGATGTATAGAAAATAAGAATTTTGAGAATAATGATTTTAAAATGTTTATTAACTGATTAACCTATTACTTTAACAAGTCGTTATGAAAGATTATTGGTTAAAAAAAGTTCTATGATGTAAAATAACACAAATTATTCATATGAACCAGTATATCTGTGTAACAAATGAGCCTTGCACACGATTATGCAAATATTAATGATGAAACTTAGCATCTCTGTTGCCTTCTTTGTATTGCACCATAGCTAATGAAAAACTGGTGTAAATTAAAATTGTTACATTGTATATGACTGAAACCCTCAGCATGAATGCTTGATATTATTAGAGTCTTAGGGGTATATTCACAAGAACGTGTGCTAAACAGCTCCAAAAAATGTTAACGCAACTTTACACATTGCAGCCTATCGCAGGAAAATAACCCTGTGTCAACGTGGAATTCACAACACGGCGGTACCATGCGATAGTCCCCCGAAAACGCAGCCAATGTCCGTGATACAACCACCTCATCGGAGATAAAAACACAAACCTCAGCGCGAAAAAACATGCGATGGGCCAAAGCGCGATGAGGAAATCAGCGATAAGCAGCGCCAGGCCTGCAACACACACACATGGCAGGTTGGTAAAATCACTATAAAAGTAGAAAAAACACTCAAACACAAACTGACCAACACCCAAGCACCATGGAGGCAGCCGGAGCATGTGCAGAGGACGAGCGCAACCCCACAAGCACCCCGGACGACCAGCCTGGGACCTTGGAGAGAGGGAAGGGCAAGGACAAGAAGAAGAGGAAGACGAAGTTCAGTCTGCAGGAAAACAGGATCCTAGTCACGGAGGTGAAGGATACCATCAACAACTGTTTGTCACCTCCAATGTGTCATTGGGCACCAAAAATGGAATATGGTGGGACATCGTGGAAAAGGTGAATGGCGTCGGAGAGGACAAGAAGTCAATGGACGAGGTCAAGAGGCTATGGACTGATATCAAGCGCAAGACAAAGGATAAACTTGCTGCCAACCAGAAGGCAGCAATGCAGACTGGAGGTGGGAGCCCAGCGCCACAGCTCGTGCTGGATGACATGGAGGAGCTGGTGTCGACAGTCATCAGTATGGAGACTGTGGCCGGAGTCGGGGGACCGGACACTGCTCAACAGGACACAACACAACCGCAACAGGGTGAGTGACCACCAGGTACTGGGGGAGACAGGTGGAGATGGCAACAATGGCACACATGCACAATCAAGCAGAGCACAGTGCACATCCACAATGACTCTGGGTCATGGCCTTGATCTACAGACTGTTACATTGTACAATGCCATGCTGTCTGAATGACAACATGTACCATGCGGCTACATACTTGTGGACACTTTGTAATACACCATCTTCCCTTCACATTGCAGGGGCACCGTCAACACCTCCTGCAGAGCAGTCCCAGCCACTCTTCACTGATGACGAGGAGGACACCCCCAGCATCGACACCCAAGCCCTCAAAGACATCATTCACATCATCCGAAACTCACCTCCAGGATCAGGGCAGCCCAGCTGCATCGAGGAGACCCCACCCACTACCCAAACCACCCACCAGCAGGCATTCACAGCCCTGGCAGTCTCCAAAGACCCCCAGGAACAACACATGGCCTTCCAACGGCGTTTGCTGGAGGGCCAGAGGGAGATGGCTGAGCAGGTGCGAGTGGTGTTTGACATAATGGCTACCAAACTGGACGCCATCCATGGGTGTATAGGCCCGCTCCATGGTCTCCAATGACCCCTGATTGACATCGCTGGAGTCATTACATGGAGAGAAGAACACCTGTCCGCTCATAGTGGCTCCAGCGATCCCAGCCGTGAGCTGGCACACATGCGGAGGCTCATGGAGGACATGGTGCGGATGGAGGCGGAAAGGATGCCAGCCACCACTGCACATCAGCGAAATGTAGCTGGGATCTACCATGCCCTTCAGAACCTCATCATGGCATTGCTGCCACAAGGCATGGCACTGATGAATGCTGCTGCCCCCACACCATCCACATCTCCGCCCCCTGGTGTGTCAGTGCCTCACAGTGTGGCTGGCGTATCCACTCCGGCACCTGATGTGTCACTGCCACACAGTGCGTCCGACAATCCTCCTCCGGCCCCTGATGTGTCAGTGGCACACAGTGCTGCACCCGGTACTGCAACACCCACAGGTGGGGCAGAGCACACATCCGAGGACGAGGACGTGGATGGGTTTGAGTTCAGAAGGAGGCACTAATTTCTGCCACCTGGCCTGTTTCTGCATGGTGCCGCACATGGCCCCATGATCTTCCACTGACCCCTGATACACTCCGCTGCACTCACCTTGGACCGTGACATGGACTGCTATTTCCTGTTCGACGACCAATGACACGGCGACCAGACTGCGGACTGTACCCTTACTCTTCCGCAGTACTTGTCATCCCCGGATGGACTCTGGCTGGCCCTCTTTGTGTGGTGTGCTTGGCATGGCCCTGTACCGCTCCAGCTGAAAAACTCCACTGGATGTGCAATAAACATACAGTAACGCACTGCTGTGCCATGTCTTTCATCATTCATGTATGAATGCGTGGATGGATGTAGGGACAGTGATTTCCCTTACGTCAATGATGCTCATCTAGTGGGATGCCAGTCACAGTATGCTACATTGCCTATTGTGTTACGGGTGCCGTGGACACTACAACATGGACACACACATTAGTCACTTCCTTGTCCGGACATGGATTGAACCACACCCAGAGCCCCTGAGTCATTGTTGCAAGCCCTGCGCTGGTCCAGCGTACGCCAGGCCAGTCCATTCTGCTTATGCTCCGAGGGGGGACCCACATAGCTACCTGTCGCAGGCGTACTCGCTGGTGGTGGGCAGGTCACTGGTCTAGTTGTCAGCATGTCACGGCCAGTCCCTGAGAGCAGGTTTTTTTGCACACCCCACACCCATCCGGCACAGGCGTCACAGGCCATGTGACCCCGCAAATATAAGGGGCCGACAACGTCACATTCCCCATTGCCAGTGGTGACTGGATGACGGACGCTCCACGGTTCTCAATCATAATTTGACCATGAGTTGTTGCACACAGGGTCAGTGGCACCCGGAGCCTTGCAGCCGTCACAGGCCTACCACCACATGCCGCTGACTGGGGTTGCACAAGGTTAGTGGCACCCAAAGCCTTGCGGCAGTCACGGGCCTACCACCACGTGGCGCTGACTGGCGTTGCACAGGGTTAATGGCACCCGAAGCCTTGCAGCTGTCAAGAGCCTACCACCACGTGGCGCTGACTGGCGTTGCACAGGGTTAGTGGCACCGAAATAGCTGAGCGGGTGTGCAGCCTACGATGATGCTGTGTGCACTGATGTGGTCTCCGCCATTGATGACTCAGGACTCAGCGTCATATAAGGGACCTGCTGGGCCGCGGGGCGGGTGTGCATGATGACGACCATGCCATGGTGGCGGTACCGGGGCCTGGAGCTTGCACAGGCACGTGGTGTGCCCACTGATGGATACACCGGTGGCAGCAGGTGAGCAGTGGTGCATGGGTGCGCAGGGGCGGTGGTATCTCCATCTCTCTCTCCCTCTCCCTTCCCTCTCTCTCTCCCTCTCTCTCTCTCCCTTCATTTCCTTCGCTCTCTTTCTCTCTCTGGCTTTCTTTCCTTCTCTGTGTCTCACTCCTTTGATGTGCGCATGACACATGTTTTGATTTTTTGCTTTGTTTTCCCGGCTGTGACGTCGAGATTATCCCTGACGGACCCGACAGGAGTGTTCCGCATTGGTGTTTTGTGTTGTATTTCAATAAAGTTTTTGGTTGTTACTTTTTCTTGTTCTTCTGGCCATACATGTGTGTTTTTTGTTGGCAATGTGCATCACCATGTGCTATTTGTGGCTCTTGTGTCATGCACGGTATGTGTATGTCCGGGGGAGGGAAGTGGGGGGGGCTGGGGATGGTGGCGGTGGGTGTTGTGTCCCTCATGGGTATCGGAGCTGCATGATCATTGTCTCCATGGCATCTGTGGGTCTTCAGGTCTGGCTCTTGGCTGGGCTCCCTTTCATGCTGTGGGTAGTCGTCCTGCTTAGCACCAGCAAAAGGCAGGTGTTAAATCCCTGGTGCTACCGCGGTTTATCGCCTGTTTTTGGTTCACTTAGCAAATCTGGCAGTTCGTTGTGAAAGTGGTGTTGTGCTTTTTTGTGTGTTTTTGCACGGGAACGCCAACTCTGCATCTCATTAGGGTTAGTTGGTGGTGTCCGCTGTGGAGTTAAATTGTGGGGCAGTTATCGCAGGATTACTGGCGTTGTCTAGCAGTTTGCACCAGCTTGTGAATGGGGTGTTAAATCTATCTCCACTTTTGATGCATTAAGTTGGAGATAAATTGGAGATAAGTCCTGGTGAATATATGCCTTAGATTTCCTAAAACAAATTTATTATAACGATTTTGAAGAATAGGTTGCATGTATGTATTTTTAAAATTGTGATAGTAGACCATATTTAGAGTTGGACATTTGTAGGCAATAATCACTGACAAGCGTTACGATTTTTTTCTTATTTGATCCCATTGATTTATTTTAAATATGCTCAAACTTAATAATGAGTTCATTTAACTGAATAAGAAATGCTGACTTTACATTGTATTCTATTGCCTCTTTCCTTAGGCTGCATTATTTCATAGACTGAAAATTGACTTTTGTTACGTTTCCTCAGATGTTGCTCTATCTGTCCTTTTTACGCAACATTCTTAAATCAATCTACACTTTTTTGGTACTTCATTGTGAGTGAATTCATGGGAACTTACCCCTTCAACTTAATACATAAAGGGGGATATTCACAAGGATCTATCGCCGAGTTAACGGCACATTATCGCAGCCAAAGTTGCGATAAACTTATTGACCCAGTCACAAGCTGGTGTTAACAGCCCACAGCACCAGTTTACCCACGATAGCAGCCACAAAAAACCACAGATGACCCCCGCAACTATCACTAATGAGATGCAGAGTAGGCGTTCCCGTGCCAAAAGCTGCAACAACACCACTCCACAACATTCACAATGACCAGCCAGAACTACGATAAGAACACAAAACAGGCGATAAGGCGCGTTAGCAGCAGGAAAATACCACCTGCTCTGACCTGGTACAAAGTCGGACTACAGCCTGCACCACAAAATGGAGCCCAGCCCAGACCCACACCTGAAGAGCAACAGATGCACTCAGGCAACTGAACATGCAGCCTGGAGGGTCGAAAGGGCAACAACACCCGCCGCCACTACCCCCAGGACCCCCCTCCCCGGCACCCCCCGACCAAAGACATGGCACATCAGCTACACCTAAACATGTACAAAACAATCCGCTTGATGCCACACAATCACAACTGGTGACATGCATGTGTCGTCACAAAAATGAGCATCACACATTCACTTTCGAAGCAACAAATGAAACTTTATTAAAATGAACACTGAAATGAAATGAAGACACAAGACGGCTCCCCTCGGGACAATCCGTAGGCCACAGCCTGCAAGACAAAAATCATGATGAGAAGGTGTGTCCTGCACACATCAAAGGATAGAGAGAGAGCAAAGGAGAGAGAGAGGAAGAGAGGGGGAGGGAGAGATAAGAAGAGAGGAGGAGAGAGAGAGAGAGAGAGAAGAAGAGAGGGGAGAGAGAGAGAGAGAGAGAGAGAGAGAGAGAGAGAAGAAGAGAGGGGGAGAGAGAGAAGAGAGGGGGAGAGAGAGAAGAAGAGAGGGGGAGAGAGAGAGAGAGAGAGAGAGAGAAGAAGAGAGGGGGAGAGAGAGAGAGAAGAAGAGAGGGGGAGAGAGAGAGAAGAAGAGAGGGGGAGAGAGAGAGAAGAAGAGAGGGAGAGAGAGAGAGAGTGCTGCCTCTGCGCACCCAGGCCACACTGCTCACCTGCTGCCACCGGTGTGTCTCCAACCACTTGCCGGTATGTATAGCAGTACACCAGGTCACACATCTGAGACAGAGTCGTCATCTGAAACAGAGTCCAGATTAATTATTGGCACAGTACACACACTTGCACAAGACAACATCGCCTGCCTTCCCATGCACACCCAGGCAGAGGCACCCCAACCCCTCCCACCACCCAGCGGAGCATGCCCGCCCATGCACACCCAGGACTCACTGCTCACCTTCCGCCACTAGCGTGTAGACAGGAGGTCCCACCACGTGCCGCTGCAAGCAACAAGCCCAGGGCCCGTGTACATGGCACCCTCCACACCATGCAGCCCCGCTCCGCTGGCCACCAGGTCTCACGTTTGGTGATGGGTCTTGATTAATCCATGGCATAGGACATACCAGTGCACCCGGCATCATTGCAGGCTGCACACCCGCTCAGCCCAATGGGTGCCACTAACTCTGGAATCCCGGAAGCACCGCCACGTGGCAGTAGGCCCGTGCTGCCCGCTGGCTCTGGCATACACTGTGGTCCAGCAGGGCACACAAAACCTGAGCTGTCCGGACCGCCAGGACGGGACAGTATCGCAGGCTGCACACCCACTCAGCAGCTTAAGGTGCCACAAACTCAGTGCACCCAAAGTCACCGCCCCGTGGCGGGGTGCCTGTGCCTGACGCAATGCTCCGTGTGCCACTAACCCTGTGCAGCCCCAGTCAGCGCCACGTGGTGGTAGGCCTGTGACACCACTAACCCTGTGCGCAACAACTCATGGGGCCTTTATGATTGAGAACCGTCGAGCTTCCATCATCCAGTCACCACCGGCAAGGGTAATTTGACGTGGTCAGCCCCTTATGTTGGTGGAGTCACATGGCCTGTGACGCCTGTGCCGGATTGGTGTGGTGTGCGTGCAAACCTGCTCTCAGGGAGTGGCTGTGACATGCTGACAACTAGACCAGTGACCTGCACACCACCACCACGCCTGTGACGGGTAGCAATGAGGGCGTAAGCGGAGTGGTCTGGCCAGCCGTGTGCCGGACCAGCACAGGGCTTGCAACAATGACTCGTGGGCTCTGGGCGTGATTCAGTCCATGTCCGGACATGGAAGTGACTGATGCTTGTGTCCCTGTTGTAGTGTTCACGGGACCCGGTACACAATATGCAATGTAGCACCCTCTGACTGGCATCCCACAGGATGAGCATCATTGATGCAAGGGAAATCACTGTCCCTACATTCATCAACACATTCATACATGAATGATGAAAGACATGACACAGCAGTGCATCACTGGATGTTTATTGCACATCCAGTGCAGTTCTGCAGCTGGAGCGGTAAAGGGCAATGCCGAGCACACTAGACAATTTGGGCCCGTGGAGGGCCAGCCAGTGTCCATCTGGGAATGACAAGTACTGCGGAAGAGGAAGGGTACAGTGTGCAGTCTGGTCGCAATGTCATTGGTCATCAAACAGGATATGGCAGTCCATGTCGCTGTCCAAGGTGAGTGCATCGGAGTGTATGGGGGGTCAGTGGAAGGTCATGAGGCCATGTGCAACACTAAGCAGAAACAGGTCAGGTGGCGGAAATTAATGCTAGTGCCTCCTGAACACAAACCCACCCACGTCCTCGTCCACGGATGTGTGCTCTGCCCCACATGTGGGTGTTGCAGTACCGGCTGAGGGACTTTGTGGCACTGACAAATTAGGTGCCAGAGTGGATACGTCTGCCACACTGTGAGGCAATGGCACACCAGGGGGCGGAGATGTGGATGGTGTGGAGGCAGCAACATTCATCTGCACCACACCTTGTGGCAGCAATTCCATGATGATGATCTGCAGGGCATGGTAGATGCCAGCTACATTTCGCTGATGTACAGCGCTGGCTGCCATCCTTTCCGCCTCCATCCGCACCATTGTCCTCCATGAGTATCCACATGTGTGCCAGCACATGGCTGGTATCGCTGGGGCCCCTCTGAGCGGACATGTGTTCTTCTCTCTGCGTCAGGACTCCAGCGATGTCAGTCAGGGCACGTTGGAGACAATGGAGCGGGCCTAGACACCCATGGATGGCGTCCAGTTTGGTGGCCATGAGGTCAAACCCCACCCCCACCTGCTCAGCTATCTCCCTCTGGGCCTCCAGCACACAGCGTTGGAAGGCCGTGTGTTGTTCCTGGGGGTCTTGGGAGACTGCTGGGGCCATGGGTGCCTCCTGCTGGGTGGTTTGGGTGGTGGGTGGGGACTCCTTGATGCAGCTGGTCAGCCCTGATCCTGAAGGTGAGTCGCGGATGATGTCAATGATGTCTCGGAGGGCTTGTGCATCGATGCTGGGGTTGTCCTCCTCATCATCAGTGAAGAGTGGCTGGGCTGCTCTGTAGGGGGTGTTGACGGTGGCCCTGCAATGTGAAGGGGAGATGGTGTATTGCAATGTGTCCACATGTATGTAGCCGCATGGTACATGTTGACATTCAGACAGCATGGCATTGTACATTGTGACAGTCTATACATCTAGGCAATGACCCAAAGTCATTGAGGGTGCGCACTGTGCTCTGCTTGATTGTGCATGTGTGCCATTGTGGCCATCTCCACCCGTCTCCCTAGTACCTGGTGGTCACTCACCCTGTTGCGGTTGTGTTGTGTCCTGTCGAGCAGTGTCCGGTCCCCTGACTCCGGCCACAATATCCACACTGGTGACTGTCGACACCAGCTCCTCCATGTCATCCAGCACGAGCTGTGGTGCTTGGCCCCAACCTCCAGTCTGCATTGCTGCCTTCTGGTTGGCCGCGAGTTTCTCCTTGGTCTTTCTCTTGATGTCATTCAATCGCCTCTTGACCTCGTCCATTGTCCTCTTGTGCTCTCCGACGGCATTCACCTTGTCCACGATGTCCCGCCATATTCCAGCTTTGGTGCCCAATGACATGTTGGAGGTGACAAACAGTTGTTGATGGTGTTCCATCACCTCCGTGACTATGATCCTGTTCGCCTGCGGACTGAACTTTGTCTTCCTCTTCTTCTTGTCCTTGCCCTTCCCTGTCCCCGAGGTCTCAGGCTGGTCATCCGGGGTGCTTGTGGGGTTGCGCTCGTCCTCTGCGCCTGCTCCAGCTGCCTCCAGGGTGCTTGGGTGTTGGTCAGTTTGTGTTTGGGTGTGTGTTGCAGGCCTGGCGCTGCTTATCGCTGATTTCCTCATCGCGCTTTGGCCAATGGCAGGTTTTTTTGTGTTGTGTTTGTGTTTTTATCTCCATCAAGGTGGTTGTATCGTGGACATTGTCCGCGGTTTAGGCAGACTATCGCATGGTACCGCCTTGTTGTGAATTCCACGTTGACACAGGGTTATTTTCCCGCGATGGGCTGCGATGTTGAGAGTTGCGCTAAGCTACTCTTGAGGTAGTTATCACACATTCTTGTGAATATAGCCCAAAGAGCGACAAAGTAAATAGGTGCTTTATCAATTAACATGTGAGGACGGAATGTACAGTCATTTCTCATGAGCAATATGAGACAATATGTTGGAATATCAATTTTGTGCCTGGTGAGCGGAAGAATTGTCACATGATGATAAGACCATTGTCTGGTGACAATTGATGTCACAGATGGACTATGTAGAGTATAAAAAGTGACTTTCCAAGGAGGAGGGATGGAATCTCTCTCTCGATGTCCTACTTACCCACCATAGCGTCGGACTTTCCATGCCCCTTGCCTTTTTCGCTTTGTTGATGTACTTGCCTCCTGGACGATTTGGAGCTGTCTGGTGAAAAACCAGACTTGAACTGTCCTGATTATAGCTCCATTCCCCTTGCCCATGCCAATGGACTTTTCTTTAGTGAACTCTAATCTGATCCCTTTTCCTATGCTAAGAGAACTCTTCTGAATCATCCTTTCACCTTTGCTGGTAGTAGGAAACTCCAATCTGAACCATCCTCTTTATGGATTCTTTTATTCAGCAATAGATGTACTTTGACTAAATGTGTAGCTTTATACTGCGTGCTGTAAGAATCATGATTGAACTGCTTAAAATGTTACTTACATGCATTGATTTTAGATCTTTAATACAATAACAAAATTGTCTAAGTATTTTCTGAGTCTTTTATTATGTGTCTTAATGTTCTTTCCATAGAAACTGTGCTTAAAATTAGCTGGTTTCTGATGCAGGATTGAGAGGCATACATCATTTTCAGAACATCGAGGCTCTTTTGCTCTGGCTCTGTGTAGCCACAGCAGAGTTTCTAGTATGTATGATTCTTGTTAGATTGAACTTCTTTAAGAGGTTTGGTCTCCCAGTTGTAATACTCTATGCCTGTAGCATAGTTCTGAGAGTAGTGTATTTAAATTTAATCACTAATTTCTAAGTTGGCTACTAATTATTGGTCCTCATTAGGTGGCCAACAGTTTGACACCCTGATTTCTCACACCTCACTGCGACAAAGCAAGGTCCATCGGAGGACCAATGCCTCTGTGGGTGAAGTATACAATCTGAATAAAGTGACACAGTTTGTGAAGTCGTTATATGGGCCCAGAAAAGAAAAGAGATAAAGTTTTCACTGCAACAAAACCAAAGAAGATGATCGTCGTTCTGGTCACTTTTTATTGTAATTGGGTTAGATACTTTAAGCCTCAAGAGAAGAGAGGCTTCTGAATATGTCTTAAAATGGAAAAGCTGTGCTAAGGAAATGCAAACAAACGTGTAATCTGCATATTGGAGTCAGTTTAGAAGACACTCTTCCTCAACCAATGCTTTCTGAAAAATCAAAACAACCTCACTTCAACTTATTGGACCATTCTGGAAAAAAGTCACTAAAACAGCTTAATACTAATGCTGGCTAGCCAATAAATATATAATTCTGAACATCTGTATGAACACTCACTTCAATTTGACTGTACTTGGGGCTTAAAGTACAGATTTAAGGATTATCCAATACTTTTGTCTTTTGGCCTTTAATCGTGACTTGCAATATTTGGGTTGATGGCCTAAAGGTATAAGCCATCTTCAATTTAAGGACTAGGAACAGACTTTCTAATATCAAGATTAATATTAATGTTAGCACAATCAGATTTTTTAAGTCATTGCATGTGTCACTTAATTATTTCCTCAAGCCCTATTTTGTCCTTAAATATGAGGAATACTCCCATACTTGATTGAATCAATTTTCTGCATGACCCATTACTACCCCAGAAGACATAGAACCTCATAAGGATGTCAGTGGAACCGATACCGACGGCACATCGGTGTCAGTCCTACCAACTTCTGAAGCAGCAGTCAGACCGCCGCATTACAATGCGGTCGGCCCAACCGCATGGGTAAGGAACCGACCGCTGCATTTCCCACGTGCTCAAGGAGCCTTTCGGCCCTGCAGTCAGAATGTAATCCCTACACTGAGGGTGGTGCCTACTCAGGCACCACCGTAGGAATTACAATGGCCCTTTTCAACAGCCTTTCAATGGCAGTCCGACCGCCACTGAAAGGCTGTCGGAAACGGACTTTGGGGGCCTCTAGCAAGGTCCCCGACCACGGGTGCCCCCACAAACATCCATTCCCCATGTGGCAGGCACCATGAGGTGCCTGCCACACGGTGCAGATATGTTTGAAAAATGCCTTTTGGCATTGGGGCTTGTGCTGCGACCCCTTTACGGGCTTCAGCACAAGACTTAATGCAATGAGGCATGTTTCCTTAGCAGTCAGGGCTACCGCCTACCTGTTGGCCAGTCCCTTCCCCGCATTGATGCCGGTCGGACGCCATAGTGTTTAGAGCTTGATCTAAAGGCAGAGCAACTGAAACTATGTGGCAGGGGAGATCAACATTATGCAGCATTGTTGACTAAATTATGTGGTAAGAAAAGGCACGGTTTGCAGCCTAATGCAGCACTTTTTGTGACAGTATTCCTTCATTACTTTAGTCACTTATACAGTTTATCACTGCCTGTACATTAGTACCAGTTTAACATCCATATGAAGCAATAGGCAAAAGAAAGATTACCAGCTAGCCCTTGCAAAGAACCTTCTACCGTGCCGCAACATGTGTTGTAGACTTTTAAGTAATGTTTGATCTGTTTGAGCTTGAAACATTTATTAGTTAAAATCTACAGATTATGCAGCAGATAACAAATTATGTTTGTGAATGCAGGAAATTCATAATTTCATGGAAAACTCTACAGCGAAAACATTACATAATTCCAGTGGTCCTGTTTATAGGGGATAAACAATTGTTGGTCTGAAAAGTGAATATTTTAGATTTACGTGTGAGGTACCTTTTTACCAATACGGCATCTAAACATGGTTTAGAGTACTCCAAACCTAAATTTAAGCAACTCCTATATCATTTTGAGAAAATCAGTAGGTTGCCATAATTGGGAGCATTTCCTTTTGCCAATGTTACTTCGTCTATTTTGTCTGTTTCTAGCCTGGTAAAAACGAGTGTATCTGATGCATTCACAGAAGTTTGAAGAGCAGGGGACTGAAGGATATCCTTTTCCGTCAATTGGTAGGGTTTCATTTACCCATTGAATCCATGTATAGAATGACTATAGTAGTGACAGCTTTGCTTAATGCTAAATGTGTGGATCCCAGCTTCTACCGTCTCTTCTAATTAGCACATTAAAGGTAACTAGACAATGCACAGTTCTTATATTTATAGCTGCATTATATGTAGAAGGTTCAAGCTTACTCTACCTTTCAGTTCTGCCTAGCAACTGGCTAAATACATTGAAAAGCACCTGATGGTTTCTGGTTGGGTGAAGACTAAGAGCAGGCTGAACTCCATTCTGTCATGTCAGCAGAGGGATGAATGCCACTACCCAGCAAAGTACAGCCTGCCATATTTAGAAATCTCTGCTCAGAAATGTAGAGATCTCTTTGCCTTCTGCATGCCAGTGGCTCTGCTGACGGCACGGAAATTTTGCTATGGGGTACCATGTTCAGTGCTCCTCCACGGCAAAGTTTTTTGCTTTCAAAAACTGCCAAAGCAAGATTTAGTTGCTGATTAACAAAACATATGTTGACCATGACACACTGGGAGTTTTTTGACAGCATGTGGAGGGCGGATAAATCTATTTCTTGATCAGGACTGCCGACTTTTTGTTGTGGTCCTGAACAGGAAAAATAACACCTGGGCCCGTATCACCATAAGGGTATCCTATTGTAGTGAATGCCCTGCCCCCAGGGCAACCGTGAGGTGTTGTTGCTCTGGATGAACCGCATTCAAGTGAATCACAGAGTGGCTGCTTTAAAGCTGGTCTGTGTTTCACAGTGCAGATGGCAACCATCTGCACTTTCAAGAGGGGGGGGTGATCCCTTTGTTGGGGGGGTGCAGTGAGGTCCTGCACCCACCAGCAAGGGGATGTCTGGGGGGGTCCATTGGCCCCCTTTTATCCCCTCCAGAGGGGTGCCTTTAGGAGGTACACTGAAAGTGTGCTACCATTTTGTGGTACACTTTCTGTGCACCTCCGGAAGACATGTTTGCCTCTGCTTTGATCCACAATAGGGTTGTGTGCAGAGGCACGGTGATTCCTTCATTTGCATGGGGCCACAACCCCGTGCAAATGAGTTAACGCCTTCTAATGATAACGCTGGTGCTACATGTTAGCCAGCACTATCTGTATTATATAAGTCCCTGCACAAGCTCTGCGGCCCCTTCTGTAATACCAAGTGCCCTGGGGTGACACAAAGCAGGAGCCCATGCCCTTTGCACCCCAGGGAACTCTTTACAATACAGCCCCTGGTGTCCATCGACACATGACCCAGTGTTAGTTGGGGACATAGGAAAGCCAGTCAGAAACATGGTGGTTCCCTGGACTCCAAAGTCCAAAGGGAACCCCAATTTTGGCAGACATTGTATTTTTGGAAGCTTGCCTTTTGTGGCAAACTCTAAAAAAAGTCCCAAAGCCTGGAAGTAAGGAGGTGTGATTTCAATTTCTGTAATTGTTTTCTCAGGAATATAATATGATTTGATATAATATAATATAATATAATATAATATAATATAATATAATATAATATAATATAATATAATATAATATAATATAATATATTTTAATATAATATAATATGATATAGTATAATATGATATAATATAAAATAATATATTATAATATAATATCCAAAAGACTACATACATTTATTATTTGGCAGCATTTAATATGCTTGCTCATTCTTTTATCTGAATGGAAATGACTCATTGGTTTGAGTTGTGATCCAGTTAGGAGCCTGGTGAAGCATTTGTGAATCCACTTTCAGGACAGGGTGTAGCAATCAACAAACTTATACTGTCTTTTATTTGATCCACAAAGCAGCTGCTTCGTGAGTAATTGATGCACAGTCATTTCTCTTTAACTCACATGTCTTAGACCTAAACAATTACATTTGAATGTGTATTAATAGCAAAGTAGATGGCACAAAGCAAGATCTAAATTCATCTGATGAACCAAGTGAGTATCGAATTCATATTTAACAATGCTGAGATTTGACCTGCAGCACTGAATTTGCAATATTGACTCATATGGTGCCATTTTCAGCCAGGCTCTTTTATGACATGAAACAAGTGTAGAATACATCTAGTCCTACCATAGAAAGTGCGGCTCTCATAAAATGTGATATTTGATACTGAATGCACTTTGTAAGTAAGTAAGTAAACTTTATTTGTTTTGGTTAATTTAAATCTTACAAAAGGAAAAATAAATAGTTAAAATTCATATGAGAACCTTGTAGGTGGAAAAATGTCAGGCGTTTATGCAGCTTGGTAGGTGTAGGTACCAAGGAGGATTTAAAAACTGATGTGAATTCCACAGTTATAAATGTTGCGGAAGTTTTTCAGGCACATACTTGTCCAAGGGCCTCCAATACCTTGAGTTAAAAATGCAAGTGCGCTGGCTAAGAGAAGTGTTCCGGCTGCTTCATCGAGAATACAAAAGTCACTCTGTTGTCTTTAGACTCAAGCATTCAATATTTGTAGTGTAAGATCCCAGGCGCCAAAGTTGTTCATGGATTTGATGTTAGCGTCCGTTCCCCAGCTGGCGACCTAGCCCAGGTGTCACAGCTATATCGGGAGTCTGGGATCCGGAGATGTCATTTAAGGTGCGAACATGCAAATAGACAGCTTTAAAGTGCTTGTGTGCTGTCTGGAAGTTTGCAAAGAACACCAGGGTAACAGGATATGTTGAAGTTGGTGTTCCGTCACTGGCTAGCAGCCTGGCACAGGTTTCTGAAAGTTCCAGAGGTTTTTAGTTAAAAGCTGAGGCCCAACTGTGACTCGCTACACTCAGTTTCTTGTTGCAGCAATTTTCGTTCAAACAGCAATTCAGAATAGGAATGTAGGGCTCTAAACAGGATATAACGGTCTGTCTACAAGTGCGGATCCTCTTAATTTTTAATAAATGATTAAGGAGGCTCCTCTTCTCCTCTGCCATTTTGGCACAGATGCAGGTTAGGTGCAGAGGGTTCTCTTTATTTGAGCCGCAAATGCATACTAGGCATGACGCTTGATTTAGCTTCGAGTAACCATTGATGACGGTCCAGGCATGCAAACTTCTCTTTATTTTCTATTATTAGGGAAAATTTGGCGATTGCAGAATTGACTACATTTTTGTAGACATTGTATGACAGTGCTAAAGCCCAAAGGTTCCCAAGATGCAAGTTTACTAAGGAATGGTCCTGGTAGTCTGTGCTTACTGCGACTTGTGGTCAATTGCACACCACAGGATGTTGTTTAGAGTGTTTGGCTCTGAGTGTTTTAGTATAAAGCAGCACTTGACAATAGCCCCCTTTAGCAATATCAATTTCCTCGCTAGGCCAAATTCCAGCCAATTTGACTTGGAGAGAAGATCGGAGCTAGTTTTAACACATAGCCATAAACCTTTCTTGATGTTCGTCCAAAAGGGTAAGTCACGACCGAACAGGGCCTCACTGCCGTAGGTTGAAGTTGGCAGGAGTTTTCCTGTCATGACTTTCAGTAGAGGGTGAAGTGTTGGGCCGTTCAGTTTCTTACACAGGGTGCTGAAATCAGTGGTTAAGGCGTTGCTCGAAGCTGTTGATTGGCCAGACTCTTTCCATCAAGCAACACCCCTAGATATTTGTATTCTTTTACTGTTTCTAGGCCGTGTGTTCTAAGATGTCAGTTTCCATTTTCCTTATAGGCCCTGTTAACCAACATCACCTTGTTTTTGTTTCGGTTGATGACCAAGTCATTTTGTGTAGATTGCAGGTGGAGTGTATTTATCAGTCTCTGCAGAACTACTTTGGTTAAGCTACACTGGACCACGTTGTCAGCCTATAATAGATGATTTAATGCTATTGCGCCAAGACGAGGAGTGTGGCTGTTGGTTTCTTCAAGGGCCGGTTAAAGATCAGCCATCAAGAAGTTGAAGAGGCATGGGTCCAGCAGGGCCTTGTTGAGTGTGGATTTCTCTTGACAAAAGGATGCTGTCTCAAATTCTGATCCGCAACCATGTTCGGTGTGAAGTGACTTGATGGCTGAGTAGATGTGAATGGAAGGTCCAAGCCATGAGCTTCCTCCAGAGCTGTGCTCAGTTTACACAGTCAAAAGCTGACTTGTAGTCAGCAAAGCAGAGGTAGGATGTGTGGTTCTGCTTCCCTAATTGGTACGAACAAAGCAAACACAAGGAGATGATGGACAGAGTGCTGAAACTTTTCAAACACTCACCCCCAGTCACAGATTTGGGTTGAATCCATCATCATTCTTTTAGTTCACTTTGCCACCCCAGTTCAGATACAGCTATATGCAAATCAGTCTTGACCCTGTGCTTCATGGGAACAGTCCAGACCGAACTCCCAAGCCATCTCTTCCCTGGACTGGAAACAAGCATCCTGGGACAGGTGTCGGGCTAACAGACCTCATCAGCCAGGCTAGCTTGAAACCAGTGGCAAAGTGAGCAAGGGACCCACATCTAGGCATACCCTGCCAATTTAGGGAGAACAAAGCAAACACAAGGAGATGATGGACGGAGTGCTGAAACTTTTCAAACACCTCTGAACTGAGGTGGCAAAGTGAGCTAAAGAATGATGATGGATTCAACCCAGATCTGTGACTGGGGTGAGTGTCTGAAAAGTTTCAGCGCTCCGTCCATCATCTCCTTGTGTTTGCGTTGTTCTACCTAATTGGTCCAGAATGATGGACAAGGCAAGGATGTTGTTGATTGTGCCGGAGTCCCTCTTGAAACCAGATTGTGTTATTGGGATTATTCGATATATATCAACACAGACAATCAGGTCGTCTTGGACGAGAGATGCAAAGTATTTTATTTCGTTGTCTAGGAGTGCAATAAGACGGTAGTTTTCTGTTGAGGATTTATCTCCTCCTTTATTGAGTGGGCTGATAACATCGCCTCGCCATGAGTCAGGAATAATGCCCGTGTGGACTACATTGGAGAAGAGGAGAGTCAGCTTTCCAGCCCAGTACTGTGGATCTTGCTTATAGATAGCCTGGGGAACTCCATTTGGCCTAGGGGCACCATCCCTCCTGCTGCTTTATTGGTGATTGTAGCTGTATCTTGTTCAAACATGTGCACCCCTTCTGAGTGAAGGGAAAACCATGGATCTGTTATCAAGATGGCCACCTAAGAGGGGGTTGGTGCTGATGGGCGATCTTTACTCAGTGGGGCTTCGCTGTGTAACAGCAGCAATGCAGAAGGTGCCTCTGAGAGTAATGTGGTTGAGGGGTCATTAGTTGCTGAGAAGTGTTTCTTGAGGAAAGCAAACAAGTGATCTTCCCTGATGGAAGTGTTCCCCCAGGGCTGCTGCTGTTGGTTTAAGTTGTTCACTGTTGACCAGAAAATTCTAAGTTAGGTTGTTTACTGTCATAGAGCAGTTTCGTTGAGTATCAATAAGAGAGGGAGGAACAGAGAGGCTAGTTCCCTTCGCCGAGGAATATATATGTAATCAAGGAGAACTAGCTAATGTTTAAGAGCTGTGTGGTTTGTCTGGGAAAGAAAAACTTTTTCTTATGAAAGCCCTCACCCACCAATCTAGTTGGTGGCATGCTTCATCATCGTGCCCCACCCGGTGGCACCGAGCGTGCCCCGGGTGTGCTACAACTCCTGTTTACAGCGGAGCGGGTTTTTGAGGAGTGAGTGTGCTGTGATTGTGTGAGAGTGTGAGTTAAAAACTGTCCTCCGGTCCCTTCACCCACGGGGGTTATTTAATAAGTAGGCCTTTGGCCGTACTAAAAACAAGGGCAATGTATCTGGAGTTAGGAAGGGTCTCCTACATCCACTGTGGTCGACAGGCCTGGCTGAAACATGTCGACCACAATGGATGTTGGAGACCATTACTAACTCCAGATACATCCGCCTTGTTTTTATTACTGCCAAAGGCCCACTTATTAAATAACCCCTGTGGGTAAAGGGAACCGAGGACAGTTTTTAACTTTTCACTATTGTTGATTCTCTCCGTTTCAGTTTCTTGTAATTGGTGGTGTATTAAGAGCATAGTACGACAGGCCCACTCTCAACGACCTCTCTTTCTATGTCTAAAGCCAGTATTTGTGAAAGATGGTCGCTCTCACAGCTCTCCATGATTTGGAAAGAATGAACAACTAGGAATAGAAAGAGCAATAAGAAAGTATAGTTGGTAATGGACCTCGACCCTGGACCAATGTAGGTGAAGGTTGCTGGGTAGTTGTCGAGTTGTCTACCATTGAGCGCTCTCATCCCGAGATGCTCGATGTCTAACACAAAGTTCTCCCCGTGAGATGAGACTAAGCGCACTATTGATAGTATAAGGCACTAAAGGATATATCTTCTGCAATACCAAATGAAAGGTGTGATGTCCAGTTTTTGAGCCACACATCTGTTTTGTATAGGGTATTGCCACTTGAGTGTGTGCTCCAACTCCAATTACAGATGCCATGATGCAAAATGCACCAAAGGCCTCTTATATTGAAGGGTTCTGAGATAAATCATGTGAAAGTCCAAATATTAGATAGGTAGGTAATACATTTATTGCATGGATTAAAATATTTTCGAATAACAAGTCAACAGCAATAAATACAGACTGGCTTTATGTACAGAAAGTGACACAGAATATTAGTCACAGATACATTTCATACTCATGTCAAATGAATGAACATATTAGCAAATCGGAGGTCTTTACAGCTGTATATGAACTACTGGCTGGCCATTTCAGAGGTGGTTTGAAGATTTTTTACGCTGTCAAATTGCATAAATGCTGACCTAATAACTATACAGTAGAGCCAAGACAATTATTTAAATCATCTCTCCAAATATTAAACTCTTCATAGAAAAGGTCTCAAATGAAGCTCAATGCCACTCACGGATTGTGCAAGTGCTCTCTGGAAAGGTTAGAGCAGGAAGGGCTTTTGGATAGATTGTATTATGAGACTTTACATGCATCACATGTAGTGTGAACTAGCAGCAACCAATTCGCCTCAGGAGCACTACTTGAATGGTAAATATACAAAAATATCTGTAGTAGTTGCTACCTATATTACTGCATATTATTTTTTGTCTCAGGCAAATAGCTCTGCTTGTGAAGATCTTGTGCTGAGAAATGTCTGTCTGCAGAGTCCTTGGCCATCTAACTAGTAATGGTACCTAGATTCTGGATAGGATAGTAGTCATGCTGTAGACCTTCAAAAGATGGCTGTCAATGTTAAGCATGGAGAACTGTTGATGGAAATGAACTGTAGTGAACATTTCAAAAACAAGAATACGCACATTGATGTGGTTAAGCTCATATTGTAAGCTTTTATTATGTGAAAAGAATGTCAACTGACTTGTCTGAGTAGATCTCTCACACCGACTTTGGAGGACTGTAGAGGTTTTATAGGCTGTTGTTATAAATTAAAAACAAGGCTACAAAAAAAAACAAAAAAAAAACAAGCCTACAAAATCCAAATATTTAAGTATTGGAGTGTTGATCAAAACTTGATAACATAAGGCTGGAACAGTAAATTATTCTTATTATTTTCACGTAACATTAACGAGAGAAATAGTGATACGAGCAAATGTGGCCTCTGTAAGAAAGTGCATTTTGCGTATGGTTCCTCACTGTTTTACTTACTTTGTAGGCCTATTGCCTTTGTGACTCGGAGGCTGGTAAATACCTCCCGGTACAAGCGCTCTTACTCCTGAAAGATGACAAGTAATTGCTAACACATTTAGCTTATTTGACTATCAGGTAAAACCGCAGTAAAAATGTGTAAAAAAAATCAACATAAATGTCATATGTCACATTGCAGCGTCCTGACTTTGCTCCACACAAGTGATATCTTTGAACGTGGCACATGGGAGACATGGGCTGGTGTAGGTCAAGCTGCAGCAAGCACATGTCAAAATGAACACATTTAAAAGCTTTTAGCAATAAATAGGTTAACTATATAAAATGTGCCTTGAATCTCATAATGCCTGGGTGCCTAATGTTTAAGAAGCTGGTATGTCTCTGCAGTAACAGAATTCAAAAGTGCTGTATCCTGTACAGACTGAAGCAGTAATTCTATTTGTGAAGGTCTGTTTTATCTATACAATACCTACTTCAGCAATTTGGCTGAGAAGTACACTAGACTGTTCAAGTTCATTACATTCAACTCACTGATGAACTCAGACTTTTGGGATAAACGATTTATTGGAAAGGTGTTAACCTCTGTCTGAGCCACAGTGGTCCAATAAACTGAGCCTGCCAGTCTCCCTCCTCCAGTAGTGACTATAATTTGATTTCCCTAGACCAGAGCAGACATGGATTAGGGCTTCCTGTAGAAGAAAGAGCCATTTGGTGCAGATGCCCTTCTGAGGAATTCCTGGTAGGAAAACAGTATAACACTAAATGCAGGAACAATGACCTATAATTATCTGAGAAATGTGGGGAGGGGAGAGAAGTGGATATCAAATGGCCACACGCAATGGAACGCTGGAGGGATCTTGCTCATAAGAAAGCGGGCATATAGTATGGATCTGCCTAAGTAGCTGAACTTTTCTAGTAAGGCCATGCTCTTTCACCTTGGGTGGTACATAGGAATACCAACAGTTTGGGTAGGTTTTCAACTGTTGGGAATAGGGAGTTACTTCATCTTCATAAAGTGGCCTATGGGCAAGCCTGGGGCTGCGGATCCGTGCTCCTGTCATTTTAGAAAGGTAGGTTCAGGACTCTCCACATAACACTGTTGGCCTATCACTAAATCTTGTTATTCCCATTACCTGGTCATCAAAACATTACTGGCTTTGGAGAAACCAAAATGAAGGAGAGAACCATTTGCTGTCCGGCAGAGTGAGGATCGAGGTCCTGGATCCTGAACATATGTTGTGGATGATTTTCAAAGGTCAGACCTCCTGGCCTCCTAAATTTCATGGGAAAAAGAGGAAAAATGTTTTGTTTGAGAAGAATCATTAGGCTTGTGGCAACTAGGACTTGTGCTGGAACCCTAATTTAAGACTATGGTTGAGCCTGTAAGCCAATGTTAAAAGTCTATTTTATCCTAGAAGTTGTCATTAGAAGTTTGAGAGCTTTAGGAATGAGCAGACTGACGAAAATTAAGGATACTCCATAGTTGAAAATTAAATTTGGCTGTGATCCTGAAAGAAAGTGAAGGGAAGTCTGTTTTTCCTTTGAACCAAAGGTCCCCGAGATGAGCTCTGAGAGGTCCGAGAGTAGATCGAGTATCCACTGAAGAGCAGAACCTTTCACTACAAGTTCTGAAAGTGTGCCCTTTGCTTGATAAGTCACATGTGCTCACAAGTGTGTCAACAACTTGTAAGGCCAAAGGATAGGTTTTTCAGAACAGGAACTGAAAAGTGAGTACATGAAAGAAGAGAGGGTAATGACGGACATCAGGTTGATGGATTATTCTTCTAAGCAGGTCTTCTTCTTCTACTGAATTCTCATTCCAAAAAGTATGTTGATCAAGTTATGAACATATGGTACTGAGGACAAGTGGGTGAGGAGACTACATTCTAGACAGTGAATATCAATTTAAATTGAGAGAGCGGGACATGTAATGGTGCAGTAATTATGGAGCAAAGACAGAGAGAAAACAAAATTAGTTGGGAAGCAACTTGAATCTAACGTTTTGCAGTATTTATAGAACGGTACCCCAAAGCGCAGGCTCCTGTATTTTTGTTTCTATTGACAATTTGTTTGGACCTATTCACAAAGCTATGTGCCTGTTTGGGTTCCACTTACACACGTAAATTGCTGATTTATGAGTTCAACTTCAGGTTGACACAAAATGTGAATGTCCATGTATAAACCGATTTAGTCACATGAATAGAACTCCATTATTGTGTAATGGTATGTGAGAGTAAATCAGTCCACATTTCTCAATGGCCAAAATATTTTCTCTGTGGAGAAAAAAAGATGCAAAATGCAACTGTACTCATGCAAATCATTTTTGTACTTTTAATTGTACAGTGCATACAGTTATGTGTATGAAAATGCATTTTGTCTTAGCCTAAACGGAAATTCTTAAAAGGTTAGCAGGAGTAATGCTAACTTTTGCAACCTTTGGAAACTCCAGAATTTGTAATCTATACCCAAACATATAATTTTATCAACATTAATTTTGATTTTAAACTTCTGAGTGAATCGGCCCTTTGTATTTAAGTTTCAGTTAAAGCCGCCCTTCTACCTGCTGTGGGAGCTTTTATTTAATATTCAGAAATGTTCATTATTAACAATGTACAAGGTAGTAATCTACACTTGAACTCACATGTGTACGCTGATAAGATGCTATTATCTTTGAAACGATTTTGCTGTGTCCAAATTTAGCCATAAAAATGTGGCTTATGCTACTTAGGCCTCAGCTGGGTCTTGACACTATCTTGCCTAAAATGGATGTCACATTCTCTGTTTATTATTTCGGCTGCACAAGTAAAGAAAACTCTCCAGCATGTACCCAGTAACGTAATATTTCTCCAGGCTTCTTCTGCCGGTGCACAGTATTGCATTCATTCACAATAGTTCACTGTGGTTTTGTAACTAGTGTGTTCTGAAACCTCTGGATTACATTAGCTCAGAGGCGGCTGAATGAATATTTATGTAATGGGTTAGTGTTTAGGTGGTATGTCTATTTGATGCTCCTAAATCCAGTATTCTGAGTTGTTACATTTTTTTTTCTTTTGCTCACACAATGTTGAATCTAAAGTTTACATTCTATTCTATAAGAGGATTTCCTACATAAACCCCCAAAGTTGAGGGCGAGCGAGATATAATTTTGGTTCTACTAGGTATATTGTCCGATGTGTTACTGATTTTGCTGCTCATCTGGGAGTTAGTCTATTTTTGATGTTGCCTATTATTCTGTATTGTCCTATTACTGAGCGCCTTTATGGCAATGAACTTATTAATTCAGCTAAGATATACTACATTAGCATTTAACTATTCCTGTATTGTACTCTTTTGAATTTTTGTAATAAACCTTCTAAATTTTCTAATTTCACCCTTGAACTCACTTATTGAGACAGTCATTTCTTACATAACTGTATTTTTGATTGCTGATTTTGTACCTTATCTCGGGACACTTTGACATATAAAATTGAGATTTAACACCACCCAGATACACCCACCCATGGGCTTACAATTAAGATGTCTTTTGGGGTTTTTAGGGGTGCCCTCCGCACAAACTACCACTTAAGAAAAAAACTAATTAACAGCAGCCGGACATTCTGCCCGGTTTGTGCAGTTTGTGTTGGTCTCCTTGGAGAAAGGAAATCCAGGGAGAATGAAACAAACTGCCCGCTTCTTGGGCAGGTACTGCAGCTTGTGTGGTTCTCCTTGCAATTCTTTTTGAAAGAGATAGCCACACAAACCACACAAAGTATGCGAACTGCAAAAGGCACCTTGAACCAGCTTGTTCTCAGGTTCATCCATTGAGTGGATTTAGGCTATTTTCTAGCCCAATTTCCTACTGCAGGAAAATAAAACAAAATTGGTGGATTTCGCCTGTTTAGCGTTTCTTTAAATACCTTTGTCTATGCAGTTTATGACAACACATTGACATGCACTTTTGAATAACTTCATGAAACATTAAATAACCAGGCATTTTTAAGAAGGGATGTTATTTTGCGAAAATCACCCCTGGAGAGGGAGGGACTGATATATTTGTGGAGTCAGTAATAGGTGCCGATAGATAATACATAGGCCATCAAAGAACTTCAGGAAGTACTAAAACAAAAAAAAAAGACTCATTTCAAGATTGAATATAAGAAGCAGTAACATCAGTTGTGTAACAAACGGTTGACAAGCCTGCATTATCAGTAGTTTACATGAGCATACCCCAGGCGTAAAGGTGTGTTGCTGGTAATCATGACGTCTTCATTTAGAAGTATTCCATTACCTGAGGACCTGTAGTGACTCAGTATTACAAAAGCATTGATTTAGAACAAGTACAGTCAGCTCAGAAGTTAATCCATTATCCTTGAAGCCATTGGTTTACCTGTAATAATTACAGGGTAAAATCTACAGATTGGAAAAAATGCCACTGTGATAAAATTGAAATACAGTATTTTCATTCCAGAGAAAGTAGTCAGGAAGATTGCTTAAGGGTTTCAAGAACCCTCTGATTGAGAGCATTAAGTACACATTTGTCTCTGCTTAAATATATCCATTGTCTCCTAAAGCTCAATCATTTGCTAAAGTTAAATTTCGAAGGGAGCAGGAACCAAGTCAGTGTCTTTTGAGCCAGGTGCTGGGAAGTTCTTCTGGAAACCCCATTCTCATGCTCCGTTATCTCAACATGAGGGTAAAAATTATGGACCAGACTTATCATTATTTGACGCAGCCCAAAGCAGCAAGACAACTTTCTGCACTGCTCTGTGTCAAATGGAGAGAGCAGGAGTGCACCATATGTACTGACATATGGAGCATTGGTGCAGAGCAGGCATATCGAGGGAGAAATATCGTGGGACATTAATATCACTGCAAAAATATTGTGTGGAAGAAATATCGACAACAAAAATATAGTTGACAAGAATATCGACTGACAGGTAAGTAATATCGATTACAAAAATATCGTTGCAATAAATATCGTATAAAGAAATATAGTTGACAAAAATATCGATTTATTAATAATGTTATGTATTTTAGTGTTTTTTATGAGAATTGTTTGTCATTTATTATATATGTTTTAGAATTTTACTAGTTTTTAATTTATTTTAAGTTTAATTCTGCGTTCTTAGTTCCGTAGCGGGTTGTGGGTTTATAGGGGAATAGGGTGGGAAGTAATTTAATTATATAGATTTAAATAATAATTTATAGTAGTTAATTTTGTTTTTTAAAATTTTAATTTTGCGTTTTTAGTTCTGTAGAGTGTTGTGGGTTTATAGGGGAATAGGGTGGGAAGTAATTTAATTATTTAAAATTCATTGAATAATTAATCTGTTAATTGATTAATTAATAATAGTTTAATTATTAGTTGTTAATTGATTTCAATTAGTCAATTAATAATTAATTATGTTAATTGTTTAATTAATTTTAGGTGTGTGTTGTGGTGTTTATATGTGTAAATGGTGTGAAAGGTGGTAAGTAATTAATTTTGTATTGATTAATTAATAAATAATAATACATTAATTTTCATTAATTAATTGGTAATGATTAAATGTAATTGTGTAATTCATTTTAGGTGTGTGTTGTGGATATTATAGTGTTAAATAATGTGTAATTAATTATTTTTTATTATCTTTGTTAATAATAATATATTTAAATTGATATATTAATTATGATAATATTGGACATTAAATTTAATAAAAATGTTGATGATTTTGTTTTTTATTGTTTTGGGATTCAGCGCTTTCCCTACTGTTGCACTCATTGGAGTGGGAATAGTAATTTTTACCCCTCCGCTATCCAGCGCTTCCCCTACTGTTGCACTCACTGGAGTGGGAATAGTAATTTTTACCCACCCGCTCTCCAGCGCTTTCTCTACTGTTGCACTCACTTGAGTGGAAATATAAATTTTTAACCACCCGCTATCCAGCGCTTTCTCTACTGTTGCACTCACTGGAGTGGGAATAGTACATTTTACCCCTCCGCTATCCAGCGCTTTCCCTACTGTTGCACTCACTGAAGTGGGAATAGTAATTTTTACCCCTACGCTATCCAGCGCTTTCCCTACTGTTGCACTCACTGTAGTTGCAATAGTGAATTTTACCCCTCCGCTATCCAGCGCTTTCCCTACTTTTGCACTCATTGGAGTGGGAATAGTAATTTTTACCCCTACACTATCCAGCGCTTTCCCTACTGTTGCACTCACTGGAGTGGGAATAGTAATTTTTACCCCCTCGCTATCCAACTTTTAACTACTAATGTTTTTATTTTGTTATTAAATGTATGTATTATTCTTTTTTAAATAGTTTAATGTGTTAATTAAATATAGAATATTTATTTTTATATATGTGTTTATTTTATTTTTATATAATTAAAAAATTCATAAATGAAATAAAGATAATGGCTAATAAAATGTATTTAAGTAAATATATGCATATGTACACTTTTTTGTGTTTATAATTATTAAATTAAGTTTATTTGTTATAATTAGTTAAAATATATAATACATTTAATTTATTTTGGTAATAATATTAATATTATTTAATTTTATTTAAGTTATGTTATTTTTTAAAGTCGATATTTTTTACATCTATATTTTTTACATCGATATTTTTGAGTCAATATTATTGTACTGCTCCCTGCTTAAGTAAAGGGAGTCGATATTTTTGTTATCGATATTTTTACATCAATATTTTTTCCATCGATATTTGTTACATCGATATTTAACCCCTTGAGTGCCCTGCCCTTTCCACGCCCTGTGCCGGGCGTTTCATTAGCGGGCGGGGCTCATGACGAGATAGTCTCGTCATGGGCACAGCGCAACCGCGGCCCATGACGAGACCATCTCGTCATGGGCACTCAAGGGGTTAAACATGGAACCGGAGCATTCCTTCCTTCTCTCTGCGCTGGCGCACTCAGTGCTAAAAAAGGGGGTGGTGATGGACGGAGCATCAGAACCAATCAAACACTCACACCCAGTCAAGAGATCTGGGTTTGATCCATCACCGTTCTTTAGCCCACTCTGCCACCCCAGTTCAGACATGGCCATATGCAAATCAGTCTGACCCTGTGCCTCATGGGAACAGTCCAGCCCGAACTGCCAAGCCATGCCTTCCCTGGACCGGAAACAAGCTTCCTAGGACCGGTTTCTGGCATTTCAGCCGTCTTCAGCCAGGCTTGCTTGAATCCAGTGACAAAGTGAGCAAGGGACTCACGTCTGAGCATACCCTGCCAACTTATGGCGAAAAAGTGGTACAAAAAGGGGTGGTGATGGACGGAGCATCAGAACCAATCAAACACTCACACCCAGTCAAGAGATCTGGGTTTGATCCATCACCGTTCTTTAGCCCACTCTGCCACCCCAGTTCAGACATGGCCATATGCAAATCAGTCTGACCCTGTGCCTCAGTGCAGCATAGTGCTAAGATAGACACACTTGCAACATCGTGCAGGGTGCCAGTGTTGCAGGCAGGATTGTTTTTGTGCAGGAAGGAACACCTTCCTGCACAAAAACAATCTTCAGAGGTGTATTCCTCTTTCTAAGTGTGCTTAAGAATGTGGCACACTTAAGAGGGAGAAACAAGCATTGGTATTGCCAATAAGGCTCGCATTTACGAGAATTAGAGCTATTGGCATTGTAAATGACAATGGGCCTGATGTAGATCTTGGTGACCCGACTGCAAGCGCGCTGCGGCAGAGGGCTCCAGCATTCTGTCGGGTTGACGGAGTCCTGCCCGCTGTATTTAGATGTATGCACAATACACGGAAGACCGCTGCAGCGGTGGCCTTATATGTTGGCAACCCACCTTTCATCGCCGTCCTAATGGCAGGGTTCTGCCGCGCCAATTTGGATGTTCCCGTTGGGCTGGTGGTTTTCTGTCGGCAGAGTGAAGATCAGGGGCGACTGTGGTAGTGAGCAAACAGGTCAGTGACATTTTTGTTTTAAGTATAACACATACATGTTGTGCATATATTCATATGTGTATGTAGGTTATGTGTTGCACATTCTGAACTACACCCTGGCAACATACACACACCATGCACTGTATACCCGCACACACCATGTACACTTATCTTCGAGTGTGTCAAAATGGGGTGCCGGTCCATCGTGGTCACAGTGCACCAGGACGGGGGGGATGGACGAAGGTGAAGAGCTGGAAACAGCAGCCTGTATCCAGAAAAAAGGCTGAGTTTTCACTCCTTTTCACCCCTTTCCACAGGCTCGAAGTAGGAGGGATTCCTGTTGGAATTCCCTTTGAAACAAGCAAGAATCAAATACCAGCAGCAGGAATCCTGGCTGGAGTCCCGCCGCCGCCTGCTGCAGCCTACCCTGCAGAAAGGGTTGGAAGTCCTGGTGGAGTCAGAGGAGCCGTGGCGGTCTTCTCGCCCATTGCACTCCAGCATCTAAATCGGGCTGGTGAGCTACCAGGTAGGTGGGCTGGAAGACCGCCAAAAAAGCCCATTCCGTTGCGGTCCCGCCAAGATCTTAATCAGGCCCAATGTCTTTTACCTGTGTTTTGGTTTGAAGGGAGTGGATGTATGTGGTGTGGTGTGGAGTGGCATTATGTGGGTTGGATTGGAATTGTTAGTTGTGGAATTGTGTGGTGTGGAGTGAATTTGTGTAGTGGCATTATGTGGCATGATGTCAAGATATGCTGACGTCAAGATACACCAACATTAAGGTATGCCGATGTCAATATAATGGGCGGACGTCAAAATATGCAGATGTCAAGATACGCCGTCGTCAAGTAATGCCAACTTCTGCATATAACAACACCAACATATGTCATCAATCATACTATGCATGCACTGAGTGAGGAGGAAGGCTCGAATTTGGGCACTGTGTGGATTTCAAACATGTGGGATAGAAGAAACAAAATTGGTAGCCTTCATTCCTGTGAGCAGATTAAAGGAGCTGTAACACCAAAGTACCATAGCATTCCTCCAACCAGACAATCCAACAGCAGGAATGGTGGTGTACTCCCTTGAGATTACAGTATAGATCACTTTGAGTGTCCAGCCAGATCATAGACTTCTACTGACAAGCACAATGAGCTGGCACCTTGACGGGATCTGATTCAGAACCTCCACTTAAGTTTGGGGGGGAGAGGTGTAAGGAACTGATGGAGGGGGGCTGTTACTTTAAGGGTAAATATATGCAGGCAGGGGCAGCTGTAACATATAACTACAGACTTCACCTTTACACCAGCTAATCAGCATTTTCAAGGAGCAATGACTCCATTACGAAAAAGTGGAGAAGGCCCTCAGACTATTATTTCAGCATAAGGTTCAGCTCAATAATCTGCACAGGCATGCAGACCTCAAAGCATGAGTAAGGCATTAACTATGTTCATTTTACCATAGTTCTGTTATAAAGGAAACGTCTAATTAAAAACCCCATAGTTCTTGTTAAAAAGTGCAACCCTTCACGTGGATATTGACACAAATTCTTGATACACCTTGTGGCAGTGCCTCTCCCTTGGGAATTAGAAAGTGTGAAACCAATTTGGTTTTCCCACTAAGAAGACCATAACCTAGTAAATGCAATATGTGAAAGACTTTGATTAGTCACTTGCGGGTGGAAATTTCCTAGAAGTTTAGTTTGCAGAGAATATACCATGGCAATGGTTGCTATAGAGATAGCAGAAGTGGGTGAAAAAAGAGAGACACTTGCTTCACTGTAAGAGGGGGCGCCACCTGCAGAGGAAGCTGCTGATTGAAACGTCCCCTTACATATGCCTCAACAAACATCTGACAGCACACAATTGCAAGGAAGACATACAAAGCACATAATAATTAAATACAAATTAAGATTAGGCATGTGCCTGGGTCTTATACAGGGCCACTGAAATTATGCAATTCTGCGGCTGCGGTGTTTTCTGCATATTTATTATCGATGTGCCACATAATCCATCCAATGCTGCACAATCTGCAGATTTTAACAAAAAAAATCGTTTCTAGCACAAAAGGATAAAACGCTACTAAAAATGTTGCATTGTGTTGCCACAGTGGATGTCCCATTGCAAAAGTTGGCGAGTTAGCTTTTAGTTGCTTATTGCTGTATTTGGTTGTTAAGCCACTGGTACTATAATGAGGTGAAATTCTTGACCAGAGAGCATTACCGTGAGTAAAAATGACAAAATAATGAAGTAATACTATCACAAAATGTGCTGCATTATGCTGCATAATTTGCCTTTTCTTGCTCCATAATGTAGTCAATTCCTGCCACATAATTCCAGTGGTCCTGGTTTTATGTAATACTCGAGCAATGCCTCCTTCTCCAGGAAGGCACCACATTAATTTCCCAGATCAAGAATGAGGGACAGTGCTCCACTTGGTAGGGATTCACTGACCTGCCCTCTGCACAGCATTAGGATTTCAATGAAAAACAGCATAATCTTTGCACAGAAAAAGAGCGAGGGAATAATCTCGATTTGGTATTTAGTAGGCAAGCAGTTGATCAGGGAACACAAAGAACAGTGTGCACAATTGTTAAAGAAAGCAGATTAAAGCCAATGATATTTCCGCATAAAGCGCTACTCAGTGGCATGTTTCTGAGGCACCGCAGCACTCCAAACCCACAAGGGTCCAATGAAAAGCTGGATCTCACCAGCTAACACAAGGTTTGCCCCGCCCCCCAAAAAACTGCTGCAATACCGATCTTTTGTAACAGCTGGCGGGAAATGTTGCTGAGCAAATGCTGGATGTAAGGTTAAAGCGCTGCAATGATAGGCAAGGCTCCTCAACTCACTGTGCAGGGTGGTGGGAGTGTCAGAGAAGTCAGCTGAGTTGAACCTTGCACTAAGTGACTTCTGCAAAGCAGATCTGCAAGTCAGGCAGCAGAGGCAGGATTTAGTGACCGCCATTTTGTGGTTAGAGGAGGAAACCCTAACACCCTAAGCTGCTTACTAGCAGATGCCATGGAATACTTCCTTCCAAGGTGGTAGTAGCGAGGGCGTCCAATGAATGCAGAGTATTAAAAAGAGCAGCGCTTCATGGGAAATTGTGGAACGAACTTGCTGCAGAGGTCCAAGCACCCGAGCTTTGGTGCAAAGTTGGCAGCCAATGCCTCAATGTCAGGTGAAAGGCTGGCCTAGCTTCCTTAATGGAGATGATAATATTCTTATATCTGATTTGGACCTGAGCATTCTATTTCAGTGAAAGATAATAGGTCAGGGTTTAGATCAGGTAAAACCTTCCAACAGTCTCTGATCATCTTCCATCTTAAAGATTTAACTAAAGTGCAATGTGTTTAACACTGAAAAGTTAACCAACAAGCCTTTTGGTCAGGGAAATGAAAATATTTCCACCCTGATTAAAATGCAGAGAGAGGTTGTTTTCCTTAAACAAAAGCAAAAAACATACATAAACCTGCGACAAGCCTAATCCGAGCCTCAAACCGGCAGAGTCCAGGGCGCTCATTCTGAAACAGGGAAGAAAAAACGATGACCCAATGGTACATTTGGGACAAATTGTAGAAAGACGTGTGCTCGGGGAGACAACAGGATAAGCTGGAGCCAGTCAGAGATCAGGTGGGGGAGTCAAACTCTGAGTCCGAATGGATGCCATTGCAGTGACTATGCTGATTGGAGCGCTTCCTTGCATGGGAAAGTTAATTTACTCCTGCCTCCACACTGTATGGTCAACTGCCTGCTTAAGCGGTTTCAATGACAACACACTGCCAAACGGTCAGTTTTCCAGGTTCACCGTTTGCCTGGCACACAGGGAGAGCGCCTCGGGAGCGGGACGTTATGCAGACAAGGTGCGGGTGTGACTTACCAGATGTGGCTGCACTACTTAGAGACCCAGATGCTCTATGGCTGGCTCTGTGCGAGCGACAGGGTGCCTGGTGCCTGGAGCCACTGTACTGTTTGCTTACCTGCGGTGGGAAGTGACAACCAAGAAGGGGAATCCACACTGGGTGAGCACCCCGCCCCTAAGCGCACAGTGTCGAACAATGGAATTACATCAGAGCAGGGACAAATAGCGGGAGCAATGGAAAACAAGGGTGTGGCTTAATTAGAGACCCATACACCGGTAGAGCGGGTGCCGTGCATAAAACAACACACATAACGGGGCAACAAGCAACCTGGCCGGAGGTGGTGGAAGGATGGCAGCAACAAAATGGAAAGTAGAGTTTGGGAGGGAAGATGCAATAAAAATCTGAGCCTGTAGCTGATCATGCACCCACATTGTAATACGAGCAGGAAAGAAATTTAAAAAGCCCCCTAAAGAACAGATAAACAACCAAAGTGTAATGATACAGTACCTGGTCCCTGCTCTTGTGGGAGGAAACTAAGAAAAAGAAGGGACAAAGAGGCAAGACTGACCACTAGCAAGCAAGGAGTTTTTAATGACACTGAAACAAACAAATAAGCACGGGCGGAGTTTAGGCCCACACAGAAGTATATACTAAAGTATATACAAGAGGTTGAAAGCTCGGCCTAAAAAGCAGGAAAAATAAAGCTAATTCTTCTCTGCACTTCTGTCAGAAAGGTGCAGCATTTTGACCCATTACAAGGTGTACCTTGCTTGGTAAATCTGGGAGTGCACCAAAAATATGGATGGATGCCTAGGAACACCCACTTCCCACCCATGTAATACCTTCCATGTGCAGAGTAATGCAAGGAAGCAACTTGTGCTGACTTGCGTTATTCTGGATTTACCAGGCCATGCAGGGCTGCGCACAGTGGTCATGCATGACTTGGTAAATCTAACTTAAGTATTGCGGTGCCCTTGCATACCCAGTGTGATGCAAGGGCAACACAATCCTATGATAAATCTTGGCCCGTGTCCTTTCGCAAACACTACTGTTTCCGGTTTAGGTTCTGCAGGTATGACAGCTGCATTTGTAGGAGGTAATCAGATGGAATTTACATGCCCACCAATTAGTGATAGCATGGAGTAGCAGATGCTTTTCCTTTGGTACCCCAGGCAGTTTCTTACTCCCACTGATGTAACAGGTCGCAAAGTCAGCAGCAGGAAGATAATTTAAGCAGGGTTTTATGACCCATGATTACTGTTGGACCTGGCATCTTTTGGCGTGTTTCTCCTATCTTTTTGCCTTTGTATTTGCTGGTTTAGTGTCTCTGCGCACTTTTGCACTGCTATTCAGTTCTGAAGTGCAATTGCTCCTACTGTAAATTGTGTTATGATTGGTTTTCCATGATTGGCATATTTGATTTACTAGTAAGTCCCTAGCACAGTGTACTCTGTGTGCCCAGGGCCTGTAAATCAAATGCTACGAGTGGGACTTCAGCACTGGCTGTGCCACCCACACAAGTAGCCTTTCCATGTTGTCTCAGACCTACCGCTGCAGTGTCTGCATGCAGTTTTAACTGCCATGCCAACCTGGCAAATGCACCCAATTGCCAAACCCTAACCTTCCTTACTACATGTAAGCCACCCCTAAGTTAGGCCCTTAGTACCCCAGGGGCCGGTGCAGTGTATGCGAGAGGTAGGACATGTAGTTGTGTGTTTTATAGTGCTTAATTTGAGCTGGTGGTTTCCGGTGCTCGGCACCAGCACTTAATTTCCAACACAAGCACTTATGACAGTTGCCACATGGTGACTTTGTTTGCGTAATTTCAAAATTAATACAAAAACTGTTGTGTACCAATTCAATATACATTGTAAACAACTAATATCTACCCACCAAGCTGTTTTACATGTTCTAATAGTGAAACACAGCCAAGTTCGTTTTTCACTATAAAATGGCTGACTTTCCCATAGGTGATCGTTGGAGCTGCCTTGAAACATTTTAAAAGTGTAACTGTCAATTGGAAAAAAATAGAGAAATTGAGTTTAGGCTCACTGAGCTCAGAATTTAATAACACATCACTTAGTAAATTTGGTTTCTAAATTGTGTGTTTGAAAATGCCACTTTTAGAATGTTGATGGTCAGATATTTAGTTTGCATTTCACTGCATGGTTTGAATGGATTGTTGGCACCAGAAGCACATTGGAAGTTTAAAGGGAAGCAGTTTCCTGCATACACATTTGGGATTATCAGCTGAAGGAGTCACAGAGCTGATGATGGCACTGAGATGTTGGAGAAGTGGATTGTATTTGTTATGTTGTAAGTGCACTTTACACTTGTTTTGGGTTGTAAAGCACACAGTTTAACATAGGAGACTCTGCACGAAAGTCACACTTTTTATATCGTAGATTATATTTTCTTTGGGTGTTAGTTCATTTTTTAGTTAAAACGTGTGATACACAGTATTATTCAACGGTGTGTTTTTAGTGTAGTTTTTCTGGATTTTATGATTGCTTTTGGATATTCACATTAACATGGAGTTAAATGCGATGAAAGTATACAAGAACACTGATGGTTTGTTTTAAACACCACAGCTACCCCTGACGAAGGGCACATTTCTGAAATGCATTGGGTGAACACTTGGATAGGTACCTAGGATAAAAGTAGATTCTAACATGACGTTATAAAAGGCCTGGATGGGCATTTATGCTGTATTTTAAGTTTGGAATCACATTGCCTCCATTTTGAACAAGAAGATTATCGTTGAATAAATATGAATAAATATGGATTACTTTAGACTATGACGGTTTATTTGGAATAACGCTGTTTGGATGCTACAGCATATGTCTTTGGAGCTGTGTGGCTTGAAACTGAGCGCGATGGCGCTGCAGTTAAATTTTGGAACTTTTAGAAAGTGGGCATTTTCTTGTTTAAGCATCCCGTGTACGTCTGCCTGTTTGTGTATTCCCGTCTGGTATTGGAGTGACAGGAGCTGGGGATGTGAATTCACACTAGACAGTCACAAGGGGGTGTTGAGGTGTGTCCTGGGTGACTCGTAGCCAGGCATAATAGATCTTTCTGTATTTAGAGTGGTGGGAGGAGTTTTCACTATCACCTGAATAGGCTGGGTCTGCTCTGCACAATGCTGTCTCCACCTACTGGAGTGAAGCTGGACAAGGGAGGTCATAACTTTATTTTACTTAGCAAGAAGGACTTGCTGCCTAAAACTTCATAAGGGAAAGTAGTATAAATATTGGGGCCCTGACACCACAAATTTGGTAACACTTTTGGACTAAGGGCCCTGCCAAGAAGGAGAGCTGCAAGGAGGAGTACTGCCCCTTTGCTGTTGTTGCTTTGTTGGGTTGGCCTGCAGTTGCTGCTTCTGTCTTGAGCAGGGAAAGGACTGGACTGAACATTCTTGAATCCTGCTGGTAAAGTTTCTCCAAGGGCTTGCAGTAGAGCTTGCCTCATGTTGGAAGTCTCAGGCACACCAAAGACTTCGCATCTGGAACTGTGTGTTTCAGCTGCCACAGAAGAAAAAGCAATCAGACGCCATCAACAATGCCGCAGCCGGCTCTGTGACCTGTTGGCACCACAAAGAGCACTGCCCCGCTTTGTTCACAACCCTGGTCTCACTGACGACGACACCGAGACACTGCTTGCACTGTGACCTGAGCTCATCGCAAGGTCCACGGCAACCTGCATTTCCAAGGTACTGTTTGTGGGTCTCCCCGACAACGTAGCAGTCCCTGACGCTGCAGTCGGCCTGAACTCTTGATTTTGTATGACATGATGCCGTGATAGCCCGGACAGAGCTATAAACTTCAAAGAACTGAATTTTATGTCTATTTTTGCAATATTCATGTTTTGGATTTTCATTTTGGATGTGTTTTACACAGATCAATATTGCCTTTTTTGGTAAAACTGGTGTGGTGTGCTTTTGTAGTGTTTCCACTGCATGACTGTCTGTTATGTGCAAATGCTTCACACATTGCCTCTGAGATGAGCCTGACTGCTCATGCCAAGCTACCAAGGGGGTGAGCAGTGGTTATTTTAGAATTGCAATCCCCCTTACCCTGACTAGAAGGATGGGTCCATACTTCTAACACTTAGTGAATCAGACATTTCACAACAAGCCATGAGGTGTACCCAACTTAAAAGGATAGGACAGGCGGGGCCACTGGATGGTGGTAATGGGTAGGGGTATTAGTTTTCAGTTATTTGGAAAAGTAAGGCCAGTCAGCTTGTGGCCTCAGTTAGATAGTCTGTTTTATGTTGTCCAATCAAGTCCAGTTCTTCCTCACAGCAATGTAGGGCAGGAGAGGCCCATTAGAGCAGGCTAGCTTACGCCTATACCTAAGATCAACAAACCAGGCTTAGGATAGGCAGTGGGATTAACCTTTTAGCAGCCCAGGCACAACAGCAGATCATGCTTCGAAGAAGGGAGGAATCAGGAAGGGCAGGCTTGGAAAACTGTAAAAATAGAAGAATGGTAATTGAATGCTCATGGAGCACCCATGGAATGGCCCATTGGTGCAAGTAATGCAAAGCAGCCCAAATCCAAAATACATTTTGTACAGTTTTTCATTGTTTGCATGAAGTAAACCCAGTGCAAAATGTATGTAAATGTGTCTCAGTAAGTTTAACATAAACTGCCACTCAAGGATCATCTACGGGCCATTTGTAACCCCAGCATGTAGGATTTTTCTGTGAGAAATTGGGTCACCTCCTGCAGGTCTGCAAAGAAAATGGGTAATCATGGTTAGAACCCACAGCCAAATACTACCCCGTGGCATCTATAGACAGGCACACAGCAGCATGTGTGATTAATGCTTCTGAAACATGAGAGTACAAGCTTTCCTCCCTCACAGAATAGGTACAGCACACCATCTGCACTGCAAAGTGTCACTCACAGAACAGGCACCGCCAGGCATCAACATTGCAGGCTTCCTTTCCTCATGGAACATGTACAACTAGGAACCAAGATGGCGGATTGAAGCCGCCACAGCGAGCTGCAGCCCTGATGGTCTCCTACACCTCCAGCTAACAAACGATACGATGTGCGCGATACGGAAGACTTCGAGGTTTTGAACTAAAATACTTGCAGGGAACTACGGAAGAACTAAGGAAGACTACGGTGCTCACTGGAGCTGAGTGAGCGAATGTGGCAGTTTTTCGTTTTAAAATCTGAGCGGAGAGCATTGGAGAGGTTGCTTGCTGGTTATTGCTCCCTCCCAGGACGCTCACCGCATTGCTCGATACTCCATTGGACCGGTCTGACTTCGTCTGCTGCGGTTGCGGCTGCTGACTCTGAGCGTGGGGGAGACATGGCACCGCCGAAAACGACCCCGCGGTGCACTCGTACTGGCCGGAACATCGCTGGAAAAGGCGAGGGAAACTTGGTGACGGGTGCCGGCAAGGAGAGGTCAGGCATTACAACCAGCAAACCATTATCGAACCTTCTACAAACTGGGAGAGTTCCGGAGCTTCTTGCAGGCAAGTGCTCGACTAGCAACAATGTGACGGAAACTTTACTCTCCGCGATAACAGACAGTAACATTGTTGCGCTCAGCTCTGCTGTCCCTTCAATAGACAGTGTTTCATCTGTAGCGGATAAGGATAGCGACGTCAGTGTGTCTATTACAAGTTGTAGTGTGGGCGCAGAGGGTTTACAATCTGAGTCTCTGCCTACTCCTTTGCCACCCATACAGCATGACGAGGGGACCGGCAGGCTAGAGGGAGAGGTAACGGAGGTAACGGAGGCAGTGGAGCCTGTATCCTCAGACTTGAGACAAGGCACTGATGTTGTTGAGCATAACGCGACTGCAACAGCCGGTGGGGGTCGGACTTCTGGCTTGGAGGGCAGCGTCATAGTAGAAGGGGAAGGCGATAGTGAAGCTAATGACTCGGCTTCATTTGACGACATTGAAGAACCAGCCGAGTACCCTGCACAGACGGGGTGTAAGCCATTGACCATTAAAAAGGCTAAAGGGAAAGTCAATAGCAAATCGAAGAGAAGTACACTCCATTTACATAATGCGCTTCCTATAGTGAAAGCTATTTCTGATAATAGCCCCCTTAGGAAGTGGGTGCAAGCTAAGGGCGGAGTGCGAAATATGGCACTAAGACTCTCAGGTGTTAACGGCAACAGCAATGGGGTTAATCCACCAACATCTCGCTCTGGCTACCCGCCATCAGAAGCCAGTTCTGGGTATGGTGCCCCAGGAATAGCACAGCCGGAATCCTTAAGTCACAATGATCCGTATTCCCCGAAAGAAACTCAGTCTCAAGTTGGTCAGGCGACGGCATTACCTGAGGCAGGAACTGGCTGTTATGAGGGAGTAGCACCATCACTCTCTTTGATTCTGCAGTCTCTAGCTGAGCAAAGACAAGAGGCGCAGCTGCACTATACACAGGTCAGAGAGGACAACAATAGAATTCAACAATCCCTTCGGGAAATGACTGATAAAATTAGCGGGTTAACTCAAGATTTAACTGAGCTGCAGCAGAGAGTTTCCGCAACCGAAGATCTATCTGCACTTACAGATGTCTCTGCCAGAAAGCATGAAGGACAGATTTCGGATATGCAAATCAAGCTGGAGGATATTGAAAACCGCCAGCGAAGACAGAACCTTAGACTTTTTGGTATTTCTGAAGGCGCGGAGGGGTCAGACCAGAGGGGGTTTTTGGTTAAATTATTTCAGAAAGCTTTCCCTGACCTCTCTGACTGGGACTGGGACTCTCAACTTCAAAGGGTCCATAGATTGCCGCTAACTCAGAGGAATAAAGGGGGGCAATATCCTCGCCCTTTCTTGATCTATTTTGGGAACTTTTTATTGAGACAAGCAGTGTCAATGAAAGCGAGACCTAACGCTCCAGTCTCAGTAGATTCTTTTTCTTTTTTTGTTAGATCAGATTTGAGTAAGGCTACAATGGACAGACGTTGGAGACTGCGCCAATTTATTGATCCTATAAAAGCTCTTGGCGCTCAAGCTTTTCTACAAGAACCTGCACGTCTGAAAGTTCTTAAGGGTAGTCATACCTACATCTTTTTGGAAGAAAAAGAAACAAGTGCGGCAATAGCTAAATGGCGCGCAGAAGATGTTGAACAGGGATAGGTGGGATAGAAGGGGGGTTTGTTCTATGGCGACTAGGAACTTTGGCTCTTTTCGTTTACCTCCCTTTCTTCCATCTTTTCTTTTTTTTTCTTCTTCCTTGCAGTATTGTAGTTGTTTGTAGAAACTTGTAGAAACTGTCAATTATGTTTAAAGCCTGTGATTATGTTTATGACTATATTATAAACAGATGTAAGTGAGGGTAGGCTTGACCTATTGGGTTGTGGCTCGGTAGGGCTGCCATTCCCAGCGGCAGCTGGTAATAAGGGGGGGTTCTTCTTGGAGACGGGGTGAGGTGTCACCCTTAGATTGGGTTTATGTTCGGTGAGGGTCAGGGAGGGTGTATGAGGTTTAAGGGGGGGAGAAAATCGTCATCAGTGGGGCACTGTGTTCTTAAAGAATGGGGAAGGTGTTTTTTTTTTAGTTGTCAACAGTATAATAGTATAAAAAATAAACTACATGTTATAGTTCATTCAACTTTTTTGATAATTATTGTTGTAGGAGGAGGAGGAGGAGGGTTAACACAAAAGATAAAACTTAATTATGATTTGGATCAAGTGTTTGGCCTGTAATGTCGCTGGTCTTAACAACACAGGTAAAAGAAGGCTGGTCCGAGAGGAGTTACGAATGTATCAGTCTCATTTAGTGGTGCTGACAGAAACTCATTTGTCTTACAAAGACCGGAACTTATTAGCGGACCTGGGGTTAGAGGTTATCATTAGTACAACTCAAACTGTATCTACCAAAGGAGTTGCTATCTTAAAAGATAAAAAGTTTGCCTGTGAAGTCATCAACAAACTGGCAGATCAATGGGGCCGATGGGCAATAGCTCAGCTGGCTATAGGGGGTAAGAAATATGTGATTTGCGCCATATATGGCCCAAATGTCGACGATCCTAATATTTTCGAATTCCTCAATTTGGAATTATTAAACTGGGAGGGGGAAAAATTAATCTTGGGGGACTTCAATTGCGTCTTAGATTATCATATAGACTCTACGGGGAATAGGCGTAATGTAAGAATGTGTAAAATTCGCAGAGCGATCATGCAAATGATGAGGCTTCAGTCTGTTAAGGACGCTTGGAGACATATATACCCTCTAATACCGGGTTATACTTACTATTCGGCTCCTCATAAATCATACTCTAGGATTGACATGGCCTTGGTTTCTGATAGAGTACTTACAACATCGAAAATGGAAATATGTCCCCGGGTGACCTCCGACCATAACCCTATTATTTTCTCTTTTCAGGTTAAAATTGAAGATAAGGCAATCAGGCAATTCTCTTTCCCTAGGTATTTGTTGACTGATACTGAATATCTGTCGAGTACTACACAGCAACTAGAGGAATTTTTTAGAATAAATACAGGTTCTGCATCCCCAATAATTGTTTGGGATACTATGAAAGCGTTCGTCCGCGGTATCACACAGAAATATATTCTTTTACAGAACAAAAAACGAAAAAGCGAAATGGAGAATTTACTACTTAATCTGCGGGATATTGAGAGAGAACATGTGAAGGTAGTTAAGAGTAAGGATTCAAAGGCCCAGGAAAGTATGCTCCTCTCTTTAATTGATGCAAGAATTGCAGTTAAAAAACATTTAAGAGAGAAAATGGCCGCAAAGTACAGTAAGCATCGGTTGGAGAGGTATGAGTATGGGGAGCATATAGGACATGTATTGGCATATCAGACTGCAGAGGCAAAAGCCAGAACTAAGATTGATGTTATTAAGGGAAGAAATGGGGTATTGTATACGGAAACATCGGATATCTTAGATCAGTTTTCGCAGTTCTATCAACAGTTATATTCTTTGACATGGTCATCTAACCAAGAAGAGATACTAGGCTATATCAATAACAGTGGCCTCCAGCCTGCAGACAATGAGAAAATTAATACATTAGAAGAAACAATTCTGTCAGAAGAAGTTGAATCTGCATTGTCACTACTGCCAAGTGGGAAGGCGGCTGGTTTTGATTCAATACCCTTAGAGTTTTATAAATCTTTCAAACAGATCATACTTTTACCTCTTATCAGTGCAATCCAATATGTAGCTATTTACGGTGAGGTGCCGGCATCATGGAATAAGACACAGATTGTGTTTTTTTTAAAAAAGGGCAAACCCCCGACTGAGTGTGGTTCATACCGGACAATTTCGCTTATCAATGCGGACGCGAAGATATTTTCTAAGATTTTGGCAAATCGCTTAGCCCCGATTATGACGGACTTAGTCTCTGAAAGTCAGCATGGATTTATATTAGGGAGGGATACTACTGCCCACGTTAACACGGCCATTAGTTCATTTGACTATGCAGAGCAAAAGAAAATTGATTTTGGCATGATCCTATTAGATGCTGAAAAAGCGTTCGATCGTGTCAGATGGGAATTTTTATGGGCTATCCTAGCAAAGATAGGTACCGGTAAGCAGTTCCAGTCCTGTGTAAAAGCTTTATATAGTAATCCTCAAGCTAATCTTTGTTATATGGGCTCTAGGTCAACATCATTCAGGATACTGTGCGGGACCAGGCAAGGTTGCCCGCTGTCACCATTACTTTTTGCTCTATATATAGAGCCATTTTTACGTATCCTTCAATCTTGTGTATATATTGATCCGTTGGTTTCCGGCACCTCTCAACTTAAGCTCACAGCATATGCTGATGACATAGCGGTTTATGCTACTAATCCAAGTGAGGCCGTGAATAAGATTATAGATGAAGCTGAGAAATATGGTAATGTCTCAGGATACAAGTTGAACGTGAATAAAACTCAAGTGCTTACTACTTCAGGGATTCATAATGTTATGGTCGGGGCGTGCACTACAGTAACTTATTTGGGGGTAAAAATAACTTCTAATGTTAAACAGATTATAGACATCAATTATCTACCACTCTTGCAGGAATCCGCTAGGTTGTTTAAATTTTGGCACAGGCTCCCTTTGGGGCTACTGGGTAGATCTAACTTAATAAAAATGAAAATACTTCCCAAATTTTTATATTTGTTCCGCTCCATTCCGCTGAAAATTCCTAACAATCTGTTTAAAAAACTTGAGGGCACATGCAGTAGCTTTCTATGGGGTTATAAAAAACCCAGAAGAGCAATCGAGCTACTTAAATCTCCTTATGAACAAGGAGGACTGGGTTTTCCGGATTTTAAAATGTATTTCTGGTCTTCATTTATTGTTCGTTTTCGATGCTTGTTGGGCTTGGACCAGTCAAATTCCTTATTCAAGCTTATTTTAGGTAATCAGAGGGACATGTTTTTGTATGGAATAAATGATCCAAACTACTTTAAGAGAGTTAAGTTTAAGACTCTGAGGGATATTGTGCTCATATGGAGAGATATGGCTATTAAGTGTAAGTTACCCAAAATTCATACTAAATTTCCTTTGTGGGGGAACCCACTGCTCCCTAAGATTTTTCATGATCAGGCAGGCAAATCTTGGAGTCAATATGGGATCTCATACCTGGGCGAAATTTATAATGAGAGAGGAATCATGTCATTTGAAAATTTGCGTATAAGGTATAAGCTACCGGTAAATTTTTTTTACAAGTATTTGCAAATAAGAGACTATTTAACTACAACTCTCGCTCCAACTGAGTTTACACAGTCAAATGTTTGGGATTGTATATATGGTACAAAGACCAAGTCCTTAATAGGTATGATGTATATTCATCTATCTAGCTTTAAACCTGATGGTAGCGTAAAATTAGCTGAATGCTGGAGTCAAACGTTGGGTATAGCGGTCTCCCCTAGTATGATCAAACAAGCACTAGTTAATGTAAAGGATTCGGTGCACTCTGTCAACTTGCAACTCCAGCAATTACGTATTACTTGTATGCTATACTACACACCGGCTAGAATTGCAAAATGGGATTCAGGTAGTATGATGGGAGATAAAAAATATTGCCCTAAATGCGGATTATACGCTGCCGACTTGTTGCATATGTTTATCTCATGCCCTTCACTGACGGCTTATTGGCAGAAAATTGAACAGCTACTTCAGTTAAAACTCGGCCTGAATCAACCATTGACTGGTCTTGAGATTATGCTGGGTTGTAAAGAAAATAATCTAGGTTTAGCATGTATCTTCTCAATTTTAATGGCGGCTGCTAGACTAGCTATTGCTAGGGCTTGGATTTCTCCCACACCTCCTCAGGTTGAGGATTTTTGGTCGATAATTAAGGAAACTTATGGCTTGGAGGCTGCCTTAGCAAATACAAGGGGACTTCGCTCCTTGGTTAAATTAGAAGCACTTTGGCGACCAATGTCTTTTTGATTAATCTATTATATATTTTATATTGAATGTGTGGTTATGTAATTTGCGATGTAAATGCTCCTGTGTGTCTTTATGATTATATTGCTTTATATCATTTGGCGATCATCTCAATTTGCGATTATATGGTCCTTTCTGATTACCTGCTTACTTTATTATCGCTGCCTTCCTTCTTCATATGTTATGTCATGTCATATGCTATTCACTTCATTGCCTTCTTGAATTTACTATACTGTTGATGTATACTACTATATATGCTTTTGTTTTACTGTATTTTGTTCTGTGCCTACTGTGATGATGAAAATAAAAATATTTAAAAAAAAAAAGGAACATGTACAACTAGGACAGAAGTACAAGCTTACCTCCTTCAGGGAACAGGTACCTCATGGTAACAGGAGTGGAGGTTTCCCACCCTGACAATATAGCAGCAGAAAAGCTTTTGATGTTAGAGAACAGGTACAATTCTGGTAGTATCAGCGAAGCCATCTCTCTCAAATAGCAGGTACAGCATTCTCTACAGAAAATACCCTCACATATTTGATCTATGTGTTTCAGTATGGTTGTGTTGGATGCTAGGTGCATGGATGGCTGAGCAAGTAAAATGTTTATCTGTGGATGATTGCTTGTAAACATCTGCCATTTCAGGACCAAGTTGCCCCAAGGGGTGAATGTTGTTTACAAATGTCATGTGATGTCATGTAATGACATGTTATGTGTGGAGGGGTGAATGCCGGTATTGATATGCGAATAAATGGAGGGAGAAGTGGATGATGGTGTTGGTTGGTGCACAGTTGGATGAGTGGGAGGCTGGATTTATGCTTTGCTGAATACGGGATAGATTGATGCGTAGATGAAGGAAGAATGTGGATGGAGATTACATGTGAAAGGGAAATGTCTGTGGATTGATGGATTTTCTTGCAAGGCTGTTTGATTGTTAGTTTATGAGTATGGGTGGATTAAAGGTAACTTTGTGTGTGAGGTATATGTGCCTGTGGTGTGAGTATGGATGTGTGTATTAATGGATGTGTCTTGTGAGTGTGCATGTGTACCCAGACCGATTTATATGTGAATGGATGTGTGTAAATTAACTTGATACTGCTGCATTTGTAGCTGGTTTCCTTGTACACATGCTTAGCAGACCCAAATAATTTCAGGTTCCACATTGCCAAACATGATGTCTTTGATATGACACTGTGATCTGGCCACTGTGGACTGCAAAAGAAGCTTATAACAAACAAAATTGAAGAGAGTCACCTCAGAATGATATACAACATGCTGTTTACATTCAGGTTCCAGTTCGAAGGTCACACATGCAACTGTGAATCCATCAATTGTTTTTCCCATGTGCCCGGATTTATAAGAACATGCATTATTACATCGCTTCAGAGTGACACAACATGAAGCACTATAAGAACTAATCTTTGGGATACTAATGACCGGTCAATAATGTGTATGTAGAGGAGGAGCTTAGCGCGCATCCAAGATGGTCGCGTGAGCACAGGGCTCCCCGGACCCTTTCTGCTCCTCGGAATATATCCTGAGACTATCCTGATTTGGTGTATGGAATCTGGGAGATGAAGACCAGCTGATCATATATCTCTTTTCAAAACTCTAATCGGACCTGGGGCTCCTGAGTTATTGTCGCCGGAACTTTTGGGACCCACCCGACGGAGGTGGCCGGGGTGAAGGTGACCCGTGGGGCCGGGCTGCAATTGAACAACAGCGGCCTCAGCGCGGTGCCAGTTACCGATTCAGCACTTTCGGTTTCGGTTTTGGCCTTCAGGAGATCAGCTGGCGTGCGTGCTCAAGGTGGCGAGGTGCCTCCTGGGCCTCTGCCCGAGGTTTGCTTTCATCTGCTACTGGCGGGTCTGACGCCTCCGGCCCCTACACCGACGGTTTGTGGTCCTTTCGCTGGCACCCGCGCACCCCTTGATCGGAGGTCCCATTAAGTGACTGTGCTCATATGGCGGGCAAAGGGGGTCCGGAGGGGCGCAAGACCAAGGCTTCACTGCGCGGGGGAGCGGTCCAGAGCAACAACATGGACCGCTATACCCAGGGCAGGAGGTCCCCTGGCGCTGCTGGCCTCTCCCCGGATGCTGCAGGGGGAGGCACGACCGTTGCTGCGGAACCTTCCCTGCAGGACATTATGGGCGCCATCGAGGGCATCAGGGAAACTATCGCGACGCAATATGAGGCCCTGGCCCGTAAGATCGACACTGTCGCGATCGACGTCGCCTTGATTCGGGCCGACCTCTCTAAAACCAACGAGAAGGTCCAGGCCCTTGATGCACGGACCTCCACCCTGGGTGCGGAGGTGTCGGATCTGCGGGCCGCGCTTGGGGACATTAGAGTGGTCAACGACCATATGGCCCGGCGACTTGAGGACTTCGAGGGACGGGCCCGACGCAACAATATCCGCATCATTGGGGTACCGGAGTCCTCCGACAGCCGCCCGGTGGACCTCGTGGTCGAGGAACTTATCCTGCAACAGCTGTCCCCGGTTGGCCTAAGCAAATTCTTCGCTGTGGAGCGGGCCCATCGAGTTCCGGGCGGCCGGCCGCGGCCGGGGGCCCCCCCGAGGCCTATCGTGGCTAAACTGTTCCACTACAGGGACCGCGATGCTATTCTGCAGGCTTCACGGACCCGTGGCCCGGTCCGCTACGAGAACTCGACCATCAACTTTTATCCGGACTTCACGCAACTGGTCCAGAAACAGCGGATGGGATTCCAAGGGGTGAAGCGCCGTCTCCGCGAGCTAGGCCTGAAGTACTCAATGATCTACCCGGCGAAACTTCGAGTGGAGCATGGAGAGCGGACAGCCTTTTTTGACTCTCCTGTGGCCGCAAGTAACTGGCTGGACTCGCTGCCGGACGGGGGTGGCCGGCCCGGGCCCTCTGGGGGCACCGCAGGTGACGGGTCCCCTTAGACTGACCTTTGGTCTTTACTTTCTGCGGCTTGGCACTGTACAGTTGGGTCTTACTTCTTTTGCATACTGTGCTTTACCAGGACCCGTGAGGGGTGCGGGCGGGTACGGGTCCCTTTCCTCCTCCGGGGTCTTTTTGTAGAATGGGGTTAATGGGGCGACAGGCACACTGCAAGTTGGGGGGGGTCTTTGGCCCGCAGGGGTGCAGGGTGGGGGGCGTTGGACTTGGGGTGGGGTTGGGGGGGAAGAGGGGTTGTTTAGTTGTGTGTTTTTTGTTTACAGGGCGAGGTATTGATTTTTATCCATATTTGGGAGCGGTGCTGCGGGCTGGGGGCTTCTTGAGCTATTGGATGGGATGGGGGGAGACGGGTTGAGGATTATGTCATGGAACGTCAATGGGTTGGGGGACCGTATTAAGCGGGGTGTTGTACTGCAATATTTGCGTCGTTTGACTCCTGATGTGGTGTTTCTCCAGGAGACGCATTTGGTCGGCAATGTCTGCCATGCGATGAACAGGGGGGGATACCGCCTCGTAGCCCATTCTGGTTTCACAACTGGCTCCAGGGGGGTGGGCGTTCTCCTGCGAACCTCCCTTCCGGTGGAGATCACGAGGATAGTCTCTGATGACAGGGGGCGCTATGTGTGTTTGACTGGGAGGTGGGAGGGGCAGCCCCTTACCCTGGTTTCAGTCTACGTCCCCCCGGGCCTCCAGAACTCCACCTTCACTGACTTGGGTCGAATGCTGCTCGACCTTCCGGACGGCCTCCTGCTCATGGGCGGGGACTTTAATTCTGTGGTTTCGGGTGAACTGGATCGTCACCCACCTAGGACCCTCCCCGCTGCCCAGTCATGGCTGGGTGGGATGTTGGAGACCTTCGGCTTGGTGGATAGTTGGAGACTATTGCATCCGACCCAGTGCCAGTTCACCTTTCATTCAGGGGCGCATGGGAGTCTCTCCAGGTTAGACTACTTTCTCATGCCCGCGGCGCAGACTGGTCGGATTCGAGATGTCAGACACCTGGCGCGTGGTATCTCCGACCATTCTCCGCTGTGGCTTCTCTTTGACACCGGGTCGCGGTCCGCAGGTCGGATAGCTCCCATTAACCCCTGGTACCTGCGGGACCCTGTGACTCGGGACAGCCTGGTTAAGGCCATGGACCAATACTTTAGTGAAAACGAGGGGTCGGTGTCGTCTGCGTTGTCCCTTTGGGAAGCCTTTAAAACGGTGCTACGCGGACACGCCCTCGCCCAGATAGTGGTGGCCAAGAAGGTTAGGAGCGAGGCGGTGGTAAAGCTGGAGACTGACATCTCGGGGCTGGAGTCGGCCCTGGAGGCGAATGTTACTCCGGACGGACTACATGCCCTTAGCCTGAAACAGTTCGAATATAGGTCCCTGGTCACTGACGCGGCCAAAACTATGTATAGGGAGCGGCAGGGCCGATTGTATGACGCGGGGGACAAGGCGGGTAAGTTGATTGCGTGGCTGGACAAAAAAGAGAGAGTGAATCGTGTGGTCCCCGAGTTGCGTGCTACGGATGGTGTGTGTGTGACTGAGCCGGATGAGATTGTGGAATGCTTCGCTGATCACCTCCGGGCGGTGTACTCCCCGGTGACTGACAGGGACGAGGATGACTCTCGCCTCCTACTGAGAGATATTGCTCTGCCCGGCCTGTCCGTTGAGGACCGGGAGCGGTTGGACGCCCCCTTATCGTCGGATGAAATAGCGACCGCGATTCGTTCCCTTCGCTCGGGCAAGGCTATGGGTCCTAATGGTCTGCCCATTGAACTATACAAATTGCGTCCTGATAAGCTTGCGCCCTTCCTCGGCCGCATGTTCCGCGACTCTCTTGCGGCGGGTTCCCTTCCTGCCGACCAGCGCTTGGCCACTATAGTCGTTATTCCCAAGGAGGGCAAGCCTCGTGACCGCTGTACCTCCTACCGGCCTATTTCACTGCTCAATGCGGAGCCTAAAATCCTGGCGAAAGTCCTGGCCAATCGATTGTTGAGTGTAGTGTGCGACCTTATTCATCCGGACCAATGCGGCTTTATCCCGCACCGCAACACCGCTCTTAACTTGCGGCGTCTGCACGGGGTCCTCGCCAGGGCGGAGTTTCTCTCCGAACCGGCCGTGCTGGTTTCTTTGGATGCCACGATGGCATTTGACACTATTGAGTGGCCATTCCTCTGGGCCGTCTTGGATAAATTCGGCTTTGGAGAGGGATTTATTGGCTGGGTGAGGCTCCTTTACACGGGACCCATGGCTCAAGTGGTGGTGAATGGGCGGGTCTCTCGGCCCTTTGCCCTTGGCAGGGGCACGAGGCAGGGGTGCCCGTTGTCCCCGTTGCTTTTTGCTCTCGCCCTGGAGCCACTCGCTGCCTGGCTCCGTTGGGAGCCCTCGCTTAGAGGGATCCGGTGGGGCCCGGGCTTTGAAGATCGGGTCTCGCTGTATGCGGACGACATTCTCCTGTACCTCACCTCACCGCGGCAGTCACTCAACGTCCTTTTTGACGTTCTGACCTCCTTTGGGAACAATTCGGGTCTCACGATCAATTGGTCTAAATCCTGCGTTTATCCCATCGCTGGTGGTCCTCCTCTCCTGCCGCCTCGGCTCCCGATTCAAATATCTCTGAGCGGCTTTAAGTACCTGGGGATATACGTTTCGCTGGACCCGGTGGCTCGCTACGAGCAGAATCTTCTGCGTCCACTTCGGCGGCTGCGGGAGGACACGGCCCGGTGGTGCAGGCTGCCCCTGTCCCCGCTGGGTCGGGCCGCGCTGTTTAAAATGATGTCCCTTCCCAGGTTCCTCTATGCACTCCAGAACTCCTTTGACGTTATCCCAGTGGCCTACTTTCGGGAGGTGGAGAGCCTGCAGAGGAGACTGGTGTGGAACGGCCGGGCGCGTATTGCTCTTGCCAAGCTCACTCTCCCCTGGTATGACGGGGGCATCGCGCTTCCTGACATTCGCAGGTACTATTGGGCCTCGCAGCTATCTGCCATTAACCACGCCACGTATGCGCCCGGCTTGAATCCGGCGTATGAGATGGACAAGTTCCTGCTTCCCGGCGGGAACTACAACAGGGCACTTTATTCCCGCCTGGCTGACCGGACCCTTACGGGTCCTACTAAGATTGCTGTGCGGACCTGGAGGGCTGCCACTGCGGCCACGGGCTGGAGTGAGCGAATGACATGTGCTACTCCCTTGTTTGCCTCCGACCGCCTGGGCAGCTTGTGGACCACCAAGGGGTTTGACCAGTGGGACACGATTGGTATCAGCAAAGTGGGGGACCTGTGGCACAAGGGCGCGGTCAAGACTTTCGCGGTGCTCCAGGCCGAATACGAGCTGACCGACAGGGAGTTCTTCCGCTACGCCCAGGTTCGACACGCCCTGCTCTCGGTCTTCGGGGAGGGGACCAAGATCCCTGTTTCCTCGCCCCTCGAGGACCGCGTACTTGACGGACATGTCCCTGATAGTACTATTTCTTTAATTTATAAAAAATTGATTAATCACCGGGCGGATCTCCTGGTGCGCCTTCGGGAGGCTTGGACTGGGGATGGGGTTGAATTGGACGACGAAGACTGGCAGTCTGCACTGTCGTCCCCCAAGGAGGTTGCCATTCCGGCTCGTCTCCGGTTGGTACAGCTCAAGATTCTCCACCGGGTGTATGTTACGGGTCCGCGCTTGGTCGCGATGGGATTCTCCGACGACGGACTCTGTAAGCGAGGCTGCGGGCTCAGCGCCACCTTTCTTCATATCCTTTGGGAGTGTCGCGAGGTGGCGGACTACTGGCGCCGGGTCCACACGGTTATGGGACAGGTCACCGGGGTTGTGCTGCTGCCGGAGGGTCGTCGCTGTGTCCTGAATGTGTGGGAGCCCAATGACTACAACGCGGCTCAGACTCGGTGGGCGGCCCTAGGGAACATGATTGCCAAGAGGGATATAGCGCAACATTGGGGCGCTCAACGGCCGCCCACCGTGTCTGTATGGAAGGAGAATATGGACTGGTGTATGTTTCGGGAGAAGACAGTGTATGTGGCCCGTGGCAAGCCGGGGGCATGGGGTAGAATTTGGGGTCAATGGAATGCGTATCGCGGAGGCATCTGTACGCCCCCCCTGGTAGACACTGATATCGCCATGTCCCCCTGACCCTTGACGGCTCCTGGCGCTTTTTGTAACAACCACATACGGACGTTCATCTCCCTTGACCCCCTCCCCCCCCCCCTCCGTCCCCGGCCTCCCGGTACTCCTCTCTTTAGCGGATTGCTCAAATGTTCTGACTGGAGTCTCCCGGGGGCAGCCTGAACCGCACTGGTATCCCTCGTAACTCGCCTTTTGTTTTTATTGTTTTTCTTTTTGTTTCTGTTATTGTTGGACCGACGCTTGCTGTTCCTCGAGGACTATCTTGAGCCACTGCGGGGCAGTGCCCGGGGAACGGATTGCAGCTTTGATATGTGTATATTTCCTTATGTACCTAGCGGCCGGCCCGGGTGGTTGTAGGCCCATACTTGTAACCGAATTATTGTCCAATAAAAACTTTTTCCAAAAAAAAAAAAAAAAAAAAAAAAAAATAATGTGTATGTACTTGCTGTTCGCTTCTCTGAGTAGATATGAAACTACCACAAACACTGGTGAGGTGACCCACTTTCACATTGCAGGGACAGATTAGTGACATCCCAGGCAGGGCCTACAGGAAGTAGGTTGGGCAATGCTGGGGGCTTTCAAGATTCAACATGAATCTGGTGAAAGTGATCAAAGCTATATTTTGGTAGGATGCTGTAGAGCCAGATAAAATCACTGTATGTGTAGCTGATGCTTGTCACTCAAACCAGTGGATTCATATGGAGGAAAAGCGAAGAGCCAAATTCTTTTGCTGAAGCACTGTGTCCTAAGTGTCCAAGCACACACATACGGCTGAGAGAGGCAGACATCTACAACACCTTGCATTGATCGGATCACTGTTGTCATCATCCCAGGTGCCAGTGCTTTAAGTGGGATGAAAAAAGTGAGGAGTCTTTTAAAGGGATATTGGCAAGCACAAATAACTATGAGTTCTTTCCAAGAGGCATGGCCACACAATTAGGAGTGTGGAAAACTAAAATCCTGTGCATGCCACATGGCCAGTATTTGGGTGCCTCTCTCTGATTTGTATATTATTGCATTTTGAAATGCAACACAACAACAGACATACACCTAAAAAAACAAGCAGTACCTATTGGCTCTGCCAATGCTTTTTAGCAGGATAAAATGAATGAATAACAGCAATGATTTTGTGTAAATAATTAGTATTGAAAAATGTTCAATCCTGGACATTTGAGACTGAAATAAACATCACTAACATCTGTGGAAGAGTGGGTGGTCTTCAGAGTGTCTCAATCACTTCTGTTTCCCTTCAACCCACTTCCCTCTGCCATCTGTCAGTCTGTTACACACTTGCTCCCTTTTTCTTCCCCCATCCTTTTGAAATCATCTGTAATTCTCCTGCATCATCTTTACACCGTCTTGATGCTCTAGTCTTCTTCACATACTTCTGTTCATCTTCTGATTTCCCCACCGCCCACACACAACACATCAATTCAGATTTAAGTAGTGCATTGTATTGTCCTTTAGGGCTGTCAATATTTTGAGTTGTATATACATCCTCCACATGCATTGCCAAAAAATCACAATTGCAATTGGCACATATATGACCACAATTCTGTGCACTCTGCAGAAACGCCAAGGATTGCATGAAATTTGAACATGTTTATTTAACACCGACAGGAACTCTAAGAAATTCACACTATATTCAGATTCTCACTCTCATTTCAGCACTCACTCGTGCCCTTTCATGAGCACTCACCAACAGCCAGACAGCACCCAGGCACCTAGAGGTGACTCAATTCATGTAATATTAATGCATATGAAAAAACTACAGAAATACAATATATGGGAAAAACAACTCAGAGTATGCAAGATGAAGTTCAAATGAAATGTAAACACTGACTGCATCATTGTTATGGATCACCTCAAGGCTAATTACAGTCGTTGTTGAGGATTCAAATGTTGTTTTTGCCTTTAAAAGACATGTATTTAGGACCCAACAGGGATCCATTTCAAAGACAGTTTTTAATTACTGCTGCATGTGAGACCTGGCAGGACTCGACCCACTTAATACCCCGCAGGTGGCACACTGATGTGAAGTGAGTGACGGTCAGGGGGGGTCAATCAGATGCATGCCCTCCTCCCTGCCTGCACCACATCACACACATCTTCGTAGTTCACTCTGGCATCCTTGGCCCAGTCTGAGAGGCTGGCAAACCACTAGAAGTTTAAGCCGTATGCCTGGCTCTGGTTCATCTTGAGGTCCTCTTGGACCCTCAAGGCCAAACTAGATGTGTTTTCAAATAGCATCTGCCTCTCCCCGCGTTCTAACTTCATGTGCCAAGAATGAACAACAAAGCAGTAAGCTTAGATGTTGAACAGGTGAATCTATTAGTGGAGTGAAACCAGAAAATCTGAGATCAATCTTCCTCGCTTGAACAAATTGTGTTATCGTAGGCAAATATTTGATTTCACAGAGCCTCCTTTTTTCATTATCACATGAGAGTACTTTTAAATATGTGAGCTCATGAAGTGTGCTCTACAAACTACTATAATGTTGCTCCATTTATAATAAGAATCTAGGCCACATTGACCTGACAGCTGACTTACCTCTGATTTCATAAGTGGCATTGTCATAACAGTGCAGGGATGCATGAATAGTTCAAAAATTAATGTTTTAAAACTATCACTTTAATAAATGCCTCTCAATGCAGTGATATAATATGAAGTTCCAAGGTGAACTGCTTCTGCATGTTAAAGAAATGATCCAACTGTCATTGTCAGGCCAAGGCCCGACTAGGAAATTATTAGGGGTGTTCCATCCTATATACTCCCCTGAAGCTACCTCCATGAAAGCCTCAACCCTTTGATGTTACCGGAAGTCAAAAGGTGCATGATCTTCCGCTCCATGCTTTTTGATGACTACGAATTAAATTCTAAACAGCACACAGCAGGAGAATTGTTCATGTCTTTTCCATGAAGAATTCTCAAGATTAAACAATGCAAATGACCCAAATGCTGTAAAATCATAAGTACATGATCAGTATGCTTTCAACGTCCCTTGGTATCTGCTTCCCTAAAATGGTTTTGCAGAATGTAATTGCATGAGTTCTACTCGTTAACACATTAGATTGTTCTATTGTTTCTTTATGAGGCGAATTTTGTCCCTTTGATGGAATGCATTTAGACTACATGAAAAGATATTTGATAAAAAGTTAATTATCGCACTGAAAGTACTTCCGTGCACTGCACTTAAAATAAAAACCATTAGAGTTGAGGTTTTTCCCTTTTCTGTGGTTCATAAAACAAAAAATGAATAGATGATCATAAATGAAAAAGAATAGTTTGGAAAATGTATTAATATTTTTATCGGGAGAAAAACATATGGGGGCTGAAATAAACTTGCTTAAAGTATGATAGGTATGAATGGGTTGCCGCTGGGTCTTTATAGTTAGGACCACGTTTCCATAGGAAATAGATTTTTTGGTTTGCTAATAACTTTGGTGCCATTCGACGAAGTATCACAAAATGTTTCCTAAAAAAGTATCATCCACCTCAGCTCCTTCCTCGAAAGTTTAAGGGTGATCCATCACACAGAGGCTGAGAAAAACACATTTTCCCCATGCAATTTTCCATAGCAAAATTGAACAACAATCCTGCAAAAATGACACAAAATGTAGCCGAAAGCTAGACTTTGATCCAGAAAGTGTACTTTTTGTGGTTTGGTGTAATTCTATTCAGTAGAGTTTGAGAAAGTAAGGTTTAAAATGTATGTATATATATAGACGCAGAGAATACATGGATCCGAAATATAACATTTGATTGACTGCCACCACCTCAACAAAGGTGCTGCTGCCGTCATTTTAGGACTCAGGAACTCAGTCTCCTGTCCTGCAAAAAAATTAAAAAACATACAGGGGTCAGATTAGGAATGACCTGATGCCCTAGGCCTGAGACCCACCCTTGGGCCGATTTCTTTTTCTTTTTACAAAAGTTACCATGGATCTGAGGGTGATCCTCAGTTCCATGGTAAAATTAAATATAAAAATAATGGACTCCTGCTGTTATTAAATAAATGGGTGGACTAGGCTCTAAGGGTTTATGGATTGATTATCTTTAGTGAGGACCCATGGATCCCATTCACTGGGACAGTTCTGTTATTTTTTTAGTGGGACATGAAGCCCACCTCCAGATTAATCAAATGGCTTAGGGGACCCCAAAGACCCAAAGCAATGTCACGGGACCCCATCCCAGAACATTGTCTTATTCCCTACCTTGGATAGTGCGGGCAGGGAATATAAACCTAATGCATTCTTGTAGGCAGGGAACTACAGCTTTGCTCCCGCCCTGCAGGAGCAGGCAAAACAGCTACTCTCACCCAGGCAGGAGCAAAGCAACAGAGCCTGCTAGCACCAAGGATCTGTGTTGGCTGGGGAGCCGGAAGGGGCCACACTTGGCTTGTGGGAGCCTGGGTGGCACTAGGACACCCACTGTAAAATAATGGCTCCTGCTGGCACCAAGTATTGGTGCTAGATTGGGAGCTAGCAGGGTCACAATAAGTCTCTTGCGTCATTGGATCCATGACCTTAGAAGAGCTTACCCTAATTTTTAAAGCACTCCTAGCAGGATCTGTATGCTCTTCAGCTGGAGTACAGAGACCCCTTGTGGTTGGTTATATGACTCTATTTTGTGGCCTGAAAATGTGTAAAAAAGATTCAAAGACATGTTTATGTTTGTTTAAAAAAAAGCTTTCTTTAAAATATTTTGTGACAAAAAAGTATTGTTTATTGATTTATTTTTAGAGTTTTCTTTAATGCAAACAACACCAAAGTGAATGACAACGCTTTACAAGCATAATGAAAGGTAGTTAGAATACACATGGTGATCAAGTTACATGAGCAATGGTGTATTACAAGAAACAGTAGATACAAAACAAATATAAATGAAAAGTACTGATGTAAGCAGAATCCGATAGTAAGTCCGGTCAGTGTGTAGAGGTTTGGTCAGCAGAAGAGACAGTGCGGATTTCAATGTTGTGAGCGACGGTGAGGTAGAAAAGAAACATCAGACAAGTCGATAATAGTTGCGTATGAGGTGGGAGATATATCCTCAGTGTTCGAGGAATCTCTTGGACAGTAGAAGTTTTTACTTCCTTTCTGAAGGTGGTTGTGCACCGGTTGCATCTTGTCATCGGAAACAGAGGGTTCCAGATTTTAGGAGTCATTCTGGGGATGGATCGATTCACGTTTTCTTTTCATAATAGTTTTGTGCCTTAAGTTGTAGAGAGCTTGTGCTTCTAGAAGATCTGGTTCCTCCAGATGGGGTCAGTTTCTGGGTCAGGTAGAAGGGAGTGTTATGGTGGAGAGCTTTGTGGGTCATACAGGCAATTTTGAGGTGGATCCCAGCCCCACAGGGTAGCCATTTCAGAGACTGGAGGTCAGGAGTGATGTGATCTTTTTTTGTGAGCCAGTGCAGAGATCAAGGCAGCCTTCAGGGGAGCAGGATTGATTTTTGGAAGGCCCACATGGGTAGCGCTGCCAAAGTCGAATTTCAATATCACAAGAGCTTCAACCACTGTTTTGAGAGCAGCTGTGGGAGGAAAGGTTTTAGTTCCCTTAGTGCATGCAGTTGGCAGTTAGCTCCTCTGGTTGTGGTACTAAAATGATTTTACATGGAGAGGGTAGTGCCCAAGGTTATTCCAAGGGATTTTGCTGAGTCAATGAAGAGTGGGGTACAATTCAGGCCAGTAAGATTTGGGAGCCAATCTTTGATACAAGGAGTGATAGTGGATGGTGAGATCAATAAATATTCAGTTTTGAGGGCATTTAGTTTGATATGGTTACGGGTCAGCCAATGTTGCATTTTTGTCAAGGTGTTATTTAGGGTGCTGATGTCATTGGGAAATTTGTATGGAGAGTTGAGTATCTGCAAACATGTGGTAAGAGGTGTAAGAGAGTGTCAGGATCTCAGTTACTGGCTCCATATAAGGGTTAAACAGAGGCAGGGAGAGAATAGAACTTTCGGGACGCCGAGCGCCACTGGTGACTGATCAGAGAGAACATGGTTGATTAAGACGTGCTGAGGACTGGGAATGAGGTGAACCATTTAAGTACGGTACCAGAGATACCCATCCTGTGTTCTAAAAGGTTTAGAAGGGTTTCATGATGACAGTGTCGGATGCAGCTGATAGGTCAAGTAAGATAAGCAAGCAGATTCATTCTGGCCGAGTGAACGTAGAACATCGTCAATGATGTGGATCAAGGTTGTTTCTGTGCTTTGGCCTGGCCTATGACTATATTGATATTGGTCGAGGAGTTGGAAATGCTCAATGTGACTGCGAAGCTGATTGTTCACACATTTTTCCAGGAGTTTGGCCAGAGTAGGGATGTTAGAGAAAAGGCAGTAAGTGTTGGGATTAGTTTGGTCAGCATTGTTTTTTTTAAAGATCGGGATAACCTGGACACTTTTTAGGCAGTCAGGTAAGTGGTCTTAGGTGAGTGAGGCCTTGATAATTCTAGTCCATAAAGGTAGTAGGAGGTGAGTGGCCTCATTGAGGGGTTTGAAGGGAAGGGGATCGTTGAATTGGTTTGAGTATTTTAGAGAGGACAGAAGTTTAGCGATGTCATGTTCATCGAAGGCGAAGGTGGCATCGTTTTTTTAGTGTGTGGTGGGCGTCTTGTGCGTATGTCCAAGTCAATCGGGATGGGATGTGGGGGGGTTAGGGAGGTAAAAGCTTCAAAACCGGCTGGGTATCGGTGGAGATTAGCCTCATTTTCTCATCAAAGAAGGAGGCAAAAGTTTTGCAGTTAGAGGGGGATTTGAAATCTGAGGGTGGAGCATTGTTTTTCAGGGTTGTTTGGTACTTGATAATTTTGAACAGTGTTTTGGTTGATTGGTTGATGTATATAGTTGATTCTGGAAGAATGCTGCTTTGGAGTGTCTAATGTGCCTATTGTAGGTGTTCCATTTATGTTGTAGAAGTTTGAGGTTAGACAGAGAGTGGGTATGTTGCCATGCTCTTTCGACAAGTCTGATTCATCGCCATTTTTTTATTAAGGCCACAGTTGAAACAGGGGTTGGATCTTTTGGTCGGGGCTCTCTTCACTTGTTTGGGGGAAACAGTATCCATGATTTTGGACATGGAGTTGAAGTAGTGATCAGTGAGGTCCTGAGCGTCAATCATGGTGGAGGGAGGGAGCAAATTGCAGTTACTGATAGTAGACATCGTGAGTGAGTTGATGTTTTGGGTGTCTCTGACCCAGTGTTTGGCTTTCCTATGTAAGCCCCTAGAGAAAGATGACTTTACATATACGTGGAAGGTGATGCAGTGGGGGTCGGTCCAGTCGCAGGGTAGGATAGATTCGATTTGGATGATGTTTTCTTTAGCAATGATTAAATCTACGGTAGCTCCCTTGTTAGGAGTCAGGATATTGCAGGCTTGGGTAAGGTTGAGGTCCCAAGGGAAGGATTTGAAACTGTTCACAATAGGGTCGCAAGAGTTGCTGCATTTGTTGTTGAAATCACCAAGAAAAATCTGCTTATTATGGTCATCATTGTTGAAGGAGATAATTTCTATAACCTGCTTGATAAATGAGTGGTTGTCACCTGGAGAGTGGAAGAACATGTGAAGGGAGCATGATGTGTTATTACTAGTGGTGATGTTGATCTTGAGGGTTTCGCAAGAGGGCTGTAACAGAGAATGTGTTTGTTTCATAGAAAACACGGTTCTGTATATACAGGCAAACCACCCCCACAGCAGCTGGAGCGGTCTTGTCTGACGATGTAATGACTAGGGGGTACTAGTATGTCAAGGATTGGGGATGAGGATTCGTTCAGCCAAGTTTCAATGAAGAAAAAGAATGTCATGGTTGAATATAAGATCAGCAATGTCAGCCGTGTGTTTCACTGCTGAAGGACAACTGAGTAGCAAGAATTTAAGGGATGATTTTGTAGTATTGGTTGACCTATGAGAGATGGGTAATAGTTTTTGATTTGCTTTATTGATCTGTCTAGAGCTAGTGTAGGATTCCCTGAGAGGGTGAGTAATAATGGTCTGAATTTCTTTGACATGTATAGCGAGGTCAGTAGGAGCATGATTATAAGTGGCGGTGAGAGATAAGATATCAATATACGATAGCTGTCAGACTAGCCTTTTTGGTTGAGGAGAGTGGTCAAGGTTTGGTTTGCAATGCTAGCAAGGTTGGGGGACCCAGGTGTAGGTAGGGCTGACAACAGAGTGGCATTTGGAAGTAGGAGTGGTAAAATTCATAGGATGGTACGCACGTAGGGACCGATGATGAACCAGGTTGGAGGTGATATAAGCAAGTTTGTGTATGTCAGACCTAATCAGTTGAAGTTTAGGTGTTATGGAATCAAATTCATAGAGGGTGTAGTTTTTCCTTATGAGCTTCTGACAGGTTTGTGTATTGTAATGAGGTGAGCACGTTTTTGATAAATTAGGAGGGTAGTTTATTATGGAGTTGTTTCCTACAGGGGAAAGTAGAGCATTCAATTTGTTGGACTGGGATGGATCCATGTTAGGAGGTGTGGGCAGGGAAGAGCAGGGACGAGTAAGCGATGTCCTCTTCCAAGATGGCTGACCTATTACAGACAGGAGCGTCAAGACTCTCTCCCTGTGTTCTCGTGTCCACCACCAAGGGGCTTAATTGTGGGACTCTCCAGTTTTCTAAAATGCTTACAGACCTTTCCCTGCATTCATATAGTGACTTCCAGCCATTTGGACCCTATGTGAGAAATACCATCCATTTCCAATCCATGTCAGGTTTTGTGGAAGCCAGTCTGCTCATGCTTGAAACTCTATTAGCTATATTCCCCTGCTCATTGCTTCGTCTCCACTCCGGCAGGGCAAGGATGGGTGGAGTAATTCAGCACACCTGTGGCTGGCAGCTGATATCCGGCTCACACCTGATGCATGTGATTACAGTGAGCTTTTTAAGCCCCAGGACTTTTCAGTCCAGTATTGGTCATTGTAGCTGTGTTCCTGTAAGACAGTCTTCTGCTTCTTGAGCATTTGCTGTCATTGTTTCTGAGCTATAGTTATTTCTTGATTTCTGGGCTATAGCTATCCTTGTTCCTGAAGTAGCAGTGTTACCTCAATTCCTGTTACTAAGCAGTAGCTACCTTTGTTCTGAATTAGCACTGCCTTTGAGGCTACCTAGATATCTTGATTACTGATCTGCATCTATTCCTTGTTACTGAACTAGCTCTTCCTTCAGTGCTACCTTGACTCATGAGCCTTAGCCATTGCTTGTTTCCTTGATTCCTGAACCAGTACTATTTACTGCATTCTTGAAGCCTCTCTCCACTATTTCCCTTTACCTTTGTTACAGTTTGTAGTGTGCTGTCTTCCTATTCCTGCTGTCTTGCTTCTAGTTTTCTTGTATGTCTGTTACCTGCTTTCTGCCAAGTGTTCCCTTTCTTTTCCCTTTTTTTTCCTGTCGCTCGATTTCTAAGAAGGAGCGAATTCCTTGTTCTTTGAACTAGCACTGCCTTCATTGCTTCCTTGTTTCCTTGATTCCTGAACCAGTACGATGTAGTGCTCTCTTGTAGTCTCTCCTTCTGTATTTACCTTTTCCCAGACCCTGCCCTTTTTCCATTTACCTTTTGGTCCAGTTTCTACCTTGCTGTCTTCCAGTAGTCTTAGCTTCCAGTGTCCTTGTGGGGTTTGTTTCTTGCCTTTTGCCAAGTGTGCCGTTTGTATTCTCCTCTTTCCTGTTACGCTCTCCTCCTTGCTAGCTCCTTGTCTATGGCTGTGTATTTAGTTCTACACCCTTGCTGTTACCCCCTTGCTGTTACCCCCTTGTGTGTTCCTGTTTGATCGCCAGGATCTGTGGGCACAACTGACAACCAAGGTGGTGTTTCTTGTCTACTGTATTGTCTTTGAGTTACATTTATAACATCACCATAGAAATGAGGTCCACAGACCCTGCCTTTGCATGTATATCCTATATGTGGGTATTTGCAGTCAGCATCTGTAACAGCAATTGTGGGTGAGAAACTTACTGAGCTTCAGTCTTACCATGTGCAGCTCATGAGTGCTTTACCCCATTCCCTTTATTGATTATCTATCTATCTATCTATCTATCTATCTATCTATCTATCTATCTATCTATCTATCTATCTATCTATCTATCTATCTATCTATCTATCTATCTATCTATCTATCTATCTATCTATCTATCTATCTATCTATCTATCTATCTATCTATCTATCTATCTATCTATCTATCTATCTATCAATAAGATAATAAGATAATAAGATTAGATATCATCTTATCTATCTTATCTTTCCATCTATTTATCTATCTTATCTTTCTATAGATTTATCTATCTTATCTTTCTATATATTAATCTATTTTATCTAATATAGATAGATAGATCTATATATATGTGTATATATTATCTACTGGCGGTCGCCAGTAGATAGTTATAGTTAGGACCTATTTTCCATAGGAAATCTGCAACATTCTATTCCCAATAAGTCTGGTGCCTGTTGATGAATCCTCGCGAAATTTTCGAAACTTTTGGCCAGCTCCGCTCCGCTCCTACCCTGAAAGTTATGTGGTGATTTGTCAAGTGGGGACCGAGAAAAAAGGGGGGTCCCAAAACGCGTTTTCCCCATGCCATTTCCCATAGGATCTGTTGTCGCAGCTACAGCCCGAACCGCTGAACGGAATGACACCAAATTTGGCAAAGAGGTAGTCCTCAGTTCAGATTCGTGCCTTTTGCTTAAATGGTGTAAATCTGTTCAGTAGTTCCTGAGAAAATCAGAGTTAAAAGTACAGATATATCTATGGCCGGGGAGGATCCACATACCCTACCCGCACCGTGAGCGCACCCTCCCCGAACCAGGCGCGCACCCTCCTGATCGCGCGCTGAATGCTAATTGGCTGTCGAGTATCTGTCTACATTCGAAACCAGGAACTGTTGGCGGCCATTTTCTGCCTCGGTAGAAGCGAGGCTGAAGAAGCAAGGGGAATAAGTGTGTAAAACATATAAAGGGGGCAGAGTGGAAATACTCTGACCCTCTAGAGGTGCTTAGGGGGTCCCAGAAGGACCCCCTGGGTCACCCTTTTTTTTTTAAACTGTGAATGGGCGCACGGTGCGCGCATCCTATCGCGTTGGCTGCACAGATTCTCTCGCGTTGGGTGCGCGGATCAAAGGATTTTTTTTTTTTTAAAAGACAAGAAATCATTGGTTGTATGACTACTTTCTACACTGAAAGACACACCTTCCTGCACAAAAACAATGAGAAAATGCATTTTTCTCCTTCAATGTATGCTGAACATTTCAGCATGCATTGAAGATATAAAAATGTGGAGAAATTAAAACAATTCTCCTTGTGCTTTCCTACACCAATTTTAGAATGGTGCAGCATTCACACACATATCGAGATTTATGATTTCTGATAAATCTAGACATGTGTCTTGTTCTATGAGTATTAAGTGCAATCATGCACAACAACACTTATAGAACACCCTTTCAACACAAAGTGGTGTGCATGATGAGGTTGTATTTACATGGAATATAAAAAGTGCACAGAGTGCCTTTTCCTCTCTTTGTAAATATGAACGAGTATCTTGCACAATAACTATGTCACAAAAAGTGACATATTTCCGTTTTTAAAATTCCTTGCGAATGATAGAAGGTAAGCACAGTGTTTTGTCTGTAAAGATGTTCAAAGAAGAATGATTGAAATAATTGCGGTCCTTCAATAGTTAAATGGGAAATATTATGAACCCCTCAAATCTCTTTTTTGCAGGTCACATAATATCTGATTATGGTCAGATTTCAAAACTACATAGGTATAAACAGAGTGTTTTTAGAAACACGTAAACGTCGCGTTACGTACATCGAACGTGTTGCGTATAGGCTGGGAGTCGCGTACCGGTCGCATTGCAATCGCGCACTAAACACGTACCCAACGCATACCATGCGCGGATGCTATCGCGTAGGGATCGGGAGCGATGCGCTTAGGGTGCGCGGATCCAAAAACATGGAAAATATATATATAAAATAAAGTTTTGAACATATAGTTAAAAAAATATTTTGAAAAATATGAAAAAATATGTTTGAAAAACCCATTAAATTCAAATAATATTTTTTAATTTTTAAAAGAATTAATTGAAAAAATAAGTTTAAAAAATGGTGATAAAAAAGTATTTAAAAAAAATAAAATAATGAAATTGACACACTGAATTTGAAAAATATAGAAATCCAATCAAAATCATTAAACATGATATCTTCAGAGATAAGTGAAAGAAAAAACCATAGGTTTCATGCACGTTATAGTTAGGAATTGGCATTTAAAAAACCTTTGAAATTCACTGAAAAAAACAAAGGTTTCAGAGGCGTTATAGTTCGGAACTGGCATTTAAAAAACCTTAGAAATTCACTGAAAAAACCATAAGTTTCAGGGGCGTTATAGTTAGCTGGACATTTCCCTCGTACAAAACCCTAGAAATTCCCCCGTTATAGTCAGTTCAGCTAACTATAACTCGCGCCCCCGCAATGCACTGGTGATGACGTCACATATTACATCACTCATGACATGGTCAGTGACATCACTGATGACATCACTGATGACATCTCAAATGACATCACTGATGACATCACTGATGACGTCATCCACGTGATAAATTAGTGCATCTTCTCACACCCTAACATAACCTTTGATACACCGACTCAAAATTTCAGACGGCCATTTTGAAAACCATAGATACTCCAATACCAATAACTACATACCCACTCATTGACTCTTAGGTCTACATACATCTCCACTCACTCACCTGTACAGTCACTCATACTTACAGTCACTCCGTACAGGACTATCATATGCATTTATACACCTATATAGACACTCACACACCGCCAATCATCCATTGAGGTACTGACACACCTAGTCAGTCATGCAAATAAATAATCACAGTCCAATTTACTCACCTATACAGTTAAACACACTCAAGTTCACTTACTCATAAAAATACTAACAAATTCTGACGCTCTTATACAATTACTGATACAAGCACACACTCATCCATACAGCCACTCTCGCAGTCACACACTCTCAAATATAGATAGTTATATACTCTTACACATATATACACTGCGTTTCACGTATGTAGTTACTGACACATGTACAACTGAGATATACATTCAATCACTAACACACCCTTACATACAGTCACCCAACCATGCAGTCCATCACAGTTGCACTCTTAAAACCATGCACCCATAGCATCACCCATTCACACATCTATGCACAGAGTCACACATACCCTACCCACACAAACACTCAGGCACCCATACAGATACTTAGACAACCAATCAATAACCCATATAGACACTCATATTGCTATTCACAAAACCATGCAGCCACTTATACACCAACACACAGACACATACAGACATTCACACAGTTTAGTCACTAGTCTGCAGTAAGATACATTTAATGACTCACTTATAGAGTCAGTTACGCACCTAGAAAATCATCCATTCACACACTTATACACCCACTCATTCTTCCACAGGCCTTTCACTATAAATATATAAAACATATTTAAACTTTACAAAAACACACAGTCACTGGATGACGTCATCAGTTATGTCATCAGTGATGTCCTTTGAGATATCATCAGTGATGTCACTGACCATGTTATGAGTGATGTAATATGTGATGTCATCAGCAGTGCACTGCGGGGGCGCAAGTTATAGTTAGCTGAACTAACTATAACGGGGGAATTTCTAGGGTTTTGTACCAGGGAAATATCCAGCTAACTATAACGCCCCTGAAACCTATGGTTTTAACAGTGAATATATATATATATCGAATCCTCCTTCCGAAGTACCAGCCGGTACTGCCAAGAAGACACGGACACTCTGATGCTGGTTCAAATTCTCACGCTCGGTTTATTTTTTCAACAAGATTCTGTTTCAGACGCGTTTCGACCGACACAGTGGTCTTGGTCACATATATGTATGTATCTTATTCTCTGTTGCAGGATTCCCCTTTGAATTCCTTTTCTCCTCTGACTCTCTGCAGATCCTGGACAGCACGGTACTCCTCTTTCTGCTTACCTTTTCCTTCCCAGCCACCAGCCCTTGCCCAAGTGCCTGACACAGGCAATTGTCCCGGACAGTCCTAACAGGGAGTAGGACTATTGTGAAGAAAGGTGGATGGTCCTTTTACAGTATCTGTTACAGAGAAAGGAGAAGAAAGTCCTATGTCGGTTTCTGTGGAATTTGTTTGCAGGTTCGAGGTGTGCCTGAGGAGCCTATATGGGAGTTAAACAGAAAATGGGGTAGAGCAAAAGCAGTCAGGCAGAAGTAAAAACGACATCAAAAAGACAACAAAAGCATTATAAACAGGCAGTCTAGTTCACTTTAAATCACGTAACCAGAGCCCCGCTCCATCTGATTAATACGGCACCAACATTAAAAAGTGTCACTGAGTTACATAGACAAGATGCACGCTAAAGTGAGGCTGCATGAGCCTTTCAAGGTGCAGCCGCCAATCCGGGGCCTCACTGGGGTCATAGGAGCCCCAGCCTTAATGTCGTTTTTAAGTCAGATGCTCCCGCGACCATAATCACTCGTGCTAAATACTCAGTGAGTCTGCAGGGGCCTCTCAAGGTGCCGCCTCCTAACCAGGCCTTAATGGGGTCGTGGGAACCCCAGCTGTAGCGTGCTTATAGAGCCAGAGGCTCTGAAAGAACATAATCGCAGGTACTAGCGCCACTTACAGGCAGAGAGTCATGCTGGGCACAACAGCTTGGATAGAAGAAAAGCAGAAGCGGTTCAGTGTAGGGGAAGGGGCTAGTTGGCAGGCACTAAGACAGGAGGGGAGTCCCGGGTCCGGGCATGCACCCCAACTCAATGAACCTCGTTAGCAAGATGGCAGCGGCTTGGACAAAATGGTGCCCGACAGCCAAGTTTTTTGCTGATTGTATGTATCCTAATTGCTCATGTTCCTTAAATCAATGGCTGTCATTTTGATGTTTAAATTTCCTGATCATTAATGAATTCAGATTTCTATTTTGTCAAAATATTGTTTGAAATCATTTTGTGCTACCTCAGCACTCGGTTGGCCATGCTGGAGCTGCACGGCGAGCCTAGAGGCACTTATTAAACATTTTAATGTGTGTATTTATAAAAAATAGTTTTGATCATTAGTGACTTTTTGGCAAAGTCAAAAGTTGTGCCCTATATATGTTGATGTGCTCAGCTCCTGATAAAGCCATTATCGCTGCCTTTTATATTTATATATTTTAAAAAAGGACATAGAGTACTTGCGTGGGTTGGGTGACCACAAGGAATTCAGCACCCACTGTTGATGGACTCCTGCCCAATCCCACATGCTGTGCACAGAGGGGGGTTTGGGTACCTGTTGGAGGGCTATACAGTGATGGACATCTTACTTTACATTAAGAAAAACTTGGAAATTCACTAAAAGTTAAACAAAAGTTAACAGGATGTTATAGTTAGGAATTTAAATAATATCTTACTTTACATGGAAAAAAAACCTTAGAAATTGACTGAAAAAAACCAAAGATTAAAGGGACATTACTGTTAGGTGAAAATATCAGTTAAAACATAAACCTTAAACGAACAAAACCACTGCAAAGACCCAAGGTATAGTTATCTCACGTAATTATAACTTACGCCCTATAGTGAATATAACTCGCGCCATTTCCATGCCCTGCTCATTTCCTCACATATTACATCATTCATGAAAAGTTCTATGACATCACTGATAACATCAGAGTAAAATCTGAAATTACATCATTGATGACAACACATCTTGGAGGTGTGCCTGGTAGCATTCAGACCAGTAAATGTTAGCCTTATGACTTCTGTGGACACCCACTTCCTCATTATTGCAATCGAGGGACCCCCCCTAAGTCCTTATTAGAGTCCAGGGACCCCCCCACTGATTTATTATTCCCAATCTGGGGACCACAGCCTAAGCAATTTCAATGATTTGAACTTCAAGCAATACACCAAAGCACTGAAATACACAAAAGATGAAATAATGTATTTAATTCACAAACAAATATTTAAAAAGTTTAAATTCTAATTTTAATGGGGAGGTTGAAGCTTTTCTAAATTCAGTTAAGGCCACTCAATATCCATACTGTGTTCTGTTCGAAGCACTTACACTGCCCCATCAAATCAATATAAGTATACCAATTTAATCTTTAGCTGCCAATTTCAAATTCCTTCACATTTACTGATGTTTCAAATTTTGAAATTCTACATTTGTTTCTTTATTTGAATACACTTTATTAATCTTTTATTAAAATTTAAAATTCTAAGCAGTCAATACCCACTAAATAGGTGTTGCAGAATCCAGGAGTTCGCAGACCACAGGTTAAGTACCACTGATGTAGACAGTAATTCGAGGTCATGAGATGGAGACCTGGTAGTGCAGTTACCTGTCAAGATGGATCTACTGTGGGACAAGTATTGGAAGCTTTTAAAGCGCACACAGTAAGGTGTGTTTTTGTCAACTATTGAATGAACTTGTTTTTGAATTGGTGCTGCAATGGAGGTGGATGGATTAGGATGAGAAGAAGGTAGATTGAGGAGAATGGGTAGGTGTAAGTGACACTATGTACTTTTTAGTTTTTTAGTGCAGGGCAAGAATGGCATGTGCAAGAAATAACTAGATAAGGAGCAGGTGTGGAATAGGGTTGAAGGCCTACATAAGGGACAGTTGCTTTCCATGCTTTATGAGTTGATGGCTGATAGCCAAGCCCAGACATGACATTAATTCACCCGGGACTTGGTGCAGTTGATATAACAAACACTACTTGAGATGATTAAGAGAGATGTGATGGTGATTGAGGTGAAACGGAAACGCAGAGTAATTTTGTGTACTTGGCTTTTGCCTAGTTGCGTGTGTCTTACAGGGCACATAAAGAGGTAAACAGGGAGGGGCCAGGGTTTTGTAATGCTCACTTACCTGATGTATACTTATATCTTTACTGTAATGGCATTGCATGGTAAAGGCATATGTGTGGTAAAGACTTGCGTGTTACAGGCAATGCATGGTAAAGGCATTGCATGGTAAAGGCTGCGTGGTAATTGGTGGTAAATACTGCATAAACATTGTTTTTCTGGATGGGCTATCACTGGCAGGATGGGAGGGCAGAGCAGGGCACAGACCTACTTACACCTGAACAGGCTATGTCCTGCCTTCACAAAAAGGATTGCATTATCCCTATTAGTCTGGTGACTTGCACTTCAAAGTGCATCCTCTAGAAGTTTCTACCTCGAAGTTTCTACCACTTCGATGAAGGCACAGGTTTAAATATTTAACCTCAGACACAAACTCTTCAGTACACTTGTGGACTTGTGACTTGTGGAAGACTCTGCCAGGAAGAAAGACTGTTGTGTTGCTGAAAGGACTGCAACTCTTCTGGACTGCTGCTCTGAAGGACTGCTGCCCTGCAATGCTGACCTGCTGCCCTACTGCCCTCTTTACTGGGTGGTGAGAAGGACTGGAACCTGCAACTTGAACTCAGAAACACCAGAGTGACTACAAGGCCAGTCTCTTGTAAACAGCACCTGGACTCTGCAACTGTGAGTCTTAACCTACCAAGTGGTGCAACCTAAGTCCTGGGTTCTTGGAAATGGTCCTCTCTTCTGCAGTGTGACGCAACCCTGAGCAGCATCAATGCATCACCTCTGCTGCAAGGACTTTCACAGAGCAAGGATTGTGTATTACCCTCACAGTTCATTGCAACCACAGCTGTGTTAATCATCCTCGACGCAGACCCTCACATCACCACCCCCTCGTGAATTGCAGCCTCAGTGATGATGCAAGACGTCGCATTGCAAGCCGCACAACTTCTTTGGAATCAGCAGTCATGTGGCGCATCCTTGACATAGGACTTTGCATCGCAAGCTCCCCTCGATGACGACCTCCTCGATGACAATGCAGCACCTGGCATTGGAGCTTCGCAGCTCCATTGAACTGATGCTGCGCAATGCATCTCAAACGCAGACCTCCCATTATCTCGGCTGCACAATGCTCAGTAACCAGGATTCAAGGTACTCTTGATCAGCGAGCTAAAGTGGTCCCTGTTGGTAGCCCACATTCATTCACTATTGGCCCGAACTTGTGCCTTTGTCCCGGTCCAGTGTGACCAGGTAACCACAATTGGCGCTTTGTGCTTTTTGGCACTATTTTAACTTAAATCTTTAAAATCTTTAAAATTGCAAATCTCTGGTTCTCCTGGTTAGATTTTTGTCATTGTGGTCTTATTTGATCTATTTAGCCTTATTCTATGTCTCTTATTATTTGTGGGATTTTTCTTGTATTGTGTTTTCAATTTATTACTGTTTGAAGTATTGCACAACTACTTTACAAATTAAACCTGACTGCTCTGTGCCGAGCTACCAGAGGCTTGAGCACAGTTTAATTTGGGGTTTGCCTGTGGCTTCACGCTGACAATGTTTGTGGTTCCTGCTTGAGTTGGATTTCACCCCCCCCCTCAACCAGTAATCCAATTTCTTACAATCTTTATAATGAAATATGTTCACATTGCCTTTAAAGATGATGCAGTGCTGAGCACACCCTCTTACCATATTTTTCCGGTGGACCTTTTTTTTACTGACCAAGACGTAAAGAGAGTTAGCATTTAATTAATCAATTTAATTAACAGTGCAACCCATTTCGCTACTCATAAAGGACCAGGAATCAGGGACTATAGTTAAGATGGTTTATTACAAGTTAGCAGTCAGGTTAAGGTAAACACATATTAGAACCATGCTGTAAAGATACAGAATAACAACTGGGCAACCCAATCTTCTAAAGAATCAGACGTATCCGAATAAGGCAGACATGAACTTCAGTCACAGCAATACAAAAGATCAATAACAGAATTTGATGCTCAGAGAAGAGTTTCTCGATCTCACTTCTATACATGGGTAAAGTCTAAGATCATCGAGATTAAGTACAAACTAAGAAGATGGTTTAAACCCCTAGAAGGATCTCAAAAATCAAGGAAAAACTGAAAAATAGGAATATGTGGGGAAATGTGGAAAGGTACGGGAAGGTGTCAGTATTTCAGAAAGCTCGGTCAAGTATCTCTTTAGGACAGGGAAATTAGTGTTAGCCTTTGTCACACTCTACAAGAGTCAAAAGGAGAACATCGTGGTCGAAACCTCACAAAGCCCAAAGGAAAGTGGCCTAACCTCAGACAGTGTGAACTCTAGTTATTTCTACCGGAATCTGCCAAGTAAAACTCCTCTGTTCACATCATCGGGGATCCATTGTCCTTTTATTCTCACGTTATGAGGTGAAAGATCGATGATATTTTCTAGGTTAGACATGGGAATGATATTGCCCTTAGTCACCAGTGATACTTTGCAACAGGGTTCAATGGAAACTTCCAGCTAACACTTTGGCCCTCCATGTTCCTTGTTAAGGTCTTCTTCTCAGCCTCTCTCTATCGTTAGTAAAGTGTTACATCTATTCTTGTGGAAGTCCCTGCAAAGAACAGAGATGCAAGCTGAAAACGAAAAACAGCTTTTCATACAGAAAGCAATACGGGCTGAGTTATGACAAGTTTAACGTAAAAGAAAAATGGTGCACGTTTAAAATGCATATGCATATTCAACCACAAAGGAATAAAACTGTCAGTACATAAGATTCATATTACATAATACACACAGATTAAATAACTTTGAGTACACGTATATAGATGTAAGAACGATATTATAAAATGCAAATATGAAACATTAGTACACATATTACATAAGTCTTTTTGTTTCTAAAGTAAATATATTTTGATACTGTGATGATGGTTTTCATCATATTTCTAAGAAGTATATATCAATTAATGTGGTTAAGGCACACAGTGTATGTAAAAGCCTCTAATACTACAGTGAATGCACTTTAGTAGTGATGTTAAATGCAACACTTTAGGAAACACAAGATGTAGTGCTAATTGCACGTATTTATATATTGCATATTTATGATGTATACGCTGGATTCAAAGTTACGCTCCTCCAATTCCCCCTCTGGTGGTGACTTAAGCCATCACATTAAGATAAGCATCTCTTATCAGATGAACAAATCACAGTCTAGTTGTTTTCATAATTTTTCTTCTGGAATTCTCCAAAAACTTCATATCATCATAGTATTTGCTCTGCCTATTTTCTATTTCTATATCTGTTCTCTTTCTCTTCAATCCCTTTTTCACTTGTGCACGTTTGTAAACCATATAAATGTCAAACAGAGCTAATTCACAAGGAGCAATTGTCACTATGGGCCTCAAAATGCTTTCAACAATTTTATTCCCCAAGTTTCCAAACCATCTGCGTACTGCAGAAAATCCATTCCCTATTGCTTCCCAAGTACCTGTTGCTTTTCTCACTTTCAAATTCCTCTTAAAGTCAGTAATGTTCTTAATGTATCTCTTCAAGTCCTTAATTTTTTCAGGAATGTAAGTACAGCATTGTGAAATTTTAACATCTGACAGACTCCGCCCTCCTTTACCAGGAGAATGTCTAATGCAAGTCTATTCTGCAAAACCATGGAACTGATAGCAACCATCTCAGTATCTATAACTAAAAATGCCCAGCCGTACTAGTAACCAACTTATCAACTACAGTGGAAATCTTTCTAATCATATGCACATTCAGTATCACTCCTACAGATGATAGTATGGCACCAAAAAGGTTTCCCACAATTTCACTAGCACTGGCATCTCTCTTAGTCCTCACATGCACATGTTCTTCCCCTGTTGGGGCATCAAGATGTCCGACATGATGGATTTTCAGAAAAACTATTATGTTCCATACCATCTCCTGGGTAACCAATAATAAGCATTCTTCCGACAAATATAGTAGACTCCTGGAATACCAGGTACTGCTCCATTTAAATATAGTCCCCGATTTCCAAGGGTTTCAAAAGTGTGATCACATTCACTCCTATCTACAAAATAAGTATATAAATTAAATTTTCTAGTATACACACAGGTTCCCATGATGTTGCCAATCTAATTTTAATGCGGCTAATTTTCCAGCCAGCTTATGTTCATGCTCTTTTTTAGCCCATGTTGGTGCATTAGTGTGATTTGCTGCTCTAGCCATAATAATTCTTCTATTTTCTACTGAATCTATACAATTCTTCCCAACATCCACAATATACAAGTTGAATTGTACCTATGGGCATTACTGTACCCAATGTTATGGTATGTTTAAAAGAAAATTCAATTATATACAATGTTTAAGCATCAGGTTGACGATTCAAATATTTCAGCAAAGGAATTTCTCAAACATTAAGTCATAATTGAAGTAATAATGTTGGAGATGTCCCTCTCCATAGAAAAGACTTGTCAAAAGGCTACACGACATACCATAAGTCAGAGGAATATGATGGTATGTAATATCCTCTGTTGCAGAAGCAAACAATTGCATGCCCACTTAACAGCCCCTAGCATCCATAGTGGCAACACATTCATAAAGCAATTTGGAATAAACATTCAATGAATAGTCTCCTCTAGATGCATCTATATGTAAGTCTTTCTCATATATGGAAGGTAAATACTGTTAGCAGGAAATGACAAATGAGGGAGTCTTTTGGAACTAAACTCGTCTACATGAGAAGGTGTGTATAAACTCAACATTACAAGCAAAGCAATCGATGCTAATGACACAACAACAAATACTCCTATGCACAAGCATCTACGTCTACCAGTATTACTACTAACCTCCATGCTTTTTCTGCGGTTAGTACGTTTAGGTGGAAGATAGCAATACAGTCCTCCTGGTCGGTTTTCACTTATCCAGACAGCAAAAACAAAGTTCAAGTGTATTTTCAGCACAAAAAAATGTGCACAAAAAGATCTTCATGAGACTTCCTTTGCTCTACTCCAAGTTCTTCTAGATGACAACCTTACGCACCTTCGGCAGACTCGGGGCCTCTGTACTCTTAGTAGTTTGGGCAAAATCTATTCAGTTCTTTCTAATAAATGCGCAGTTCAAATTCACTAATGATCACATCCAGTATAAATTGAGTCAGTCTGTTTAGTGGCAGTGTGATTCCAAATTTCAGTTCAGCCACAAAGTTCAGTTCAAGGAGACTGAATTGAATGCAAATTGTTATAGCAAAATGTTCAAAATTCTCTCTCCCAGTCATTAGCAGCCAAGTGTGTCCATTCAGGTGAGGAATACATTTCACAAAGTACTCTTGCTTTCTCTGATCTCCTCACTGCTGGCCCTTCTTCATCATTGTCACTTAGGCCAGATCCTTCAGTATCTTCTGGGATAAGGACAGATGTAATGCACTGGCCACTTTCTTTGACCTCTAAATCTCCCATATCTACCATTCCTTCCAAAAAGTGGAAGGTAGTCATGGCCCTACTCTCTTGAGCAGCATTAAGGAGAGTGTCTCCCCCACTCTCCCGATTTCCCATCTTGGCCTTTGACAAATTCACTGTCCTTTTTGGGAAAATAACGTCTGTGTTCCCCTTCACCCCACCCCTCCTAACATTCTGGGTCAGGGTGTAGAAATCATTTTTCCAACCCTGCTTCAATTGATGAATCTTTCCTTGGATCTTGGTACGGTCCCTGAACCCTGGAAAAATGCCATGGTCAAGACAATTCTAAAGAAGTCTAACCTTGATCCTTAATGTTCCCAGAATTTCCCCCCAATATCCTTGCTTCCTTGCATCAGTAAAGTGGTCAAGAAACATGTAAACAGGCACCTTTCAGACTTCCTGAAGACCAACTCGCTATTTAACCATTTACAAACTGGTTTTTAGCCAAAGCACAGCACTGCGACTGCTCTCTTGCTTGTAGTAGAGGAAGTCAAGAGGAGATTAGATCAAGGGTCTACAGTTGCAGTGGTTCTTTTGGACTTGAGTACAGCCTTTGATACTGTTGACCCTCCAACACTGCTGGATTGGTTGAGCTCCTTTGTAAAGGAGCCCTCCGTTTAGGTATTCGATAAAGGCTGCTACTCCTAGGTCCACTCAGTCACCACAGGGGTCTTCGCTCAGCCCCGCGTTATTCAATATGTACCTACAATCCTTGACCGATATCATTACGCCCTTTGGAATATTGATAGTGTCTTACACTGATGATAACCAGCTGATTTTTTCACTTGCCCCGGATGTTGACCCTGTAGGATCCACACTATGCCCTTGTCTGGGGCAGGTAGCCAACTTGATGAATTCTTCCTGCCTTAAGCTCAATGGGTCAAAGACAGAATTCAAGATCCTTGGGAGGAATTCCTCCCTTCAATGGGCTCTGGGCTGGCCAGATTGCCTCTGTCCCATAAAAATCCTGGGGTTCTGAATGATGAATTCTTGATGATGGTTACTCAGGCCACTAAACTAGCTGGCAGTTGTTTTGGTATTCTATGCATTCTGCACAAAATACTGCACATGCTTCGTAAATCGGCAAGGAGGTTGGTAACTCAGACCCTGTTCCTCTCTCGCATCGACTATTGCAACTCATTGTACTTGGGCACTCCCATGGCAGTCACCCGGAAATTACAAGTGGTACAAAACGTGACAGCATGTATCCTTCTAGGTATTCCCAGACATGAGTCAACATGAAATGGTCTGAAATCTTTGCACTGGTTACCGGCTAAGCAGAGGATCGAATTTAAGTCTATGTGTATTGTCCATAGAGCTTTACATGTATGTTCCCCTATCCTTCGTCACTTGGTTACCCCTTATGGTACTAACATGCCACTCAGATTTTTTGATCTACATTTGGCCTCTATTCCTTCATTTAAAAGAGCCAGAAGGGGAGGATGTTCCTTTAGTTTCACCTCTCAACATAGAAAAGTTTGGAACTCTCCACCCTTGACCTTACGCTCTTTGGACAGTGAGCTAGGCTTTCGGAAGACCCTTATGACCTGTCTCTCTAAGAACTAGTGCATGAATGCTTTCTCTGCTTCGGGTGTGAGTCCTTTTCCTTGACCAGGGCTGGGATACCTGCAGTTCACCATGTGCTTTATAAATCTTGCATCATTATCATCACCATCATCATAGTGTGGCATAAGCACATAAGACAAATTGTGTCTCCTTCTCTTTTGTTTTGTCTACTCGCGTTACTGCTGCATTAGCCCCTTCACCAGAGTCCGAATCTAGGAAAGTCAACACCACAGGATGAGACGCTTCGGGACCGACTTCAACTGTTGACTCTCTCAGACCCCCTCAGGTTAAATGAGTGCTGTCTCAACTCCTTGCTGGTCCCCAACAGCTTGACTAACATGCTGTCTTTGTCTCAGTGTAATTGCTGGCACTTCAGGGGCAGGTGCTATTTTATCATCAAGGGGGCAAGGGACTCTGCAAGTATGGGCAGCATGCACCCAGTTGGAGAGACCTCTACACTTCATAGACATCTTAGTGGCCAAGATAACCTGGAAGGACCTCACAAATGAGGTTCAAAGCATGACTTGCGCATTTGCATCTGCACCATAACCAGTCACCGGAATTGATGTCATGACACTGCTTATGTTGAGATGGGATGTAGCTTCTCGAACCTGATGAGATACAGAATGCACCACATCAGCCAGTCCTTTGCAGTAATCAAGAATCATGTCATCTGTGATGTTCACAGGTACAATCACAGGCATAGCAGACAGTCTCGTGGCTCTATCCATGATTATCTCATGGGGAGCCAATCCTGTCCTGCTGTGCAGAGTACTACGTAGGCTCATTAACACCAGAGACAAAGTATCAGGCCACTTCAAGAATATGGAAGTACACACTTTAGCCAACCTAGATTTCAAAGTCCCATTGGCCTGCTCCACAATATCGGAAGCCTCTGGTCAATAACTGCAATGTAGCCTCTATTCAACTTGTAATGTGGCACATAACATCTTCAGGACCTCACTATTAAAATGAGTTCCTCTGTCTGACTCCAGAGAAGCTGGGAACCCAAAATGTGGTATTAACTCTCTCAACAACAATTTAACCACAGTGAGACTATCACTTCTCCTAGCTGGGTAAGCTTTGATCCAACGTGAGAAGATGCACACAATCCCCAGGCCATATCTCAGCCCATACACACAGGCATCTCAATAAAGTCCAGTTGCATCCTGTTGAAGGGACCATCTGATTTCCCTATGTGACTCAGTGATACTGCTGATCTCCTGCCTACAGGTGGCTGCTGACACACGACACATCTGTGACGGAAACCCTTCAGCCATCAGTCTAAGCCTGGGGTTAAATCAGTTTTAAGTAGCTGCATCCCTTGTTAGGGTTCGACGGACCCTAACAGAGGACGCGGCTACTTAATATTGTTAAACACGCTCAAGGATCAGAGAGTGAGACCCTTTATAGCATGCTACAAACTGAGTACAGAGATCAACTGTTGGAATCACAGTGTGTGTTCCCTTTCATTTATTTTGTTAAATTAGTTTTGCCTGAACAAGCACACCATGGCATCTCTACCTACATGTGCAGGTCCATGATAATATCTCTCTATTGGAGGCAACAAACTTTCTGGCAATACAGGTCTTCAATCTCCTGAAACTCAAATGTCGTCCTTGTCTCTTTTGACACAACCAGCTCTAACCCAACCTTGCTGTTATGTTGCTGATACTTCCTGCTGTAGCCTTTTCATGTCTTTCCAGGTATCAACCAAGGTTAACAATAGATTGTAATGTGTCTCATCTGACCTTTCATTTTGGAACTCCCCATTGAAGGTTCAAGTATATAGAGCAAAATAGCTGGCTGTTTCATCCACATACCTGTTGCCCTCAGTTATGTAATTGGTTCTGTTGCGATGTGCTGAGCACTTTACAACCGAAATTTGAGTAAGTAGCTGAACTCCTTCAAAAAATTATTTACACTTCCCCATTTTGTACTGGTGACCCCGAAAGGTCATGAATCCACGGTGTGACCACAACTGTTCAAAATCAGGAACAACACCAAAATCATACTGGCTATCAGTGAAAATGGTCACTTTCACGCAGTATGAGTAAGAGCAATCAATTCATCTACTTGTGCAGAAAATACTTCTTATACTCAGGAGGCTTTGACCTCGCCTGAGACAGTACAGACAGCATAGGCAGCTCTCAGGCTGCCTTCATGGTCTCGTAAGCAGGAACCATCAACAAACTTTCATAATCTGATTCCTATAGTGGCACATCTTGTATGTCAGGTCTTGGCTTGGTGCACAGTTCAGTAACATCAAGACAGTCATGCTCAGCCTCCCCTTCCACAACATCATTCCCAGGTACAGGTAACAAAGTAGCTGGATTGAGGGTAGTGCATCGCTTTAATGTGATATTCTCCATGGCAAGTGTGACTTGCTCATACTTGGTCAGGCAGCTATTTGTGGGGTACTGTGCCCTGGTTAACAGTACGTCTATAGAATGGGGAACAAAAAAAGTTTGAAGATGACCAATAACAGTGCTATCAAACTGTGCGATGCTGACACCTGAGAAAGTCACAACTTTAAGACAACCAGGCAAAGCAGCAGCTACTGGGTCAGGAGCAGCTGAAAAATATGCAACAGGTCTGCGAGCATTCCCATGCATCTAGATTAGCACTGAGAGAGAACAACCTTCAATCTCACTGTGAAATAAGGCAAAACATTTATTATAATCCGAGATTCTTAGTGCCAGGTCACAACAGATACTTTCTCTCAGGTCTGAGAAGGCATGCATGGAAATGTCATCTCATAGTACCGGATCTGACACAGCCTCTATGTGTTAGCCTCTGTAAAGACTTGGCCACTAGGAAAAAATTAGGGATCCACTGTCAATAGTTGCCCACAATTCCCAAGAACATCCTGACTTATTTCTGGGTAGTTGACTGATTCCTTTTCAGAATCGCTGAGATCCTCTCTTGTGAAATCTTCCTAGCTCCTTTCTCAATGTGATGTCTTAAGTACAAGAAGTCTTTCTTACAGTACTGCAATTTGGTCGGGGACACTTTATGTCCATTCTCTGCTAAGTGGTTCTACAGAGCAATTGTATCTCGTCTTCAAGTCTCCTGTGTATTTGAAGCCACCAATAAGTCGTCGATGTACTGGACCGGGACAGAGTGATAGGGCATTACCAGGGACTCTAGATTCCTTTTAAGGATCTGGTTAAAGATGGATGAACTTTCCTTATACCCTTATGGGACACTGCACTATGCCAAAACACGGCTGCCAAACCGAAATGCACAGAAGAACTGACTATCCTCATGCAACGATATGGAAAAGAAGGCTTGCACAAATACATGACATTGAATTTTTCAGCCTCACATGGAATCTGAAATAAAATCACAGCTGGATTCAGTACCACAGGACAGCAAGGGACAACTATTGTGTTGATTCTCCTCGAATCCACCATTATACGATATTTACCAGTGGGTTTCTGTAAACACATAATGGGTGATTACATGGATTACATGGAGTCTCCATAATCTCCTTTGCAATGCCTTGTTGAATCATTGAGTCAATCAAGGAGACAAATCAGCAATGGTGTCAGTGGTCATATTATAATGTGGGATTCTAAGAAATTCAGCATTAGGTTTCACTGTTATGCGGGCAGGTTCAACACCTTTAATGAGACCTATGTCTTTCCCTGAAAAGTCCTAGACTTTTGGTAGCAGTGTCATCCTTGGTCAGCACGGGTTTACAATTGAACATCCGAACTCTGATTTGCAAGTTTGAAGACAACGTCTTAATCATTAGTCTGAAACTCAATGCCATTTGGGGTACAGTAAGTAGAACAATTAAGCTTGCACAAAAGATTGCATCCAAGCAGACTTACAGGACTCAAATCACACACCACAAATCGGTGATTCTCCTCAAAGGACCCTATTTGACCAAAAACTTCTTCAGCAACAGGTCTAGTCAAATGTTTTTTTTGCACCTCCTGCAACTTAGATTCTTTTTCCCTAGAGGGGTAGGTTGGGAACCTCTGCTGTTCTCACAGTAGAGCGGGTAGCACCAGTATTGATCAAAAGGAATAGGGGTAGCTATTCACCTCATCATCAACAAATGGACCTCTCTGTTCTACCTCTAAGGCTGCGTCAAGCATGCAATCCTCCTCCCCTCTTAGGTGCTGTCATTGCGTAGGGTCTGAACTATAATCCTCATCTGCTTGTACCATGTGGCACTATTGAGATGTACCCTGACCCCCAAATGATTTGTGTTTACCTTGGGAACCTCATTTTGAACATTTGAATTCAAATGTGGCAAAAGGGCTTGTGTGGCTTGCATCACCTGAGCTTTTAGGCACATTAAAATGTTGTACTCTCTGCACCTGCTGTGTCTGAACCATTTTATTACCATGAGATTGCACAAATCCACCATTCGGAACCTGATTTCCATTCTCCATGTTACTGGCATTGAAACGAGATTTTCGCATCCAATACGCCAACTTACCTCAGACGTGGCAAGGTTTCAACATCAATCCCTGTACTTGGATCAATTAGAACATCACGACATCTAACTTGTGGTTGAAATCCATTTCCACCTTGCATTACAGGAACTCCCTGTTGATACGCACCCTGCATGGGACCCACATTCCCAACAAACTGCTGATTCTGACCTATTTCTGCAGCTTTCATCTGTACCACCATCAACCTCTCCTTCAGTTTCTTGTGCTTCAGCTCCAATTCGCCACTGCAAAACTTTGCATAACTTCAGATCTCATCAATTGAGTTATTCTGCCAACAAATCAAATGCTGTTGAATCATTCTAATCTCATCTCTAACCCCTGCCCAAACCTGAACACAAAATGTCCCATGTTTTTGGCTTCAATAGTGTCTGTACCACTGTATTGTTTAAATGCTTGCAGCAGTCTCCAGTCTCCCATAATAGGAATGGATTGATTCTTTGGACTTTTTGGGTCTCTCTGTCAATCTTGAACTAATTGATATCCTTAGGGTATACCTTCATTTTAAAAAAAGTAATCACCTGATACTTTTTCATCACCGCTAGTTACGGACCCTTTGTTATGGAATGTCTTCTCGACTCCGTCTCGGGCCACTCCCCAGCAGTTTTGCATTCAACCTACAAGTCACCTGAAACCACAATTTCAAACAATGTATTCAAATCTATACGCAGAACCTTTGAAATCTTCACAAGCTGGTCAACCTATCGGTACCATTCCACTGGTTATTTTTCTCAATTTCAGAAAATCATTTGTGAATGACGCAAGACCACTTCTGCTCCTAGATATACGGACATAACCTTCACCAGGCACCTCTCTCATTGGAAGCATGTGCTCCATATGGAGGTAGCTGTCATCTGACTCTGTTCAGTTACTTTGTCTGTGCCCATGTGCCTTCCCATCTGTCCAACTAACTCCACTTTTGGACATAGACAATGAATTCCATAATCTGGAATTTTATTCTTGACGGTCACATATTAGTGAGGTCATGGTCATTAAAGCTTAACCTGTAACTCCTCTGCAAGGTTTTGGATATCTGTAAATCAATTTCAGATCTATGAGCCAGTTCAGACAACCTTTTGTGGGCGTGTTGAGCACGCCTAGTAATATCTTTGCACATGAACAGAAGCTGATCATCCCGGTAAGCATTTAATAGGGACATGTCAAGATTCCCAAGTATCATCTAATCTAATTCTAGTTTCAGTTTGGCTACATCTATTGCCTTTTCCCTCTCTGAAACTTGAATATTCCACTACCAACTGGAGTGTCCATATCTTTGAAACGATGATTGAGTTCCCGGGTAGGAAGACTAGGTTGCTCTACCGGGGTTTTATGAATTATCTCTCCGCTAAAAGAACCACAATTTACATGAGGTGGTGAGTTCAAAAGGGGCATTTCAGAACTTGGTGAACCCACAGGCATTTCTGTCTTGAGGGGTACTATTATTAACACTTAGAAGCTCATTTGTGTTGGACATGAAAAAGGGTGGCGATCTTTGGAAAAACCTTCCAGTTGGGTCAAACCCTCTATGATCTAATGTAGGGTTTGAAATGCCAGCACATGGGCTATTCCCTTGCGACGGAACCAAAGGAGGCTGAGGAATTGGTCTTATTGTCGAGCTTACAAGATTGCTACATGAGATACCCACCCCAGAAGGAACAGTCAGAGTATGTGTCATATCTCCTATCACTTCAGGTTTATACAAAGGAACTACAGGACTAATTGTGGCAGGAACAATAAGGTCATCTGGGTCATTTGGAACAGTTGAATTTATAGGGACTGTCATCCCTGAACTTTCTCCCATCGAATTAGAATGTGCATGTACTGGTGCCGAAGACACAACTAAATTCTCACCGGTATGTGCAGTACTCACTTCTCTAGCTTGGGTAACATTGTAGAAAGGTGGATGGTTTAACAATAGTGTGTTTGCAAATTCTTCACTTCAATCAGTAGCACAATCCTCAGCTGCATTCTCTATATCTTCTGTCTCCTTCTTATTTTTCTTATCCTTTCATTTACCTTTCCCTTCTTCCTCACTTGTTAAGGCAGGGTACATTCTAGCTCCCTCAATCATGTCAGTTCTCTGTGATTACTGTTCCTCTTCCCACCTAGCATCCTCACAAGTCCATATTGCTTTATTGACTCTTCCTTGAAATCTCTCTCTCTCACTGTCTAAGGTGGGATGTATGCTCCCAGGCATTAATTGCTTCATTTTGCGCAGGTCTAGGAGGTGGTTTCATGTCATACAACATCCTCCTTAAATGTTTAATGGTTCTCAAATTAAATCTTTCATACTGTGGAAATGTCAAAAGACCATCTTTCTCAGTAATCTTATGCCATTGTTCAAGCCAAATACACACGTTTTGGCGTACCTTCGGGTGGTGCCTCTTCCCCCTTTCTAACATGCACAGTCACATCTCCCATCATTAGACTTTCTAGTGATTTAAAGAATTTCATTTTAGATCAAAATATGCAAAATTCTCAAGTGAATTTTTGTTTAAACCAGCAAAATATTTTTTCACCCACAATTCTGTGTTCACAACGAATACCAGCATGGCTCTCTATGATGTATCCAGTCAATACCAGCGCGTCACACTGTGATGTCAATCTCACTCCTTGCAGCAGCTCACCATCCTTCATAACTTCCACAAACATGTTCTCTCAGCAATCTATCACAAAACATAGTAGTCACCCTACTTCCATATTTCCATCAAATATCCAAATGACCAAAGCTTGAGTTAACCAATGGCAGAGTGATTAAATAGGGTTGTTGCTAAAGTCTTGGTCTATGTGTAAGTAATATTTAAAATGATTAGCCCTATTTTTGCACAATTGCAAGGGTGCTGAATAATGTCCCCGAGTCCCATTTTAAAACAAACCATTGCAGGTATTCCTAAGCAAGACTTATGGTGAACCACCCAGTATTTATTGCAGGTATTTTATTTACCTCACAAAAACATTTCAACGGAAAATGTGCTCAGTATAAGTGATCATACAAAACAATACCACTTGTGTATGGCTTTGACACATAAATTGAGAAATATGGATGTGGCCTAATGGCCCAAGCTTCTAACTTTAGATCTGTGGAACCAGTTTCGGGTCCTGGCGTTAGCTCAACATGCTTTCATTCTGGGCCAATCAATTACTATTCTGTTCCTATAATAAAATTAAGCTGTCCCTGTGTCATGTATTCTAGTTCCCATGTAAAATGCTCCAATGTCCTTGGGCTGTGTTTGTTCTATATAAAATTGCAATAGATATATAGTCTAAAATGCACCCCTAGAGGAACACAAAAGTGGATATGAGGCCTTACCTCATACTCTGCTGCAGAAGAGAGTTCTCAAATGTGCTAAAATCGCTGTTATCAACACCAAGATTTTTCAGAAGCCCAGTGATTTTAGTAAATAGATGCCAAAGGCCAGCACCCTACTCCAGCTCCGGAGTCAAGTGCAAATCGCCACTTGCCATTTTTATGGTCAGATCAACAGCTTGGCCACAGTTCAATATCAGAGGACATGGTCATGGTCATGATGTTTACAAGCAATTGCTGTGATCACATTAAAAAATCACCCCGCCTCATGTTGATGAAAGCTAGGTGGGTTGCAAAAGTTTGTTGCTCTGAAAAATGGGTTGTGGTTCTCCAACATTTGAGAAACACTGACCAAAAGCATTGAAAGTCTTTTCGGGGGATACCTTTCACCACTTGAACATTTTCGAACATTGTTCTACCTCACTGTGGACAAACTATAACTATATTATGAGAGATGGACAAGTTCACCATTCCTATGTGACCACTTGTACTCCAGACTTTAACCCGTTTTTACCAAATCACAACAGAAAATACTCAATTTGCAATTTATTTTCATGTTTCCGTATTTTTACTCTTTTCAGTTGACTTGCGTTTTGCCCTGTAGGCATTATTGGTGTGGTTATACTCTTTTCTGCACTTTCTTTGTATCATTGTTCTTAAGTGTTGTCTTTTATAATTAGTCAGTACACATTTCCTTTCTTGAACGTTTTGCTCCCCTTGAATTCTTTAATCTTATAAACTGTACTGTGTATGACGGTTGTTGATGCGTGTATCCCTTAGCACCCCGTTGGCCAGTAGGTTTTGATCTCAGCCAAAGCTACCAAATGGTGAAACAAGGAGTCTTTTATGTTTACATTTCTGTTATTGGTTTTCAGAAGAAGAAGCAAAACGCCAAACACGACAAACCTGTGCTTTGGTTCTCATATTGAGGTCCACCAGAGAACAAGGAGTATTTTAGGCGTCCTTGGTTTCCTTTAAAGAACTCCACTGCTCAGGATGATGTGTGAGCTTAGCTGTAAACACATAAATGTATTTTGCTTCTCTCTTCATCAGGCCCCATTCGTACAAACGTTTGGTCCATCCCTTCCACACCCTTGAACCTAAGGATATCCTTACGATGAGTGTGTTAAACTGATGCAGTAAAACTTCGCTTGGATATACATCAGGACACAGTAGTAATGTGGTGCAATATTACCCCACCAATACGTGATTTGATCCTCACATTGAGAAACAACTGCAGAAATCATTGTAAGCGGGCTGTTTTATGCAGTGAGACACCCAGGGCTCTGCCAGGTAGACCCTCACCCGGATATGCACCATTGTACATCCTCCGACCAGGTATGGCCAGAGGATATAAGACAAAGGGGCGTAGACCGCACATGGTATTTATGCCCGCACACCACTCCGGAGTGCATGTGTGTTCTGTGGGCTCAGGAGTTGCAGTGAGGCCTATCCAGCAGAGCCCTGATCACACAGGTGCGCCCTGCAGAATTCTCCACTGATTATTTCATTATTATGAGCACTTTTCCCTCACATTCATGTTTCCTGTGTTTACTGCAAAAATGCATCCAAGGAACATTCTAGTGGTGTGGATTTTCTCGCAAAGCTCATTTTCCCGATGTGATCATTAACTCCAATTAGGGGCTGCATTTAGATTTACACACAGCTCGTACTTAAACCCACATGGAATTTTCATTATGCCAGCATCATCCCACACAATCTCGAGTATTTTCAGAACACTTGTTATATGAAATTCCTTGAAATTTACCCATTACACCTAGTTAGATAATTAAAGATTGTTTGTGCAAAAATAATTTCACAGGAGCAACATAAACGACCAGAATGTGAGCGGGGGTTGTTCACTGAAATGCAACACATTTGGCACTAAAATATAGCACTGAATGCCAGATTCCCATTTTGCATCATTTTTCTGAAATTTCACGGAATTGCTTAAAAGGAAATTGCACACATTTTGCACACTCCTACTCGTAATGAGCACCAAAGAGTGCAAAAAATGGCAATTATGCTTCATGTTTTGATGGCATCTCCTGAAGGTTTAATTAGGCCCTAAGTACCTTACTTAGGTATAGCTCCACATTGACCTTTGTTTTTTGGGGATAATGTATATATATATATGAATAGTCAGTCAGTCAGTCATAGTACTTTATTTCGATAAATCAATATCATAAAAAGACAAGGGAACAAGATATGTACACTCAAACAAAAAATACAATTGATACCAAATGAATACTTATCTTATATACATTCAATCATAATATACACATAGATAATACTAAAATAGATACATTCAATAAAATTCAATCCTAAATGTGCATTAAAAAGAGGTCAGTTAAGATAAAATAAACTGTACAAAGCGTTTACATAAAATCAATTAAAAGTCTTTCTTAGAGTGTTCACTAACCATGGGCAAAATACAGTTCAACGCGTTTAGGGACCAAAATTCGGAGTACTGTCAATCGACAGCCTTTTCTTGACTCTGATAGCCCCCACTAAAAAGTTGGCAACATGGAAGGTTATCCTTGGTGTCTGTAATAACTGTAAAAATAGGAGTGCGGGCTTAACCTGTATGAACCCAGCCTCTTTAAGGATTGGAAGCAAGTATTTCCTTCTTAATGCCGTAAAATGGTCACAGAACATCAAAAAATGCAAAGTGTTCTGGGTCGAGAAGTTGTCACAGTTACATGGCAGGGCGTTTTCGGGAGAACACCAAGTCGGAAAGTGACCCAAAGATAAATGGATCAGGTTTAGCCGAAAACGGGTTAGGAGAAAGCGATGATAAGGCAGGTTAACGATAGTTAAATATGGTTCCGGGCCAGCATGAGTGCTCAGGATAATGCTCGCCCTTACCATAGGTTTCTCCAATTCTGTTTGTTCCCTGTCTAATCGTAACATATCTCTCATCAGGCCTTTGATCTGGACTAGGTCTTTTGCAGTTATTGTAGACAGGGATGAGTAGAGGTCTGGTCTCCCTATCTTGGAGAGACTGTTTTTAATATAGGCTAGCCACGGTATTTTGCATGCTCTATCTAACAGCATGCAATCTTTTAAGATGGTGTGGTTGAGCGGAATTTCCTGGTTCAGCCAGATCCTCAACCAGGCCAGAACAGGGGCCATTTTAATATGGTCATTGATATGACCCATGCCAAGTTCGGAGTGTACGATGTAAGTAGGAGTTGACTGGGGGACGGAAAGGACTGATCTTAAAAATTTATTTTCAGTGATCTGAATGCTTTCCGTCGAACAATAACCCCAAATGGCACTGCCATATGTTGCGACAGCTAAACTTTTGGCTTCATAAATTTTTAACAGAGTGACTATCGGTCTTGCTCCTAATTTTTTTATAAAGCTCTGGAGGGCGGAAGAAGATCTGGCAAGAGCAATATTTCTATTTTTTATATTCGGCCCCCAGGTGCCTTTCTCGTCAAACGTTATCCCTAGGTATGGAAAGGTGGCTACTCTACAAAGCTCTTGTTTCCCACAGGAGAATGTTTTTGTTGGCCTATTGTTCGTACCCCTGCCCATGATCATGATTTGAGATTTTTTAACATTGATCTTTAGATCCAGGGAACTCATAAATGCCTCAAAAGCATTTAATAGCCTTTGGAGGCCCACACCAGTACGAGAGAGCAAAACGGCATCATCCGCGTATAGGAGAACTGGAATACCAAGTTCACCTATACGTGGAACATCGAGAGTTGCCGCTTTAAGGGAGGGTTCCAAGGCATTTATATAGATTGTGAACAGGAGGGGTGCCAGGATGCAACCCTGCCTCACCCCTCTTTCTGACTTAAAGTGGTTAGTGCAACGCCCTTCCGAGGTTACTCTGACCGCAGCTGTTAGGTTAGAGTGAAGGTCAGCTAGAAGACAAACTAAAGCCCTGTCCAGTCCTATGTTAAGCAGGATATTCCACAATTTGGAGCGATTAACAAGATCGAAGGCAGACGAGAGGTCCATGAACCCCAGGTACATGAGCCCCTCTCTGGCCCTCGTATATTTTTCGACCAGGTGTGTAAGTTAAGACTTTGATCGATTGTACTCCTTTTGGGTCTAAAACCGTACTGGACGTTGGATAGTATCCCTTTCTCAGTTATCCAATCATTCAGCCTAGAAAGGATAACCCTACCCAATATCTTCACCGATGAGTCGATTAAAGATATCGGTCTGTAACAGGATGGATCTTGCCTGTTACCCTTTTTAAAGACCGGTATGATGATCGATTTTTTCCATGAGTCCGGAATTTTATCGGTGATAAGAACATTAAAAACGTTACATAGGATTTTAGACCAAAATTTGGGTGCATGTTTAAAAACGTCCCCTGGAACCCCATCAGGGCCTGGGGCTTTATTTTTCGGGGACAAATCAATTGCCCGTTCCACTTCTACCGGTGCAAAAGTAACAATTTGCTTGGCGGGACTCAGAACCCCTCCTTCCACTACTAAAGGGGCAACAATAATATCAGTGCCAATGGGATCTGTGTAGATCTCACTAAAGTGTTTAATCCAACCCTCATCGGGGATGTTGGCCTCAAGAGGGGTGTGTGGGTCCTCCGAAAAAAGTGGCTGATTTATAGTGTTTCAAAAAAGGCCACTATTTTTTAGTGTTACTGGGTCCAATAGCTGCGCTAAAGCGTTGTCCTTTAGAACCCTCTTTCTCTCTAGAATAGTTTTCTTATATATAGACCTTGCACTCACTATGTCCGCACGAATTTTGGGTGTAGCCTTCAGGGCTTTTAATAAGTCCCCATGGGCATTAGAACATTTCTTGTCAAACCATCTTTTTCCCCCGGACACCATCGGGCAAGGTTTTTTCTGGAGACTACGGTCAATTTCTATGCAAATGTTATCAAAGGCTGCTATGACCATATTGCGTTCAATTCTATTAGATAAACAAATTGCAACTTCGTCCTTGGTCCTATGCAACACCTCCTTTAAAAAACTTTCAGGAACTATTTTTGCCCATTTCAACCTGCGATTTTGATCTTTTGCCACAAGGTTTGCTCCCCCTCTACCTTTAGCTGATTTAAGGGAGAATATGTTGGCAAACAATAACTCTAGAAGAACAGGATTATGGTCACTAAAAACTGATACCTCCGTATAATATTTAATAACATTACACAACAAACAAGAAGTCAAAAATATATAGTCTATGATGGTACCCTTGTCGTTTCCTTTAAATGAAGGGGTTCTGTTATTTCCATCCCACAGGCTGATTCATATAAGTTCCATCTAGCTAGAAAAATTTCTAGAAGTTCACCACGCCTGGTATGCTCTAAATGCACTAGGGAGGAGAAGGGGGAGACATCAGCATCCTGACTAGTACATGATAAAGGGCATGGATGTATGTTGAAATCCCCTAATAATATTAATTCATAAGTATGGACATTAGTACTATAGGCTGACAAAAATGTATCCAGTACATCTAAATTGTGACTGGTGCAATCATTGGCATTAGAATTATAAAAATTAACAAAAAGAATCTTAGCCTTTTCTTGCGCAGCAAGTTCAACGATCAGACAATTTTCAGAACCAGATAAATGTTTGGTAAGTATCCCTTTTATGTCTAGTTTAAATAAAGTTAACAGGCCCCCCTTGGGTCGTCCAGCCACGCTACTGATAGCTGGAATGCAGAAGCAGCTATAACCGTCCAAAGAAAAGCTATTCATTAGATCCCATGTCTCTTGTAGCGCAATAATATCAAAGGCTTTAAGTGACGATAGCCATTCCGGGTTCCCCATTTTGTTCTTTATGCCAGCAATATTCCAGGTGGCAATTTTAAGAAATGGAGCTAATGACTCGGGTGGCTTCCTGGTTGCATCAGGGAGTCAATCGTTTTCCTCCAATGAGGACAAAGCGGAGTAACGATTAGAGAGGGGAAAAGTGTGATTCCACTGGCTGTTAGCTGGCTGGTGGCCATAAAAATCCCCATCATTTGAATGCATAGGAACTCTCAGTGACATGTTAATAGGACGGCCAAGCCCTCCCCTAGTAGTGTCATTTCCGTGATGCTCGGGCAATTGGGGCCGTCGCTGCTGAGTACTGATCAGATGACTATAAAAATATCCAAGAGGTCTAACAGCAACTGAGTTATCCCGGTTCGTTAAAGAGGCGGCTCTTAAGAGGACGGTAGCCACATGTTGTGGGTATTTGAAGTTGATTATGATACAGTCCCCTCTTGTGGTTTTCCTTCCACACCCAATCCAGCCTACTCTACGAGTGGATATTATATCGTTTGAAAAAGCCAGCGGAAAACCACAATTTTTATTCAGCCAGGCAAGTGATTTATTTTTTAAAGCAACGTGGGTTTCCTGCCTAGAATTCGACATACAGGAGTCAACCTCAGGAACATTAATCAGTACCACTGTGTAAGGAACACACTGTGGTGGGAGGTTGACAGCATTGTTTCTCCTGTATTTAGTGAACCCCGGAGCTTCACCCTCGACTAAGTTCATCTGGGTATTCTGAGAGCATTTTTGTACTAAATGTGGTTGTCGTGAGGTAGGTACTGAAGCTGATGGGATGGCCACTGGTGGATGTGATGATAAAGTGGGTGGCAAGGCATTTACAGGCCGACATGTCTGACTACTACCCCCAGAGCCCCAGGACCTCCCTCGCAGGTGTTAACAGTAGGGTGAGAGATGGATTCCAATGAGCTATGGCCCAAGGGGCCAGACAAGACGGGTTGAGGGGTTATCAGAGAAGGGGGCCGGGTCAGGTGGGAATCCAAGAGACCTTTCAGTCTGTTTACCTCTAAAGAGACTAGATCTAACTTCGCCAACAAAGGGCTAAGCAGTGACTCTAGTTTAGACTCTAAAATAGAAGCCAAGAGATCTATAATGGCCGGGTGGAGAGTACTCCCCTCAGCTTTATTAGTGGCCTCTGGGGTATCGTTTAGTGATTCTGGTGGAATCCCCCTACTTGGTTGTACTGAGCCTTGTTTTTTGGGCTTTCGAATTACCACCCTCTTTACTGGAGCCTTCCTACAAGCACGCACCCTTCTGTGCGTGGGAGATGGAATGTCCTTTGAACAAGATGCTAGACACTGGGAGGAAATTGAGTCATTTACTGTTACATGCTCTTCCATACTTTCAACGTTTACCAAATCGTTTGTTATATCTATATTAACATCTGCGGTGTTAATATTATAGCTGCTACTTTCTAGAACAGGAGGTCTAATGTTGGGAGTGGTAGACCTTGTTGGTGACGTTTCTGGGCTCAGTCTGCCAAGGGAGAGTCTCCTGTCTTTGTTAATCTTATTTACCACTTTCACAAGATAATTGTCCATAGTCCTGTTATCACTTGTGGCAGGTAATTTGGTAGACTTGGGCTTCGACATCAAGGCAGGCCACTGTTAAAACTTACAAATAGGTAAAATGACAGGGTCTTCACCTGGTGTCCAGAACTATCATACAATCAGCGTACCCTACTACGAACTATATGAACCACAACAACACCACTGTTCAATAGAGTGGCTTACTTACAATTCCTGAACCCAGTAACCTTGGACAGGATCCGTGGCCCGGCCCGGCCTCTTCCGGCCCCGGACGGCCACAGATGGCCCGCCCTCTGCCCGGGCTCAGCCCGGCGCCGCCCGCACGCGTCCCGCGACGCGGAGGGAGCCTCGTTCTATGTAGCGCCTCCGGGCGCGTTGTCCGGCGGAAGTGGGCGGGGCTGAGGAGAATGCTGGGGCCTGTAGTTTCACCCTACTGCGGCCTCGGGTGGCAGGAGGCGGCGGGGGAAACAAACGGCCAGAAGGATGTGAGAGCTGCTGACAGGTGCCCAGTTTGCCAGGTAGGTGCTGCGCTGTGTCCGTGGTATCAGGTTTCACTGTAAGGACCCATGTATATATGTGTGTGTGTTTTCAATTATAAAACCAAAAGTTAAAGTAACATAGTTAAGTGTGATCAATAAAACTCAGAAATTCACTGAAAAAAACAAAAGTTAAAGTAATGTTTTACTTAGAGGAATATGTCAGTGACAACATTAAGGTTTTGAACTAAAAAAACCCAGAAATAAAGCAGTTCTGGTTAGCAGAGGGAAGTATAACTTGTGCTCCAACCATGAACTGCTTATATATTGAACGATAAACCCACTTTCAGCGCTAGTTTTGCTTTTTTGGATCATAAAATGTGCATTAATACAACATTAATATAATATACACAAATTGACCAAATCATTAGGTAAATCTTTTTGGACATTAGCAAACAAAATCTTATGTTAAAATGTTGAGAGGATAGGATAGAAGTGTTGTCCTCCAGTGCTGAAGTTTAAGGTAATTTTTCTCCAGATCGTTCAGGGCGAGCAGAATAAACCTGAATCACTTTCCACTACTACACCAGTACGTGCACCAGCTCCTTGGAAACTGTGATACCGCAGCAGTGAGACCCGTGATCTGTGGCAGGCCTTAATTTGTGCAGTTGGTTTCAGGTGCTGCTCATCAGCACTCATTTCTGGGAACCAGGAATCATTTTGTCATCATTAGACTTTGATCCAGAGCAAAAGAGAGGAAGGCATTAAAGGGAGAGAGAAACAAATAGGTAGGCAATAAGAAAAAGAGGCAAAAGTTAAATCTAGCGCCATGAAGCAGTAGAGTGGTGGAAGAAAACGGCATGAGGTAGAATCAAGACGTTGGTGTGCTCCAATTTTGGGCCCCAGAAAGTATTTATTTATGGATTTGTGGATTTAATAGTTCTAGCTAATGGAGTCTCCAAATTCTAGTTTGTCCTACTGCCTGATTGTGAGCCATCTGTCCTGGAGTGTAATTTCTCTGAATTTTGAGGGGAAGAGTGATATTTTAACAGGTGTATCCATGGTTACTTCTTAACATTATTTTTGCTGAATACAGTCTGTCGCTGTACCAGTCTTATGATGCAGCAAACAAAAGGCAAGTGTAAATATCTGTTTCCCAGCCTAATGGCACTAACAACTGACATCAAAAGGACAAGGCTGACTAGATGCAACGGGATTCAAACCTGCGACACGCAGATCTCTGTAACAAGCACTTGGGTCACTGAGCTGTTTTACTGTGCTACATTCTGTTACCTAGCCCAAATTTAATTCTGTTCCGGTAATGCAATGATGGTGGCCACTGGGCGAGAAATTCAACGGCAAAATTAATTGAAAGCAATTATATTGTAAATGCTTGTGTTCATAATTAATAGAAATACATTGAAGTTTATTTGTGTATTTAATTTTACATTTGAGAATAATAACGTGTTATGATTATCTACCGTCACACAATATATATTACGTTCAGAGAAACATTGCCCACAACATTCATATAAATGAATACACACACATGAATAAAGGCAAAAATGTAAAATTTATAAGGCACAACTGGCATTATTTACGAGAAAAGTAATGCAGCGCGGTGCCGCAAGTTATTTGGCTGTGCCGTGCTTTCTTACTTTCAAAGCACAGTGATGCGTCATATCTACAACATATGATGGATCCCTTTGCTCTTCCCGGTGCTGGCACACAATTGGCTGCCATGCGCCAACGCAGGCACCCTTGCACAATGGTGCAAGGGTGCCTGCGTTGCAGGGATGATTGCTGTTGTGCAGGAAGGGACACCTTCCTGCACAAAAACAATCACAAGAGGTGTTTTCCTTTTTTTATGCATGCTGCAGAATGCAGCACGTATAGAAAGAGGAAAAACAAGGAGAAATAGAAGTATTTCTCCTCGTTGCCCCTCCTTACGTCTCCCCTGGGGCCCAGTCAGATGTTTTACCTCTGAAATGGAAGTAAAATATCCTCAGCGGGTCATGGCAGCAGCCTTTGGCCAAAGAGGACTGCACTTCATCAGATAGCCACTAGATGAGGTCTCAGTGAAGCTGTTGACTTTTGGCGACAAAGCTCTGAATGGGAGAATTAGAATTTTGCACCCAGAGAAGGTTCCTTAGCCAGGTACTTTTGATGTCTTCACTCTGTGAAGATTTCTATGTTTGGACTTCATCACTTCTTTGGAGCTCAGATTCTTCCAGTGGGACAAGGTTGCAGGCTGTAGTCCAAGAGAAGTCCACGAGGTGAGATACCTTCTCTGCAAGGCCACTGAATTGAATTTGCTGCTGTGGAAAAGCTCTGAGTGAGAGGAACCAAAATCATTGGCCCATAGGCAATGCACCTTAATCAGATTGGCTTGGCAGGGTGGTCCCAGTCCTCCAGACTTGATCAGAAGGTCAGCCTTATTCCCCTTGGAGCCCACTTTTTTGTCTTGGTATAAGAGAGAGAGCTCACCCAGTCTTCTAGGCTCTTCTCAGGTCAAAAAGAGTAGGTCCAGTACTCTTCTGTTCTTCCACAAGTCTAGAATGTGTTCTGAAGAGGGTACTGGGAATTCTACATTTATGTCTGGCAACAGCTTGTCTCCTCCCTGAACAACGGGGTAAATGCTCCCAGGGGGTATCCTATCCATTTTTGCAGGACTGCAGGTGCACAGCATTCGCCTATGGTCTCCACAAGAGGACACAGAGCCTTACATATATTAACTGAAAAAACTAAAGGTTAAAGTGACATTATAATTAGGGGAAAATGTCACAAACAACACTGAAATTCACCAGTTATAGTTAACTGAATAAACTATAACTTGCACTCCCCACGCACAGTGTTGTCATCAATGATGTAATTTTAGATATCATTAGTGATTTTATCAATGATGTCATAGAACATTGCTTGAATGTTGTAATACGTGAGGTCGAAAGCAGTGCATGGTAGGGTGCAAGATATAGTTTATTCTATTAACTATAACTGATGAATTTCAGTGTTTTTTTTAGTTTCAAATGATACATTTTAACTGACATTTAACCTAACTATAGGGCCACTTTAACCTTTGTTTTTCTCCAGTGAATTTCTAGTTTTTTTTAATGTAATGTAATATTTTATCATCATAACTTAATATACCAATCCCGCAGCACGCATAGCAAAGACCATGTGAAGAGTGGGGCTGGGCACTGGGCCTGCACTCAAGCCCCCACGAGAGGATAACCCAGAGCCGCAGATAGCTATGAGTAGGGTGGGGTTGGGAGCAGAGCCTGGCCTAGGGCCACACCATGCACCCAACCCCCTTGTGTGCACCCAATGCCCGGCGGGTGCACCACTCACCTATTTTTGACCAATTCCAATGGTCGTACAACACCACCAGGCCCCAACTATTTTCTTTTTTTGCTTGACTGTGGTACCGCTTTACTTCTATGAATTTGTAAAGGGGGGTCACATTGGGCATCGTGGTACCACAGCACCACAAAAGTGAGAAAATAAGATTTTTTATTAGACACCTGTCTTACAAGGCTCAGGGGGTCAGTGTGCCTCCATCTTTTCTTTTCGTACAGCACAGGAATTGAGTCCTCAAGTCATAAAATGGCAGCAACAACATTTTCTTCAGATCATATGTTTTGAGCTTGTGGTAGTGCGGTACTCCATGGTAGTATAGCGAGGTATTCTGTTGTTATATATACATACATTTTGAAATCTTATTTCTCAGAAATTGCTGAATGGATTCACACCAAATCACAAAAAGCATGCTTTCTGTATCTAGCTTTCTGCCAAATGAGGTGTAATTCCATTCAGCCATTCTGGCGGTATCCCTGTTCAATTTTCCTTTAGAAAAGTGCATGGGAAAAATGTGTTTTGGGACCACCCATTTTTCTCAGTAACTGCTTGATGGATAACGTTCAGGAAAGAACTGAGGTGGATGAATCTTTTTTGGGAAGTTTTTTGAAGATCCATCCATCAGCTCCAAACTTATTAGGGAACTAAAAAAATAAGTTTACTACTAAAACCTGGTATTTTTTCTTCTCTGTGTAATATATGTTCCAAGACTGTGGCACCGAGACCAGGATTCTGAAATATGCACAACCTGAGTCTTCAGAAAATTGCTCCAATCCATTATTTTATTGATGCAATCATGTTAAAAGGAACTCCGGCCAATTTATATATCACACAGTGGCATTCCACACTGGGTAGTTATAGTAAGGTCAGAGCTAATTACTTTGGCACTGTTTGACAGCTCAGCTCTTTAATAGAAAGTTTTGGGGTGATTCATTAATTGTGAGACAAGAAAAGTGGGCCCCACAATGCTTTTTCCCCAAGCAATTTCCATAGGGAAATTTAGAGAGCGATAAAGAAAAAATGGCTGAACTGAATTTCTCAAATTTGTCAGAAAGCTAAATCTTTACCCAGAAAGTGTGCTTTTTCTGATTTAATGTAAATCTGGTCAGCCGTTTTCAAGAAATTAAGGTTTAAAAAATAGAGATATCCTGTGCTGTCCAGATATGTTCTTATTGGCATCTTTGAAGGGGACGAGTCAATCATGATTGGTTGGCCCTAACCTGAATAATATGATGTGACAGCCATTATAGGACTCAGGGTCATTGTGAATTAAAGAAAATATAAGGGGGCAGCATGAGCACGCGCTGACAACAAAGTACATGATTTGCTATGTGAGGAAAAGTCTGACATACTGAGTAAAACATACTTCCAACAGAATCTGCAGCCTGTCAATTGATTCTCAGTGTTCTAATTAACAATTAGAGTGCTAACACTGAAATTTATAACGTATGTGTGGTTCACCTGAAGCCATGCTTTAGGTTGTATAGTTTTGATTCCATCAAGATGATTTCAGTTGTGCCACACTTTTGTCATCTATAAAGAGTGTAAACACCCTAGTTGTTCATTAAAACACAATGGGGACGGATGGGGCAGGGGCACGAATGTCTAATTGTCAAATGCCATCAGAGTATTGTCATTTTATACAGGATAAAATCACCTTAGAGTACACCACAATTCCTAAAATTAGTATGGTACAACCAACAAATGATTTATATTGTACCTAAAATCTGTTATCACTCTTTATGTCACATCCTGTTTCTGACCTTCAAAAACAGGCTTTTACTAAAATGCATTTATAGAGGCCATGTCCCAGAGTTCTGCAAAGGCTGCCACACACAGGATGCTGCCAATGTCGTGGCCATCTAATAAAGAAAGGTCCCATAGGGACCCCTCTACGTGCCTTTTGGGGTGAGGGTATGCTACCCTACACCCTTATATATTTTTTTAATTCATTTTCAGGATACAGAAACCATGACCCTCAGTACTGTGATGGATGCCACAACATTTTGATGTGACTGTGGCCAACCAATCTGGATTGACTGTACCCCTTCTAAGTACACAACCAGAGCTTATCTGGAGACCATCTGTCAAGATATCACTTACTTTTGAATGTATTTTCTCAAAACCCCTACCAAATGACAAAAATCATAAAAAACATGCTTTCTGAGCAAAGATCAAGCTATGGTGCACTGCTTATGACCTTACACTGGTCACTTATCACTGATGACATCTCAAATGTATGGTGATGCAAGTACTAATGTCATTTACATATAGCTGGCAAATTTCAGTGCATTTATAGTTTGAAAATGGTAGTGTTTTCTTCAGTGAATTTCAAGGATTTTATATGTGAGCCTTTGAACTGCAGTGCAGAACGAGCACCTAAGCAAGTTCCTGCACAGCATATGCCACCCTGCATGTATCTGCAGGCCCTTAGTTTCCTCACTGCCTGCATTTTCATGGTGTGAGCACCGCCATGAGGCTGCAGCAGTACCACCAAGCATAATGTGGCCTAAGACCGCCGTGCCCCCCCCCAAGAGATTGCTGATCCCCGGCGGTGGCAATGGTCCTATGGTGCTCTGACTGACATAGTCGTAATACGGTAGTCGGACCACTGGTGCGGCGTTCTGCAACCTCCACCACACCTCTATTGCGGGTTTAGCGGTCCGATGGACTGCCAAACTTGTAATTAGGCCCTAAGTACCTTACTTAGGTATAGCGCCACATTGACCTTTGTTTTCCAGAGAATATATTCATATATATATATGTATATATATATATATATATATATATATATATATATATATATATATATATATATATATATATATATATATATATATAAATATATATATTCACTGAAAAAACCATAGGTTTCACACATGTTATAGTTAGCAGGACGTTTCACTCGTGAAAAACCAATGAAATTCCCCCGTTATAGTTAGTGCAGGCAACTATAACTCACGCGACCGCAATCCTCTGCTGATGACGTCAGATATTACATCACTGTATTTAGACACTTATTTACCCATGTCTTCTTCCATTAAGTTTTTAGCTATACATATATTACAAATATTTTTTTTTCAGAAAAACACATATGTCATTAGTGATGTAGTATCTGACGTCATCAGCAGAGGATTGCGGTCGCGTGAGTTATAGTTGCCTGCACTAACTATAACGGGGGAATTTCATTGGTTTTTCACGAGTGAAATGTCCTGCTAACTATAACATGTGTGAAACCTATGGTTTTTTCAGTGAATTTGCAAGGTTTTTTAAATGCTAATTCCTAACTATAACGTGTGTGAAACCTATGGTTTTTTCAGTGAATTTCAAAGGTTCTTTAAATGCAAATTTTTTTTGGAGATATTTTTAAAAAATAATATCCAACCTATGTATAAAATAATATATGTACTATATCCCGCATTATGGAATGGTTAATTTTTTAAAAATTAATGTTTACATACAGTTGTACATCACAGTTATTATCTTCTACAACCCTTGAAACTTGTAATTTTTTTTTTTTATTGATTTTTTGCCGTGCGCGTACGGTAAGCTGACGCTACGCGCTCCGTACGTCATAAGTACGGTGCGCTTACGTGATACGTACGGGACGTACGCGTACACGCATGCGCGTTGCATGGAACCAACGTCGCGGTTACGCGGGTGCGTGTAATGCGCATGCGCGAGTGCGTCCTACGTATGCGCTCCGTAAGCGCTCCGTAAGCGCTCCGTAAGCGCATGTTTACGTCACGTTTGCTCATGCGTACTTGTTTACGAGCGTGTACCGTAAGCTTACGGAGCGCGCACGGTAGGTCATTTTATCCACAAAGAACACTTTTCATTGGTTGAAACTACTTTCAGTTCCAGAAACTTCCAACACCACACCCATTCCCCTCATTACTGCTTGATATCCCCTAGGAGAAGGAGCTGAATTGACATTGAGATACAATGGCAGAGCAGCAGTCCTCTTCTGAGAGTGAGCCTAGCAGCACCATCATCAGACAGAGAAGGAGGAAACAAAAGGATTCTTTTGTGTGGGAGTATTTTACTTTTCCAGAGGGGCAGAAAAAGGTCAATGCTCCATTGGTCACTTGCAAACTTTGTGACCGTGTTTTATCTAGAGGAAATCCAAGGAAGAAGTATTCCTTTGGAAATCACTCTATGATGAGACACATTAGGGATAAACATCCCAGGACCTTTGCTCGACATACTGAAGAAAACTCTTCAGTAAGTCACCGGAGCCCAACCTCAGAAGCTCAGCCGAGTACATCATCGGCAGCTCAGCTGAGCCCTTCCTCTGAGGTGGGAGCATCACCTTCTTCAGCTCCTCTGGACATTAACCCTCGATTTCGGAGGGTTTCAATGAGGTGTACAACGTGTTGTGGTCTTATTGTTTTTGGGGAGACCAGTGTTTCCCTTATTAACAATAAGATAGACCAGCACGTTTGTAGACGTTCATAATATTCCCATTCTTTCTTTCCTCTATCCCTGTATTAACACAACGGCTCTTTTAAGAGCCAACCTTACCTCACAATTTTTTATTTTTTTTTAATCTCTCCTTTTTGAAAAACATTTTTTGCCGTGCGCGCACGGTACGCGTAGTCGCGGAATCGTTATGTGAAGTTCGCGGATTATTTCCGTTTACGCCGTGCGCGTACGCTACGCGCATTCCGCGATTTTTCGAAAAAAAATTACAATTAATTTTTGCCCTTGGGGGTCCTTCTGGGACCCCCTGACAATGGCTAGGGGGTCAGGAACTGTCCACCCTGCCCCCTTTTCACATTCTCCACCTTTGTTTTTCACCCCCTCAGACTGCGAGAGACAAAATGACGGCCGACCCTTCCTGGTTTCGACCGATTCAAATGTTTACTAAGATCTAACAACCAATCAGAATCGCGCTCGCGCACGGCGGAGTGCGCGTACGGTAAGCTTACGGTACGCGCTCGGAGCGCGCCTATAGATATATATATTGATTTAAATGCTATTTTCTCAGGAAATACTGAACAGATTTACACGAGAATTTCAAAAGGCACATCCCTGACCTGAGGGCTACCTCTCTGCCAAATTTCAAGTAATTCTGTTCAGCCGTTCGGGCTGTAGCTCGGACTAAAGGCCCTATGGAAAAATACATGGGGAAAACGCGTTTTGGGACCCCCCCATTTTCTCAGCCCCCGCTTGACGAATCCCCCCAAGACTTTCAGGGAAGGAGTGGAGCGGAGCGCCCCAGCTATTTTGAGAACTTCGCGAAGATTCGTCAATCGGCGCCAAAGTTATTCCAAATAGAATGTTGCGGATTTCCTATGGAAACATGGTCCTAACTATAACTATCTACTGGCGACCGCCAGTAGATAATATATATATGTATATATATGCATATATATGTATGTAGGTATGTATATATATTTCCAAAAGTTTCCCCCAGAGATGAGGCCGCACTCCTCCACAGGTCAGTGACATCACTTTTATTATTAACAGGCTGGTTCCTACTCCGTAATGGTGCCCCCCTGGCCTTACGCGTTTCAAGGACACAATCCTCTTCCTCAGAGACCAGAACATGAGCAGGCCACATTTACGTGCGTCTGCACTGTCCCATGTAAAGTCATTAAATTCTTTTAATTAGCCTTCGGTGTGTTGCTCTCGCATTGCTTCCTGGGACCTGCAGTCCATCAATGCACTTTTAACTCCCTCCAGTGGGTTTGGTGCTCGAGTTATTTTAAAGGGGCCACTTCATAGCTCTCCATTAAGCCCCCGAGTGAGACACAGTCTGTTCAATTAAATTACCTGCTTCGCCGATTGCAAGGAAAAGTTCCTGCACAGACCCAACTTGGCTCCAGGGTGGTGCTTCGCCTCCACGGCATGGAAGCGCCGTGATTTCATATTTCTAAAAGTTTCCCCCAGAGATAAGGCCGCACTCCTCCACAGGTCAGTGACATCACTTTTATTATTAACAGGCTGGTTCCCACTCCGTAATGGTGCCCCCCTGGCCTTACGCGTTTCAAGGACACAATCCTCTTCCTCAGAGGCCAGAACACGAGCAGGCCACATTTACGTGCGTCTGCACTGTCCCATGTAAAGTCATTAAATGCTTTTAATTAGCCTCTGGTGTGCTGCTTTCGCATTGCTTCCTGGGACCTGCAGTCCATCAATGCACATTTAACTCCCTCCAGTGGGTTTGGTGCTCGAGTTATTTTAAAGGGGCCACTTCATAGCTCTCCATTAAGCCCCCGAGTGAGACACAGTCTGTTCAATTAAAGTACCTGCTTCGCCGATTGCAAGGAAAAGTTCCTGCACAGACCCAACTTGGCTCCAGGGTGGTGCGTCGCCTCCACGGCCTGGAAGCGCCGTGATTTCATATTTCCAAAAGTTTCCCCCAGGAATGAGGCCGCACTCCTCCACAGGTCAGTGACATCACTTTTATTATTAACAGGCTGGTTCCCACTCTGTAATGGTGCCCCCCTGGCCTTACGCGTTTCAAGGACACAATCCTCTTCCTCAGAGGCCAGAACACGAGCAGGCCACATTTACGTGCGTCTGCACTGTCCCATGTAAAGTCATTAAATGCTTTTAATTAGCCTCCGGTGTGCTGCTCTCGCATTGCTTCCTGGGACCTGCAGTCCATCAATGCACTTTTAACTCCCTCCAGTGGGTTTGGTGCTCGAGTTATTTTAACCCCTTGTGTGCCACGCCCTTTCCCCGCCCTGTGCCGGCCGTTACATTAGCGGGCGGGGTTTATGACGAGCTGGACTCGTCATGGGCACAGCGCAACCGCGGCCCATGACAAGTCCAGCTCGTCATGGGCACACAAGGGGTTAAAGGGGCCACTTCATAGCTCTCCATTAAGCCCGAGTGAGACACAGTCTGTTCAATTAAAGTACCTGCTTCGCCGATTGCAAGGAAAAGTTCCTGCACAGACCCAACTTGGCTCCAGGGTGGTGCGTCGCCTCCACGGCCTGGAAGCGCCGTGATTTCATATTTCCAAAAGTTTCCCCCAGAGATGAGGCTGCACTCCTCCACAGGTCAGTGACATCACTTTTATTATTAACAGGCTGGTTCCCACTCCGTAATGGTGCCCCCCTGGCCTTACGCGTTTCAAGGACACAATCCTCTTCCTCAGAGGCCAGAACACGAGCAGGCCACATTTACGTGCGTCTGCACTGTCCCATGTAAAGTCATTAAATGCTTTTAATTAGCCTCCGGTGTGCTGCTCTCGCATTGCTTCCTGGGACCTGCAGTCCATCAATGCACTTTTAACTCCCTCCAGTGGGTTTGGTGCTCGAGTTATTTTAAAGGGGCCACTTCATAGCTCTCCATTAAGCCCCCGAGTGAGACACAGTCTGTTCAATTAAAGTACCTGCTTCGCCGATTGCAAGGAAAAGTTCCTGCACAGACCCAACTTGGCTCCCGGGTGGTGCGTCGCCTCCACGGCCTGGAAGCGCCGTGATTTCATATTTCCAAAAGTTTCCCCCAGAGATGAGGCCGCACTCCTCCACAGGTCAGTGACATCACTTTTATTATTGACAGGCTGGTTCCCACTCCGTAATGGTGCCCCCCTGGCCTTACGCGTTTCAAGGACACAATCCTCTTCCTCAGAGGCCAGAACACGAGCAGGCCACATTTACGTGCGTCTGCACTGTCCCATGTAAAGTCATTAAATGCTTTTAATTAGCCTCTGGTGTGCTGCTTTCGCATTGCTTCCTGGGACCTGCAGTCCATCAATGCACTTTTAACTCCCTCCAGTGGGTTTGGTGCTCGAGTTATTTTAAAGGGGCCACTTCATAGCTCTCCATTAAGCCCCCGAGTGAGACACAGTCTGTTCAATTAAAGTACCTGGTTCGCCGATTGCAAGGAAAAGTTCCTGCACAGACCCAACTTGGCTCCAGGGTGGTGCGTCGCCTCCACGGCCTGGAAGCGCCGTGATTTCATATTTCCAAAAGTTTCCCCCAGGAATGAGGCCGCACTCCTCCACAGGTCAGTGACATCACTTTTATTATTAACAGGCTGGTTCCCACTCTGTAATGGTGCCCCCCTGGCCTTACGCGTTTCAAGGACACAATCCTCTTCCTCAGAGGCCAGAACACGAGCAGGCCACATTTACGTGCGTCTGCACTGTCCCTTGTAAAGTCATTAAATGCTTTTAATTAGCCTCCGGTGTGCTGCTCTCGCATTGCTTCCTGGGACCTGCAGTCCATCAATGCACTTTTAACTCCCTCCAGTGGGTTTGGTGCTCGAGTTATTTTAACCCCTTGTGTGCCACGCCCTTTCCCCGCCCTGTGCCGGCCGTTACATTAGCGGGCGGGGTTTATGACGAGCTGGACTCGTCATGGGCACAGCGCAACCGCGGCCCATGACAAGTCCAGCTCGTCATGGGCACACAAGGGGTTAAAGGGGCCACTTCATAGCTCTCCATTAAGCCCGAGTGAGACACAGTCTGTTCAATGAAAGTACCTGCTTCGCCGATTGCAAGGAAAAGTTCCTGCACAGACCCAACTTGGCTCCAGGGTGGTGCGTCGCCTCCACGGCCTGGAAGCGCCGTGATTTCATATTTCCAAAAGTTTCCCCCAGAGATGAGGCTGCACTCCTCCACAGGTCAGTGACATCACTTTTATTATTAACAGGCTGGTTCCCACTCCGTAATGGTGCCCCCCTGGCCTTACGCGTTTCAAGGACACAATCCTCTTCCTCAGAGGCCAGAACACGAGCAGGCCACATTTACGTGCGTCTGCACTGTCCCATGTAAAGTCATTAAATGCTTTTTATTAGCCTCCGGTGTGCTGCTCTCGCATTGCTTCCTGGGACCTGCAGTCCATCAATGCACTTTTAACTCCCTCCAGTGGGTTTGGTGCTCGAGTTATTTTAAAGGGGCCAATTCATAGCTCTCCATTAAGCCCCCGAGTGAGACACAGTCTGTTCAATTAAAGTACCTGCTTCACCGATTGCAAGGAAAAGTTCCTGCATAGACCCAACTTGGCTCCAGGGTGGTGCGTCGCCTCCACGGCCTGGAAGCGCCGTGATTTCATATTTCCAAAAGTTTCCCCCAGAGATGAGGCCGCACTCCTCCACAGGTCAGTGACATCACTTTTATTATTAACAGGCTGGTTCCCACTCCGTAATGGTGCCCCCTGGCCTTACGCGTTTCAAGGACACAATCCTCTTCCTCAGAGGCCAGAACACGAGCAGGCCACATTTACGTGCGTCTGCACTGTCCCATGTACAGTCATTAAATGCTTTTAATTAGCCTCCGGTGTGCTGCTCTCGCATTGCTTCCTGGGACCTGCAGTCCATCAATGCACTTTTAACTCCCTCCAGTGGGTTTGGTGCTCGAGTTATTTTAAAGCGGACACTTCATAGCTCTCCCTTAAGCCCCCGAGTGAGACACAGTCTGTTCAATTAAAGTACCTGCTTCGCCGATTTCAAGGAAAAGTTCCTGCACAGACCCAACTTGGCTCCAGGGTGGTGCGTCGCCTCCACGGTCTGGAAGCGCCGTGATTTCATGTTTCCAAAAGTTTCCCCCAGAGATGAGGCCGCACTCCTCCACAGGTCAGTGACATCACTTTTATTATCAACAGGCTGGTTCCCACTCCGTAATGGTGCCCCCCTGGCCTTACGCTTTTCAAGGACACAATCCTCTTCCTCAGAGGCCAGAACACGAGCAGGCCACATTTACGTGCGTCTGCACTGTCCCATGTAAAGTCATTAAATACTTTTAATTAGCCTCCGGTGTGCTGCTCTCGCATTGCTTCCTGGGACCTGTCCATCAATGCACTTTTAACTTCCTCCAGTGGGTTTGGTGCTCGAGTTATTTTAAAGGGGCCACTTCATAGCTCTCCATTAAGCCCCCGAGTGAGACACAGTCTGTTCAATTAAAGTACCTGCTTCGCCGATTGCAAGGAAAAGTTCCTGCACAGACCCAACTTGGCTCCAGGGTGGTGCGTCGCCTCCACGGCCTGGAAGCGCCGTGATTTCATATTTCCAAAAGTTTCCCCCAGGAATGAGGCCGCACTCCTCCACAGGTATATATATGTATATGTATATATATATATCAGTTTTCAATGATAAAACCAAAAGTTAAAGTAACATAGTTAAGTGTGATAAAAAAGCTCAAAAATTCACTGAAAAAAACAAAAGTTAAAGTAACGTTATAATTAGAGGGTCAGTGACAACATTAAGGTTTTGAACTAAGAAAAACCACAGAAATTCAGCAGTTCTAGTTAGCAGAGTTAACTATTACTTGTGCTCCAACCATGCACTACTTATAACCTCACATATTACATTACTCATGACATGTTCTATGACATCATTTATGACTTTGTGTTGGCCCCCGCTGGGCGTGAGATAAAAAAATGCTCTCTGCCAAGCGGAAGCAAAAACAGATTTCCCATGTCCCTGGTGGTGCAGACAGGGAAACTGCTATGTCCCAGGGTGGGCTCGCAGGACATAGCATGAGTTTTAGACAGAGAGGGTAGCCACGCAGCCTGCTCCCCTTTTGCACTTTCCATGTTTTTCGGTCCCAGAATCATTACATGGGACATATTGAAATTAGTGCACAAATCGAAGCTGCTCATAAAATGATCAAAAAGATCTAAAAGCTGCTTTTAACTTTAGGCAGTGCAAGCAATTAAAACAGCATCATCAGCATATAAAAGAGCCAGGAGTAATCTGTCCCCCGAACTTGGGACACCCTGTGCAGTAAGTGCTTTCTCCAAGCGATTGATATAAATAACAAAAATAAAGGGAGCCAAAATACAGCCCTCCTGGACCCACTTTCTAAGTGCAAAGTGCTTGGTGCATTCACCATTGCTAACTTAACGAACTGAAGCCGTCAGTCCACAATGAAGTTCCCTGAGAAACCTAACCAGAAACTCCTCCACCCCATGCATCCCAGCTCTGCCCAGAGTTTCTCTCTGTTTACCAGATCGAACACAGAGATCCATGAAAGATAGATGAAGAGAGCCCTTCTTTGCCTGAATATATTTATTGATTATGAGATAAAGATTGAGATTCTGTTCAACTGTACCCCTCCCTGCGCAAAACCCATACTGAAAGTCTGACAATATGTTCTGTTCTTCGGACCACTTAGTCAATCTATTCAGAATAACTCCTACTATAATTTTGACCTCAATATCCAATAAGCTAATTGGCCTGTAACAGGAGGGGTTACTCCTATCCCCCTCCTTGTAAACTAGCACAATGACAGAATGTCGCCAAGACTCCGGGAGTGAGCTACTAATAGCAGCATTAAGATAAAGAGTGAGGAAGGGGCCCAGAGGTCCACACATGCCTTAAACAGGTCACATCTAGCCCTATTCGCCCCTGGATCCTTATCCCCAGGTAGAGATACAATTGCATCTCTAACCTCTTCCCAGTGTAGCAATAGTTTGTCACCCTTACCAATGGGACAAGATTCATAGGCTAAACCCTCCTCCTGGTATGGGCAGTAAAATGAGCCTCCCAGGCATGGGCAGGAACCAAGGCCTCTAAATCTGTCCCCATTCTTCTTTAAAGAAGGGATGGTTGACCACTTTCCAGAACAAAGTACTGTCCTTTAGTGTGCTAGCAAGAGTAAATCCTCCCATAGCTTTCTTTAGTTCCATCTTCCTTTTGTTAATTGCTGCTTGATAAGCAGCCCTACAAGCTCTAACTTCCCTCCTGTCTCATTGGATTCTTTTTAAATGGGCAAGGAGTGCTTTTCATGCCGTTAGTGAAAATATTATCAAACCAACGACAGGGCAGCAATGGACCAGTCCTTGCCTGGGTTAGTAGGGCAATATTAATATGACTTCCTATTTCATCATCCGCTCATAAAATGCCCCCCGAATCAAAATACCAGTATAAACACTAGCACAGCCAGAGCAAAACGTGTGGAAATAGGTACTAAGCGAATCCAGCAGGCCCTCAGACTTCCTTCCACAAACTGCAGTATAAATCTAAATACACAAAACCATTGTGCTGTTTTTAAAGTAGAGAAGGACACCTAAAACATGCACGTTAGTACCGTTGATCATTTCCATTTTATAGTATAAATCTATTTTGACAAAGATCTCAAGATCTTCCCTAGGTTTTCCCTTTGATGACGGGGAGGTGTTTATTGAAAAAGAAGCATAGCCATACATGTGAAGTCCACCCATTGTGTCCCAAGTCTCCTGAAATGTTATAATATCATGCATGGCAAGGGACCTAGACCAGTCAGGTTTATCCGGTTTCTCCCGCAGCCCTGCTATATTCCAAGACATAACCTGGAATGGCCAACAGAGGTTACACTAATGGAGGGCTTATTCCCCAGTCTGTCTTGGCCATCCAGTCCACTCAAGGGTTCATTTTGATTGGACACAGCAACATTCCAGCAGGATTCACAACATTATCACTTCCAAAATATCTGGGAGGGTCTTGAAACATCACCCCCGGTGCACCAACCCAGGAGACAAAGTTTTGTAGAAATAACCCAAGGATAAAACTGAAATGCCTCTAGGAGAAACTAACCCAAACCCAAGTTTCGTTAACATGAATCTGGCCCTAAAATTGTTACAAAAATTAATTATGAAACAATCCCCTCCAAGGGACTTGGTAGCATTCCCTATCCAACAAACCCTATGTCCCAAACGTATTTCCTCAAAAAGCACTGACCAGGTTTCCTGGAGGGACCCGCCCTGCAAGCCAATGTACTATCTCGTTTTTTAATTGCTGAAAGTGTTCCTGAATGGCTTGCCCATTAGGTGGGACATAAGCCAAGACCAGGACATTGGGTGTACAAGCAGGGGAATATACAAAAAATGTCTGAGAAAGTAGAACAAACCTGAACAGCCCCAGCCGGTGCCATGCTGAGGATGCAGCAGGCCCCCCTGCACTTCAAGGTCTGCCCAAGAAGCAGACCCAAGCCCATCCCTAAAATTGTTATTAATAATTTTCCCTAGATGAGGAACCTGAGAAGCCATTGTGTTACAAGCAGAATTTTGTTTTTCAGCTATTACAGGATCGGTAGCACATTTGGCCAATGGAGCACTGCCAAGTTTAAGTGAGGAACCATGACTCTCTCCGGCCAACTTCTCTGTAACAGGCTTAAACATCTGATAATTGACAATCTGAATTAACAGAATATTGGGAGTTCTGCTCAATGTAATTTTTACCTGATCTCTCAGAGACCCTACTGAGCCTATCAGGGAGCCCACCTTCTCTTCCAAAAAGTCAAATTTAGATGCCAAATTTTCTAGGACTGATAAGATTTTAATAAGCAAACTCCTAAAGGCATTCTGTACAAAACTCTGTTTTGTCACAGCCTGTTACCCCCTTTTCCTTTTCCTTAAGGTACCAGTATTAGGCGGTATACGGAGCAAAGCTCCCCCTTGTGTTTTTACTTCTGGCTTTCAGGCTTCTCTTAACAATACTTCCCCCAGGGCCTGTTATTTTGAGGTTCTTGTGGGGCAGCTTTGACTACATCAGCCGAGACAATTGCTGATTCCCCCAGTAGAGTGTCGTCATTTTTGCAAATTGCAACTGTTCCTAGGTCTGAAGAGGCAGAGGCCCCAGCTACAGCCAATTAATCCAACTCCTGTTTGGAATTGGTTAGTTGTTCTTCTACATATAACATTTCATCAGCAAGAACCCCACCACATTGTTCAAATACGTCAAAATCGAGTTTCTAGTTCTATGTCTTTTGTCAATAGAAATGTTGGCTTCTGCTTTCCTTTTCCCTATACTAGAAGGAGAGAAATGAACAAATAAAACTAAAAAGGTGACAGCTAAAATGCACGTTTAATCTAAAAATAATCTGCAATAACCAATGAAGGCCTAAAATTAAGACCCAAAAAAAGAAAAATCAAAACCCCCAACAGTACCTAAGTCCAATTTGAATGGGCATAAACCCAGCTGACACGAAGGAACAAAATCCAAGAGGGGTAGCCCATCCTTGTCATGCCGCAGACGGGCGCGGGAGGGCCCGTTCTTTGCCCGGGCATTGCCTGGGAGCGTCCCGCGAAGCGTGACAACAGCGCACTTTAGCAGTGCCAGTCAATGATGATCAGGTGGAGTTCCAATCCGGTGTTCTGGGACTTGTGGTCCCTAGCGGCAGCAGCAATCAGCTGCGGCAGATTCCCTATTGCAAACAAGCAGTCATGAAGTAAGGTGATGAGAGTCCCAAAGTAATAAGGCTGCAGGATACCACCACAGTCCCCCCAGCAGTAAATAATGGAGCAATTAGCACAGCACGGCCCCCTACCACTCAAACACTTTAAAAAACCTAATTACATGAAATTCAAATGACAAAATTATCATCACTCATTTTATAAAAATATTATTTTATTTTTACATTTCAGAATTTATGAATATACATTTTTAAAATTATCAAAATATGTTGTAATTTTTTTCTCAATTATTAAAAAGTACTGCTTTTTTCCATTTTTTTAAACATCTAAAAAAAGCAAATATTCTACTGTATACAAATTTATTAAAGAAATATAGATTTCAAAATTTTTGAATACAAATATATTTACATAAATTCCATTTATATATATTTTTAATACAAAGTGTAATTTTTAAAATAAAATATAATAAAGTTTGTTTTAAAATTCAAAATATTAATTTGCATATCTTTAAAAAAAAAATTCCCCTCTGTTTATTAAACTTTGCTCACCATACAGTGAATGTAATATTCTAAATAATTGTTCAGTGTACACTTTAAGCAGAGCAGAAAGCACCAAATACATGTCACGGACAGCCAGTAGAAGTGGAGCCTTCACGGCTTTCAGAAATCTCAAGTCCCTAAAGGCAACATATAGAATTCTCACCTTCTCTTCCTACACCCATCCCCACAAAGTCAGGCCCTGATTTCGAGGATGTTGGACCGCCATTGCGGTGGTCAGGATAAGGCTGCCAAGCCGGCGGCATACCAACTGCTGCATTACGAGTTTACCGCTGACCTGGCGGTGTTGCAGCAGCCTCTTGCACGTCAGTGCACTATGTACCACACACCATAACGTGCATGGCACACAGTGCAAGAAGAAGGGTGCACAACATGGGCCCTCATGGGCTGCTATGCCCTGGGGCTATGTTTGGGGCCCCTTCCCTCCCTTTTCACCCACCTTTTCATGGCAGAGTCCCTGTCATGAAAAGGATGGTGGAAAGACAGGTCACATTCACCATGGTAGTGCTGGCATTGGCACTGCCTCCATAGCCTGCCGCTTTCATGACCGCTGCCGCCACAGAGTCCAAGATCCTGGTGGTTGCTATGGTCTTGTGGCAGTCTTACCATCCTTCTCGTAATTGGGCAGTCAGACCGACAAGGAGGTGGCAATAGGACCAGAACCGATGGTGTGGGAGTCTCAAGACCGCCATACTCATAATCAGGGCCTCAATAAACTGCGTAAGTACGGCAGCTGCTCCACACCTTTTCCCATTTCCAAGGGCAACCCCTGCTCTGATAGACCACTTATCTTTAAAATTATCACATTGAAATAAATACAAATTAACAAAAACATAAACAGATATAATAAAAATAATTACAACACATTAGGTACTAACATTTTTTATTATATACAACGATATTTCGTACATCAATATTTTTCTTAACGATATTAAAAACAACACCAAAAACTGTTGGGGTCATTACGATAGCGGTAAATCTGCCATCGGTAGCCTGCCGGTGGTGGAATCACTACCATCGTGCGGCAGTTCTCCGCCCGCCAGATAAGGTTGGAGGACGGATTGCTGGCGGATGGGAAGACCGTCCGCCAGTGGTCCGAAACAGGCAATCGTTACGATTGCCTGTCAGACCTACCCCGCATCCACAAGATGGTGCCGGTGCCTTGCAGGCACCATCTGCCAGATTAGGATGCTGCATCCCCGCCAGCCTGTGTATGGCGGTTCAACCGCCATTCACAGGCTGGTTGGGATGTACTTTGGAGGCACGTAGCGGGCCCCCCCATAAGCAGGGACACTTCAGTTTTGCATGCTCCCTGCACCATGTGTCAGGCCCTGCATGGTGTCCGCCACGTAGGGCAAGGAAATGCAAAACTTGCATTTTTACCATTTTTACCATTGTGGCGGGTGCTGCAGCTAGCAACACCCACCGCAATGGTAAACATGCACAATGCGACCGCCACAGCGGCATTCGCATTGTAATTGCACTTGCGGGACCGCCGCCATATAGGCAGCCAGTCTCAATCCCAGTGACAATGGTGGACGAACTTAAGTCCCTCCGCAATCATTATGACCCCTTATATTTTTACCTTTGATATTCGTGTCCAGGACATATTTGAAGTTCCAATATTCTTGACACGATAATTCTGTATCAATATTTTCTTATTTCTTTTTGTTCAAGTAGTTTTTATTGGTTTTATTGCAAAGAATAACAAATTAAAGACAGTGGCAGAAATAAATTCATCAAAAGAGTGCCTTGAACGTTAAGGACCCGATTACGATGCGGTTTGGAAATCTTCCCACCTAATGGGTTTGTGAATGGTTCCCTACCGACTTGGATCGGGAGACGCCGACCGACCAAGTACGATGCATCCAGATGCTTCCAGATACGATTCAGTCGGACTCCCATTGACTTCAATGGGAGCATATGTTCCAACCGAATGCATAGGCTCCCATTGAAGAAAGGGGTGGCCAGGGAAAATCGGGCACCATGTGGGGGGCACCCCCTGGTGCCTGCCACACTGTGCATGGCTGGTAAGGGGGATCCATGGGTACCCCCATGGACCCGATTGGGAAGGCTACAGGTGCAGGGGGGCCCGTTATGTGGCACCAAAGTCAGATTCCCACTGCTGATTCGACTCGGAAGGCACGATTCGGAAAGGCTGTCCGAATCGGTCTTTAGGAAACGCGGCCTGTAGAGACGTATGATTCTGCTCTGTACGGCTTGGTCATTCCAAATGCCGTCGGGTTCGGATTGGGATTTTCCAAATGCATAACTTGCATTGTACTCGGTTTGTCGGAAACATTTCCGAGTCGGTCAGGAAGACACGTTACCGATCCGATTTTGAACGGAGCAAATGCCGTTAGTAGGCCTTCCTAACCCCATCGTAATCAGCCCCTAAGAAGTAGATGAGAGCTTGCACAATTAAGCACATATATATATAAGGGATACAGAAAAAGATGGGAGGGTTAAGACTGTATATTCTACACCAAGATCCTAATCTGTCGCCTGTTGGTTTGGTTACATATTGTATCTATATTTAACAACATGCGGCAGATTTACAAGCCCCCTGCGCCACCAGTAAGTCACTTTTCGTGACGTACTGGTGGCGCAGGGGCTCCTCCATATTTACAAGGAGAGGAAAAGCAACCCTGTGTGACTTTTCCTCTTCTTGTAAATACAGCCCCTTCACACGCAGCACTTTGCGTTGAAGGGGCGTTCCATGGGTGTTGCTGTGGGTGTTCCCACGCAACACCCATGGAACAGGACACATCTCAAGATTTATGAGAAATCGTAAATCTGGAGATGCGTGTGAATGCTACGCCACCCTAGAGGTGGCGTATCGAGGCGCAACCAGGTGAAATGTTTTAATTTCTCCCCGTTTTTCCTCTTTCAATGCGTGCTGCATTGCACAGCACGCATTGAAAGAGGAAAATGCCTGTAGTGATTGTTTCTGTGCAGGAAGGTGCCCCTTCCTGCACAAAAAACAATCTCCTCATGACGCAGGCATCCTTGCACCATGGTGCAAGGGTGCCTGTGCCAGCGCATGGCTGCAGTTTGTACGCCAGCGCCAGGGGAAGCACAGAGATGTAACATATTCTTGTAAATATGTTGCATCCCTGTGCTTCTGAAGTGCTGCAGCGTGGCGCAGCCAATGGGCTTGCAGTGCCACGCTGTGGCACTTCCTCATAGATCTGCCCCCATATATGTATCTTCATTGTAATAATATCACTTATACATTGAGAACTACATTAATGAGGTGTAACACATAACATATTCTCATGGTTATGAGTGCACAAGGTAAACAACTATCAGCACTAAGGTATGATATATAACTAGGTGATAATGAAGTGAATGCCAGGGTTGTACTAGGGATGTTTAATTCTCTGGAGGGTCCCATGAAGGTAAGTGTTTACATAAAGTCATTCAAGATAGTGTGAATGTGGACTCAAAATTTCTATCCGTAGCATGTGTCCCTGAGTTCAATGGGGATCGAAGTTAAAGGAAGTGACGTCAAGAGAATCTTACATAGGCCTGTGTGGTAGGCACCATAGAGAGAGCGTGGAGGAGTGTCTGCTCCTCTAAGAAACGTGAGCCATTCTTGCCACATTTGGGAAGAGAATATGTTGACGTTTTTTCCAGTTGTTAAGATCACTTTACTTTTTCCCCATGTACAATCCAAATTTGGCAGGAAGGTAGCTTGTGCTCCAGAAAGAGCCCATTATGTAATTTGGTGCAAATCCGCTTAGTAGTTTTTGAGTTATTGAAAGAAAAACTAATTTGTATATCTAGAGGCCCGAACCCCTCGTGAATTCAGCCGAGTTGGTGCAGAGATTTGATTGACTGGCAACACATCAACCAGGAAGTGTTGACAGCTATTTTAGGATTCGGACTCAGCGGAGTCTCAAACAGAAAGATAAAGAAACGAGAAGGGAGAAGGATAGGAATACCCGACACCCTAGGCCTAGTGCTGGGTTTCCCTAAGGACCCTGCTAGGTCCAAAAAGGATTTTGTTTTGAATTCACACTGCAAAAAAACAAGTGTTGGGCTCATGTGATTGTTTTTGATAATGCTCCAAGGTTTTCCAGGTTTGTCATTCTAGTAAATTGGTTTGTATAGCAAATGTTAGGAGGATTCATTTTTTTCATTTTGGTTTTAGAAGTTGTGTTCCCCTGCTATAGGTATTTTTTATGTGCTTGTGTAGTTTAACTTTTGGGCTCAACCTCTCGCAGTGTCAATGGTTCTTCCTGCCAAGGAGAACTGGGGCTGAGAGTACAGATTGAGACAAGCTGCTCTTGTGTTCGTGACAGCTAGGCCCCAATGAGCCGACTTTTCTGACCAGGGGCCATTTGGAACAACTGCTCGCCAAGCACAGCACCCCCCATGGCTCTCCCTCCCTATGCCTGCGTCCGTCTTGCCAGCCCGACAAATGAACTCCGTCAGAGCAGGCAACAGGAGACCCAGGAGACTGTTGAGGCCACGCCTGATGAAGCAGGAAAGGAACAACGTCAAGGAGAGGAGTAAGAGCAGCAATCCCATGCGACTTGGCACAAGGGAAGGGTTTTGCTTCGTATTTTGTGTCAAGGTGATGGTGCCTGGACCCAGAGCTGAGCCATTCTCCCCCGCAGCCACCCTCACAAACCCCACAGCACAGAAAAGGAGGCTGTCTGTGGGATTTGTTAGGCCTGCATTGTGTCACCTGTAACTGATTCTTGTACTCCTCCATTGGATTTAGCCTTGCCATGGTGATCCTTCTTCCTCTTTTAGGGTCAGTTGTATCAGTCAGTGCTTTGTATTTTCCGTAAGTGGTCCCAGCAGCATTGTACCCACTTAGTCTAGTCCCTTGATCACCTCCCTACTGTCTGTCTAGTGCTTTCTGGTCATGGTGACTATTATCACGGTTTTAGACCATCAGCCATACCATGTGACAGGCCAGGAGGAATGCTTACGCATCCGCCACCTGTGGAGGCTTGTACCTCCCCTAATGCATGCACCCCCAGGGCTCTCTATTGTTTGGGCGCGGCTCCTGTGATGGTTCCCATTCCACTGCTCCTCTCTACATGGCTGTTTTTTGTTTTTGTCTCTGGTTGACCAATTGTAACTTACATTTTGCTATTATATTATAACATTGTGCTATTACATAGTATGAAGGGAAACTTTACATTTGAGTAAGACATGTTAGTAAGCCTGGGCAAAGCACTACACTACGCTCGCGTAGTTTGCGCTACTTCGCACTACGCGAATTGCACGGATCACAGTGCAAACACGCGTAGCATAGCGTAGCGTAGTGCAGCGGTAATTTTTTGCTTGCTCGCGGTCCTCAACGTCAAGTTGCCGACCGCGAGCAAGCAAAATGACATCCCGGCGAGACTTTTTCCTCGTTCGCGATCAGCAACATCAAGTTGCCGATCGCGAGCGTGGAAAATAAACCTCCCGGCGAGCTTCTCAACGCGGGGAGGTCAGGTTTCTCATTGCGAGTGGTCGCGTATGCTCGTGACCGCTTGCGATGAGAAACTACCAGTCCGCGTTGAGAAAGCTGCCGCTCGAGTAGAAATCTACTCGTACGGCAGCAAGCGACCGCTTGCACTGTTCAAGATGCAGTTTGCACTGATTGCACAGTGCGGACAAGCATCTGGCACAATGCAATCAGTGCGAACAGCATCTTGTGCAGTGCACTACGCAGTTTGCGAAGCTACGCGTAGCTCGCGTAGTGCTAAGTGCACTTCGCGTAGCTACACGTAGCGCTACTTCGCAAACTATGCCCAGGGTAACATGTTAGCCGAGTCACCAAGATTGTTGTTTTTCAGGTGGCAATGTTATAATATAGATGGTCCGGAATACTGTTCTGGCTAGCCGTTATATTCTGTACTCAGCAGACACGACATCTCACAAAAAATGATGGCATCCATCTAGCTGGTAAATGCAGTTCACTCCCACAACCCTAATGGAAATTCAGACCAAGGAATAATGTCCATACTTAAAGCATGAAGGTTCTTTGTTGCACTGAAAAATATGATACCTATATGTAACGTAATGCACAACTTGAGCAAGGACCAATGATTTTTCATTTTTAAATTATAGAATTGTCACTTTACTGCAATGTTAGATGAAATTCGAGGTGCTGTTCAAAACCAATGTATCAAAATCACAACAAAAGTGTGGGAAAGAATGTTAAAATACTCCCAGTTGTGTATGATCTGTAGGTACCTTTTGGGAGAAATGCCAGTGAGGTGTCACACGATGTCATGATGATCGCAGTTGAATCTAAGACAAGCTATTTTGTTTACTACACTATACTGGCTTTTAGGGCCATATTTGGTTAAACAGCTCCTAGCAAAATCTGCAATCTATTCTGTGACTCAGGTAATGCTATGTTGTATTCTTCTGCATATTGTCATGACATCCAAGGCAGGAAAAAGCTTTGTATATGCAGTCATCTTTTTATTGCTTTTCCTCCAAGCAACTTGACTGTGTTCTGAAAACAAAACGAGGTGAATTGGTTAAAACTACTGAACCACACATATTAATTTTCAATTTAAAGTATGTAACATTTTTGTAAAACTTTAAAATGGCTTTCTTTTCAATTTGCATCTTTTGGACTACATTAAAATACTGTAATCCAAGATCTACAAAGGTCGTGAAGGATAGGTTTCCGTAATTGGTGTTCTCACATTATCCACAGCTATGGTGCATGACAACTACTATTTTGTGACTGTTAGCCAGATTTACCCCCAATTTATGAATCTGAACAGTGACTTAAAACATCATCAATTATAGGCAGTATCTATGCACCTCGTCCTCTTGGAACTACATTTGACAAACTGTTGGGGATCTGGGGCGACATATCCGAGGGTTTGACTCTGTTAGGGGGCGACTGGTGCGATATAATGGGTCCACTAGATCGCCACATTAGGCCAGACAATGCACCTTTACCGGGCCCAACTAAGCTACACACACTTGCCTCCACTTGGGGATGGGCTGACGTATGGCGCGAATATCATCCCACCGAACACAACTTTACTTATCTCTCCACAGTGCATGGGTCACAATCGTGTTTAGATTATTTTTTCGTTTCCCGGATGCACCTTCATAGGTTTTCACACGCGACCCATCTGCCCCGCGGGTTATCCGACCATTCTCCGGTTAGCCTACGGTTTCACACCCGCTCCCGGAAACCCCCCTTTCGGTGGTGTATGTCCCCGTGTCACCTACGGGACCCGCATATCAGGATATGTTTCACGAAGCAGACACTACATATTTAGAAGAAAACTGCCCCACTGCCCCCTCTCGGACTATTTTTTGGGAAGCCCTTAAACCGACAATCCGCGGGGCTGCCATTATCAATCGCACTAATGAAACGTGTGCAAGACGGAAACAGTTAGAAACACCAGAGTATCGTCAGGCGTAGCTGGCTTCACAGCTCAATATTGATCCCAACCCTACCATTCGGCAGAACTTACTGCAAGCGCAACAGGACCTTAGGCAGCATCTTATGGACGAAGCAAAGGAGATATGGGAGGCGTTGCAACATCGGATTTATCAATGGGGAGATAAATCCAGCAAGATGCTGCACAGATTCTGCCAGGCAGACATGTGTACGTCGATTATCCCTGTTATTCGCGGTATAGATGGGTCCCTACTTACGACACCTCAGGGTGTCGCTGCGGAATTTGCAAGGCACTTTGCAATCCTATATACACAGCAAGAACAAATCTCGGCAGACCTTATTGCCGAATTCCTCGTGGATATCCCCCCCTGACGACTCCCTGACCATCTCTGCGAACAACTAGACGTTCCTATCACAACAGATGAGCTGACTGGGGCCCTCAACGCACTTCATCCCGGTCGCGCTCACGGACCTAATGGATTCCCAATGGAATTTCTGAGGCCGAACATACACACCTTGGGGCCTCATCTACTGGCGACCAATCAGGAGGCCATGGAACTCGCTGTTCTACCTAGGGACTGGCGCCATGCAGAAATCGTGCTTTTCCTTAAGCCCAGTCGACCCCCGGACAACCCTTCATCCTACCGTCCCATTTCCCTTATAATCCGTAAACCCAAACTGTTGTGGAAGGTGTTGGCTGACCGATTATGGAGCTGTATCACTGACCTGATCCACGCAGATCAGTCGGGCTTTATGCCACACAGGGCTACTCGTCATAATATTCGACGCGTCCATAACACCATGGTGGCAGCTCCGGTGCTGGGCAGGCCAGCCGCCTTGCTCCTTGCAGACATAGATAAAGCATTCGACTCCTTGAGTTGGGTGTACTTATTCCAGCTGCTCGAGGCGCTAAACTTCGTTATCCGCTTTTTGGCATACACACGCCTGCTCTAGACGGAACTGATGGGGTTGGTCCGTGTTGCAGGACACTGTTCACAGCCCTTTTCTATTCAGTGGGGTACCAGGCAGGGTTTCTCCCTGTCCCCATTGTTGTTTGCTCCCGTGATTGAACCCCTTGCGGCGTGGGTTAGGAGCGACCCGGTCCTTCGAGGTTTCAACTGGTCCCGGTTGCGCTCTGACCGTATAGCATTGTACGCAGATGATGTCCTCTTCTTTATGATGGATCCCTGGTATTTGGGACCCCGCATATTGGAAATCCTCTGGGTGTTCGGGGGAACTACGGGCCTACACGCTAACCCTGCCAAATCTATATTATTCCCGGTGTGCGGACATCAAGGTCGTGATGCCTGGGCATCACAACTCTCCTGGGCGACGGACGGCTTCAAATATCTTGGCATATATATCTCCCCATGTCCGAAAGTCTCTTGGGCGCGCAACATCACTCCATTACTAGCTGGTCTCAACAGCGAAACCTCAATATGGTCTTCACTCCCCCTCTCCCTGTATGGGCGCTCCGCGATTTTTAAGATGGTGTCGCTGCCCCGGATTTTGTGCCGCCCCCAGAACTCCCCATATCCCATTCCATGCTCATGGTTTGCGCAAGTTGCTGCCATACAAAATAAATTCATGTGGAACGGAGGGGCTGTCAGGGTGGTGCTACGTACTTGTACGCAATCCACATACTGCGGAGGGATCACCGCTGCAGATATTTATGCCTATTACGTTGGTTCTCACATCCTGGTAATGAACAAATGGTGGTATAATTCCCCCACAGACCCAGCATATTCGGTTGAACATGCTGCGATGGATCAGGTCCCTCTTCTACACTTGTTATATAGTTCCACCCGCCTGGATCATTTGCCCCCGGCTGGCAGGGTGGTGATACAGCTATGGCGGGCTAAGACCCGACAGATGGGTTGGCAAGGGACACTTACCCAATTGATTCCCTTTGACAAGGCACATATCTTCGCTCCTAGACAACTTTGAAGGGCTTCGGGGGGTGGGATTGAGTGGGGATATCGACCCTTGGGGACGTGCTACGGGGTACCACAATGAAGTCATTCCAATAACTAGTCAGATTTTGATTTACACAAATCGCAATTTTACAAATTTCTTCAACTCCGACATGCACTTCTCCCTCAGATCCGCACTTTAGAGGCCCTCCCTGAGTTCCAGCCCCTAGAGGGCTGATTGCTAATGGAAGACCTTGGACTTCACAAGATAAAACAAATATATCAGACGCTGACGACCCATTCGCCCACCACACTAGATAAGACACGACTTGCATGGCAGGCTGATATACCCGAACTGACAGATGATGACTGGGCCGAAGCCATCACTAGCCCAAGGGGCGCGGCAGTTTCCACACGCTATGGGCTTATCCAATTCAAGTATCTACACCGCGCATATTTCACTAGGGTTCGTCTGTGGCGGATGGGGGCTATCCCATCTCCCACATGTTTGAGGTGCGATAGGGAGGAGGAGACATTTTAACACACAGTCTGGAGCTGCTCGGCACTACACCCCTTTTGGCGTAGGATCAGATTGTGTCTCCACGAGGTGTTGGCGTGGGACCTTCCATTGGATCCACTAATTTTTCTATTACACTCGACAGAGGACATTGGGGGAAATCGGTACAAACAGCACCTATTGTTTCTAGCTCTCACCGTGGCCAAGAGGGACATAGCGCAAATGTGGAAGGCGACATCTCCCCCGACAATAGGCAAATGGAAAGCGGAGCTTGATAAATGTATGGGGGCTGAGATTGCTGTCTTTGAGGCCCGGGGGTGCCCTGCGAAACACCACAAAATATGGACTCGATGGGCGGAGTATCGTGGAATCGACCTTCCTCTATTGCCAGAGGTCAATCCCTGAGAACGGCTCTACCTTTCTTGAGCTTCAATATCCCCACTGTAAGTTTTAAATTGGTTGTATGGCCAAGTTTTACAATGCACGTTACGACAAATGCACCATTTGCTCGAATATGGAGACCAGAGACTGTCTGTATGGTACATGTTTATTACACCTGTATGTTTAATGGGTGCTGTTATAAGTCAGATATATGGTTGTTGGCACAAATTATCCATCTGCTTTATATGCCTTGGCGGGGCTGCGACCCCTACGTATTGCAAAATAACCAAATAAAATCTGTTGTTAAAAAAAAAATCATCCACATGTTCATTAAAGGTTCATATTGGCCCAGGGAGAGAAGCCATGAAACTACTCACACATCCACTCACTGACCCACACAACCACTCACACAACCATAAAATCACTCAAACACCTACTCGTACACCTATAGTCACTCACACACCTACTTACAAACCTATGCAGTCACTCACACACCCAATTACAGACCATACAGCCACTCACACACCCAGTCACTGATCCATACAGCTACTCAGAAGCAGTCACAGACCCATACAGCCACTCTCACACCGTCACAGACCCTTACAGCCAATCACACTCACTCACAGACCCATACAGTCAATCACAAACCCACTAACACAAACCCACACAGCTATTCACACACCTACTGACAGAACCATACAGCTATTCACAGACCCATAGAGCCACTCACAAACTCACGCACACACCCACACTGCTACTCAAATACTCACTCACAGACCCATACAGCCATTCACACACCCCCTCACAAACCCATAGAGCCACTCATAAACCCACTCACACACCCACACAGTTTCTCACATACCCAATCACAGACTAACACAACCACTCACACAACCACTCACTGACCCACACAACCACTCATACACCCACTCACATACCCACACAAGCATTCACACATCCACTCACGGACCCAAACAACCACTCACACACCAATACAGCCCCTCGCACACTAGACCCATACAGCCACTCACGCAGTAACTCACTGACCCCACTCACAGACCCAACAGCCACTCACACCCAAAAAACCACTCACACACTCACTCACAGACCCATACAGCCACTCACACACCCACTCACTGACCCATACAGCCACTCACACACCCACTCTCAAAGGTTACAGGGATGTAACAGACAGGAAACAGAATTAAAAAAACTTAGAAATTCCCTAAAAAACTAAAGGATACAGGAAAGTTATAGTTAGGAAATAGCATTAAAAAATCCTTAGATAGTCACTGGAAAAAAAAAAGTTAAAGTTTAGATAAGATTTCACTCATACAAAAGCATTGAAATGTAGCAGTTATAGTCCCTGAGCTAATTACAACTTACACCCTTGCAATGCACTGCTTATGACCTTACATATTTGTTCCACTTTTTAAGAAAGGGGAGCTGGAAAATCCTTCATGTTATTGTCCGATTTCTCTATTAGACTCTCTCATGAAGGTAGCAGGTAGAATTGTTCTAGACCGGTTGCAAATGTGGGCTGATAAAAATAGTATTTTAAGTGATTTGCAGCATGGTTTTAGTTTAGGTCTAGGCACAAATGAGCAGGTCCTTAACCTCAGCATATTAATTGGAAAATATACTCAGGCTAAAGCTGGGAGATCTTATTTGGCTTTCGTTGACCTCACAGCCTCGTTTGACTGTGTTGTGCACAGCAAGCTGTGGACCATTCTGACTGATTTAAAGGTAGAACCTGCACTGGTACAGTTTTTAAGACAAGTGTATACAGGGGCAAGTGCCAAGGTTTGGTTTGGAACCAACGGGGAATGTACTGCGTCGCTTAAAGTGGAGAGGGGAGTAAGGCAAGGTTGCATTTTGGCTCCATTCCTTTTCACTCTTTATACGAACGCTTTGTAACAGGAATTGATGTCAAACGCTAGGGACCCACCTTATGTTTAGAAACGCCCGATAGTCTACCTTCCTTACGCAGACGATGCAGTACTCATGACACTCACACAGATAGGTTTACAAAAGGCTCTCACATCGTATATCAGTTTTATGAATGAATTGGGGTTGAATGCAAAGAAAACTTTTATTATGTCTTGCGGGCGGGGGAAGCAAAAAAGTAGCAGCATCCAAGTGGGTGTAACTAGAATAGAATCCACTAACACATTTACGTATTTGGGTGTCCTTTTTAATCGTACTTGTTCCTGGGCCCAGGCGATTAAGAGTAGGAGCCTTCTTTTTATGAAATCGACTGCGGCTGTAGTCAACTTCTCTAAAAAATTGTGTAAAAGGTCCCTGAAATCCTCCTAAAATTTACAAAGCAAAATGCGTAAGCATAGCTACCTCTGGGGCAGGAGTCTGGGGCTTTCAAGACTCTTCACCAATTCAACATGTTGAAAACGTGTTTTTAAGATTTATTTGAGCTGCACCTGCTAGTTCACCTGTTTTTAATTGTCACACGGAGTTGAGGGTTCCTTACATATCAGATGTCATTAAGATACAACCAGTGTTACACCGCATCTGGACCTCCGATAGTACAGGCCTAAACAAGGAAATAATAAAGGACTCAATGAATTTGGATCATGCAACTAAGATTACCTGGTTCAAGTATGTAATTTTTTTTATCTCGGGTGCCCAGATTACTACATCTTACCAGAGACTCTAAATTCTATTTCTCAGAAGGAATTTAAAGCAACTTGCATGACCCACCTTGAGAAAAATAGGCTAGTACTGGAAATGAGCAAGCCTGCGGTTGTTCAATATCAATTGTCAGTAATAACATATAACATTCAACCATATCTTTTACGTTGTACGGGGATATGACAGATATGTTTTAACACGTTTTAGGTTCGGAACATTTCATCGACTGCTTAGTTATCCGGAGATGAACAACTGGTCTAGAGAGCTATGTTTCTGCCCCACAATCAACTATTCATGTGATTTTATTCTGTAAATTTTATTCTAAGGAAAGATCCAGGTGGATCCTACCTCTCCTGAGAAAGGGGGGTTGGAGGCAATGTCGACCTGCTTTTTTGTATTTACAATTGTTGGATAGCGATTATTGTATAGGAGTTATGGTCGGCTTTTTATAGCGTGTACTGAGAGCTAGGAAAAGTATTACCCTTGCACTTTCCTTATAAAAGAGAACAATATTGCATTAAAGTAATTCATGTAGAATTGATCTAATTATACTTCTTTTTCCACAACATAATCTTTTTAGAACAAATTTCTTCTATACGCACACACTTTTGTATCATGTGTTTTATATACAATTCATTAAATGTTTTGAAATGTTTTTTAAACTTAACTGCTTTTGTGATTTTATATGACTAAAATCGAATAATGGTCTTTTTGATTTGACCTTACATATTACATCACTCATGACACGATCAGAGACATCTCTCATGACATGGGTCTGGTGTGTGAGTGGCTGGTCCCCGGACGGTCCTCGCTGCCCTCTGCTAGCGGACATGGCACTCTCACTCAGGCTCACTGCTCTCACTGTGCTTACTTTTCTACGCTTGTCAAAGGGTGAGACCTGGGGTCCAGAGATAGTCCTTGTAGGGTCGACATGACTTAGCTCTAGTTGCACAGGGTGAACTGGACACCACACCACTCTCCTGAGCCAGGCCACACACCCACGTTACACTAGAGTTATTTTTTGACTATGCTCAGTTTGGGAGTGCTACCCATTGTGGTAGGCTCCACATGTTGTTTACTCCTTTTTTGTCAAGTTTACTTTGTCCCTTATCTCCTTCACCCACTGTGTATTGGATCCAGACTTGGACAGGTCCCACCCTCCTTTACCACCCCCCCCTTATGTGGAGTCCGATCATCTTTGGAGCTGGGCATATCATTGGTCCCTCTCAGATGCCTGGAGATCCTTCCTTCCTAGGGCCAAACTCTACTCCTTCCATTCAGTACCCCATAACCTCTGTGTGTTCCTCAACCGTTTCCTCTGCTCTAATTCCTTGGAACTCCTTGTTCATCACTTAGACTATTTGGGGTCAGATCACGATGCCCATGTAGTAGATCTGCTGTGGCTTCCCCCACACCCTCCAACGCTGACATGCAACTAACACGAGACTGCCTGGAAGACCCTGTCTTCCGTTAGGCGCAGGACACTCATATCTGGTGATATTTTGTTGAAAATCATAACCGGCCTCTGCTAGGACCCCTGAATGGAACACCTTCAAGGTGGTATTGAGGGGTGCATGCATGCAGGAGATTGTGGGTGTCCGCAGAACTTCAGACAAAGAAATAGCAGAAGTTGAGCAGCTTCTTGCTAAACTGAGGAAAGCGATGGACCGAGACCCCACGATCATTCCAAAATTCGTAGAAGTGAAAACTAACTGCCCAGTTCTCCTAGAATAATTCAAGCTCTTTAACTTTACGGCTCATGCAGCCAAGATACATAGAGAGGGGGAGAAATCCACTGTCTCCTAGCCTGGCTGATTTAGGCAGGAGACCTCTGTTACCCCATCACAGACAGTCACCTGCTCAGGCACAATAGTGCTCACACATAGCTGATATTATGTTACCGCGTATTGCTGATACCACTAGAATCTTCCTAGCTGCTAAAATCATGACAACTGATGTAGTGCAGGTGACCCAGGAACTAGCCTGCAACAAAACTCCAGGCCTGATTGGGTTACGACTAGAGTACCACTCTACTTTTTTCTAAATTCTAGCCCTCCCCTCACGGAGATGTTTGAGGAAGCCCCCAAATTGGTGGACTCCCACAGTCACTTCTGGAGCCTTCCTAGTTTCTGTTCCCAAGCATGACAGGGACCCTGCACGACTAGGGTCCTACCGACCTATTGCCATCCTTGGTGTGGATTATAAAATGTTGGGAAAGACTCTCGCCGACACGTACACCCAGGTCCTCCCAGAGCTTAGAATGGGTTCGTCACGAAGTACTTTTCAAAACATAAGGCGCCTCTTCCATGTGCAAGACTGGGTCCAGGGACAATTCCTGCACGTCCACTGCCTCCTATTAGACCTGGAGAAGGTGTTTGATATGTTGACTTTGAATTACCTTTTCCTGGTACTGGCACGTATGGGCACCAGGAGGAGACTGCTTGCTTATACCCATCCTTATAATCGTCCTCTCAGATTCACCTGGGTTGACTCATCTCTGCCCCCTTTCCGGTAGGTCGTGGTAGGCAGGGGTGCCCGCTCTCCCCTCTGCTCTTTGGATTGGCAATGGAGCCCCTGGCCTTTCAGTTGCACAGGGCCTACCCCTCAAGGACAGGATGCAGGCTATTTCTTTATATGCAGATGATCTACTTTGATACTTCTGAGATGTGACATCTTATCTCTCCCCACTTCATGATTCCCTGACTGCATTCGCCAGAGCCACAGGACTCTTGGTTAACTGGGTGAAATCGGCGATCTATCCACTTTGCCCCAGCCAGTTGCCATAAATCATACACCTCAATGAGGCACAGTTTTGCTGGTGTGGAGAGATGATCCCCTACCTGGGGGACCGTCCATATCATACCCCACTTGATCTCTACAAGGGGACCCTTCGAAAGGCCCTAGCTGGCATCGGGTTGCAAGGTACTTTTGGCAGCCATTGCCCCTGGCCCCGATTGGCAAAATAGTGTTGGAAAAATGGTTGTTTTACCTCACTTTTTGTACTACTTTGCAAACCTTCTCATCATCCTGCCAAAGTCATTCTTGAACTCCCTTTTATATACACCTATCTGGGGTAGCAAACTTTGTTGCTTCGCTCTTCAGAAGTTGCAGCTCCCGGTGGGCAGAGGAGGACTGAGCGCACCCTCCTTTGAAGCATACTATATGGCTGCACAGCTGCAATGGATGTCGCGCTGGACTGCTGGGCATTACATGGGTGAAACGAGTGATAAATGAGAGGTCATGCCATTGGCCATAATGCAGGACTTCCTCCTCCAGAAGGTTTTACGTTTGTCCCCTTGGCCATTGCAAGTGGTGGTGGCTCGCAACTGCATGATCCAAATACACCGTCTCATGCGTGAGATGCCAACTTATGCCCCTGTATTTCCCCTGACCGGCCTCCCCCCTTTTACTGTTTTTTATTTATTCAGGGACATGAGAACCTAGGTGGAATGGTCTCTGATCACAGTTGGAGACTTATTCTCTGATGGCCAGTCTCTCACCTTCGGTCAACGGACTATGCAACAGGGCCTCCCACCAGGGCAGTTCCTTACTTACTGATACCTCACATTACTTATCGAACCCTTTGGGGCACATCAGAGGTGGAACCCGCCAGACATCCGATATTGCAGGCCAAACGTACCATAGGTGAGGGTTGTCACCTGATCACATGGTTGTATAAGGACATTTGTGAACTTGTAGATATTTCTCTTACAGCACTGTAGCATAAATTGGAAGATGACTTTGGGAGGGCTTTCTATGATAGGGATTAGGAACAAGAGTTAGAATTCCCCCAGCAGGTTTCCCGAAACTCCTGGCTCAAAAATATCCAATTCTTTATGCTACAGTGACCGTACCTTACACATGCCAAGTTAACCCACTACTAGTTCTGCTGTCCATGATGTCATACACCTGACACAGACCTCACACATATGCTATGGTCCAGCATGGTGCTACAAACTCATTGGCAATCGGTATACATTACCCTACGGGAGGTCACAAAACTGCTGTTTTCCACACGAGGGAAGCATGTGCCCTGGGTATCTTTAAGTGCAGGAAATAATACAAAGTGTGCACAAGATTTGCGTCCCTGGTGTTCCTCCTCACCAAACGTGCGCTAACAGTCCAGTGGTGATTGCTGACAGCTCAACCGGTGGCAGCTTAGCATGGGGTAGTGCACAAGAGGAGGAAGCCCTCCACTTTGAGGAGGTCCGACATCTCCGCAAGCGACCTCTCTCTCCTCAATGGGCTAATTTTTTCACACAATTCCTGCAAGGGGTGAGAAACGAAGATATCCCAGGCCAGCCCAGTGGCAATTGCCTGGAGTGTGTACGAGTGGGGACTCCTCATTTGAAGACCTGAATTGATGCACTATTTCCTGCCCACCCTAGATTGTAAGCAGGGAGGGCCCCCAGGGAGGCTTTTTTCTTCCATCTGCAACCCACTTCTCCCTGCAGACCCACCCACCCACGGTTCAAGCCCAGCCACACTTAGTAACACCATCGCAATGAGCACATCTACCTATGTTTACGTATTACTCTGCTAACAGTTTCAAACTCCCACCATCACCATTATATGCCCTCTTCCTTCCCCAGTTTCTAACCTCACCCCCAGCTAACGGCATTGCAGCAAGGTACAGGCAGTACTCACTAGCCCATAACAACAAATCCTTCATGACATTTTGCTCCCATATAACATGTATGTACAACTCTATGATTTTGCTACATCAATGTATGTTAACTTGGTATGTTCATTAGTAATGTGACTTCAGAAGTCATACCTTGTCACAAATGTATTCAACATAAAACCCAATAAATACATCTAAAAAACTGATTGTCTTGTTCACAGTAAATATAATAAACATACAAAGTGGACTTTAAAAGCATGATTCAAGGAAAGTGAGAAAGGACAAATACGGATACTGTGATTCATAGGAAGTAAAAAATACTAAAACATGAGATGAAAGCATATCATCAAAACATTCAGATAATCTTGCGCAATTTACTAATGCATTTTAAGTTTTAATTTCAACATTGGTAATTATATATGCTAATGTATATTTAATTTACCATGAAGCCAAAACAATTGATTATATATTTAAAATATATACATTTATCCACCTGTGGGTATAGACATTGCTAAAATGGCTTACTTCTCATATTCCATATCCAGATGCAAAATTTCACTAATCTTACAATTATTACCCATCTTTGTGAGCTTTCTTGCGCCACAAAATTAATCAAGTGGGCAGTTTTCTGTTATAACCTAAATTAAATTAATTGTGAAATTTACATTTTACATTCACTTGTTGCTAGTAGAAGCGAAGTGCTGGGGAACAGAAAAAAAACATGTCACTTTAAAAAAGTGGTCCTCTCAAGATCAATTTTTAACTTCAAACATTCTAAAAAAAACTCCTAAATATATTGATAAATTCAATTATTCTATTCTAGGGCGGACTGAGGTTATGTCTATAAATGTACAAAAAGATTCTCTCACACATTCAAATCCCCTGGCTCACCGGTTTTCAAATGAATTACATAACTGGATTCAAGTTTAAGCAATAGTGCGTCTCTGTTTCTATCTCTTTCATTTCTAGGGTTGTGGTCAATGCCGAAATATCTTGCCTTTGTCCAATCTCTATTATGGTCTTGTTTGAAGTACCTTGCCAATTTGTATTTATAATCTGATTTTGTTATAGCCCTCCAGTGTTCTAAATACGTTTTTTTACTGGGAATACTGTGCTGTCTACATATCTTTTTGCATTGGGCATTCAATTACATATACCACAAATTCCGTTGTGCATGAGATATGAGATATTATTTTATGTGTATCCTTTTTGTGTGGTATCTAAAATGTACTCATTTTAGAATTATACTTGCATGCCTTGCATGTGGTGCAGGGGAAAACCCTTTATTGTGGTCTCTGTTCTATTATTTTTGTTTCCCTCAAAGTGGCTTCTTTTTAGATAGTCCCTCAAACTTCTGCCTTTCCGGTATGTAATGTTAGGACTTGATCCTATGAAGGGAGATAATACATTATCATTTAGAAAGATATCTCAATGTTTCCTCATATGATGTCTTGTAGTCTTTGATTGATCTGAAAAGGTAGGGATAAACCTCATAGTTGTGTTTTTCTCACTATCTCTGCTCTCCCTAGTTGCGTTCTGAGTAGCAAATATTAAATCATCTCTCTTAAGCCCTGCCACTCTCCTTGCAGCAATTTCACTTGCAATGGGTTGGGCGCAGGGCTTGGCTGGAGGCCATGCCCTGCTGACAACCCTTGTTGTGCACAACCACGGCCATGCACATCAAGGGTTGACCACCACAGCAAATTTGGCACATGATCTGACTGGAGTTGAGTCACTTCACCCAAACCCCATTGCACGTGCCCAAATGCCTTGAGCAGTGGAGATTTACTGTTTACATATATCGGTAAGTCGCACACCAAATTCTGTTTTAAGTTTATCACAAAATTGTTCGTTTTTGGGGTGCTATCCTGGTGAGTCCACCATCCCATTGCACCAAGAAATGTTCCACAGTGAAGCTGAAACATGATCCTGTAACAGTCCCAGGAAGCACAACCACAAAATCAGATGAAAAAGCATTGTAAACCAAAGTTCATCCATTTTAAATTGTTTTCTTTAATTAATCCTCTATGCTTTGTTTGATGTGCGAACAGTAATTTCGATATTCAAGTGCTTGTATGATGCCAATCCAGGCCTTTGTACAGCGTGTCAAAATTATCCATTCGTTAAAAATGTAAATTCTGTAACCCAATGCATTTCAGGCGTTGCACCCTTCTTCAGGGGTAACTGTAATATAAGGAAAACAACTCGTCAGGAACATTGTTGCCAGTTGTGAACAACTGTATGCCAAAGACACCCTGCGGATTAAATGCACTTACTATTCATCAACAACATCAACGGGAACGAACTGTTATATTTTTAAAAAGCCATCTTGTATTCGTTTATAACAACCCGTAGGTTACTGTTCGCATATCAAACAAAGCAAAGAGGATTAATTAAAGTAAACAGTTTAAAATGGATGAACTTTGGTTTACGATGATTTTTTATCTGATTTGGTGGTTGTGCTTCCTGGGACTGTTACAGGATCATGTATCAGCTTCACAGTGGAGCAGTGGAGATTTGCCACCTGCAGTGAATTTGGCGGAGGGCCTGTCAGCGATATAATCCTTGTTTACATTGCACATTTTAATTCATCTGCTTTGTTGCTTTTCAGAGATATTGTTTTCTGTATTTTTTCATGCAACATATGATTGGTATAATGTATACTGTAAAGTGAGTCACTACTAGGTGTTTGTGTGATTACAGGATATTAATGGGTCTTCTTTTTTTTGTATATTTTTAATGAGAAGTACGTCAGTATATAAACAATACATTAAAAAAATAATTAAACAATAAATGAAAGTATGACCTCACAATAAATTACTATGAAATATTAACTCCTCAGATTTCTAAACACAAAAATCATAATACAGATATCAAAAGATACAATATCTGAGATACTCATAAAACCTAGAAAGGAAGAAATAGGAAAAGTGGACAAGAATGGAGATGATGTAGATAGTATAGAATATGTTTTAAACCATATATTATAGATCGTTAGGAGATAGTAGAGATAATTTCATACAAATCCACAAATAGAACATTTCAAGTGGAGATATTGCAACTAACTCAACAATTTCCCATAGGTGAATAGTAAGTCCTAATTAAAATAACAGTATTAATGGCTAAAGCATCAACAGTCATAATGATAACAGCAACAGCATGAATATAAATAAAGATGACAATGAATTATTAAGGAGACGAAAAAGGAAGGAACTTCCTTATTGTATTTCCTAATAAGAAGGACGAATCTTAAATATTGATAGAAATAAAATATGTATCAGCTAGAAAAGATTTCCAAGTTTCGATGAAAATTCCAACATAGTCTTGCAATCTGTAAATTCGTTTTTCATATGATGCCATTTTATACATTACATTTCAATGAATGGGTCTTCTTGATACAGCATAGTTCCTTACTTGAAGCCGAAGACAGTCAAAGTTTTGCACAATGCTCGCACGTGAATCATAACAGTGTTTACACTACATGCTCATCCATTCCTTGGCCTCTTTGCACAGAGCACAGAGTGGCTTTCATGTATGTGCCAATTGTAATTACCAAAAAGAACAAGAAGAAAAAAATGAACAGAAATTGCCTTTCTGTTTCCAACGTGTTCTGTCTAACTTCATTTATTAAAAAGGAGAAATTCTGAGTTATATGTTTGAACTTTAGACTCCTCAAGCACAAAAAACCCAGGTACTCAGCTCTGAGGAGAGCAATTTTGATAAAGCCCCAAGGATTTATACCCTTTCACTGAAAGACCTTTTGACGACCGCAAGAACTCACTACCTCACTGGGATTTAGAGATTGTTATTCTGTGCTACAGAATGTTGTTGGAAAAGTTCAAGGACTATCTGTTGTTTGACTTCTACATCTGGGTCATGACATAAGGAGTGTTGCCTGCCATAATTAAATTCTCTCTAGTTTATGCTTGACTTTTAGTTTGTGTTACTTTGTGAGAAAGATATTGGCAAGTTTATCGCACAAGAATTGATTTTCTGCTGTGCAGTCATTAGGGGCAGACTTCAAGCAGTGAAATAACTCTATATTTGTGGTGTGCAGATATTTTGCTGCTGATCAAAACCTTTTGCATAGCAAATCACTACCATGGCATCTTATGAAACCTGTTGAATGGCATGCAGGTAGCCCTGGGGGTACAGATGGTGCAGCTTGCACTGCAGTAAGCTCTTTTGCTCTTTCAGAAAAGCTGAAAACCAAAGGCGATAAGATTTCTGTCACTACACTATTGAAATTACGACTGGGTCTTTCCACCTCCCCCTCTGAAAAAGTGTGGCACTCACGTGACATGATCCATCTGCTATCTAGTGATTGGAAATGTCAAGGTGAATAGGACACCATGCCTACATTTCCAACATAAACCTCTTTGAAGTAAACGGTTCCTTTGATAATTTGAGAGAAGGTTGATTGAGGATAGGGCTGAATGTGGTGCCATAGCAACGACCATTGGGAAAATTGATATGGAGCTGGAGTGAGTCTGCAAATAGAGAAATACGAAATCAATAATGATTAAAGATCTCGATTTTCGAATGGTGAAATACTAAGAACCTTAATAACGTTTACAATCAGAATTTAAAATATGTATGTAACTCTAATTGGTATATTTCTGTTAACAGTTGTTACTATTTATTTACGTGTGCGCCAAACTCTTGGAAGACGATACTGTGATGGCATGTAGCAAGCACTACGGCAATCCAATGACTGCAAACAACAACATATTTAAATTCGCTATCAGTAATTGTGGCCCTCCGCTAGTACAGGAGTTATTATCAAATGATTTCTAATTGTGTTTTACAATTTGGAATTGGCCAAACCGTCATGCGCACTTAGCAGTGCCCACCACTCCGCCCCTCCTCCCTGGTGCTGCAGATGCAGCTCAAAATGGATGGCCCGCCCCCTCCCTTGGCTCACAGCTTGCAGGACAAAAAATCAAATGATCATAAAAATGTTTTATTATTCATTTATTTCTGTGCTGTGACTCTGCTGGCTTTCAGCGGGGTTGGGAGGAGGGCGCTTCTCCACCATAATGGAAGAGCCGCCCCTGAAAGGAAAAGACAACTAAACTCGGGCCCGCAAGGGAATTTTTAGCTTGTTTGTGGCTGAGGATATTCGCACTCATCCACTGGGATAGCGCCTCTTAGGTCAATATCTATCAACTGGAGCCAGCAGAAGTTCAGTAAGGACGTGATTTTAAGAAGATACCATGTAATGCTCATTCTTAATATCAATTGACTTCTTGGCAAAATTAATTCATACACAACCATTTCAAAATAATTACAATCATGTTAACTGCAGCTAGCAATAATCAATTAGTGACCCATTTCAAGTTTGCCAGTATGCAGGCCAGTATTACCCACCCTGGAAATACTAATGCAAGCAGTGGCAATTCCTACTCTCTCTGATTACAAGCTAATGCGGAATATCAAATGGAAATTGGTGTTACCACTCTGGTTCCCACATGTTTTTCAATATTTTTGCCCGCCATTTTACTTGGGCGTATGTCTTGTTTTCAGCAGGTAATGTGTACGGGTAAAAAGTTCCAGAACTGGGGCGTTCCTGCGAAAGTTGTAAGCAAGCGGAATGGGAAACTCAAATTGCCAGTTACATCATTTTTAACAGGGCGCTCAAATTGAGTCTGAAGATTCTAGGTGGTTGAGCATTTTAAAAAACAGAGTATCAGTATATTTGTGATCCCTAAGGCAAGCTTATTCGTATTATGGGATTTATACAATGTAAACTATTTGACTGTGTTCACAAAAGCTTTACTTATATACCTATCAAATAATCATGTCTGGGGGTTCCCACTCATGTGAAAGATAGATTAACCAGTCATTAAGAGGATATCTGAACAATTTCGACGGTGGAGGTAGAGGGGCATGTATTGAGTTGTTGTTTTGAAAACAATAAAAATTGTTTAAAAAAAAATTAAGAGGATATCTGAACAATAAAAAAATTAAACGAACAAAGTGGAATGTAAACTTTGAAAGGTATTAGGACGTTTTCAAGTATACACAAAGATATAAAAGTGAGAAATGGTCCTTTAAACCACAGATAGTTATCTACTAAATTTGCATAAGTGGGCCATATATAATGAACAGCTTCCATTGGCACTGGTGTTGGTGTAGCTGTGTAATGCCGTTTGGAGGCATGAGATGTGTTAAGCACCATTCCTGCGCAGTAAATCGCTCACTACCCTGTGTCAGATAAGATCATTATCGGTTGTAATAATTATTCCCAATTCTGAGATTTGCCTGCAGAAAATGGTGCATGACATGATTTCGATTGTTACAGCAAGTTTAACCCGCTGGGCTGTATCTGCAGACTTGTGAGAGTCAGTAATTTAATGCAAAACAGGAAATTTCAGTATCCGCAGCATCGGAGTTTCCACACATTTTAGTTACTCCAAATAGAGGCAACTAAAAGGCCATTCTAGTCAGTAAGTAAAGAATTTATTGTTTTTGATTATTTAAAACCATTACAAAAATACACATTAAAAAGACTTCGTACATAATAAGACAAGAGAAGTGCAATTCTAAAAACTTAAAAGTCTCTGATGAAAAGGTGACCTTGTTCAACCTCTTATGGAGAGGTTCAAAGGTCTGTGCTTTAAGTTTCCGATTATGTAGATTAAATTTGCGCTGCTCTCCCTTGCTTTGATTCTACTAGTGCAAAAACAACAGTTGATGGACAGAATGCAGAACAATGTCATACATTCACCCCAATACAGAGATCTGGGCCTAAATCCATCGTTTTTTTGCTCACCATGCCATTCCAGTTTGAACCCAGCCATATGCAAATCAGTCTTGACCCTGTGCCTCATGGGAACAGTCCAGCCCGAACTGCCAAGCCAGGTCCTCCCTGGACTGTAAACAAGCATCCTAGGATCGGTTTCGGGGTTTCACCCCTCTTCAGCCAGGATAGCTTGTTTCCGGTCCAGGGAGGACCTGGCTTGGCAGTTCGGGCTGGACTGTTCCCATGAGGCACAGGGTCAAGACTGATTTGCAGATAGCCAGGTCTAAACTGGGGTGGCATGGTGAGCAAAAGAATGATGGATTTAACCCAGATCTCTTGACTGGGGCTGAATGTTTTGATTTGTTCTGCATTCCGTCCATCAATGTGTGTATTTTGCTTTCTCGCCCTAAGTGTGCCAGGTATGCTCAGACATGAGTCCTGGGCTCACTGTGCCACTGGAATCAAGCTATTCTGGCTGAAGAGGGGTGAACCCCGAAACCGGTCCTAGCATGCTTGTTTCCGGTCCAGGGAGGACCTTGCTTGGCAGTTCGGGCTGGACTGTTCTCATGAGGCACAGGGTCAAGACTGATTTGCATATAGCCAGGTCTAAACTGGGATGGCATGGTGAGCAAAAGAATGATGGATTTAACCCAGATCTTTTGACTGGGAGTGAATATTTTCATTTGTTTTGCATTCCGTCCATCACTGTGTGTCTTTTGCTTTCTTGCCCTAAGTGCGCCAAGTATGCTCAGACGTGAGTCCTGGGCTCACTATGCCACTGAACTCAAGCTATCCTGGCTGAAGAGGGGTGAAACCCCAAAACTGGTCCTAGGATGCTTGTTTCCGGTCCAGGGAGGACCTGGCTTGGCAGTTCGGGCTGGACTGTTCCCATGAGGCACAGGGTGAAGACTGATTTGCATATAGCCAGGTCTAAACTGGGGTGGCATGGTGAGCAAAAGAATGATGGATTTAACCCAGATCTCTTGACTGGGGGTGAATGTTTTGATTTGTTCTGCATTCCATCCATCAATGTGTGTCTTTCGATTCTACTAGTGACAGGAGTTTCACTAGCTTCCTCTTTAGCTGCGGGTCCTTGGAGTCAAAGCATGCAATCACAGCCTGTCTTCGGGTTCGAATCACTCGTTCATTAACCCCTTCTGTGCCCATGACGAGCTGGACTCGTCATGGGCCGCGGTTGCGCTGTGCCCATGACGAGTCCAGCTCGTCATAAACCCCGCCCGCTAATGAAACGCCCGGCACAGGGCGTGGAAAGGGCGGGGCACTGAAGGGGTTAAAGTGGGCTTTAAGTAATCCTGTCCTTTCCTCCTTTAGTTCGGTACAGGAGCAGATTACATGTCCGATGTCTTCAGTGCCGTTCCCATATAATCTGCATGTGTTTCCACATTTCTCCCTCTGCCAAGGTGGAAGGTGCGGGATGGCTGGCAGAATGCCAAGCCTGTATTTTAAGAATTGTTCTTTGGTCTTCCTGGAGTACCCCAGATTGAAGTATGACTGTGGCTCAAGTGATTGGTAACTGCTCATAGTCATCCAGGCATGTCTCCTGCGGGCAAAGGCGGCTTTGTCTTCGACAAGGGAGATTTTTTTGATTACTTTTTCTTACTGCTTGCTTAAAGAGCAAGTGGGTAGTTTGAGTTTCCCATAGGTCGACTAGCCCGGTAGTAGCAAGTGAGTCCTCCGGGTACTTTCTGGCCGGTGAGTTGGGTGTGTTAGAGAATTCTTGGCAGAGCTGATGTTTCAATGTGGAGAGTTCTTAATTTTGTGCCAGTACATTATGTATGAATCTTGCCTTGACAAGAGTTGTTTAATTAGGCTGAACTCCAAACGTATCTGTGCGGGTGAGGCATAGGTTGGAAGGCTAAACTTAACTCTATAGGCCTTGGCCATGGTGGTGTCCAACAGTTTTGCGTCCCTGCCTCTCAGTGCCTCGCTGCCATAGGTGATGGAGGGAAGTATTTTGGCTTGGGTGCCCCGGAGGAGCGGTGTGAAGATAGGCCCTGTAAGCTTTGTTTTTAACTGTCTTAGTGTTATCGCTATTGTCATCCCCTTCCTCCTGATAGCCTCAAGTTGGTTAGCGAACTGACCGCCCTCATCGATGGTTACGCCTAGGTATTTGTAAGCAGGGGTGTTCCCGATTGGAGTTTTTTCCAAGTACCAAGAGTGGGTCCGTCGTTTGCCGTTTATTGTCAAAGTTTTTGTTTTATTGATGTTCCCTTCTAAGTGGTTTTCCATAGCGTATTCATGCTTTCTTTTGAGCAAGCGTTGCCAGCCGACTTGAGTGTGGCTTATTAGGACAACATCATCGGCCTACGAGATACTGGAGATAGCTGTGCCTCCAAGCCGTGGGACATGTGCATTGCAGGTGCCGAGGACTGATGTCATATCCGCTGTATAGAGGTTGAACAGCGTTGGCACAAGCACGCATCCCTTTTTGAGCCCTTTGGTGGTTGGTATATGCCTTGAAAGATGGGAGCCATTACCTAGTTTTACCTGTATTCATGTGTTGGAATGGAGGTGTATTATAAGATTAAAAAAAGATGACGGAATTCCCCAGGAGGCCAACTTTCTCCATAGTCTTGCTCGGTCGACATTGTCGAAAGCTGCCTTGAAGTCGATGAAGCAAAAGTGGATCCCCTGTTTGGATGATTCTGCCTTGTCAATTAGCAGGAACATAGTTAGTATATTGGTTGATGTTTCTGTATCTTTGCAAAACCCTGTTTGGTGAGGGGGGATTATTTCCTTCTCTTTTGTCCAGTCCTGGAGCTCTGTGAGTAAGATACCGGCGAAATATTTTGCCTCTATGTCTAATAGTGCGATCAGACGATAGTTTTTTGGTGAGTTTTTGCCGCCGGCGGTGTCAAAATTGGGGAAATTATGGAACCTTTCCATGAAGCGGGTAGGAGTCCGGACTGTCTGACGGAGTGAAAGAGGGGGGCCAGTTTTTCTGACCAGTACTTATGGTCTTGTTTAAAGAGAGCTTGTGGGATCCCGTTAGGCCCTGGGCCCCTTCAGATTTGTTTTTTAATTGATGTCACTTTGTTTCCCTTTGCCTCTTCCTCTAGGTTTCTTTAGGGCTGTATTTGGTGGATCAGTTGGTTATCCAGAATTGCTTGTTGAATAGATGTTTGCTGATTAAAATGGTATTCTAGAAAAGTTGTCCATGAGTTCTCTGTGATTTATGATATGAGGCCTCCCTGTGCCGGAAGTAAAATTTTGTTGACGGTGGCCCAGATACGCGTGCTGTTGGTTGCTTGGGAGTCATGATAGAGTTTTGCCCAGAATGCAATTTCGTTGGACCATTTGATATCCCACTTGAGTTTTTTGGTTTGCGCTTTCCTTTGGCGGAGTTGGTGGTTTAGGCCCACGTCCCCAGGGTAAAGAGTCAGCGCTCTAAGAAAATCATTTACCTTTTTTTGAGAAATTCTAGTTCGGTTCGCTGTGCTCTCATGGCCCTCCCTTCAACTGTTGGATCACTTGAAGGGGTATATCTGGCTATAGTCACAAAGCAACTTGCAAGTGTAGCTGTGAAGGTTTCCCATGAACTGATCGGAGTGGCACTGAAAATAGTATGATCACGTAGTAGTGTTTTTGCAGCCAGGAGCACCTCCCCGGAATTTACAAGAGAGGACTTGATTATTTTTAAGTGTATTGTGTGGCATGCAAGCATGCCCACTGGATTAAGCGTCAGTTTGTGCAGGAATGCTTTGATTGAGACTTGCTGGGGCTGGTGATCTCTGTCCCCTTTGTCTCCTAAGCGAAATCCTGATACGTATTGGAAGAGTGAAAGGGAGACTAAAGTGTAATCTATGATGGAGTTTGCAGTTTCTGAGTAGAATGAAGCGGCCGGAGGGGAGTCGTCAGTAAATCTTCAGTTTAGAACCCTTAGATTGATGTGCTCCAGATCTTCTAGCAGCTCTTTGTCTACCTTGGTTGGTCTGCCATAATTGCCTTTATTTTGGGTTGGTATGTTCCAGTAGAAAGACTGAGCCTGTATGTCGTTGTTTGACGAAGTGCCTAGGATTTGCTGGTTTAAATCCCCGGAGAGGATGAGGTTGGTTGTATTTTGAGAGCTAAAGATAATGAGTAGATGATCGATTAATTAGTTTTGACTCTTGTTTTTTCCGTCTCGGATTTATATATATGTTGACCACTAGCACCTCGTCTTTGGAGCCACTGAGGTTTAGGTGGATCTTGAATGAGTTTACTGATGGCAGTGGAGATTGAATTTCTTGTGCAATATCAAATGTTCTTATGGTGATGTAGGTGGCTAAGCCCCCAGATAGGTGGCCGTATTTGGAGTTTCTTAGTGCTGGAGCATGGAGAAAATGTACCCCTGTAGTTGATATGGATCTACTGTCCATGATTCCTGCAAAAGGACAATGTCGACGGTTTTTGTGTATGCGAGGAATTCAGCTTTGGTCACTTTACTTTTTAGCCCATTTATGTTCCATGAGCATAGTCTCAGAGTTGTTTTGTCATAATTTTCCCAGATATTGTGTGTAGTTTTTTGTCATTGTGTCGGTCCGGTTATCTTGATAGTTCTGAGAATCTGAGTGTTTATAGGAAGCGTTGGATGATGGTGATTGTGGCCTGGTTGGGTGCCCGATGCCTGCTCCCTTTGGGGTGACCGGCCTAAAGCTCCCCTAAGCACCAAGGATATTTTTTCTCTGTTGCTGGTGGTTCCCTGACGCTTGCTGGCAAGTAGTGGGAGAGGGTATCCAATGTTGCGATACTGTGAGATTCATATGCCCCATGATTTACAAAAGCAATTCTTAATGGTGGCCTAAATCGAGCCTAAAGTAGTTAAATCCAAACATTCAGCTTTTAGTGTCACCAGTGTTCACTGTGTTGTAGTGTTACATAGTCTGGTTCTCGTGGCGGTGGAAGATTTGGTCCGTGGTGCACATAGTGTTAACAAATGTGAATGGTTAGATTTATATATTTTCAGAAGATGTTCATGGCCCTGACTCGAGTGGTATGAGAACTTGCTGCCATGGTTTCTCTATCTTAAGAATATGGATGTGGCCTGCTATGGATTGTCAAGGAATGTCAATATTAAATTTTTCTAGAGGATTTTCGGAGATTCCTTTCTCAGTGTGGAGTGTTATGAAATTGCTGTACAGTGTTGTATTGAGTGTCAGGAGATGTCCCAACCCCTTTACAAGGTGCTGGAAGATGTTAATTGCATGTTGCATGATGTGGCAGAACAGCTTCCTGCACTTCAGAGTTGAGTGTTAGAGGGTGTCCATGAGTGTTAGCAAATGGTAGTGGTTTATTGTGTAGTGCACCAGGAGCAGTCCATGCACTGCTTTGTGTCATGGAAGGAGATTACATAATGTTTGCAGTACCAGTTTATGTCCTTGCACAGTTGACTAGAGTCTTATGCCCTGCTCAGAAAGATTGGGAAAGGTTGAGGAGCTGCTGATTGTTCATATCTTTCGTTGTATGTGATTGTTGCACACCATTAGCATTAAAACAATTTCTAGAAGCAACACACTATAAGAAATACATCCTGTGGATACAGGTGAGCATAGCTGTAGCTACAGAAAAACATTGGGATAAATATTAAATGAAATCATGATTAAATTATAAAATAACCCACCAAGAGATATATGAGCCTGCCTACGTATGATAGCAGGGGAAAGTCAGTGCCTTGGTCAGTAACAGTGGCGGCTCCTCCGCTAAGGCAGAGGAGCGTCGCCCCACTACTGAAAAGGAATAATAAAGGGATAATAACCTATCGTTATTATCATTTTATTTTCCCTATTGCAGTCAGTGGTGGGGCGGTCCAGAGCATGTGAGGAGTGCTGTGTACTCCCTAAGTGTGCATGAACTGATTGGCCGGCACTCTTCGGCTGGCCAAATAGTTCTTGCGCCTTTTGCATGTTCCTACCAGGCTACATTGCATGTTCCTACCAGGCTGCATTACACAGCACGGTCAGGAAGATGCACAGGCTACCTGTTCCAGTCTGAGCACCGATCCACGGCGCTCAGACCAATCACAATGATGCATTGCAGCATTGTAATTGGCTTAGGAGAGCCTGTCTGCCCGAATGCTTTCTGCTGCTGGCTGGAACAGGAAGAGGAAGAGAATGAGAATGGAGGACAGAGGAGAGGCAGGGGCTGGCCGTAAAAGGTAAGTTTTTTTTCTAAGTCAATTCCTCCCCTCCCCCACCCAACCACCCCTGTCCGGTTGCAGCCGCTGATGGTGAGTAATATACCATAGTTTGAATTGAGCAGCCCATGCTTAACCAGTCTACATCTGTACTCCAACACATTAAATGGTCAGTTCCTAATTTGAGCCAGAGGTTGAAGGTGGGGCTCACCAACAATCATTTCTGTGGACCACCATTCACTTTCTGTCAACAAACTTCAATCCAGTGCAAGAGACAGAAAAACACAAAAGCAGGAAAAAAGGAGAAAGACAGAAAAACTGTGACAGAGGGAAAAAGCAGGGACCAAATAGAACTTGCAAGAGTAAGATTAACAGGCAGGGAGAATCTGGATTAAAGAGGCATGAGATGGGCTAAAGACTACGCAACTTAGGTACTGAGCACCCCGATAAATCCAACTCTGGGCTTCTGATCGAATGTTTAGTCAAGGCACTTATTTTTTTTTACAAATTAGGCACTGCAGATGGTCCCAATTCTTAAGCTGACAGATGGTTTAAATAGCCCTATGGAACAATGACTCCAATCGATTGAGGAGCTTCCTGTGATAATCATGTAAATTGTCACATAGTACTGTAGACATGAGACGCCAACTGCCTGCCTACATCAGACACTTTACAGGTTCTTGATAAGCAAGGGACACATTTATGGCAATGTATAAAGATAATAGTTTGAGAGTGCAGTAGCAGTGTATACCCATCATGGTTGATTACAATGGCAGGAAATGTACATAGCCTGGCTTGACTCTAAGAGCAGAAACACGTAAGGCCATTAAAATGTTTTGCCATTTAACTGACTTGCAAACTGTTGGAAATTGGGTTATTAGTTATGTGGTCAGCACAAGTAATAGTTCCTCAATTGTCCTCAGTGGGAACCAAACACCCCATTGAGGTGCTTGACTCTCACAGGGTAGCGAGGCGGAGAAGTCTAAGACCTAGTCAAGGGAGGTGGTGTGGGCTAGGAATCACCAATCATTGGCACGCAATAATAACACTCAAAAAATGATTGCCCAGTCAGTACTTTTTCTTTATAGAAAGGAGAAGTTCATTTATTACGCACACATTACTAAATACTAGGCAGTAATTTACAAATATAAATTGTCAGATGGAACATACCATAGATGACATTTTGTAATCACTGGTGACCCCCTAGAGGGATCACACCTGTATACCAAATGAGTTTCAACAGTCATTACCTAACACAAGATGTTACTTTGTAGGAATCATTGTCATAATTGCAAAAATGATGGATAAACACATATGCAATCATCAGAAAACCCAATAAAAACCTTTATCAGGAATACATTTGGTGTTAGTGCATTTATTCTCTATGTACTTTGCAATAAACTCTAATGGTTAGAACAATCTCTAGAGAGCATTGCCATCAACCAACATAATGGACAAAAAACATTACAATATAATCATACAATCAGCCCCTAGAGAGCATCACTACATAAACAGTGCATTACACATTTGCAGACCTTCCAAACCTTATAAAATATGACCATACACAAAGGCCTTAAAAACCAACAAACTCCCAGATGTAGAGCAAAAGCTCCAGCCATAGCAGAAATTAAAAATGCATTTAACAGGGGGAAAGGTATGCACCAAACAGTGGGAAAGGTAATGATTCTAGGATGCTCCCCAAGTTAGGGTGAGGACCCAGAAAAAGGTCGCCAGTAGGTAGTTATAGTTAGGACCCTGTTTCCATAGGAAAACCGCAACATTCTATTTGGAATAACTTTGGCGCCGGTCGACACATCCTCGTGAAATTTTCAAAATAGGTGGGGCGCTACGCTCCGCTCCTACCCTGAAAGTCTCGGGGGGATTCGTCAAGCGGGGGCTGAGATAAAAGTGGGGTCCCAAAACGCGTTTTTCCCATGCATTTTTCCATAGGACCTTTAGACACAGCTACAGCCCGAACGGCTGAACAGAGTTACTTGAAATTTGGCAGAGAGGTAGTCCTCAGGTCAAGGAAGTGCCTTTCGTAGGTCTGGTGTAAATCTGTTCAGTAGTTTCTGAGAAAATAGCCTTTAAATCAATATATATATCTGAGCCAGCTTACGGTGCGCTTACGGTGCGCTTACCGTACGCGTACGGTGACGTGCGCGAGCGCGATTCTGATTGGCTGTTAGATCTTAGTAAACATTCGAATCGGTCGAAACCAGGAAGCGGCGGCCGCCATTTTGTGTTTAAGGGTGATAAGTTGAAAAGGGGGCAAGGTAGAGAGTTACAGACCCCCTAACATTTGAAAGGGGGTCAAAGAAGGACAGAAAAGTACAAAAAAAACATTTATTAATTTTAAAAAAAATCGCGGGGTACGCGTACGGTAAGCTTACCGTACGCGTACGGTAGAAAAAAAAAATAAAAAATGAAATGAAATGCAGATTTAAGTGTTTAGATATTAGGGGGCTCTAAAAAGAGCCGTTGTGTTTATTAAGTGATTTTTTAGTGGTACCTACAAGTAAGTACCGATGCAGAGTCTAAGGTTCAAGAGGAAGACTCTGTTCCCTTCATCAGTGAAGTGTACACCATCTCCTCTATAAATGTCTTGCATGTCGTAACGCAAGTTGTTGTGGTAAATGGAACCCATACTATAGTCACGGAGGAAAGCAGAAACAGATTTGTTGACGTGCTTTCTTGCTTTGTCAATCTGTGGACAAAAATGATTGGACCAGTTCAATTTTTGCCTTTGGCATATGTTAGAAAACACAAAGGCAGTTTTAGGGAAAAGTGAAAACAGTTGTGCAAAGGTCTCCTTCATAAGCATTTCCAGACCTACCCCAGTCAAAGTGCCTAGGTCATTGCCACCACAGTGCACTATTATGAGGTCAGGGTGTTGGATTTGCATGAAGGATTTCACCAATGGCATTAATTGGTGCCACTTTAACCCTCTCTGACCAATCCATTTAATGTCTACATTTGGCAAAGCAAGGTCTCTCACCATACCTGTTTTCTCTGCAAACTTTTCACTCCAGAAAACATAGCTGTGCCCTACAATCCACACTGTGAACATCTTCAAAGGAGATCTGGATGCACTCAGGAGGTGTATTTCAGTAGAATGGGAAAATGAAATGAAAGACAGTTTGGAAATGGAGACATACATATTTTTTTAAAATAAAATGAACTCATTGGCTGTTTCATACCATTCTACACTAAAAACTAGGCTGTGTGTGTCAATTTATAGAAGCATGTTTTGTATTGGTACAGAAAAATGTGTTACCAAAGAACATTAGTATGGATTTGCTGTTAGGTTAGAAAAGTCAAGCACTCTTGCTCATTGAAAATGAAACATTGTGTGGTGAACTTCTGACCTGACTGTAGACAGCAGTGTTCCATGAGCTGTTGCTATGGTAGCAGGCAGAAGTCAAGTTGGGGGAAGGGTACTAGGCTGAAGTCAAGTTGGGGGAAGGGAACAGTTGGAAAAGTGTTGGTTTTCATCCAATATAAATGTGTGATTACATTTGAAAAAAAGGGGGAAGCACTGAGATTTGAACCTAACGTGTATATGTGTGGAAAAAGAGAGGGAAACTTTGCCATTATCTGGTTCTGCTGAGAGGAGAGAGGTGTACAGAACAGAGATCCTGGCTCTGATAATCTGCTGTTTGAGTGCCACATTTCTTTCACAACTAACTAATTTTAAAGGTGAGTTAAGAGTTTGAGAGGGGATGTATATGGTAAATTAAGAAATGAATAATAAGCATTGAAATTCCTTTTGTTGAAGTTTTTTTTTTTTTTTTTGTTTATTGGCATTTGTAATTGTATACAAACAAAAAAAACAATCATAACATTGCGGTCACGTCACAACAGCATCCTTCATCCAATTTTGTCTATACATTTCCTAAGCAGGAGTCTCCCATACCCACCGCCATTTATCACATGTGCGTGTCACTTATTAAGTCTGTTGCTGCAATTGCAAATATTGGGTTAGATACACCCAGTAGTCTCTGGGTTGCGATCTAGCTGGAAGTTCTTCTTCATAGGTCTTCAGGGTATCTCTACAATATGTTAAGTCCGTGAGCCAGTCTGTGGGCTTCGGGCTGCGCCTGCCATTCCAACATATCGAGACCCTCCTTCTAGCCATTAGTAGCGCAATCATACAGAATCTGCGTTTCAGGGCTCGAAAGTCAGGCAGTAGCCCCAGCAAACAGGTTTTGACCTCGCATCGCACTTCCCCGCCTACCATAGCCCCAATCTTCTGCGTCACCTGCACCCAGTATTCTCCAACTGCCTCACATGACCAGGCTAGGTGCATGAAATCTGCCCCGTCTGCCCCACAGCGCTCGCATCTAGAGTCCTCCCGCAGCCCATAGCGGTGCAGCCTAGCCGGTGTGTAGTATGTTTGGTGTAAGTATTTGAAATGCAGAATGCGGAGATTGCCGTTAGGTGTCAGCATGCCCGTTAGAGTACAGGCGGTAGTCCATTCATCCTCCGTTAGCGGAGTGTCCAGAGAGCCATTCCACTTCTCCATGGAAGCAGTCGTGGTTGCCGCTATGTCCTCCTGCATCTTCGTGTACAGTGTGGACACCAAATGTTTTCTCGCAGGTGTGGTGATCAGCCACTGCAGTGCGGTTAGCCCCGGGGGTTCCAGCGGGTACGTTGGGTATAGCTGCTTCATAGCCCTCTGCAGTCTGTGATAATTAAAGCGAAATAGTGCAGTCATGTTACTAATAAATGTCAGGTTGTCTAGCGTTTTAAAGGTCCCATCTTCGTACAAGTCCCCCATGGTGTCAATGCCCACTTGGCGCAGCAGTTCCAGTCCCACTTTTTCTTGCGTGACCGATATAGCCGGGTGCCACTGAAGCCGGAGTGCCGGGGCATACAGTGGCAATTTATTAGCTTTTCTGCCCATTGCATGCCACGCTTTGTTTGTAGCATCGATAGTGTTTATGTCGTTCATGTGCAAAGGGGGCCTGCGATGGGTGATAATCGCCTCCAGTGGAACCGGCACAGCCTCCCCCTCCTCAATTGCTGTGTGGGTGAGAAACGGGACCTTGTGATACCAAAAATGTGCATACTGTGCTTGTGCGCAGAGATAGTATAGACAGAAGTCAGGAACCCCGTACCCCCCCCTACTGTAAGGCAGCGTCAATGTCCGCATCTCTACCCTAGCCGTCTTTCCCGCCCAGATAAGGCGGAGGACCAGCGAGGTGATCCGTCGGAACACCTCCGCTGGAGGATGAATTGGGATGTTAGTGAAGAGATAGAGTAGCTTCGGCAGCACCACTATTTTAACAATAGCGATTCGGTCAGCCACCGACAGTGGCAGCTGGATCCACCTCCCCACCTTCGCGTCTAGTGCGTCAATCACCGTCCCGTAGTTAGTCCGGATCACGACTTCCGGGTCCCTATGGTACCACACACCCAAATATTTTATCGGGTCCATCTTCCATTCAAGGGGATAGTCCATTGGGTGTGGTTGCGTGCTGTCGGTCAGTGGAATGATCATGGACTTGGCCCAGTTTATAATGACCCCGGATTGCCGCGCGAATTTGATATATTCCCTCAATAGCCGATTCAGATTGGCCTGTGGGTCCCTCACAAAGAGTAGCATATCGTCTGCGTACAGTGATATGTGTAGTGGCCGTTGCGGGAACTGCAGGGCCGAGTAATGGTGCCCCTGTCGTATTTTGCACGCAAGTGGCTCCAGCGCCAGCGCGAACAGGAGGGGGGACAGGGGGCAACCCTGCCTCGTCCCTCTCCGAATGTCTATGGGGCTGGAGATATATTTATTCACCTTAACCCGTGCCACAGGGGCGTCATATAATAAGTTGATCCATTGGAGGAACATGGGCGGGAAGCCCATCCTCCTCAGCACCTTGCTCATATAAGTCCATTCCAGAGAGTCAAAGGCTTTGGCCGCGTCCAAAAAGACCGCCGCCGCCTTCGTCTCAGGTGTTAAATAGTGCGCGAGTGCAAATAATGTTCGCGTGTTGTGTGCCGTGGAGCGTTCCGGTATGAATCCAGATTGATCAGGCAGGACCAATCTGGGCATGAGCGGATTAAGCCTGGCCGCAAGCAGTTTTGCCAATATCTTGTTGTCCACATTTATAAGGGACAGCGGCCTGTAAGAGTCGCAAAGTTCCGGGTCCTTTTGTGGCTTGGGTAGCGCCAATAGTAGCGCCTCTCGCAGGGTTGGTGGTAAATGTTGTTGCTCATGAGCATTGCCATACATTTCCACCAAATGTGGGGCTAGTTGGTCAGCAAACGCCTTATAAAATTCGCCAGTGAATCCATCTGGGCCCGGCGTCTTGCCATTCGGCAGCGATTTAATAACCTCAGTGACCTCCTCGACCGTGATAGGCTGGGAGAGGTATTCGCGGTGTGAGTCTGACAGCCACGCTATCGCCACGTCTTCGAGGTAGTCCGCGATTTCGGTCTCATTGGCCGTTGGCCGGGATGCATAGAGTTCACCGTAGGCAGCCACAAATTCACCCAGTATTGCTTGTTCACCATAGTGCCGCTCCCCTTGGCGCCCACGAATCACCTGTATGTTTTGTGGGGCCCGGCCCTCGCAGATGGCAGTCGCTAGGCGCCTGCCCGATCTGCCGCCCTCCCCGTATGCCCTCGCCACTTGTCTTTTAGTTGTGTATTTAATTTCGTCGTCCGCTAAGCTCTGGAATTCGGACAGTGTTTTCCTAATGTCCCCTAGTATCTGAACATTCTGCGTGCTCTCATATTCCCGTTCGAGGAGTCTCAACTTGTCTTCCCTGGCTCGTATCTGCTGTCGGATGTCCTTTAGAATACCTGCGTTAGTGCTGATGCAGACCCCTCGTATGGTGGCCTTGCAAGCCTCCCATAGTACTCCCGAGTCGGTCGTAGGAGTCGCATTGTTGTCAAAAAAGTCCTGTATCGCACTCCCAATGGTATCTGCATAGACAGGATCCATCAGCGCTTTGGCATTAAATCTCCAACTGAATGGAGGCGGCGTGTAGTTCGGGAGCTCCAGAGAGAGGAGCACCGGGCTGTGATCTGAGAGTGTTCTGGGTAAGTGCCTAACTTCCCGTGTCCACAATGCTATGTCCCCCGACACCAGCCAGTAATCTATGCGGGACCAACTGCCGTGTGATGTAGCTACGTGTGTGGCCTCCAACTCTCCCGGGTGTCTACTTCTCCAGATGTCAGTGAGTGCTCTATCAACCATTATGTCATGTAGGACACGTAATGCTCGCCTATGTGGCTCCGTCGTCGTTCCGGATCTATCGACATCCTCCGAGAGCGCAAGGTTAAAGTCCCCACCCCAAATCACGTGAGGCGCCTGCAATTCATGCAGTTTACCCCACAGTAAGTGGTAGAACTGTGGATCATCCACGTTAGGCCCATATACATTTACTACAGCTAGTCTCTGTCCCCGCAGGACCCCAGTCAGTAGGACAAATCTCCCCATTGCATCCGTCTCCACCTTGTCTATCATATAGTTCAGCCCCTTTCTGATCAGCACTAATACCCCCCGTGCGTAGGAGGAGTAGGATGAATGGTGTACCGATTCAGCCCATCTTCGTCCCACATTTATTCGGCGCGCCGGTGCGCAGTGCGTCTCTTGTATTAGTGCAATGTCTATGCGTTGCCTGTCTAGGTAAGCTAGCGTTTGCCTTATTTTCTTGGGGTTGCCTAGCCCCCGCACATTCCACGTTAGCAGTCGAAGATACCCTTCACCTATCCTGTTCTCAGCCATCAAGCCGTATCAACCTGTGTGCACCAGTCGCCCCCACTTTCAGTGAATGCTCCCAGCAGCTGGCGCAGCGGGCAAGGGCCCCATTAGTCCCCAGCAATGGTACTTGGAGTTCAGCGATGCATCTCATGCGCAGTGACCAACAGTTCAACATCTCAACCACAACCCGTGTCCCCCCACCCACTTTAGCACCCCAACCATGCCAAAGACACACCCCAAACTTAACATCAAACATCAAATTAACTGAATTCGGGGATCACCCTATTCGGGGGGACCGCCTAGAGCGCACCATTCCATCCAACTTAATGGATGGGGACGGGATTATATTATGGTCCGGAGCTCAGCAGCTCCCATGTTAATGTAGGCATTTCAACGACCCTTTCCCTTACCCAGTGCAACAGCCCTTACGAATCATCACCCCCACTACGCATCAGCATTATCTTGCTATTCAGTGGGCAGTACACAGTCCTTCGCTTATTACCCCTCCAATGTCTTACCCTCGGGGCCCCGCTCCAGCTCAGACTGTCAGGGACCATTGTTCTTGTTATCCAGTTATCTGAGCCCCTCCTAGGCCCGCGACGTATATGGCATCTCATCACACAGTGGTCAAGTTCATCATTATGTGGGCTCTATCGCTGTATGGCATTGTCACTCCGGAGTCCCACAGACAGGAGTCAGCGCATAGCTCCGCAGAGCTGCAAGAGCAGTAAAGGTAACAGTCACCATTCTGGCACAAACCCAAATATACTCGCTCGCAGTGGGCGCACTCACCGTCCCCAACAGTCCGAGTGTCTCAGTTGTGTCCTTGTCAGACCCCACATACCTCGACAGGGTCGCAGTTTCACCATGTTGTGTGGAGTATCCTCACCGGTCTTCTTGTGGTTCACCTTGTAACACGTCAGTCCGTGTCTGCACCCTTATCAACCCTTTGTTTCTCTTTGCGCTTGGTTCCAAGTTGTTTGAGGAGTTCATGCGCCTCGCGAGGCGAGTGGCACAGCGTCACCCGCCCTCCATGTGTTATGCGCAGCCGGGCGGGATAGAGCATGGCATAATCAATCCCCAGGTCACGCAGTTTCTTTTTGACCGGATTAAATTCCTTCCTCGCCTGTTGGACTGCGAACGTGAAGTCCGGGTAGAAGGCCAGTGTATTACCTTGGTGCGTGACCTGTTGTTTCTCTCTCACTATGCGGAGGATTGCATCGCGGTCCCTGTAGTTGAGGACTCTGGCGACTATAGGGCGCGGGGGAGCCCCTGGCTTCGGCCTCGGGGCCAGTGACCTGTGCGCGCGCTCAATCAGGAACAGTGGAGACAAGTGCTCTGCGCCCACAACGTCCTTAATCAGCCCCTCAACATAAGATTCCATCCGTCCAGTGTTGGTGGACTCCGGGACCCCCGTTATTCTAACGTTGTTTCTCCTCGATCTCGCTTCCAAATCCTCCGTCTTGTTTTTTAACGCCTCCAGCAGCCTTTCCGCCTCCGCGCATCTTTGAGCCGTGTTTTGTGAGGCGTCCTCTACCGCTCCAAGCCGGGTCTCTGCCTCCGTCAGTCGCTCGCCGTGCCCATCCAGTTTGGTCGCCATGTTGTCGACCCGCAGCGTGATGGTGTCCAGTTTACCGTGGATGTCGTGCAGACTTTGCTGGATGGCCCTCAGCGCCTCCGCCATGCCCGAAGGTGGCAGCTCCCCCACGTCCGTTGCTTCGTCTTGTGGCGGTGTAGCGCCTTTGGGCTGACGCTTAGTTTCAAATGCCAGCTTAGTTTGCGATTTGTCCGGCTTCCCCATCGCGTCCTGGTCCCTCGCCGGCCACCGAAGGTCACGCTCGTAGAAGTATTTGGCTGCACTGTCCGCTCCGCAGGCGTGGTGTGTATCAGCCTGGCAGAACAGCGTGCGCGGATTTCAGCACGTCCCCCCTCTCCTGCACCTCAGTTTTTCGTCGTGTTCCACCACTCGTTGTCAGCCGGTGCCACCCAGCTCCACCAGGTTCCGACTGACACCCGGCATACGTTATCTGCGGAGTAACTGCACGTGGCCGTCTGCGTTTCAGCGGCGTCGTAAGGACCCGGCCACCCGCCTGTCATCGGGCATCCCCAATGGCGGCCATCAGCGCACGACAACGGCAGCAGTGGTGATCCCGTGTAGTGGCAGCCTCGCGATTCAAAGACCCCAGTCGAGCCTCCACCATAGACCCGGTGCATCAGAACGGCCTCAGCCTCCACCGCCGGTTGCCCCCAGCCATGCGGTCGCGCCGGATCCAGACAGCCAGCTTTCACCGCCGCCTCAGGTAGGTATACATGCGGGCATCTCACTACCCCCACACGCAACGAGTGTGTTCCTCCGTTAAGTACTGGCAGCAGTCCCAGCATAAGGCTCGCAGAGGCAGTCAGGGTCAATTTTGCGTCGCTGCGTTTCCATCCAACTCACCGGAGCTTCCACGGCATGTCTCCGCATTCAGAGGCACGCAGCGCCCTATGCGTGTACTTGGCCAGCCTCCGGTCAGACAGTCGCGGCGTCCATCAGTAGCGGCTCGGTTCAGACCTCCCGGGCGCCGGTCATCTTGTGAGCCGTTGCTCGCGCCCAACGCCGTGCGGAGAATTTCGGTTTTCTGGGGCGAGTCGGACGCTCTGCCATCTCCCACTCGCTCCATCTGTGGAGCCCACCTTCCGACCTGTTCCGTGATGTTTGCGGGCAGCAGCACTCCGCAGATCATGCCTCTCGCGCCATTTGTTTGTCCCGTCCGGCGGAGCTGACTCAAAGGGCAGCCATTTCGCCGTGCGCCCTCTAGCGCCCCCCCCCTTTTGTTGAAGTTGTGTTTATCATTTTGTGTTTTGGGAGAAATTTAAATGTGAGGAACATGTAAAATAATATGGACTATGTTTTCACCATAAATTAAGGTGTACTGGTATAAATAAGGAATACTTTTAGGGTTTGAGGTTCCAGTCAGTAATGCAAATACATTCAGCATCACTAAGGCTGGTTGCCCTTGCTGGAGTGTAGTCAGTCACCCAGGTTACACATGTTGCTGGTCTCAGAAAGCTGTTTGGTATTGCTCTGGTGATTTTACATTTGCATTAGATGGAAAGGGGGAGCTATTTTTTTATGCAGAAGCAGACTCTTAGCACACAGCCAGCTGCTTATCCTGTGGAATCATGCACAGTATTCACAACCGAGTGGGGTTTGAGGTTGCAGTCAGTAATGCAAATACATTCAGCATCACTAAGGCTGGTTGCCCTTGCTGGAGTGTAGTCAGTCACCCAGGTTACAGATGTTGCTGGTCCCAGAAAGCTGTTTGGACATGTGCTTTTTTAAGAATCTGAAAAGTGGATTCAAAATGTGTCAGACTGTAAAAGTACTTATCACTTGCCAAAAAAAAGAGTAGTAAGTGTGCTTTCAAATTGGCAAAGAAATTTCGTTTTCTGACTAATATGAAAACATGACTCTGTGTGCAAAGAGGAATTACAGGCAGAGATTTATTGTGTATTGCTTTGGTAATTTTACAGTTGCATTAGTAGGAAAGGGGGAGCTATTTTTTTGTGCAGAAGCAGAGTCTTAGCACACAGCCAGCTGCTTATCCTGTGGAATCATGCACAGTATTCACAACCGAGTGGGGTTTGAGGTTGCAGTCAGTAATGCAAATACATTCAGCATCACTAAGGCTGGTTGCCCTTGCTGGAGTGTAGTCAGTCACCCAGGTTACACATGTTGGTGGTCTCAAAAAGCTGTTTGGACATGTGCTTTTTTGAGAATCTGAAAAGTGGATTCAAAATGTGTCAGACTTTAAAAGTACTTATCACTTGCCAAAAAATAGAGTAGTAAGTGTGCTTTCAAATTGGCAAAGAAATTTCGTTTTCTGACTAATATGAAAACATGACTCTGTGTGCAAAGAGGAATTACAGGCAGAGATTTATTGCGTATTGCTCTGGGAATTTTACAGTTGCATAAGTAGGAAAGGGGGAACTATTTTTTTTCTGCAAAAGCAGACTCTTAGCACACAGCCAGCTGCTTATCCTGTGGAATCATGCACAGTATTCACAACCGAGTGGGGTTTGAGGTTGCAGTCAGTAATGCAAATACATTCAGCATCACTAAGGCTGGTTGCCCTTGCTGGAGTGTAGTCAGTCACCCAGGTTACACATGTTGGTGGTCTCAAAAAGCTGTTTGGACATGTGCTTTTTTGAGAATCTGAAAAGTGGATTCAAAATGTGTCAGACTTTAAAAGTACTTATCACTTGCCAAAAAAAAGAGTAGTAAGTGTGCTTTCAAATTGGCAAAGAAATTTCGTTTTCTGACTAATATGAAAACATGACTCTGTGTGCAAAGAGGAATTACAGGCAGAGATTTATTGTGTATTGCTTTGGTAATTTTACAGTTGCATTAGTAGGAAAGGGGGAACTATTTTTTTTCTGCAGAAGCAGACTCTTAGCACACAGCCAGCTGCTTACACTGTGGAATCATGCACAGTATTCACAACCGAGTGGGGTTTTAGGTTGCAGTCAGTAATGCAAATACATTCAGCATCACTAAGGCTGGTTGCCCTTGCTGGAGTGTAGTCAGTCACCCAGGTTACACATGTTGGTGGTCTCAAAAAGCTGTTTGGACATGTGCTTTTTTGAGAATCTGAAAAGTGGATTCAAAATGTGTCAGACTTTAAAAGTACTTATCACTTGCCAAAAAAAAGAGTAGTAAGTGTGCTTTCAAATTGGCAAAGAAATTTCGTTTTCTGACTAATATGAAAACATGACTCTGTGTGCAAAGAGGAATTACAGGCAGAGATTTATTGCGTATTGCTCTGGTAATTTTACAGTTGCATTAGTAGGAAAGGGGGAACTATTTTTTTTCTGCAGAAGCAGACTCTTAGCACACAGCCAGCTGCTTACCCTGTGGAATCATGCACAGTATTCACAACCGAGTGGGGTTTGAGGTTGCAGTCAGTAATGCAAATACATTCAGCATCACTAAGGCTGGTTGCCCTTGCTGGAGTGTAGTCAGTCACCCAGGTTACACATGTTAGTGGTCTCAAAAAGCTGTTTGGACATGTGCTTTTTTGAGAATCTGAAAAGTGGATTAGAAATGTGTCAGATTGTAAAAGTACTTATCACTTGCCAAAAAAGCAGTAGGAAGTGTGCTTTCCAATTGGCAAAGAAATTTCGTTTTCTGCCTAATTTCAAAGCATGACTCTGTATGCACACAGGAATTGTTTTTAGATATTTAATTTGTGAAGGTGTTATTGTGATTTTCACTTGTAAGAAAGGGGTACTTAGTATTTTAAGATTTGAAAAGATCATAAAAAATGTAGTAATATATTTAAATAAAATAAAGAAATTTTTTTTTAGTTTTTTTCAGGTATTGCGGAAGAGCAGTGAACAAAATTTAAGATGCCTACAAAATCCAGACTAAGGAAAAACCACAAAAAAAACTATATTTGAAGACAACTGGAGGACCTAAGTTAGTTGGAGATGCTCATGTTGGGAAAAAGAGAAAGTCTTCTGGTAAGCAGACAAAAGATTTTTTAAAGAACATCTTCAAAAAAAGGAAAAATGTTCAAAATGTCTGTACTGGAAAGAATGTTTTAAATAGAAAAGAACAGGAAAAAATTGAGCATTTAGTTAATGCAAATATACCTTCAGAAACAATAAAGATTAACTTAAACAGAAAAACAGCGTTTAAAGAGATACGTAGAAAAATGTTTCAGAGAAGAGTTATGTCCAATTTAATAAAGGATGTGAAGAAATATAAGCAAAAGGCTAAATTTTATAAGAGAAAAAAAGAAATTGAAGCCATTGCAGCTAAGGCATTAGAATTAAAAAGGAAACTATTCATTTTAATTTTGAATAGGATGCGTACATTAGATAAAATGGTCAATGTACTGAAATCACAAAGCAAAAGGAAAAGAGTAGTGAAAAGAACAAACTTTTGTAAAGTGTTTTTAGGAGAATGGATGCATAGTTCAAGTAGTGAACCTTTTTTTAATGAAGAGAGTTATTTTCAAAGTAATAGTTTGCTGCATGCAGTTGACACCAGAGGTCGTGCTTACGAAGTGAAAAATGGTTGCATAATGGAGAAGGAGAAAATGGTTCCAAGAGATGAGGTACAAGTGATGGCGGATGAGGCTATGGGGAGACGTCCTAAATCCCCAGTGTACACTTGGAATTGTAGTAGTATTTGCACTGTGCGTCAGGAATCTATTGATAAATTTCGTGAGTTTCTAAGAGAATATAGTAAAAAAAGTGTAAAACAGAAGATTAAGGTGCTTCAAAGTCTAGATCCATGCAGAGTGAGAGAGAATACTGGTTTGCAGGGTCATTCTCTGGCTTGTCTATCTAGAAAAGTGTGTAAAAGTGTTTTTCATCATTTTAGGATGCTGGCTGTTCATCATACTGAAATGAGAAAGTTTGTGAGACGGTTGTATTTTGCTAAAAGTCCAGCAATAAAGTTAGATGAATTGAATAGGGCTCTGTTCCGTGGAACGGTATCAGATGTAGAGAAGGTTATTGATGAAATTCAGTTTTGTTACTTTGGTCCTGAACAAGACAGTGCAGAAAAGGACACAGTAAATGAGGAAGAAGTGGAAGAGAATGTAGAACCCTCTGTAAGTAAGACATTTAATGATCACATAACAAAATTTGCAATAATCTCTAATGAAAGACCAAATATTACTTGTATTTGTTGCCGCAGAACTCATTATAGAAAACAAACTAGGAATGTTGATCTCTACAGAAAAAGTGAAAATGAAGATAATTATAAGTGGAAGGATTTTGCCACATATATATTTCTTGAAAATTGTTTCGAATTGGGTGAAGATCAGCGTATTTGTAAATACTGTTACAACAAGTTAGAGGAAAATAGAATGCCGACCAGAGCTGTACATAATAATTTAGAATTGGATGTTATTCCTGCCGAACTTTCTGAATTAAATACATATGAGTCTATACTTATTCAATGTGTTCATCCGTTCCAGACCATAGTACGTATGGAGCCCAAAACTGGTAAATTACCTCCTTCAGATTTACTGAGAGGTTTAAAAGGTAGAGTGGTGTATTTGCCCTTGGATTTGAAAAAAAATATGGAAACTATTGATGCAGATACTTTGGAAACTGAACCATTAGTTATTCTGGTTAATGGTGTTCCTACAAAGAATAAGATTTGGCAGGAGCTGGTAGATGTACGGAAAGTTCAAAGAGCAAATTTGTATTTGAAAAGGAATAACAAATGGTATGAATCAATTTATATAGAAGAAGAAGAAGAAGAAGATTTACAAGAAGACACAGAAACACCAACTGGACAAATTGAAAAAGTGGACAAGTCAAAGGAAGAAGAAATTTATGAACATTTTAGCATACATCCTCTTCATTCAAAAGAAGTTATGGGAGACAATATTGATCTGTTTCAGATGAGGAAAGCAAAAGGAACTCCCGTGAGTGTATGGGAGGAGAGCTTGGAAGCGCGATGTTTTCCCCAGCTGTTTCCTACAGGAAAAGGAGGACGATACGATGAACGTCCAGAACAGATTCCAGCTTCTGAGTATCGGACTACAAGACTATATGCAGAAGATCCAAGATTTCGACAAAGTATTCCTTATTTATTCCATCTTTTATTTGAAAGCGACTTGTCTGCATTATCATATGCAGTAAATCACATTTTAAAAAGTGGAGTACATTTTCAAAATGTGTCTGCTAAGGATTTTATGGAGAAAGTGCAGCACCGAGATGATCATTTGGAAACACAACTCATCAATCTGATGGCTTGTCAGCGTGGGACAAATGAATATTGGTACCGACGCCATGGTGAATTAAAATGCATGTTACGAAATTTAGGAACACCAACATGGTTCCTTACCCTAAGCTGTGCTGAGTACGCTTGGGATGATTTACTGGATTTTCTACGAGAGGCAAATTCAAACATTAAAAACATCGAATACAAGACAGCAGGAGAACTGTGCTCATTGGATCCGGTTAATGTTTGCAGATATTTCAATCATAGATTTGAGGCTATGATGTCCTTCATCTGCAATAAAAAAAATCCACCTCTTGGAGAAGTAGAGGATTTCTTTTGGAGAAAAGAGTACCAGGCAAGAGGTGCTCCTCATATTCATATGCTGTTGTGGATCAAGGATGCCCCAAAGTTTGGAACAGATACTGATGAAGCAGTGTTATCTTTCATTGAAGAATATGCAACATGTGCTATACCAAAAAGCACAGAAGAGAAAAAGTTAAAGGAGCAAGTTTTACGTTTCCAAAGTCATCGGTGTGGAAAATACTGTCGACGGAAATACAAGAGCAAAGATAAATACTACACTAAATGTCGATTTGGATTTCCTAGACCTGTTCTTTCAAATGGAAGAGTAAACAGTTTTATGTCATCTGTGAGACATACTATTACAAGAAAATCACCTAAGAATACCTACAACCTTAAAAGAAAAGAAGAATCAAAAAATATAAATGACTACAACCCAGTCATTTTATTCATGTGGAATGCTAACATGGATATACAGTATGTAGCTGACAATTCCATTGCTGTTGCTCGATATGTAACGTCTTACATTACTAAATCTGAAAAAACTGAATTGAAGGAAATGTGGGAAGAGATTTCTCACGAGAAGACTGTCAGTAAGAAGCTGTACAGTTTCAGTTTAAAGATGTTATCGCATCGAGAAATTGGATCCTACGAATGTTCAGATGGGTTATCTTCTGCAAGTCTCTACTCGAAATCAAGAAGAATAATTTGGGCAAGTTTAGGCCTTGCAGCAATGAGAAATCGGGTACTGAAATCTGTTGGAGAAATTGAATATTTGGCCGAGAATGACCCAGAAAGTACAGATATTTTGAAATCAAACATGTTGGACACATAATATCCCAAGAGAAGTCATCATCTGGAGAACATGTGTCTCTATGAAGTGCTGCAGAACTACATTTATTCACGGAAAGCTGCAGAAGACATCAACAATGGAAAATATAAAGTCATTGGTGAGGAAGGATGCTTGGTGAAGCAAACAAAAGGAAGTTTGATAAATCACAGGAAGCTGAGTTGCGACACTACTGACAAAAAGGAATTTTACTACTTGGCTCTTTTACAGCTATTTAAACCATGGCGTACAGAGGATGAACTACTGGGAGAATTTCAAAGCTATGAAGATTCATTTAATGCTTGCAAAGACAGCATACAATGCAGTACATTCACAACTTATGTGCAAATGTTAAATGAAGAAATTGAACAGGAAACTACAATTGCAGCTGAAGTAGCTAGAGACAGTTCTCAAGACAGCCAAAGTTCAGGAACACTCAGTCAAGATCCCCTAGGACAACCAATCGTTGAAAATGAAGCTGCAATAGCCATGAATGAAGTGGAAACGGCTATGAATCAAGCTCAAGAAGAATTTATAGACTTACCAAATTTGGAAAGACAACTGAATGAAGAGCAGCAACAAATTTATGAAGAAATCAGAAACAAAATTGATCACGGATTACTACATGAAAAAAAAGAGTGCTCATGCACATCATTTCATCCAATCAGGATGTATGTAAGCGGACAAGCTGGAACTGGAAAAAGTTTCCTAATAAAAGTCATCAGAAGCTACCTACAGCAAAAAACGGATTCTACTTTGTCTTGTGTGGTTACTGCTCCAACTGGGTTAGCAGCATATAACATAAAAGGAATCACCTTACATCGTTTGCTAATGTTACCAGTGGAGCATGAGAACAAAATATAATACCACAAGCTAACTGGAGAAGCATGCTTGGAAGTTTCAAGAGTATTGAAGAAGATGCAAGTTCTCATTATTGATGAGGTGAGCATGGTATCAAACTTAATGCTTGCCTTTGTGCATTTAAGAATGCAGCAAACTCTAAGGACAGACTATGACGTGTTATTTGGTGGAAAACATGTCATAGTTTTTGGGGATCTTCTACAGCTTACTCCAGTTAAATGACAACCAGTGTTTAATACTGTGACACATGAAGATACAAAGAAGTCATTGGGAAGCATCGGTAATGCAAATATTTGGTCCTTCTTTGAGTACAAGGAACTTACTACTAATATGAGACAAGCAAACGATGAAGAATATGGAAGTATTCTGAAAGATATCAGAATTGGACTACTCACTGAAGCTGGCACAAAAGCATTACAGAGTCGGTTGCTACATAATTTATTTCCAAAGGAAGAAATAGTTGCAGAGAAGATATACAAGAACATTGCAGAAAAGAAAAGTGTCATCTGCTTAATGCCAACTCTACGTGAATGCTCAATATTCAATGAGGAGCTTTTGAAATTGGAAAAAGAAGATATCAGGAAATTGGAAGCAGTGGACAAAATTCAGGATGGAAGAATTACTATCACATTAACAGGCAAACTGAAAAATAAATTGGATTCACTAGAGAAGAACATTTCCAAAACTGCTGGATTAGAAAAAAATCTATATGTTTGCATGAACTGTAGAGTATTTTTAAGGAGAAATTTGGATGTTGAAAAAGGTTTAGTTAATGGAGCTATGGGAAGAGTTGTGGGTTTTATTAATTATCAGAAAAAAGATGGAATTGAATGTTTAAAAATAAAATTTGATCAGATAGAAGAAGTTATAGACATTTGTCGTTGTACAGTTCGTTTTATGCTTGTGAAAGACTTATATGTACAAAGGAAACAGTTTCCGTTTTCTCTAGCATATGCTGTAACTATTCACAAGTCTCAAGGATTGACTGTAGATTGTGCATTTGTAAACATTGGTTCAACTGTGTTCAAAGAAGGTATGGCTTATGTAGCTTTGTCACGAGTGAAAACATTATCTGGTTTATTCATGATAGACTTTGATGATTCAAAAGTTAGTGCTGATGCAAATTGTGTAAAGGAGTACAATAGATTAAGAAGAACCTATGCTCCTCATTTAGGTCAGTATCCTGTGTTAGAGAAACGTGTAGTTCCTCGTAAAAGGAGAAATGAGAATATCTGTAATGAGGATGTAGAGAGGAGGAAAAAAAAGAGGAGTGATGTAATTGCAAGCAAAAAGAAAAAGGAAAATGAAGAAGAGGTTGTAGGATGTCATTTTGAAAATAGCTCTGGTGTCAACTGCTACGCTAATGTAGTGCTGAATGTTGCATTTTATCTGGAAAGTTTGCAAGAGCAGATAATAGTAAATCAGAGAAAAAGATTCTGTTCTGAGTTGAGTCTCCTTTTTCAAAAGCTGAGTAATGATAAAACTCAAATAGAAAGTGCTACTGAAATTAGAAAACTTTTAGATGTATGTTCAGGATGTACACAGTTTTCTCAAAATGTACAGCAAGACGCACAGGAATTCTTGTTGTATTTTCTTCAGGTACTGGAAGAAGAAGGTGTACACATTGAAAATTTGTTTGGTCTGTCTTATAAATGGGAACATAGTTGTGAAAACTGTTTCAATACATGTGGCTCTAATGTTGATTCTGAAAGGTTTATTTATTTAACATTGCCAGAGAGTAAAACAGTCACTTTTGCTAAATTAGTTAAAGATGCTAATCATAGCATGCAATGCGGTGAGTGTAAATCTGACATGTTTTCAACGTTAATTTTAAAGGAATACGGACAGTATGTAATTTTAATGATGCAACGATGTAGAGCTGATGGTTCAAAATTGGATACTTTAATAAAGAAGTTTACAGGACAGCAATTATCAATTTCAGGAAAAACTTTTGTAACAGTTGCAATAATTTTCCATGAAGGACCTACTGTTACTTCTGGACATTACACAGTTTATCTTAAATGTGAAAAAGGCTGGACACTGTGTAATGATTCAAAATTGATTTTCAAGCAACGTTTGCCTTTTGATTTAGCAAATTCCTATCTAATCTTTCTGAAACCTAAATTTTAGAGAGACTTGGCAAGATCTGTACAAAACAATTTTACCATTTTTTTGGATTACCATTGGAATTTTCAAATTTAAAGATTTTTAAAATTATCATTTGGCCTAAAGGAAAGGTAACCAATTGTATTGTGGACTTATATAATTCTTAATTAATGTTTCATAAAACAACATTTTACAGAGAATCGGTAACATCTGTACAATTTAAATTTTTGTATTTTATTGGATTACCGTTGGAAATTTAATCAAAAAAGATTTTTAAAATTACCATTTGGCCTAAAGGAAAGGTATCCAATTGTATTGTGGACTTAATTAAATCCTAATTAATCTTTCGGAAACCAAAATTTTTATAGAGAATCGGTAACATCTGTACAATTTAAATTTTGAAATTTTATTGGATTATCGTTGGAAATTTAATCAAAAAATAATTTCAAAAATTAACATTTGGCCTAAAAGAAAGGAAACTAGATGTATTGTGGATTTATTTGAGATATTTTTTTTTTGAGATTATGCTTCTGTAAGAAAATTGTCAGACGGTATTTTTTAGAAATAGTTTTTGTTATTAGATGATATTTTTAATGAATAATATTTTGCATTTCAATAATGTTATGTTTAACTGAGAAGAGATTCTGGGCTTTTTAAAACAATCTTTGAGATTGTAATTTTTTTTTTGCCCGCTGTTAAGTGATGAATGCAATTGCTTTCACGATTTATAGTGAAATGTAATATATTCTGAAAACAGCAAAAAAAAGGCAAAAAATTGTTTTTGGAAAATATGTAAATATGTGTACTGTATTATAAAATGTTTTATTAAATATTAATACTTTTTTCGTTTTTTCAGATTGAGAAAGAAAATTTTCGAAAACTTGAACCATTTTTATAGCAATTTAAATTAAATTTTAATTAATAAATAATTTTTTGAGTGGGCATGGTAAGTCAGAAATTTCATGGTCCCTTTTTTCCACTTCTCCACAATCACATTTTCAGTTTTTCATTGTAATCTCTCAAGGACCTTGTAATGTGATAATTGATTTTTTTTGTTTTTAAAAAAAAAAAAATACGCGTACCCTACGCGTACGGTAAAAAAAAAATCAAAAAAAAGTTAAAAAAAATATATAAAAAAAGTTGAAAGGTAAGGTTGGCTCTTAAAAGAGCCGTTGTGTTTGTACAGGGACAGAGGAAAGAAAGAAGGGGAATATTAGTCGGTAGGACAAATGTGCTGGTCTATTTTACTGTTAACTAGGGCAACACTGGTCTCCCTATGAACAATTAGACCATAACAAGTGGCGCACCGCATTGTAACCCTCGCAAACCGATGGTTAGTTTCCAGAGGACCAGAAAAAGGAGATGCTCCCCCCACAGATGAAGGGCTCAGCTGACCTGCCGAAGATGGACTCGGCCCTGCAGATGATGGACCAGGCTGAGCTGCTGTGGATGTGCTTGGTTGACTTACTGAAGGGTTTCCTCCAGTATGTCGAGCATATGTCCTACCGTGTACATCATGAAGGTGTCTCAACATAGTATGATTCCCGAAGGAATACTTCTTGTTAGGATTCCCTCTTGAAAGCACACGGTCACAAAGCTTACAAGTCATTAAAGGTGCATTTACCTTTTTCTTGCCCTCTGGAAAAGATAAATACTCCCATATGAAAGAGCTCTTTTGTTTCCTCCTTCTCTGCCTGATGGTAGTGCTGCTAGCCTCACTCTCAGAAGAGGTCTGCTGTTCTGCCATCGTATCACAAAGACAACTCAGCTCCTTCTCCTAAGGGATCACAAGCAGAAATGAGGGGAATGGGTGTGGTGTAGGAGAGTTCTAGAACTGAAAGTAGTAAAAAACAATCAAAAGTGTTGTTTCTTGATCACATGACCCAACGTGCGCGTACGTTACGCTTACGGTGCGCTTACGGAGCGCTTACGGTAAAAGTATGCATGCGCGTAAAAAAGACACGCGCACGTGCGCATGCGCAAAACAGGCACGCCCCTTCACTTCCGCGTGACGCACGTCTACGCAAATTGCGTAACTGTACGCAAACAGCATAGAAATCTAATGTACTAAAAGCAAGACGTGCGCGTACGGTAAGCGCACGTTAAAAAAAACTATAAAAAAAAAAGAAAAGGGAAAAAAAGATTCACTATGTCATACTACTAAATCTTACCTGTTTAGTTTTAAAAAAAGGTAAAAATAAAAAAAAATATTGTAGAATTTTTAAAATTTAACCATAGTCTTTAAAGAGGATATAAATTTAAAATAAAAATATGTAAAAAACATTGCAAAAAAAAAAAAATAAATAAATAAATAAAAAGGAAAATATAAGAATTAGCATTTAAAAAACCTTGCAAATTCACTGAAAAAACCATGGGTTTCACACACGTTATAGTTAGGAATTAGCATTTAAAAAACCTTAGAAATTCAATGAAAAAACCAAAGGTTTCACACATGTTATAGTTAGCTGGACATTTCACTCGTAAAAAACCAATGAAATTCCCCCGTTATAGTTAGTTCAGCTAACTATAACTCGCGCGCCCGCAATGCACTGCTGATGACGTCACATATTACATCACTCATGACATGGTCAGTGACATCACTCATGACATCACTGATGACATCTCAAATGACATCACTGATGACATCACTGATGACATCATCCTTGTGATAGAGTGGCAGACCTCCTCTCACCCTAATATAACCTTTGATACACACATTCAAAAATAGAGACTAAAATTTTCAAAACAATGGACATACCAATACCAGTTACAACAACCTCTTCAGTAATTCTAAGATCCACATACACATCCACTCATTCACCAACAGTCCTATACAGTCACTCATACATGTACTCACTCATCATATGTACTCATACACCTATACATCCTGTTACACAATGCCACTCATCCATAGAGTTACTCACACACATAGTCACTCATGCTAATAAAGAATCAAACATACATTTACTTGCATATACAGTTATACACACACCACCACACTTACTTCTACGGAAACTTACACATACAGAGGTGCCGATCACGATCCTGCAAAAACCGGGTACGAACCGTCGGACGGAGCACAATCTCCGCCCGACGCGTACCCGGTCGTCAATTTTCACAAACAAGGAATTACGATTCGCACGGGTACACCATCACCGTACGAATCGCAAAAAAGCCCGATACAACCAAAAAACACCTACCAATGCGATCCGGGAAAGCGCCGACCTGACGTCGGGACGCTCGCAGCCAGCCATTCACGACCCAGGAATCACGATTCGCACCGACGTCACCCCGCACGGTGAATATTTTGCGGCAGCCAAAAACTGCCGGGAAATCAGGACGACGCGAACAAGGACCACCAGTACGCGACGGACAGACAGGACGACGCGAACAAGGAGGACCAGTACGTGACGGACACACAGGACGACGCCACCAAGGAGGACCCGTACGCGACAGGACGACGCGATCAAGGAGGACCCGTACGCGACAGGACGACGCGAGCAAGGAGTACCAGTACGCGACGGACAGACATGGACCCGAACCTACGAGTCATCCCTGCCCTCATAGCAGTACACCTCCTCTACAGGTTACGACGCAGACGCCGCAGAAGGTCAGAATAACTAAGGGAGGGGGGAAAGTGGGGTGGGGTGGGGGTGGCACGACCAGGGCAGGCCACAAAACAACCACATAAGTCACACACCACACATGGCCTGGACATACCTAACTCCCATGCCCTGGTCACCACGAGGGGGTGGGGGCGTGTCCTGATAAGCCAGCGACCGCCACAACGGAAGTCCGTCACCACGCGAACCGGCAACACAACCAGACAGGTACGTCCCGTACCCACGCCTGAAGAGCGTGGGTACGAGTCGGACCATGCCCACACACGTCACCCCAACAATGGCGGGACGGATCGCACCCACGTGGCAAAGGCCTGGGTACGGGCCGCACAAACATCACATAGCGTGGGGACGGATATGTACGGACCCTACCCCCACCCCGTATGCAAGGAGCGTACCCCCCAGCCCAACAGTGTAAGTACGACCCGTACCCCCACCCGCGTATGCATGGAGCGCACCCCCCAGCCCAACAGTGTAAGTACGACCCGTACCCCCACCCGCGTATGCATGGAGCGTACCCCCCAGCCCAACAGTGTAAGTATGACCCGTACCCCCACCCGCGTATGCATGGAGCGTACCCCCCATGCCAACAGTGTAAGTACGACTCGAACCCTCACCCGCGTATGCAAGGAGCGTACCCCCCAGCCCAACAGTGTAAGTACGACCCGTACCCCCACCCGCGTATGCATGGAGCGTACCCCCCATGCCAACAGTGTAAGTACGACTCGAACCCTCACCCGCGTATGCAAGGAGCGTACCCCCCAGCCCAACAGTGTAAGTACGACCCGTACCCCCACCCGCGTATGCATGGAGCGTACCCCCACCACACCAGTGTAAGTAGACTCGTACCCTCACCTCGAATGCATTGAGCGTACCCCCACCGTGTATGTTCCAAGCGTACATATCCTGAAATCGGAGGTGTGTGTGCAGAGTCCACCCAGCAGTGCCCTGAGACAGGAGGGGTGTGTGCAGAGTCCTCCCAGCAGTGCCCTGAGACAGGAGGGGTGTGTGCAGAGTCCTCCCAGCAGTGCCCTGAGACAGGAGGGGTGGGTGCCGAGTCCTCCCAGCAGTGCCCTGAGACAGGAGGGGTGGGTGTGGAGTCCTCCCAGCAGTGCCCTGAGACAGGAGGGGTGGGTGTGGAGTCCTCCCAGCAGTGCCCTGAGACAGGAGGGGTGTGTGCAGAGTCCTCCCAGCAGTGCCCTGAGACAGGAGGGGTGGGTGTGGAGTCCTCCCAGCAGTGCCCTGAGACAGGAGGGGTGGGTGCCTATCACTCCCAGCAGTGCCCTGAGACAGGAGGGGTGTGTGCAGAGTCCTCCCAGCAGTGCCCTGAGACAGGAGGGGTGGGTGTGGAGTCCTCCCAGCAGTGCCCTGAGACAGGAGGGGTGTGTGCAGAGTCCTCCTAGGCAGTGCCCTGAGACAGGAGGGGTGGGTGTGGAGTCCTCCCAGCAGTGCCCTGAGACAGGAGGGGTGGGTGCCTATCACTCCCAGCAGTGCCCTGAGACAGGAGGGGTGGGTGCAGAGTCCTCCCAGCAGTGCCCTGAGACAGGAGGGGTGTGTGCAGAGTCCTCCCAGCAGTGCCCTGAGACAGGAGGGGTGGGTGCAGAGTCCTCCCAGCAGTGCCCTGAGACAGGAGGGGTGTGTGCAGAGTCCTCCCAGCAGTGCCCTGAGACAGGAGGGGTGGGTGCAGAGTCCTCCCAGCAGTGCCCTGAGACAGGAGGGGTGTGTGCAGAGTCCTCCCAGCAGTGCCCTGAGACAGGAGGGGTGGGTGCAGAGTCCTCTCAGCAGTGCCCTGAGACAGGAGGGGTGGGTGCCTATCACTCCCAGCAGTGCCCTGAGACAGGAGGGGTGTGTGCAGAGTACTCCCAGCAGTGCCCTGAGACAGGAGGGGTGTAACACATGTGTGTGAGGCCAGAATTATCCACATGCATACTGGCTACAAGGGAACATGTCCCCATGAACTCATGTCAACAGACTCCACACACAAGTACAGTGATCACCAAGGATGCCACGATTGTTGCAGGTGGACACATGGCCCTGCATGCATGGCCAAAGTAGAAGGGCTCCGTCACACACACAGCTCATGTAGACACAGCTCTGCGCTAAACATTGGGAACACCCTGCAGGGAAGAAAGCTGGGTACACAGAGGAAGGAATACACCCTGGGACAAGTGCACCATGCAGTAACTGCTTACATGAACAAAGAAAGTTAGCCAACACCTTGTGATGGCACACAGATCCCAGGGTCCCACCAATGAGCAGTACACTACTACACATCCCACACACCCAAACCCTTACACACCACCCAAAACCATGTAGCAGCCCCACCAACACCAATACCAGCATAGCAGTAGTGTGATAATGAAAAAAAAATTAAGCTTTATTCAGCATGAGCACAATGTCCGTGGATCGCAGGCAGTTCAATCTTCACAAAGCCCATAGGGCAGTCAATGATTCTCAGCTGGATGGGGGACACAGTGGGATGCGTGTCCCCTACCTTGCCTGCACAGTCAAATGGCATCGTCTTCCACACTGGTGAGGGCATCAGGGGGGGGGGAAGCAACAGGCACCGCAGGGACATCAGGGCAAAGGGGCGGCGTTGTGGGTGCAGGGATGGAGGACTCCACCACAGGGGGTGGGGCAGGGCCAAAGGCGGAGGCCAGGATGGCACTACACACCTTTGCAAGGTCCTCCAGGGAGTCCCCTGCACCCGAAGGGACCTCAGGCCCCAAGGAGGGGGGGGGTCAGAGGGATGGGTCGCAGCGCCACTGGGGGAGGGTGGAGACAGGGGGGGAGACTCAACCACCCTGACCGGGGACCTCCTTGACCGCTTGCGTGGTGGTGTAACCGTGGGGCTCAGGGACAGAGCGGCCATGAAGGAGTCCTTGGGGGAGATGTGGCCAGGAGAGCTGAGGGGAGGGGATTTGGAGGGAGTGGACTGGGTGGAATGCGGACTCCCACTATGGCTGCGTGTCACACGTTTGCCCCCCGACCCAGTGGGTGTGCCTACCTCACCCTGTGTGTGCGTGTCAGGAGGAGTGCGGTGGACCTTCCCTGCTGGTGTGGTGCCCGTGTCCGTTGATGTGGGTGCATGCCGACGTCTGGGTGTACGTGGGACAGGCATGGGAGTGGGAAGTGTGGATGGGGCAGGGGTAGGTGGGGGGAGGTCGCGCTGCAGGAGACCCACTGCTGCAGTCAGTGTGGAGTCGATGGACCTCAGCAAGTTGCGTTGGTCAGCCTGCGATGAATGAATGCCCTCCAAGAAAGCCTCGATGTTGGTGAGGGTTTTGCCGTGGGCATGGAGGACATTAAGGATCGCAGCCTGACCAACCTGCAGTTGCCGCTGGATGTCCACAGACTCTGCATTGGCGGCAGCAGTGGAGACAGGGGCAGGGGGTGCGGTGCCTGGCAGGAAGGAGACATGCTGTGACCGGGCACGCTGGGAAGGGACACGAGCAAGTGGGAGGCGGCTGATGGAAACTGAGGGGGCGGTGCGAGGTGTTGTTCCGCTGTCAGCTGCTGGTGCAGCCTCCGCCCAGGAGACATCGTCCTCGGACCTGTCAGCTTCGTAGTCTGATGTGCCAGTCGACAGGTCCTCGGCCACACTCTCCTCCGCCTCTGTCCCACTCGATGTGCCAGACCCGATGTCACGGCTGGCACTGGTGCTCGGTCCCTCCGCCTGGTCTGTGTCCATGTCTCCCTCTGTGTCCCCCGACGATGCTGTGGGCAGGGTGGAGAGACAGAAATTAATCAGACACCTGTACACATCTGTCACATGAGTCCAATCTACATAGGTAACATTGCATAGCCTGAAAAGGAAGATCCCTAACATCTACTGAACAGGGTACCTATGTAGGGCATGAAACACACAGTTGGTTGAGCCACCATGCCACTGAAATACCATGGAGAGCATGAGACAATAGCTAAAGACAGGAAACGGAGTCTGACATAGCACCCAGGCCCTGGGGACAATCCAGCACTGCATCTGCACCACACAGCGTTGGCGAAAATACCGATGACCAGGGACCATATCCATGAACTTGAGACACATGCTGCATAGGTAATGCTGAAAACATGCCCAACATGACTCGGTCACTGCACATTGCGTGTGTGTCCAGACACATCACACACTGCCCAGACCCGGCAAGTGGAAATCAGGATTTGACACATAGGCATTGTCCGCCCCAACAAGACCCTACACGAGGCAAATTGTTGAGACACAGGTGGCACCAACATCTCATAGTCTGGGTGATACACACAGGGGCAGGCAAAAAGCAAGATTGGACGCCAAACAGCCAAGGTGCGCCTGTACAAATAATGAGGTACCAGTGCCCATCCTCAGATGAGTATAACAAGACACACAGGCACTGGCAACTGTGAGTATGAAGAAGGACAATCAGGTCAGGCTGCACAGTGGACACCTGTACAAAATAGCACGTCAATATACATGGTGACAGGGGACAATGGCACAGAGCACAACCTACGCTGTAGACACTGAGATTGGCCACGTTTATGATGACACATACACCACTGAGGAAAAGGTGCCCCAGGGGACAGTAGTGGGCACGCAACTACATGCTACTGAATGGTAATGACTGCAACACACGTCACCATCCCTGCACTATGTGTATCGCACACTCATGCACATCATGTCACAGGCCACTACATAGGACATGCGCGCTGTAAGGCATGACACATGAGAGACCAACTCCCATGTCTGGAGTCAGCATCAGTGCCAACTGACATGGAACCCACATGCAGTGAACTTGACAGTGCACAGGCAAGGTCCCACAACCTGTTACACACCACCCCCACACATGATGCTACAGTCATTGTTCTCGTGGACAAAGCGCCAGCCTACATTACCTTGTGAAGGAGTGACTACACACAGACCAGGGAACACATTGCAAGGAGGGGAAGGGTGGCAGGGGCACAGCGCTATACTGGGGCAAACAGGATCTGCACAGCACCTTTAAACCCTGCCAGTGAATTCATGCTACTGTGCCCTTACAAATGCCGGTGACACACAACAAACACACATGTACCTACCCCCTTCCGGCTGCTGCATCGCCTGTAAGCGCCTCTCCAGGTCTGGAAAGACCACCGGCAGCACACGCCTGTGGAGGTGGCTCAGACGGCGGCGGCCGCGGTTCTTGTGGCTCTCAGGTGAGTCCCCCAGCAGGAGCCGTGCAATCCTCCGCGTCCAGCACCGGATATCCTGCCAGCGTTTCCTCACCTGGGGCAGGCTCCGCCTCCGACCATCCACACCCCTCACGGCACTGACGGTGGTCAGCCAGATCTGCTCCTTGGCCGTGGCGCCTACCTGTGAGGAGGAACAAGTGACACCACATCAATACACCAGCCACATGTCACAGAGAGACATATGGGTACAAATTAGCTGGTTAGAACAAGGCATGTCATGCAGCCAACGCATTGCACCTTTGTCATAGGGACATCATCCGATGGTGAGGGAAAAAGCAGTACGTGCCACAGTGGGTACACAGGTGGAATGATGGCAATGTCACAATCAATGATCAAGGCTCACACTGTGCATCACACCCACCCCTCCTGTCTCAGGGCACTGCTGTGAGTGATAGGCCCCCACCCCTCCTGTCTCAGGGCACTGCTGTGAGTGATAGGCCCCCACCCCTCCTGTCTCAGGGCACTGCTGGGAGACATCAGGCACCCCCCCCCTGGGACCCCCCCGACAGTACATGGCATGTGTGTTACACCTGGACGCAATGGCAGAAGTCACAGTCACAACATAGGGACAGTCTGTGGCAGTGGCCTATGCACTCACCTGATACCCTGGTCGCCCATACAGCATGGAGTACTGTGGGAGGATCACATCCAGCAGAGCCATGTTCTCCTCCAGGGTGAATGGCTGTGTCCTCTCCACAGCCCTTGACATGGTTCCAGGGAATCAGTAGCAGCAGCTGGGTCGACGAATGCAAAGATGTGCAGGCAAGTGCTCCCTCATGGGACCTGGCTGCCTTATATGTGCCCTTCTGCCCAGTCTCATGCACAGGAGTACAGAGTGATTGGTCACTCACATTTGCATCCTATGTTTCCACCAATCCCTTCAAACCTAGCAGTCTGTGGGTTCTCTATCGGTTTCATTCTCCTGCATGATGTCAGCCCCACAAACACATTGCAACAAAGTAGAAGAATTCCAACTGACTTCTGCTGTGCACCTTCCAGAACAATTTCGAATTTTGAACTTGGTCTCCATGACAACCAGCATGCATTTAGGCCTTAATACTTGTCCCCTATGTAATTTGGAGCATCACACACAGGTACGATGCGTTTCGGGGCCCTAGGGCACCCCAAATGCATGGCAACGGCCCGTACATGCATGCCTACGCTCTCCATCACTATGGGTCTGCACGCGTATGCGTACCCGTAGTGTTACGGACCGTACACACGCATGTACGCTCTCTATCACTATGGGTCTGCACGCGTATGCGTACCCGTAGTGTTACGGACCGTACACACGCATGTACGCTCTATATCACTATGGGTCTGCACGCGTATGCATACTCCTAGTGATAGTGAGCGTACATGCGAGTGTACGGTCCGTACCACTACGGGTACGCATACGCGTGCAGACCCATAGTGATAGAGAGCGTACATGCGTGTGTACGGTCCGTAACACTACGGGTACGCATACGCGTGCAGACCCATAGTGATAGGGCCGTACACACGCATCTACGCTCACTATCACTATGGGTCTGCACGCGTATGCGTACCCGTAGTGGTACGGACCGTACACACGCATGTACGCTCACTATCACTATGGGTCTGCACGCGTATGCGTACCCGTAGTGGTACGGACCGTACACACGCATGTACGCTCTCTATCACTATGGGTCTGCACGCGTATGCGTACCCGTAGTGGTACGGACCGTAAAAATGCCTGTACGCTCGCCATCACGATGGGTACACATACGGCAGCACTCCCACAGTGATTTGGAAACATGCACAGGCCCTCTCAGCAGCAGTACGGTGGTTTTTACACATCACTGTGGTGATAGGCGACACACATGTAGGAATAGGGCGGACATACTTGTCCATGGATGGACATACTTGTCCAGGAATGGACATCAAGGCATCGTCTGTGCATTACTACATGTGTGGGGCACAGGTGTCACAGGCTGTGATGTGGAACATGCCTCCTGAGTGGAGAAGGCACCAGATGTATGATGAGATGTGTACATGTGTACTGTGTGAGGGTGCAATGTGTGCCAGGCATGCCCTTGACTCCTTTGACATGTGTGCATGTGGGACTGCGCACTTGGGGTGAGCGTCACTGGCATGGCACGGACACCAACACACGGAAGTGTCCCATGATGCCCGGTACAGGGGTCATGACACATGACTTGTCACTACCCACAGTGCACAATGTGACTATGTCATATATGTGTCCGGGATTTACATCAGGTTGATGTTGTAGCACCCTCAAAAGCTGCAGCCGTTGCAGCAACCAACATGTGGCTGTGTGTAGATTGTCATTGCACACTGTTCCCAACACCATGCCACATGTGTTATCGGATGTGAGGTGCACATGTATGCATGGGACACGGAGTAGCGTGACAAGGCCATGTCAGCAAACTCACAAGGAATGTGTGGTGAGTCATGACATGTGCACCTTCATGGCAAGGTGTGTGGGCTGGACTAGTGTAATGTCATGTGACCTGTGGCTCCAGTGTTCCGCTACCAGTCTCTGCAATCGGCATCACACTTCTGCTGATGTGTGGGTGTATGTCACTCCTGTCTTGCGTCGGGCAGTGCACTTGCACTGGGACACAGCTATTTCCATGGCGTGGCATGGGGAGGTTCTCAATCACCGTGTGTAGCTGGGTCTTGGAAGTAGTGTCACCTTGCATCCATACGTGTCCTGGGCATGTAGCACATGCCTGACTCCCTATGTGGCATGTGTGTATTGCCAGATTTACATGTGCTCAGTAGACATGAGTTGTTCTCGTAGTGCACTCACTCTTCCTTGTCACTTCCAAATTACTGCAGAGCGCCTCCTGTTGCCCGAAGAATTCCAGACTTGGCTACCATGCAGGAGAATGACAGGATCCGGCTCTACCGCTTCACCCAACCGTTGATTCTGGAGCTGACGGCGAGACTGGCACCACACCTGCAACCGCAGCACAGGTATCCGACGGCACTGACACCCCAGCTGAAGGTAATGGCTGCCCTACATTTTCTGGCCAAGGGTACCTTCCAAAATACCATAGCTCATGTTGGTGGCATGTCCCAGAGCATGTTCAGCGGTGTGCTGCATGATTTCTTGGAGGCCATGTTGAATCACCTGGATGACTTCATCAAGTTCCCAACCCCTGAACAGATGACTGAGGTCAAGCGTGGATTCTATGCCCTGGGAGGGATGCCCCATGTCATTGGGTCCATAGATGGGACACATGTAGGTTTGGTACCACCACACGCACGGGAGGTGGCGTACCGCAATCGGAAGCACTACCACTCCATCAATGCCCTTGTGGTGTGTCTGTCCAATATGGTGATTTCACATGTCTGTGCTCGTTTCCCAGGATCAGCACACGATGCCTACATCATGAGGCGTAGCGGGATGCCTGATATGATGATGCAGCTACGCAACGAACGTGCATGTGTTGTTGGTGGGTACAGTCTGTCTGTCCTGTATTCTGTATAGCCGACCAGCACGACCGCTACACCAGTTCTAACGATGTCCATGTGCTTCCCATGTAGGGGACGCTGGCTATCCCAACATGCCTTGGCTGCTGACACCTCTCCGCAACCCCATCACGCCGGCCCAGCTCCGCTATAACACCGCCCATGGCCGGACAAGGCGAGTGATAGAGAGGACGTTTGGCATGCTGAAGAGCCGATTCCGGTGCCTCCACAAGACCGGCGGTGCACTCCCTTATGCCCCGGCGAAGGTCTGCAAGATCTTCATGGTCTGCTGCATGCTGCACAACATGGCAGTTGAAAGAGCTGTGCCACTCATCCTGAATCAACATGACGAGGACCATCCACCCGTGGAGGACGAAGGGCTTGGCAATGGGGCTAGTGATGTGGAGGATGTGGAGCCGCAAGAGGACATCCGGACTCGGCTCATACGCGACTTCTTTGCTTAGTGGTGAGTACCAGGGTCTGAGTGTGCACGCATTGGTCCCCGTGTGGCATGCGTTGTGATGTGTGTCTCCACCTGCATGTATGGCACGTGGGTCAGAGGTGTGTGTGGGTGTGTCACTGGAGTGATGGTGGCAGTGATGGTAGTATTTCCCCAGTCATAATTGTGACCTAGCATGTTGTCATCCATACATGTGTCGATTAACTGCACATGCAAGTGGCTGTGCTTTTTGTGGCTGACTTCTTGTGTGTCTCTCTTCCCCAGGTACCTGCGCATGCCGTTTGCTGGTTGCATTGTTATGGCACTGCTATTCCTCATGGACATGACATCGTGGGCTGACTCAGCGTTACAGGCACGGACACGTTTGGAAGTCTCCATGGGGTAAGGGATGCATCTGGGGTGTATTGGGTGTGGCAGTTGTTCACGATGTGTGCACACTGCCCCGGTCGGGGTTTGGTTCCTCTGCAGACATGTGGCATCCCCATGGGACACGACATGCAGCTGGGTACACCTGAATAGATGGGCTGCCTGGTTGTCAGTCATCAGTGATGGGATAGTGGATTGTGATGATGGCATCAATGTGTGTGACACTGCCCTCGGACACATACGGTTAACATTGTCTTGACATGGCGTGGGACTTCCACATCAGCGGATGTATGGTGTATGGCAGGCTCTCCGTGAGCAGCTGTGGGTGTTTAGCTGTTAGCCGACGCTTGTGTGCCAGTTCCCTGGCTATCACGCATTTGTGCTGCAGAAGGGGGGTGCCAGTGTTGGAGCCACATGTTACTCCACATGATGTGTTCATGTGTACTTCAAGTTGCCTCTGCAATACCAATAACATGACTAATAAAGGTGTCCCTATGCCTCCAAGGTGCCTCTTCTCAGTCAGTGCAGGTGTGTTGGCACGGTGCATCCTGCATGTCTGGCATGGTATTCCCTGATTGTGGCTATGTGTCAATGTGTCGAGTGGCAAGATGCAAGCTGTGTGTGTGTGCTGAGACTGTGTATTGGGCATGATGTCCATGACTGTGTGGGTATTGTGACATGTGCCATCCCCATGCATCCAACGTTGTCCATGACCCCATTCTCTGCATCCACCGGACTCAAGCTTGCAGGACATGGTTCTGCCACCTGTCTACACATACCTGGGTGCCCCCCAGGACACGGGCCAGGATCCCTGACCTCTGCGCATGACTGTTGCTGTACTCAATGTGTCTGTCAGCACGGTTGTTCGGCCACCCCCTCAGCTGGTTCTGACCATCACGGGTGTGTATGGTGCTCCATGTCTGTCTTGCCTAATAAACTGTGACCCATGTGTCCTGTGCCAGACTCAGGCCCCAGGGTGTGAATGGTTGAAGTGAACAGATGACTCAGGCATGTTTAGACTGTACAAGACACATGTTAGGTAATAATGCTACCAGCAGGCATCTACTCTTAATAGTGTGATTTATTATTGGGGGGGGGGGACAAAGTGAGGGGCTTTCCGGGATTAGGGAATCCCAAGTTCAGTAGGGGAGTTGGTGTCCTTGCCATTGGAAATCCTCAGAGTCCATGCCACAGTCTTTGTCAACATTGGTCAGCCAGTGACCAGCAGGGCCATGTGGCAGAGAATGTCTCTTGATGCTGTGATGCTGTTGCTCCAGTGGGCCAGGTGCCAGGCCAGGTGTCCTGGGAGATGGTGATGTAGCAGCCACCCTCACGGTCCTTTCCGTGGACGACCCGGCTTCCTGCGGGGAACCTCAGCAGCAGGCCGTGACGACATCTGGGATGCTCCGTCGGATGTTTCCTCCTCCTCCTCATGATCCCTCCCTGTGGGTGGTGATGTTCTCCGCCTTCTGGCACAGGGAGGGTCGGCCATGGTGTCGGCCATCCGACGGAGTTCAGCGTGAATCCCCTGGGACGCCGTCACTTGCTCAGCCTGTCTGTCCTCCATCCTCCGTTGGTGTAGCTGTAGACAGGCTATTAGCTCCGCATGTTGCTGGGCCTGCTGGACCTTGATCCCCTCGAGGACGGACACAACCTGGGCCATGCCCGTGGTGTCCTGCCGGTATGAGTCCAGGATGTTACGGACATGGGAAAATACCGGATCCCCAGCCAACTGGTCAGGCTCGCGCCTCCGCCGTCCTCCACTCCCACCACCCCTGCCCACTTGCGTCTGGCCTGCACTTGTGGGAACATCGGGTCTCCGGGACCCCTGAGGGGTGGCATTGGCGTTGTCGCCTGCCTCCTCCTGGGTGCCCGGGACACCGTGTCCCTCCTGGCGAGCCTGGCTGCATTGTGGTGTTGGGGCAGGGATCCTGGGTGTCTCCTGGGATGTGGCAGGAGTGGGGGTGGTGGTTGGCATGGTTGTACCTGACGCAGGTGCTGCAGGTGGTTGGACACCAGAGGGGCCAGGTCGGTCGGGGTCGTCCGCAGAGTGGTGAGAGTGGCCGCTGCCGGTGGGATCGGTCTCCTGCAGATCCGGGTCCTGTGAGTGTTCCCCCCCAGTGTTGGGGGGTGCAGCACGACGTTGACCTGTGTGTGAGAGAGAAAATGTTAATTTTGATCCATGCAACATCCATGTTTCATCCGTTACAAAGTTGGCACATTTCCTCTTGGAATTAGGATCTGTCTTGCATTCCACTCACAGTGCACTTGTGCATGGGTGTGTCCCTTGGCCACCAATTTGGCCCCTTTAACTATGTGTGGCACAGTCTTACTTGCTGCGTCAAGTGTGACTGCAGTCAGCAGTGGAGTGTGCATGTGTGGCGAGCCATGCATTTGCGCCTTCCTTGTAGCACTGTACATGTGCACATGGAGTGGATCCACACACTTATATGATGCAGGTGGCTGTCCTTGTGCTCGTGTACAGGTTGTGACATGGCCCTGCGTTTTGCCATGATGAAGAGGGGGGGTTCTGGCACTGGCCACCCTTGTCTACATGCACGCAGTCCACCTGCTGACGAGCAGACATTCCCACACACCAAAGGACTGATTTGCTCTCCCTGTGTCTCCCTCCTTCTCTGTCCCCCTCTCCCTCCCTCTCTGTCCCCCTCTCCCTCCCTCTGTGTGTCAGCCTCCTCCCTCTGTCCATCTTCCTGTGTCTCCCTCCCTCTCTGTCCCCCTCTCCCTCCCTCTCTGTCCCCCTCTCCCTCCCTCTGTGTGTCAGCCTCCTCCCTCTGTCCGTCTCCCTCCCTCTCAGTCCCCCTCTCCCTCCCTCTGTGTCCCCCTCTCCCTCCCTCTGTGTGTCAGCCTCCTCCCTCTGTCCATCTTCCTGTGTCTCCCTCCCTCTCTGTCCCCCTCTCCCTCCCTCTCTGTCCCCCTCTCCCTCCCTCTGTGTGTCACCCTCCTCCCTCTGTCCGTCTCCCTCCCTCTCAGTCCCCCTCTCCCTCCCTCTGTGTCCCCCTCTCCCTCCCTCCGTGTGTCACCCTCTGTCACCTTGGCCCAGCTTCCTGGGCACACACTGTTAGCAGATCTTTGAGTGGCCCTTGGCCTGTTGATGTGAGTTTGTTTCTGATCTCCAGGCACCCATTTTGTCTGCTGTGTGTCTGTGCGCTGCTGCTGTGGTGGTGTGTGCTGCCACTCTTTCACAATGTTGGCTGTTCATTAGCTGCTGTCATGTGCAAAACAGTGCCTTCACCCCCATGTGTTGATGCAAGGCGTCCGCCATTTGCTGGCAAGTCATTCCTGTGTTGGGACACAGTGTTTGTCTGGCTGTGACCTAGGCCATATGGGCAGAGGGCATTGTTGTCTGCTTTGGAGTCGCACTATGTGATTCTTGGTGCCCAGCCTCCCGCCATCCGGGTTACCGTGTCATGTGTTGTTGTCTTCTGTGGCCTGTGACTTGACGTTGTCCAGCTGGGTGCATGGGGCATGGTGGCAGCAGTGGCATGTGCCTGCTCATGGAGTGTGGTTGAGTCATGCGATGGCTTGTGGTGGTTGCGTGCCTGTTATTAATTTTGGTTGTGGTTGCAGTTCCCCCCATGTGAGGTGCGTTGTTTGTGTACTCACCCGGGTCTCGGAGTCCTTCTACTCCTTCAACTGCCTCCACCGGCAGTATGGCCATCACCCTCTCCTCCCAGGGATGGTACTGTACAGGTCTGCGGGAGGGCCCTCCTCCGGTGGCGTTGGCCTGGTCGTGTTCCTCCTGCCTCTTGGCTCTGACCCTCCTCCGCAGATCGTACCACCTGTTCTGGCAATCCTGCTTGGTCCTCCTGGTGTCCGCAACAGCATTCACAGCATCGACGATGGTCTGCCACATGGCTGTTTTGGCTGCCTGGCTGGTGCTTCTGACCAATGTTCCAAAGATCTGTGGCTCGACTCTGAGGATTTGATCAACAAGGACCTCCAACTCTCGGTGACTGAACTTTGGATTCTTGGTAGTGGGCATGGTGAGGGATGTGGGTGGGGATGGTGTGGGTGTGGGGGGGGTGTGGATGTTGGGGGGGGTGTGGATGGTTGTGTGTGTGTGTGAATGTGATGAGAGGGTGTTTGTGAGGGTGGTCGTGTGAAGGTGTGCAAGTGTAAGATGTGGTGTTGCTTGTAGTCTGGTTCTGTGGTGTCTGGCAGCAGTGAGTCTGTTGCAAAGGCTCATGGTTTGTGTGTGTGGGCCCTTTTCATTGGTCCATGGGTGGGTGTGGCAGTGTTTGAATTTTGGGTGGGTGTGTTATAAGGAGTGGTGGTGTATTGGGCCTCTGTTTGTTTTTGACAGTTGCAGGTCAGTGATTGTGTTCTTTTAGTGGTTGTTGGCCATGTTTAGTGGCTGTGTGCCTTTCGAATGGTGTATTCTTGTGTTGTTTTGTTTTGTCCTTGTTGTGTACAGGCGTTTTGAGCGTGGGTACGGTGTGTACATGGGCCATTTGGTTGTACGATTATGTCCTTGTGTGTGGCTTTGTACGACTCGTACATGCGGTTGTGATGTTGGGGCATGGGGTGCGCTCTGTACTTAGGAGGTTGTGTTGGGGGTGCGCCAGGAACGTACTGGGGTGTAGGTACACGGTGGTACGACACGTACTGGGGTGGGGGTACGACTGGAACGTACTGGGGTGTACATTGACGGTGGTACGACACGTACAGGGGTGGGGGGGTGTACATTGACGGTGGTACGACACGTACAGGGGTGGGGGGTGTACTTTGACGGTGGTACGACACGTACAGGGGTGGGGGGGTGTACATTGACGGTGGTACGACACGTACTGGGGTGGGGGTACGACTGGAACGTACTGGGGTGTAGGTACACGGTGGTACGACACGTACTGGGGTGGGGGTACGACTGGAACGTACTGGGGTGTACATTGACGGTGGTACGACACGTACAGGGGTGGGGGGGTGTACATTGACGGTGGTACGACACGTACAGGGGTGGGGGGTGTACATTGACGGTGGTACGACACGTACAGGGGTGGGGGGGTGTACATTGACGGTGGTACGACACGTACAGGGGT